>NC_140583.1:832057395-833325180 GCF_964204655.1 Triturus cristatus
GGCGTGGCGCACGGGGCCTACGGACCTGCTGGGCAGCAGCATCCGAGGGCCTGGCGCCACCCGACCCCTTCCGCTCGAGTCTGACCACTGGGAGACACGACCTGCCGGGGCTGCTCGGTCTTTGCTCTGCTGGGTAGGGTGAAAGGCCACCCGCCAGGCGTGAGGCCCTCGAGTCAGACAGTCTATGCTGGGAGGAAGCTTCTTGCTTGAAACAACAGCCGAGGCTCGCCAAGCAGTCCATCCCTAAACGGACCGAGAGTGCCCAACAGATCAAAGTACGGCCAAGGCATCCCCTGGCAGGCTGCCCTGTGCGGGGGGGGCTGCCAGCTTCACATCCCTGCCTGCTCCCGGGGCGTGCAGGCTCAAAGGAAAGACCCATCGGGAAGGGGCTGAGAGGCAGGAGCAGACCCGGGCCCCTGGGGGCCCCGGCAGGCGGGCCCGGGTGCTGCCTTCCCCAGTCTCAGAATCACCGGACCTCACGGAGGTCTGACCGAGCAAACTCGGGAGAAAAAGGACCATCGGGAAGGGACTGAGAGGCAGGTGAGTACCCGGGCCCCTGGGGGTCCCAGCGGGCAGGCCCGGGTGCTGCCTTCCCCGGTTTCCGAATCGCCGGACCTCACGGAGGTCTGCCTGAACCGGTCCCTAGTAATCCGGAGGAAAATTACCCCCCTTTCTTGTAATCCGTGCACACAAGGTGACAGAGGGGACCCAAGGCACGAATGTACCCGACCTCCTGGAGTCCTCGCTGGGATCGGGGAGGCAAATGAGCCCTCATCAGGACTTCCAGGCAAGCCTGGCCACCTGGTCGCCCCATTGGAAAGCATTGCGCGCGACCAGATGGCCGAGGGGACACAGCCAGGGTTCCCAGGCCCGGAGGGGCAGGGGAAGCCTTCCTGGGCCCGCCGGAAACCATCCCGGGCACCCTGCCACGCGGCAGGACCCAACACAGAGCCCAGTGGGAGGAGGGAGGGGGAGGGGGGGGGGGGGGAGGCCACCCTCCCCGGGGCCCTCAGGGGAACTCAAGACAAGCAAGGGGAGGCTCCCTGGGCACAACAGAACTCCGTCCCGGGCCTTAGGCAGTGCCGCAGGCTGGGGGCCGGAGCCCCCGAGCCGGCGGGGCCCCTGGACCCAGCCTGGCCTCCCAGGCCCGGGGGCGGGGGGGAGGCCGCCCTCCCCAGGGCCCTTGGGAGCCGCAGAACCCAGCCAAGCAGGGGGGGAGGCTCCCCGTGCACGACAGAACCCCGTCCCAGGCCTTTGGTGGGCTAGCGGTCTGGGGCCGGAGTACCCGACCCCGGGCACGGTGGGGCTCCTGGACCCAGCCAGGGCTCCCAGGCCCAGAGGCACAGAGGAAGCCTCCCCGGGCCCGCCAGACACCATCCCAGGCACCCTGCCACGCGGCGGGACTAAGGACGGAGCCCAGGGTGGGGAGGCCACCCTCCCCGGGGCCGCAGGGAGCCCCTGAACCCAGCCGAGCAAGGGGAGGCTCCCCAGGCACGATGGAACCCTGTCCCAGGCCTTTGGTGGGCCAGCAGGACAAGGCCCAGGGCTCCAGCACAAGAGCCAGGGCCCGGCAGGGCCCCTGGACCCAGCCAGGGCTACCGGGCCCAGAGGCAAAGGGGAAGCCTCCACGGGCCCATGGGACCTCATTCGGGCACCCTGCCACGCAGTAGTACCGAGGACGTAGCCTGGGGTGGGGAGGCCACCCTCCCGGGGCCCTGGACCCAGCCCAGCAGGGGGCGGCCTGCCAGACCCCGTCCGGGGCAGCCTGCCACACGGCAGGCCCAGGGAGGGACCCAGGCCTGGGGCGGCATCCTAACCCATCCAGCTGCCGGCTGAGGACCGCTAGCCCGAGAGGGGTCCCAGAGTACCCTGTCCCTAGTAATCCGGAGGAAGACTACCCCCCTTTCTGGTAACCTGTGCGAACCGCAAGACGAAGGGGACCCTATGCGCGGACGCGCACGACCTCCTGGAGCCCTGGCTGGGATACGGGAGGCAAATGAGCCCTCATCGGAACTTCCAGGCCAGCCAGGCCATCTGGTCGCCCCATTGGAAAGCATTGTGCGCAACCAGATGGCCGAGGGGAAAGGTGCGACTAGATGACCGGGACCTGAAAGGACTCCCGTCTCCCCACCCGAACCTTCACAGTAGGGCTCCCGCCTGCCCACGCACGGCTCGGGGGCTCCGGGACCCTGGCTGGGACTCAGGCACGGGGAGGACCACCGGAGCGCTCGGGCACAGATGCCCGGGACCCGTGGAGCCTGTCCAGGGCACTTTGCCATGCCGTGGTCTGGAGGAGGGAGCCCCCGGACAGGGGGGGGGGGGAGGTGTTGTACAGTCATAGCCCATCCGGTCCCCGGCATACCCTGCCCCTACTAATCCAGAGGAAGCCTACCCCCCTTTCTGGTAACCCACGCGCTTCGAGTGATGGAGGGGGAGCCTAGGTGTAAACTCTCCCGACCTCCTGGAGCCCTGGCTGGGATCCGGGAGGCAAATGAGCCCTTATCGGGACTACCTCGCCGGCCCGGCCATCTGGTCGCCCCATTGGAAAGAATTGCGCGCGACCAGATGGCCGAGAGGAAAGGTGCGACCATATGGCCGGGACCAAAAGGACTCCAATCTGCCCACCCAGCGCCTTCGTGGTAGGGTTCCCGCCTGCCCACGCAGGGCTCGGGGACCAAGGCTGGGACTCAAGCCTGGTGAAGGACCACCGGAGCTCTCGGGCCCGGACGCCCGGGGGATGTCTGCATGGGAACCATGGAGCCCGTCCCGGGCACTTTGCCACGCCGTGGGCCGGAGGAGAGAGCCCCAGAAGCATAGGGAGGTGTTACCCGGGCATAGCCCATCTGGTCCCCGGCAGAGAACCGCCAGCCCGGGCGGGGTGCCCCGGCATACCCTGCCCCTAGTAATCCGGAGGAAGGCTACCCATCTTTCTGGGAACCCGTGCGCACCGCGAGGCTCAGGGGACCCTAGAAACGAACCTGCATGACCTCCTGGAGCTCTGGCTGGGATCCAGGAGGCAAATGAGCCCGGATCAGGACTTCCAGGCCGGCCCTGCCATCTGGTCACCCCATTGGAAAGCATTGCGCGCGACCAGATGACCGAGGGGAGAGGTGCGACCAGTTGGCCGGGACCGAAATAACACCAATCTGGCTGCCCCGAGCCTTGGCGGGAGGGCTCCCGCCTGCCCTTGCAAGGCTCAGGTACTGCAGGGCTCGGGGGGGAGGGGGGGGGGGGGAAGCTCTGAGACCCCACGCTGGGCCTGAGGCATGGGGAGGAGGCCCGCAGGCGCTCGTGGGGCCCACCCGCCCGGGGGAGGACTGCCCGGGACCCATGGAGCCTTGCAGGTCTCCGGGGCTCTGCACCAGGGACCCATGTCCCGGGCAGATGGACAATAGGCAGGCCGCAGGACGTGGGCTTCCAAACCCCAGGCCCTGACCGAAACCCAGGCCCCGGGGCTGGTCCCTGCTTCTCAACCCAGGCAGGCCGGGGAGCCTGCCCAGGCACAAGGGACCCCTGTCCCAGGCACATGGACCCTCAGGACGTGCGCTCGTTTTCCACAAATTTTTTCCAAAATTCTGCATAGTGGCGCTACGCCAACTGCGCCCAGCCCTATCCAAAGCATACTCGAAGACACAAATTTCAGATGATATAATATATCGTTTTCTTGCGCACACTCATTGCTGGAAAGCCAGTAAGCAAAACTTTTGAAAAACAGAACACTCAAGAACCAGTAGGGATTAATTTAGCTGGATACTTATGTGCCATACATGCGACAGATTATGGATGGAGGTAGAACTACACATTTTTGGTTAGCCATTCCCATCACCAGTCAGCTCTTCAAACGGGAACTAAGTTGGCTGTAAAAGGCTGGACTCCTACCCCCATTATGTCCCAATCTGACCCATCCAATCATGTGAGAAATGCAAGATTGCACCGGTTACCAAATGTAACCTCATCAGCAAACAGAGCTCACAAGCCTTCTCGGAGATTATTACTTCTGTCAATTATTACTCCTACAGTTCTACTCAGTTCCTGCACCAATCACCCAGCAGTTATTATGTTCCGACCATTACAGTCAAAAGACAGTTATAGCCATTGCTGTGTAAAGTCTTGAACTAAACATATGCCAGTTGTCAGCTCACATGCCTTCCATAAAAACTTGTAGTCAGCTTATGCACCAGCAACTGCATTCAGCAATTACTTGTCCCAGTCAGTCAGCCAGAATGTATGTGGTATTTAGAACATGTGGCAAACACACAAAATGTGATGGGAGGAGTGCTTGCAATTTGTCTGACTATTGGCAAACAAATGAGATAGCATTCCTATCCATCACTCTTATTTTTTCCACCAAGCTACCTCAGTTTGGAATCAGCCATATGTAAATCAGTCTTGACTCCGTTCCAAAAGTAACAGTCCAGTCCAAAATGCCTGGAAATGTCCTCTCTGAACCGGAATACAAGCAACTCAAGATCAGTTTCATCCTTATTGGGGCTCATCAGTCGGGTATAGCTTGGTTCTAGTGGCACAGTGAGCACAGGACCCACGTCTGGGCATGGCCTTGCCCCTTAGGGCAGTACATCAAACACACAAGTATATAATGTGAACCTAGCCGAAAGGAAACAGAGCACTGTAAAGGGCCAAAGGAAAAGTGACAATCAGTATGTGATATGAGGGTAGCTGGTTTGTAGACTCTTGTTGCATCACGTGAAGAGGTCATTAAAGAGGCGAGTCTTCAGCGTAATCTTAAATTGAAGAAGGATTTAGACAGTCCTGATAGATAAAAGGGAAATTGTTCCAGATTCTAGGTGCAGAGTTTCTGTGTTATTAGGTCTCGCCTAGCACAGCGCATGAGCTGCCCTAGGAGAGGGCTCTTGGAATCACTTCAGACTTCCAAAAGACTTTCCGTGTGGGTCTGCCTCTTCCCACACATCCCATTGGTCTTTGCGTGTGGCTTGCAATAATTGAAAGCACGCAAATGGCCAAAGACGGGTGCACGTCCCACCTTACCTCAAAACTTTCACTCCCCTGGCCTAGGGGTCTTGGGAGCAAGTAGCGGCACGCATTGCCAGTTGCATTCCTTCCTGATCGCTATCTTGGCTTTCGCGGCTGCGTTTATTTTTGTATTGTATTGACATTTGCGCTCAGGTTTAAAGAGACTGCCGCTTCTGGGGGGCTCTAGGCTGACTGCTCCTCCCAGGCCCACCTTGCAGGCCCATCAACGCATCCCAAGGGACCAAGTACAGGCTGTATAAGTGCTTAGAGGCGGGCACTGGGAGGGAGGCACTGTTAACCTCCAGCTCTGCTCCTCGTGCTCCGTGTGCCTCGAGGCACATTCAAATCTCTCAAGAGGAGGTGTAGCCAAAGTTTTAAAGACGCGCCTGGATGGTTTAAACTCCTTCAATCATAAAGCTCCTACGTTGGCACTCGCCCTATTGAAGTACTTTGGTTTCAGTGCAGCTCCCCCCCCCCCTCACCCCCTCCCCCCCACCCCAGGAGAGAACCCCTCACCTGTGAGCCTCCAGCAAGTAGATGAGCCTGGGGGTTGGGGGCATCGAGCCCCTCTCTGTGGTACAAGAACCGGAGATCTGGGGTCTGCAGGAAACACCGAGGGGGGAGACATGGAAATCTTTGAAGGGACGTTCTTGAATATATTTCATCTGTAATTGTGTTACACAAATTTCTTTGAAAGTAACACATGAAACAAATGGGCACACTGGTCATATTTTTGGTCCGACACATTTTTGTTCTCAATTGATATCAATATAGTTTCTCTTCTCGCCCCTCTGCTTCTTTCTCTGTCTTTGTGAGCTGTGTTGCCCGGTGTTGCTCTTTCCTCCGTGCCCGCCAAACACCTGCTCAATTAGTTTCATGTTTTACCCCCCCTCCTATCTTTTGGTTAGCAGTTTTATGTACCGCAAATCCAAAGCTATTGAAGCGCTTTTACATGAGCACCAGTTACATTATGTTTTTTAAGGCATTAGTAGATTAATTCATTTGCCAAGAATCACTAGGTGTTCGACCGACGCTGGTACTAGACACAGAACAGGCTTACAGACAAGGGCGGAGACTGAAAGATCCGAGACATAAACAGTTTGTTAGGTCTCGCGAGCCAAAGGCTCGAAGAGACATTTTATATGTGGGATTTTCGAAGTGCTACCCACAGTCTTTTGGCTGGCCTAAACCTTGAGTGCACGATCACATGCACGTGCACAGCTGCTCCTCTGCTCATTGCATTCCCCCCTCCCTTCTCACCCAGCCCTTTGATGCTCTGCTCGATTACTTTCACTTTCGCCGCTTTGACCCTTGCATTCCCCCCTCCCTTCTCACCCAGCCCTTTGATGCTCTGCTCGCATCTCCCTCCTCCCTGGGCGTGAAGGGAGACAGAGCCATCCTGCTTGATTAATGGCTTTGCATTCCCATGTGTTCCCGTAGTAAACATGCCCGAGGCGCCAGCCGAGCACAAGGCTCACGGAGACATTCTCTTTACCCTTGTTTTGCTTCCTAGTTAACCCACAGCATTTATATCCTGCTCATCATCAGAGGTGTCTGGAGGGAGCCTGTTGTGTTCTTTGCACTTCGCTCCAACCCCCCATCTTGCATGTTTTAATAATTTTGAACATATTTTATCAGCGCTGCGCCCGTTTCAAGAGCGTTTCACACACTTGTCAGCAGTGCCACTGACTGACTTGCAGTTAGCTACCGTGAACATAGCAGTAACTCGTAATACCGAGGCTTCCATTTTACAGCGCTGTACATTAAACGGGTGCTGCAAGATGTGTCAGTGTGACGTTTAACAGCACAAGTTGCCATTCTTGAGCTTGTCAGAAATGTAAACCTAGCACCCTGCTACTGTGGGAGCCATTCTCGGAATGCTGTGTTTGTCCACGAGTCTTATGTAATGTTTTGCTATCAAACTTGTTTACCTTTATTATAGTTCAGACCGTTAATGTTAGTCTGTCTTCAAAGCAACAAGAATGCCTCTTCTGTTTCCTCCCTCCCCTCGCTACTCTACCCCCCACCCCACTCTCTCTCCTGTTCCTCCCCCTTCCTCCAGTGCTGTGTGGGGCGCAACGGCGACAGCTTGTTTAAGCAAAGTAGCAGAAAGCGTTTTTTATTAAACATTGAAAAGTGCGCATCAGACTTAAGCATTACAGAAGAACTCCAATGTCGACTGTTAATGGACAGACAACTCCACCAGCACGAATGCATAGTTTCTTGGTAAAAAACACCTGGATAACCAGTGCGAATAGCCTGCAACATAGGGTCTTTTAAAAGTCACGCCCATTTTAATTTAACATGGTCATGAAATCGGGAGCTGTGGCAAATCTTATTCTCCCCCGAATCAAAATGAACAACTTTGAATAAAGGACCTGGATGGGTATTTGCGAACGGTTTACAGAATGCAACCGTTTACAATCATAAAGGTATTTAACATGGATAGGAGCGACTTCCCAGGAGGTGCATGAGGGGAGCGTGGCAGGAACAACAGACGACCTCATTACCAAAAATCTTTACTTTATTCTCGGCTTTTGGCAGTTCACAATTTAAAAAAAAGGAAATTGGCAAGAAAAAATCTACATGGGTTCAAATTGCCTGCAAATGATCTTTAAATGTGGAGAACAGAGTGAAGGAAAAGAAAACTTTAAAGCCGACGTTGAACATCGGACTGTTGATTGTTGTTGCTAATTAAAAATAAAAAAGGCTGTACAGACCTAGGGTGTGGATGGGCTTTCAGCTGCATTACAGAGGTTAACCTCAGTGATGTGGGTAGTTATAAAAGGTGATAAACATCCTCGCCTCCACACACAACGCACCCCAACACTTGTTAATTGCCCTTGTCACCCCGGAATCAGACCACAAGTGGTAGCGCTGGAATTTCAAGTTTTGCCAGAAACACCCCCGAATCTGTGCTTTCCGGGAAACATAACACATTCTACACCCACCCTCTGCTGTGGGTGTCATGATCTATCCGACGCACACACAGACAGCTGCGTCTCTTTTTAAATAATAATATTAGCTGTTATTACCGAACTTAGCGGTGTTGTTGTTGTCGACTAGGGCAGGATGAAACGCAGCATCAGCCCTGCCCTGATTTGACCCTGTTGCGGACAGGCTACACACAGATCGCTACACTGGGTGAATACACCCACTTGGCTTTCTCTCCACGCTATTTATGATGCTCCCTGCCATCCTCACTGTCTGTGCCTGGGTCATGCGAGTGTATTGTTCACAGGGGACTAGATAAATTGCTGTCACTGTGCAGCTCTGAGTTATTTTTATTTGAGCTGCTGTGGGATGCTGCAGAGGCCAGGCGGCATGCACAGCTCGTGAGCCTGGGAACCCCCCCTGCCCCCTTCCTGTCCAGGCTCGGGCCTCTCCAAAGCTCCTCTCTATTTGAGTTTATTTGGTATACTTTTGTTTATATAGCGCTTGGAATATATCTCTGCCCAAGCAGTTTGGAGCTGCAAACATTGGCCAAGGTACCTTGGCAGTTTCACTTAAATGATTTGTTTATCTGCTTTATATAGCGCCAATGTGTTGTAGTACAGGTGCTTTGGAAAGCACATAGCCCTATGGAAATTTCAGCTGACCAGATTCAGGCGCTTTCTACAGTGCCAACATAGCAACTGAAACTATTAGGCGCCAATAAGCACTTGTGAGAGGTTTTCATTGTTAAATGTCACTTAGTTGTGCTATGTTATGCCTTATATTAGCCTGGCGTTTTAACCACTGCACAGCGCCTTGATGGCCTCTGGGCCCTTCTTTGCGATCTATAAAACTTAGATAAGAAATAAGGGATTGATTAAGGAGGTGCGTCCCTTGCAGCCAGCGTTGCTCTTTTAGTCGCAGTATGTATTCATATGTCAGTGCTAAAGGCTAAGGAATCTGAGTCTGTGAAATGACATTTCGTGTGTCACGATAGACTGAGCAGAAATTGAAGGGCTTGTTTGATTAACTCTAGCGCTACGAGGCCATTCCAGTGATAGAATATGTATAACAGCCACAATAAGTCAGTACGTTGTGTGTTGAAAGTGTTTTTCCTACATCATATTTCTGGGTACGTTCTTTATTTAAGTGCTGGTTTTACGTATCGCTGCGGGACTGCAGAGACGTATCTCTTAGTGTGCAGCAGGTGCAGTGGCACCGGCGCCCACAGTTGTGAAGGGCACCCCACCCCAGTTATGGATATTTTTGCCACCCATCAGGGGGTAGCAGGGACCGTTACCCTTACTGCCATCAGGGCCCGTGGCACTCTTGCTCGGCCATTGCAGACCCGGGGGCATCAACGTGATTTATGTTAAATGAGAAGAGAAATCGGTGGGGGAGGTGGGGAGGGCTGCCTTGACAAATAACTAACCAGTGTTTAGAAAAAAAAACACAAAAAAAATACAAAAACAAGAGGTGACAGATGGAAGACAGATTATTAGATAGAGAGAAGCACGTTTCTGCTGTAAACCAGGAGGGTGAAATACTCCTCCAAGTTAGTGGAAAAAGGCAATCAAAAACTATTTTTTGGAGTGGTCGTTCATGTTTCATAGTATTTTTCAGTTTTTGAATTGTTCTGTTAACATATAACCTCAGCAAAAGAAAACAAGCATTTGCAATGCAATAGGTCTCGCATTTGCAAAAGTTTGAGCTATTGGCATTGTAAATGACAAACCTTTTATCTATGTGTTGGTTTTGAAAACAGATAAATAAAAGGCATTGTCATTTACAATCCCAATAGCTTAAACTCTCGCAAATGCGAGACCTATTGCATTGCAAATGCTTGTTTTTAAAAGATAAAGGGTTGGACAGAATGGACTTAATGAGGAATCGTTACAGGGGGAGTGGGAAAGAGCCCAGAGCTTTAAGAATTTCCCAGAAAGTCCACAATTATAAAACAGTTTCCCTAGTGACACGTGCGCCAGTACTCCAAAATTGTATTTTTAAAAAAACAAGGTTAATGCAATAATATATTACAAACTGAATCTAAATTAATTTAGCACACGGACTCGTAGACTGTGTAGAGGCATGCCCATCTCTCCTCCACTAATTGTCAAGCAGCACCATTGCCAAGGTGAACAATTGCCCAAAGCCCCTCCTTTCAAGGTGCCCCCGGCTCTGATGCACACCGCTAATTACGCTGTTTGGCTGAAGCTCAATAGAGGGTGCTGACATCCCACCACCTTCCCACTTAGCGATTATAGCACGCCGCCTACCCATGATTGACGAAGGGTTTGCGGAGTGTGGAGACGTGAGGTTTCATATGCAGTAAACTGCACAAAGTACACTCGCCACTTCCAGGTGTGTAATAATGTGGGGAATCAACAAAACCATAACAAACAAAACCAAGGTATTATTAGTAATGTGAATTCATTTGCTACTGACATGTCTCTCATTCTGTTACCAGGCACATCATGGTCAGACGATGACCACTCATGCAATGGACATGTTTGAATCAACAGAGATGCATTATTAGAAACAATGATACACAGTTTACATTTAAACCCTTCCCTCAACATCAGCCATTTCCTCGCAAACCAAGACACGCCACCTTACATTTCTTACGAAAATACTTTTGTGATGCAGTCCTTGACAAACCTGCCACAAACCTCTGCCGGGTTAATCCACTGCTACTCATATTCTTTTAAACACCCAGTGCTTACAAACGCTTCTCCCTTTAGTAGCGTTGCCTGATGTGCACTTACTTTTTGCTGTTTGGGCACTCATCCCCCCTCTAACCTCCAGCAATCACCCCATTTTTCTGACACCATTTGGTACGGTCTATCGTCCTCCTTCGGCATCTTTGGGTAATGCACAAAGACAGTTGCTTATTGGACTCTAATGTCACGCAACAATACCCATAAATATAGAATGGCTAACATCCACATAGGCCAGGACCTGTGCTTGCATGGTTCCTTAAAGATTTGCACCCAGGGGGCAAGATTTCAACTTCTCCAGAAGAAGGGACAGCTAACAGCTGGGCAACCCAATAGGTTCAACAGTAAATTCCTCAAACAATTATATATGATGTAATGGTGCAAATGATTATCTACCCATAACTTTTCAACATGCTGCAGAGCAGCCACACTGCCATACACCATAGCTTAAAGACTTTGGCAAAGCCAATAGCTCTGGCTAAACACTTATAAGGTCCCACAGGCGAGACCTATGCCAATGCTTGTTTGCACTTCTTTGTCACAAATATGATGGTGCCCTGGCTATCTGTGTGCCGAGTCCACTGGAGATGGTGAGCTTGTCAGCCATTTTTTAAATGGTGTGGATTGGTAAGGGGAGCCAGCCAGTCCTCTCACCAAACCGTTCTTGCCTCAACCAGTCCATCCAGCAGTCCTGCCATACCCTTCAGCACTCATTTGTCCTGGACCGGTCTTTCAGATCAAGACAGTCAATTGTGGTATCTAAAACGCACTTGAGCAGTCAGTTGTGGTGCAAAACACTTCTATCAGCAGTGAGCTGTGGCATCTCTCATTAATGTCAGTAGTCAACTAGGGCACCTACCGGTCTAGTCAACAGTGTCACAGCCCAACATTGTGTGCAGTCAGCTGCAGCACTTACTAACTGCTGCTAGCTACGGAACCTCCTGACACTTTCAGCAACCAGCTGAGGCCAACTGCCACCAAGCAGCATTTCCTCAACAATACCATTCTGTACAAACAGTCAGTAGGGGTTGCACCAATAACTCCTATCTATTCTTGACCCTACCACATCTGCCAACTGCTGCACGATAGATAATCTTTTCATTATATCATCTAAGGTGAGGTCATGATGAAAGGGGCACTTTGTGGCGTTTAGAACAGCCTGGATTGACAATTTGTAGGCAAAACTACCGTTAACCTAAAAATAAAACATAAACTGTGCCCCAGATGACGCTAAAGTCTCATTGAACCTGATTAGTTTATACTTGGAACAAAACAAATTTCATCAAGGCACTTCAAGAAGAGGATGTTCCCATAGACTCCTTTCAGCTTCGGTGCCACCTCTGCCGCATGTCTCAGACACCTACATTAAATATATCTGAGAGGCAAATGATCACTGGTCTGCTCCTGACACCTGCCCCATGCATCCCGGCACTGGGGTTGGAAGCCGAATGGGGCCAGTGTTCTGTATCTCACTGAAGGAAGTGGGTCACAAAGACACTAACAAGGCACTAACCTGAAGGGTAGGGTTATCAAAGGAATGTTTCTCCTCCCCAGGACCGAAACAAATTAGCAAAAGAGTCCTTGAAAAGTCCTCTTCGTTTGAGAGGAACAGCTACAAAGTAGCCCAATGAGACTGTCCCGTTAAACCATACGACTGTAGTCCAGTGAGAAACGAGTTAACTAAAACTACCAACAATCAAACAAAAAACATTGTCAGTGAAGAAACCGGGAGAATCGGAAAAAGCGTACCATTTATTGACTCAACATTTTATAAAGGAGTCCCAATAAGCAATTGGGGGGTACTGTTGTGAGAAGTTGATACTACAGTAGAGTGCAAAAAGGTCTTTGATTCAAGGTGTTCGGTAACTTTATAAAAATCCCGCAAACATTCGCAACCAAATAAATTTGTTATTACTGAATCTTAACTATTTAAAGGAGAAAAAAAAAAGCTTGGGCACACACAAAATCTGTTAGTCTAACAACAAAGGGAAAAAAAATGTCACCCTTGCTTAAAACAAACTTCACCCTTTGAGAAATATCGAGACGGATCTGTCATATTGCACGCTGTTAGCTGCGAGGTGCACCTCAACCGAGGTGTCAATTAAAATAAGGGACCACTCTGGCTCGAGTTTCACAACCCTGGAGTGTGTTTCAAAACAGCTTCCGTTTATTCAAACGTACAGAACAGCAGCCTTCGTTGCGCTATCCTTCGCATAACCACAGAAAAAGGGTGTTTTATAGGGAGATGATTCACTGTGAAAAAAAGGAACGACTTCGGTTTGGTGAAAGGAAGCGACCACTCGTATAACTAATGGAATATTTCAATCTCTAACGCCGCCCCTCATCGGAGCCCCAAACTGTCACCCGAAATCTTGCTACCTACGGAATATGTAAGAAACCACAGCGTGCGCCTTTACTGCGTTAAATCATAGTAAGAAACAAAACAGATCCTCGGGCGAGTTGCTGACACATTACCTGAACAAACCTATTAAGAGATGTTGTTTATTTTCTGTTATTTGCCAAAGTTACAAAACGGCAGTCCAAACTCCTCTTGAAGCACTGCAAACACTGCCTCGGGCCAAGTGGGGCTCACTATAAAGGGAAATGGAAAACACTCCATCATAGAGACCTACAGAAACATAACTGACGCCTAGAATACAAATCTGAGCACCTGGGTGCCTTGTGCAAAGTCTCCGAATGGTTTATGGAGCCTCTATGTGTTGCGTTGTTTTCAGGCCTGCTGTGATACCCAAGTGTTGGACGTGGGAGCCCGGCCAGGGTACTTTGCCTGGGCGGAGAGGTATGAGTGTGTGTTATGTTCGTTTGCTGGGGCCTAGCATAAGACGAGCAGCTGATATGATTTGCAGACTGACACGAGTAAGAGCTGACCTGGCAAATGGGAACTTGCAATGGTATAATGAGGCCTAGTATAGTGGATCTATTATGCAGGAGGCTTAAGGCTGGCATGTGACAGACCTTGCACTCCTTAATTTGACTACGCAGACAGTCTCAGAACTCAGACAACAGTTTGCAACATTCAGCATATTAATTCTGCAGGAAACATGGGCAACTGAAATAGAATAGTTCTGAATTATACATTAGCTCACAATAAAAGTGAGAAAAAGTGTGACCCAAAGTGAAAAAGAGCAATGAAACGTAGGTATGGAGAGCATGATCGCCACAAAAATTGTAAAATATGAAATTTGCTTGAAATAAGGTTAATCCAAACAGCGTGACAGAGAGAGACAGAGAATTTTTAAAGAGGTTTTATTATTGGTGTTTGAAACCCACCTCACCACCAAGTGATCAATGAGAGGGGACATTGAGACAAAGAGCAAAAGCTCTGGCTTTAATATGCCAAGGTATGTAAAAATATTGCAAGTGAACCAGAGTAGTGTATAATTATGTTTCAAGTCTGTGGAACAGAAAGTAAGCTTTTTGATTACACATTAAGGACTTGATTGCGAGTTCGGCAGTCTGACCACTGCGGCCTCTAGAAAACTGCAGTGTTGGCGGTCTTCCGACTGCCGTATTATGAGTTTACCACAATGCCCGTGGTGGGCCTCCAGTGGTCTTGCGGCGGTGGTGAATGGTTTTCCATATACATCTATGCCTGTGTGAGCATTTCGACTGCACATGTCGAATGTACACACATGCATAATACACGTGGAAAAATACCACCTACCCATTGTCGGAGTCTGGCCCATATGTGGGCAGTCCAGGTAATGAGTATGTGGTACAAAAAAAGGACTTACCGGTATTTTGCCGCAAACAGGGTCATATTCTTTGGGATGAAGATGCTGCTGTGAAGGGGGGACCTGGAGAAAGGGATCCACGTCTAACTCTGAAGGGAAGAACAGGAAAGGCGTTAATATGCACCCCAAATCCTTTTATCTGCGGACTTGGAGACGGCGGTCCCACCACAGCGTTGGGCTCGTCGGAAAGCCAACTCCTAATACAAACTGCGGGGCACCGCTCAGTACCGCTCTATGGCAGCTGCTTTTTCCCCCGACTGCAGCCATCTGCGAATGGTTGGCGGTGTCGACGGATCGCCGGCGATCTTTGCAAAGGCAATCTGACAATCTCATAATACGGCGGTCAGACTACCGAGCTCGTGGCGGTTGGACCGCAACCACTGCTACAGCTGTTCCCAAACTGCCAAACTCGTAGTCAAGTCCCAAGTAGAAACTATCAATAGCAACTACGATATAGTTGCATATCAATATGACATACTGGAAATAAAAACAAAGAACTGGACCAGTGGCTAAACTGCTGAGAGTAGAACCAGAAGAACAAGTTCAAATCTTGGCACTGTTGTCAATAACAGTGTATGTTTCTGGACCAATCATTTCATCTGTGTGAGCATGAAATTGTAAATGTGTGTGCGTGTCGACTATGTAATGTCATCTACAAAACAAATGTGAAAATGTAAATATATAGCAGGAAATTGCGTTCTCTAGTACTGTCCCAATGCTATTCCTGGGCCTGCCAATCACATTGGTTTCTATCATTTCATTAAAACTTCTACAACATTCTATTCCAAGGAGAGAAACTAATTTCTGGCACACTACTATGGAATAACAAATATCAGCAAAGCCAATAGGTCTCACCTGGCCTGGTCTGACCAGTGCCCCATGGCCAGTTCTTTCAACATGGGCACTTTATTATCATAATTTGATGGTTGAAATATACGATTCTCGGGAAGACAGTAAGAAAACACCATTTGCCCTCTGAAAATTCACTGCAGATGAACCCTAGTGCTCAACATATTACTTGTCTTCATTGAAAAGTGTTAGGAAACAAATGGGTCCTGTTCTACAATTCTGAGTACGTATGTTTGCAGCATTGGTATAGTGAAAACCTAGCTGAAAGGCAGGAGAATGAATAAGAGCTGGTCAAAGGCATAGGCACAGTCAATGAAAGATTGTAGAGTTTGCTGGGTCCCGACAAGGAGAGTGGACTTTTGCTTTATTGTGATGTAGTGTTCTTAAAAGAGGTATGTCATCAGATGTTTCTTAATTTGGAGGAAGGTTGGGGTGATCCTGTTGAACACTGGGTTGTCGTTCCAGATTATGAATGCCTAGACGAAGATAGTATGCACCCATGTTGTTTTCTTTTTTGTACTCCTCGCCTCCAGTCTAATGGTGTCCAGACTACAGATGTGCCAAGTCATCAGTGGTGTTGAGCTTATCAGCCAGACAGTTAAGAGTGCCACTTATGAAGCTTTTTTAATGAAGCAGGTGATTTTGAAGATGGTATAGGACAGCAAAGGGAGCCTCTTGGGTGATGTGGGTATTTTTTCACGGCCATGATGAAGCATGCTATGGTGTGAAGGATGCCCTTAAGTGGAGCAGTCTTGGGAGACTGTGTAACACAGCATCACCAATGTCCATCTACAAAAGTACAAGGGCTTGAACAGCAGTTCTGAAGTCACTTCATGCAAGGACCGGTTTTACTTTCTTTAGTATAGAACCTGGCCATCTTGGTCTTTGTGTTATTAAGCCATGTTTGTGCCAGTTCTTGCTTGCAATAAATAGTAGGGATTCGGTATTAGTGGGGCTGAGCTTCAAGTACGTGCTGGACATCCGGGTCTAGGTGAGGTGCAGAAGTGTTTCAGGCATTGGATGCCTGGAGCAAAGGAGAATTTCAAGTAGAGTTGTGTGTCATTAGTAGGTTCGTAAATCAGCGAGTAGAATCCCAAGGGGCTCCTTGTAGAAGTTAAAGGCGACTGGGACAGAATGGAACCCTGGGGGACTCAGAGTTATCTTTTAACTGAATGAGAATGGAAAGGGTTTTGGAATGTGGAATGGTGTTAAGGTGGTGGAAGGTGATATGCAGTTGGAATGTGAACAGTTGATGGTTAACGTTGAAGCCATGTGAATCGATTCTTGTACTGCTGGGGTTGCCCCTGTTCTGCAGATTTACTCAAATATGTTTTACTTGGCTAACCACCTGTGTAAGAAGTTCTCTTGTAGAGGTGCATCTCAATAGTGGAAAAGAGGATAGGATATTAGCAGTGAGCAGAGGAGGCATCACAGGCACATTAGCATAGTAGCAAAGGTGCACAGAAAATCCACCGGGCTCAACAGTACAGCAGTCAAGGATCTATGGGACCAGGGTGGCGGTACAGATTGTTATGGTAATGCTAACTGCTGTGCTGACCATTTGGCGAGAATCAAAGGTTTGGAATGCCGCCATTGTGGACAATAAATCAAGTAGATAAGAACAAAAAGAAATCCGCTGGTCTAATCAAGCTTGAACAAGCTAAGGAGCACAAACAGAATTGGTTTACAAGTGTCTCCTAAATCTAGGAGGAGTCCTTTATAGAGGACGGAATCCCATCACCCACCAAAGTGGCATGCTTCATCATCTGGGACCTTCTCTTGGTTGTCCAGGATAGATCATAATAAAGGTGTTTTTCTCCCTGGTAGTCAATTTTAATCACCTTTCACTCCATCACTACACGCACTGCAACCATCACCGTATAAAACCTCAATTTTGCTTCGCTTCTAGTGGATTTAGTAGATCCTAGTTTTGATTATCTAAAACATCCGAGCTCCCCCTCCTAGGGAGGGGGTTGTAGCTCTTGGTTGCACTAGATTTTGCAACCAAGAGGAGGTCCCAGATGATGATGCATGCCACTTCGGTGGGTGATGGGATTCCGTCCTCTATAAAGGACTCCTCCTAGATTTAGGAGACACTTGTAAACCAATTTTGTTTGTGCTCCTTAGCTTGCTCAAGCTTCATTAGACCCACGGATTCCTTTTTGTTCTTATCTACAGTGTGTTTGGGGATTGAATCCGTGCAGGTCTGTAAACTTTCCCTTTGACCCTCTTTGTAAAGTTGTGTTGTGATTGACAATAAATCGAGTAGCCAAGAAGGTGCTTCAATCAACAAATCTGAATATACAACAGTCGTGTCACATTATCGCACAACTAAGCCATGTCTTCAGCAGGCATACTTAGCAACAAGTGCAATAACGCAAAACGTTGCCACACAAATGTGGAACCACTACGTCACAAGCAGTAGTGTTTACACTGTAGATGCCACAGTGAATGTGAACCCAAAGCTTGTTAGTGCAATTCATTTTCTTGCAGGACAATTATTATTGCTTTTGATCGTTATAGGGTCCATTGGAACTCTAGGAAAATATTTTATGGTTAAGGAAAAATATGAAGTTTAATCATCATATTTTGTAGTTTTCTGTCAAACTCTCAACAGTGACTACTTCATTTGTATTGATTTTTTGTGCACCTTATCTTCCACTGACGATATGCACATCTTATTCTCTTTGCCTGCAGGCATATGTCACCAACAGTCCAAAATCTTTAACTGTCTTGTGGCTATCAGGCACTGGATGACTCTTCACTCTCTAATAATAAACTCTTCAAAAACTGAAGTTCTCTTCTTTCTCGCCTCCTCTGCATCGAACCTACTCTCAAATTCTCCTGGCAGCCCCTCCAACTACAGGAACTTAGGAGTATTATTAAATTGCAGGATAAAGGATAATACTACAGTAATGTATTCACCCCCCAAACTAACAACAGTTCAATATGGTTAGGCTCTGGCCCTTTTGACAGATTTAATCACCAAACCTTTTGCCTTCTATTTTTCTGACTCTGGTTTCATTGGCTATAGGATTCCGGGCCCTTTACCACTGCTGATCAGTCCTAAAGTGCATATGCTCTCTGTATGAATTGTGATATGGATTGGGTATCCATGATTGGCGTATTTGATTTAAAGTCCCTAGTAAAGTGCACGGTGTGTGCCAGGGCCTGTATATCAAATGCCACTAGTGGGCTTTCAGCACTGGGTGTGCCACCCACATGAGTAGCCCTGTAAATGCATCTCAGACCAGCCACTGCAGTGTCTGTGCACACAGTTGTAAACTGCCATGTTGTCCTGGCAAGTGCACGCACTTGCCAGGCCCATCCTTCCCTTTCCTTATACGTAAGGCACCCCTAAGGTAGGCCCAATGTACTCCCATGGGCAGGGTTCAGTGTATGTGAAAGGTAGGACATGTGCTAGTGTTCTGTGACACGTCCTGATAGTGAAATACTGTGTATATCATTTTTCACTATTGAAAGGCTGTCTGTCCCATAGGCTATCAATAGGAGTTGCACTGTAACATTTTACATGTGTAAAGTTCCACTGGGACAAGGTAGAAAATAGAGGTTAGGCTCTCTGAACTAAGAATTTGATAACACTTTTTTTTTGTTTGAAAATGCCAAAAGTGGGCATTTTCTTACTTTACCATCCTGTGTGCCTCTGACTGTGTGTATTCAGTATCTGGTGTCGGAGTGACAGGAGCTGGGGATGTGCATTCACTATAGACAGCCACAGGGGTTGAGGTGTGTCCTGTCTTGCCTGTGTAACTCATCGCTGGGCTGAATGGACCTAGTCTGCATTTAGAGTGGTGGTAGGAGTTTCACTTGTACCTGAATATGCTGACTCTCCTTTTCACAATGCTGTCTCCGCCCCTGTGGTCAAGCTGCACCAGGGAGGGCAGGACTGGTTTGGACAGGGTTCAGAGACCCTTTCTGCAAAGAGAACAATGACAAAATGGGATATGCCTATTGGACCCTAATCCCCAGGACTTTAGATTACTTCCAGGAACAAGAGGACCCTGCCAAGAAGAAGAGCGGAAGGACTGTGTGAAAAGCACTGCCTTTTCTGAGAGAGGGGTGGGTTGGCCTGCAGTTGTAGCTTCTGTATGTGGTGGAGGAAAATGACCATTTTTGCCCTGCTGTGGTATCCTGCTTGGGAAGCAAATCTCCAAGGGCTTGTGTGTTCTGACCTCCTGTTTCGGAAGCCTCAGGAACATCAAAGTCTTCGTATCCGTATGTTTTGCATTGATTTGGAGCTCCCCTGTGCTTTGCTTTTATTGAGAGCTCCACAGCGCTGTTCTTGTTTGGGACCTTTCCTGGCGTGGAAACCTCCAGTGCGTCACTCCCGGGAAGTGACTGTAATCGTCACAGCCGGTAAACCCATGTGCCAGAAGCTGGGCTGAGCCCCCACCGACCAGAGAAACAGGCCCAAGGGCAGACAAGATTTCGTAGCGGAGCCAGCGCTAAGAAAGCCCTCCAGCGTTGCCAGGTGACCAACGCAGCTGCCCAGAGTCCTGGCTGTTGCCCTGCAACCACAAGGGAGAGCCGACGCGGATGCGGCGCCATCAGTAGGCCGTCCAACAAAGCAGCCAGCAACACCAAGAGGAGTCCCCGGTGCGAGGCGGTGCAGGGCGCTCCCAGCTCGTAAGGAAAGGAGCCCCACCTGCTTTGCGCTAGCCACACAGGACCAGCATGCCGACATACCGCTGGACGGAGCAATGCCTCTCACCTCCCACCTGTGAAGCCAAGAGGAGCTCCCTGAGCAGTAGAGGCATTTTTGTTGGGGGACTTTTTTGTGCTTTAGCTGCATTTAAGGTGAACCACTGGCTGGCGGACCAATCACCTGCCTCAGTGCCTGACACCGGGATGATGCACTTAGGGTCGCTAGCACCGAGGTTCTAAACACAACATGATGACCGTGGCATTTTCCTGCACTGCCATTTGTGTTTTACCCATTGTGATCTATGCCTGTTGCTTGCTTTCTCTGAAATCAGTAGAACAGGTTCCCTTTTGACAGGATTAATCTGTATTGTGCAGTGGGGATGATCTATGATAGAAACATCCATGAAGTGTGTATAGCAATGCTCCAACTCTAACTGTTACGCTTATGACAATTGCCTAGTTGGCAAACTGATTGGGATTTATGTGGTGGTGGTCTTGCCTATATTACAGAGGATATTTTTATATAACCTTGGGTGGAGTCTCTATTGTGGTGTGCCTAGTGCGTCACTGGTGTGTGTGTGTGTGTGTGTGTTGTGCAAACACTTTACACATTGCCTCTGGGATAAGCCTGACTGCTCTGTCAAGCTACCAAGATGGTGAGCAGGGGTTATCTTGTGTGTGTAACTCCCTTATCCTGACTAGAGTGGTGGGTTCCGCCTGGCTTAGGTGCATACCTTAGCCAACCAGAAACCCAATTTCTGACAGATATCATCTGATAGCCATAAGAAAAATCTGCCAACAACATCTCCTCAAAGCTGGAAAACCCATAATTAATACATTGGTTTTCAGGAAGCTGGAATACTGCTACGGCCTGCTGGTGGGTCTATCCAAACATGCATCTGCTCCCTGGAATACATTTATTCATGGTGCCACAAGGGCACTCTTTAACCTGCCCAGAAAGCATTGTAACTAGACAAAGAGACACCAGGCAGAGAAGTTATTAGCCAAGCACATGGTAGTTTACAAAATATACACTCTGGTACACAACACCATTCATGGCACTCCTCCTGCCTACCTTTCTCAGAAACCACATTACACCACTACTCAATCCCTGCGGTCTGTTAACCAGCGGCTCCGCACTGTGCAAAAGCCCAATGCAGTCATTCAGGCTTCTGTTCCTTCCAGCTTCTTCTGTGGAAATCTCTGCCATGCCACATCAGGGCTACTTCGCCCCATAAGAAAATGTAAACAATTGAAACATTTTTCAAACTAACCTCTTCTCTATATCTAAAATGAAACCAGCACTAGCCCAACAACCTAGATGTAAATATGTCTATAATGTACATATTTGTAATTGCTGGTATCATTCTTCTTATGTGAATACTTGCAATATCGTATTCAGGGTTAGAGATACCCGACAATGTTGCTACTAAATTAATAGGACCACTAGAATTGTGATCCTGCAGCTGTGATATTTTCCGCATTATTATGGATTTACTGCATTTTCAAATTAATCTGTCATCTGTTGCCAGTGCTTAAATTGTAAAAGAAATCGTGCTGGTGTCCTAAGTTCTGCTCAGTAGTCTGCGGCAGATGCAATTATATGTAGTGACGCAAACACCAAGGCTGCGAGTCTTAAATCCACCTCCTGCTTCTTTAATGCACTACCAGACACTCCATTCCCCTGTATCTAACTCTTACAGATTCCTGCTTTTCCCCTTTGTGACGGTTTGCCTTCTTTTTCTTCCTCTATCTTTTCTGTGAGTTTTCCCTCTCTTGCACTAGTAAATATCTGATGCAGAAAAATAAGTGCCAGTCCCTAAAAATAAGTGACGGTGGCCCTCACCTTCTAAAATTAAGCACATTCTATTGCATAGTATGCAGATTTTAAAAAGTGTTTCACAAATGGACTAAAACTTACTCAAAACGTGATTCCTGCGCAGTGGCAGGCCCTTTGCAAAGGTTGACTGGTCATATTGCAGTTGCTTATTGCTGTATATGGGTGTTAAATTAGTACTCATACTGTGACATATAATCCTAGCCAGTATAAATAACAAAACAAAGTAATACTATCACAGAATGGCCTACATTACACCGCAAAATATGGCTTTTCTTGCCACATAATTTAGTCAGCCCTGCTGCACAATGGGGTTCTCCCCTGCCGCATAATTCTAGTGCCCCTGCATATTATGATAAATAAACGATTAAAAAAACCAATCTTTGTGCTGTTCATCCATTTGTAACTGACTTAATGTAATGATTAATAACTATATACAGCGCTTTTTTAGAAGGTTCTCTATAGACAGACCATATATCTGTAAAGCATTCCTAACAGGTTGTAAAATAGTAATATAAAGACTATGGGGCTTCCACATGCACGGAAAATGACTACGTGAATCCGATGCCGCCATAAATCTCTGTTCAGTGATCTTTCATGATGAATGGTTGCTTAAACTTTACATACATTAGCATATGTACGTTTATATAAGTTCATTGTACACTCGCTAGGCAACTGCCTATAATAGGAGGTTCCACAAACTTTATCTGCGACCCCTTGCGGCCCCACTCTAAAAATAAATTCTTAGTTACGTAAAAAATCTGGAGAGAAGGGGAGAAAGGTCCAAAAGTAAAATGTCTTTTCTTATTCTAGTGTTTACATGAGCCCAACAACTTGTCATTCACTTATGGAGACATCACTTCCTCGCTAGGATCATGCTTCCAATACATGCCTCCCAGTCACGCTGTCCTTGCCTTTCTCTCCCCCTATGAAGCTGCCCGTTTGTTTCTTGCACGCCTCTCAGTGCATGCCTCCCTGTCACCCCCACCATGCTAAGTATATCAACACTTAGCTCTCTCTCACTCAGCGATAGCGTTCCACTCACTTCCCAGCACAGCCATCCACACGTATATCTAATGCTACCTTAAATGCTTCTCATGGAAAGTGCCAGCATCCAACCTGTTACGATGTTGACATTCCACTTCTTTACTAACGCATTACTGCCGCTCTCCCGTTTCAGACGAAATGACCCCTCGTATATCCCCCTTTTCTGATGTATTCCAGCCCCCCTCACCCCTCCTTCATCATTAATTGTCTTATCATGCCTGGCTCTGCGCTACTGCCTTTATAAAGTGCTTATGTCTCCCGCCACACCCCTCTTCCCCTCAAACCAAGACCCTTTACCTCCTTCTGGGGACGCTGCTAGCCGCTGGCGGGGCGGGTGCTTTGCACAAACCGGGACTGGGCGATCCCCGCTCTGCCGGCTTCAGGTGTCCACCGATGATCTTAAGCCGGCGCCGAGCCTGTGCAGCACCAGAAGCCTCCATGCTTCCGTGTTGTCCAGAGCCTGGAAGGTGAAAGGTTAGCGCGAGACAGGGGCTTCCCCAGCATGCACTTCACTGCATTCCTAGGCAACCGGCCCAGCGTAGAAGACCGCTGCGATTGGAAGAGAAAGATTGCATGTGACCAGTCACCAGAACCAAGGGAAGGAGGGTGACAGCGACGAGGCGAGTGTGACTGTCATCCACACACCACCCCCAGGGAGCCGATGCAAGGGCGGTCCAGCAGAGGGATACTGGGAAATGAAAAGGGTTCTCGGCTAACCACATGTCACCGAGCCACAGTGTATTTCATTTCATAGGCGTTCCTTTACGAAATCAACGAATTCATGGGAGTTGTAGTCCTGGGTCATCCGATTAAACAAGCACATCTGAAAACGATCATCCAAATCTTATTGCTGGAGATTTATGGTCCTACTCCTGATGATTCAAGTGAATCATGTGGTGACCGTAGGATGTAAATACATTAGCAGAAGCGAGCACAACGCAACGAGGTAACCAGTGAAGTACAGTCAATGCTGTCGGTGAAGTTTGAAAGTAGTGGAGCGTAAAAACCACCATCCAAAAGGCATCATGTCTGTGAGCGCAGTGTGTTTACTCGACCTTACCAGTCAGAGTTAGAGGGATACCATCTGAAAGATTGTTTTGTAAAAAGTCGCCCAGTATGGTGCATTTGCCAGAAAATAAGCAGGGTTAATTGCATGGTCCCTACTAATCAGAGCAGAAGTGTTAATTAAGCTTATAATCTGAATCGATTCTAATTCATGGATCATGTTAGAAGAAACTCAAAGTACGTGTAAAAATACCTCTAGGAATATTTTTATGTATGTATGCATGTACACTTGAATATATACAGGGTTATGTACCTGTTTGCATACAAAAATGCAATTTTTTTTACATGCATGTACACATATATGCTGAAAGGTATGCATAAACAAATACATCTATGCATAGATACTGCACTAAAATGTTGCTCCATGTAAGAATCTAGGCCACCTACAGAGTGCACATGAAAACTAACGTGTCTTTTAATTCACTGATATAAACAACAAGAGGGTCCCTGATGTACGAATATGAGAAGAGGATAGCAGGGAAAGGAAACACAATATGAACAGAACCTCTTCTCAGAAAATAGTTAAGCTATGGGAAATATCTCCACAATCAATATACAACAACAACCATGTACCACAGAAATGGATTATTAATTCATAGTTTTATTAATCATAAGGTTTAAACATTATTTGTATGTCATTATTTTTATATTTATATTTTTCCTTTATACATTTGTAAACACAAATTTGATCATGCGTTAAAAAAGGGAAATCAAGATTCAAGTGTGAGACACAAACTTAACAGTTACAGTGAGCACAGATTGCATATTACAAAACAAAAAACACAAACCATACAAAACAATATATGCAACAAAGAGTCACTTACTAAAACATATAATGATACATTCATAATATATACACATTAAAAAATAGAAATATCGCCACAAAGGATAACAATTGGAGCAGAGAGAAGCGCCGACGCGCGTTTCGGAGAAGGATCAAAAGATCCACAGTTCCTTCGTCAGGGCGCAATAATCCTTTGAGAGTTCGTGTCAATTTAATTCCCAACTTGTTCCAAAGTCTTGTTCAGACTGGAAACTTATTAAACAATTTCTTAACGGGTATGAATTAGTACTTGTTTAAACATTCTGTGGAAACAAGGAAAACATGTTGTGAAATGGCCTAATATTTACAATGCATACAGCTAAATGTAATCTGTGAAGGAGCCTGCAACACCAGAGAAAAGCCAATACGCCCATTAGGAAAAAATATAATAAAAAAAGGTACCACCACGTGAAGGAAAAGAATGCTTGCATAAACCTTAAAAGAATTAAATCCTTAAGAGAAAAACGATTAAACTGATGAAAATGAAAATATGTTAGTGAAAGAAAAGAAGGTCATAAAACTGGACCTACTTCATGACAAGTATGATAGGCGCACCGTTTCCTTTAAAGAATAGGGCCAACAAATTACTTTGTAGAGTATAGCCTCACCGCTACGGACTGAAATAAGGAGAAACACATAATGAACTATCTCATCTAGATGGGGAAGGATACATACAAAAACAAGTACAAAAATAGAATGACTAGAGGTAGTTACAAAACTAAATACAATGGTCTGTAAGTCGCACAAAAGATTTTATACTGTAATAATCAGGCAATAATAAAAAATATCGGACTACCAAGATCTGAATAGGGGGATAAAGCTATGTAAGGTACTATCGACACAGACCAAATCGGAGTGTCTAGATCGAACGCCGAACGGGCTTTAAAGGAAAAGAAGGTGGTGGAGATAAGAGTAACAATAGCTAATCAATTAGCGCCCACTAAGGGACCCCTACTTACTTAAGGGCGATATAGTTACGCATGCCCGGTGAATTGCAATATTTTCAGAACAGTAAAATCCTTCAGTTCGAGGGTAGAAGAGTAGAAGAGTCGGTAGGAATAGATAAACCCTGGAAAGAAAAAAAGTCTAAGAAACCAGGACCAATTTGAATATAAACGGAGCCAAAATGTATAGAGACATAGATTAAGGTCTTACCTTTACGGCGGCAGATAGGATTTCAAACTTAAACTGGAAAGGCGGTGTCCAAAAACGCGAAGTCCGTACGTGCGGACCTCCCACAGGTATAACCGACACAAGGAGTATATATATATGGGAAACACCCGGGAAAGTTAAACCGGAAATAAGGAACGTAAACACCTTGCAGCTGGTGTTAGATCGAAAATAAAGTAGATAGTGAAAGGAAAACGCGAGGTTACACAATGAATGAAATCCTCAGCGTCAATACGTGGCCGCCATATTGGATAGGTTCAAGACGGTGAAAAATAAAAGGGAATAGAGCCGTACTGCAGACGGTTAAACCGTAGGGAACAGCAATATACTAAAACTAGAAAAATGAAGCGAGGAGCTGCTAGAACATAAAATAACGAAGCAATCAAAGTAACAAGAAGAAAATAAGTAAAAATATGAAGTAATAAAGACAAAACCAAATATAAGAGAAAAGCGCTATTTTAGAAAACCTTGGCAAATGATATAGAGGCAAAAAGGGTACAAAATATATACCAACAATGAAAAACAAAATGAGACACGGTGGAGAGAACAGCTACAATGTGTATGGATAAGACACAAAGAAGTCATTGGATGGAAGTAGAAAGTGACCAAAAACACTCATGGTCAATAAATAAAAAACTGACAAAGTGAAACATGTAGTAAGTTTACAGAAGAGCATTTTCCCAAGGAATATGTTCATTAAGGCCAGAGACAGCTGTTTGGAGAGTAAACATCCAAAATACCTCTCTTTTTTTCCTCAATGACTCAGTGTTCTTATCTCTTGGAGTAGGTACTTTTTCTACAATGATCCATTTTATATCCTCAATTTTATGATTTTTATCGAGCCAATGTTCAACTAGAGGAGCCCCTCTTCGTTGATTCCTGATTGAGGATTTATGTTCACTCAATCTTGTTCTGAATTCCCTGCCTGTTTCTCCTACATAACCTTTTTTGCAGGGGCAGAGAATAAGGTAGATAATGTTAGATGATCTACAATTAGTCATTTCTGTGAGATGAAATACAGACTTACCCCATTCTAATACACTGGATATAATGGCAGACTCACAGGCGTGACAACTGCCACACCTATGGTTGCCTAATATCGGATTATTGCCAGTGATAGATTTTTGTATCCACTTCTTGGTGTTATTAAAGTGGGATTTCACTAGTGAATTGCGTAAATTCTTATTCCGGCGAAACGCAAAGATTGGTTTGGGCATATTACAATTAGGGTCCCCTATGTTGAGAATATGCCATTGCGAGCCTATAATTTGACGCAATTTGTTATTAAAATTGGAGTGACGAGTAACACATACCAGTTTTTCTTCTTCAGTATTGGTCCTTTGTTGTAAAAGAGCCTCCCTGTTATAATATTTGGCTCTTTTGTACGCATCTCTTATGACTCTATGAGGGTATCCTCTTTTGAGTAATTTACCTCTGAGGTCATTGGCATGAACTTCAAAATTAGTCATGGTAGTACAGTTCCTACGCAATCTAAGGAATTGACTAAACGGTATATTGTCTTTTTGATTGCGCGGGTGATAACTCTGATATTGTAGAATGGTGTTCCTTGCCGTGGGTTTGGTATACAGTGTCACCTCAATTTTGCCTTCTATGTTTTGGATCCATAGATCTAGAAACTCAATCTGTCTCTTACTAATATTGGCGCAGAATTTAAGATGGCTATCACAGAGGTTAAGCCAAAGAATAAATTCTTGAAGTTGTTCCTCAGGGCCCCTCCAAATAAAAAAGATATCGTCAATAAATCTGTTCCAATGTTGAATGTTTTCAAAAAAAGGAGCAATTTCATTGAAGATACAGCGCTCTTCAAAGGACCCCATATAGGTGTTGGCAACATTGGGTGCACAGGCTGCTCCCATGCTTACACCATGGATCTGTTTGTAAATGATATTGTCAAATTCGAAGTAGTTTTCATTGAGGACAATTGCAAGGCATTCTAGAATAAAAAGTATGTCTTCAGTAATACTGTTCTTTTCCAATGAACTTTTTACTGCCTCTAGGGCTCCTTTCTGTGGGATGTTTGTGTATAAGGCTTCTATATCCATAGAAACCAAAAAATCTGTGTCGGGGTTGAACGACAAACCCTCAATCTTGTTTATGAGGTGGCCCGTGTCCTTGATATAGCCTGGTAAGGTGCTGACCAAAGGGTTTAAAAATTTATCTACGTATTTAGATAGGGGTTCTGTGATCGAACCAATAGTAGATACAATTGGTCTATATGGGGGATTCACTGCATTTTTATGCATTTTTGGTACTCCATAAAGGACTGGAATATTGAAATACTGTTTATTAAGATAATAGAATTCTTGTTGACAAATGGAGCTTCTGTCCAGAGCTCTCTGCGTAATAGCTAGTATTTCCTCTTGGATTCTCTTACTCGGGTAAGAGTTGACTTCATGGTAATGTTCAGGGACTTGTAACATTTTAAGCATTTGTGTTTTATAGTCTATACTATCCAAGAGAACAATTCCGCCTCCTTTATCACACGGTTTAATAGTGATTTGTTGGTTAGCCGATAAATCTTTCAAGCTCCTATATTCCTCATAGTTCAAATTGAATATAGGTTTAGGTACAAACTTGATGGAGTTTTGAATTTTAGTGTATACACTCTTTTCAAAAATGCTGACTTCTGGGCCAACTTGATCTAATGATGGAGTAAAGTTAGAATCCGGTCGTAATCCCGTTCTGTTATTGGTCTGTGCAGGGGTAATTTGAGAAAAGAACTTTTTGAGCCTGATTTTTCTAAAAAAAGCCTGCAGGTCTTGATTAAGTTCAAATTTATTTAAAGTAGCAGTCGGAACAAAGGAAAGACCTCGAGTTAGCAGATTAAGAGCATGATAGTCAAGGTTAGATTGAGATAAATTGAAGATGGGTATGGTTTCCATATTCTTAGAATTTGTTATTGTCTCCAGTATTGGTTCTTTCTTGTTTGGAGATATTGTGGTTGGTTCTCCGAATATTGGTAATGATGTTCTGGATATTGATACTGGCCCCTTCCTTGGCCTCTGTATCTGGATCTTGGGGTCCCCCTGCGGTTCCCCAAAAAACGACTACCTCTATTGGTGTTCTGAAAGGGTGTTCTCCTATTGCCTGTTTCTCCTGATGGGCCCGGGACACTTTCACCATCCGATTCCGAAGTATCGGAGAACGTAAGTATCTTTTTATTAGACCAAAATTGATTGTCTACTTGTTGATGTTGTTCTCTTCCTGTGTTGTAATATTGGGCTCCCAAGTAAGGATAAACCCTTTCCTCTGAAAAGTAGCGTATATCCTTTTTAAGTTTTTCCGTTTTCTTTTTAGCCAAATATTCACTGAAAGAATTCAGTTCAAAGTTTACTTCTTCTAGTTTTTTCTTTGCATCTTCCACCGGGTTGTTTTTCTTAAGTAGTTCTTCTATTTCTGCTATTTCTTTAAACAGGGAATCTACTACTTCTCGAGCTGTTTCTATAATCAGAATCATAAGATCCCTCGAGCATCTATTAGCAATTAGTGACCATTTTTCAAGAAATTTCCTAATTTCTACAAACAAGCCTGGAATATTTCTTATTCTTAGGCCATTCGGTATCACCCCAGCTCTAAGATATTGAAGCATAAAATCTGCATGCGATTCCGTTCTTTTGGCTTTCTTTTTAAGATTCAATAATTTAAGCCATTCATCATTGTTGGTTTTATTAAAGGTGAATGGGCGATCGGTGGTGGTGTCTTGCCCTAATAGTTTAGAGAAATCTTCATCACTAAAACCAAAAGTTTTGATGCTGTCCATGTGGAGGAGGAAAATACACAAGGGGACAGAGATCTTACTGAAGATAGAGTACTGCCAATGGTGTGGCAGGAAAGAGAGGTATGGCTACCTGGAGTAGTAGTAGAGTGAAGGGAATGGATATATAGTGGGTGGTAAAGAAAAGATGAGGATAGCAACGTGCAACAAATTATGCTGAAACAATAAAGAAAAAGGTGCTCAGAAAGCTCCAAAACAGAGATCAATATGACCTACGCTAATACCCTCACAGCAAAGTGCTGGGATACTGAAATAAACAACAAGAGGGTCCCTGATGTTCATATTCGTACATCAGGGAGCTTTCTGAGCACCTTTTTCTTTATTGTTTCAGCATAATTTGTTGCACGTTGCTATCCTCATCTTTTCTTTACCACCCACTATATATCCATTCCCTTCACTCTACTACTACTCCAGGTAGCCATACCTCTCTTTCCTGCCACACCATCGGCAGTACTCTATCTTCAGTAAGATCTCTGTCCCCTTGTGTATTTTCCTCCTCCACATGGACAGCATCAAAACTTTTGGTTTTAGTGATGAAGATTTCTCTAAACTATTAGGGCAAGACACCACCACCGATCGCCCATTCACCTTTAATAAAACCAACAATGATGAATGGCTTAAATTATTGAATCTTAAAAAGAAAGCCAAAAGAACGGAATCGCATGCAGATTTTATGCTTCAATATCTTAGAGCTGGGGTGATACCGAATGGCCTAAGAATAAGAAATATTCCAGGCTTGTTTGTAGAAATTAGGAAATTTCTTGAAAAATGGTCACTAATTGCTAATAGATGCTCGAGGGATCTTATGATTCTGATTATAGAAACAGCTCGAGAAGTAGTAGATTCCCTGTTTAAAGAAATAGCAGAAATAGAAGAACTACTTAAGAAAAACAACCCGGTGGAAGATGCAAAGAAAAAACTAGAAGAAGTAAACTTTGAACTGAATTCTTTCAGTGAATATTTGGCTAAAAAGAAAACGGAAAAACTTAAAAAGGATATACGCTACTTTTCAGAGGAAAGGGTTTATCCTTACTTGGGAGCCCAATATTACAACACAGGAAGAGAACAACATCAACAAGTAGACAATCAATTTTGGTCTAATAAAAAGATACTTACGTTCTCCGATACTTCGGAATCGGATGGTGAAAGTGTCCCGGGCCCATCAGGAGAAACAGGCAATAGGAGAACACCCTTTCAGAACACCAATAGAGGTAGTCGTTTTTTGGGGACCCGCAGGGGGACCCCAAGATCCAGATACAGAGGCCAAGGAAGGGGCCAGTATCAATATCCAGAACATCATTACCAATATTCGGAGAACCAACCACAATATCTCCAAACAAGAAAGAACCAATACTGGAGACAATAACAAATTCTAAGAATATGGAAACCATACCCATCTTCAATTTATCTCAATCTAACCTTGACTATCATGCTCTTAATCTGCTAACTCGAGGTCTTTCCTTTGTTCCGACTGCTACTTTAAATAAATTTGAACTTAATCAAGACCTGCAGGCTTTTTTTAGAAAAATCAGGCTCAAAAAGTTCTTTTCTCAAATTACCCCTGCACAGACCAATAACAGAACGGGATTACGACCGGATTCTAACTTTACTCCATCATTAGATCAAGTTGGCCCAGAAGTCAGCATTTTTGAAAAGAGTGTATACACTAAAATTCAAAACTCCATCAAGTTTGTACCTAAACCTATATTCAATTTGAACTATGAGGAATATAGGAGCTTGAAAGATTTATCGGCTAACCAACAAATCACTATTAAACCGTGTGATAAAGGAGGCGGAATTGTTCTCTTGGATAGTATAGACTATAAAACACAAATGCTTAAAATGTTACAAGTCCCTGAACATTACCATGAAGTCAACTCTTACCCGAGTAAGAGAATCCAAGAGGAAATACTAGCTATTACGCAGAGAGCTCTGGACAGAAGCTCCATTTGTCAACAAGAATTCGATTATCTTAATAAACAGTATTTCAATATTCCAGTCCTTTATGGAGTACCAAAAATGCATAAAAATGCAGTGAATCCCCCATATAGACCAATTGTATCTACTATTGGTTCGATCACAGAACCCCTATCTAAATACGTAGATAAATTTTTAAACCCTTTGGTCAGCACCTTACCAGGCTATATCAAGGACACGGGCCACCTCATAAACAAGATTGAGGGTTTGTCGTTCAACCCCGACACAGATTTTTTGGTTTCTATGGATATAGAAGCCTTATACACAAACATCCCACAGAAAGGAGCCCTAGAGGCAGTAAAAAGTTCATTGGAAAAGAACAGTATTACTGAAGACATACTTTTTATTCTAGAATGCCTTGCAATTGTCCTCAATGAAAACTACTTCGAATTTGACAATATCATTTACAAACAGATCCATGGTGTAAGCATGGGAGCAGCCTGTGCACCCAATGTTGCCAACACCTATATGGGGTCCTTTGAAGAGCGCTGTATCTTCAATGAAATTGCTCCTTTTTTTGAAAACATTCAACATTGGAACAGATTTATTGACGATATCTTTTTTATTTGGAGGGGCCCTGAGGAACAACTTCAAGAATTTATTCTTTGGCTTAACCTCTGTGATAGCCATCTTAAATTCTGCGCCAATATTAGTAAGAGACAGATTGAGTTTCTAGATCTATGGATCCAAAACATAGAAGGCAAAATTGAGGTGACACTGTATACCAAACCCACGGCAAGGAACACCATTCTACAATATCAGAGTTATCACCCGCGCAATCAAAAAGACAATATACCGTTTAGTCAATTCCTTAGATTGCGTAGGAACTGTACTACCATGACTAATTTTGAAGTTCATGCCAATGACCTCAGAGGTAAATTACTCAAAAGAGGATACCCTCATAGAGTCATAAGAGATGCGTACAAAAGAGCCAAATATTATAACAGGGAGGCTCTTTTACAACAAAGGACCAATACTGAAGAAGAAAAACTGGTATGTGTTACTCGTCACTCCAATTTTAATAACAAATTGCGTCAAATTATAGGCTCGCAATGGCATATTCTCAACATAGGGGACCCTAATTGTAATATGCCCAAACCAATCTTTGCGTTTCGCCGGAATAAGAATTTACGCAATTCACTAGTGAAATCCCACTTTAATAACACCAAGAAGTGGATACAAAAATCTATCACTGGCAATATATTAGGCAACCATAGGTGTGGCAGTTGTCACGCCTGTGAGTCTGCCATTATATCCAGTGTATTAGAATGGGGTAAGTCTGTATTTCATCTCACAGAAATGACTAATTGTAGATCATCTAACATTATCTACCTTATTCTCTGCCCCTGCAAAAAAGGTTATGTAGGAGAAACAGGCAGGGAATTCAGAACAAGATTGAGTGAACATAAATCCTCAATCAGGAATCAACGAAGAGGGGCTCCTCTAGTTGAACATTGGCTCGATAAAAATCATAAAATTGAGGATATAAAATGGATCATTGTAGAAAAAGTACCTACTCCAAGAGATAAGAACACTGAGTCATTGAGGAAAAAAAGAGAGGTATTTTGGATGTTTACTCTCCAAACAGCTGTCTCTGGCCTTAATGAACATATTCCTTGGGAAAATGCTCTTCTGTAAACTTACTACATGTTTCACTTTGTCAGTTTTTTATTTATTGACCATGAGTGTTTTTGGTCACTTTCTACTTCCATCCAATGACTTCTTTGTGTCTTATCCATACACATTGTAGCTGTTCTCTCCACCGTGTCTCATTTTGTTTTTCATTGTTGGTATATATTTTGTACCCTTTTTGCCTCTATATCATTTGCCAAGGTTTTCTAAAATAGCGCTTTTCTCTTATATTTGGTTTTGTCTTTATTACTTCATATTTTTACTTATTTTCTTCTTGTTACTTTGATTGCTTCGTTATTTTATGTTCTAGCAGCTCCTCGCTTCATTTTTCTAGTTTTAGTATATTGCTGTTCCCTACGGTTTAACCGTCTGCAGTACGGCTCTATTCCCTTCTATTTTTCACCGTCTTGAACCTATCCAATATGGCGGCCACGTATTGACGCTGAGGATTTCATTCATTGTGTAACCTCGCGTTTTCCTTTCACTATCTACTTTATTTTCGATCTAACACCAGCTGCAAGGTGTTTACGTTCCTTATTTCCGGTTTAACTTTCCCGGGTGTTTCCCATATATATATACTCCTTGTGTCGGTTATACCTGTGGGAGGTCCGCACGTACGGACTTCGCGTTTTTGGACACCGCCTTTCCAGTTTAAGTTTGAAATCCTATCTGCCGCCGTAAAGGTAAGACCTTAATCTATGTCTCTATACATTTTGGCTCCGTTTATATTCAAATTGGTCCTGGTTTCTTAGACTTTTTTTCTTTCCAGGGTTTATCTATTCCTACCGACTCTTCTACTCTTCTACCCTCGAACTGAAGGATTTTACTGTTCTGAAAATATTGCAATTCACCGGGCATGCGTAACTATATCGCCCTTAAGTAAGTAGGGGTCCCTTAGTGGGCGCTAATTGATTAGCTATTGTTACTCTTATCTCCACCACCTTCTTTTCCTTTAAAGCCCGTTCGGCGTTCGATCTAGACACTCCGATTTGGTCTGTGTCGATAGTACCTTACATAGCTTTATCCCCCTATTCAGATCTTGGTAGTCCGATATTTTTTATTATTGCCTGATTATTACAGTATAAAATCTTTTGTGCGACTTACAGACCATTGTATTTAGTTTTGTAACTACCTCTAGTCATTCTATTTTTGTACTTGTTTTTGTATGTATCCTTCCCCATCTAGATGAGATAGTTCATTATGTGTTTCTCCTTATTTCAGTCCGTAGCGGTGAGGCTATACTCTACAAAGTAATTTGTTGGCCCTATTCTTTAAAGGAAACGGTGCGCCTATCATACTTGTCATGAAGTAGGTCCAGTTTTATGACCTTCTTTTCTTTCACTAACATATTTCCATTTTCATCAGTTTAATCGTTTTTCTCTTAAGGATTTAATTCTTTTAAGGTTTATGCAAGCATTCTTTTCCTTCACGTGGTGGTACCTTTTTTTATTATATTTTTTCCTAATGGGCGTATTGGCTTTTCTCTGGTGTTGCAGGCTCCTTCACAGATTACATTTAGCTGTATGCATTGTAAATATTAGGCCATTTCACAACATGTTTTCCTTGTTTCCACAGAATGTTTAAACAAGTACTAATTCATACCCGTTAAGAAATTGTTTAATAAGTTTCCAGTCTGAACAAGACTTTGGAACAAGTTGGGAATTAAATTGACACGAACTCTCAAAGGATTATTGCGCCCTGACGAAGGAACTGTGGATCTTTTGATCCTTCTCCGAAACGCGCGTCGGCGCTTCTCTCTGCTCCAATTGTTATCCTTTGTGGCGATATTTCTATTTTTTAATGTGTATATATTATGAATGTATCATTATATGTTTTAGTAAGTGACTCTTTGTTGCATATATTGTTTTGTATGGTTTGTGTTTTTTGTTTTGTAATATGCAATCTGTGCTCACTGTAACTGTTAAGTTTGTGTCTCACACTTGAATCTTGATTTCCCTTTTTTAACGCATGATCAAATTTGTGTTTACAAATGTATAAAGGAAAAATATAAATATAAAAATAATGACATACAAATAATGTTTAAACCTTATGATTAATAAAACTATGAATTAATAATCCATTTCTGTGGTACATGGTTGTTGTTGTATATTGATTGTGGAGATATTTCCCATAGCTTAACTATTTTCTGAGAAGAGGTTCTGTTCATATTGTGTTTTAATTCACTGATGGCATTGTTGTCATGGTAGTAGGAGGAGATGAATATTTTTAAGTTTGCGTATAATAAATGCTTCACAATGCAGTGATATAATCTGATGCACTAAGTTGAAATGTTTTTGCCTGTTTGAAGTGTCTTTGTCATATTTTTATATGGTATTTATTGCACTGTTTCCAGTTTACATGACACTCTGTTTCAGGGCTCGACTCGTGCATGGGCTTTTAAAGGCCAGCCAGACCTTTGGCTTGGTTCTCCCTGTTAATTTGTTGGGTCGCTCACCTTTATTTACATACATATAGTCACAGTACACATATATAATCAGGAATATTAAATACTGTATGGAACCGTTAGACGAAACATCAGAGAACAGATACAGTATGAACGTTAAAGGGGATGAAAAAGGAATCAAACCGGAGAATTAAGAATAGGTCAAATAGGAGCAACATTTCTCAGTATGTCGAATCATGCACCGTCCGTTCTAGCTGACATTGAGATATTTTTTTAATTCAGATTCCAAACAAACTTTCCGGCAATACAGGGGTCAGCAGAGAGAAGAGGGAGATTGAAAGTATGGAGAAACAGGCAGAAAGAGAAAAGACTGGCAAACAAGAAAGCTTGAGGGTGGGAGTGAAGTTAGATAGAGCCACGCAAGATAGGGCACGAAAGGAGCAATTATCTTTTATTTTTTTGGTGTCCTTGCCTATTTTTTGGTGCCAGTGCGATCCTGTATCAGGATAAAACGGGAGGGAAAGATAGAGTGAGACCGAAGAGGCATAGCGATAGAAAGGAAGTGCTGGTCGAGAGGAGAGAAACACACATTTAAAATAAAATAAAAAAAGACACGTTTACACAAGTTATTACTCAAGACATTAATCTGAATGTCTTGGTAAGCTGTGGGTCCCTGCCTAATAAATACCTCTTATATTTTGATAGCATGGTGGACTCTATTCCTGTCTCACAGACACACAGATGCTGGATTCAATATGATCCCTGCTTAAGTCTGTACATCTAGCAGGGAAGCAAAGCACAATAGGATTCTTCCCGGGCAGGAGCATCACATAACTCCTTTTCGCGCCGTTCCAGTTTGACACCATCTTTCCAATTTGTCACAGTGTGGAAAGGGTTGGGTCACTGTAAGTGAATAATGCACATATTTGACGCTGGGCTGTCACTTTTTAATGACCGAGATTGGATTCAGTCACCCCAGCTACCGTTTAACCTCACTTCTCTCATTACTATTGTTGGAAAAAATATATTTATAATCATATGCATGGACTATATATACATCTGACCTTGCCTGGACCAACTTCAACAGCTGTTGAGAACCAACTTAGAGGTCACTTTGCTTGTCCTGACGTCTATATTTGTTTGCTCATCAGAGTGTTAATTTCTGCTTACACTGTATTTCTGTATTATAATTGGCAGGGTGTATAATTGACATGGTTCCAATCTTGCATTTCTCTGTTGCCCATATTTGGCACCCTGTCCGTTTTTAGGGCTCGCCCCTAGCAATGCAGTGCACAGCACTGCTCGTGCAGGCGAGAGCCCTTTTGTGGAGGGTTCCAAAACAGACCCTGGAATCGCACACGCTTGTGCGTGTGCGATTCCTTTTGGTCCACGGTATTGGCGTTTGCGGTCGTCTTTTTTAGACAGACAGCACGCAATAGGCCAAAGGCGGTCGCATTGCTCCGCCCATGGACTATTGGTGTCTGTTACCCGCACGCCGACATCTGTTTTCAATTATCGTGCCCAGACACGGGCGCGATAATTGAAAACAGATCGCTCGCTGTGGCGCGCGCGCACCACTCGCGGGAGGCAGCCAGAGAGGTGGTTTGTGACGTGGGGGGAGGGGTCACATAACTTGGGAAAGGGGATAATTCACTGGGCTGACCGTCCCCCATTGCTCCTTTTCGTATGTCCCTTTTCGTTTAAAACTACGTTAAACAATTGCAGTGGAAGCTTACAGATTTTCGTGTGCTGGAATGTTGCTCGTGGAACAGTTTAGCACGGTTCTGGAAGCTGGATGGAAAGTGCTTTACAACAAGGTATGTCCCTCACCGATAATGGCGGTTGCTGTACCAGCAGAGCAATCCTGGCTAATGTGCAATACCAAGCGGACAAACAGCATAAACCATGTTCCATTAACAAACTATCCTCTATTCGCTAACCCTGGGGGGAAAGCAGTGGTTAGTGCAGGAAAATAAAAGGGCTATAGGCCTCGCAAGGAATACGGGAAGGTGCTCTATAAATACTACACCAAAACCACTATGCACAAGATCACCGCGCGGCTTAGTGATCTAAGTTGAACCCTCGAATGCCCTCCTGCAAAATAGTTCAACCCAGTTAGTGCACCGATGGTGAAAGAGAAGGTATCCTGGGATCGAAGTTTGAATCCACCTCAATGGCAAAATCGGAAAGGGAGAGTTGCACAGTGGTGGAGTGCAGGCAGATGAGAGGCCAGAGATAGAAAGAATAGGCAGGCTGGCAATAACAAGGTGGGTAAGGGATAAATGCAGGCCACTTTTCTGCCGCAGTGGGGGTCTGAGGGTTTTGGAAAATGCAGCACAACAAAAAGGCGAGGGTGTGGCCTAACGGCAGCAAGAGCAGGCGACTTCGAAGCCGAGGAACCTATCGAGTCTGGGCAGGAACGCTAAACATCCTGTGATGCTGGGCAAATCACTCAATCTACCCCGGCCCAACAAAATGAATGTGTCCGTCCGTAATGCAACTGGTGCTCATGTAAAGCGCTCTGATGCCTTCGGGTCAAGTTAGCCCTATTTATAACTCAAAAATGGAGTGTTTTTTCTATGATTTGAACTGCGGCCCGCACATTTCACAGCTGAGAGGTTGTGGGCAGGGGCCTGCCCTCTTTCTGTGCCTCTACTTTCCCCATCTCGTTCGCCTGCCTCTCCCTCCTCTTTCTCCGCTCTGTTATCCATAGAGCTGATGTTTTATGTTTTCTTGATAAAGGCACTTCATTGCCGGCTCTGCAGAGGACAATCCAATAAAAGCTGCATTTAACAGCGCGCCTGTTGTTGAACCCGGAGCCTTGCCAACATTAAGGCTGAGAATTGCAGATACTTCAATGGAACTGAGGCTAATTGGGCATTTCAGAAACAGTTGGTATCACCATTTGCCCCTGACATGGCCCAGAAGGAATGGAAAGTGGCCCTTGTGGCCGATACCATCATTTTCTTGGGTTCCAGGAAAGGAAATGTGATGATTCAATTACTAGACAGCTCTGGAGAGATCATTTTACAAGAAGACATTCTGGTCAAGGTTCATTCAATGTTGTCAGTCCAATGTCCCCTGGTGTTGCTTAAGCTAGAGGAGTGAATGATGAGGGCCTGTTTTTGGGGGGCATTGACGGCCCCCTACGAACACCAACACCCTAAATCCCACAGAAAGTCCCTGGAAATGCACACACGAGGCAACCTAAACTGTGTGATTCCCATCTAAACAAGCATTTGCAATGCAATAGGTCTCGCATTTGCGAGATTTTGAGCGATTGCCATTGTAAATGACAATGCCTTTAATTTATGTTTTAAAAACCTGCAATAATAAAAGAAATTGTCATTTACAATACCAATAGATCAAAGTTTTGAAAATGCAAGACCTATTGCATTGTAAATGCTTGTTCACAGTTCTGTTGAAGTTGCATTACTAATTGTATATAGGGCCCAGAAACCAGACACGCAGGGAAGAAGCAGACTGAGAGCACCATTGTGTGCACTGACTTCTCCCTTGCTGGCCAGCAAGTGTGTATGGTTATCAACAAATACATTTCCTTGAGCAAACTTGCTGTATTGTGTGTTTCTCTCACCGCTCCTTGGAGGGTGCAATAGTATTTCCTTAACAAATGGCATCAGAAGTGAGATGCATGAAATGTCTCCAGTAAGTGAGCTGAATACCTTGACGCTGTGGCCTTTCAACTCTTAGAGTATAGCTGGTAGTGAAACAGGGGACTGGGGTGTAACTACAAATATAGCTAGCAATTAAACAGGGGACTGAAAAGAAAATTGTGAGTTTTCTCCGTATCAATAAGTTAAATTGATAGTGGCTTATCCTTACAGAGGATTGTAACCCACACAGAGGAGCCTGTGCCAGAAGGTTTTTTTTAGGGTCCCCAGGAGAAGAAACCCTCCCAGAGCATAGGAAGGGAAACATCTGATTGGCAGGGTGCACCTGGACAGAAGGCAAATGATTTTGAAATATTGATCAATGACTGTATTTGAGGGGGTGGGCTAACTAGACGGCCGCACTGTAGTGAGGCTCCATTCGCCCTGGAAACAATATCCATCTGTACCCTGTGTCTAAATGAGGGAATTTCGCTGCACCTAAGAAGGCGCGGCGGAAGGTCGGGAGCAACAGCACAGCCTACAAGTACCGAGCCAGAGGCAGAGGCGGACATGTTATGCGCCAAGATTGGAGACGGCCTGTGAAACGAGGTGCGAGCGGCCGGGCTGGGAGAGACCCGGGGTCGGAGGCCTGCCGCTGCCCGCTCAGCGGCTGAGTGTGGGCTGACATAGAAGCGCTGGCGACCTGCAGGAGAGACCGTGCACCACACAACAAAAAACAAGTAAGATGCAAATCCAGCAGTGCCGCAAGGCCAGAGAGGTGCTCCTGCGTTTGCAAGCCACGCAGAGCTCTGAGGCGGCATTGGCGCGGGACATGACAAGCAAGGCGAGGGGAGGCCCGAGGACTGAGACCTGCTGAACTCCGAGCTGTAGCTGCACATAAGAAGGCCAAACTGCGCCGGCATCCAGCCGCAAGAAAGGCCAAGGGACACAAACAAAGCAGCATGGAGAAAGGCGGGGCCGGGAACGGCCCCGCCGCAAATATGGCGGGGCACCGACCCCCCCCCCCCCCCCTCGCCTGTGCACCCGGCGGCGCGTGCCACCGCATCACCATGACGCGGTGGGCACGCCGTGTCCGGGATTGGCTCGCGACGGTGACCCCCATGGCCCGGAAGCGATTAATGCGCTTCTGGGTCAGGAGGGGGGGGCTGGGGACAGGCCAGTTAAAACTGGTCTGCCCCTAGTATTATGATAAAAGGCTGGGGAGCGTGGGACTCGGTCTCTTTGTCCCGCGCTCTCCCAGCATCATTACCTCTCATGTCCCTCATTAAAAATTGTGTTATGCGCAGGGGGGAGGGGGAAATTCGGTAGTCCCAGACCATATAAGTCGCAAGCCCCACAGTGCCGAAAAGACGGTGCTGCGACCCTGCTGAGAGCCATGAAAACTCCTAAGGCGGGCGCGACAGTCTAATGGGCGCCCAGCGACGATTACCCGGCGAGAACGAGGAGAAATCCCCACGCCGCTGTGACTGCTGAGATCCACCTTTGCCTGTGTGAATCCGGGATACCCATTGCGCCTAAATAGTTATTAACGGCCGAGATGGGAGGGCGGCGCATAAACTCGGCCCCGGTCTCCGGGCCGCTTTCGGTTATTAAAGGCAGTAAATAAACTTGTGCCTCATCCTAAGATTTGCTGACAAGGGTAGCCAAGAGATCGGACACACCAAGTGCGGAGGTGCCGTCTATTCAAGTGCACGGTGAAGGGAAAACAGAAGACGATGACATGAATAAATAAATAATTAATCAACGACACCTTCCCCTGGAAAGGCGCAAGCGGGCGAAAACTGTAAATAGAAGCACACCAAACTATCAATGGCAGAGAAGCACTGCAGGGAAAACGCGGACATATTTTGTGAGACTAAACACACGCAGTGACTCGCCGGAGGGTGTAAAGGCTAACCAAAGCCCCTTACTACAGCTGTAGAGATAGAGGTGCACATACTATTATCCAGATGAACTGATCCCGAGGAGTGACTACTGACAGGCTGCGTGGAGCTGAGAACATACTGCACAGGCAACCACTGTGGTAGGTGTAGTACACAAAGAGGACTGCGTACTGGGATATAAATAAACAAGGAGCACAACCTACCACCGTTTTGAAGCTACCCGCAGTAGGAATGAAAAGTTGACACACCGAGGCTGATCTGGGGGTGTTGTACGCACGCATTAACTTCGTGCAACAGGAGATCTCCTCGCGTGTAGCAGGCACTAAGCAGAGCATAACCCGTGGGGCCTGAGAGGGCCACAACCTGGGGCAAGGCACAAGACGATAGAAGAGAGGAGGGGGGTGAGCAGGCCTCTATTAAGTGGCTGAATCTGCGATACAGAGACAGGAAGAACCGCGATTCAGGAGCAAACTGCAAGACACTTGGCATCACCTGGCTGCTTGCACCTGACACATGTACATGGCAAGGGACACACCGCAATGGGAAAGATGGATGGTAAGCAATCCAAATTGCCGTTTGAAGGCCGCAGAACACCCAGAGGGCAACCGCAAGACACCGAACAAGATGGGGCAGACCAAGCAGCGCACAGCCTCAATGAAGTCAACATGAAAACGCTGCTGATCATGATGAAAAACAACCTAACATCCAGCAAGGAAAAAATGGACATGATGTGCGCCAGAATGGATCAAATCACGCAGAAACTAGAAAAGCAAGACGGAAGACTTAGTGAAGCGGAAACAAGAATATAGACGCTGGAGGATGATCAAGCGCAATCGACAGGGCAAATTACAGAAATGGACAAATTGCTCAAAGTGATAGAGGCGAAAAATGAAGACTTTGAAGCCAGATCAAGGCGCAATTACATCAGAATTATCGGAATTCCAGAGACCACTAAGACAGGGAGGATGAAGGATTATGTGGAGAAGCTGCTAACTGCCTGTTTTGACCCAGAGGCCTTCTCAAAAATGCTAATTGTGGAAAGGGCACACAGAACACTGGCACCAAAAAACTGCAACAAGAGGGAGTGGAGAATGTCATGCTATACCCTGCAAGATTAAGGCTCTCCTACAACGGCATGCATCATATCTGCAGCACTCCACAGCAGGCAGCGGACTTTCTCAAGAAAACAATGATGTCATCCAAGAAAACGGAACACCCTCCCACGGGCAGTAGACACAAGACGTTGCAGAATGAAGATGAGTAATGACGGCGAACAGAGGCCGACATGGTAACTGTAATGGGTCAGATTATAAACTTTCCCCGCACCTGGACCTTGATCTACTTTCATGTAATGGTTATTAACATGTGTATGGCTCTCGGTCATAGAGGGTACCAAACAAAGCCAGCGAGATACCTCTGGACACCGAACTCCCAATCCAGGGCCCCATCCTGTACAATACAGATGGGCAGGAGGTGCTGCCACGCCCCCTAGAAAGCACGCCCCTAAGGGAAGTCTCCTTTCCTCCATTTATGGGGAGTATATTCATGGGTTATAATGTTCATTTTCAATATGTGGGAATGGTGATTTTGTTTTTAGCAAGCCAATTCGCTACCCATGCATACTTGGAATTTAAAAATGTAAGTGAAACCGTGTCTGGAAGTCATTATGACTGGACGACTTTAACACAACTCTGGCATGCAACATGAGACGTGCAACAGAGGCCGGGACAGTTGAGATGACTATTCAATTGGCTTGCATATATTTACTAGTGGGTTGGTTAAAGGGGAGGGGTTAGAACACAGCAGGTTGGGGACGCAGTTGTGGGTGGGACACTAGTGTAACAATGTAGTTATTGATAGGCATGCAGCGAAAATGGGCAGCACACACAGAAGCATCGCATGTGCGCAGGCACACACGGGCAGAATATATGCACTTCTCACTATTAGGTAATGGCAACCGGTAAAAGTCCAGAGCAGCAAACTGCGCATGTGGGCCTGCTGGCCTGGAATATTAGAGGACTAGGAGACCCTAGAAAGAAGAGGCACTTATTGGCCTACTTGGAAAGGCATCACTTGAGCATATCCATGCTACAGTAAACACATACTATCCCCTCTAAAGGGACGAAGTTTGCATCACGATGGGCCTCCCACAGATACTTCTCCTTGTACTCAGCCTACTCGAGAGGCACGGCCATACCCATTAAAAAAACGTACCATATGTGGAGGAAGGCTCTTTAACTGACCCGCAAGGAAGATATTGTGTGACTTGGGGTAGACTGGCGGCAGAATCCATAACCTTAGTGAGCAGCTATGGACCCAATGTCGATGATGAAGAATTCTTCATTAAACTATGGGCACAGATAGTGATCATAGGCTCGACCCATCTCATTTGGGGAGGAGACTTTAACTTAACGCTCTACCCGCCCTGGGACCGCTCGAATCCCTTGCTGCATCACTACACCAAAGCACAGATAATAACAGAAAACCTTCTAGTGGACATTTGGCGTCATCATCATCCTAAACTCAGGGAAGGAACGTTCTACTCAGCAGTACATAATAATTGGTCAAGGATAGACATGTGGCTTACTTCTAAAGATATAGAGGTGCACAGTCTTTCCACTTGTCATTTAGCGCACACTTACTTTGATCATTCCCCTGTATACATGCTACTGAACCAACCCAAGACGTGGCGATTGCAAGCCACAGCGTTATTAGACACGGCGTTCAGGGCAGAATTAGAGGAAGCGCTAGTAGAATTCCTACGAATTAATGCAGACTCCGTACCCTCATTAGCTACTGTTTGGGAAGCATTAAAGGTTACTGTAAGGGGGTTATATATTGCCAAAGTAGAGGTATTCTTAGAGACATCAGAGTGACTCTTACCCACTTAGAACTTAAAATTAAAGAACAGGAAGCGAAAGTACGAACAACAAACGGGGGCTCCACACTGGCAAACATACGAGAGCTGCTGATGGAATATCGAGCCGAAGGAGATCGAGAGTGCCTATTTCGAGGTAAATATCATGCTGCAAGGAGGTATGGGGAAGGAGAACGTCCTGGCAAAGCGCTAGCTGAGACCATCAGACCCCCTAAAGCAGCAAACTACGCGCTGGCCATACGAGATAAGGAATGCGAGATGCACAGGGATACCTCCGCTATAGTGGATGTTTTTACCACGCACTATAAGGCGTTGTATTCAGCATGCAAGGCAAGCTGAAATGGGGCTATACCTGCAACAAATAGAGCTCGCGTGGCTAAGTAAAGGGCAATGGGAATTTGTTGTAGCTGACATTACTGTGGAGGAAATAAGAGTTGCAATAATGCAAATAGGGAACGGATAAGCTCTGGGACCGGATGGCTTCACAATTGAGTTCTACAAGGCTTATGTAGACATACTTGCACCATTTCTGAAGCATATGTACGAGGAAGCGGGGCAGACAGGGATACTACCACCAACTTTGAGAGAGGCCATGATAGTCTTGGTTTTAAAGCCGGGTAAACCTCCAGACTGCACGGACTCATATAGGCCATTGTTCCTGATCAACTGAGACGTAACAATATTAGCCAAAGTTTTGGCCAATAGACTCAGCCTACTGATGGGAAACTTAATCCGTCCAGATCAAGCGGGCTTTATACCTGAAAGGTCCACCTCCCATAATTTGCGCACATTATTCTCCATCCTGCACGACATAGACCAAGATGAGCAAGCAGTAGCAGTCTTCCTAGACGCTACCAAAGCGTTTGACTCTTTGGAATGGGAATATTTATTTGCAGTTTTAACATGCATGGGGTTCCCCCCAGGTTTTTTAATATGGATAAAATTGCTGTATCACAAACCCTGCACCACATTGCTCTTGAATGGATAGCGCACTCCGGCTTTCTGCATATCTAGAGGTACAAGGCAGGGGTGTCCCCTATCACCCCTGCTGTTTGCGATAGCAATGGAGCCGCTGGCGGCCATACTTCGGCAACATCACAAGAAATATGCACTAGACTATCCAAAGAGGCCTGTATTGATTTCGTCCAACGTGGATGACATAACACTTTATATGAGGGACCCTGAATCTGGGCTGAACTAAATAATCTGCGTAATAGTAAAGTTTGGGACGTACTCGGGGGTCACCATAAACTGGGGAAAATCACAGATTATGCCGCTCACTCGGAGCACTGCACCCTTCCCGATGGACTACCTGTTACAATGCTGCGAGACAGAGGTCCGTTATTTAGGAATTACCATTGTCAAGGATAAGGAGGAACTAATGAGGGCAAATTATGGTAAGGTCCTGAACACAGTGGAGGAATCGATAACCAGATGGATTGCTTTGCCGCTATCGGTAGCCGGCCGAATCGCATTAATGAAAATGGTCATTATGCCCAAATTCTTATATTTATTCATGAATATCCCCTACTCACCAGGCAGGCCTTTTTTTATACGTCTTAAGAGTCAGCTAATAAGACTAGCATGGGGTGGGAAGCAGCCCCGGATTAAGTGGAGTACTCGCTGTTGTTTGCGCAGGGTGGATTTGAGGCACCAGATCCCGAACTCTAGTACCTCAGTGCTCAAACACAGTATGCCACATACTGTTTTAAAACCCCGCCATTTATGACGCACCTAGCAGTGGAGCAAGGGTACATGGCTCCCATCCACCTAACCAAGTTTCTGGGAACAGATGACAAGACGGCTGGAGGGAGAAGACCAACAGTAGCATGCACCAACATTGCGTGGCGTGCTATCGCAAAAAGATCGCAAGCTCCCATGATATATTCTCCACTACTTCCACTAAGGGATTAACAGAGTCTACCAGTCACACATGAAGGAATATGTAAACGTATGCTCTTAAAATATGGAATGAACACATGGGGAGATATGTATGCCCAAGGGGAATTCAAGGGAGCGGATAGCTTTTTCGGGGACAACACCCCCACAACAATGGAACGATTCCTATATGTTCGACTTCGCCAAGATGTCAAAGCCGCTACTCCGGGGTTCCCGGAAGAATCTCCCACGTTACTCCCATTACATCAACTACTGCAAGCTGGGGCATCTCATACAGTGTCACGTATATATAAGGCAACAATAGGGGAAGGGACGCTCAACACAATGAAGGCAAAAATAGGGTGGGAAACAGAATTAGATATCAGTTAACGGATGAGATCTGGACATACTGCTGCCACCAAACGGAGCAAATCACAGCGAGTAGCAGATTCCGGATTATACACTTTAAATTTCTCCACAGAATGCATTACACGCCTGTAAAAATGCACAGGCTCAAACTGCGGGACAACGATAAATGTGACAGGTGTGGACTGGAGGGAGCGGGTTTTATACATCTAGCCTGGACATGTAGGGCCATAGCGAATTACTGGAAAGAAATAGCAACGGCCTTGATTGATATGGCGAGTGTGCAGATTGAGTTAACACCTGAGATGGGGCTCTTAGGTTACCTACCCGGGTGTAGAGGGTAAATCAAATGACTGATTGCGGTGGGCTTGCTAATGGCAAAACAAAATATAGCATGTAGATGGGTAAGGGGCAGAGCCCCCATGTTCGAGTGGCTTGCAGATATGACATATTGTCAGGAGCACAACAATATATATATGCTGAAACCTTTCACAAACTACCTTCAGCGTACGAATGTCACTGAGATGAGCGCATAAGAGTTATTAGTACAAGTCTGCTGGCCAGTGGGTGGAACCGGACGGTGTAGAGTTAAGGGGTAGACAAGTGAGAAGTAAAATGTGTTGTTATGTACAACTTGCCCGAATAACAAGTTTACTGTGTACTATAGCCAACGATCAAATGCTCTCTGATGTGCTGTAAATAATTGCCGATATGCAATGTAACTGGATATGCCTAACAAGCATTGTATGTGTTGTATTCTTTGGAAAAGAAAAGGCAAATAAATAAAGTTTAAAAAAAAATGACAGTATTTGAATTTGATTAATGGTGGTGTGCAGATATGTTTTGTCACATTTGCATAATGACTGTGTTTGTTTGAGTAACACGTGAAAGTGTCAACAGTTGGTGATTTCTTTCTCCCTCTCTCTATCCGCTCCCTAACATTCTTTCCTGGCAGGAGGCCTTTGTTGTGTTTATCTTTAAGTGTGTAAGTACACATTGTGAGTAAAAAAGCACATTTCATAGGAGTGGATCTTTGAGGAAAACAACGCTAAGCCCACTACAAAATTGTTTTAAAAGATGGAAGGAGAGAAAGCCCTGCAGATAAAGGTAAGGATACAAATTATATAAAATATGTCTAGTAGTTTGTGCTCCAGTGTGGACAGGGAGAGAGAAGGCACAAAGTTTAGCTTTAACAAACTCTAGATGTGTATTGAAGACAGGCTACAATTGCAGGCCTGAGACAGGTTCGAAACATGACATACTACTTTATAAAAGATTTTCAAGTAAAATAAGTATGTCAATTATGTATACACCATGTAAAATTCTTGCTGAAAATAGGAAAAGGAGCAATATTCTTTTCTCATTAAACGCTAGTTTGGATTAAAAAGATTCTTGCACCACACAGCATTTCTAGTTACGCTTTGTTTTAACTTTGGATTGCAAAATGTACAGATTTGGGCCATTGTTAAATAGGGAACTGAACATGTAGTTTATAGTTGGCAGATCAGCGTGATTTGCCAAATTGAATAAAGGAAGTATAATTCTTACTATTTTTAGGTCTCGCCTACGCAGCGCGCGTGCGCTGCATAGGAGACCTTTAGCTGTTGTTCCCCTCTTTTTCGAAGCACATATTTGTGCTTGTGGCGGAATCCACCTTGCAGCAGCAAGCAGGGACGCGCCACAAGCACGAGCATGTGCTTCCAAAAAGAGCAAACAGCTGCTGCTTCGCGCACGCGCACGCGTTCGGAAGCATTCATAGGGCGTCTCTTCTATTCTGTGCACTCCCACTTGTTGTTCATTTGTTTTGGGGCAGGAACACTCGCACTTCTTCTAATTGGCCGTCTATTGTAAAGCAGACCCTCTTTCCAATAGCACTGGTCCTGAAGGTATGCCGCCCTCTCCCAGTTCGCAATTGGTCTTCCCTAGTTATTGTGTATATAATTTATGCATTTGTACGGTGTCCGCCTTATGGTTTTATGTATCACTGCAGCATGTTTCACAGAAGATCGGAGCAAAGGAGGCAGAGCCCGGACTAGCGCCTTGAAACGGCTCGGAGTGTACCGTGCGCTACAAGTGACTTCAAAAAACATAATTGTAACATTCTTGTCTATGTGTGTGAAAGGCAGTGTGAGAGTGGGTGTTTCGTAACAGCAAACTATCATATTTGAATTTACACCCATATTTGAAATAATAATTTACTTTTTTAAGTTATTTCTGTCGGGATAAAAATCAATTCGGTACTATTGGTTGCTTTGTTGTCGGTTTTGTACAAGAAGGATTTCAGAATGGAAACATAGCTTAATACATAAATGATCAATCACTTCCTTAGTGATTGTGTATATAATTTCTAAATTTGCACAGTGTCAATCTGACGGCTACTGTGTTTTATTTATTATTGCAGCACGTTTATAAGGGTATTTTTTGATTGCCAAAAGTATTATTACACTTTACAGGATATTTACTCACTTTTGCTTCGTGAGCGCCGCAAGGCTTGTCAAATATATAAATGCTGCAATATAGAATAACTGTTCCGCAAACAGGGCTTCAGTTCTCAGTATGTACAATATGCTTAAAATATTTAAAAATAAATGCATCACTGTACTCTGTATTTAGTTAAAACCTAACCCACGGGTTACTACCCTACTATATCGCTGGTCTCTGGGGCATAGGTTGGCGTTATATGTGCAAGCTTGAGGGATAGCTCTGCTGTTTATAACATGATACTCACAGAGTGTATCCACAGCCTCATGGCAGCTGTCATCTGTACGGCGGAGCCGGGGCTGTGTTCAACCGTGTGACCAGCCGGTCAACAATCTGTTGTCTGTAGTTTCCAAAAATATCCTGAATTTTGCTGTCTCTGAAGTAACCGTGAACAATCTGGTGATAGCTCTGCTGTTTCATGAATCCAAGGCATAATCTAACTCTTCTGCGGAGCCAGATTGCGTAATCTCTGTATTGATCATCTTTGTCACCCAGGTAGCGTAATTCGTACACATTTATTGGATAGCTCTGCTGTCTCCTGTATCAAACTGCACAAGCTGTCCACTAGTATAGTGATAGCTTCATTGTATAAAAAATATGACGGCACAATATGTGAGCATTCAGGGGCTTTGTTCTGCCAGGTAACGCGTCAACTTTAACAATCTGTGCTAGTTGCTGGGGAAGCGCTTTTTGGGGCATTAGCCTTTACATTTTGTGCACATATATGGGATAGCTCTGTTGTCTGAGGAATCAGCCTGCACATAATGTGCACATCTAGGGAATAGCTCTGCTGCCTGGTGTATGAGCCTGTACATTGCTTGCAATCGTAGGAGATACTTCTGCTGTCTAAGTTATGAGCCTGTACATTGTGTCCAAGTGTCGATGATAGCACTGCTGCCTGTGGCATCAGCCTGTACACTGTGTGCATATGTAGGGGATAACTCTGCTGTCTAATGTATAAGCCTGTCCATTTTGTGCACATATACAGAATAGATCTGCTGTGTAATGTGTAAGCCTGTCTATTCTGTGCACACATAAAGGATAGCTCTGCTGTCTAATGTATTAGCTTATCCATTGTGTGCACACGTAGAGGATAGCTCTACTGTCTAATGTATGAGCCTGTCCATTGTGGGCACGCTATTTTTTGTCCCTTTCATTCCTGGCTGAAGCTGCAGTCCAACATGTAGCGATCTCAGCATCACTCAGCACCAGCAGAGCACCACTTTAGCACCATCGGAACACCACCATAGCATCAGCGCAGTACCACCTAAGTACGAGTGCATCAGTGCAACACCACCTCAGCACCATAACAGCAAGGGAAAGGGCAATAACCATGCGCCTCACTAGGGACACATGCTTAAATCTGGGGCTCTCCGTTACCACGGGCTCCCTGTGATGCACCAGGACTACAAGACCCAAGAGTAAGCCAGTACTCAGCGCGGCATGGCTAAACACTTATAAGGTCCCAAAGGCGAGACCTATTGGCTATGCCAATGCTTGTTCAGATGTGCAGGCAAATGGTTTGTCAGCTTTAAGGACAGTCACTTTAAAATTAATAGTGTTCTCTAAGAAGTCATTCTAGTCATGCTGGGCGTGGTAAAGTTTAAACAGGTCTTTGGATGCCATTATCACTGAGAGAGTACCATGAGAATTATCTTACTTTAGTTCACACTGCCTTTTAATATATTCTTATCACATGTGCTGTATACCATTTAAATGCCTAGTGTGTCTCCTGGCTTGCCCTAGTGCAGTGATTCTTAAATCTAAGCAAATATTGTAAAGGGAGGGTTTGAACTATGCAATATAATAGCATGTGTGCACTTAGGTATAAAGGGCAGTCCCATCTATACTTTCAGATTTCAGGAACAGATGACATCACTGGGCCCCTGTGTCATTAATAGCCAGATAAGATTTATGAGCCCTGGAACTGGATGCGAGCCATTAACAGACAGCAGAAAGTAGCATCCTCTGTATTAACGTACACACTTGCATTAAGGGCAACAAGCCTTGAAAGTTTAGATATATTGTTTTAGTATTTTTGATAAAAACACTATGAAAGGCAGGACTTTCTTTCCTTTCATTGTATACATTAGTTTGACTATTTCTTCCCTTCAGAGCACATTTGTGGTTTTGATCGTAAATGATTCCTTATTTCTAAAGGGTAAAACAAACATTTCTATGTTACAGTAAAGGACAATGTTTGCAGCAATAAAGATATCAACACAAAATGTAAATTCTGAATAAAGACAATTTACAGTGTAAAGCTACAGCTTGAAGACCCTAACCCAAAAGCCTATCTAGACATAATATTTGACTTGAAAAAAATAAAGAAACCCCTTACCCAGTTGTGGCAATTCTTTTTGTGCATAGTTCCAAAATAATGTTTGTAAGTGTTATGAATAAATGCATTGAAAAACAATTGGTAGCTTTGCATGAAACTAACTCTGCATTAGACTTAAACATAATGAAAAAAATTGAATATTTCATTTAAAGAAACAACAAAATTGTCAGTAATTATTATTCAATAATGACTAAGGCTAAAAAAATATGGCCTACTACCACAAACTTTTCTCAACATACGTACATGTAATTTATTATTGAAATTTATTTTACTAAAAATAATTTTTGCATTTTTATGATCTTTATAATATCAAATATTACTACTGTACCTATCAGCAATGTAACTATTTCCAATACAATCTTGCACCACTTTCACTTTCTTTTCACGATGCACTACAATTTAAGGCAATAGCTTTTATGGTGATGTTACTTTTTCTTGTCACATTTCTCAGCTTGTGCAAAGTACACATTCAGATTTCTGTGTCTAAATAGGTAAATATATTTGTGTACAAAATAGGATGATTTTGAGCTCCAACAATGGCAATATTACTGCATCTTAATGACAAAATTAAATCGTGAGTTTTAGATTCAGTGTGGCCTAATGGCTGTAGTATGTCTCAAGTAACCCAGCTATTCAAAGTTATGCAAAGAAGAGAGTAGTTATGGATTTCTTGGCACCTACTGGCATTCTAAACTACTGGTGTTAATGAGTGCTACAGATTGCACTGCACAGAAATACAAAAACAGCAAAGCTTTAGATCTTACCATTCCACAATGTCAGTGCAAAGGCATATTCAGTCAGTCTGGCCGTGCAGAGCTGTGATGGGACTTTCAAATATGTGAAACACTAAAAGACATCTGAAGACTGAGCTGAGACAGTGGACGTGAATTTGCAACAACCGGTTTAAGTGTCACATGCTGAGTTCTGTATTTAGCACTCACTAGCCTGGCTGGTAGCAAACTGGTGTCACAGGTGGTTTTGAATTATTGTGTTTACTTCTATAAAGAAGTCATAGCAAATGTGACAGTCCTTATTTTACACCATTTTGCAATTCACTGATAACATTGATTTTATATAAATCATTTGAGAGAGTCACACGCACAGGCTCACTAGTGCAAGCTAAAAACAGCATATAAAAAATAGATCAGAACTTTTCAGAGCATTTTTTAAAAATGTGAGTGATTTGAATTTTTCTTGTACGGTCCCCGTTTATTGTGGTGGCTGTTGGAATTGCTTCAAAGGTTAGTAACTTAGTGCTGAAGGGTCTACATTAGACTATGAAGGCATGACAGCAGGTCAAAAAAATGTAAATGTAAATTTTTTATTATGAAAATGCCATTTGTACATTTAGCGGCGGAATACAATGCAGTCGGAAAAGGCTCCGAATGGCATTCAGTTTGTCCGAACCCGTGTCGAAACCCATGTTTCCGACCGACTAGGAAACATATCCGACCAACCGATTACGATGCAAGGTAACCGGTTGGTCATTCCAAACCGGTCTGGAGAGTCCGAGTCGGTCAGAGCCGAATCGTACAGCTCAACAGACCGCGTTTCCGACCGAATGATTACGATGTCAGATTCCGACAGCCGTTCGGACTCGGTCTGTCCCACACGAATCGGCTTTCGGAATCTGACTTTGGGGGCCCATAGCAGGCCCCCCTTCACCTGCAGGCCTCCTTGAGCCTGTGGGGGTACCCATGGGTCTCTTCCTTCCAACCATGCACAGTGTGGCAGGCACCATGGGGTGCTCGCCACAGTGTCCAAGGCTTTGCTCAACCACCCCTTTTTCAGTGGGAGCCGGTTTTGTCACAACACAAGCTCTCATTGAAGTGGATGGGAGTCCGACCGAACAGTGTTCGGAATCATCGGAATCGGTCGGTCGGACTCCCTGATACCGAGCCGGTTGGAAACTATTCTGACGAGGAGTTGGTCTGGAGGTTTTTTGACCAACGTCGCAATTAGCCCCTTAGTATATAACCTTTGTAGTAAAAATAAATAAATTAAACAGGTTGAGCTGGTTTGGAGGGGAAGCTATTTCTTTTCAGCTGTTTGGTTTCTATTTTTGTCTGCAGCAGATGCTTTGTGTAGGGAAGCCTGCAGCCATACACGTGCAAACAGTCTTGTGTCGTGCTGGCTATCACTGCACTGATTGAGAACTGTTTCCTAAAAGTTAAGCAAATGCACACTGAAGTGCAACTTGTTCTAAATAGGTACTCTGGACCAGAGGAAAAATGTATATAATAAATGCTTGTAATTTTGAAGAGTAGTTTAACATAAGCTTAATTCCTTTGTTTTAGATTTCCTAAATATTCCATGATGGGATAGCATATTACAGGTAATGTACAGACAAGAACATAGCAGTTCAATAGTGCTGATTTATAAAAATGTTAAATTGAACTTGGCTTTGATGATGTCTGAGGCTTTGATGTGCATAGGAAAAATAGCGTCAAATTGATGCTAAATACATGTTAAAAATATTCAGGATATTGTCATTAGTAATTTAAATGCATTTAACAAATGGAAGAATTTACATAGTGGTTACAATTAAATTCTGCCCTCCATTTGGCCCTCCTGAAACTAAATTGGATACCATAGGTCTGTTTTAGGTCCAAGAACAAAAACGATTGACCATTTTATAACTAAAAGAAGGAGGCAATGTCTCACTGGGTTGTAACTTGCTTCAGGGACCGTCAGAATGCAACTAACAATACTAGCCAAATGAAGCATTGCAAATTCTGTTAGAGGCAGAAGGGACATCACTGTTTTCTTGTGGAAACGTACCTTTGTGGAAGATATGCAAGGTGGAGCTTACCTTACTGTATAACATTACCAAGGGGCGCAGCGTAGATACTAGAGAGGAGACAAGAGTAGGGATCAGTGTTATTGTTGCTGATGCCAAGAGACTTAGAAACAGTGCTACATGAGGAACACTTTTGGGGAAAGCAAAGTATCAGCATAGCGGAACACCCATCCCACTGTTTCAAGATGAAGGTATCAGACATGCCTGAGGAGAATGCATGTTTCCACCTAAGGTAAGAGATAAAGTGATCGATTTCTTAAATTTTAATATGGATGCACCCCAACAATTTGCTGGGGATATAGCTCCTCTACCAAGTTTGGCAACAGTATATTTTTCAATAAATGGCATTTACTTGCAAATACCTGAGGACAGGTTAGAATAGAGCACTTACTGCTTGCAACTTAAGTGAGGATTATCTGTTATGTACACCCACTGTTTTATCTCTCTCTTCAACACGTTACCAATTGACTCCTTTACAGGGAGATTTCATGTTTCCAGAACTGTTTAAATACAGCCCTGACATTGAGAGTGATTTTGTCACTACTTTAGTGCACTTGATGCTAGTACCTGAGTCCGTACACTGTACTGCAGCATTTTTCACAGGGCCATTGCCTGAATGGTACGCCTACTTGTCAGACACAGATTTGTACTGGAAAATGGAGTTGCTGAAGGATACAATGTATGCAGAAAAAGAAGGGTGCGCTGTAAGCATTAAAGTAGGCCCACAGGAAAAGAGATAATTTTGGTGCCAGCTTCAGGGCAGCACGTGTCTATAGCTGAAGAAATGTGTTTTACCATAAACCTTTGGGCCTCATGGTCAGATGCCTTCAGGACTAACAAAGACCTAAGCATATCACATTTTCATTGGGACTTGTGTATGTAAGGATATTACATTTCCATTGGGACTTGTGTGTGTGTGTGTGTGTGTGTGTGTGTGTGTAGAGTGATGATGAATGATGGTGTTAGACGGTAGTTTTGATAAGCTTGAAGGGATACTGACCTTACAGTTGACTAAAAACAAGGTTCTAGAGCTAGTGAACTGAGAGGTTTATGAAAAACACAAAAATGAGGAAGGATTGTTGGGAAAAAAAGCCCTCCCAGAAAGTGATATTTGAAAAAAGAGAGGATTGTTGAAAACATGCTCTCCCCATAAAGTGACATCGAAGAAGCATGCTTGTGGTTCCCTTAGAGCCTGTTGTGCCTGACACCAATACTATATTATCATCTATACCTGTAGAGGCAGAGTATTTTTCTGTCCTCACTGTTTGTTTTAGCATTAAAATCCACCCGCAGAGTGAGGCCCTCTTTGCCGTCGCCCTAAAAGATACCCAGTACACTTACTCACTAAGAGTCCCAAGGTAAATACGTGGGCACAAAAGAGAGACCACCTATACTTGGAAGGTGGTGGCGTCATCTATCACTACGCCGATGACCTCCTTGTGGAATCTCCATCACTTGAGGCTTGTGAAAAAGGCACTGTAGCTCTTCAGAACACCATCCATGAGAGAGGACACAAGGCCTCATTATCAAAGTGCCAGTAAAAAGAGGTGACTTATCTGGGTTATGTCCACCGATAAAGGAATGATGGCTTCCCTGGGGATGATGAACTACTGCCTCCAATGGATCCCTAAATACAGATCTTATGATGCTGTCTTGAGACAGTGTATGCTAAAAGGTGCACCAAACAACATTGTATGGACTAATGAACCTGAAAACTGTTTTAAGAAACTGAAAGAGACATTGTGTACTGCACCAGCATGAGGACTGCATGAGAACAAACTGCCCTTCCATTTCTATGTGTCAGAGCAAAATGGCATTGCAAATGATATGGTGTTGCAGATGGGGAGCTGACACAGATGGAAAAAAGTCCTGTGGCATACTACTATGTGACTTTGCCTACAGCAGTGACTGGGCGTTGGCAGCTGTGATGGTAGAGATGACGGCTCCCATTGTTTTGGACCATACTTGTATTGTTTAGGTGGCACATTAGGTACAATTTTTGTTATCATCTGGAGCGACACAACATTTTTCCGTTGACAGGCACACAGATTATGAGGTCACCTTGTTGTCTAATGCTCATATCACCATTAAAAGATGCCCACCTATTAATTTGACAATATTATTACCTGCAATAGGGTATTCTTATGAGCTCCTTAAGCATGCCTGTGTTGAGATTGTAGAAACAGGCACCACACCAAGACCAGACACCATTAGAAAAGGTAGACTATGAGTGGTACACTGATGGTTCCTCCAGCAGACCAACAGACACTGATTACAGAGCAGGGTATGCTTTAACAACAGTAGACACCGTAGTTGAAAGTGCAGCTCTGCCACCTGGCACATCTGCCCAGTTAGCTGAGCTGTATGCTGTAACAAGAGCATGCATCCCAGCTGAGGAGACAACTGTTAACATTTACACGGACTCACGTTATGCCTTTGAAGTTTGTCTATGATAATTGGCCAGCTGTGGCAGTATACTGATTACATAATAGCATAGCCGTAATAAAATCTGACGCCCACACAGGAACTAATACTAAGATAGGCAGAGGTAACACCATGGCTGACACAGCAGCAAGAGAGAGCATGTTGCGGCCAGTACAAATGGTGCCTTTAATGAATAAAAGCATTACAAAAATCCAGCTCATTCAGAGGCAATTGTTGCTAGCTGAAGGAAGCACGGTGGTCTGTAACACCAGAAGAAAAGAGAGTGTGGATTGATGCTGGATGTGAGCAGAATGATGAGGGATTGTGGGTCTACCGTGATGAGAGGACTGCGGCGCCACGCAGTATGTTTCTTTTCCTTACAAGGCTTGAGCATGGACACTCTGATATTGCACAAGGAGGGATGAAGGTGCAGATGCATTTTGCATCCCAGTGAATTATTTTAAATATTGCTGGTGTGTGTGGATGAGTTTTAAAATTAGGTGGATGAGTTCCCACAAGGAAGAAGAATGCAGCAACGATCTCGCAATGCTTTATGAAAGCCATCTCACCCAAGTTTGTGGTCTACAAGGGCATAAATAGCGATAGAGGGGGTGACTTTCTGGCTGCAGTTATGCAAAAGAAGGCGTGTTTGGGAATAAAAGTGGAAACTGAATGTCCCATACCACCCCGAAACTTCAAGCCAAGGGGAGAGATTGAACTTAAAAAATAAATTTTGATTAGTAAAGACACCTGATGCCACAGGCCTGAAATGGCCTGATGTTCTTCCTTTAGTACCGCACGCCATAAGGGTGAAGTCATCTAAAGCAGCTCTGGATACATGGTAATGGTGAGATGAATAAAATATGTTTCTGTTACTTCTCGGTGGCCTGGACCACAGATGGTAAACAGACGCCCTGAATGTATTAATGGAACATGCAGAGCTGCACAACCGATGCCTAAGACGAAGGTACCAGAAATTAATAAGCATCTGTCATCGGAGAAGCCGAATAACACACCAGACAAGTATAGGACAGACCAGGCCTTTTGTAAGACCCATGCTGAAGACCCATTACAAAGTGTCACAGAGACGGTGACAGCAACTAATGTTGTTGAATGAAGTACATATTTTCAAAGAAAGGTGATGGTCTGCAATTGCAAGAAAAAAAGACTGAAGATGACAATGCAAGGCAGGTCTGTGAAACCGCCCCTGAACAACACAACTGTGGACCAGGGGAAGAAGCAGTTGGCAGCACACTGAATGCCTTTACATTGCTGACACTTACAGAAAGTGCCCTGGAACTGAGCGACTAAGGGACACTATAGTAATATGCATTGCATAGTGCAAACAATATTTGTTAGACACTTAATTGTTAGTAGGCTGCTATATTATGACTACAGGCTGATATCACAATACAATATTATATATTAGAACATTGGAATGTTGGGAGCTCCATTGAAGACAATGGAGTGCTCCCTGCTTCTACGGGCCGGTAAAGGCCCGCAGAGCAACATTCCAATGTTTTACAAAGGCCTCTCGGAGCTCGAGGGGATTTAAATCCCCTCGAGCTCCGAGAGGCCTTTGTTTTATATGTTAGAACATTCTGCCCTCTAGTGACAGAATGTTCTAATAGCCTTATAGCCCTTCGTTGCAGGGCTATACCGGCTATTAAAATCCAGCTCCCTTGTTAAAGTCCCTCGCCTTTGGCTCAGGCCTTTAACGCGGGAGCGGGCCTTTAATTGCCGGTATAGCCCGCTACGACGGGCTTTAAGGCTATATTATATTTGCTTTTACTCTAATTTAGGCTATGACTATCCTAAAGGGACTATTGTTGGGGAGAAAAATATATATATAATCATATATATGCACTAAATACCCATTTGGCCTTGCCTGGACAAGCTTCAACAGCTGTCCAGAACCAACTTAGATGTCACTTTGCTTGTCCTGATGTCCATATTAGTTTGCTCATCATATTGTTAATTATGCTTACACTGTTTGCCATTGTGCCAATCCTGCATTTCACTGTTGCCCATATTTGAGACCCTGTCCCTTTCTCAGTTCTACTGAAGTTGCATTACTAATTGTATTTGGGGCCCAGAAACCAGTTACGCAGGGAGGAAGCAGACTGAGAGCACCATTTTGTGCACTGACGTCTTCCTTGCTGGCCAACAAGTGTGTATGGGTACCAACAAATGCATTTCATTTTGTTCTTGTTCTATGAATTGAGTGTTGCTTTCATTGCTCCTGGGAGGGTGCAATAGTATTTTCCTAAAAACTATAGAAACAATGGGCTTGGGAAATGTAAGCCCTACACTGTGATGTCATTTTAAATGTCATGCACACTTGTACAATGGCCTATTGAAAGTGTGTGTCTGCCTGTCCTTGCTTTGTCTCGGACTGACAGTGAGGCACATTTATTGTATCACAACAACATAATACCAGTCATGCACACAGATATTTATAGAGGCAGCAATGTGACATTGGGAGGAGAGTATGGGTCTCCACCGCCCTAATACGAAAACTGCCCTTGGTACAGATAAATGTGGTACACTAGGAAAGCGGGGGAGTCATAGTGGTATGCCAGTGATCGCACAAGACAGATATAGTAGAGAGGCACAGGTAGCGATGTCCAATTAAAAGTAGATGTAGGCAAGTCTGCCTATTTATAAAAGGAGCCAAGCCGGGGGCTTGTCTCCTCGACCCTAAGAGACAAGCTCATTATGCAACAAATGTCATGTAAAAGCAGCGGTCGAAGTGCATTAAAAAAGTATGGGAACTTTGATAATGAGTGTAATGGGTGCGGCACCAGTGAGCAACTGGGTAGGGTCAGTGGCGCACCTAAAAATAATTAAATATTCTGTAACTATTTTGTTGGTTTTTCACCCTCCGTTAACTGCATACAAAATAAAGCACACCACAAGTGAAAAATAAATGCAAGTTAAACCAACCAGTGACTAATGCGCCATTGAAAAGAGCTTTAGGCTTGAAATAAAAGAGTGCTTCCAAAATATAGATTTTAGTACCATGCAGAGTGATTCTAGTATAAAAATGTTTGCAATATTAAAAGCCAACACTCGACAGCTCAACTGCTAACATCCTTACACTCCCTCTCAAAAACCTTAAATCTTTATAATCATGAAGCGTCAAGAGACTCCATCAATGAAAGCCAATACCGACTTCCAAGCAGCCTTTACATTCGCAGATTAACCAATTGCATACATTTACATTTCTTTCAGGCATCAAACACTCTGGCAAGAAAGCTTGTTTATTGTGCAGCTTACTGTCCCTTCGTTGGAGTCATAGTAGAGATGACTCCCTTTCCCTTCACCTGTGGCATCTCAAGTGTCCAAATTAGCAGTCCTGGAATGGCTCTCTTTTAACAAAAAGTAGGGGAGCACTTTTTGCTAACTGTAAAACCTATGGGAGCGCTGTGCCCCACAGATCCCTCTCACTTCAACTTCTGTGTAAAAGCAAGCATTGGCAAAGTCAATAGGTCCCGCCTTTATAGCACGATTGCCAAGCTGTTGGCTTTGCCAATTTTTGTCTGTAAAGTGTTGTAAAAAAACCATTTGGAAATACTCAAGGGAATACAAGCAGATACGTTATCTCAAATCTGTACACTGAATTCAATGCTTTCAGTGTTTATAAATAGCATTGTTTAATTTCATATACTTTTCACACAGGAAACTCTTAAGTGAATTCAAAAATAAGAAAGTGCCACAATGGAAATGGAAATGCTTGCCAAGGCCTTGTTTACTTTCCACAGCATTAAAACAGTTGCTTCTAAACAATAGAGTTTATACAACATCATGGGGAACCATACATACAGCCAAACCAAACTCAATATACAGCGAAAAAATATTCTTAATACACATGTTCTCCTCAGTATATAATACAACACAAAAAATGATTTATCCAATGCTCATTCACACCACAGCATTCCGGTTCATTTACATCCTTTCGGATATCATTCGCATCTGTGGAAATGAGAAGGATATCGGGAAGGATGCGGTAAATGCCATATGTTAGACGTGATTGTCTTGGAATATGAACCGGAAGGCTTTGGGTGTGAATGAGGATTGAAGCAATCCCCTTCTCGGGTTGTTTTAGATAACTGAAGAGAACATGTGACATTATCCAATGTCTGGGGCTAGGAGGAGAATAACAGTGATCTCAAGGGGGCTGTATCTTCAGTTAGAAGTGTTTTGACTGTACTGTTTTGGAGCACAAAATAAATGATATGGGTATCAACCTGAATTACAACTATCTACTACATCTATTAGCCCCGAAGAAGCATTTTACCACTGCGTAACACGTGTTGGCTGTGACCATATTGGTGGGGTGTTGATAACTACATGAATGAACATCACTGACATGTTTTCAAGGCTGATAAGATGGATACAATGGACGATAATTAAGTCTTCCAGTTTCTCTTTTTTGCTGATTTTTTTCAGGTAAATTTAGACAGAAAACAATCTATTTTCTGTGTGTATTTATTTTCAAAAAGTGGAAAAATACAGAAAATTGTGCTTCTTGTGAGTAACTCTCCTTGTTGTCCTTCATGAATTCCAGACCAACTGCTAGGCAGATAGACTCCATGGGGATTTTAAAACGATTCCCTTAAATACAGGCATATGTTAGCATCTATTTGTATATAATGTTAATATTTACTTGTCAGAGTAGTGTTTTGCTAAATTTGCCTGCTTGATTTGCTAAGATGCGACGGGCATCAAAGTATGAGTGCATGTTTATCAGTTAAATAAATGCGGAAATATACCACTTTGTGACTCCATTTATTCTCAAAACATAAAATAAATATGTATCAATAGCATGAGAAATTGCCCAAAAATAAAAATGGATAAACGTTAAAAAAAAGAAATACCATAAAACCGGGTGCCATATTTATAATTTCCTGTAGAAAACACTGTTTTTACTTATGTGTCTTTGTAGTAAATGTTGGAGATACCTAATAACAAAAACAGTAAATAATAATATATTTGGGGGTTTTCACTGTATATTTGGCTTGACTTATGTATGGCTCCCAATGATGTTGTATAAACTGTACCTAAATGTATGAGCTAGTAAGGTTTTTGACTTAGTGGGTGGTAGCCAGCGCAGGGGCATTATCATCCATGTAACCCGAATTTTGAGGGCTCCTCCACAGTAGCACAGGGAGCAGATCCATGTGCCCCCATGAGAAGTGGCATTCTAAGTACACCCTCTGCCTCAGAATCCAGCTGAGGGAGTGGAGCAGATGGCTCTTCCTCCGTGCCATATAAGCATTTTTGTGTCAAAACATGTACTTCCCAACAATATGTGGAATGCAGAAGATAAATCAAAAAACAACCTTGAGTCTGCCCTTCAACTAATCAAACAAAAACAAACTTGAGTCTGCCCTTCAACTAATCAAACAAAAACAAACTTGAGTCTGCCCTTCAACCATACTGGAGCACAAATATCCCTATTGCTGTGCTTTTACAGACAAGCTGGGAGGGGTGGGGATCAAGAGACTTGGGGAGGGTCTATTTGAGGGGTGAAGCATCACATGAGCGAGGGAGCTAGAAAACACATGCACCCCCATAAAGTGTTAAATAAGAATAAGAGTGCAAATGAGTGTGACAATAAAGTCAACCAATGGAACGCAGCGGGTAACCAGACTGGTTGTAAAACACATATAATTGTTTCCATTTAATGCATTTAAATATATCAGTGCATTGAGTGGCATTTTTTAAAAATAGTTTCTAAACCTTTACTTCAGTTTGTTTGGTGAACTGCGTACACACTATGGTAAATGCTCCGCGCTCTTCTGTTGAATACCTATAATTTAGTTTCCCAATGGAGTAATGTTGGTCCCTGTCCTGCCACAGTAACTGACTCGAATAGAAAGCTACACTCCTGAACATTGACACAGCCCTAAACACTCCACCAAAGAGCCTGAGGAGGGATGGCTAAGCTGTTTCAAATGACTGCTTAGATCTACAGCTATTTAATGACTGGTCAATCTTCCTATGTTGTTGTCACTAATACATAAACTCACTGACACCATACACAAACATGTTATACCTGCATTCATAATGAGCTAGAACCCCAATACAAACCTAGTACGAACAAATGATTCTGGTCAATTCGGGAAGTTGATCAATAGCACCATAAGGATTTACTGAACAGATTCAGATTATTGGACATCATTTGAAAAGTTGAATCCACGTATACCATATGCTAAATTGTCAAACATATCGAGCGTACGTGGAGTTTGGTTCACTAAAGAGAGTGCATCAATATCTCAATAGGAAGTGGCGGTGTTAATTAAAGAAAACAGTTGTTCTGACGCTCCGGGACCAATTAATATTCTAGTAGAAGTACTCAAAAATGGTTTTCCCACTGAGTATACTTTATATAAACATTATGCAAAATCTCACTCTTTTCTTCTCCCCTCCCCTCACCACCCCTAACCCCCACGGAAAGGGTTTATATTGCACCTAATCCATAACCGGGCCGGGTAGCAATTGGATAATCGCACTGCTGAACTTTGCTAAAACTACTCGACTGAGATACAGAGAAACAGGTATTACAGCTTAAGCAATCAGGTTTTAGTTAGCATTGCTTTACTGAAGATATTGTGGTTTTATTAATTATGGGTAATAAATCTCTAAACAAATTCCTAATTTGCATGGTTGTTATATTGATCTCTCAGAAGCAATTGACATAGTAGATAGGACATTGGTTTGGACAAAATGTCTTATTAGGAGGATCGATTTGATATTGTTACATTTGAAAATCTAATTTCAGTCTACTGACTGGGTTCATGTGAAGGTCTCTAAAGAGCAAGGCCTTTCCCACAAAAAATGATTACTGACCAGGGCTTGAAGCAGAAATGCAGAAATGCTCTCCTGCTTTTCTCATTTCACATGGCTGATTTACTAATCTCTTCAGATGCAGCCAACAGCTTTCCTCCTACGTTTGGATCACAGATACCTTCGCACCTCTTACGCCAATGAGCTGATTGGTATACCCACATTCCGAAAAGGCTTCCAGAGGCAGCTAGACAGATTATATGTTTACTGTAATGAAAATTATTTTAAGATACATTTTTCAAAATCAAAAACCATATGACTTAGTAGAAGGATAGACCAGAAATCATGGATTATTGGAGATGAATGACTAGGACAGGTTCAACAGTGGGAGAGGATGTAGCATTGCCGTTACAGCTGCCGACTTTGGAACTGGTGAACCAGGTTTGAGTCTCAGCATCAGTTTAACATCATCCTGTGATTCTGAGCAAATCGCTTATCCTCCCTTTGCCTGAAAAAATGAAATGTGACCTTGTGTAATGTAACTAGTGCTCTTGTAAAGTGCTCCAATACCTTCAGTTTGACTCATTCTGTATAAAAAAAAACTGCAAAAAAATAGTACTTGGAGGTCATGATAGGTCACAAGCTAAAATGGACACAACACCTGGCATTAATGAAACATTAATTTAACAACAGTTGGTCTGCAACTTTTTGTGAACCGTGGGAGGAAGAGAAAAAGGAAAGGTACTTAATGCTTACCAGCCAAAAGTACATGCTTTAATTTTTGTCACTGTGTCAATCATGTATGGGCATAGTAATGACCTAGATATATTTTGTAATAATGTTGCAAAAGATGTGTAATGTCACTCCCCTATAAGGCTAGAGTTTGTACTGTTATATGTATCAGCAAAGATTGATTTGTTAGCTATTAACTACCCGGTTGCATGTGTAAAAGCTGACAAATCAACATTGGAAATTATATATTTTTCTTAATACAAATATGGTCAAATTCAGTCTCAAACATCTACATTTTGCATATATTTGTATCCTATGACAGTATGCTATAATTTACCATCATGGAAAACACTCACAGAGATGTCAGCTGACAGTCAGAAATCTTTTTTTTAAACATGTGGTGAATAATTTGTCAACTTTTATTGATATTAAAAAATATTTGAGAAATTTAATTTTGCGTATTGCACGGTTAATTCCTACAAATTTAAGAGACAATTTAAGTTGGATAGTATACTGGAGCATGGAGACAGTGATATTATAAATCATAGACTATGCCTTCCTCACCACAAATAAAGATGACCCCTGCCTCCTTATATTGGTGAATCTCTAAGCAGCATTCAACACTATAACCATCCCACCATCATCTGCACTCTCACGTTTCGAATGCTAATATTCATCGGTTCTCCTCCTACATACTTAGATGACACCAGTTTGTTCACATTGGCAGAGTCAGGACCTAGTTCACTTCCCCCTGCAGAGTCCCCAGAGATTCCTCTTAACTCCTGTTATCTTCCACCTCTTCGTGCAGCCCCCTGGGACGCTATGAATCGATAGAAGTATCAAAATTAACCAAAAACGCCAATGTCACAAGCTCTAATTGAAATTTTCTTCCTTTCGAGACATCCAATTCTTCCAGCACTGCCTCAGCCTCTCCACGCCTGGATGTCCAGCGAACCAAGACAGAATTCCTACTGTTCATAAGATCAACAAGAACATCTAGTCCAAATCTGTCTCAACAACATGAACCTGGCTGGATTCGAACCTCTACTTTCTTCCCGTTCCAAGTCACTCAGATTCACCCTAGATGCCAAAATTCACCCTCAAGGAACACAATTCAAAGAAAACCAAAACATTCTGGGTGCAAGCTTTGTCTCCTGAAGCAAGTGAAATCTTTCAGGTGGCAAAGTTCTTGTCCAGAGCTTCCCCAAATCCAAACAAATGTGTACAGACAGTAGCACACCTCATTAAGTATTTTAAGAAATATGACTGCATCACTCCCACCCTGATTGTGCTCCAGTGGCTCCTCTTGCTGGTCGGCACCATCTTGAAAACCAACTGCATTGTCTACAAAGCAATCATGACCAGCACCCGCCTGCCTCGTTAAAAGCTAAACACCTTTGGTAGCTCTCGCCACCGCCAGGACGCCATTAGACTGGAGATGAAGAAGTGCAAAAACAAGACTGCATGATGTCTTCATTTATGCATCGTGGATTGTATATCCATCACGACTGCCCCAACCCTGCTGCAATTTATGGAAGAACTGAAGACACACCTCTTTAATGACCATCACAATGAAGTAATAGCCCACTTCCATTCTCTGATTAACTGTTCCGTTGCATTTAGCCCTTTGCAGCACTTTGCTGTCTTGTGGATAGGTTTGCTCTCGAGTAACATTCAAACATACCTTTCACTACACACTGCAATTTTGCTTGCATTATACACCATTGCGTAATTGTGAAGGCTCCTGGAAACACAATATAAAACTAGAAAAGTGAAGCAGACTCTTTGGATCTAGTTCAGAGTAAATAAATCCTATATGTTTTAGCCCGGCATGGGCTGACATAAGAAAGCAACTCTTCTGTTCATTTATAAAAGTGTACCATAGTGAATGCTGCAGTTAAAAGTTACACCAGCCTCGTTTTAAAGGCGTCTCAGTACTATAAGCTGTGTATGAAGTGTATCAGCTTTGTGTTAAAGATGATATAGAAAAAACAAAGATAATCATGATTTATCTGATCATTTCAAATTGTACATTGGGGAAAAGAGTGAGAGACACATCCTGAGTAACAAAATGTTTCTATGGTCTGTAATTTGCCAGGGTGTCTGTTTTCTCATAGTAATTAGGTCGAGCCTAGCTGACAGTGAAGCCTCCTGATTACAAACACGTATTGCAGTTATCCCAAGTGCTTATATGAGCTTAAAGCCCACCTATTGATTACCATTGGCTTGCTGAATTGTCACTCTTATTTGGTTGCTTTCTGTTTACTGGCTTTCTAATTTTCAGCCTATCCATCTTGTGTATGTAACTCCCATGGAGCACATCGTCTTTACCATCTCTTTGATGGCTGGCTTCTACACTTCTACTGCTTGCTTTTAGAGAGCTACTTTTTGTTTAAGCACTCCATGGTCATGCATTTGTTTTCTATCTGTCTCCCTTGTGTGCTTTCTCCCTCATCAGTGTTGCTGTCTCTCATCAGTGTGCTTCTCCCCCACCCGCACAGTGTTACTGTCTATCACCCGTGTGCGTCTCACCCCATGCTCCACATTGCTGTCTTTCACCCCTGTGCTTCTCACTTTGCCCATGTCCTCTACCTCGTGTATTCTCCCTCTTTTTTACGCAGTACTGCACAGCAGCCGCAATGCTGTAAAGGATAACAAAATAGATTGGCAAAACCAATAGATCTCATAAAAGAGACATATGAACTTTGCTAATGCTTTTTTAATGTTGTTTTCAAGACATTTGAACTTTGGCGTCTTTCTCTTAATATAATTACGTTTTGAATTAAATGCAATGAACTTATTTCTACCTACCTACCTGGTACCTTAGCCTTAATCAGAACTGCAGCAGTCTGACCACGTATTGAATTGAATTGAATTGAAAAGGCTCCTATATAGCGCATGGCTACTCGAAAGCATCCCAGCGCTCAGGAAAGATAACCAGAGGATAATAGAGGAACCATTAGCTAATCTGAGATCTCTAATTTCTCGGGAAGAGCCATGTTTTTAGCTTCTTCCGGAACACAAGAAGACTGGGCTCTTGGCGAAAAGATAAAGGAAGAGAATTCCACAATTTGGATACATTCAGTGAAAAAAGACGGCCACCGGAGCGGGATCTATTGATTCTTGGAGTCACTGCAAGATTCTGGTCATTAGAGCGAAGATTTAGAGAGGGCTTGTAGGGCATTACCATGTTTTCTAAGATGGGAGGACCTTTCCCGTGGATGATTTTATGTGCCATACACAACGACTTAAAATGGACCCGCTCTTTCACCGGAAGCCAGTGGAGGGTTTTTAATGCGGGTCTGGCTGATAAGCGGTGACTGGTGCCCGTAAGTAGCCTTGCCGCCGAATTCTGAACAACCTGAAGTTGTTTAATCGCGGAGACCGGGGCTCCTAAATTGAATGCATTCCCATAATCTATCCTAGATAGAATCAATGACTGTATTACTGTACTGCTGAATAAATAGATTCTCGGGAGGAGATTAACATAGATGTTCGCACCAACGTGCTAAATGCAAGAATTACAATCACCAAAAAAGGGCAAGCTTAAATCCCCTAGTGGCCAAAACAATGAGAGCTCGTGGGGTTTCGAGAAGCTGAACAAAAGGGGAAACATACCGAGGGCTGCCTGTTGTGGTTTGGGTCCTGGTGAAAAGTGAGATCCATGCAGCACCATTCCTCTATCTGATAAAGTCTACTCTAGCAGAGTGTGTGTGTGTGTGTGTGTGTGTAAAGATTTACCACTGTGCCGGGTTTGTGGTGACTTTGCTTGGTGCACTTTTGACACCTATTGAGACATGCGGTCCTGCCTTGAACAGGTGCAATGCAAACTGCTGGCGCTGCATAACAAGGGCTGTCAGTGATTAAGAAGACTCAGAGTAGACTAAGATACACAAATTGAGCATGGGGTAAAAGGTGCAGTAGAGACATACAAGTGATGAGAACAGAGGGAGTGTGCAAGGATGGGGTACACCAGGAGAGCTCAGAGATCGAGGCACTCGGGAGGGAGCGGTGAAATTAGGTGAACCAGGAAAGCACTCTTCTTTCTCTGACCCAAAAGTGAAGTCCTTTTGTAACTTTATCCAGAGTTACACTCTTTCTGGGTAAAGGACAGTGTGAAAACAGAAGACTGCAGTATATCCCAACCGATCCACAAGCTCATCAGCTCTGGGGATGGGGTGCGCGTCAGTCTTGGTGACCGCATTGAGCCCACGGTAGTCCACGCAAAACCGAAGTTCTGACGGGCCACCGGGTGTAGCAGATTTCTTGGGAACGAGGACCACTGGGCTAGCCCAGGGACTGCTAGAGGGCTCAATTACCCCTAATGCCAACATCTTGGAAACTTCTTCCTTGATGCTGGCCCTGACCTTGTCAGCTACTCTGTAAAACTTCTGTTTCACAGGCAGACTATCTCCAGTGTCCACATCATGGACGCACCAATTGGTGACACCTGGGGTCAGGGAGAACAGGGAGGCAAACTGACCCAACACCTGGCGACAGTCTCTCTGCTGTTCTGGGGTCAGGGTGGGCGAGAGGACCACACCATCCACTGACCCGTCTTGCTCCTTGATTGCCAGGAGGTCAGGGAGAGGATCACTATCCTCCTCCCCACCGTCATCGGTAGCCATGAGCATCGTCACTTCAGACCTCTCGAAGTGGGGTTTGAGGCGGTTCACATGCAAGACTCTAAGGGGCTGCCTAGGAGTCTTCATGTTGATCAGGTAGGTCACCTCACTCTTGCGCTCTACCACCTCATATGGCCCGGTCCACTTGTCACGGAGCGCACAAGGCTCCACCGGCGCCATCACCCACACTTTCTGCCCAGGATGAAATTCAACCAGAGTGGTATTCTGGTCGAACCATCTTTTCATCTCCTCCTGGCTGGCTTCTAGGTTCTCCTGAGCGAGCTTCCTGAAGCGCTGCGTCTGGTTGCGGATGGCCAGCACATAGCTGAACACATCCTGGGGGGTTTTCCCACGGGATTTCTCCCACCCCTCCCTCACCAGTGTGAGAGGTCCTCTAACAGGGTGGCCATACAGCAGTTCAAAGGGGCTGAACCCTAAGGACTTCTGAGGCACCTCCCTGTAGGCAAACAACAGGCATGGTAACAAGACGTCCCACTTCCGTCTCATGGGCTCCGCTAGGCCCATAATCATACCTTTCAGGGTGCGGTTGAACCTTTCAACCAACCCATTTCCTTGAGGGTGGTAAGGAGTGGTGAACTTATAAGTTACCCCACACTCCTCCCACAGAGACTTCATATACCTAGAGATGAAGTTGGTACCCCGGTCGGAGACCACCTCTCGGGGGAACCCCACGCGGGAAAAGATCCCCATCAATGCACGGCCCACCACGGGTGCTGTGATTGTCCTGAGAGGGACTGCTTCCGGGTACCGAGTGGCGTGATCCACCAAGACCAGGATAAACCTGTTGCCTAAGGCGGTCTTGGGATCCAGGGGCCCTACGATATCAATGCCCACCCGCTCGAAAGGGGTGCTCACCACAGGAAACGGCTGGAGGGGCGCCACGCACTTCCCTCCGCTCTTACCACTGGCTTGACAGGTTTGGCAAGACTTACAAAAGGTACCGACGTGCTTCTTCATCTGGGGCCAGTAGAAGTGGGTGACAAGCCTGTGATAGGTCTTGTCTTGCCCCAGATGTCCTGCGAGAGGCACGTTATGAGCCAGACCCAGTAAGAAGTTCCTGAAGCGCTCGGGTACCACCAGCACACGGGCTGCACCGGGCTCAGCGAACTTAGGCTCACTATAAAGTAAGTCATCCTCCCAGTAAATCAAATGTTCCTTGGACCCTAGGCCTGCTGCCTGGTCTGCCGCCTGCTGCCGCACACCAACGAGAGAAGGGCACTGCTTCTGAGCCTGGCAGAATTCCTCCCTAGAGGGGCCACCCTCTTGCTGCCAATGGGTCAGCTCAGGCAAATCCCCCAGTTCGGCCACCTGTTCCCCTGTAGGTTCCAGGGCATCCCCCGCAGGTTCTGCTTCCTCCTGGACCGTGGGAACAGTGGGGGCCGGTTTCCCGCGCCCTCTGCCCCTTCCTCTCCTGGCAGGTTCCTGGGCCATTGTTCCAGGCTCCAGTTCTACTAATCCACCCTTACTGGCTGTCATGGCACGTGTGGATACACAGATCCACGCTGGCAGTCCTAACATTTCCAAGTGAGTTCGATGCTCTACGTCCTTCCATGGAGAACTCTCCAGGTCGTTACCCAACAGACAATCTACCGGCAAGGCATCACTGACATAGACTTCCAAGGTACCAGAGACTCCCCCCCATGTAAAGGGAACACACGCCATCTTGCAGAGGCGCACTGAAGTGTCAGCGGCCACTACTGGGCGAAGCACATTGGGAATGACTTGCTCTTCAGACACCCACTGACACCTGACAGATGTCACACTCGCCCCGGTGTCTCTCAGAGCCTCTATCTCCCTCCCATTGATGGTCACCTTTTGCCCGTATTTCTTAGTGTTAGCGGGTATCAAGGTATCCTGGACCATCTCTTGGTCTCCTAAAGAGACAAGGGTCATCATAGCTAATCCCTCTTCCCCACTGGAAATCAAATCCCCTCCCAAAGCTACACTAGTTAACCCTGGGACTGGAGCAGCAGCTGGTGCTGGGGGTTTCTTGGGACATTTAGGGGCGATGTGCCCCACTTCCCTACAAGCATAGCAAGTAGGCGGTGGTCTGTTGCCCTTAGGGGGCCAAGACCTATTAGGCTTGGGGGCTTGGGACTCCTTCTCCTGGGAACTGTTTTGGGGCCCTTTAGAGAACTCCTTACTGTTACCCTTGTCCTCCCCACCTTTCTGCTGGGGACCCTGTCCACCCTTGGCTGGGATACTTACCACCCCTTTGTTGACCCTGGTGCTAGTCCAGCGGTCTGCCTCTTTAGCAAGCTCACTGGGATCAGTTAACTTGCTGTCTAAAAGATGCTGGCGCAGCTCTGGAACACATAGACTACTCAAGTGCTCCCAACTAATCAAGTGACACAACCCCACATAATCAGTAACTTTGCTGCCCTTTATCCAACCTTCCAGTGCCCGCGTGTACATACTCACACACTCCACCCAAGTACTTGAATCAAGCTTCTTGAAGTTCCTAAACTTCTGGCGGTACTGTTCTGGTGTAAGCCCATACCTGAGGCATAAGGCCTCCTTCATAGTGGGGTAGGTTAAGGTACCTGCTGCTTCTAAGGGTGCTAAGACATCCCTCCCAGAGGCCTCAAAATGCTTCCACAAACCCGCTCCCCAACTCTTTTCAGGCACTTCATTCATCTTCAAGGCAAGCTCATAGGATCTAAACCATGCATAGATATCCTCACCCCTCTGATAATTCTGCACCAAATCTTTCGGTATGTATACTTTACCCGCCTGTACTGGTTGTGCGCTGCCACCATTCGGACTGGACTCCACCTGTTTAGCTTTAATGTCCAGCTCCCTCATGCTCAACTCATGAGCCAACTGGAGTTTTCTCTCTTCCAAAGCGAGAGCATTCCTCCTCTCCTCCGCCTCTTTCTCACTGTCAAGGCGCAGTTTCCTTTCTTCCGCTTGAGCTTTGAGCTTAAAAAGTTCAATCTCATGGGCCCTAATCCTCTGATTTTCCTCCAGCTCCTCTGGAGAAAGGCTCCTACTGGAATGGGTGCTGCCAGCCCTCGACGCTGGCCTATTCACTGGCAGATCATCGGATCCAAATCCGTGCTCCGGTGTGCCATCCCCTCCAGTAGCTTCTTCTGTTGCGCCATTCTTGGCCTAACACCAGGCCCTTAGAGCTTTCTGTAGCTCCGTCTTGTTGGCGCCGCCCTTCACTGGGCATCCAAGCTGCTTGCAGAATTGCTTTAGTTGCTCCTTCTTATATTCGAGCAACTTTTTCACATCGAATTGCAATTCCGACTCCTCACCTACTCCATTCAGAGACATGATGCTTCGTCGATCCTCCAAGAATAGTCTTCGCAAAAACTTCGTGCAATGCAACTGCTTACTAGATTAGTGATGTACGAAGAATCACTGCAGGTCAAGTGCAAATACTGGTTCTAATCCGCACCGCTGCCACCAATGTTAGATCTGGGGGGTCTCTAGTTGGCAGAGGTATACACCTTAGACCAAATAGGGACCCTTGCTTCTAGTCAGGGTACAAGGACACACACGGTAGATAACCCCTGCTCACCCTCTAGGTAGCTTGGCTCGAGCAGACAGGCTTATCCCCAAGGCAATGTGTAAGGTATTTGCACAGAGACACCACAATGATCCCCCCTCCGTACACCACAAACTTAGACCACACAGGTGAGTTATCAAAAATAATGTATCTTTATTTAGTTTCCGCAGTTAAAATCAAGCATCACAGCTTTCCACAATATTCGCTGTCTTGTTTGGTTGGGATCGTAAGACGATAGTCTCTAGTCTCCTGTGTGATTCGATACTCACTGAGAATGAATCAGTTTGTAGGCTCTTGTTGTTTAGGCAGCTACGTTGCTCCGGCGGTGTCGCTGCACTCGTTGTAAAAAGCGCTCCTCTGGCTGTTCGGGGCAAGGTTTCCACAACTCCCTCGACGAGCCCCCAGTGACGATGTCGACGTCACCGGAGTCAGCCACTCGCAGCGCGGCTTTGTAGAGCAGGGAAGTACGACTCTCGATCTGCTTCAGGCCTCCGGGTCGCGGCAAGGCACGTGCCGATGAGCACGTCGGTCTTCTTGATGCGGCAACCGGTGTCAGGCCTGGATCAGTGCGGCACTCTCCAGCAAGACAGAGAGCAGCCAGCCCACTTCACAGGCAGATGTTGAGAAGCTTGGTAGAACAGTCCACGGTCCCTGCGGCACACAGCAGCGCAGGGGGGACACAGCAGAGTCTTGGGTTCGGGACAACCTTTCTATCCCTGGGTTGCGAAACAGGAGGCCAGCTCTTCTCAGGCCTTTGGAGATTCGGTTTAAGACACAGCACACAGCAAAGTCTTGTTTGGTCAAGTGGGTAGAGTCAGCACACAGCAAGACCCCTTCTCCTCCTCAGCTTCAGTTGTACAGCAGAACAGGTCAGCCCTTAGAGCACACAGCAAGGCAATCTTCCTTAAGTTCTTCAGCGGTCCGTCTTTCAGCAGAGGTTCCTCTTGATGGTAGAATCTAAAAATCTGTTGTCAGGGGTCCTTTACTTATACCCCTAAAAGTCTTTGAAGTCTTTGTGCAAGTGGGTCCTGAGCCCGGTCTGATCCAGTTCTGGGTGTTGCTGGAGCACTTTGTTTTCCTGGCTTCTACTTTCTTTTCAGAGTGTGGGGCAGAGTCGTCAGCCGCCCAGCAGGAGGTGGAGCCAGCACCGTGGCAGGCAGGCACAGCCCTATTCACTCCCAGGTGCTATCTCCTCCCTCCACTCTCCTTGCAAATGTCACCATTCAGCAGAGGGCTGACTCAGCCAACCTCCCGGGGGATTCCCAGCCCCTGTCACTCTCAAGCCAGACAGTCAATCCACAAGCATGCCCAGGCACACAGAAGGGTCAGACAAGAGAACAGCTACTCTCTAAAAAGTACTATTCTCCAACTCAGGATTTAAAAACAACCTCTCCTAAAAGATGTGTTATTAAATGCTGAGCTCAGGGATATCAAACACTCATGTCTTATCTTGTTCCTATGAGAAGATAGGCGGATAGCCATTGGCACCAGCCTCCCCCATGTTAGCCTACGGAGCAAGATAACCTTGCAGCAGTGAACACACAAAATGGCCGTTGTTCACTACCAGAACATGTTACCTGCACTAGTACATGCTCTACCTTTTGCATACACTGCACCCTGCCCAGGGGGGTACCTTGGGCCTTCCATAGGGATGACTGACGTGTATAAAAAGGGAAGGGTTAGGCCCGGTCAGTGTGGACACTGGCCAGGAGGACATGGCAGTCCGGGGACTGCAGGCAGGCCTGCGGTGGCAGGCCTGAGACACCGTTTTAGGGCTACACAGGTGGGTGGCGCAATCAGCGCTGCAGACCCACTAGTAGCATCTGTCATCACCAGCCCTGGCACACACAGTGCACTTTACTAGGGACTTCATGGTGATACAGATATGCCAATCAGGTATATCCAATCAATATGATATTTTACACAGGGAGCACTTACACTCTGGCATTGATTAGCAGTGGCAGAGTGTCCAAAGCATCTAAACCAGCAAAAACGAAATCCAGCACAGCATCAAAATCCAGGTAGCAGAGGCAAAAGATAGGGGAAAAACCCACGCCAAGGATGTCAGGTCTAACAATCAATATGTTATAGCAAACATGTAGATAAAAACATCTTCTTTGTTTACAAATAACCTTTTCAATTATTTAGAAAAATAACAGTAACATTGAATCACCATGGGGCTCATTATGAGATCCACGGTATACCAAGCAGAATTAACGCACCTACAAATGTGGTGCGGTATTTCTAGGAGTGACATTATGTACCAATTGTGAGTTGTACACCTTGGAATGAGGGCTAACATGGTAAAAATACACGTTTTCCCTTTGCGAGCTGCAAAATTCATGCTTCGAGGATGATAAAAGTTTGATAAACATGCTTATAGCCAAAGCAGCCCAACACAGAACAGATATTTAATAAATGTATCCAAATGAACAGAAATGTAGGGATACAAGATGGAGACAATAACTCACTACTGGGATTCTTACACTATCTAGAGTGGACGCATTCAAAAGAAGTCAAGATGGTTGTGTGTTTTCCAGATCAACCTCCCGTCAGAAAATCAACTAACTGATCAGTTAGAGAGCTCATTCAGAGTCACTGTTATTATTGCCTCACATCGAAATAACAGCACGTGATCTATTGGAGGAGATATTTAATGTTGTTGGTGACTATTGAAGTTCGGCCAAGCTCAAGGGTTAGCTAGCTTTCTGTGAGATGTCAAGAAACGCCATGAACAAACAACACGTGGCAAACAGTTCAAAGTTAAAATACTTAAGCTCTAGCGAAAGGCAAATATGAACATGTAAAACCAAGTTAACATTTAACAGCAGCTAGAACTTGATTAGAAAGATTAACTGTCTCTAGCGGTCTTTTTATCGTGAGCATGATTGAGCACCAGGCAGGCTGTGAGTAGACCAATACAATGGGAAGGGGGGTTAGCGTGTAACAAGATAATGTACCTTTGAATTTGATGGACCTCCTTACATTTACAGGTTGCAAGAGGCCTTTACTCTTCGGTTAGCTACAAGAGTTTGACAGCCCTATGAAATAGAATTCAGATGACATACTGAGACTACTCATGGTGGGGCCACCTTCCTGCTTGTTCTTCAAGATCTATTGGGCACTTTCAATATGGTTGATTCCCCAGTGTTAGGGTATCTTTCATAGATTCACATGCTTCAATCATTCCCTGTCGTCCAAGTGGGAGTCCCACAGTACCATAGTAAAGCAGTATGCATTAGTAAAATAGGCTGTAAAGGTAATGTAAGGTACAGCTTAATTGCCTATCTATGTCCTTTTTTTAAAAGGACCAACCTTGAACAATGACCAGTCAGGCGACTTCACAACAGAGGCATCTTCTCTCAGATTTTCACCGCACATCGTGTGTGAAGGAGTCTCCCTGACCTCTGCTCAGTTCTTCAGCTTTGGTGATTTCCAAATTGATTTCTCTCTGTTCCAGTATGTCAGAACTGGCCAAGAAAAGACTCTTTTGAACTTGTGCCACCTGTGTTAAGAAAAGTCTTCATTCAGAAGATCCTCTTTAAGAATGTATTTATTGCCTTCATCCATCCCACAAGGTGAGAGACTGTAAAATATGCAGAGCTTTTCTACCAAAACCCTCAAAGACCGTCAGAGAAGACTTTTACTATGGTTGCAGAAACTGAAATTTAAAACCACTGTCGTTTCTGAGGAGGAAAGTAGTGAGTGTTTTATTACCTCACAGACTTCCAACAAGAGGGAAAGGTCTCAACATGAGTCCCCTCACATAAGCAAGAAAGCCTTTAAAAAGACCCACCATAGATCTGCACAAGGCTCCTCTCATGAGGTAAACAGTAACAGGTCTTCTGCAGACTCTAATTCTGAGCCTCCTACTCTATCTACAGCCCTACCAATGAAACCTAGATCCTCATCTGAACCGGTTTAAAAAAAGACCAAACTAACTGGAAGAATGCAGTCGATGGCATCAATGCTGTTGAAATAATCGTCAATAGCATCTAAGATCAAAATATTGACAAAGACTGCCATTCCTTCAATACTCTCACCGTCGACAACCATCCAGTCAACAACGTCGTGGATGACGGTATCCACGCAGACAAAGACCACCTCGTCGACTTTGTCCGCCTTGTCGACGACGACAGTGACGTTGACGAAGACTGTACCTACACTGTCGATGACCACATCGGCGTCAGCACCACTGTCGAAGATGGCCTTGTCAACGACACAACCATCATCATCATCGAAATTCAAACAGAAGAGGCACCAATGTTGCTTCTGACCACACCATCGACACTACCATTGACAATCTCGTCAACAACACTTTTGCCATCTCCAGAAAGTATTTGTCCTGAATGCACATCTCCTAGTAAGGTGTCCCCACTACCACCCAGCCACTTGCTGGATCTTCAAGAATCAGAGAACGAGGATGAAGGAATGTTTGATGCAGCTCACAGCACTTTTGAGTTACATGTGAAATATCAAGACGAAGAGGAGGAAGATAATTATTTTGAGCCTGTATATATACATGGAGCAATACCATCATTATGCTCCTCCTTCACCACCACCATCCATAGTCCAGGTTCCTGCTGTTTTAGTGCAAGATCTGCAAAGAATGCATCAAGATTACTATATGTACTTTCCAACACCAGCTGAAGCGTAACAACCATCTGCAGTGGTATCTATGCCTGCACCTAAGTCACCAGACCATATGCCTCCTCCCCCTACTCCAAGAATGACGCCACAATCTCACATCTCCATGCCTCCTCAAGAGGATCCATCTGCTAAAGATGATGATGATGATGGGGATAGGGAGGAAGGTGAAATAACAGACTATCAAACAGTTACCAATGAATTGGACAATTACCTTACCCCTCCACCTTGAACTCCAGCACCACAACCAGTTGATACTACACTGTAAGATATGGGTGGTTTTCACATGATAATGGAGAGAGTGGCCAAATGTTTCCAGCTCCCCATTTCTGTCAAGCAATCGGACTGCTTTTTGTATGATGTCAAAGAGCAATCCAGAAAAAAAACAGTCAGAGCAATAACGATTGTAGATTATATTTGGGAGGAAGGAGTAAAAATAATGAAGACAACAGCTACAGCCACTGCCGTTCTCCCTAGTAATGACCAAAATATAAGTTGCCAGAGGACTCGTCTGCCTGTTTGATAGGACATCCAAAACCCGATTCGGTTACTACTCAGGCTGCACAACTCAGATCTAAAAATCCTTCCACCCCTATCTCTACTCCGTCGGACCTGTAGGGCAGACAACTTGATAATATCGGTAAGAGATTCACAGTGATGTCAGGTACAACTGTCTGTGCAGAAAATTCTCTGGCTATTCTGGGGCGATATAATCGCAAGATGTGGTCGGACATCGCCACATACCTAGATTTCTTGGCAGAAGACAAAAAAGCTGAAGCTACACGCATCTTGCAGTAAGGCGAGAGATCAGCACCTGAAATTATTGACTGAGCAATGGATATTGCATATATAGGTTTCTGGCAATTGGCAGGATCAGCGGTCCTTCAGCGACAGGGTTGCATCAAGGCCACTTCATTCCAGTGAGAAGTTCATACTAAAATCCTCGATATGCCCTTCGACAGCTATTCTTTATTTCGTAAGCACGTCGATGACGTCCTACAGGTTATAAAGTCAGACATTGAGACAGCTAGATTCCTAGGAACTCTCCAGTTCCATAAGACCCTTTTTCATGGTGCTCATGGGCGAGGATCGTACGTGTATCGCGAAGGTATACCAGAGATATCAACCACAGTCCTACCAGCAGCACGTTTGGTCTGCCTATCAACAGCACCAGCCCTATCGAGCACAGCCGTCAGCAGCTTATTCTAAACAACAGCCAAGCAGGAGACAGGCTGCTTCTACTAGAGATATCGGCAGGATGTAGTGACAACCTCAAAGTGACGGTTACACCCCCTATACATCATCATTCAGTGGTTGCCAGAATTTCCTAATACCTACATCAATAGAGCAAAATCACTACGGACAAGTGGGTCCTAGATCTCATCGCCTATGGCCAAACCCTGGAGTTCATTCAGTTCCACCTCATACTCCTCCAACAAAATTCCTCCCATCTAACCTTGATTTTCTTTGCAAGGAGGTATTAGATATGTTATCAAAAGGGGCCTTAGAACATGTTCCACACTCTCAGCAAGGAAAGGGGTTTTGCTACAGTTTTTTCCTAGTGAGGAAGAAATCAGGGGATTGATGCCTCATTCTTGATCTCAGGAAACTCGACAAGTACCTGAAGAAACAATCTTTCCATATGATTACCCTCCAGGAAATTCTCAAACCTTCTCAACTACTGAGATTTTCTAACCAGCCTCAATCTCCAAGATGCCTAATTCCATGTGCCCATCCATCCCAGACATTGCAAATTCCTCGGATTCACAGTACCCGGCACTCATCACCAGTTCAAGGTGCTCCCCTTTGGTCTCCGATCCGCTCCCCGGATATTTACAAAATGTCTCGCCCCAGTGGCGGCCCACCTGCCACAAAAAAAGCCTTCAAATGTTCCCATATCTCGACGATTGACTAATAAAGGCTCCATCCTTCCAGCAAGCATCGAGGGATACTTCCATGTGTCTTCAAATCTTTCAAACTCTGGGGCTCACGGTCAACTTCCAGAAGTCTCTCCTTTCTCCTTCAATGAGAATAACCTTTCTTGGAGCAATTCTAGTTACATTGCTAGACACACCATTCTTGTACTTAAACAGGCAACAGAAACGTTCCTCACTAGCCTGCTTTCTTTCAAAAAGAAAGTGCACTTCAGTTTGCCTGATCAAGTCTCTACTCGGCATGATGACATCAGCCATTCTCCTAGTGCCTCATGCTTGTCTCAAAATGTGACCTTTCCAAGAGGAACTGGACACATAGTGGCTACAGGTGGAAGGGTAATTTGACGACATCACTCAGATCATCACAGTGCTGAAAACAGCTCTTCTTTGGTAGACAAGCTCCGACAATTTCTCTACAGGATTAACATTCCTTCCTCCCCTTTCAGAGTATGTCATTACAACAGACGCTTCTCTAGAAGGGTGGGGAGCTCACTTACAAGACCTTCAAATTCAGGGCAAGTAGACTACAGAGCAATCCAGGATGCATATCAACTGCCTCGAGTTCAGAACAATCTCGCTGGCTCTCCAAACCTTCTTGCAGAGGATTCAGGGGTCATCTGTGTTGATAAGAACAGACAATATGACAAGTATGCATTACCTCAACAAACACGGAGGTACAAGATCCAAAGTTCTGTCTCAAAAAAGCTCAAACTTTCTGGCAATGGGCAATATGTCATCAAGTGACCATAAGAGCAGAACTTCTTCCAGGAGTGCACAACCCTCTAGCAGACACCTTGAGCAGAATGACCCAGAGTTGTCACGAATGGGAATCGAACCAACTTGTTTTGGATGCCATATTTCAACGATGGGGCAAGCCAAAACTCGATCTGTTCACATCTCAGGAGAAAAAGAAATACCGGTTTTACGCTAGCAGGTACGCTCAAAAGGAATCCTGGGGGAATGCCTTTATGATGCAGCAGTCCACGATTTATGCCTACGCTTTTACCCCATCCCACTTGTTCCCAAGGTTCTCATGAAAATAAAAAGGGAACCGTGGCGGTTAATACTAGTTGCTCCACAATGGCCCAGACAACACTGGTTTGTTTACGAAGTTCCTCATTTTGTCGGAGGACAACCACATTCAACTGAAGCCCCGCGAGGACTTGTTGTCGCTGAACAACTAGCAGGTCTTTTATCCAGACCCAATTTCTCTGCATTTATCAGCAGGGGTGGCTCCTCCATTGGAGCGAAGGAGCGTAGCCCCAGAGCTCAAACATAAAATGGTAATTTATTACCATTTCATTTTTCATCATCCTGTCCTTAACCAAGTGTCAGGATGGGGCGGTGCCTGCTGAGTAGCAGCAGGGAAGAGTAGCGGGCAGAGGGCTGCCTGTGCACTATTTAGAACATGCATTTCTCTTTGGCCAGCCATCTTGTGACGGCCAGCCAGACATGGGCACTTTAAATCTCTGGGTTGAGAGCAAGTGTAGGCCTCCAGTGCTCTAGGGTATGCCATGAGAGGCCACTCCCCCAATCAGGGCACTGTTCTCATGCTGGTTACCAGCATGTGAGCAGTGCAGGACTGGTAAAGGGAGTTTGCTGGGGCCCTCACTGCAGTCGCAGGAGAAGAGGTCCAGAGTGAGGAGGACGTCACATCGTCTGGATTCAGGTAAGTTTCAATTTCTTTAAAATGTGCGCACACACCCACCTATTTGCTGACCCCCTCTTCTATGATGCCAGCCGCCACTGTTTATCAGCCTGTCTTCGGAGTACCATGAGCTCCAGCACCTAGCGATTCCAGAGGTTTGTAAGAGTATCCATCAAAAGACCAGAGCTGACTCTACCAAAACATCGGATCACCTCAAATGGAAACGATTTTGTCTATGGTTGGAGAAATCTAATGTACACCCTATCACATCACCTCCAGAACAGGTGTTTCCATACTTAAAAACTCTAACCAAATCCGGTCTGGCGCATTCCTCTGTTAAAGTGCATTTAGCTGCTATTTTAAGGTACAGGTGGACCATGTGATCTCCTTCCTTGTGGTCTCACAGACTAATCGTCCAATTTCTTAAAGTATTATTCAGAGCATATCCTCCAATTAAGTCACCACCACCTTCATGGCAGCTTAACACTGTACTATTCCAACTGATCAGAAGTCCATTTGAACCCATCCATAGGACTGAACTAAACTTACTTGGAAGGTGGCGTTGCTACTAGCTCTTACCTCCGCTAGAAGAATAAGCAAATTGTAATTTCACTATTAAGGAACCTTTTTAACAATTTAAAGATAGCATGGTAATTCTTCAAACTAATGCCAAATTCATATTGAAGGTTGCCACCGATTTACATCTCAATCAACAAATTATGCTAAAGACTTTCTTTCCCACCCTCAAACGCCATCAGAAACAGCCCTTCATACTCTGGATATTAAGATGTGCTTAAAGTTTTACTTGCATCGTACAAAGCATATTTGTACTACAGATCAACATTTGTGGCCTACGGAAGCAATAACAAAGGTGGACCAGTTTCCAAGCCTACCATAGCAAGGCGGATTTCAACAGCCATACAGTTCTGTCATTCTAAGGCAGGCAGGCCTTTAAGACAAAAAACGAAAGTGCACTCTACAAGACCAATCTCTACAATGGCAGCTTTATTTCCCATCAAAGTATATGACTTGCTGCAACCTGGAAGAGCAGGCACACTTTCACCCAGCATTACTGTCTGGATTCGGCGCAAAGCACTGATACAGCCGTGGCTCAAGCGATACATCAGCATATTTTCCAATAAGGTGAGCCTGCTTACCATACAATGTGTAATGCTGTACCCACCATCCGCTGTCATATTTATGTATTATTTTATTGCTTATATATTGCGCTGCTAACTATTCAGATTCAAGCATGTGAATCTATGAAAGCTACCTCAGTACTTTGAGAAAGAATTTGTTACTTACAGGGGCGCCAGCAGGGCTTGCGGGTGGGGGCGCAAGCGCGGGGGGGGGGGAGTTTCGGCCGCGGGCTTCATCAAAAAAATAACAATAAATAGAAATGAATAAAACTTACCTTGCTGCCGCCGGGTCTGCGTCTATTCTCCTGTGTCCGATTCCAGGTCAGAACAGGAAGCTGGCAGCCAAGCTCCCACCCCTAAGCCAATCACAATGCTTCAATGGAGCGTTGTGATTGGTCTGAGCGCTGTGACACAGCGCTCAGCCAGGGGATGGAGGGGTGGCCATGTTCTACATGCAAACTGCATGCAGCCTGCATGGAGAACAGAAGAGTGCGCATGAGAGGCCTGAGCGGGCCAACCAAACAGTCATTGCGCACTCAGGAGTGGGCAAACCACTCCTCCCCTTCCCTGCCACATAAGCAGAGCAGCCCTGCCCACCCACCCGCAGGCAAAGAAAAACATAAAATGGTAATATCTAAAAGTTATTACCATTTTATCTTTTTGCTTCTCGCACTGTGAGAAAGCAGTGGGGCGACACTCCTCCACCATGGCGGAGGAGCAGCCACTGGTTACTTACCTGTAACTCCTGTTCTCCAGTAATGGTATCTTTCATAGATTCACGTGCGACCCACCCTACTCCCCTTAGAGGCTGTCCTTCTTGGCAAGTGAGGACTAGCCCACTAGTGCTTGGAAAATCTGAGGGAAGAGTCCTCTGTTGGGACTGTTCTATGTATGCTGTCGCCTGATTGGTCATTGTTCAACTTTGGTCTTTTTATAAAAATGACATAAATAGGCTATTAAGCTGAACCTTGCATTACCTTTACAGCCTATTATAATGATACATACTGCTTTGCTATGGTACTGTGTAATTCCCACTTCGATGACGGGGAATGATTCAAGCAAGTGAATCTATGAAAGATACCAATACTGGAGAACAGGAATTACAAGTAAGTAACAAGTTCTTTATTGGAAACTACTGACAATTGTATAGCATCGGTATGAGAGGTGAAGTCCATCTTCAAACATGGATATGGGAGTAATTTAATCATTTCGTACCAGATGACCCAATGAATTGATCTTGTCTATTCCTATCCTCCTCTACCAGTACATTTTTGGGTACCCAGGAGATCTTTTCAGTCTGGTTGCTGAGATTGGCATTGCCATCCATCAATATGCTGATGACACCCTGTTATATCTAACGTTGATGTTTAAAGCGGGTGTCCATTACCTATGGAACTGCTTCTCTTTGATTGAATCCTGGATGGTGGATCCTTCCTAACATTCAGTCTAAACGTAGTTTCTTCTTCTGTCTTCCTCTAGGACATACCTTCCAGTCTTGACCTATATATTCATTCTAACTAAACTCTTGTCCTGTTTTTGGTTTCCTACTTGATTCCAAATTGAAAACATGGGCATAATGTTGCTACAAAGTGCAAACTGCCCAAATACAATTCTCGGAACTCCAGTTAAATCCTTTTTTCCTCCTAATTTATGACAGATTTTCAATTTCCGATGCTGCCCCATGTTGATAGAGGGAGTGTTCTCATCGCGGACCATCCTAAACATATGTTACTTCCCTTAATGGTAATTGTACACCCTGCTTCCCATGTCATCCCATGTTTGTAGAAATCTGACATCTCCTTCATTCTTACATGAGTTCATTTGCTACCCGTAGAAGTCCACATTCTATTCAAGTTAACCTGTCTGACCTGCAAAGGACATTATTGTACATCAAAAGTCTTATTCGTCTGCCATGTTCCAAGCTTCTGCAAGTCCACCTGCTCTTCCTGCAAACTCTTGGCTCAGCTTCAAAAAGGTTTTACTCTAAATCAGGGCTTGTTTGCCACATTCCTCAGGGCGTGGAACGTATTTCACCAACTGTAAGACTCAATCCTACTCTACAGATGTTTAGAAAATAGTTAAAGATCTTTCTTTTAATTATTATTTATCATAATTGCCAAGATGTTCATATTTGCTATGTTGTTCGAGTGCTGTACAATATATTGTGATTTGATAGTTATTCTGTTGTATTTTGTATTGTTGCTCAGTGTTCCTTTAGCCCATTACCAAAAGTCCACACTTTATTCCTTTATTGAGGTCCCCTGATGGTGATATGTGCGCCTCCCCTGAGGCAGTGGTGCAGGCCTTCGCCGATTTCTATGCCGCCCTATACAGTGATCGTGAGGGACTCGCTGAATCGCTTATAGACGCTTTTCTTGTAGATATCCCTCCAAAGCGCCTCTCTGATGAGCAGCGAGATGCTCTCGACAAGCCCATCTCTTTGGAGGAGCGGCTGGCGGCCCTCCTCAACACTCATCAGGGCTGTGCACCGGACCCCAATGGGTTACCCTGCGATTTTTTGCGCCCCCATATGGGGACCGTCGGTCCCCACCTTCTTGGCACGTTGCATCAGGCACTGGAGCAGGAGATCTCACCCCCGGACTGGCGCCATGCCGAAACTGTTGTTTTTCTCAAGCCGGGTCGGCCTCCGGAGACCCCGGGCTCATACCGCCCCATATCCCTATTAAACTTCGAGCCGAAACTACTGGGGAAGGTGTTGGCTGATCGCCTCCACACCTGCATTCTCGACCTCGTTCACCCAGACCAGTCTGGGTTTATGCCGCAACGCTCCACCAGGCATAACATAAGGCGCGCGCACAATGCTGTTGCCGAGGCCCACCGGCTGGGATGCCCTGCGGTGGTCCTGTTAGCTGACATTGATAAGGCGTTCGACTCTTTGAGTTGGACCTATCTTTTTAAACTTTTGGAGGCTGTTAATCTGGGGCCCCGATTTCGCGCATATGTTAAATTGCTGTACACAGATCTTACAGCCTTGATCTGTGTGGCCGGTTACCGCTGTACCTCCTTCCCCATCCGCAGGGGGACCAGGCAGCCTTGCCCCCTCTCCCCGCTTCTTTTCGCTTTAGCGATAGAGCCATTGGCTGCGTGGGTGTGCTTGGATGCGGTTTATCGGGGACTGGTCTTGGCGCCTGAGTGGGTAGCTGTTGCGCCCTATAAATTAAAAAAAAAAAAATGCTGACATCGCGTTATTCTTCTTTTCCGACCCTTGGGTCACCGGACCGAGCGTGCTGCAGATCTTCCGGGTATTCGGTGAAACAACAGGTTTACATGCCAACCCATCCAAGTCGATCCTTTTCCCCATTTGTCGCGAACAGGGGAGTCAAACCTGGGCCTCGCAGCTGGTCATTGCGAACGAGGGGTTTAAATACCTCGGGGTCCATATCACTAGATGTCCCACCGTGGCGTGGTTGCGCAACATAGCCCCCTTGCTCCCAGCGGTATGTGAGGAGACGACGGTATGGTCCCACCTTCCCTTGTCCCTATACGGCCGGTTCGCTATTTTCAAAATGGTGTCCCTGCCGCGCTTGCTGTACAAATTGCAAAATTTCCCGTATCCTATCCCCCCGTCGTGGTTTCTTCAAATCAATGCGTCCTAAACTCCTCGGGGGGAGGGGCAGTCCGGGTGGCACTAGCGACCTTTATCCAATCCACCTACTGTGGTGGCATCGCGGCAGCGGACGTACGGGCGTATTATTGGGCGTCTCAGCTCTTAGTCATTAATGAATGGTGGCATAACCCGCAGAATGACCCGGCTTATGTGGTAGAGCGGCTCTTCCTGGCGGAATACCCACTGCTGGATCTCTTATACAATAGCTTGTCCTTGGAGGCTCTTCCCCCGGCCTGCCGCACGGTTATCCAGATCTGGAGGCGTGTTTCCCGATCTATGGGTTGTTGGACTATGCTGACGGGCACGACTTCCCTTTGGCGTGGCACGCACCTTCGGCCCGTCTCAGCTCTCACCGGATTCCGTAGATGGGATATTATCGGAATATCTTCACTAGGTGATGTGATGCGCGGGCCCACGCTTAAATCCTTTCAGAGGCTGCAGGAGGAGTTTGACCTACACAAGTCCCAGTTCCATAAATACCTTCAGCTCCGCCACGCCCTGGCCCCCTGATAAAGCACCTTACGTCCCAACCCAAATTCCACCCACTAGAGGGTAGACTGTTGATGGGGGATCTGGGAGGACACAAAATCCGCCAACTATATCAGACCCTGACTACGCACTCCAAGACAACCATACACTGGACTCGGGCAGAGTGGGAGGCGGATTTACCTACCCTCACTGACAATGACTGGACTGAGGCCCTTGCCAGCCCTAGGTATGCCGCCGTGTCCTCTAGATACAGGTTAATTCAGTTTAAGTATCTTCACAGAGTATATTACACCCACCTTCGCCTCTGGAAGATGGGGGCTATCCAGTCCTCTACCTGCCTTTGTTGCAATTCTGACGATGGGTCCTTTCTCCACACGTTCTGGGGCTGCACTGCACTACAACACTTTTGGTCGAGGGTATTGTCTTGTCTGGGGCGGGTGTTATGCTGGGACCTCCCGGCGGATCCTCGACTAATCCTTCTTCATGGCACGGAAGACATCGTGGGAAACAGATATAAGAGGCACCTTTTATTCCTCGGACTCACATTGGCCAAGCGTGACATTGCACAGCATTGGAAGTCTTCCTCTCCCCCCGGGGTGGCGGCTTGGAAATCGGCCCTAGATAAATGTATGTCGGCTGAAGTGGCGGTATTTCAGGCACAGGGTTGCCCGTAGAAGCATGGGAAGATCTGTGCCAAGTGGGCTACATACCGGGGTATTGACCTTTCCATCCTTTCACAGTCAGCGAATCCAGACCCTATTGAGAGACTAATCATTAATGACTCCCCAATCTAATGTGCTTATTGGCTATGGCAGTGGACATACCTCTATGTTTGTGTGTGTATTTATTGCTCCATGTGGGAAGTGTGGTGCAGGGTTGGGGGGAGGCGGGAGGGGTGGGATGATAGCTCAAATGTTTTACAGATCCTCAGGTGTGGTCCTCTTCGGTATCTGTTGTATCTACACTACGTCATGTGTCTGTATATCGTTTAATGGGGGTTCGCCCACCGGGTGTTATAAACTCAATAAAATTTGTTGTAAAAAAAAGTCCACACTTTATAGAATTTATTATAAAATAAATAGAAACTGAAGCAGGAGCTGGTTGAAGGCAGCATCCAAAGAGGTTTATCGTCTATGTTGCTCTCTGTGACAAACTTTGAACATAATGAAAATCGCCTGTGATTGAGCAGGAGCTCTGAAGAGGAAAGAAGGATGCATGGTGAATGGGGATGGGACCCTGAGTCTCCCATATCTCACAGATATCCATTGGTCTTGGACTAAATTGGAGCCACCTGGATGGTTGAGGACCCTGAAAGGTTAGGGCACACTTCTGCCGAAGGGGCTTCGGTGCTTGTGTTATGACAAACTACCCCATTGCCTGGTTAGCTCTTTTCTGAGGGTTAAGTCAGACTTGGAGCAAGTTGACACTTATTGATGTCACATTATCCTCAGCTGGTTTAACAAACAGCTCTCCCATATTTCTTTTTCAGCTTTTAGCAAATGTCCAGCACAAGCACAAATGGTGGCAACTTTCAGCTCCTTGTGTGTTTCTCCTGGAGACCTCTATTGCTTAGCTGTAAATGTCTCCTTTCCTCGTGCTGGGGCACCCACTCACCAAACACCGCTCGTCTGTCCTTCCTGTAACTTGCTTTTCAACAACAGAGCAGTCTCAGGCCTCCAACAAAGAGAAAAAAGTACTTTCAGACCAGAGGAATAGGACAGGGAAAAGTCAAACGTATTCTGTGAGAAATCTTTAGGTGGGAGCCATCTTTAGTTCCCAGAGTCTTTTGATGAGAAGCACACACTTACTGTCTCATTATGAGTGCCTGGTACTGGGCCTGTTAAGTGTGACCCCTCACCCCCAACTGGAGTTACCAAAACCAGAACATCGGTAACTCCGGAGGGAGGTGGAGTTAACAGGGAGTAAGTGTGGGAACCTCTGGCCTTTTTTTATAATGAGGATGTACCAGCTGAATCAGCAATTCCGATTCCACTCCATTACTCCATGGTTTATCAGCCAGAGACGCAGCTACTTCCCCAGCCAACATCTCTGGGTGACTGCACTGAATATGCAACTTTACCTCGGAGCTCGCAATCGCAGCCTCTATTAAGGGACACTTCCGGTTTGCCAGGGCACTTGTAATCAGCAGTGTAAAGAAGGCTGGACTGCAGCCAACCTCAGTGTCGAGGTTCATATGCGGAAAATCCCAAAGTAATTATTGGGATTTCTAGCCCTTAAGACAACCAATGCAAATCCCTCCTAAAGTGGACTACTCTACTTCCAGAGAAAGGCGAGGCACACCCTACGGAGATAGCCTTCCTCTCTCTCTTTGTCGAGGAAATAATACCTTGAAATCAAGCCCAGAACAGGGCTTCCTCGAAGCCTGTCCTTTCTTTTGTGTTTGACAAGTCTGAGCAATGTCTACCTTTGAGGTGGTGCCAAGAAACCGATGGGTCCAACCAGTGAGGCAATCATTTCTCAGGACTGCATTAAGGATGACATTCCCCACGCCCCCGCCATCCACTGTAAACACACAAACATCCCTGAGAAGGGAGATGGCACGAGAAGAGAAATTCTAGAAAAACCTGTATACAAAAATGTTGGGCAGGGTGGAGGAAAACATGAATTCTCAAAATACCAAAAACTTACTTTCAAATTTAGTTTTAAAAGGCAGTCAATTTCAACACAGTTTGCATGCTTCAAGCATTTAAAAGCGAAAGTAAAGTCAATTATTTTAGCGACTGTCTATTTAAACATTGACAGTAGATACAGGCTTGCTTTCTGGTCTGCCGGTAAGATGCCCAGTGACGCTTAAAATATCCTTTATCAAATTGGAGAGTTATATTTTATGTGGCCTAGGGTGTATAGGCCTTTCGACTTTCTGTAGCTCGTGCAGGCTGCAGAATTAACGGATGCCCTTTTCAAGTAAATAAGCACTGGCATAGCCAATAGGTCTCGCCTTTGGGACCTTATAAGTGTTTAGCCATGCAACAGTTGTGTAACTAAATACTTATAAGGTCCCAAAAGCGAGACCTATTGGCTATGCAAAGAGGCCGTGCGGCCGAAAGTGAAAGTAAATGCGGTAAAACGCGGCATGTGCGCCCGCGCACATGCACTGTAGCTCTAGGCTGGCCTGGTAGCACTTTTTGGAGCCCTTTCAATAAGTCTCGCCAGACCAGCGCATGCGCTGGGTCAGGCGAGACCTAAAAAAGCATCAGCTTCTGACCAGGTGGTATGGTAGATGAGCAAACTATAACTCACACCCCAGCCATGCACTGCAAATGGCACACATAAACAATCACCGATGACGGGAAAAGACATCATTGGTGATATCTCAAGTAACAAAACTCATGAATTTTAGTAGATTTTAGGGTTTATTTTGTAACCATAACTACTCTAGGTGTGTTTTTTCAGTGAATTTCTGAGGTTTATTTACATTTGTTATAACAGGTGTTATAACCAAATGTAACCATAACTTCACTTTAACCATTTTTGTTTCTGGTACTTTTTAGGGTTGGCTCAGGCCCTATGACCAGCCCACCGTGGTTGCCCAGCCCTGCTGCACACAGACCTTGTCCGTGCATAGCTGGAGTTTGCTGCAGGGCCTGGGCTAGGGCTAGGCCCTGAAACCAACTCATTGTGGTTGCCATCCCCGCTGCACACAGACTTTGGCCAAGCCCTGCGTCCAACCAGTTGCAAACGACTAACCCTCTTTGAGCATGGCATTTGGTGTTGACCGCAGGCCAGAATATTTGCCCATCCTTGCGCAGCATGCCATTGCCACTGTGCCCTGCCTTTTTCCTTTAAAAAAAATATTGTTAAGGGTTGGCTAACCCAGTTATGGGGTGTGAATACTCATCTGTGGTACTGCAGGTCGAAAACCACATTTCTTCAATGGGGGGTCTTTTATTTTTTTAAATATAGATCAGCAGACAGACTGCTTCCCCAGGTTTAAGGACTCTCTAGGCCACTCCACTCTACCCTGCACCACTCCACTCTACATCACTTCACTCTATACTCAAACAATGAACTGTACGCCATTGCACTCTCTGCCACTACACTCTGTGCCACTCTACTCTACGCTGCACCACTCTATTCTACTCTGTACCACTCTACTCGACGCCACTGCACTCTAAACAACTGCAATCTATGCCAATGTTCTCTACACAACTTTACTAAAAAAACAATGCACAACTGCACTCTATGCTATTATACTCTAATTTGCAACACACTAGTCTTTACCACTGCACTCTACGCCACTGCACGCTACACCACTCTACAACATTGTGCACTAGGTCACTGCACTCAATGCCAATCTGTTCTACTCTGCACCACTACACTGTACACCTATGCTTTTTATAGCACTCTACTCTGCAACACTCTACTCTACGTGACTGCACTCTACGCCAGGGCACTCTACACCACTGCACTCTATGACACTCTACTCTGCAAGACTGCACTGTCCATCACTGAACTCTACGCTACTCTACACGGCAACACCTCATTTTATGCCACTGCACTCTACTTTGCACCACCCAACTCTACTACACTCTATGCCACTACACTCTATGCCATTGTACTCTACACCCCTGCACTCTATCCTGCATCACTTCAATCTCCTCTGAAAAATCTGCTCTATGCCACTGCACTCTATGGCACTCTACTCCACTTTACGCCACTCTGCTCTACAACAATTGACTCCACTCTATGGCATTATACTCTACGCAACACCCTCTACACCACTCCACTCTGCTCTACACCATTCCACGACACTCTATGCCACTCCACTCTATGACACTCTACTTCACTCTACCCAAATCAACTCTACAGCACCCTTCCACTCTACAACACTCTTCGCTCTCCACGGCACTCCATAGACTCTACACCACTCCACTCTATGCCACTGCATGACACTCCACAAATCGGTATGCCACTCCATAACACTCCACTCTACTCCATGACACACTACTTTACAACACTTCACTCCATGCCACTGTCTTTTACGCCATTAGCATTTGGCAATTCTGAAGAGCAGCCAAACTGGGGCACAGCGTGGCTAAAACATTGGCAAAGCCAATAGCTCTTGCATAGGCAAGACTTATTGGCTATGCCAATGCTTGTTTAGCTTCCCAGTAAGTTTTCCCTCCCTTGATACAGTTGCATAAAACTTAGCATATCAAAAGGAAGCTATACATTGTAAGCATCTGCGAAGTGTGTACAGATCTGTAAAACTGCACCAAATTTATTAAATGGACCTTTGGCACTCTTCCTGTTTAACTTTGCCCCTCCCGCATTGAATCAGCATGAAGGTTGGGGTGCCTACACTGGGATTAACCAAAAGACACACAATTGATGGACGGAATGCAGAACAAATCAAAACATTCACCCCCAGTCAAGAGATCTAGTTTAAATCCATCATTCTTTTGCTCACCATGCCACCCCAGTTTAGACCTGGCTATATGCAAATCAGTCTTGACCCTGTGCCTCATGGGAACAGTCCAGCCCGAACTGCCAAGCCAGGTCCTCCCTGGACTGGAAACAAGCATCCTAGGACCGTTTTCGGGGTTTCACCCCTCTTCAGCCAGGATAGCTTGATTCCAGTGGCACAGTGAGCCCAGGACTCACATCTGAGCATACCTGGCGCACTTAGGGCGAGAAAGCAAAAGACACACAATTTATGGACAGAATGCAGAACAAATCAAAACATTCACCCCCAGTCAAGAGATCTGGTTTAAATCCATCATTCTTTTGCTCACCATGTAACCCCTGTTTAGACCTGGCTATATGCAAATCAGTCTTGCCCCTGTGCCTCATGGGAACAGTCCAGCCCGAACTGCCATGCCAGGACCTCCCTGGACTGGAAACAAGTATCCTAGGACCGGTTTCGGGGTTTCATCCCTCTTCAGCCAGGATAGCTTGATTCTAGTGGCACAGTGAGCCCAGGACTCACATCTGAGCATACCTGGCGCACTTAGGGCGAAAAAGCAAAAGACACACAATTGATGGACGGAATGCAGAACAAATCAAAACATTCACCCCCATTCAAGAGATCTGGTTTAAATCCATCATTCTTTTGCTCACCATGCCATCCCAGTTTAGACCTGGCTATATGCAAACAGTCTTGACCCGGTGCCTCATGGGAACAGTCCAGCCCGAACTGACAAGCCATTTCCTCCCTGGACTGGAAACAAGCATCCTAGGACTGGTTTCAGGGTTTCACCCCCTCTTCAGCCAGGATAGCTTGATTCCAGTGGCACAGTGAGCCCAGGACTCACGTCTGAGCATACCTGGCGCACTTAGGGCGAGAAAGCAAAAGACACACAATTGATGGACGGAATGCAGAACAAATCAAAACATTCACCCCCAGTCAAGAGATCTGGTTTAAATCCATCATTCTTTTGCTCACCATGCCACCCCAGTTTAGACCTGGTTATATGCAAATCAGTCTTGACCCTGTGCCTCATGGGAACAGTCCAGCCTGAACTGCCAAGCCAGGTCCTCCCTGGACTGGAAACCAGCATCCTAGGACCGGTTTCGGGGTTTCACCCCTCTTCAGCCAGGGAGGACCTGGCTTGGCAGTTTGGGCTGGACTGTTCCCATGAGGCACAGGGTCAAGACTGATTTGCATATGGCTGGGTTCAAACTGGAACGGCATGGTGAGCAAAAAAACGATGGATTTAGGCCCAGATCTCTGTACTGGGGTGAATGTATGACATTGTTCGGCATTCTGTCCATCAACTGTTGTTTTTACACTGGGATTAACAGCCTTCCAAATGTCATGCAGATGGATTAACACTGAACACATAAAACGGTCCTCCCCACCCTTTAACTTCACCCCCTGGTGCAGCTGCCCAAAAATTGCCCTGCACGCAGATGACTAAACACAATAAATGTCTACCAGGTTTCATGTGGATTCATCAAAATATGTCAGTTATTAGCTACAGAACACATTTGACACCCCCTTCTAACTGTGCTTCCCTTGATGAAGCATCACAAATTTAAAATGACGAAGAATAAGTTAAACATGCTGAACATCTACCAAATTTCACGTAAATTAGTCAAAAAGCGCTAAAGTTATACACAAATAAATAAATGCACCTTTCACACTCTGAAAATGTCTCTAGTTTTTAACCCTTTCAAGCTTACCATAAAAATGTATTTAAAGGTTAATCCCTTGAAAAATATTGAATAGATCTACACCCAACTCAGCAAGGACACTTGCTTGAGTAATGGTCTCCTTTCGTCCTAGTTTGGTGTAATGACGTCCAGCAGTTTTTTCTGTATCAGAGAGCAAATAATCTGACTTGCAATTAAGAATGAAAAGGTCACTTTTTTACCCCTCCAGCCCCCATTTCTTCGGCCCATGATTCACAGATCTTCATGAAATTGGCCATAGCCAACCCAGATGAACTTACTATAACTCACAGACCTCTGTATATAGTGTTGTATACTCACTAGGCGGACTGCATGAACTATAACTCTCCCCTTTACCATGCACTGCGTATACCCTTTCATCACATATACCACGTTAACTCACAGGTTTCACAGTAACATTCATGACATCTCAATTGACATAATTTATAAGAACACTTTGCAAAGTAAAGTGGCAAGTTATAGTTAATGCAGCCAGCCTAGCGAGTTCACAACAGGGTGTATGGAAGTCTATGACTTATATTAAGTTTTGCCCGGGGTGTAAATTATAAATGTAAGTTATAACTATAACTTTAGAATTTCTAGTGGTTGTGTGGTTTAAGGTCTTTTTGTATAGAAATATTAAAACAAGTTTTCCTAACTATATCTGATCTTTAACCTTTGTATTTTGTTCATTGTTTATATATTATTCGCCACACTCCACTGGTAGAATTCTCCATATTCACCAAACAGGTTCACTTGTTCTGGCTACTCAGCCTTGATCCCAACCCAAATTAATTTGCTACCACCCTGATTTAAAAAGTACACCCACAATAAACGATGAAGACAGACCAGTGGTCACAGAGGTCTTTACAATATTCATACAAATCTCATGGAACTTCCTCATACCCAGATAAACATTCCATTACGCCGTGCCTAATACTTGTGTACAATCCGAATCACAATTATGATTACACACCAAACATTTATTCTTTAATCGTTTGACCCATCCTGGCCATGAACATAGAAAAGGGGGTTCAAAGTTCTTGTAAGCATATTTTGTTTTTATTAACATTAATTGATAAGGATAGGAAAACCCATTGAAAACCTGCAGGAGAAATGTCACACTGGTGAAGTGGGTTGAGGCTGAACTTCCACAAAGCCCAAACAATCTGACTCTGATACGGTGAACTGGTTTCTGTGAGGAACATTTGGCTAGTCTTTGATAGAGGGCACAAATGAACAAAAAACAGCAACCCAGTTAAGAAAATAAAGGATGCATAAGGACCAGTCCAATTTAGTTAAACAGATAAGAATGTAAAGAGAAACATTTCCTTTAAATTAGCAGAATCTGATGTAGGCATAAAATATTATATTTAAATTGAACTAGAATGCTTATTAAAATGGCATACGTTAAGCAAAATCATACAGGGAAATGTGCTTTATGTGGTACTTAAAGATAATCCTACCTCCCAACATTCAAACAAACTCCCCACTGCCATGGTACCAATAGTTTGGTATTTGAAAAAAATATCGTTTTAAAAATATCAGGAGACAGAAATATCAGAAATTAAATATCGTGACAAGCAACTATTGTGAATGTACAAATATCTTTGACAAGAATATTGTTTTTTGAGGTAAGTAATATCGTTGTAAATAATATCGATGTTTTTAATATAATTTTCCCTAATATAGTAGTTAAAATATTGTTTTTGAATCATTTTAATGCATTTTGGTTGATATATTAATTTTATGTTTAACTATTGTTTATATAAATGTTAATATTTGGTTTTAAAATATAGCTGGTCATTTTAAGTGATGTAGAATTTTTAAAAGTAATTTATAGTGTTGCAGTGAGGGGTTGGGTTTGTAGGGGGATAGGGTGAGACGGTAACTAGGTAATAAATAATTTAGAATTATTTAATACACTTTATTTAATTATATGATTGATATATATTATGTAATTTATATAATACTGATTTATTTTGTTATATGTTATAGGCAGACTGTTAGGTTTTTAGGGGTATAGAGTGGGAAGTTAAGTAATAATTAATTAACAATTAATTATTCATTCATAATGAATTACTTAATTGATTTTTAGATTAATAATTTGTCAATCAATCAGGATTTGTAAAGCGGTGATTATTTCACCCGACAGAGTATCCAGGCGCTTGCAGGTCCTGAAGGCTCATTCGAACAACCAGGTATTGAGGGTCCTTCGGAATTCCAGAAGTGAAGTTGTGGTGTGGAGTTGCGTGGGGAGGGTGCACAAAAAACGGCGGAAAAAGCAAGGTTAAAGCAGTGAAAATGAAGGAAAAACAGGGAGAGGCACTCAAGAATGGTGGAAAAAGCAAGGCGAAGGCAGTGAAAACAAGGGAAAAGCAAGGAACAGGCACACAAAAAATGGAGGAGAAAGCAGGACAAAGCAGTGAGAATGAAGGAAAAGCTTGGAGAAGGCATTAAAAAAACAGGGGAAAATCAAGGACAAGACAGGAGCAAGAGCGATACAGCAGCACAGGGAGAGCTGGTCCTGGGACCTGCTTGCTCAATGGGGTTGCACTGTAGCCTCCATTAAGTAGGACCTGGGATGAGGGAGTACTTATTTATTTTACTTATATTTTAGTTGAGGGCTGCTAGGTTTGTATGGGATGTACAGTGGGAAGTTAATTAGGTAATAAATAATTAGCTATTAATTATTATTTGTAAATTATTTAATTTAATGTGTAAATTGTGGAGTAATTATTTAATTTCTTTTATTTTAATTGTGGGATGCTAGGTTTGTAGGGGGGTCTAGAGTGGGAAGTTAATTAAGTAATAATTAATTGATAATTATTAAATGTTAATTATTTTATTTATTTTAAATATGTAAATTATGGAATAGTAATTTTTGTAGTTATTTTTTTAGCTGCGGGCTGATAAGTTTGTAGCAGTGCAGAGTGGGAATTAATTAATAATTGAATAACAATTATTTATTCATTGATACATTTTTATTGAATAATTATGCAAATTGAATCATTGTTTTTAGTTTTTTCAATACATGTGTGTGTTTATATATATATATGTATGCATTCGTCTCCGTTCACTCACTGGATGCTCCAAAAAACGGATCCGGACCACGGAAGTAAGTGCAAATTTCTTTATTCGGTGCAAATCAAGTTGGCATTACTCGTTTCAGCTCTTTTGGTAGCCTTGATCACGTGACGCAGTTCTGCATTACCATTGATCTTTTAAAGTGACCAGTGCAAGTGTAATTGACTTCACATGTACAAAATACGCCATAGACATAGAAAAGTTACATATGTAATTTTTTCAATTGTATTTTTTTCTCTCTCTCTATTGTAGTTTTTTTACTTTTTTCCAATTCAAGTACACACAATTTTTTACAATACACAATTTGACAAAAATTATGTCAATAAATTAATTGTTGCATTTAACCAAACCTGAATGCGTTATTACATCACGGCATTTGGCAATGGACTTTATATAAGCATCCTATCCTTTTCCATTTTTCTTATAAATAATGTCTAGTATTATCAGTGATAATAAAGTGCTCTTGTGTTAAAGTGCAAAGTGCATATCACCTATACTCTAAGTGTATGTGAAGGTTGACACAAGTTACATTTATCTGTATGAATACAGTTAAATTTATATTGTTTTTGGTTCATGGTGATATTGGAGCCCCAATATACTGCGCTAGGGTACAAACCCCTTGTATGTTTATACTGTGTGGGTTTGCGGGGTATATGGCATGGATATAATTTATTGATTTATTTTATTTAGAATGCAACTTTAAATAAATTGATGCCACTAATATCGTTATAAATACCAGATGGCAACTATGTTACTTGGATAGATGGATATGTTTGTGCAAAATTGCAAGTTGTATCTAATAAATAAATACATTATTGATTTATGTGCAAAATGTGCAAATCTATATTAGTGCAACATTGCATTGTGCAAAATAGCCATTTAGTCCCGCTTGTGCTATTGTCAATACGGTGAACAATGTATAGAAAATGTAAAATATTATTGATAAAATCATTCATAAATAACTACATTAATATATAAAATCATAGTAGATTTTAAAACATCACTATACCATAATGAACCATCAATAAAAAACATGCATAAGACCCAGGCTAAAACTTTGCATCCATATAAATAAATCAATTTACTTAAAATGCCCATATTCGGATACCCATTAAAAACCAGATCATAAACATGTATACAGATCCTTGGTTACGTTCAGCCCTGTCGGATGTTTGGAATTCAATTCTAAAATATATCTGGTTTCCAACCGACGTAACCATTGTTCCCTATTGCCCCCTCTCCTGCTTGGTGGTACCGCATCTATCACAAAATATCTAAGCTCTTGGCTTTTGGAGTCATGTTTGCTTTTAAAATGGCGTGCCACCGGATAGGTGTTGTCGTGATTGTTAATTGCCCTAAGGTGTTGTAAAATTCTTTTGTGCAACTGTAATTTAGTGCTCCCTACGTTTTGTAGGTTGCAAGGGCAGATTAAAACATATACAGCATATTCAGTCTTACACGTCAGAAGTTTGGTTATTTTTATGCTTCTGGTGCTGAACGGTGTCATGGATGTTGTCCGATTTTCACCTTGCAGGTTTTGCACCTGAAAAAGCCCTTATGTGTCTGTAGCCAATTTGTATTCTCAATGACCTCTGGGCTGGTTTTCACCAGTTCATCCCGCATTGATAGACCCCTACTATAGGTGATAGATGGTCGAGTCGGTAGACTCTTCCCAATGATGGGTTCACTTAGTACCATGGGCCAGTTACGTGTTATGATCGATTAGAGTTCCTTGTGTTGTTGACTGTATTGTATGATGATTCTAAAATCCTTACTGGTTTCATTGTCACCATCTGGAGGTTGTATTGCAGAGATTACCTTACTAGGGTGCTTTGATGAAAGTAACTCAAACCTGCCATTACGTATTGATTTTAGAATAGCGCTGTCTATCACACTTCTAGAGCATCCTCTCTCAAGAAACCTTACAATACTACTTGCATGCGCTTCCCTTAAATCTTTGTCATTGCTGTGGAGCCTCCTCAGCCGAAGCATCTCCCCGTGGGGGATACTATTTATCAAATAGTTGGCATGGGAGCTGCTAGCATGTAGCATGGAATTTCCCGCGGTCTCTTTGCGGTATAGTTTAGACTCAACCTTGTTATCACACACATAGATCTTATTGTCTAAGAAGCTCACCTCTGTGGCACTGATGGTTGCTGTGAATTGTAAATTCAGATTGTTAATGCTCAGCGCTTTGACAAAATCATTCGAATCATTGGTACTACCATCCCACACCACGAACACGTCATAAATTAATCTTAACCACATTTTGACGTTCTTTGTCATTGCTTGTCTGTGTTGAGATTTGAGCACCAGCTCCTCCCACCAGCCCATATGCAAACATGCATAGCTGGGGGAGAAGCTGGCTCCTGTGGCCACTCCTCTGATTTGTCTATACAGTAAATTATTGAACATAAATACATTGTTCACTAAGCAAAATTCCACCATCTCTATTAGAATCTCCTTCTGGTTGACTAATTTCAGGTTGTTTCTCCAAATAAAATCTCATTGCTCTCAGTCCATCTGGGTGTCGAATACTAGTGTATAGTGAATTCACATCCAATGCTATGAACAAATATCCTGATTTCCATTTAAAGTCATTACATTTTCTTAGGAAAATCCCCAGTGTCACGTACGTATGATGGTAAAGATTTCACTGATAAGTATATATATATATATATATATCGCTGCTCCGTAGGTCTTGCCTGCTGCCGCACTCATGAGCGGGTGCCTGGTCCAGCGGTGGCAAACCGCTATATATCAGGCTCCTTACTTCTCAGTAAATTAGGACCAGCACTCGCGTTAGGTATAAACCTTTAGGATTTATTTAGGAGACTCGATAGTAACAACAAACGCGTTTCGGCGTCAGCCTTCGTCAGTGTCGACGAGCGCTGTTGTCATGGCAACTTAAATTCAAAATACATGCATGAAATTAACAAAGGACTTCTGCTCGATATCGAGCGCCATCTTGGAATATGTTATTCATCACATATCCTGCTTTGTAATGTGATACTCTGGTCAAATTATAATTTAATTGAAGCGTAGTTGATTCAAAACCACAAATTATTAAACAGATTAAGCGCGTGATTTCAATTAAGTTGATTAGAACACAGTTTCGCCCTATATGGGCTCGCGCTATTGATTAAAACACCAATTTATAAGCATATGCATTTCAATTACGATAAATCCAACACATAATTCATGAGAGGAAACTATCTCAAACTGTAGGTAATAGCGCAATAGATTAGTATAATTCAATCACATTCTATAAATGACAGATTAACGCCCTGAATGGGCTTGCGTTAAAAGTTCGAGCTTCCTCTTGGAACATGTTTATATACATATGGTCATCGTGATCAATATATCACATAGCATATATTGCCGCTTATGGTTCTTTATCTTCTGGTGCCAAACATGTCGCCCTGTATGGGCATTCTATAGTGGTCTTATCAGCATCATTCCTCATACAGTATGACCAGCTCGATTGTAACAGGTAACTATAACTTACGCGACCGCAATCCACAATGTGTAATTTCAGATGTCATCATTGATGTCATGAGTGATGTCACTGACCATGTCATGAGTGATGTACTATGTGACGTCATCAGCAGTTTATTGTGGGCGCGCAAGTTATAGTTACCTGATCTAACTATAACGTGGAATTTCATTGGTTTTTTACGTGTGAAATGTACAGCTAACTATAACATGTGTGAAACCTATGGTTTTTTAAGTTTATTTGCAAGGTTTTGTAAATGATAATTCCTAACTATAACGTGTGTGAAACCTATGGTTTTTTCAGTGAATATATATATATTATTTTTATATATATATTTGTTAATTGTTTTCTATTAAGCGTTTAATATTTTTCTACATTCCTGGGGTTACTCATATATTTAATGTGTTTGAAGTGAATTATTTTCCTACTCTTGCTTAGACTGGAGTAGGAATAGTAAAATTAACCTCTTTGCGGTTCAACACTTTCCCTACTGTTGCACTGTTTGGAGTCGGAATAGTAAATTTCACATCTTCCAATTCCAATGCGTTCCCTACTGTGGCAGAGACTGGAGGGGGAATAGTAAATTTTACCTCTCCAAAGTCCAAAACTTAACCTACTTTTGCACTGACTGACGTGGGAATAGTAATGTTGCCCCTCTGAAATCCAATGCTTTCCCTACTTTTGCACAGACTGGAGTGGGAATAGTAAATTGTACCCCTCCAAAGTCCAACATTTTCCCTACTGTTGAGCTTTTTGAAGTGGGCATAGTAAATGTCACCCCACCAAAATCCAACGCTTTCCCTACTTTTGCAGAGACTGGAGTGGGAATAGTAAACTTTACCCCTCCAAAGTTCAACACTTTCCCTACTGTTGCGCTGACAGGCGTGTGAATGGTAAATTTCACCCCTCCGAAATCCAGCACTTTCCCTACTGTTGTACAGACTGGAGTGGGAATAGTAAATTTTACATCTCCAAAGTCCAACACTTTCCTTACTGTTGCCCAGACTGGAGTGGGAATAGTAAATTTGACATCTCCAAAATCAAACACTTTCCCTGCTGTTGCGCTGTTTGGACTATTTGGATTGGAAATAGTCAATTTCACTCCTTCGAAATCCAGCGCTTTCTTTACCAGGGCTCGACAAATCTAAAAAATCTTACTTGACCTGCAGATCGAGTGAGTAGACTTTTGTACTCGACCTAACATCAATGCACTCGACCCACAAATTGATTGCATATTAATTTTTTTCAAAACATTTGCAGCACCAACAACCATGACAACATATCAGGCACTTACTTGTTAGTGAAGATGCTGATGCTCTGAGCTAAGGGTTGCGTTCTTCATATGCAACGCTGCCTTCTGTCCTTGTTATTCTGTCTTGAAATAACTTTGTGCAACAGGATCAATGTACTTGTATCAATCGAGGTTGAAACAGACTGAGCCATCGGTATTTATGGCCAGAGATCAAGTGCTTGTTCTTTCAAATATAGGGACAGTTTTGCATATTCATGGACCTGGAAGGCTGTGTCAATGTGATTGTCATTGTCCTGTGTTTCCTCTCAGCGAAAGCACTACTGTTTGGGATGAAAGTGTCAACTTTCGAGCTGTCCACTTGTATTTGCATTAGCGCTCCGTCAGCTTTGAGGCAGAATGTAGCTCATTTTGTAATCAGTTTGTGCTGCCAAGTCCTCAAAGTTTCGTTTAGATTGCTGTAGCTGTGGCAGTGCTAATTTTGTATTAAAAAAAAGTGCCAGGGCCTTTGTCAGGAGTCCATTGGCTTGGCAGTTCGGGCTGGACTGTTCCCATGAGGCACAGGGGTCAAGACTGATTTCCATATAGCCAGTCCTGAACTGGGGTGGCGAACAGTGAGCTAAAGAACGATGATGGATTCAACCCAGGTCTGTGACAGGGGGTGAGTGTCTCCAAAGTAGACAAACAGCTGCTCCACCATGGCAAATTGTAAGAAGTATGGTCAAGACTGATTTGCATATAGCCAGTCCTGAACTGGGGTGGCGAACAGTGAGCTAAAGAACGATGATGGATTCAACCCAGGTCTGTGACTGGGGGTGACTCATGTCTCCAAAGTAGACAAACAGCTGTTCCACCATGGCAAATTGTCAGAAGTATCATTGACAGACACCAAACAGTGAATGGTAAAACACAACGCACCAGCATTTACTAACTTTTTAAGGAAAATGGTGCTGATTTGAACATTGAGAGTAGCAATAAACTCAGTCGCTATCTTCTGACTCAGTAACAGTCTTGTTTTGACAAGGATGTTTGCGGCCCATAATATGTCTTGTTCCTGGATTTGCTGAAAGCCAATGCAAAACGGCTGGGTTTGGATCAAAAGTGTCTAACTCAGGCCCATCTACTTGGATTCGCATTAAAGCAGACATGGTGTCACTTTTAAGGGACGTACGGAGCGCATTTTTTATTCGGTTCATGCTGCTAAACCCCCGTTCACATATTGCTGTTGTTGGACTGATGGAAAGCATGATTTCTAAAATTGGAAGGACATGTTTAACTTCTTCTGGGCGTTTTTTCAATAGCTGAGTGAAGAAGGATACAGGCTTATGCGACGTCATCCGATGAAAGACGTACAGTTTCAAATCTAGCCACTCTCCAGGGGCAGACTGAATTTCTTCATCAGTAAGTACCTTTTTGTAGCATGTAACAAGGCCTCAAATTCTTGATCCCCAAAACCTCTAATCTTTTCAACAGAGTCTGGCCACAAAGTAAAATCAAAAATGTTAAACAAAGAATGCGGCTTGCCTGAGATGTGCTTCAGAAACCGGTCACTTATAAAAGAAAGAGCATTCTCTATTAACTCAGTAGTGTCTTCCTTGACACTAGTTTCATTAGAGCTGCCTTTTCTAGCAGGCTTTGCCTGTGTTAGTAACGGAACCCCTGCAAAATTTCCATCTTTAAAAAGCAATTGAAATTGTGTTAGTGCTTTTCCTGGCTTTTTTTTCAGCTGTATTAGCTTCTGTTGAAGCACCTCAATCCTTCTTGCAACTTCAGAAATAAGACTGTCTTCTTGTTGAAATGCCTTAGACACTTGCTGAAGCAGCTCTGTGAAGTCTATCATGATTTCATGTCATGAAGCAATCCTTTGGCGTTGTTTGAATATTCATCACTACCAGTAGCAAGGTGCTCAAGATGAAGTACTGTAGATTCCCAGTTTGTCTTAAGCGCTGTTACTGCCCTGTGCTGACTTGCTACCCATCTGATTTGCTGCAAGCCACCAAAATGTTTTAACTGCTCTTCCAGATTATCAGCTATCTCTTTAAGTTCCCTTCTCCGCTTAGGTGAATAATAATATAGTTTGAAACATCCTTTGAGCACCTCTTCAAATTTGGATATGTATGAACTTTTTCTTTTAACATCACACACAGCAAGCTCTAGATTGTGAGCTACACAGTGCACAACTGCAATGTGATCGCAATTGTCCCATCCTTGATGTTTGGAGACTTCGTCCAGTAGCTGCTTCACAGCACCAGATTTACTACCGAGGTTCACAGCAGCTCCATCTGTATTCAGACCAATGCATTTCTGGCTCAGAATATCCAGAGATATGTCCATGCTTTCCAGGCCAACTATTAAAGCATTTTTCACTCCGGATGCAGTGGAGTTTTTCATGCTGACAATGTCACACAGATGGGTAACAAGGGTGCCTTCACAAACGAATCGTACATAAATCAATTCCTGTTCCTGAATTCCTTTGTCAGTTGACCCATCTGACAGAACACTGAAGAACCTAGCATTTTCTATCTGGGATCGAATTGTCATTTTTAGGGTCTCGGAAATTGCTATTACAAAGTTACGGCATGCATGATCATTCGTATAATTTTCGAAATTCCAGTCAGGATTGTTCTTTTTCTGCAGTGTGCAGAGTTTTGGAAACTTAATAAAAGCCTCACCTTCTTTTGCAAGATAATAGGCTGTATTAAATAAAATGTTTAAGTGCCCGATATTTTTTTCATGCATTTTTGTGATCGATTTGGCTATGCAGGTTTCCTGTGGGTTTTGAATTGCAGCTTCATGTAATATGCATTTTTCATGTGATTTGCTCTTGTTGTGCCATTCCAACGTCTCCCTTTTGAATTTTTCTGTCACATCAACATATAGGGAAGACTTAGTATCTGCGAGATGAGGACATTTCCTGCAAACTCCACAATACAAAACTTGAGATTTTTTAAAACTGGTCTCGACTAGGACAGCTCCATTACTTTCCTTTTCTTCAATCACTGCCCACTTGAAATCTTCAAGCCATTTCTGTTGTACAACTCTCTGTCTTTTTGTTTGATCATACTCCCTTTGCTTTTGGTGGATTTCTTCTAATGACTTCCTTTTCCCAACTGCTGAACTCTCTCCTGCATTATTCAGTAGCGTTTTAGCTCCAGTGGGTTTTCCCAGCCACAACCTGATGTCTGCCATTGCAGCTGCACTCTCTGCCTGTTGTCTGCCTTGTCCTCACTAGATAGCCAGCACTGCTTCTGTCCGCTCTGAGCTAGAATCAAAAACAATAACTGTAACTAATTTAAAATAACATGAAGTCTGTGTTCAAACTACTAAAGGCTTAACATTTGCTTTCCATAATTAATTAAAGATCACGGCTCCAATTACTTAATACTGCATGATCAGATCTGTAAAGGCACCCCAATTTGGAATGCGCTCTAAGCCATAATAATCAATGGTACTGAACGATGTGCAACACAACCAGTGCTTTCAACTGAAATAACTCACTATCGGGACTAACCGGTCTGCTCTTGAGAAGTGCTGGTTCTAATATGTATTGCAGATGGGGGCAGGGTTATACCTGTAATTTCAGTAAAATTAAAAGGTCTTGCCTAACGGTTTAACTAAAGTCCGAACTGAAAACAAATCCACTCAGCTTAAACTTATGTGTTAGCGCTCGCATCAAAATACACACCAACCCACTGTGCCTTACCCACTGAGAATGAGTAACTTACAGTCAGGATCCCCGAGACAGGAGTGACGCTTGACATTTTTTCTAATAAATATTGCTACCCTTCTTAATGAATAGATGCGAAACGGGTGCGCAAACCCTAAGCAAGGCAAAGTTCTCAGCATAATTTTAAGATGGTCTAAGCATTGGCATAGGCAATAGGTCTCGCCTTTGGGACCTTATAAGTGTTTTACCAATGCAAAAGTTGATGTTGTTGCACCAAGGATATTGTGCTGCATAAATACTTATAAGGTCCCAAAGGCGAGACTTGTTTAGGGGGGCAGGTTACAGTATATTTGTTGGCCAGTGGGCATTGCAAGTGAGCAAGCTCAAACCATCCGGGGGTCTCTGCAAGAAAAACAGTAAAATAATGGGGCCAAATTGTGCATTTGCAGACCTTTATGTCAGCGAAACGATCAAAAACTAATTTCTGAACATCTGCTACTCATAATAGAGTTGCTTTGTGCAAGCTCACTCCTCTCAGTTAGTAGTGTTATGGAATTTTCCCAGCCCTCATAACAAAACTCACTCTCAGACTGCCGAATTTACTTGCACAAATATACTGCATTTGCTCCTCAGTGATGCAGGTGCAGTTGTGCCATTTTAACAGTTTGCTCTCATATGGGACAACTTTCATTTTGGCACTGAACTACTAGGACACACCAGTTGTTCTGAATTCCCAAGACAGGATTTCTGCTCCACAAATAAACTTACTATCAAGGTGGACTTACATCACAGCAATTAACCAACAACAAGACTAACAAAAGAAAAGGTGGCAAGGTCAACTTACCTACCACAGACACATGGGCTCACCAGCGCGCCAGCTGCAACACTGATTAGGCCAGGCAGGCACGCACATAGCAGTTAAAACATCTCCGGTCAGGCACACTTACTGTCACATATTAGAAAATCCTGCTCCCTAATAACCAGCACGCAGCAAAAATAAAAGCTGCCAGGTCTCTCTGATCTGGACACAACCTTAATCATTCCAAAAAGTACTCCTGGCATTGGCACTGACAAAACCAATAGTCTAGTTTTAATGTGACATTGGGGTCTGCCCTGTGGATTCTAGCAGCTGAGGCTGTTCCCTGCAATTGCGCCATCTTTTTACGGAAACAACATCTACGATAGTGAAGCTCACTCCCCCCTCCCAAAGCCTAACTCTGGGCCTAAACGTACTTTTTTGGGGGAAACTGGGGGTGTCGTAATTAGCGGTCACACAATCTGCAAAATCCGCACCTTAGAGGTGATGAGTTACACTTTCTTGCGAGCAAAATCAAGCAATGAAGGTGAGGGAAACATACAAATATTCACAAATTACACCCACTTGAGCAAGATAAACAGTGTCAGCATAGTACATTCACCACACAATGTTCTAATGCAACTTGCATAAGCAGGATTATTATAAGCTCTGGGAGGACATTTCATTTAATTTCCTTTGTATCTTCAGAAAACCCGTTCTCCTGTCCAGATTCAAGTGAAAGGGGCTCTCTTTAAGGACCCAGAATTAGCTACGGCCAGTGAGTGGTAATGAATTATACCTTGCTGTCACTTGAAGTTGCAAAAAAGTACGCCTCCAGCAATTAGGCCGCTTCAAAATTGCACGACGGAGGGGTATAGGTGCAGAATGAATGTTATTCTGTGTTATGGTGGCACATGAAAGGATACATTCACACAACCTTTCATTACTTATTGCAAACCTTACTTACAGTCCATAACTGTGAAGGCTCTTGCACTGACAGAATTACGGACGTTTAAGTGCAAGTATACATGGAAACCTACGCCGCATAAACACCAAAATCAGACTCTCTTCATCCGGGAAAAGCATCACAAACCTGTTTTTAAACAGTTTCTATATGGGCGCACGCACTGTAAACAATTGCAGGCTCCTGCTGCTGGAGAAAGCGCTTTGCCGTAATTACTGTGCAGCCCAAGCATCGTGAAGAGATTAGGGAAATACTAAAAAAGCACGGGCCAAATGCATGGCTAATGAGAAACCACAAAAAAGGACCGGACGCTTTCAAGAAGAACAAATAATAATTAAAAAGTTGGTCAAAATGCAGCCCTTTAGCACGATGTTCCGAAAGGGGGTTAAACTGAAGGGGGTTCTTGGTCTATTCTTAAGTTATTATCGGGTCGAGGGAGATGATTATTTAATGTAAGCCTAGCCTGCACAATTATTGGTTCCAACTCAGGTGCTTCACAATATTGCCCACAACTTTATAATTTACGGACGGATTCCACTGTCTGTCAGCTGAGTAGTCTGAGCGAGCGGAGCCTGTCCTAGCATCAAACAAGAACAAAAACTGACATACTATTATTATTAATGTATAAATGTGGCCACTGGATATTCATCGCCCTTTTGTCTAATCGCTCTGACATGTTCTTGTATTCAGGATTTTTTGTTTAACATCTGTTTATTGAAAGCAAGCATATAGAGACATATGGCATAGTAAGAACAGCGATTAGGCATCATAAGCTAGGGTGGTATAGCAAGACAGTGTAAAAGTGACCCATCAGGGACTTACAAAGTCTAACACTTTCCCTACTGTTGAGTTGATTGGAGTGGAATATTAAATTTTACCCCTCCAAAATCCAATGCTTTTCTACTTTTGCCATGTTTGGAGTGAGAATAGTAAATGTAACCCCTCCCAAGTTCAACACTTTCCCTGAGTGGGGATACTAGATTTTACTCCTCTGAAGTCCAACACATTCCCTACTGTTGTGCTTTTTGGAGTGAAAATAGTAAATTCTGGGGGGCGTGGCTTGGCGCCCGAGCCGAATGGCGGCATACGGGTGAGGCTCCCGGCTCACCGGAAGGATTCGTTGTTTCGCGGCGCCCTGCCGCCTGGCTGGAGGACGGAACAGTTGCCTGAAAGTCGGCAGCACGTCGGAAAATGCCTGCGGACGTAAGAGAGACACGTCTTCAGGTGGTTTTGCGCTGTAAGTCGATGTCGTGGATCTCACTGTAGCGCGGCCGCCATTTTGTTTTTTCGCGCGAATGCGCGCGTCCTGACAAGAACCATGCCTCTGCTTTCAGCTTGTCCATCTGCCCCCTTGTGACCGTTTTTGGATGTCTTTGGGCTGATTTTATGTGTGGCTACTCGTTCCTTTGATGCTGCGTTATTTTACTGACTGGCTTTTCAGCAATTCTTATGCTTCTCACTTGGCAGCCATTTTGAGCCTTCTTTATCACTGCTATTGTCTTCACCCTCGCAGCCTTGAGAAATTATCAGCGCAAGTGCTTATTTACCTTCATAGGTGGTGCTACGTTTTGCGCTGAACTTTTTTTTTCTTTTTCTCACCACCCTTGCCTCTTGGCCTCTTGTTGGTCACGCAGCCTATTGGAATATGACTGGGAATTTCTATTTTGCGGAAGGTGCTTTTGCAATATTCTGTTGATATACTTCATTGCTTAGCATCCCACATTACCTACTGGTGACGCCACCCTCCCTCTGGATAATTTCTTTTCACTGCGTTTTCCAACTCGCCTGAATCACTACGGAGTGCGTGGAGTGTGCTCTATGGGCAGAACGAAGCTGGCTCATTCCTTTTGTTCCAATCCAAAACGCATTTTTGTCAAGAATTCGAAAGTCTTTTCGGAATTCTCTAAACTAATAGACTTTTCAGCCTTTGCCTCTCAAGTCTTGGACACTGCCATGGAGCCTCCGTCCGCTGCCTCTGGGAAGTCCAACACCAAACGCTTGAAAAAAGACCCTCCAACACCTCCCAAGTCGGCTTCGCCTGTGTCTTTGGAGTTACTTCTGGAGGAAATAAGAGCTCTTCGTCCATTCATGGAAGAAACTAACACCAAATTACAAATTTTAACAGACAATTGGTCTCAGCTTGAGCCAAGAGTCTCCTCTGTTGAACAAAACATCTCCTCCTTCAAGGAAACCTGCATCACCGTTTCTCATCTTCAATCTCAAGTCACTACACTTCAGAAACAAGTCGAGGAATTGAAAAATCGTAACAGGCGGAATAATCTCCGCATTTACGGCCTGGGAGAAGGTCTTGAAGGTGCAGACTCTATTTCTTTCTTCAAATCATTCCTTCCAAAATTGCTCAACATGCCAGACGGAACAGTGCTCAACATCCAACGGGCGCATCGCTTAGGTCGTCTCCCATCACAAACTTCGTCCTCGTCAAGACCTAGAGGCGTTATCTTATATTTCTTGGAATATACGGATTTGTTGAAAGTCCTCTCGGCAGTAAGAGCTTCTTCGAAGATCACGTGGTCTGGCTCATCCTTATTTTTTGCTCAGGACTATGCCAAGGCTACTGCAAACCGTCGTAAAGCATTTTTTTTTTTTTTTAAAACCTTTATTTACACATCGAATATTCACAGTCATGGGCCTACAACCGCATGGGCCGGCCGCTAATGTAGAGAAAAGGGAGGAAGACAATAATACAGCAGTCATAAGAGCCGGAGCGAGCCGCACGCATAACGGCTGCAGCCGCCCACAACTGAACATAGCACTACAGAAAGGTTTCTTATTAACTATTTTATAAAGAAAAACAACAAAAAGAAACTTATACCAGGCAGAAGAACTCAATTAACAGGGACTTGCTCTCTCATGGGCGGGGGACAACAGCGACAACGCAGCCAATTACACAGTTATTCGTGCGAAAAAGGGGCAGGGGGGGCCGGGAGAGGATCGGTCATCAATCCCGCAAAGCGACCAGGAACATCAAAGTCAAGGGGACATCGTTACGTCTGGTGCGACCACCAAGGGGGGGGCGCAGATATTCCCCCGATAGGAATTCCAGGGACCCCAAATCTTACTCCATGCCCTAGGTTTGCCCCTGGCCACGTAAACCGTCTTCTCTCGGAACATGCACCAATCCATGTTTTCTTTCCATTTCGTAACTGTGGGGGGCCGACCGGACCCCCAGAGCTGCGCAATGTCCCGTTTAGCGATCATGTTGCCCAAAGTCACCCAGCGTTCTGACGCCACATCGCAGTCAGTCGGTTCCCATACATTCAACACACATCGCCGAGCCTCAGGGAGCAGCGCCACACCCGTAACCTCCTCCATCACTGCATGTACACCAGTCCAGAAACGTATCACCTTCGGGCACTCCCACAGAATATGAAGAAAAGTACCAAGCAAGCCACAACCACGCCGACATAAACCATCATCTGTGTAACCCATGCGAAGCAAGCGGGGACCGGTGACATAGACCCTATTTAGTATCTTCAACTGCACAAATCGAAGGCGAGCCGGTATAGCAACCTCCCTCGGTGAGGCCACGGCCGCGACCCAGTCCTCATCATCCAGCTCTAGGCCATCAGCGACCCAGACCTCTCGCAAATGCGTAAGGAGGTCCGCTCGAGTATTAATCAGTTTTTTGTAGATCAGGGAGATAGTACTATCTGGCAGGTAACCATCAAGCAAACGATCTTCCAACGGGGAGGCTTCGGGGATAGCTGCAGGATTCGGGAAAGCGGAAAGTAGCGCATGGCGTATCTGCGCATAACGAAAGAACTCCCTATCGCTCAGCTTATATTCCGTCTGAAGAGCTTCAAACGATTTAAAAGCGCCCTTCGTCCAAAGATCCCCCACACGACTAATTCCGATCAAATCCCACTTCTCAAAGCCTTTCGAACGCCATAGACCTCCCAACGCATCCGACGCATACAGTGGAGTCGCACGAGACAGACGGCCCGTCCATCCCGTAGCAGCGGTGGCGCAGTGCCAGGCGCGCACCGCATTTTTCGTAGGACCGGTCAATTTAGTACTTCCCTTTGTAGAATAAAGCGCCCTATTGAAATCTCTGCCAGGCAACAGTAGCTTATCCATCTCGTACGCGGGGTTCACCGCCGGGCCGTATGTCCCATGATTCACCGCCACCAACTGGGACGCCCAATAATATCGTCTAATATCAGGGAGAGCTATGCCACCGTCATACCACGGTAGGATCAGTTTAGCGAGAGCAATGCGCGGCCTCCCATCCCAAACTAGCTGCCTCTGCAAGCTCTCTACCTCACTAAAGTATCGGGCGGGCACCACGTCCAGCGTATTCTGCAATGCATACAGAAAGCGTGGAAGAGACATCATTTTGAATAAGGCTGCCCGGCCAAGCGGCGATAGCGGGAGCCTACGCCAACGAGCTACATCGGCCCGCAGCCGCTGGAGCGGGGGCAACAGATTCAGAGCATAACGGACCGCCGGGTCAGGGACACGTGGATACCTAGATATTTAAATCCATAATGTGAAATCTGAATTGGACAGCCACGCGGGAGAAGAGGGGGATCGCCAACCAGCACATAAACACAGGATTTCACCCAATTAATGACAAGCCCTGAATTGCGACCAAAGGAGTTCAGTACATCAAATAGCACTATCAACGATTTCCGCGGGGAGGTGAGATAGAGCAAAATATCATCTGCGTAGAGTGATACGCGATCCTCAAACGTCGGTGTCCACCGAATACCCGTCATGGAGGGTTCCCACCGGAGCCACGCCGCCAGGGGCTCCAACGCAAGAGCAAAAAGAAGCGGGGACAGGGGGCAACCCTGCCGCGTGCCCCTGCCAAGCAAAAAGGGGGCAGAGACTCTACCATTCACCACCACCTGCGCCAGTGGTTCCACGTATAACAACTTCACCCATCCAATGAACCCAGGTCCAAAACCAAACCTAGCCAGCACCGCCCAGAGATACGGCCATTCCAGCGTGTCAAACGCCATTGTGGCGTCCAGTGACGCCAAAATGGCAGGCTCCCGAATAGAGTCAACTCTCGCAAGGACTCCATGGAGGCGCCGCAGGTTCAGCGCAGTGTTGCGATGCGGAATAAAACCAGACTGGTCCGGATGTACCAGGTCACCGATGACTTTAATCAGACGATTAGCGAGCACTTTAGCGAGAATCTTAGGTTCAGCGTTTAGGAGTGAGATGGGCCTATAAGACGCACAGCAATCACGCGGCTTGCCCTCTTTATGGAGCCCCACAATGGTCGCTAGACGTTGATCACGCGGTAGGGCGCCGGTCTCTCGGGATGCAAGAAACATCTTGCGGAGATGGGGTGCCAACCTATCTGGACGAAGCTTGTAAAGCTCGATCGGAAGGCCGTTAGGGCCGAGAGCCTTTCCTGAACGGACCGAGCGAATCGCCGATGCTATCTCATCATTTGTAAGCGCCGCGTCCAGCAGTTCTTTATCATCGACCGAAAGGCACGGCAATGCAATATCTCGCAGCAATTGACAAGAGTCGTCTTCTGGCCTCTCCGAGACCGGAGAGTAGACGTCCCGCAAATGGTCCGCAAAGCAGCTCACAATCTCCCTCGGATCCGTAACACTCACACCATCAGCACGCACAATCACCGGGACCACACGACTCGCTCGCTCTCTCCTCTCCAGCCATGCAATCAACCTTCCAGCCTTGTCACCAACATCATACAAGCGCCCCTGTTGCTCCCTACTAGCGCGCTTGGCAGCATCCGTAACCAACGCCCTGTAATCTGCTTGTTTCAGGCAAAGGGTATGGAGTTTGTCCCGTGTGACCCCCCGCCCGAGATCTTCTTCCAAGTCAGTTATGTCCGACTCCAGGCGTACCACCTCCTCAGTTTTACGCCTCTTAGCCTGGGAGATCAAAGATAGGGCCTGCCCGCGGATGACCACCTTGAAAGCCTCCCACAACGTTACAGCCGATGAGACTGAACCCTGATTTTCCTCAAAATAACGGTCCAGAGACTTAACCAAAAGGGCACGAGTTGTGGGGTCATGCAAATACCAGGGATTAATCGGGGCCACCCTCCCCTCCCCTCTGCCCCCATGGCCACATCTAAGTGGAGCAGGACCTGGGAATGGTCAGAGATGCCACGGGCCAGATGTCTGACCTCCCCGATCATTTGGGCTTGGGCGGCCGGCATCAGCACATAGTCCAATCTAGATAAGGAGCCGTGGACGCCAGAGTGAAATGTAAATTGGGCGAGCCCCGGATGCATTGATCTCCAACAGTCCACAAGACCCCATAGTGTCGATAAAGCCACCCAGCCAAGAGTGCACCCCGGGGAGGTCTCTGGGAGGGTGCCTATCCTCTCTACCCGACACCACAGAATTGAAGTCACCACCCACCAGCAAGAGGCCCTCCGGGAGCCCAAGCAGCAACCCTCCCAAGTCCGCAAAGGTAGTGGTTTGCAACCCCGGGGGGACATAAACTGAAACCAAACACAAAGTCTGTCCTTCCCACCGGCCCACCAACACCACGTAGCGCCCCAGGTCATCATGTATCACCTCATCAATTTCCAGCGGGAGAGAGGATCGAACCAAAATGCCCACCCCTCTGGAGCCGGTTGTAAAACCAGAGTGGGCCACCAAACGGTAGCCCTTTCTATTCATAGCATGGCATGAGTGTCCCACCAAATGCGTCTCCTGCAACAGAACCACATCAGGAGAGAGACGTTTCAAATATTGTAGCACCACCCCTCGCTTCAATCGGTCCCCCAAACCATTGACATTCCATGTTAAAATGCGCAATCCCCAACCCCCCATTTCCACAGCAACGGACACCCCACCCACGTTGAGAGCTATAAACAGCACACTGATTGCCTGGTACAAAACGAACACCACACAAAAACAACACCCCTACCGTCACCCCCCAACTCCCACTACAAACCCCCCCGCCCTGCACCTCTGCACAAGACCATTAAGCCACCCCAACTCGCACTGTGCCTGTCGCCCCACCATAAACCTACTCTACGGAAAGAAAGAAAAAAACCCCCCCGAGGAGGAAGAGTCTCATCAGATACCCCGCGGCCTCCCAATGATGAAGGAAGGGTAATGCAGTCCTAGAAAAGAAAAACCAGTACATCAAACCCTAGTCGGGGGTGAACACAAAATTGTCAAGGAACCACAAGTCATTCGTTCACCCTTGGTCCGCTGATCCACCACCCACATCCGCAGCTCGTTCCTCCCCGCCGTGCCGACGGTGCAAGGTGTCAAGCCAGTCCTCAACCGCCTCGGGCCGGTCGAAAAAATGAGTCCGTTCTTCCAATTCAATGCGTAACTTGGCCGGGAAAAGCATAGAGTACTTCAAGCCCATGTCCCTCAGCCGCCGCTTGACAGTCATAAAGCCCATTCGCTGTTTATGCACCGATTGTGTAAAGTTAGGATAGAAACTGATATCCGCACTGTCATATTTCGTCGGGCCATGCACACGGGAGGCCTGCAAGATTGAGTCACGGTCCCTGAAGTTGAATATCCTGGCAATGATAGGTCGCGGTGGGGCCCCAGGCCTCGGCCGGCCCCCCGGAACTCTGTGTGCCCGCTCCACCGTAAAGAATTTGCTGAGGCCTTTCGGCGCTAGTTTGGTCAGGATCAGATCTTCCACAAAGAGATCGACCGGCCCATCCTCCGACCGCTCCGGCACACCGATGATGCGTACGTTATTCCGCCGGGCCCTGCTTTCAAAATCCTCCAGTCTCTTGGCAGAGAGGTCGCTGAGGGCCCGCAAACTACGGATCTCCGTCTGCAGTTCCGAGACATCCCCGTCTTGAGGCCAGATGACGTGAGATCGAGTGATTTGACCTTCTCACTAGTTTTCGACAGATCAGCCTTAAGTAAGTTGATATCGATCAACACGGTGTCCAGCTTGTGGGCCAGCGAGTCGAATTGCTGGCCGACCGAGGCCTTCATGGCGTCGATGGCACCCATGACGTCCTGTAGTGTCAATTCCGTCGAGGGTGACGGGCCCTCCTTGGCTGCATCTGAAAGTCCACTCGATCCGGGAGATCCCTTCTGCTGGGCATAGCGGTCCATGTTGTTCGCTTGCACGTAGCTACCCCTCCGGGGAGCTCTAGACTTGTGCTTGTCGCCGTCCAGCCGGGTCGTCATCACTCAGCAGGGAGAGCAGATCCAGTATACCTGTTAGGCGCAGCAATCACCCTGGGGAGTCCACCTGACTGATGGACAGCCCCCTTGTCAACGCCACTCGACCGCTACAGCTCGGTCCCAACGCCGAGCGACTGCGAGCGCCCGCCACCAGACTCGTAGAGGAAAGTCAAAAACGAAAGTGAAACCAGGGGGGAACGCCCGCCCAAGACCCTAGTGCCGTTGTTGTTCGATTGGAGCTCGGGGACAGTGCCAACCCAAGTCCGGGGTGGCGCCACGGGGCAGGCCTCTTTCTGGAGTACAGGATAAGTCGAGTTCCCAAAGTCCGACTTAAGTCCCGAAAACGGGAATCACCTCCGCTGGAGAAATGTTGGAAAACGAGGCAGCATCTGTGAGGCCTGCACAAATAACATGACTACATTTGTCCTTCACTGGGAACCAAACACCCAATTGTAGCGCCTGACTCTCAGAGGGTAGCGTTGCAGAGCAGTCTGAGGCTTACTCAAGGGAGGTGGTGTGGGCTAGTAATCGCCATTTGCAGGTGCACAAAAATAATACTCAATAATTGATTGTCCAGTCTGTACTATGCTTTATAAAAGTAAGAGTACATTTATTAAACACACACACCACTCAATACTATGCACCAATTTACAAATATACATAAGCTGTTGGAATTACTTGGTGACATTGCATAACATCTCCACCCCTCCCGCAGGGGGGGTGGGGTCTAGTACCACCACTCCCATGTATGCACATCAACTTGCCCCCAATGCAGTTAGTTGAACATAACCTGGAGCGAGGGCCCTGCGCACTGGCACCATCCCAGTGGCGACCCACCCCATTACCTCAACAAGCATTAAAAAGGGGTAAACCTGCCTTGGTGACACATGACCCTGACTGAGCATCTCCTACTGACCATAAAGTATGCACCTCTATATCTTAAGGGCTAGCAGTCTGGGGTCTTCACCTAAGCGCAGCAGCAAGAATCCATGTTTACGCACACTTTAGAATGACAGTACTCATCACCTTGGTTGGTCATTTGAATGCATTGCAATTACAGCCCCTAAGGGCATCACAGATGAAATCACAGAATTGCGCATATACAGCCAGACACCCTAGTAGGACTGTCTGGCAACATAACCCCACTTGGCTTATGACATCTCCTTACACATTTGACTTACAGTCCCTTCAAAAGAAGTACTCCTGGCAACTACACTTCTCCTGCAGTGTGCCTCTTCACTTTAAGAGGAATCCCAGGTAAAACCATGAGATTACGTAAATACAGCCCGACCCCCTAGCAGGAAGGTCCAGCAACATAACTCCATTTAGCTTAACATCACCTTACACAGGTACTTCCCTTTACACATGTGACTTTCAGTCCACCTAAAAAGAAATAACCAATAGTAAATGCATTTCGGTGCAATTACACCACTTCACCTCCAGGGGATGCCCATCTCCAGACATCCCCCAACTCAGCCCTTCAATCCGTGATGCACTTCATAGTACACCCTCAGCTGTAGAACATAAGTTCCAGCCTAGAAGGTGTTAAAGGCTGGCTGAGTCCTGAAGGGGTTATTCTTTCAGATGCCCCGTGAAACTTAGGGGTGGACTGTTCTTCTTTATGCTGGGGGAGACTGCGGGGCTCCTGCAGCCCCCCTGCACCCCTTTTCACACGTGAGGGCGACCCCCTCCTCTGGGCACCAAAATGGCAGACTTCTCCGTGCTGTGGGGGGGGAAGACTGGGCCTCTCCAGCGGCTCCCCCAGCACCTTTTCACAAGTGAGGGTGACCCCTCTCCTCTGGGGGCCACAAAGCACCAAAACAGCAGATTTCCAAATGCCCGGCGAGGCACCATGGGGCGCTTCATGCTCCTCTCCACCAGCCCCCGCCACTGGGTACACTCTCCTCCGCCCTCAGGGTCTCTGACTCAGCAGGGTGCTGTCCTCACTGGGTCCCTGCGCCAGCCTCTCGCCAGGCTCTCCTTCTGGAACTTCTCCCTGCGCAGAGGCCTCTGCTTCTGTGCACCAGTCCTGGGCTCTTCTTATGGTGCTGATAGGGTCCTGGGGGCAGTCAGGGGGTCTCTCCTTCCAACTGGCCATTGCGCCAGGCTCCAGCACCTTCACCCTCAGCAGACTACACCCCAGAGAGCCTCTCTTCCTCTGCAAGCACTTTTTAAAAGTTGAGTAGGGGGCTGGCAGGAATTCTCTGTTGGTCCTATCAAACAGCAACACATCACGTCCCTGCCCCTGCTCCCTCCTTCTTGTCCAGCCTCTGAGCTTGTTCAATAATGGCGTCCTCCAGGGTTTCTGGCCACATGTTTGAAGCCTCATCCCCCACACTGCCTTCCCTGCTTGTGCAGCCTGGTGCCTGGCACCCAGTGACAGCTGCTAATTGATGAACCTGTATCCCCTCCCATCTTCTCTTCATGGAGAGGAGGCCCTAGCTTGTGGAAGAAAGGTTATCAATCCATCCAGCTGAGATCAGCCCTCAGCCTGGGTCTGGTCCTGGCTGGCTCACAGAAATATGACAGTTCTGGATGACCCAAAAGCAGTACAAATATGACTTTGGACTCTGCAGAATATGTCTTTTCACCTCCAAAACAATGGACTTTAGTACATGTCTGGAAACTGTAGGCCTTGTGGAAGTTAATTTAGCCATGGGCCCCACATTCCCTTAGGGAAATAATGAAGTGAAAACACAGTAAAACACACTGACTTTCCCTGGCATGTTTCTTTCCAGCGTATAAAGCCTATTCCATATCACCAACCAATACTGCATAAGTCCTGCCACACCATTCACTTTGTAGCTGCTCCTGGACTGCGCACGCTATGAATCTCCCCTGCGCAGCCCGTACACGTGTGCACACGCATGTACACATGTGTCTGCATATAACCAGCCCGGTGTCCCTTACTCCAGCTGCTGCGCAGTGGCCTGGTCAAGCCAGGGGAACACCAGTAAAATCCCCATGCAGTCTCTTACATCCTGAGTTCACTGTGGGTGATTCCCAACTTATGAGGCTCCCCCACAGTAAAAGCTCAACAATTAGGTGCTCAAAAATCAAAAAATCCGGGCGGCCCATAGTGTCAGAACCACCTTCTAACACCTCCGCTTCGGTTCACCAGTAATATTCCGTCAGAATAACAGGATTACAGCCAGGATAGACGTGGGAGGCCGCGAGGGTCCCGGGAGCCCTGTGCCTACGCGTCCATTGGGTTGCGCGCTAGGCTCCTCAGTCGTAAAGCATTCTTAAACATGCGGGCAGACCTGCGCTCAATTGGAGCCAGATACGGTCTCTTCCACCCTTGTCTGTTTAAAGTCACACATAATAACAAAACAATTGCTTATGAAGATCCTCTACGGCTACAAAGCTACATCAATTCTTGTAAACCGATGGCTATGGATTCCTCAGGACATGCTTCCTTTTTCAATGCCTGATATGACTATTTGCTATACCTATTATTTAAATTGTTGTCTCACATAATAGGCTTTTTCCTTTTTTAGAATGTTCTTTTATCAGGTTTTTAGGTTTTGCTATTGTTGACCTTTTCTAGGTCTTAATTACAGATCGTATCTTCTGTTCTGTTTTTTCTCATTAATGCTATGGTTTTATCTGTTTATATTTATGCCAGTGTTTATTCCATTGTTTCTGTTTTGCCTCTGCAGATATTACATTCATCTCTCGTGAAGTTCTTCCGGTTGTCCGTCTAGCTGACCCCTGGATATGTTGTCTATTCCATGTGGTTCCACCCCCTCCCTCGTCTTCACTTGGTCTTTCCCCGTGTAGGTATGTTATTATCCCATTGTTTCCTATGCTCTCACGTCTTAGCTTCACCTTCTCCATTCCTTTCACGTTCCCTTTTCCCTCTTACCCTCTGTGTTATTTTCCTTTTTGCTCTTCGTATCTTACGGTTTAATACCTTTTGTATTTCGCTCAATTTCATTCTTGAGGTAGTCTATTTTCAGTTTCAGGTGTTACTTATTTCTCTCACTTTGTATGTATTTGATTCGTCTTTTCATTTTTTCTACGTCTCTAGACAAAGTGTTTCTTTTTTGCCATACCTCTTTTCTATTTTACACTGGTCTTGTACTGCATTGAACTTTTGCTTTATGGTTGCATTTTGTGCTATTTTTGAACACTTATGCCTTTGAAATTGGTTACATGGAACGTTAAGGGTTTAAATTCTCCCATTAAGCGGCAAAGAATCATGACAAACCTAGCCAAGCTAGACGCGGATATTGTTTTTTGCAGGAGACTCACCTTTCCGATGCTGAATCATTAAAGTTGAAAAGGGGTTGGGTGGGGCAAGTTTTTTCTTCCCCTGGTGATGGTAAACGGAATGGGGTGATGATTCTTTGCCGTAAGTCCCTCCCGCTTTCGTTACTGGCTCAAGCTTCAGATGTTAATGGAAGATGGTTGAATGTTAAACTGTCCTTGAAGGGTGTTCCTGTTTCTCTTTTTAACGTCTACGCCCCTACATGTGGAGAACCTTCTTTTTGGTCCACGTTGGCTAAACAGGTTGCTCTCTGCATGGAGGATAATTTCATTTTGGCTGGCGACTGTAACCAGGTCTTTGACCCGTTTATAGATAGGAATTCCAGAGTTTCCTATATTCCTAATAAGCCTCAGAAATCATTTGTACGAGTTGTATCCCAGAAGAAGCTTTTGGACGCTTGGCGTCTCTGTAATCCGACCACCAGAGAGTACACTTTCTATTCCCCATCGCATCAAACTCAGTCAAGAATTGATTATGTTTTTGTTTCCCACTCCATCTCACAAACCCTTACACATGCAGAAATTGGCCCTATTTTATTGTCGGATCATGCCCCTGTTTCAATTGGTCTAGAGATTCTGCCTAAGGTTACAGGTCCCAAAAGGTGGTGCTTCAACAATGCCCTTCTCCTGGACCCAAAATTCACTGCCTCTTTTACCCCTTTTTTCGATGAGTTTTTTATGTTGAATCAAACCCCCTTTATGCCCCGCTCAACTATATGGGATGCTTTTAAAGCCTCAGCGAGGGATTTTATTATTGGCTTTGTTGCTAAGAGGCGGAAAATCTCACGTAAATTCACTAAGGACCTTTTACAGGACATCAAAAAACTGGAGCACTCTTTTTACACCTCACATTCAAAACAGTCTCTCACAGCTCTCATCAATGCTAAATTGAAATTTAACAAGAAATCAACGGAGGACGCTTCATTATATTTGTTAAAATCTAGTGCCAAATTTTATGGAGGTAAAAATAATGCAGGGAAAATACTGGCTAATTACTTAAAAGTTAAACACAATAAACTTAACATTGAATCTATTTACGACGATCGTTCGGATATAAAATTCAAAGATGCCGATATTCTGAACGAATTTTCTCTCTTCTACAAATCCCTCTATGCCTGGGAGTCTCAACCCTCTGATCATTCCTTATCTCACTTTTTCTCGAATCTCCAAAGGCCCCCTCACCCTTTGCCAGATCTAGCCCCTCTGGAGTTGGACCTAACACAGCAAGAATTATCTAAGGCTCTCCAGCAACTTAAAAAAGATAAGGCGCCTGGGCCTGATGGCTTTACAGTAGAATTTTATCAGCACTTTTCCAAACTCATGTTGCCCAAGCTACATTCTCTAATAACTTTCTTTAATACATTGGGTAGCTCCTCAGGGACTTTTTCAGAGGCACACATTTGTCTCATACCGAAGGAAGGCAAGGATCATAGGTATTGCAAAAATTATAGACCCATCTCCCTGGTAAATATTGATTATAACATTATTTCCAAAGCCTTAGCTATACGTCTAGATTCTTACCTGCCTGATCTATTAGGTAAGGAACAATCTGGATTTGTCAAGGGCAGATTTATAACGGACAATAAAAGACTCCTTTTTAATGTCCTGTCTAAATCTTCATCCTTAAAACACTCCCTTGCGGCAATTGCACTTGATGCTGAGAAAGCATTTGACAGGGTTGAATGGACCTATCTGTTCTATACTCTTAGTTGGTTTGGTTTCGGTCCCAAGTTTGTATCCTTAATCTCTCTTCTTTACTCCAATCCACGTGCGGCTATCTGTGCTAATGGCTTGATTTCCTCGTTTTTTGATTTAGGCAGGGGAGTCCGTCAGGGCTGCCCTCTTTCTCCTTTCCTTTTTAATTTAGCCTTGGAGCCTTTTCTTTCTAAGCTACGTCAGAATCCAAATATATTTGGCTTCCAATCAGTAAACACTCACCTTAAATTGGCTGCTTACGCTGATGACATCTTACTTTTTATGTCCAATCCTAGTGTCTCCATTCCTGCCTTTCTGGCGGAGGTACAGGCTTACTAATGGTTACAAGTTAAACAATGACAAATGTGAGATTCTTCCCCTGACCAAGTACACTTTTAAGGCGGACTTTAGTGCCTCAAATTTCACATGGAGCTCCTCCCATATTAAGTATCTAGGCATGCACGTTACCCCTTCAATATCAGACACGGTAGCGTTATGCTTGAATAAATGTATACAGAAAATTGCTGACTTAGCGACCAAGTGGCACCCCCTTTACCTATCATGGTGGGGTCGCTTGGATACTATAAAGATGATGTTGTCACCCATTGCATTGTACACCATTTCTAACATTCCAGTTCCCATCCCTGCCAAATTCTTTAAAAAAATCAATTCCACCCTCTCCTCATTCTTGTGGAACTCAAAGAGGCCTTGAATGTCTCTAGCTAAATTAACGCGTCCTAAAACAGAGGGGGGAGTTAATTTTCCCGATTTTCAGGCTTATCAAAGAGCTTTTCTTCTGCGTCAGGCTTCACTTTGGTTGCTCGACCCCTCGGAGGAATGCCCATTATGGATCACAATTGAACGTCTTTTCTTATCTCCTTTTTCCTTCTCTGAGTATCTTTCCTTCTCGCGCAAACCGCAGGCGGTGTCCACTCCCATAATTAAACTGACTTCTAAACTTCTGTCTTCTACACCCTCTCCGCCCCCTAACACTATTGACTACTTCCTGAGTTCGACAATATGGCATAATAAAGACCTAGTTATCCGCAATAAACCAATTTATTGGAAGATTCGGCGACGGAAAGGTTTAATATGGATACACCAGTTATTCTCAAATTCAAGTTTTTTACCCTTTCATTCACTCAGACAACTGTTCATCTTACCTGCCTCATTCATACATAAATATAATTTACTCAAGTTGGCTGTGATGGATAGGTTCGACCAATTATCTGCTACGTCCAGTGCCTCTACCTCCCAGACTCCCTCTTCACAGCTTTCTTCCCTACTTAAAACTAAACCCTCGGCCTCTAGCATATACAAGTATCTACAAGGAAAGTACATCATTAGGCAGAAATCTAAAATAGAAGAAGCATGGGAACGAGATTTTCAACTCTCGTGGCCAGTATCTCTTTGGAATTATATATGGCTTAAACTGCGCAAATCCTCCAGGGCAGCTAACATAACACAAACGTTGTACTTTGTGTATAATCGACTTTTATTTACTCCGAGTGCTTTGAGTAGCAGATTTGCGACTACTCCAGACATTTGTTGGTCATGCTCCTCCCCAAAAGCTGATATATTGCATATGTTATTTTTGTGCCCACTTGTAGAAAGTTTTTGGAAGCAAGTCTGGTCCCAAATTAATCTAATTTTTGATACTACATTTTCCTTTTCTATCACCCATGTTTTCTTAGGGAGTCTTTCACCGTGCTGGGAGAATGTTACAGTTAATATTAAAATTATTGATTTGCTGTTAATTGGAAGGATTTTACAAAAATTTCTTATAAGGCATGGTGGTATGCTGTTTGCCAAAATCATAGGTTGGACACCTCCTTTGTATATCCTATACAGATGGCAGCGAAGCGTTTGAACCTGTGGTCCCCTGTTACACTTTACCTTGACATGTGCGCCAAAAAATGTTCCCAGCTAAAACCGTCTCAGCAAGAGGTTCTGAAACCCCCTTGAATCCCTTGTGCGTTCCCAGATTTCTTTATAACTCCAATACTTATATGATTCAATTTTTATGTATCAATCGTTTATTTTTTATTCATAAGTCCGATTTCATTTTGTGTAGTGCAATCTAATGTATTGTTTTGACATGAATTTAATGCAGTGTTTTGACATGAATTTATTGTATTGTTTTGACATGAATTTATTGTTATGACTCCTGTATTGATACCTTTGCTTTTATCAATAATATTTTCTTTCAAACTAAAAAATAGTAAATTCTGCCCCTTTGAAATATTTTTTATTGTTTTTCTGTGCATGTATATTATATATACTGCTTGGCCCGGTTGAAGGCATTTGCTGAAATGCGTTGGCTAGCCGCATTATTGTATGGAGAAATAAAGAAGGTATTTACACCGCACAAGGATTCCCTGGTTGTTTTAGCACCTTATAATTACCTGGTGTCCAGGAGGAGACAAAGAAAAATGGAGAACTGAACATATATAGTGTAACATGATTAATATAAATATTTGTATTACATTATATTAATATTTTAAATGTATTACTATGAATATATATACATATATATATTTGCATCTTAATACATGTAAATGATTCTAAAAATAATATAATATAAAATAAAGATTTTTATCAATTATATATATATATATATGTTTTCATAGTAATACTTTTAAAATATATAAAAGAAATATAATGTAACAAAGTTTTTATTAATTCTGTTACACTATATATGTGTATATATATATATATATATATATATATATATATATATATATATATAGAGAGAGAGAGAGAGAGAGAGAGAGAGAGAGAGAATGAGCGAGAGAGAGAGAGGGAGAGAGAAAGGGGGAGAGATATTGACATAAATACAAATCCATATAAGTGTTTGTGTGTTTATATAGGTATATATTTATATGTAGTATTAAATATTATTGGAATATATTTAATTACAATATATTACATTTATCTATTCAAATATTTGCTACTTTAAACTCTATTTATATATAGAAAAAACAATATTTTATATATATAGGAGCACAATATTGTGGTAAATGATATTTTTGTCAACGATATTGTTTAACATGATATTGTGTTAGTGATCCAATATTTCTGGGAGCTCACATTCCCTGGCAATTGGGATTGAGCCTTGGTCTGTATCTCTATTGTGCTCTTGAACTCAAAGTGCTTCTCAGATGACCCACTGCAGCCACAGGAACATGAAAGGGGAGAGAAGGCCCATTTGAAGAAGCACTGAACAAGCCGATTGGAACTGGACTCCTGGTTGTCTCCCAAAGGAAGAGGGCACCTTTGAGGAAGGTCTCAGAGAGCCTGGGGGATTGGAATTTGGCAGTGACCTTGTCAGGAAAGAGTGGACTAGCGCTCTGGATACTCCCTGGCTGACATGGCACCAATGGAAGATTGGCAGCTGAAACGCAATTAGAAGATTACCCACCCTTAGCAAGAAAAAGAACATACCAGGCAATTTCCTGCTTTCCGGCTAAGGCACTGAAAGTGTGAGACTGTTCTGGAAATTTCTAGCTCTTTTGGGCTAAAGAGAGTGCAAGAGAGGAGAAGCAGGTGCCTGGCAATGTTAATACCTGCTGTGTGGCTTCCCAGTTTCTATATTCACGCACTCATTGTGCTCCTTGCACTTTTGTTAGGGTTCTCCTGGGTTCTTGGAAGGGTTAGGCTGCTTCTAGAAATGCCTTTACCTGTTATTTCTTGTTTCATGATTCAACACCACACCCTTCGTCCTTTTCCGAGCAGATAAGCGGATTCCTGGTGGTTCTGAGATTCATTTCTCCATGTAAAAGACCATAAGACCTCTGTGGCTGGGATGGTTAATTATTATGCCTGTTTGTAGATTTCTGATGATCACTTGTATTTGTATTTCTCCAATACAATATTACCTTGATTTTGAGAACCTCACAAGAGGGGACTGTCCAGAGTATCCTTACCAATCCGAAGCTCTCCTGTATCTCCCACACACGATTATCTTACCCCATTATCCCCTTTTGAAATAAGCAACTAGAGTTTGACGGTGCAGTAATGGGGTATTCTTTGGTGGACTTTCTGGGATTTACAACTGGAATCAATGTTGTGTGTCACTTTCTAGTTACTGAAAGGCCCTAGGGAAACAGAGGGGTAGAGAGGGACGTCTCCTTCCAGGACCTGTTTCTAGAGTCTCCCAGCAGAGCTTGTGGAGGTTGAAGAGCTTTCAAATTATCGAGCCAGAACTTATTCAGTTCATAGGCAAATTGGGAACTGGATTTTTGGGTCTGACCCTGAAGATGAGGGACAGAGGAGTGAGTTTGTTTTCTTCAAATACCCCTCTCTGGAAAAGGCACCCAGATCATCCCAGAAGAACTCTGACTTGACTGCAATCTGTTAAGTGTGTGAAGAAGCCTTACCCAAAATGTATAGAAGGTAAGTTTATTTAACCACAAGTAATATAAGGTCATGTAAATTGAGGGACTGTGCACAACCGGTATTCCTGGAGTGTTCTCTCATGAAGGTTGAAGAATGAAACAACACTTCCCTCCTAAGGCACCTTACATAGGTGAATACTATATATTTCCCTCCAGAGAAATGCACAAACAATTATAATAATATTTACAGCGCAGAGAAAATTGTTAATAATATTCAAATTAACAATAATAATACTCAGTAGTTCTGTAGCACTGTGAGGGAGTGAATCGGAGCCTCATATTAGTTAAATGGAGGTTTAGTGTAATAAGTGTCCCTAACAACAGAAAGAAAAACACTCACAACAATGCGGCTGGGACAACTTGCCAACGGAAAGTAGAACACATTCAAACCAAAGCATTCTCGAATACAGGAGTTCAATCTCGATCGGAGTGCACATGGCTAAACATTAAACCGCAAGCAAGCAAGAACATGTACCAACTAGAGAAGAAGGCCAACTTTCCCTACGCTGCTGCATCGCTCTTCCTCCTGTCTTCTCCTTGCTTTTCTCTTCCATTTTTGTGTGCCTTCTCCCTGCTTTTCACTCATTTTCTCTGCTTTTTCCTTGATTCTTCCCCTATTTTTTGAGGGCCTTCTCTTCGCTTTCCCTTGTTTTCACTTCTTTCTTCTTGCTTTTCCCCTCATTTTTTAGTGCCTTCTTCTTGTTGTTTTTCCCTAATTTTCACTGCTTTCTCCTTGCTTTGTTCCTATTTTTTGAGTGCCTTCTCCTAACTTTTCCCTAATTTTCACTGCCTTCTCCTTGCTTTTTCCACAGTTTTTGTGTTCCTTCTCCTCCTTTTTCCTCATTTTCACTGCTTTCTCCTTGCTTCTCTATCAAGTCCTGGCTGTTCGAATGAGCCTCTGTGATCTGCAAGCGCCTGAATACCCTGTTGTGTGAATAGCCGCGCTTTACAAATCCATATTGATTGATTTATTGATAATAGCTATCACAAAAGTACAAATCACCACACACCACCTCCTTTTACACTTTTGCGTGCAAAACATAAACACCAAACTTCCTAGAAATACTTCTTGTACTTTTTTGGTTGTTCTGAGGTAAATGGGCATTCCAAGGTACATTCTTTGGAATGTAAAGACAAATCAAAAGTAAGCCTATCCTCCAAACTGGAGGCAAGATTAAGGTTGACATCCATGCTATGAGTAGACGTATCTCTGAACTCCCTTACATTATGAGCAGAATCAACAGATTCCCCAAACACTTTGTTACTACAAAAAGTGTCAACAATGGGTTTTCCAAAATCCCCCTTTAAGTTCTCAGGAACATGCACCATCACCAACTGAAAAAGAAGAAAATTGTATTGTTCTCGCTTACGTAGTAGCAGTCTTGTATTACCACGCTAAGCCCCCTTTTAGTATATTATTCTTGTTCTTCAATTTGCCATTTTGTCTTGTGGGGTGTTGCATTCTTTTTGTTCTGCTCACCCCCTCTTGGATCACGTGCCTAAAGCCATAATAATAATGTTTGATCTGTAATTAATTTATTTGATTTTATATTTTTCTGTACATGGAGACCTGCACTTTTTTTGATCTTTTGACCGCATGTTGTCTTATGTTACGCTAACCTTTCAGCTATATTGTAATAGCTGCTCAGTTCTAGATATTTGGTTTTTCGTCTCCAATATGTATCGGATTATTTGTTTTGCTGACTATATTATTTTGTAATAATCTTGTTGCATACAATATGTCACCCAAATACTCGCATGCACCATTCTTTCACTCCGCACACTCAATCCATGCGGTTTTGCTCTCTAGCTGTTGTTTTATTTAGTTTGATGCTCCATATGCATGCTCTTCCCAATATGTAAACTTTTCTCCCACATGGCATACTCGATTTCAATTTCCATTTCTGCCATGTTTTCGCCACAATATTTTATGTACCAGCTTGATTTCTCCTGAAAATTTCAATTAGGGTTTCCACTTTTAGTTGGGTGTCGTTATTGTCACCTCACTATCTCCACTGACAAACATCACGTACTTAGTCACATTGTTGTTTCTCATATTATGTTTCACATTATATTGTTTCCAGCCCTGAAGAGTCATGGGCAGTGACCTGTTGACGAAACACGTGTCGGCTGGCGTTGTTCTTTTCACAAATACTTCGTACATAAAACAGCTTTCATGGAACTACCGGTGTCGACCTCCTTATAATTTTCACTATTGTAATAACTTTTTATCTATTACGTGTGCCCAGGACTTGTTTTTTGGTTCCAGTGTTTAGGGCCCTTTGGCTCATAACTCATTCAGAGGTTTAGGGTTTTTCCTCTGCCCTGGCTGCACCGTGAAGCTCTAGTTCTTCATTCTCTTAATACACTATATCGGTTACCTGCCTGAGCACCATTGTCCTGCTACCTCTTAAACCCCTCGCAGAATCTTTTCTTGTTCTCACGCAGGACAGGCAGCCATCGCAGAACCTTACTCTCATAGAACCTATCCCCTGTGCCTGTTATGGATAGGGACAAAGTTGCATCGGAATTATTTGAGAACCTAACAAAAGGAACCCCAACAGCGGGTACATCAACAATTGGAAACCCCCAACGCAGAGAAGGTCTCAATGAGAAATTCATTAAACTAGAGAGAGTAAAAAAAGCTGAGAACTCTAGGTGGTGGGACAGTGCCACCCTCAAACAGTACCTCAGGTTAAACAGAGTACCAAGGGGACTGTGCTCACAGATTTTCCCGACTTTCGATGACCTGGACGACGATCTGTTAGGTAGATGGGAAGAAGCACTTACAATGAACTCAAACACACTCATCCACATTTAAATTGAAAACGCCGATCGCAAGGTGATCAAACTACAATCTGACATATCACAGCTTGAACTAGAGATAAGGGACTTGGACCTCAAGGAGGCAACAGAGAAAAACTATATAATCCTGAACGAGATTCTTAACAAACACCAAAACCAAATCAAAGACAGGAAGAGCAGACAATTGAGAAGAGAAGAGGCTGACTATAAAGAAGCGTTACAACAAACAAATGATGGACGGAATGCTGACAATGCAGACATTCTCCCCCAGTCAAGAGATCTGGGTTAAATCCATCGTTCTTTTGCCCACTACGCCACCCCAGTTTAGACATGGCCATATGCAAATCAGTCTTGACCCTGTGCCTCATGGGAACAGTCCAGCCCGAACAGCCAAGCCATGTCTTCCCTGGACCGTAATCAAGCATCCTAGGACCGGTTTCTGGCTATCAGCCGTCATCAGCCAGGATAGCTTGACTCCAGTGGCGTAGTGAGCATGGGTCCCACGTTTGGTAATACCCATCCCACTTAGGGTGAAAAGCGTTACAACAAACAAATGATGGACGGAATGCTGACAATGCAGACATTCTCCCCCAGTCAAGAGATCTGGGTTAAATCCATCGTTCTTTTGCCCACTACGCCACCCCAGTTTAGACATGGCCATATGCAAATCAGTCTTGACCCTGTGCCTCATGGGAACAGTCCAGCCCGAACTGCCAAGCCATGTCTTCCCTGGACCGTAATCAAGCATCCTAGGACCGGTTTCTGGCTATCAGCCGTCATCAGCCAGGATAGCTTGACTCCAGTGGCGTAGTGAGCATGGGTCCCATGTCTGGGAATACCCATCCCACTTAGGGTGAAAAGCGTTACAACAAACAAATGATGGACGGAATGCTGACAATGCAGACATTCTCCCCCAGTCAAGAGATCTGGGTTAACTCCATCGTTCTTTTGCCCACTACGCCACCCCAGTTTAGACATGGCCATATGCAAATCAGTCTTGACCCTGTGCCTCATGGGAACAGTCCAGCCCGAACTGCCAAGCCATGTCTTCCCTGGACCATAATCAAGTGGGATGGGTATTCCCAGACGTGGGACCCGTGCTCACTACGCCACTGGAGTCAAGCTATCCTGGCTGATGACGGCTGATAGCCAGAAACCGGTCCTAGGATGCTTGATTCCGGTCCAGGGAAGACATGTCTTGGCAGTTCGGGCTGGACTGTTCCCATGAGGCACAGGGTCAAGACTGATTTGCATATGGCCATGTCTTAACTGGGGTGGTGTAGTGGGCAAAAGAACGATGGATTTAACCCAGATCTCTTGACTGGGGGAGAATGTATGCATTGTCAGCATTCCGTCCATCATTTGTTTGTTGTAACGCTTTTCGCCCTAAGTGCGATGGGTATTCCCAGACGTGGGACCCGTGCTCACTACGCCACTGGAGTCAAGCTATCCTGGCTGATGACGGCTGATAGCCAGAAACCGGTCCTAGGATGCTTGATTCCGGTCCAGGGAAGACATGTCTTGGCAGTTCGGGCTGGACTGTTCCCATGAGGCACAGGGTCAAGACTGATTTGCATATGGCCATGTCTTAACTGGGGTGGTGTAGTGGGCAAAAGAACGATGGATTTAACCCAGATCTCTTGACTGGGGGAGAATGTATGCATTGTCAGCATTCCGTCCATCATTTGTTTGTTGTAACGCTTTTCGCCCTAAGTGGGATGGGTATTCCCAGACGTGGGACCCGTGCTCACTACGCCACTGGAGTCAAGCTATCCTGGCTGATGACGGCTGATAGCCAGAAACCGGTCCTAGGATGCTTGATTCCGGTCCAGGGAAGACATGTCTTGGCAGTTCGGGCTGGACTGTTCCCATGAGGCACAGGGTCAAGACTGATTTGCATATGGCCATGTCTTAACTGGGGTGGTGTAGTGGGCAAAAGAACGATGGATTTAACCCAGATCTCTTGACTGGGGGAGAATGTATGCATTGTCAGCATTCCGTCCATCATTTGTTTGTTGTAACGCTTTTCGCCCTAAGTGGGATGGGTATTCCCAGACGTGGGACCCGTGCTCACTACGCCACTGCAGTCAAGCTATCCTGGCTGATGACGGCTGATAGCCAGAAACCGGTCCTAGGATGCTTGATTCCGGTCCAGGGAAGACATGTCTTGGCAGTTCGGGCTGGACTGTTCCCATGAGGCACAGGGTCAAGACTGATTTGCATATGGCCATGTCTTAACTGGGGTGGTGTAGTGGGCAAAAGAACGATGGATTTAACCCAGATCTCTTGACTGGGGGAGAATGTATGCATTGTCAGCATTCCGTCCATCATTTGTTTGTTGTAACGCTTTTCGCCCTAAGTGGGATGGGTATTCCCAGACGTGGGACCCGTGCTCACTACGCCACTGGAGTCAAGCTATCCTGGCTGATGACGGCTGATAGCCAGAAACCGGTCCTAGGATAGGATGCTTGATTCCGGTCCAGGGAAGACATGTCTTGGCAGTTCGGGCTGGACTGTTCCCATGAGGCACAGGGTCAAGACTGATTTGCATATGGCCATGTCTTAACTGGGGTGGTGTAGTGGGCAAAAGAACGATGGATTTAACCCAGATCTCTTGACTGGGGGAGAATGTATGCATTGTCAGCATTCCGTCCATCATTTGTTTGTTGTAACGCTTTTCGCCCTAAGTGGGATGGGTATTCCCAGACGTGGGACCCGTGCTCACTACGCCACTGGAGTCAAGCTATCCTGGCTGATGACGGCTGATAGCCAGAAACCGGTCCTAGGATGCTTGATTCCGGTCCAGGGAAGACATGTCTTGGCAGTTCGGGCTGGACTGTTCCCATGAGGCACAGGGTCAAGACTGATTTGCATATGGCCATGTCTTAACTGGGGTGGTGTAGTGGGCAAAAGAACGATGGATTTAACCCAGATCTCTTGACTGGGGGAGAATGTATGCATTGTCAGCATTCCGTCCATCATTTGTTTGTTGTAACGCTTTTCGCCCTAAGTGGGATGGGTATTCCCAGACGTGGGACCCGTGCTCACTACGCCACTGGAGTCAAGCTATCCTGGCTGATGACGGCTGATAGCCAGAAACCGGTCCTAGGATGCTTGATTCCGGTCCAGGCAAGACATGTCTTGGCAGTTCGGGCTGGACTGTTCCCATGAGGCGCAGGGTCAAGACTGATTTGCATATGGCCATGTCTTAACTGGGGTGGTGTAGTGGGCAAAAGAACGATGGATTTAACCCAGATCTCTTGACTGGGGGAGAATGTATGCATTGTCAGCATTCCGTCCATCATTTGTTTGTTGTAACGCTTTTCGCCCTAAGTGGGATGGGTATTCCCAGACGTGGGACCCGTGCTCACTACGCCACTGGAGTCAAGCTATCCTGGCTGATGACGGCTGATAGCCAGAAACCGGTCCTAGGATGCTTGATTCCGGTCCAGGGAAGACATGTCTTGGCAGTTCGGGCTGGACTGTTCCCATGAGGCACAGGGTCAAGACTGATTTGCATATGGCCATGTCTTAACTGGGGTGGTGTAGTGGGCAAAAGAACGATGGATTTAACCCAGATCTCTTGACTGGGGGAGAATGTATGCATTGTCAGCATTCCGTCCATCATTTGTTTGTTGTAACGCTTTTCGCCCTAAGTGGGATGGGTATTCCCAGACGTGGGACCCGTGCTCACTATGCCACTGGAGTCAAGCTATCCTGGCTGATGACGGCTGATAGCCAGAAACCGGTCCTAGGATGCTTGATTCCGGTCCAGGGAAGACATGTCTTGGCAGTTCGGGCTGGACTGTTCCCATGAGGCACAGGGTCAAGACTGATTTGCATATGGCCATGTCTTAACTGGGGTGGTGTAGTGGGCAAAAGAACGATGGATTTAACCCAGATCTCTTGACTGGGGGAGAATGTATGCATTGTCAGCATTCTGTCCATCATTTGTTTGTTGTAACGCTTTTCGCCCTAAGTGGGATGGGTATTCCCAGACGTGGGACCCGTGCTCACTACGCCACTGGAGTCAAGCTATCCTGGCTGATGACGGCTGATAGCCAGAAACCGGTCCTATGATGCTTGATTCCGGTCCAGGGAAGACATGTCTTGGCAGTTCGGGCTGGACTGTTCCCATGAGGCACAGGGTCAAGACTGATTTGCATATGGCCATGTCTTAACTGGGGTGGTGTAGTGGGCAAAAGAACGATGGATTTAACCCAGATCTCTTGACTGGGGGAGAATGTATGCATTGTCAGCATTCCGTCCATCATTTGTTTGTTGTGACTATAAAGAAGGGCGCGTATTCACATTCGCCAGGAAATATGACAAATTGGTCAATAATACTAAACTCAGTGCCCAGCCAGAGACAGTGGACGCATCCTCCATTTCCTCTAGCTCTTCATCCCTTAACACCGTCCCTAGTGATAGTGAAGCCGAACCACAGAGAGGAACCACCAGCTCTAATTTTTTACGCGAGGTCCAAACAACCAGACGCGAGACCAGAACACAGCAGAGACAGGGCACCCAAGAAAGAAAACCCGCAGAGGGAAAAGATCCGGAAAAAGACAAATACAGGAAAAAATTAAGATTAGGGGACACAAGAAAATAACTGATCATCCAGAGGAAGTCCAGGTGGTCAATCTCTCCTCCAAACCATTAAATAAAGATATGATCTTTTTACTGAGCAAGGGCCTCAATTGTAATCCACACGAAACAGGCGACCTTTGCAGAACTAAGATTGACCTTTTTAAATTCATCAGGGGTCTGAAACTCAAGAAACGCTTTGCCAATATTCCAAAGGACACCACCAGGACCAGAAACACCGACAATCCTTCCCTCCTAACTCTGCAAAGCATAAAAGATATTAAAGAAACCCACTAGCTCATGACGCTTAGCGACCTAGATGACCATCCGTACACACTGAACAGCTTCTTCATGAACTTGACATTGAAACTGACATCACTTTTACTAGTGGTCTTAAGGTTAAATCCAAGTGGACCCCGATACTACCTGGTGGCAACCCAGTGGATACTTTCTATAATTTGGTCCTAGAAGACATTGACAAACACGAAAAAAAACTGGACAAACACAAACGCAGGAATAGGGATAATCTCACAAGAAACGAACGTATGGCCCTCAAAACTCTTTCCTCTGATCACGACCTTATCATAAGAGAGGCCGATAAGGGCGGCAATGTCGTCATAATGGATAGAACGGACTATCATCATGAAATTCTTTCACAAGTCAATGATCCCACCTGTTATGAATCACTGGCTTACAACCCCACAAGCGCTCTTGTCATCCTCATTAACAAACACTTGAATGATTGGCACTCTGCAGGTCTATTGGATGAAAATGAGGTCCTTTACATGAGAGTGGCCAGACCCATCTCACCGTGGCTATACACCCTCCCTAAAATTCACAAACAATGTACCTTCCCACCTGGAAGACCAATTGTATCTGGTATAGGGGGACCGACAGAAAGATTGGCGGAAGACGTTGACCTCTTTCTCAACCCCTTAGTCAAAAACCTGCCGTCATTCATCCAAGACACTAAACACATCCAACTTATTCTCAGTGACGTCCAATGGCAACCAGGTATGATTATGGCAACACTGGATGTGGTGTCGCTGTACACCTCTATCAAACCTGACACAGGCCTAGAGGCCGTGACCAAATATCTTGACATGAGACCAGCCTCCCTTTGGCAACACACGAACATGCTAATCACCATGATGAATAATATACTCAAAAATAACTGCTTCATGTACGATAAGAAATGGTACAAACAAACCAAAGGAGTAGCCATGGGCTCAAGGTTCTCACCTTCTTTCGCTAACCTCTACATGGGCTTATTAGAGGCAATTTGGATCTGGGGTGAAAGAGGTGCACAATGGACTAATTCTATCATTTACTGGGGTCGATATATCGACGATTGTCTTCTCCTCTGGTCCGGAACTCAAGGAGAGCTTGATGATTTCTGCAACTACATCAACACCAATGACATGGACATGAGATTTACATGCAACCACAGCACATCTCTCATTACATTCCTTGACTTGGAACTCTATGTTAAAGGCAATTCTCTACATAGTAAATTGTACCGTAAAGAGACCTCTTGTAATGCCATTCTTCGTGCGGACAGCTCCCACTCTGCACATCAAATAGAGTCCATTCCCTATGGTGAACTCGTGAGAGCACGTAGGAATTGTAGCGAGGATACTGAATTCATCAACTGCATGGCAGACATGGAAGACAGATTCCTCAAACGAGGCTATAAACAAAGAACGATCAACAAGGCCACGACCAGAATAAAGAAAGCAACCAGAGACAGTACACTGCGACCCAAGACACGCAAGGCACCTCAGACCACGCAAACCAGGCTGATAATAGACTACAATGATCTCAGCACAGTGATCAGAAAGAGCCTCACAAAACACTGGAACATCCTACTTACTGACAAAACATTGAGTGAAAATATCACCGCAAAACCCCTTATTACATACAGACGCGGCAGGACTCTGAGGAATAGACTAAGTCCCACTGTTCCACACTCGGCTAACACCACCACCTGGCTCACTCCACATACCAAAGGATTTCACAAATGTGGATGTTGTGGAGTCTGCAAAAGGGCACACAATGGAATAAAGGAATTTAAGAGTTACCACAAACGTCGCTATGAAATCAAGTGAACATCAACTGCAACACCAAATTTGTAGTGTACGTGCTTGTGTGCACCTGCCAGAGACAGTATGTTGGCAGCACCATCAGGGCCCTCAAAGACCGCATCGGTGAACACGCCAGGGCGATCCACCAACAAGACACCCGTTACCCTACGGCACTACATATGGCGTCATGCCCATCGCAGGGCACGCACAAGAGATTCTCCTATTTTGGAATTCCATTGCCCAACCGAACAGAAGGGGGGGTAACCGTGAACTCAGACTGAGACGACATGAGGCTACCTGGATCATGCGCCTGCACACTGTGAGACACGGCCAGAACACCGACCATGAATTACAATATTTTTTAGGCACTTAGTACCTCTACTGATCCTGTCGACCTTTTCATCTTTTTCTAACTAGGAATAACGTTAGTTACAAGTGGCTCTCTTCCAGTCATCTCCCACACCCCTTTTATTCATTTTTTCTTTTTCTTTCCCTTTATTATTTTTGCTACTTGATACCCAGCATTTTCCTCATTTCACACCCTCGTTTTTGCTCCTGCATCATTACATCATGTTTTACTTTCTCACTCCATTTGCTATGTTTTACTAGATTAGTTGACTTTCCTGTTTTTTGATTGATTTTGTTTTGGTGTTCACTATACATATCAATAGCCTGCTTGCCACCAGAACACAGATCTTGCTTAAATACATACATACCACTAGCCAAAGTGAATACAGTACTACATTTCCTGTTTACCCCGTGTTCAAACTCTTATATTTTGAATTTTTTGTACTCTTTATTCTGTCCATCAATTCAGAAATGTTCTCCGAGACACATTCCTTCTGGCATTTCCGTTTGTAACCTGCCAGTGTTAATGATTACACATGTCATTGCTTCTTACAAAATGTACTGTTAACATTGCATAGATTGATTTAGCTATACCATTGTTACTATGAGGTTTTTTTAGACGAAACATTGCCAATGCGTTGACTCATGTAAGTTTTTCTTATTAATGTGATACTAACAATGCTTAGTTTTGTTTAGCCTCATCTTTGCTACTGATTTGTACCCAAGGCCATTATATTTTCCATACGCAATTGCCTTTTCTTTCTCCAGCCGTGTTAAATGCAACTTCTATTTGCTTGTTTCACTTCACTCCCACACGTTACCCTCACTTCTTATCACTTCCTGTAGACACTGACTTTGAGCACAATTAGCGCTCTAGTCTTTTCACTTCATTTTAGTCATAAACCACTTCCTGGTTTCACTCGGCCTCCCATTCTCATTCCGAGACGAGCACAGGCTGGATCCTGCATTCTCAGGTACCTCATGGAACCAACCCACGCGGTTCTGGAGTTTTATTTAATTTTGTCCCCGTTACACTGTACCAGTGTATTTACCGATACTCGTGCTTCCTTACAGGCCCAGCGTATTCACGGACGCACCCGCCCATGGTACTCTTGCATTTTTCGACAGCACTACCTCTGGCTCCCGATACTACCCGTTAACCGGGTTGGATTTCTCACCGGTTCTCGTGAGTCCTCAATACCCCGTATTCACGCTTCACTTTCACTTCTCACTGTTCCTTATGTTTTTTCTGACATTTGGCTTATACAGTACGTTTTTTTTTCATTTCTCCTTTCCCGATTTTAGATGTTCAATTCTACGACTATTTCAGGTAAAATTTGCCCTCCTCGTTTCTGTCCGCCCGACTTTTCAATTTTGTGCATGCCGTTTCACATACTTTTCGCTTAGCCCTCTGCCTGATGGCCCCTCTCCCTACACTTTGTATTGTTCCCGCTTACGTAGTAGCAGTCTCGTATTACCATGCTAAGCCCTCTTTTAGTATATTATTCTTGTTCTTCATTTTGCCATTTTGTCTTGTGGGGTGTTGCATTTGTTTTGTTCTGCTCACCCCCTCTTGGATCACGTGCCTAAAACCGTATTAATAATGTTTGATCTGTAATTAATTTATTTTATTTTATATTTTTCTGTACATGGAGACCTGCACTTTTTTTGATCTTTTGACCGCATGTTATCTTATGTTACGCTAACCTTTCAGCTATATTGTAATAGCTGCTCAGTTCTAGATATTTGGTTTTTCGTCTCCAATATGTATCGGATTATTTGTTTTGCTGACTATATTATTTTGTAATAATCTTGTTGCATACAATATGTCACCCAAATACTCGCATGCACCATTCTTTCACTCCGCACACTCAATCCATGCGGTTTCGCTCTCTTGCTGTTGTTTTATTTAGTTTGATGCTCCATATGCATGCTCTTCCCAATATGTAAACTTTTCTCCCACAGGGCACACTCGATTTCAAATTCCATTACTGCCATGTTTTCGCCACAATATTTTATGTACCAGCTTGATATCTCCTGGAAAATTTCAATTAGGGTTTCCACTTTTAGTTGGGTGTCGTTATTGTCACCTCACTATCTCCACTGACAAACATCACGTACTTAGTCACATTGTTGTTTCTCATATTATGTTTCACATTATATTGTTTCCAGCCCTGAAGAGTCACGGGCAGTGACCTGTTGACGAAACACGTGTCGGCTGGCGTTGTTCTTTTCACGAATACTTCGTACATAAAACAGCTTTCATGGAACTACCGGTGTTGACCTCCTTATAATTTTCACTATTGTAATAACTGTTTATCTATTACTTGTGCCCAAAACCATTTATGTTGGGAGTATGACGAGTGGTCTTCCTGTGAAAATTATGTATATCCTTTAAGAATTTTTGCAATTTTGAAGAGATAAACTGCACCATTGTTGTAACAATACTACTAAGGAACACACTCCTTCCTTAATCTCTCTGTAAGAAACTGAATAAGTGTTGGTTGACTTGTCCATTTAATTTCCACCCACTTGGAGCAATAGTCAATAAGGACTAAAGCATAAACTTTTCATTCAGAGAAATTATCATAAAGCCCAATACATCCAAAGCTCACTTCTCCCAAGTCCTTTCAGGAAAATGAGAATAACAAACATCAGCCTTACTGGTATTAAGAGACTTGTCTGAATTTCTACAAATGGTACACTCTTTTAAAACATACACTATCTCAGAATCCATGTATGGCCACCAAAATATTTCTCAGACTCTTTTCTTGTTAAGCATTTCACCAAGATGGCCAGAAATGTGCCAACCTAATAATAGTTTGGTGGATATCTTTGGGAGGAATAATGCTATCCTCTTTAAAGATAATACCATTAGACACCGAAAAGACATCTTTGACTTTTCAAAACACTTGGGTAACAGAAGGGAGTAACCTTTATCTATGCCTACCCTTGTTGGTGAAATCACAAACTTTGTACAACTCTTCATCAGCTTTATAACTATCCTTTAAATTATCAAAATAAAATTATTTTTCACACAACACTAAAAAATCATGTACCAACGCAACCACACACTCCTCAAACATTTTCGTCTTGATTCTGACACCAACATGAAGCCTAGATAGGTAATCAGCTCTGACATTGCAATGTCCTGGAATATATTAGGCTTGGAAATGATACTCATATGTTTTAGACAAAATCCTAATGAGGAGAACAGAAGCTCTCCCTGTGCCATTCCTGTTAAGTAGGGGTAGAAGTGGTTTGTGATCTGTCTTAATAGTAAAAGCCATACCCCACAAATACATCTTAAAATGCTCAACAGCCGAGGCACACGCTAATGCTTCTTTCTTAACAGTGGAATAACTTGACTCAGCAATTGAAAGTGGTCTAGAAGCAAATGCCACAGTTTTTTCACCAGTACTAACCTTTTTATTTAACATAGCGCCCAGTCCATCAACAGTGGCATCCACAAAAACCACACAATGTAGATTATGATTAAAAGGAAATAGAGCGGCCGCATTAACAATAGACTGTTTGATGATCTCAAAAGTCTGTTGATGTTTCTGAAGTCCCAAGAAAACCTTTCACCTTTTTTAAAGCTGTCTGAGTGGTAATGCTATTGGAAAAAATCCCTTGAGAAACGTAGAATAGAACTCATATAACCCCCGATATGATCTCAGCTAATCTTTACAAGTGGGAGTATGTAACAATTCAATTGCTTGAAGCAAGCTTTGTTTGGGCGAAACACCATTAACTTCTTGAGTTAAAAAGTTGCATTTCTCCATTTGCAATGTTATACCCCTTTCATGCATGGATGTGCAAATCTTTGGACAGTTTTTGATTATGTAACTCAACAGTGTCAGCTTGGATTAAAATGTCATCTTAAAATGCCATTAAACCGTTAATTACCTGAATCAAATTAAACAAACGTTTTTGAAAGACGGAGGCAGCTATGCTAATCCAAATGGCATTCTGATAAATCTGAAAGCCCCATCAAGAGTCATAAAGGTAGTTAAATGTCCACAACGTTTTTCCAATTCAATTTGATGGTATGCAGATTTTAAGTTGAGTGAGGTAATATATTTGGCTCCTTCTAAACATGGTAATAATTCAAGTATTTTGGGAAGAGGATGGCAGTTTGTAATAATCTGCTTGTTTAACAACCGAAAATCTGCACACAATCTTAATGAACCATACTTCTTTTAACCAACACAACGGGTGAAACCCATTAAGATGCATGAACCAGTTCAATGACCCCATCATTTTGTAATTCACTTAAAAGATCAGAAACATCTTTCTTAGCACTCAAAGGTACATCCCTGAGTTTATGTCTAACAGGACGTGCAACCCTCCTTGAGCACAATCTTGTGAGTGAAACCCTTGACAACCCCCAAATCCTTACGAAACACACTTTTATACTGTGAAATAATCCCCTCAATACATTGTTGTATGGACATGCAATACATTGGTAAGTCGGCTGCTGGATCCAAAACAAGTCCTAAGTTCCGTTGGTGTCTTCAACCCAGGACACATTGACCATTTTTGCGACATAAATCTTGCCTAAAATGATGCGAGACAAGAGCGAGATAGAAGGTAAAAATAACCAAGAACGTTGATAGTAGACGTCCCATATCCATAAGCCTTAATGTCATTAATCTCTAAGTTTCTATTCTTCCATTGCTTCTTATAGAGCACATCAGAAATTAAAGAAAATGGTGACCCTGAGTCAACCAACATCATGGATTTGATTCCATCAATAAAAGCTTCACAATTAGGTGGCTCACATGGCTTAGTATCAAATGCCTGACTTTCAACAACCAGCACTAAGGGGCTGATTACGATGCCGGTTGGACCAACCATTTGACTGCCATGGCAGTGGTCCAATTCCAACCGCCAAGGCCGCAATGTTACCCACCCTATAATACGATGCATGCAGGCCAAACCGCCGGCCGTGGTGGTCGGAGTGTTCTACATATGGGCCGTGGCAGTTGGAGTAGCCTTCGCATGGGCCACGGCGGTCGGAAATGTTGCCAATAGGGACTCTGACACTGTCAGGGCTGTTGTACCACCACTGAGCAGATTACGTGTAACCCTTGTCGGCGGTTTCACAATGGCACTAGACCTCCGGGCTTCTGCTGTCATGATCGCGCAGACGGGCTGGAGAAGCCACGCACAATCCGGCAGCAAACCAAGAGCGAAACAAACTACGGGTCCCAGAAGGCACCGCGACCATGTTCCCACCTAGTGCCAGGAGCTGCCGACATAAAAGACGAACACAAGCCTGGGGGCGGTGCCAATGATTACGAAACTGACTTGTTGACTGTCAATGGCTCCCGTCTGCTCTGCGGAGTCCTCCGCGGAGAAATCCCTTGAAGCCTTTGCCTAGCGAGATCTACCCGTGCTCCCTGCCCGGGAAACCTGCAAGAATCACCCCGGACTCAGAAGGCGATCGCATCCACGGCCACAGCTGACGGCGGCAAACCGGGTGAGTGAAGCCTCGAGCCCCTCTTCCCTGCCAGAGGCGCCCGTGGTGTGCCGGGTTCCAGCCACCGGAGGGGACGCCCTCATTCCCCGACTGCCTCTCTATACCCTTCGCTGCTGCGGAGAGTTCGCCACCCCGTACTCAGTTACGGGAAGTAACTCGCTCCCCCCAGGTTTCCTTCCGTTCTGCTCGCTCTCAAGACCCGTAACAGCAACGCTCCTCAGCCCCACGGATGCCTGGGCTTGAAGGAGAAGCGCTGTAAGCGGCCCCGAACCCCTAACTAGTTTACCTTACCTTCCTCCGTGCGACAGCTGCTACGTCCGCGCTCCTCAGCCCCACGGATGCCTGGGCTTGAAGGAGAAGCGCTGTAAGCGGCCCCCGAACCCCTAACTAGTTTACCTTACCTTCCTCCGTGCGTCAGCTGCTACTTCCGCGCTCCTCAGCCCCACGGATGCCTGGGCTTGAGTAGAAGCGCCGTGGGCTGTAACTGGAACTCCGGATCTCTGCACCATACTAGTAAAGCGCCTCCCATCTTGGTGCTCTCCGGCCCCACGGATTCCTGGGCCTGGAGCAGCACTGACGAGAGCAAGGCTCACCAGACGTATTGGGGCGAAACACACTGGAAACCGGGGATATAGCCGCTTCTACAACCCCTGCGAGAGGAGGCCAGGTAGCGGATCCTTTTTGGACTAAGACGCAACTGAACCCCAATCCACCGTCAAGGGAAGAGAGAGACAGGTATATTAGGAAAGCACCGCAGCACCTTACTCCAGCCAAGGGAAAGAAGGAATCGTCCCTAATCTTTCTCCTTCTCTCATTTCAGGTATCTCTCCCAGCTGTCTCCTCCCTTCCTTCCCTCGCCCACCTGTCTCCCGAGCCCGAGGGTCTGTTATACGAATCCGGGTTGGGGACGGATGGGAGGGGGACCCCTATATAGCATCAGCGTCATCCCGAGGAGTAAACCCGAGGTGTATCACGACAGAATCATTGGCCCACGGATTACCCTCCTCCTGATCACGCTGATATAGGGATGGCCACGTTAGAGGACGTGTTGGCCGCACTGGCACAGGTCCAGGTCGAGCTGGCCACGTCTAGAGCGGAAACAGCGGCGTTGCATACTCGCTTGGACCGCCTGCAGAGAAATCCCTTTGATGCCGGGAATGTATTCCCAACCCCCTCTCCCCAAGTGGTAGTGGAAATGCCGTCCCATGTACCTTTAGCTCCTCCAGAACGTTATCATGGGGAGATACAAAAAGTGCAGGTATTCATGACGCAGATTATGTTGCACTTCCATTGCAAACCTAAACTGTTCGTGACCAACCAAGCCAGGGTAGCGTTCCTCATCTCCTACCTGGCTGGAGACGCCGCGCAATGGGCTGTTCCCATCGTCAGGAGAGACAACGCCCTCCTGTATGATTGGGACTCCTTTCGAACAGAGTTTGAAAAGACCTTTGATCGCCGGGCGGACACCTTCTCAGCCGACAGTGACCTTCTTGACCTTCGTCACCACCCAAACGACTTCATAGGCTATATCAACAACTTCCGAAGGTTGGTGGCCGAGACGGACTGGCCGGAGTCCAAGCAAGCGGCGATTTTCTATCGAGGGCTAACGGAGGAGCTCAAAGACGTCATCGCCCAAATAGACCCCCAACCCCGCACCTGTGCGGCGATGATCGAATTGGCGTCCCGTCTAGAGTATCGTTTGCGAGAACGTAAAGGAGACCATAAACGGAAAGAGAAGACTGCGGGGCCTTACGACCTCCCACGCGCTGTGGAGCCTAGGCAGACCCGATCCGACCCTATGGAAATAGGGACCGTCAGAGCGTCTCTAACCCTCAGTGAACGGGATCATCGTCGGAAGCAGGGTCTCTGCTTATACTGCGGCAAGAAGGGCCACTTCCTGCGAGAAAGTCCTGTACGTCCCAAAACAGGTCGCTTCCGTGGCGGACAAGCCGCAGTGGTTATCCAAGACGAACTGACGGGAAACCCAAGAGCTTGAGGGTTCAGGAAGGGACATCCTCAAGCTACCACTCCATCCCTTCGACGGAAGCCGACCTCACCACAGAACCCAAACACTTCTTTATTTCCGTAACCGTGGTAGTAAACCGGTGTCCCCGACTTGTTCGAGCCATGATTGACTCCGGAGCCACAGGGTGTTTCATCGATAAAACGGAGGCCGAAAGACTAGGCATTCCCCTACAGCGCAAAGAAAGGCCGGAAATCGTCTATGCGGTGGACGGCAAAGAGCTTGACTCCGGTCCCATCACGTATCAAACCCCTTCTCTGTGGGTCACCATTGGGGAGAACCATGGCGAGTGGCTCACATTTAACGTCATTCAGGCTCCGCGGTGCAACCTCATACTAGGGTTGCCCTGGTTAAGAGAGCACGAACCACACATCACGTGGAAGAACAACACGATACGATTCGACTCCGTCTTCTGTCACCTGCATTGCCATGACCCACCACGGCCGAAAGGCATTGACGACAGCCACCACCAGCACGTGGCCACAGCAGCCGAGAAGGATGTCACACTCCCACACTGGTACTCCGAGTACACCGATGTCTTCGATAAACGAAGAGCTGAAGACTTACCACCGCACCGGCAGTACGATTGCCGTATACCCTTGATCCCGGGAGCCGTAGTTCCATGTAGCAGAATATACGCCCTCACGGGTCCAGAAACCCAGCATCTTCGTGAGTACTTAGATGAATTCCTGAAATTGGGCTTCATTCGTCTTTCCAGGTCTCCGGCGGCGTCCCCCCTCTTCTTTATCCCGAAGGCCAACGGCGAGCTCCGCTGCTGCATCGACTACCGGGCGCTCAATGCCCTGACGATAAAAAATCAATACCCGCTCCCACTGATCCCGGTGCTCCTGGAACAAGTAAGGGAAGCCAACATTTACACCAGGTTGGATCTCCGAGGGGCATACCACTTAGTACGCATAAGAAGAGGGGACGAATGGAAAACCGCATTCAAAACCAGGTTCGGTCTGTTCTAGTATCTTGTCATGCCCTTTGGGCTATGTAACGCCCCGGCCTCTTTTCAGTTTTTTCTCAACGAAGTGTTGAGGGACTTTCTAGACAAATACGTCGTGGTGTATATAGATGACATTTTAATCTTTTCATCTACCTTACACGACCATATACACCATGTAAAAACCGTGCTGCAAGCCCTGCAAGAACATCAGCTGTTTTGTAAACTCACAAAGTGTGAGTTCCATGTCACAACCGTGGAATTCCTTGGTGTCCTGTTAACACCCACTGGACAAGTCATGGCTAACAGGAAGGTACAAGCTGTGGTTGAGTGGCCTCAACCCAGATCCGTGAAAGAGGTCCAGAGCTTCCTGGGCTTTTCAAACTTTTATAGGAGGTTCATCCACCACTTCTCCCAGCTGGTAACCCCTCTCACCAGGCTGACAAGAAAAGAGGTACCCTTCGTCTGGTCTCCTGAGGCCCAAATGGCTTTCGACCAACTGAAGAAAGCGTTTACCTCCGCGCCCATCCTACGACATGTCAAACCAGACCTTCCCTTCATTGTCGAAGCAGATGCCTCCGATGTGGCGGTCGGAGCCATATTGTCACAAAAACAACCAGAGACCGGACAACTCCATCCGGTTGCATTTATGTCCCGGAAGCTATGCCCGGCCGAACTAAATTACACCATCTCTGAAAAAGAGCTACTCGCCATCAGAGAAGCGTTCCTGGAGTGGCGACATTGGTTGATGGGCGCGCAACACCAGGTAACGGTATTTACCGACCACCGTAATCTCCAGTTCCTCAGATCAGCCAGACACCTCTCGCCCCGTCAAAAGAGATGGATGCTCTTTTTTGCCGAGTACGATTTTCTCGTTACCTACAGGCCAGGAGCCCAAAACAGGAAGGCAGATGCCTTGTCCCGTCAGGACCTGCATGGCCCACCAGCAGAGCCCATCGACCAGCCCATCCTGTCACCAAGTCAAGTGGTGGGAAGCTTACAGACCACGTCGTTCTTACAGGAGGTGAAAAAAGGGGTACAGACGTTTGCTTGGAGGACTTGGCTGAAGCAACATAAAGAATGGCGCATCCGCAGCGGCCTTCCCATGTGCGGTTCTCGGGTGTTGCTCCCTACTCTTCGTCTCCGCAAACTCGTCTTCACCTGGTGTCACAACGCTCCGAGCGCAGGGCATATGGGAGGAACCAAGACGCTAGAACTGGTGTTAAGACAATGCTGGTGGCCTTCGGTGCATCCCGATGTACTGCTATGGGTGAAACGCTGTCCCGTCTGCGCCCAAATGAAGGCGGATCGACAAAAAGAACAAGGCCTCCTCATGCCGATGCCGACCCCAACGCAACCGTGGGAAAAAATCTCGGTCGATTTTATCGTTGGTTTGCCTCCGGATCAGGGCTGCTCTGCGATTATTGTGGTAGTCGATTACCTGACAAAGATGGGACATTTCATCGCGTGCAAACAAGTACCGACAGCAGGGGCCCTGGCTAAACTCCTATTGATACACATAGTGCGGCTCCATGGCCTTCCCTTAGAGATCGTCTCGGACAGAGGGTCGCAATTTACAGCCCGTTTTTGGAAGGTTTGGTGTGAAGAACTTGGCATCCAATCCTCCCTCTCCACCAGCTTCCATCCCCAAACGGACGGTCAAACCGAAAGACTAAATCAGACCCTAAAACAGTACCTCCGTTGTTATGTTGATCAGGCAGCAAACACTTGGGTGGACTGGCTCTGGGTGGCCGAGATCGCCTACAACAACGCTATACACTCCTCCACGCACTTCTCACCCTTCTTTCTTGCTTCCGGTCATCATCCCCGATTCCTTCCGTTTCTCCTACCACACATAAACAGTAAGCTTCCCGAAGTCCAAACCAGGGTTAAAAGTATTCGCGATACAATCAAGAAAGCCCAAAACAACCTAACCCTGGCCAAAACACACTACAAAACACAAGCCGATAAACGATGCCGAGCTCCGCCGGAGTACCGCAAAGGAGTCAAGGTGTGGTTATCAACAAAAAACATCCGATTTCGTAGACCTAGCGTGTTCAACCCGAAGTACATCGGGCCATATCCTGTGGTTCGACATGTGAACCCGGTGGCAGTGCAGCTACAACTGCCTAAGACCCTGAAGATACACCCGGTGTTCCACGTCTCTCTGCTGAAGCCTTCCTTCTGTCCGGTCCGTAAGGTGACGGCCCCCGTCTGGGTCCAACATGAACAGGAGTACGTGGTACGTCGGGTGCTGGACTCCAAGTGGTCTCGAGGCAAACTGTGGTACCTTCTGGCATGGAAGGGTTATGGCCCGGAAGAGAACTCCTGGGAACCTGCGTCGGCGGTTCATGCGGATCGCCTGGTGGCAGCCTTCCACCGCCGCTGCCCGGGCAAGCCTAGTCCTTCTCTCGCCGCGGGACGCAGTGTGAAGGGGGATGTGCTGTCATGATCGCGCAGACGGGCTGGAGAAGCCACGCACAATCCGGCAGCAAACCAAGAGCGAAACAAACTACGGGTCCCAGAAGGCACCGCGACCATGTTCCCACCGAGTGCCAGGAGCTGCCGACATAAAAGACGAACACAAGCCTGGGGGCGGTGCCAATGATTACGAAACTGACTTGTTGACTGTCAACGGCTCCCGTCTGCTCTGCGGAGTCCTCCGCGGAGAAATCCCTTGAAGCCTTCGCCTAGCGAGATCTACCCGTGCTCCCTGCCCGGGAAACCTGCAACAATCACCCCGGACTCAGAAGGCGATCGCATCCACGGCCACAGCTGACGGCGGTGAACCGGGTGAGTGAAGCCGCGAGCCCCCCTTCCCTACCAGAGGCGCCCGTGGTGTGCCGGGTTCCAGCCACCGGAGGGGCCGCCCTCATTCCCCGACTGCCTCTCTATACCCTTCGCTGCTGCGGAGAGTTCGCCACACCGTACTCAGTTACGGGAAGTAACTCGCTCCCCCCAGGTTTCCTTCCGTTCTGCTCGCTCTCAAGACCCGTAACAGCAACGCTCCTCAGCCCCACGGATGCCTGGGCTTGAAGGAGAAGCGCTGTAAGCGGCCCCGAACCCCTAACTAGTTTACCTTACCTTCCTCCGTGCGACAGCTGCTACGTCCGTGCTCCTCAGCCCCACGGATGCCTGGGCTTGAAGGAGAAGCGCTGTAAGCGGCCCCCGAACCCCTAACTAGTTTACCTTACCTTCCTCCGTGCGACAGCTGCTACTTCCGCGCTCCTCAGCCCCACGGATGCCTGGGCTTGAGTAGAAGCGCCGTGGGCTGTAACTGGAACTCCGGATCTCTGCACCATACTAGTAAAGCGCCTCCCATCTTGGTGCTCTCCGGCCCCACGGATTCCTGGGCCTGGAGCAGCACTGACGAGAGCAAGGCTCACCAGACGTATTGGGGCGAAACACACTGGAAACCGGGGATATAGCCGCTTCTACAACCCCTGCGAGAGGAGGCCAGGTAGCGGATCCTTTTTGGACTAAGACGCAACTGAACCCCATTCCACCGTCAAGGGAAGAGAGAGACAGGTATATTAGGAAAGCACCGCAGCACCTTACTCCAGCCAAGGGAAAGAAGGAATCGTCCCTAATCTTTCTCCTTCTCTCATTTCAGGTATCTCTCCCAGCTGTCTCCTCCCTTCCTTCCCTCGCCCACCTGTCTCCCGAGCCCGAGGGTCTGTTATACGAATCCGGTTGGGGACGGATGGGAGGGGGACCCCTATATAGCATCAGCGTCATCCCGAGGAGTAAACCCGAGGTATATCACAACATCTGCTACTGCAAAGCACAACAACAGTGCACATTGGATGCAGAAAAAAATCAACACAGCTGATGGACATTGCCTATGTGGACACACCTACAAATCACAAAATAAAATACACCCCATACCAGACCATGATCCTTTGCCTCTACACTGCAGCACAGCAAGTCAGATCAGAAATATTGGTCACATAAGGCAACCCTTTTCATACAGTCCCAACACACATACTTCCCACACTTTTCTTTCCTTTTTTCTACATATTTCTTTGGTGTAAGGGTATTTTTAATTTTCTTCATTCACTTTATTTAATTAACATGTCACGTGCAAACAATCCATGTTTTTCTGACACTGAGCTGTCAGTGATGGTCGACGAAATCATTAGAGTAGAGCCACACATTTTTGGAGCCCAAGTCCAACAAACGTTTCTCACTAGGAAGAATGAAATGTGGGACAGGATGGTCAACAAAGGGAATGCTACAGGTACCACCCTGTGCACAAAGAAGGGGATAAGGAAGCAGTGGCATGACCTGAGGATGACAGTGAAGAATCTGGCCTCCAGGCACAACCTTGCGGCCCAGAAAACTGCCAGTGGTCCTCCCGGCCCACCATTAAAACTCACACACTGGTAAGACAAGTTGTATGCCAACCTGCATTCTGAGGGCTTGACAGGAATACCTGGGGGAAGAGAGACAGGTAAGTAACACCACACCAATTGTTACAACATATCAATGTTCCGTTTGCACACATATCATCTCTTGCTATCATGTTTCTCATCTACTTTTTCTATATGCAGTAGCCAAAGTATCAGAGATGTGTGATTGGCAGTTACAATCAGTAGCCGTGCACATAAGTTCACATGTATCAACCTCCATTACATTCCACATGTGGTAATAATGTCTGTAAGTGCATTACCATCAAATCATCGTCCCAGGACCCATTATATGTGCAAATGTCTAATAGTATCGCCCACCATAACTGTATTTTGCAACCAGGTATTTAACACAAACCAGTGTTGCTAGTCAAAATTCAAGTCAAAATTGAAAACGACTACAACTACCATGAGGCCCTGTTTCTTGAACACTTAACAGGAGGTGCCAAGCACTTAGAAGGGAGGAGGCAAGGAGGTTGTGGAAACATCCTATTTCTATGATGTGGGACATTCTGATGGAGGACTTTAAGCAGCTGGACCTTTTTCCCACACACAGTAACCCCTCCCAATAACACATCCAAACAGCTTATGACCGTGCGTCAGGGATGTCTCTATAGGCACCAGACACACTGCAACCGTGAACAGGCAGCGATGGACAAGTCATGATATGAGGAAGGTACTAATAGGCAGCAACTCACATAAATAATGGCAGACCAGGAGGGAGGATGGTGGGAGGGGGGATGTTCCATATGTTAAGTTTCTGAAATATTTAAACATACTATGTGCCAGTACTACTGGTGAAATAGTTCATCTCAAGTGAACACACCTTTAACTCCTGACCGCAATAGCGGATGTATAACTATGATCATTTACAACCGAATTGTCTCAGCATAAAGATGTAATTTGTACTTGAAAGGGGAAATAACAAAACCAAATGCCAATTGTGCTAACTATGTCACATTGCAATCCCATTTTGGTAATCAATAAAGTATGTTTAAAAGAAAAAACAGGAGGTGCCAGTGTTGTTTGTCCTTGTCAGCCATGTGACTACTTAGGTTCACCTCACAGGCAGTTAGTCATTGGTCAAGTGTGGGGTATGAGTGATTGAAATGATTACAGCTACCACGAGGCCCGCTACCTCTAACACTGAACAGGAGGCACCAGTATTGTTTGTCCTTACTCACTTGCAAGCCATGTGATTACTGAGGTTCACCTCACAGGCTGTTAGCTATTAGTCAAGTGTGGGGTAGGAGTGATTGAAATGACTACAACTACCAGGAGGCCCTGGTGCTTGAACACTTAATAGTAGGCACCAGTGTTGTTTGTCCTTACTCACTTGTCAACCATGCCACCACTGATCTTCACCTCATAGGAAGTTAACCATTGGTCAAATGTGGGGTAGGAGTGATTTGAATGACTAACGCTACCATGATGCCCTGTTGCTTGAACAATTAACAGGGGGCACCAGCGTTATTTGTCCTTACTCACTTGTCAGGCATGTCAACACTGATCCCCAGGTCATACAGACTGATCACCTAACACACAATGCTCTGCTCAGGCACATGCCAGACTGCTGAGCCTGAACTTACCCATGTCTCCATAAAGGAAAAGAAGGCGGCAATGAGTGACACCATACCAAGTGTGTACCTGAAATATCAGTAATTCATGAAGCTGATTTGAAATGGCTGGTGACCCATTGACAGTGCACAGCACACACGATTACCAATGCTAAATCTACCAACAAGTAGTGTGTATATGCCTGTATGGTATACACCTAGGACTTGGAATTTACTAATACACATGTAACTTCTACCCTGTGTTGGCTTCAAGTTATTGGGACATGCCATGTCCATCCCTCATGTCAACATGAAGCATATTAGTACAGCAAATGATCAGGCCAATGCCACTTCATGTAATGGATGTCTCCCAATGTCTTGCAAACGCATCAAACATAGTGGGGATAGTTCACAATGTCAACCTCCAACCCTTTTGTCCCTCTCAGGCCTGAACTCACCGTGTAGCAAATGATGTGGCTGTACATACCACACTTACAACAATAACTGTTTACTCTATGTTGGAACAGGTCGATCCAGCACAACATCTGGCCAGACTCAGGACACTGCACCGATTCCACCTCCCCCCTGGATCAAGCCTCCAGTGATGCAGAATGTCCTGGACCCATGGACCTGGGGGACCCACCTGGCCCATCTGGACAGCCTGAGCAGATGGGAACAGTGAGTCTCACTGTGCCCACAACCATACCTTCTACCCCATCTGCAACATCTCAGCTGACCTCTGCCCCAACAACCGATGGGCCTAGCAAGAGCAGCAACATCTCCTATAGCCCAGTCCCACTTCTGGAGGTGAGGATTGACAACACTCCTACGGAGGACGTAGGAGCCAGATGGAAGGGGCAGGCCTGGCCAAGGTTACAGGCCCGTGGGGGCACGGTTGGTGGAAGGGTAGTGGGCCCACAAAGCGAGGCCACTGGTGTCACTGACGCTCAGGCCAACATCGCCTAAGTCCTGGGAGCCTAATAGGACTCCCATGGAGTGATGGGCCAGGTACTCGAGGAGCTCCGGAAGATGAAGCAGCTGCAGATGTCCATAGACCAGAGGCTGGAAAACCACAGTGACAACATGGACCAGCTCATAGGGGTGATGAGGGACATTAAAACCACACTATACAGGGCTTTTCCCCTACCACCTACCCCTTCCTGTCGTCCATCTACATATGGCCCTTCTACATCTGTGGCAGCCACAGGAAGGGAGGGCCTGACAGAGGACGACTCCTCAGACACCCCTAATCCTGCAGCAGCGGACCCACCCACCCCCTATTGTGGTCCGGGATGTCCAAGAAAACATCTAGGAGGTTTGGTTTGCAAGGCACCCACCTCTGCCAGGAAGAAACATCCCACCTGATGTCCTCCTTTGTGTGCAACATGTTCACTTTGTTGACTATTTCTGTACACTTTTCCATTTCTGATGGGAGGAGTGTATTGGACTTCAGAAACTGTGGCTCCTATAAAATGGCTTCCTCCACCAACACTGACTACTACACTCTTGTTTTGTCACTATTTGTCTCTATATTTTTTCTTTATATTGTGCACTGCAATAAATTCAATTGTCACAAAATCATTCACTCTTGTAGTATCATTCACATCTAGCAAGTTATGAGGTTATCCCCTTGTGAATTACCAAATGTAAGTGGAAGCTATTTGAATAAGCTTGGATGTATGGAATGTAAACAATGTGCAACTGAGTATCACAACCACGTCACTCCAACACAGACATAACAAGTGTACAGTCTCATGACATCTTTATTCATAGTTCCAACATTAGGCCGGCATAATGTCAAAAAGAGAGGTAAATAATACATAACTGAAATGATCTGTGTCAGTGACCACAAATGGCATGTGCAGACCTCAACAACATTGTTAGAGGGGGTACATCTGACAATGCCAAATAGTACTGACAAATGACAATTGGTTCATGGAATCAGCTGGACCCATATCGACAACTTCACAAAAGGAATCCCACTTCATTGAAAGCCAGAAACCAAAACATGGCAGGACAACAGTTTCTGAGCACAGGGTCATTCCAATACAGTGTTGCTGCATCTGATGGAATGTATCAAACATATGTCAGGAGTGTGCAACAAGCACTGTGGCATTAGGGGTGGGTGGAATTTGTGTAGTCGCGCTACGCTAAGCCCCCGCGAAATGGTAAAAAATCTCCAAGAGCACGCAGAAATTCCGCGAACACGTGGAATTGCTTGTTAGCTATGCTTTTTTCCTGTTTGCGAACGCTGTTTGCGTGCTCGGGGGGAAATATCTTGCGAACACGCATTTTGAGAATGTGAACAAGCAAAGAATTCCGCGAAGCCACGGCACGCAGAAATTTGGGCAATTCTGCGTTCTCCGCGGAACACGAATTTACCCAAATTCCGCAAATTCCGCAAGCGGAACAGAATTTACAGCACAAGCCTGTGTGGCATACAATGATGAGACACATCAACAGCTAAATCCAGTTCATACAAATTGAGGACATAGCCATTGTGAAGGGAGACTAGCATGGTTTGGCCCAACAACATTGTGTTGGAGCCCATGATGGCACACATATTGGAAAAGGACCACCACACCACAGTCCAATGGAGTCTAAGCAACTTCTATCCTATCACTGTGCAAGCTGACTTAGTACTGGTGTTGTACACCCAAAGTCTGTCCCAGACATTCCCAGGAACAACCCATGTCCACTTCGTACTTCAAAACAGTATCATATACCTGCTGATGTCACAATTCTGAACTGTCCAAACGAAGATGACATGGTGAAGGTACCTAAAACAGATCAATACAAAGAGATAAGCTAGGAAGCCATACATTTGACACCAATCACAGTCCACTTCTGAAGTACACAGTACATGGTTAAACTACACAAAGCAACATCAACAACATGTGCATGTGTCAAGACCTTCGTCCACAAACAGCTGTGCACATAGTTTGCCACAGCTGTACATACCTAACATGTATCCATGAATGACCTCCTCACAGCATCACACCAACAGTCACTGTAACAGTCAAAGTCATGACATCTCATAGCATACTTATACTCATGAGAAGAAGTTGTTTTTGAGCTCCTGACGCATGTCAACTTATTCCTCTTCACCACTATCATCATCATTTGGCATTTCAGGATCCTCACCCGGTGGCTCCTGATGGTCTCCATCCTCTGCGATGAGAAGGATGTTCCATCGCAGTGTGAGTTTGTGGAGCATGCAGCAGGCAATGGTGATTTGACACACCTTCCCGGGTTAGTAGAGGAGGGCTCCCTCAGTCACGTCCAGACATCATTCAAGAGCCCAAAAGCCCGCTCCACCAACCGCCATGTTCTTCCATGGGCCTCATTGAAGCGGACTCCCCCTGGCGTTGTCAGATTCCTCAGTCGTGTCAACATCCATGGGCAGTTGGGATACGCTGAGTCTCCTAGATGGAAGACAGACAGAAGTGCAATAATGAGTCACACAGTTTCAGAAGATACGACCTTACATCACACACACAAAGGTTGGACACGTAATACTCACCAGCAAGCCAGGCCCTCTCCTGTAGTAGTTGTGACATCAGCTGGGGTATGGTGCTGTTCCGCAGCATGAAGGAGTCATGGGTACATCCTGGGATTCTGGCACAGACGTGTGTGATGCATAAATCCAATAAAGAAACCACTTGCACATTAATAGAATGGAAGTGCTTCCTGTTCCTATTAGCCTGTTCACTGACTTGCGGTGGTACTAAGGCAATATGTGTACCATCAGTAGCTCCAACCACATGTGGGCTGCAACCAAATCCATAGAAGTCACCCTTCAAATTGGCCACATCTTTAAGTCTGGGGAACTGGATGTAGCTGTCCATGTGTCTCATCATTGAGGAAAGCACATCCCGTAGTACACCATTGAACATAGTTTATGACATTCTACCAGATATAGTCACAGTGTACTGGAAGGAACCTGTTGCCCGGAAATACAGTGCTGCCATGAGATTCACCATTGGTGTCAGAGATGTGAGATAGTTTTTTCGAGGACGTAAATGAGGCTCCAAACGGTCACATAAATCTTGTATTAGCTGCCAAATGAGAAAAAACTCCCTGATTACGTCTCTCTCTTCTATAGTTTGACGGTCTGGAAATGATTGGTATACTGGAGGGTGTTGTCTCTTCCCTCTGCCAGGGTACCTATGTGTGGAGTGTGTATGGATAATGGTCACAGTGTCCACTAACATTTACCAAGACACACCCAAAAGTCATGAGACCACACATGCCAGCATATGTTAGCACTACACAACGATTCCCATCATGATTTCATAAGATACAAATGCATACATATCAACATTGGGATGAGGAAAGTCGTCGAGATGCCGAACAATGATCTGGAACTGCAATTTCATACCTATCACCCATTGACCACTGTTGTAGGATAGGCCAATCCAAGCAGAAGACAGACTCAAGTAAGACATTGATTGTCCTGAGAAATACGCGAGCCTCCCACATGAATTGGATCGATTGCCATTACTGCAAGTTCCACCTAACATCCCCAATCTGAACTCCACATGTGTCTTTAACAGCACTGTGCACATCATTCAAACTTCTATTGTATGATGGAAACCGTCAATGTGTGGAGTCTGCTTTGCACAGATAACTACCGTCACCTTTTGTGTACAGTGCACTGCAGTAATCATGTGTTCATACACAGTAATGTACTACCCTAGCATTTGTTCATTGGTATAGGCAGAGGAATGGTGTCATACATCAGGTGACATGTTCCAACATATTTGTACTGGTGGAGACACACTTATAAGTTCATTTTCTATGTGTTTTTCTACACTGACATGGCAGATCCATGACCTCACTAATGGGACATGCTGAATCGCCTACCGACGGTGGATTTAAACCGTGTGGTAGATGGCTTCCTCCATGATGATCACAGCTATAGGCTAACGTTGGATAATGTGACTGCCGTGGTCCAAGGGTTGTGTCCATCTACATAGCAGACCGCCTATGTGGACGCCTGACCTTGCTAATGGGACATGCTGATTCTCTGACCGCCGCATGATTTAAACCGTGCGATAGGTAGCTTCCTTCACGGCGGTCACAGCCATAGGCTAGCATTGGATAATGTGACCAGCGCAGTCCAATTCTTGTGGCCATCTACACAAAGGACCGCCAATGTGGTGTACGTGTTCGTTGCCATTTGAAAATCAAATCACTTGCCTCCAGACACTGCAGCTTACAACACCTTCTCGACTTCAGCTGCTGTTTGTCATCTCTGGGAGCTGTGATGGCACACTGTATAGGGAGCGGCGCCCCTGCCTTCACTCTAGAGGAGCTTGGGACCCTGGTGAAGGGAAGTCCTTCCCCTGTATCGCCAGTTCTATGGCTCACCAGAGGAGCAGGTGAGTACTGCTAATACAGTCTGTACTCTTCAACAAATATCCTATCCTATCATATGGGCCACAACGTGCCTCAGAATCCCAGACTGACATCAGAGTTTCAAATAGTGTGTCCCCTACATAGGAAAATCATATTATGGTTCATGTGGCACTGTACTTAGTGGACTTCATATCACCATATTGATGTGTAATCAGTCCTAAATCCCACACCAGTTGCATGCACGTATCTATGCAGGTATAAATGTTTTTGTTTGTTGCCTATGATGAATTTGATATTCAGTACATTACAGATGTGCTATCAAATGTATAGGCCTTAGACCCTAACTTGTGTATGCTTCCCATAATTAGCATTTTAGGATGATGTGGGATACGTGTACAGTCCCATATATCACTCAACACACATGGGGCCTCACCAAACTGTTGTCTGGGAGATACCAACACATAACAGACCCCTTCAGAGTGATCCACAACTGTCATGTCATATATAGGATGGCCACAAGATGTACTTTTAGGTATGGAAAATGTGGGCATATCATGGTCGTGTGTTGAACAGTATGCTCAGGCTGCAGAGAGGAAATCCTAACAATGAGTTGTGCCCTGTATGGTCCATGGCCCAGGCTGTAACAGAGATAATGTAGCCTAAATCGCTGTAACTGGACCATGAGTTGGCCTTGATTCACCTAGTATTACTATAGTTGGTAGGGTGCATGATGGGATCCCCAGACCCAAGACTACTGTCCATGGACCCATATTGTCATTGTCTGTCATTACCTTAGGACAGGCACCTTACTCCCACATGTCTTAGATTTTATTGTCCAATGAGTGATGCTAGCATTGTACAGGAACATTGCTCATATGAAACATGTACACTGTAGAGAGTTAGTTACATCTGCAGTGCAGTTCAGAAGTGCATCACCAGCTATGTTAGAAGGAACAATCATGTAGTATGTATTATGGTATGTTGATGCCGTCTCATACAAACTGCCACATATGGTGTATCTTGTGATGCCAGGACTTCCCACACAAACACATGCAGACGTAGTATGATGTCCAAATGAGTAAATCACATGTCCACTGATCCTCAGAGAGGGAGTTCTCAGTTACACACATGCCAGGCCTTTCATTGTGACCCAAATCTTGGAATGTAGTCAATGCAATGGTAGCAGTTATGTCTTGGACTGTTTTAATAAAGTATTTTGTCCAGACTGTTCAGGTGTCTGTCCAGTGATGGACTAGTACTGTACCCTTCAGGAGGACACAATGGTGTGTTCTGCTACATGTTAACTCCTTTCAGAGCACATGTTGGGCCAGCACTATGTGATGTCTGTGGGCTGGCCTAGTCGGTATAGGCATAATCAGGATTGAGGTTAGTCCTCAGATGACTTAAATAGTGTGTAGTAATGCTTTTTGTGGTACTCAGCATGTGCGCTTTATGCATGTAGTGTGTGCAATATAGATCGATGGTTATGCTTGCTGTCTACAACCTCTTTGTCACTGTACCACATAACCTCTATCTTGCATGTCTACTCCGTTTCTTCATCTATTGCATCCATACAGGTCAAAGCCCATCAGAAGGTGTCCATATGGAAGGCCTTCGCACGGAAGATGCGGACCCTGGGGGTCACTCGTCGGCGCAGTGTTCACTGCAGAAAAAGGTGGGAGTAAATAAGAGCTGGACTTGTAAGATCGTGGGGGTACAGCTGGGGCTGTCCTTCCAAGGCAGAAGGGGCAGTCGCCGGACCCTGACCCCCCTAATGGCCCGCATACTGACAATGGCATACCCAGACCTTGTTGGGCAATTGAGGGCCCAACAGCAGCTAGGAGGGGGGAGTATTGGCCAGAGTGAAACATTCTGCAAGACCATCTATCTTTTGTTACAGGCAGGTATTTCCCCATCAAGTTTGAAGGTGACTCATGTTCCACGCAATGAGGAGTTGTTGCATGTGTAGGTCTGGTAGGAGGTGCAAGGTGATAACCATAGACTTGTGTACATGTAACCAGGAACAATGCAGGGTCTAGTCAAATTGCAGTTTCCAGAGTTGAACAGCCACATGGCTGCCTAATGTCACAGATCACCTACTTTATCTTTTGCTGTCTTATGTGACAGTTGTCCCAAACAGGCCACTTGTCACCCTCGTGTCTGGAGTGATGCTCCCACACTACTGTGTCTCATGTGATGGTGGACCACTTTCTTGTGGCATGGCATACAATGCACTACTTCCCCTTGGTAAGTGGGGATTGTACTGTATCATGAGGTAACTAACAGCACTGGGGCCATCTGTATTGCTGCCTACATGCTGGTATGTGTACATTTATGTGTTGTACTTTCATATGTACAACTGTTCCAGACATGACCTGAGGCTCTACAAGGTTTTCATTCTGATTGCTACACATTTGTATGTGTTGGCCAATGTGTACATGACAATAGAATTCCACGATGGGCATACAGAGTAAATTTAACCACATACAAGGGTGTGTAGACATGGGTGGGTGAGTCCCACATACCCAATGACATTGATGGATGTCATTAGCCAAGTCAAGTTGTTGAGGCAATAACACACATCATTGGAAGACTTCCAATACTATCTGGCAAGGTGAGTTTGCATGTTATTGAGAAGGATGTATTCAGTGAGGTGTGATACACATGTGCATTTATGGCGGGTCATTCTGTGGCTGGTGACATCCATGGGGGAGTGACATGCTGACATGTTGGGGTCATATGTGTGTGTAAGCCCTCAGTAGTACATTGGTATTTGTGTTTGCGGGACAAGGAATGTACAGTGTATTCCCTTCCCTTTTGTACATGAGTGAGGCCTCTTTATGGACTAAATATTTCCTGAGCCTTATGTACTTTCAGTGTTCTAATGGCATTGACATTTGCAATGTGAAAAAGGTGTGCTCATATGAACCAATCTTGACTCGGGATGTTCCTAGGCAGACTCATGTACAATGTTTCTTTGTGCTGAAATTGCACACCACTTGGAGCCACATTGTCTCCATTCAACTCTTCTGTATTACATGTGACACCTAGCTAAGCTACTCATGTACAGCTTTGAGCTGCGTCATCTGGCAGTGGACAGATGTGAAAGTGTCACTTGGGAAGTGTGAACAGTGTGAAATGGGCACTTCCATGTTACCTTCTTCTTGGTAGTCACATATTGCTGCAACTTCGTTGTATTAGGTGCACAGCAATTCTATATGTTGTGGGTTAAGGACACCTGACCGTTTGCTGATTGCAAGGCTGTGTGTAGATAGGTAGTAATGCATTACATCCCATTTGATGACATCAGGGAACAATTGTATGCTACAAGGGCCTGGGTTGACATGAGGCTGGATCTGGGAGTCACACATGCAGTTGAAGCAGACTGTGGTTATGACACCATTATGTGTGACTGTGCACAGGTCATGTAGCATTCATGCATGTGCTCATGCCAATGTTGCAGGCCATGTAGTCATTCTTCTATGTGTTGTGATCTGTGCAATTGTGTAATGTATTGTGTTAGGATCTGTTTGCCCAGTGTGTTCACACAATTGGTCAAACAAACACAACTGTAGTCACACATCCCAAATTAGCCAATAACAACAAGTAGCATCAGTAGCAATGGCCGGACAAAGGTGTTCTAAACAAAGCAAGTTGTTAATTATATATGTATTGGGTTCCAAAACCAAAGGCCAATGGCCAGTCCAAAATCCAGTATGTGGTCCAGCACACTACTGTTCCACCTAACGTGCCTACCAGAGCACTGCAAGCTAAACCTCCCCAGGAAGGGGCATCTAGTGGGCAGTCCAGGCACCTGAATGATGTCATTTGGGTGGGCTGGGGTTGGGATCAGGAGGGCTGGGTTGATCCTTGGGAGGGCTGGGCTCAGGATTGGGAGGGTTGGGTTGGGTTGGTCTGTGGGAGGGCTGGGCTCGGGTTTGGGAGGGCTGCGTTTGACCATACGGACGATTCAGTAAGCATGAAGGATAGTGATGGGTATAGGGAGGGTGGGAGCAGTTTTTTTAGTTATTTGTTTGGCTTTAGAAGATCTGCGGTGGGGTGGGGAAGAGGTCCTTTGGGTTTTGGGAGGGGGTCGGTCGGTTTCTGGATGGGTGGGTTTCCTTTATTTACACACTTGTGGGGCATGGAGAGGTTTAGTGGGGGACAGGTGTTTTTGGTGTGGAATTGGAAGTGGAAGGGAAGGGAAGGGTAGGAGTGGGGAAGAAGATATTTTGGCTTGGGAGGTAACTGTGGCAGGGAAGAGGTCAAGGGCAAACAGGCTAAGTTCTTTGTGAGACTAGGGAGGAGGTAAGCCAAGGCATTGGGTGTTGGAGGTAGAGGGATGTGAAGTCTGAGGTGTGGATGCATGTGCTGTTTGTGCATATGTCTGTGTGTGTTTGGGTGATGATTGTTCCTGTCCCTTGCCAATGTGTGATGTGTCTGTGGTTGGTGGTGTGGGTGTTATGTCTGGGTGTGTGATGTCCGTAGTGGCCTTTTTCACATGGGTGAAGTGTGAAGGCCCATTACAGTGCTTTAATTGTGGAGGTGTGTTTTATTTTCCTGAGACATCCATACTGATGTATGTTCGATGTTACAATAGGACATAGGTTATGAGCAATGTGAGGGTGTCACAGAAGATGATTGCTATGTTACTCATGAGGAGGTGCTGTTTTGTGACACTGTTTAGTGCACACATCAGTACACCAGCTTCTGAGATTTGCACACATGTAGAGTTTGTGAGAGTGTGCCTGTACATTGCCACTGACCTGGACGTAGAGGGCATCATGCAGATGTGATGGGAACATACATTCTGTGATGTTGCGCACAGGGACCCAAAAAATATGTTTGGACCAGGGATAGAATGCCCCTAGCCTTATCCACGGGGTTGTGGTTCCAGGGGAATGTATACAGTGTTACAACCCATGACTGATGTATCGTGTGGGACAAAGTTGGCTAGGAGTGCTTTCAGTCAGGTAATGTGCAACGTCTGCAGTTGTTCACCAGGGGCCTGCCCACACTGACACATACACATGTTCTCTGTCTTCTATGTTTTGGTGGACTTGTACAATGTGGTGAATTTTGTGTTTCATTGTGTTTTTCGTCTTCTCCACAAGAGGACTTTGAGTGAGATGACTGTACTGAGGGGTGGGGTCTCTCACAGGTGTGTCACTGATGTACATGAGGGTGTGGCTTACAAGCATGTAAGCTGTACATCTGTGATTGGCATATTGTCCCGCACAAACAATATATTCCTACATCTGTCATTGCACAACATCAAGCTATCTGATACAAAGAGTTACATTGCACCTACAGGAAGCCAGGACAATTGGATTTACCAGTGGTTGTTAGTTTCATTAGTTATTGGAGCAACAACTATGACTTCATTGCATAATATTATGATAATGCTTCAGTTCTGATCTGACAACACTGGGAATGGAGTATTACGAGTCTCTATGCAGTTACCTCTGCGGCAGGGGAACGTCCTACTGCTTGAATTTAATGCGCACACTGAGGGTGAGTGCAAATATGGAGAGTACAATGGAACCCGTCTCTGCATCTGCTTTTTCGACCTGCCGGTGCTAACCACCGGCAGACCCCGGATCGCTTCAAGTCCTGTTCATAAAGCGGTCCAGTCTCTGACTGGCTTCATTGTTCCTTTCTGACGCCACTGTGGTCAAAAGTTCCTGTCGGAATCGACTGCAGCGGTCGGATTTTTGTGTATTTGCAAGCATTGTAATCATGCAGCCGGAGTGACCGCTTCTGATGAGACTGTCACGGTCCGACCGCTTCCGACAGGACAGCGGAAGCCGGTCCGACTGGCATTGTAATGAGGCCTTAAGTTTTCTCTCTCAACCATTTCATTTTACGAAAAATGTCCTACCTTCCCGCATTTAAAACAGTCTTTCAAAATAGCAGTGCAGCCAGTTTTATTGAAATGTGTTCCTGAACCACATCTCGAACACTTTCATTTGTTGGAGTAGTTGGTATTGTTGACCTTGATGGACATGTTTCTGGTGTCTTTGCATACGGTCGCCACCTCAAGCTGATTTTCCTTATCTTCATTCAACACTTCGAATTACCTGACCGATTTTTCAATCCACTTGGTAACTTCAATTGAAAGATTTTTGTGTTTGAGTAATTGCTCTTGGATTTTCTTATTGTAACAATGCATATTTATTTGATCTCTTATGTATTGCTCTGCAATGTTGCGAAACTCACATCTAGCAGCTAAAATACATAGCGCCACTACATCATTTTCAATATGCTCAGATGACCCTTGATGCCTGGAATAAAAATTGAAATGTTCCATAAAAATATTCGGTACAACCGTGAAATTTAACTTTAGTCTGTCCAAAGCCTCTGAAAACTCATCATAATCCTCAACACCCTACGGAGGAGTAAGCTCTAGTAAGTGGTCAAAAATCTCTTAAACCTCATTACCAATAGTCTTTAATAATAAACTCTTTTTTCTACTAAGTGTAAATAAATTGGTATCAATAGCACCATAAACTTATTAAACAAGCCCAACCATTTGCTCTATTTCATGGGCTGATCCCCAGGATTGTGTAACAAATGTGGCGGTGGATTGCAACATTGCTGCATGTTGACTGAATAACAAATTAGAGAACACAGTACTTTGGAACTAGGGCTGCCACAAAGTTCAGAATTACTCAAGCAATAAATTGGCACTACTGTGAAAATGTGCTCAGGAATATAGCATATGCAGAGGAAATAGAGAAAAATAAATAACACAGCAGGTAGCTGGCCGTATAACAGCAGAGAGTCTCAAACGAAGTGCGCTGCAGAAATCCGAAGGCAGACAACATGGCGGCACATAGTATGCGCCGCAGCCAGGAGGCACACCGCACTAAAAAGCACGGACTTACTAAAACAATGTACACTGCAGGTAAGATGGCCACACATAGAGCACGCAACAGCCGGATGGCTGTCCGCACAGCTGACAGTGGTGGCCAACACAATAAAATATGGGGTGGGTAGAGGGGGCGCAAGAGGGGGTCCAGCGGGTAGCATGGAGGGAGAGAGGGGGCCAGCAAAAAGTGCAGGGGTAGTGTGGAGGGGGGAGACTGGGTTAATGATAAAAATAATAAATAGATACTTACCTGGTGTTGCCGCCCGCCTCGCACTCCTCTGTTGCACTTCCTGAAGTCCCTGGCAAAGCACCAGACTCCTATCCAATTCCTGTGATGCTCTCATATGAGAGCAGCACGGGGATTGGCCTGAGTGGGCTAAAAAGACGCTCAGCTCAGGGCAGGGAGTCTGTGGGGTTTCTCCAGCCTGGCTGTTCAATACAGCTGGGCTGGAGAAACCTAAGTGGGCATGTGTGTTTGGCCGGCCTGAAAAGGCACACTTAAAAGTGCACGTAGTACTCCTCCTCCCTCCTCCAATGACTCGGCCCTGCCCCTCCCTGCACAACCTAGCACAGAGCCGGCAAATGAAAAATAAAACAATACTAAGATATCGTTTTATTTTTCACTTGCAGGTTCTTAGCCAGTGGGGCGATGCTCCTCTGCTATGGCGGAGGAGCCACCCCTGACAGCTGAGCGGTAAATTGTTGCCAATGACGTACGTTCGGTGCAGCATGGAAGCGTGCAGCCAGCAGGGTGAAAAATCTAGCGACTCTCCCCTCCTTTCCATGGTAAAATTTATGGCTAGGGACACTGAGCTTAAGTTGTTGTCAACATAAGGAATTGAATTGGAGCCTCATATAAGTTAAATAAAGGTTTATGGTAATAAATGTCCACAGCAACAGAAAAGGAGCCACTCACAACAATGCGACTGGGCCAACTCACCAACGGTAAGTAGAATACAATTAAACCAAATAATTCTTAAATACAGGAGTTCAGCCTGCGTGAGGTGCACGCAGTTGAACATTAAACCACAAGCAAGAACATGTAACAACTATAATAACCAACACAAAATACAAATCACCACACACTGAAACAGTTACAACAAATACCTAAGTTCCTGCAATGCTATACTAATAGAAAACTTGTCAGCATATGACAATTCTGGATCATTCACTCATCAAGGTTCCAGAATGGAACTACACTCACCATAGAAAGCACATCACATAGTACAATACCAGGCAGTACCAGTGTTGGACCCGGCCTCGTGGCGTGGCCCATTCAGACCCGTAGCGACACCAGGCTACCCCCTACACCCCACACGACACTGACTAGCGTAGCCTACCCGACCCAGAACCCGGGGTTACCCCCGACCCCCCTCCATCTTCCCGACACCGGGCATCCTTCCCCTTCCATCGGCCTCGCGGCCTCCAGTACCCGGCCCAGCACCCCAGATGGCCGCCCTCGACCCCAGCGCAACCCCTGCCTAGTCGCGTCATGCCGGCTGGGGGGAGAGAGAGCTCCTGGTGAGCAGAAGAGGGAGGAGTGGTTTCATTCACACCTGGCCTCCTCTCAAGAGATGGTTTCGATCGGCCCTCCGGCCACCCTGAGGGCTGGCTCCACGCCTGCTGCGTGTCTGGGATCCCTCCCGACCCCGCTTTGAAAGGATCAAAGGGCCGCGTGGCAGGAACCCCCAACAAACGACCCCCAGGCGCTAAGACCCCTGCCTGTGAGGACTCCGGACATCAAAGAGGAGTCGACCTATAACAAGGGGCGCCCTGGGACCCTCGGCAGTTGAATCCTGGAACGAACGAGCCCTGCTGACATGGTTGCGGCTGAAGAACATCCTCCCAACATCCGACTGAACTCTTGGGACCTCGGTGAGCCATGCAGACAGCGTCGCAGCTCCACCTGGCAGAGACGGACTTCTGCCTAACAACATCCGAGCCCTGCTGACGTGGTCGCGGCTCACCTTGCACCCTAGAGAACTCTGAGCCCTGCTGAGTGACTCGCGGCTCCTGGAAGATTGTCCGACCTCCGACACCCGGACTCGAGTCCTGCAGATTGGACACCCTCAAGAGACATTCCGGTCCGGCTGGACCCCAAAGATCGTCTCGTATCCCCCGGCTCGAGGATTGAGAGCCGTGCGCCGGATACACTCCCGCATTGACCCGATCCTAAGACTGTCCCGCTACCCCTACCCCCAACCGAGACTTTGTGAGCTCTTGCTCTACTTGTACATACGCCTGCGGATCATAAAGATCCTAATATTGCTAGATAAAGCATACGTATTCCAGAATCTACGGTGTGGTGTCTCTGTGTTGCCTGGTGCTGAATCAGCGTGTACGATCCTAGGTACGAGACCCAGTCCTGAAGGGGTCTCCGACCAGTGCTCGGCTATTTCTCCCGGAAGGGTGGGCGCAGGGTGGTCAGGCACATATTCTGTCCGTCCCTGGGGCTGGCCCTTCTAACAACTAGCTTGTAGAGTAAGTGATCCTGCACAACACTTCCACTTTGTATGAGAGCATGAGCAGTCTAATCTGCCGGTAGCTGCATTTCATTTTGGGGCAAAAGCAGACTTTGGTGGACCTATCTGATTATGTTTATCACACCGAAAAATACTCAGATATGGACAAGACAGCATACTTAATTTAGGTCAGGAACAACATGTTTTTAGATGGGAAATATTCTTGGTTGTGGACGCCAAATACATCCTTTCTCTTAAAGAGATGATGACCCTCACGTTATTATGGTGAGTGAGGTTTTTCCTCTTCTTGACTGAGTTTTTTTGGTTTATATGTGGCTCCCAAGGAGCAATTATTGCAGTGTGTTCTTTTTGGTGTGTCTAAATTTGGGGCACACTTCTGTGCAGACTTACTTTGTGCATTCTGAGGGTGTATTATCATGATGCATTCCCCTCCCTACCAGTGGGGTTAGATTACAGACATATAGTAAAAATGATTTAAGGTCGCTTAATATTCTCTACTTTAATCTTCACCCCCTTACTAAATGATTAAATCTAATCTATGTAGGGGTATATTAAAAGCTTAGGGCCTGGTTACGATTTTGGCGGTCTTAAGACCACCATCGCGCGGGGGTCACTGCCCACTGATTAGGCGGTCCGCCTTCTGTATTACAATGTTGGTGGTTTGCTGAATGAAAGATGCAGGAGCACCGCTGCCAGCCATTCGCCAACCGCCTCAACGTCAGTAAGGGAAAAGCAGCTGTCAAAGGACAGTACAGAGAAGTTCACTGCCATCCAAATTACGAGTTGGCTTTCAGAAGAGCCGACTGTGGCGGGAAGACCAGCCACTAGGTGCCGAAATCCAGGTAAGTTTGTCTTGTACCAATTGCCCATTGACTGGACCGGGCATATATGAGCCAGACACCAGCTATGGGAAAGTACTCGTAGTAGGTATTTTTTCACCTGTCATGCATATGTGCACATTTAACACTTGTACAGTCAAAATATACACACATGCATCGACACATATGAAAAACATATACACCGCTGTCAGAAACACCGCTGCTGGGCTAGCGGTGACATTGTATTATGGTGGGTGGGAAACTACAGCTGCAGCGGTCTTCCTGGGACCACTGCGGTGGCAGTACAGCGGTAAGTCAGACAAACTCGTAATCAGGGCCTAAGATAGTTAATGTGTCTATATGCTTTTGCCCCTTTACTGCCTTCCCTGCGTCATGGGCATTCTTTAAGGAAGGTTGTTAGTGTAGTTATTCATTGATAACTTCTCAATCAAAACCCGGAAAAGGTTTGGTATAAGGAAAAACAAAACAGATATCAACCCATGTTCCTAATTAAGTGTACCTACTTAGGGAAATTCCCTCCTTGCCAGTTTTATGTACCCTTAAAACAACACATCACTACCGATCGAGTTAGGGCTTGATTACAGTCTTGGGGGATAGGCTGCTCTGTCAGAAACGTGACAGATATCCCGTCAGCCGTAATACAAGTTCCATAGGATATTATGAAATTGTAATTTGGCAGACAGATATCTGTCATATTTGTGGTGGAGTAACCCTGTCTTACACGTATTTATCTACATACTGCCAGTTTGACGGTTGTAGCATTTTCCTAAAAACAGTTAGAAAAATAAGGTTTTGGCCACCTGTTGCACAAACATTTTCTTCTTCAGATGTAAGAGGGAAACAAAGTAGAAAAAACACTTAATTCAAGCTCATATTCAAATTTGATAAAAAAATTGCAGCTAGGAAAAATTATTGCACACATTTACAGCTGACTTACCAAAGAATTAAATATAGCAATGTAAACACAAATCTATATTTTTTAGGCCAGAGCACATGCATCTGTGAGTGGGTTAGCATATGACAGCTGCTCTAGTGGACAAAATACCAGGACCTGTATTACTGACAGGGCACACTGTCCTTGTTTGTGGCAGGGCACACCTTTAAACAGGTGCGCCAGATGCAAACAGGGACAGTGCACCCTATTACAATGAATGCGCAGTCCCCAGGTCAGCTGCGAACTTGCATTGCCTTGAGTGCAACGTATTCGGTAAATTATGGAGCGGCTGCTTCAAAGCCATTCTGTGTTGCTTAGTGCCACCTGCACTTAGAAGCGGGGTTAGAGATCCCCAAGGCAGACAGGTGCAGTAAGTGTGTCTATGAAACACCATTTCCCTTATCCAGAGGGCTGCCCTCTGGAGGAGCACTGTGAGTGCATCACTTTTTTATGGCACACTATCAGTGCGCCTCCTATTGGCATGTTTGCCTCTGCACCCACATCCATAATATGGCGCTGAGTCAAAGTTAACCCACACAAATGAAGGAATGCCCTCTGAAGATAGCGCTGGTGCTACATGTGGGCCAGCACTATCAGCATTACAGAAGGGGATGCACAGCCGTCTACAGCTACTTGTGCAATACTATAGTGCAAAGGGACACAAAAAACAGGGGCACACATGCCCGTTGTGCTCTCGGGCACTATAATTAATACAGTCCCAGACGTCCAGGGAGAATCAGTCCAAAAAAGATGGTCTTCCTTTAATAAGCCATTTAGTGAAATATGTGTTTTCAAAGTGGCAGTTATATTTTGGAGCAGCTGAGGGTCTGCGACCAAAGGGCAATATTAGCATCTGAACATCTTCAGCAGCTCAGCAGTTAGACCAGAAGAAATTATTGTGCTAAAATATACCACTTATTGAGTCCATGCAAAACAGCAAGTCATTGCTGCCAATTCTGAGAAAGAGCCATTAGAAATAGCGGATGTAGCCGCTCCCCTCCATCTAAAATTGGAAAGTGAAATTGGTACATTGAGAGCATTCACAGATTAACAGTGAGTAAGGTGAATAATTGTGATGTCAAACACTTACAACCTTCACATCTATGACATCACCAGAAGCAGTGTCACCGAAGTGGCGCGGGAACAGGTACGTCTCATGGATCGCCCCACAACAAGCTCCGATTCATGGAGGGAATTCCAATGAAAAGTAACACAGAGCTGTTTCACTGTTCAAAACCAAATGAGGCACTGGAGGGATAGTGTTGGAGAGGACATGGACTCCTAGACCACAGGATCACGTTATCTTGCCATGCCCAAAAAGCCATCCATTTGGAACAAAACTTCATACAAAAATAGAACCATCTTTAGCAGCAATTTCCCAATTTAACAATTCCCTCTTCTATTTGGCCCTTGAATGGCAAGATCATCTAGAAAGAAAAATACCTGCTTAGAATTTTAAAAATAGCAGCCAATAAATCCATCACTCTACAATGGAAATCGGACTCCTAACAATGGTCCAGTGGATGTAGAAGGTGAGAAATGTGTGAGAGATAGAGAGGTTGACACATAACATCCAACTTAAAGAGCCCACATTTAACAACAAATGGACCCCATATGCCAATGTCAACTCCCCAACTGACATTGGATAATACGCAAAGAGAAATTCATGTCAGACTTGAACCCAGTGGGCATGAACATGCCATGGCCATAGCAAAAGTGACAGATGGACATACTGAAGACTAATCGTTCATTTGTCTCGGGCCCCACAGTACCCCCAGAACATGTAATACAGTGAAACATGGAATTGTTATTATGAACCCACCCTGGACTGCCCGCTGGTCCATGGCCCCACTCGCACTCCAACATGCGACCCACCAGGGCCGGCTTTAGCGCTGGAAGCGCCGGGTCTGACAATCTTTTTTGGTGCCCCCCACCCCATATGACGTTTTCCTCGAATTCCCTCACTGCCACCTGCCAAAAGTGCCCCACATCTCTCCAGAGCCTCTCTCTCTAAAACATTTATTTTAATGCACTGGTAAAGGCTGGCTTTAATAATCCACTCAGCTATCCACATAAAATACAGATCTGTTCTTTGCAGCAGGCATATTAACCCTCTGCGCTACTTTATGACAGCCAAAACTGCCACTAGACAAAACTCAGATCTCTCTCTCCAGCAGGAACATTAATCACAAGAGTTATCATGACATTTTTATTGCTACCTCGAAACTGGACGCACAAGGAACTCTGCAGCAGGTGCTTTTAAATCCTATGGTATTCCTAAGCACAGCGCCCCCCCTGCACCCCCACCAGGTCGGCGCCCAGTGCGGCACCAGCGCAGCGCTCTAAAGCCGACCCTGCGACTCCCACACACAATAAATCCTAGATTATGCAATCACAACCTTGGAAGCCTGTACACCATTTGATTTCCCCCCATGTGTCAGTTTTCCTCTTGTGACTCCAGCAGGCCCCTCCTCCCGTTCCAGTTCTACTTTAACCATCCGCACTCCGGATTGAGGAAATCCCCTTCTGTAACATTTAAAATTGCTGCTCTTGGCAACCCCTCTTTTGTTTAATGCACAAAGAGGTAAATCTACATCTGCTTTACTAGGAAGAGACCTTTATGGTATAATGTTTGGTGGATTTCTTCATTGTCATTCTCCTGCAGACTACAATCACAGAAAGCAGGCTCAATCCACTGTGACAAAAACAAAGCCTCACCCTCATTTACGAATATTCTTAGCATCCTTATCCCAACAGCACACAATTTACGCACAGTCACTCACATGTCTACATGGCCTGCACTCTCATTGACCAAGTAGAATACCTCACCTGTCGTTTTCCTCTCTCTGCATCACGGACAACCTCGTTCTATTTGATCTGTAGACTAACTAGATCAAACAAAATGTTAACAGAAGAATTATCATTCCACATCGCCAATGCCTCCATTCAGCATAAGTGTCAATTCGCCAAAATGCCACGGATAGTGGAAGTGACATCACATGCACTTTGACCATAATGACATCACAGGAAGGGACATCATATGACCCTTGACCCTGCTTTTATTCCAGGAAGGCATGTCGTATGAATCCCTAACACCCACTTACACTCATTCTTATTCATTCTCACTCACTCACTTGCATTCACTCTTGGCTTGATTACGAGTTTGGCGGTCCTACAGCAGCAGCGGTCCTTCACCGTCCACTGTTGGACTGCCAAACTTGTGGTGCGGCCGTCCACCAGATCAGGAGTTAAAGCTGTCTGCAAGGGTCTTAGAAGAGCCTATAATGCAGACCGCCACAGTCAGACCACCAACTGCACCTTCCTGCACGGTGTTCACCGTGCAGGAAGTGGGGGTGCAAATACAGAAGGCACTACATGTGCCCCCCGCATGCACCCCCGGCCTAAATCCAGCAGGGGGCCATTGCGTTTCTGCCACTCTTTTCATGGTGGAATCACCACCCTGAAAAGGGCGACAAAAATGCAACTCGTAATATGCTCGGCAGTGCCGGCAGCGTCAGCCGCTTGCAGACCGCCGGCCCAGCGGGATTCTTGATCCTGGTGGTGCCGGCAGTATCATGGCGGTCCGGCTGCCGCAGTTTTACTACTGCGGGCGGTCCCGCAGTGTGGCAGTAGTCAGACTGCCACCACGGGTTCTGTGGTCCTATGGACCGCCAAACTTGCAATAAGGCCCTCAATTTCACTCATACCCATTCATAATTACTGACACTCAGGCCCAGGTTTTCTAACACTTTGCACCGTATTTGTGTCACTTTTGTGATTGGGTGGAATTTACTATTCAAAGCAAATCCTCATTTGTGTTGGATAGTAACCCAAAGTAGCACAACATTGTGCTATATACTGATTTGCGTTATTTCGCAACAATTGGACTTTCCGTGCATGGTGCATGGTGCATGGGAGCCTTCATGCAGCCAACCATAGATTTTGATGCAAATTCCTATCTACAAACATTGCTAGAGAGGAATTTGTGGCAAAATCTTTCAACTTCTCGAGGCAGGCATAATAAGGAGAAATGTTTTATTTCTCCTCTTTTTACAACTTTGCACATTTGCTGCATTGTACAGCAAACGTACAAAGTGGGAAAAGTCTTAAAGCATAGTGTTTTTTACTGGAAGCAGTGCTTTACAGTACAAAACCTATGCTTCAGAGAACAAACACACTCTTAGACTAAGGCGCAAGGTTTGTATGTGTTGGCGAGAGGCTACCAAAGTTGCACAAGTGCACAGGGAGAGAAACAATGCACCATATTTTAGTACATATGATGCATTTTCCTCTTTCCCTTTGATGCAACACAGCACAGCATATTGGGTGCAGCGTTGCCTTGCATCAAAGAATAGTAAATCTGGGCCTCAGTCTCACACTATCTCACTCTCTACTTGTTGCTGACTTTCACTCACTTTCAGTCACACACATGCATACACATGTAGACACATGATCACACAGACCTACACTCTCTCTCACCAGGGCCGGACTGGGAACCAAAACCGGCCCTGGCAAAGTGCTCGGCCGCCCCCCGAGCTCTTTGCCAGGGCCGGTTACCGGCCGATTTTGTTACAGGGCCGATTTTGCAGCTATGCTGCAAAAACGGCCCTGTAACAAAAACGGCCCCCAGGGGCCCAAAACCGGCCCCCACCCGTGCAGCGCACCAGGGGATTGCCCTGTGCCCACTATGGCCAGTCCGGCCCTGTCTCTCACATAAACATACTCTCATCCGCAAACACGCACACAACACACATTTAAAAACATACCACAGCTGCCTCCAAAGGTCTGTTCCAATAAAGTGTGCTCCTTTTTAGGTCTCGCGAGATTTAATGACTTGGAGAAGAGGGGCTTGAACCCGCCCCTCTTCTCTCCTCTTCTCCATTGGCTGGCCTCTTGAATGCTGGCCAGCCATTGGAGAAGAGGTTTGTCACTCCGAACAGGCCCCGTCCTTTTCGGATTCGGGGGCGTTTTTTTTGTTACTTTTCGCTTTTTGGCAGCCCGCCGGTTACACACCCACAAGACAGCATGTCTTCACGCTGCCTACACGCGCCAGTCGGCTCTCTAATTGGTTGGCAACTACCAAATAAGCACTGTGATTGGTGGACCTTGTCAACCAATCAGAGAGCCTACTGGCGCGTGCAGGCAGCATGAGCAACACACGCTGTAGATTCGCATGGTGCGATGCAGCCATTTTCCCCCCATCGGCTGGCCTCCTCGAAGAGGGCTGCCCTGCACACCGAGGTGAGGGCGGCCGGCAAGCGGGAGCTCGAGAAATCCACCGAGAGGCTCGCGGCCGCCGCCTCCGAGGCTGCCCGGCAGAAGAGCAGCGCCTGTCAGCACGCACATAGGTATTTGAATCTGTTCAACAATTAACATCTAAGTCACAAAGTTAAATGTTAGCACAGTATTTTATTTTTTAAATAGTAAATGTAAACGATTCTTTGACTTTAGCTGGTAGCTTTCAGTCCGTGACTACGTTTCCCATGGTGCACATGTCACAGAGTTTTTCGGTTTCCATATACAAGTCTGTGCGTTCCTCTGGGCACTCTGTCGATAATATTCAGCAGCTCAAGACTCCATCTCCCGTTGACCCCGAGCGCCCTCTACTGCTGTCTGAGAAACAGCTCTAGCTCTAAACTCCATCTCCCATGCAGCTCTGTCACTTCACTACTTTCCCCTTGACCGGGCCCTGTGTTATGACTCCATATCTCGTGAAATCGGGGCGCCGTCTGACGCCCCCTTGCGGCGGCTTGTGGTAGTGCTGAGCACGGAGCCGCTGTCAGAGCTGCAGTCCGGGGCAGGACGGACGCGGGGACCTAGGGACAGGGACAGCAACGGAGGCACAAGGATCCCGCAAAGCGGAGAAAGCGGTTAGTCGGGTGAGTGAAGCCTGAGAGGGAGTCGGGCAGCGGAGGACGCAAATGACCTTCAGACGCAGAGGAACTTTTGGACAGGGGCTAGCGTCAGTTTGGTCTCTGCGCGGGAGAAGGGGTGCTAGACTTGACCTTCACGTGTATAATAAGGGTAAGAGAGGGGCGGAAGGTAGAGTGAAGGGCAGTGGGAAACAGTTAGATAAAGGGAGTACCAAGAAAAAGAAGTGTAGAAAGGGGGTGTAGAATGAAAGTGATAGGGGCAAGCTGCGGGTTGAGGATCGCCTGTGGTGAAAGGGGTAACAAAGATGTGACGCGAGTAAACATGGTCCTACTCTATAGTGACCACACGGGCGGAGAGCCAGAGTAGGACAAATCCAGTAGTACGGGACTAACAAGGAGTGGAGATAATCAACAAAGGCATGCTGCCTAATAGCCCTGTGTCATATGTGGCACATTCACAGTCCCGTCTTTGCACGCTCACACATGCGAGACCCTGCGTATAGTGGAGAAAGAAACTACCGGATTGCAAAGTGATGTTGACTAAAAGCCAGGACTAGCTGACGGAGTGGAGGTCGCAAGAATGGTGGCATCAAGGCATGTGGTGTGGTCTCACAGGTCAGAAATGGTGGCCTGTGGCAAATGTTTGTGGGCAGAATGAGAAGGGAGGCATGGGAAAGAGAGCACAAGTCTAATGCAAGGGTGAGGGCACAGGGCCAGAGAGGGCGATGCCAGTGCTTGGATTGAGTTGTGTGACAAGCGAGGGTGGTGGAGGCGGCAGGGCGAGGATTGTGGCATGGGGTGAATGGTGGTGGGCTGAAAGAGAATGGTAAATTTGAATTGGAACTAGTGGCAAGGATAGTGGCATTTGGTCGAGTGGAAGTTTGAAAGGTGAAGATGACTTGAGAAGAAAAATGATTGTAGAAGGGTAGGGTGAAAGGGGTAAGTCAGGATGGTGGTTACAAGAGTGACACGAGATAGAATGGTGTAAAATTGCCTGAGATTTAAGGCTTCAAGAAGGGAAGGCCTGCACGGTCGGTAGCATGAGACAGAAAGAGTGGTGGGCATAAGGAGGCTTAGGTCCATTGCCAGAGAGTGCTGGGTAAAATGGTAGTATGATGCAGTGATGCTTGCTTGGCTTTGAATGTGGCACTTGGCCAAGGACTCTGGCAAGGTAAGTAAGGATAATGATACGGGCAAGAGGACAGGACTATTATATGCTTAAAGCAAACATAAGGAGTTGATGGACGGAGAGCTGAAACTTTTCAAACACTCCCCTCCAGTCACAGATCTGGGTTGAATCCATCAGTGTTCTCTAGCTCAGTGTGCTTTGACTGGTCATTGTTTTTTTAAAATATATTTTTGTTTTCATTGAAGGACTTGTGGTTTCCAGTGAGATTCTCGTACAGTAGCTGCTCTGACACATACAGGAAATTCTGTTCTGCGCACCCTGCTTCCTCTCCCGGCCTTGTTTGGCTCTGTCACGCAGCATCAGTAGCAGAAGTTTGATCTCTACTGTTCACACCCGAGGAAGTACGATTATCTCTGCTGGTCCCTACCTGAGAGGCCAGAGGAGAGTTTGTCACTGTTGTTAGCATGTCAGCGCCTAGTGGAAGTATCTTTACTGTACACACTTGAGCAGTCAGATGGTTTATCTTTACTGTTCACACCTATGGGGGGCAAAGGACAATTCACCTCTGCCTTTCACACCTGAAGGGCGAAGTGGGTTGTGTCTTTGCTTCTCATGCTTAAGGGATCAAAGAAAGGTGTATCTCTGCTATTCGCATCTGGTGGGATCATAGGAAGGTTTATCTCTTTTGTTCATCTCGAGTGGTCAGAAGTCTGATTATTTTTCTGCTTCTATGTGAGTGGCTCTGTGTGTGTGGGTGGCTCTGTGTGTGTGGGTGGCTTTGTGTGTGTGGCTCTGTGTGTGGGTGCAAATGCTATAGGTCTCGCATTTGAGAGTGATTAAGCTATTGACATTGTAAATAACAATGCTGTTTCTTTAAATGTTTTAAAAACAAAAACATAAACAAAAATAATGTCGGGAGCAATGCCAATAGCTCTAACTTGAACAATGCAGAGACCATTGCATTGTAAATGCTTGTTTATTACCCTCATAGTAAATAATAGAATATTATTCAATATTAGTATAGAGAAGAACGGTCTGAAAATAAATAATGCGGTGCTGCCCTTGTGTTCTTGGCACTGAATCTGCCATCTCGGTGGCCAGGGGCGGCAAAGCCAAAACCAGGAATGGCAAGAGGCAAGCCAGGGGTCACAGCAGCGACCCCTAAATGACATCCATGCTGTTCAGGGGACAAGTGAACATTGTTTGATGCCAGAGACTGGACTACCAGGCCCACACTGCACACAGAACATCTGGGGCAGGATTTTGTGGTATAAAGTGCTCTTTGGTATCCCACTGTGTGGGACAAGTGAACATTGTGCAACTGGAGGCGAGACGTTGGTGCAATGTAGCACGTTTTGGTATGCAGCTGCACGAAAAGCGCCTGGGTGAAGACCTGACCAAGACGGGCCCATCAGAGCCCGGACGAGGTTGGGCACTCTCCCCCGGTCTTTAAATTAGAGGTCTTTTAGTTAAATAACATTCATCATGGGCCAGAGGAAATCTGTAAATGTGTCAGGCGGCAAGGAAGGGATTGCAACTCCTTTCTTCTTAACTTTATGTTGAATGCAATAATGAAATTGTTAATGTTTAGGAGAGACTTGAGGGGGAATCATCCATTACAACGCAGTCATTACAACGACCTACCTTTACAACGCAACTGTTACAACGCAACTGCCTTTACATCGCATGCCATTACAATGCATGCCATTACAATGCATGTCACTACAACGCATGCCATTACAACATATACCATTACACCGCATACCATTACACCGCATTATAAGGTAAGTAATTGAGATTTGTTTTTGTATTAGGGTGGGTATGGGTTTTGGGGTACATGCGAATAGTAATTTTTACCCCTAAACTATCCAACACTTTCCCTACTGTTGCACTCACTGGAGTAAGAATAGTAATTTTTACCCCTGCACTATCCAACACATAGTAATTTTTACCCCTACACTATCCAACACTTACCCTACTGTTGTACTCACTGGAGTGGGAATACTAATTTTTACCCATACACTATTCAACACTTACCCTACTGTTGCCCTAAAAGTATTATGCGTTGTAATGGTATTCGTTGTAATGGAATGTGTTGTAATAGTAGTTTTTAAAAATGCGTTGTAATGGCATGGTTTGTAAAATCATGCAATATAATGGTAGTTGCGATGTAAAGACCGCGTTGTAAAAATATGCGTTGTAATTGCATGCGTTGTAACATCATATATTCACTTGAGCAGACTCAGCGAGCTGTGTCGGAGGCACTTAGCAGGAGAGCTGTGACCAGGATGCCTGTGGCTATTTCAGATGAGGCTTTACCTTCTATGGATAATTCCAGTAGTTTAATGACCAGCCCATGTTTCTCACATGATCCAGTGTGTATTCATTTAGTCTCATGTCCCCTTGTATTTTGTTCAACAACGGTGGAGAAAGAAGAAAAAGAGACCTGTGTGTGACAGCCAGGGATTCAATTCGATCTTGAATGAGAACGGTTCTTGTTATTTTAAAGATGCAGCCAGCTTGCGTTGATTGGGAGGGAAGAGCTCACTGTATTGCAACAGTCTCTGTCTTATTCGGCAAATAGTTGCCTTCAGTCTATCTAGGGTGCCATTAAGGGCATGTTTGATTCTGTCCTTTCCGAACTAAAGTGGTTTATATCTACCCTTTCGGAATCTTTTAATGTTCTGAAACAGAATAAACAGACTGGGAATATAAATAACAATGATTTTATGGCCTGTCGTGTGCAAGCATATGGCGAGACCTCTGTTTGTGGCACAGGGGATGGTGAATGACATGTCAGTCCTGATGTTAATGTCCCTGTTTCAGTCTTGGTATCTGTTAGACTTGGCATCCTTGGCGTGGTTTCCCCCTAAATGTTGCCTTCAGATCCGCATCACTGTCGCAGCCCTGTCGGAACTGTCGCTGTGTGATGCATCCTCAGCGCAAGTACTCACATCTCTCATCAACAGCAGCCTCGACAACAGCGCTAGACTCTGTATCACAGCCTCCCAGCTCATCGGAACCGATACATCGCCTTGACGCCGAACTTCACATTGCAATCCTTGTCAACAGGATCCTTGACAAGGAAGTAGGCCCTCACATTGCAGCCTCGCTGCATCTCGAAGCCAACACATCAGATTTTCATCATTTTGGTCTTGTATTTATTTTAAAAAGTCCTATTTTTTTTAGTTGGTGTGGGATCCTTTTTGTGTGGTGTTTTCACGTTATTACTGTTTGAAATGTTGCACAAATACTTTACACATTTCCTCTAAATTAAGCCTGACTTCTCTGTGCCAAGCAACCAGAGGGTTGAGCACATGTTAATTTAGGGTTGGCTTGTGCCTCACTGTGACAAGGATTGTGGTTGCTGCTTGACCAGGGCTCACTCCCCAGGCAACCAAGAACCTAATTTCTTACAGTATCACTCTTATTCCAAGGTTAGGTTTTGAGGCTCCGATTGGATTTTTCTCACTAAAAATGCTGTGGTTGGAATGTTTTGTGGATCTTGAAATATTGATTATTAACCTTTTTAATAATCTGCTTAGCCATCATAGTGTAGATATCACCAATTCTCTAGACAGAGACTTAGGTGAACAGTTACGTATTACAGACAAGGATTTACATATTGATTTGGCTGGGGACTTTTATTCCTACGTTTGCTCTTTTCCATCTGAATTGGTTTGTGGGATGGGTGATTCATTGGTGGAGGATCAGCCTCATTTCTACTACGATCAGTATGGTGTGATGTTAATCAATTTTTTTTTCAAATATCATATCTGTCCCGTGTCTTGCTATGCTCTACCTGCACACAAGTTCTCTGGTGGGGTAGGTCTAGTACTATAGATTTTCTGTTGTGTACCCATGACCTGTGACCTATTGCTTCTGATTTTAATATATTCCTGAATGATGCCAGTGATCAGAATCCTTTGTCAGTTAAGTTTAGAAGGGGATTTCAGTCGGAAATGACAAATGACTTAATAGAGGCTATTGAGACGTTCTGAACCAATGGACCTATGATTAAAATGTGCAAAGTGAACACAAATCAGCCACTTTTGGATTTAATTTGTTAGAACTATCATGATTTTATGTTCTGTTTACAAGATCGGTCAGATGAAAAAGCTAATAGGTGTGCCCTTCATGCCATTTCTAGCTGTACTAAGAGGCTATGGACCTGCTGAAAATGCCCCGATAGGGATAATTATCCAGGCTGGTTTGACTGGGCATATTCACACGAGCATGAACATCTCTGGGTTACCCTCACGGAAAAAGAAGTACAAAGATGTAGGCGTAGATATAAAACCCCTCCAGGCCAGGAGAACCTCGCTAAGGGAGAATGCCTGGGCTTCTTTGGGAGTTGGTAGTGAGAATAAGGCCAGCATTGCTTTTTAGAAGGTAATGTATTCTCCCTTCTTAAGAGAAGCTTCAGCACCATCAATAGATATTAAGATCTCATCTAGAAAATTGGTTGAATATTTAGCTGGAATCCATGCATCCGTACCATCTGAACGTGTTTTTCCAACTAATAACCTCCTGACCTGTGAATCTGTGAGTAATCCGCTAACATGTGAATATACTGAAGTTTTCGTAGCGATCAATATGAGTCCGGTTGGGTGGGTTCCCATTGGACATGTTTAAGTCGAATACTGACCTCTGCCCTGCCGTTTTGACAAATGCTTTAAGGGTGGTAACAAAGTGTGGTCCTTCAAGCTCATAGTCTGAATCTAATATTGTCCCCAGTGTTGGAAATGGGGACAGAGCTAGACTCTCTAGCTCAGGTTGGGGGAATAGTATTGACTAGACTAGACAATTAAGTGGAAGATATTTTTTCAGATGTCTAGTTTGGATTCAGGAAAGGCTTGGGCACAGTGGAACAGTGCTTAAATCTGCATCTATTAATTGATAAATATTTCATTGCTAGAGAAGGGTTGATGCATCTAACTTTCATGGTTATCAGCAGTACTTTAGACTGTATGATCCATTCTAAGCTATGGTCCATCATATGGCTGTGGTTCTACTTTTAGTTCAGTTTCTGCCACAGATGTACACAGATGCTTCAGCTAAGATATGTGTTGGCCCAAATGGGGAATGCACAGGTTCTTTTGGTATAAGGATTCCTTGCTCGTTCTTTTGTTTACCTTACACAGCATTGATTTGCAAAGCTCCTCTGTAGTCAAAGGTCAAGCAAGCCCCATCTAAGAGATCGCCCGATTCCTGTTCTGCTTTACACAGACAATGCTGCCTTGATGTCGAAAACGGGAACTTAAAAAACATTTAAGATGATCTGTGAACGCAAGGTTACAAAGAATCGCCCCATATGATCTATGGCGCAAAATTTGGTAAAGTCTGTACGTTCTCCTATTTGGGGATACAATTAGACTCAGTTGCAAAATGGGTCCATTTGAGAAATATTAGGATGCAGCAGTTTGAATGGGCCACAGCGGCAGTTTTTAGCATTGCTTCTCAATTAGGTCTGAAACCCCTAAAGGAGATGTGCACTATTAATAAAACCAATTGTGTTTCTGTAGCTAGCTATGGTTTGGACCTGTGGGGCTATATTGACAGGTGAAATTTACAAAGAAAATTAGGAAAATGCATTTTTACAAGGTTATTGACTGTCGCGTAGCTGTTCGTACCATATTTTTCACATGGAACTGGGTATGAGTTACTGGAGGGTTGGAGTAGATTTCAAAAACGTTTTTTTTTGTTTGATAAACCAATTTTTTTTGTTTTTTGTTAACGTTTTGTACAGTCCGTTGCAAATGTAACACATTGAAAGCATTTACACGCCACTCCATCACTCCCCGATCACAGGCCTGCCACCCAACATTCTGCAGCCCATAATAAGATCACCACTTGTCCCAAATCCTAGTATGTTTTGTGGACAGCCCAGGCATTACATATAGGCTGTTCCATCTTGGCACACCAGTTCACCCCCACCTGCCACTCTGCCAAGGTTGGAGGTTGGGAGGATTTCCATTTGTGAGCAATGTCCCGCTTGGTCACCATGTGGCCAACCTCACCATTATCCTCTCACAACAGGGGCCACCGAGATCCTCCAGCATACCAAGCAGACCCACTTTCGGAGGTAAAACCACTGCCCTGTCCAAAATTTGAGGAATCGTCCTATCAATACCCTGCCAAAAGCCCATTATCCCAGGGCTGGCCCATACCGCATGGAAGAAACAAGCATCTGTTTGAGTACAACGGAAAGACTTCAACCACTTTTAGGTTGACATTTGATTTAGTTCAAATCCCTGACAACGTTTAATATGTTGATACTGCGCGATTGTTTATCCTTGGATCACAGTTTACATATCCCTCGGTTAGGGTGTGTTAAAAAATTGTGTGTTAGTTTGGGTAAAGCTGAATTGTTTGATAATCTTGAACCTATCTGCACTCTCTCCAAAGGCAGGCCAGCTTTAGTGCTGTTGGCACCTGGTGCAACAATCATTTTTGGCATCCCACACCCCATGGCCTCTTCATCAGATTTCCTCACGACCATCGGGCAAAACTGCCCCTCATCTCTCCAAAAGCACTCTCTGACGTACATTTAATTTGTTTTAAAGCACTGCTAAAGGCTGACTTTACTAATCAGAATGTATATCTACCCAAACAAACCCTTTTCAGCAACATTAGGAATAGATAATGAAAGACTGGGGGGAAAAACATAACGTCCTAAGCTAATTTATGCAGTTTGCATGCAGCTCTTTGATACAGTTCGTAACAGTCACTGTTCTATAGTAGGGTTGTATTTTATCAACTGCTGTGACAAAAGGATCTCTGTGGCACAAGCAGTAATCCACTCAGCTATCCACATAAAATGCAGATCTATGATCTGCACGGTAAGAGTTCTTTGCAGCAGGCATATTAACCCTCTGTGCTACTTTATGGCAAGTGAAAACTGCCATTAGACAAAACTTTGATCTCTCTTTCTAACAAGAACATTATCACAAGAGTTATCTTGACATTTTTATTGCTGCCTGAAAACTAAATGCACAAGTAACTTTGCAGCAGGTGTTTATAAATCATACGTTATTGCTAAACACAGGGCCCCCTGGAGGTCAGCGTCCCCCTCCCCAGGTCAGCGCCCAGTGCGGCCGCACCAGTCGCACTGCTCTAAAGCCGGCCCTGTCCAAAGGTAATATCAAAACTCTTTGCGAATAGAGCAGGAAGCAAAGGAAGTTTAATACATCAAAAAATATAACTCACCCAGTGCTGTTAATAAATGAGGGAATGCAATTTTATTTAGACATAGTGATTAACCTTCAACATAGTTCATGTTGACATGTTTATGCCTTAATAGTGTCCATTGTTGGATAGCTGTTTCCAAGATAGGAGGTTGGTCAAGAGTCCCTCGTTTTTAGGTTGAGCCTGGGCAGCGCATGCTCAACCTATATCCAGGTCCATTTCTTGGGGCAAGGACTGGACTTTTTACTTGTTTTGTTACATGGTCTGTTTTATCTACAGTCTGTGAGCACTATTTTCTTTAATGATTTTCCCCTATTGCAGGCACAAAGTAGCTTCCCTGCAAGGGTGCGCACTTTACCTCCGGGCGCCACGCAACGGTTTCAGCACAGCGCCCGCTTTTTCATTTTTATTGGGCCAGCTTCACAAACAAATGCTTTTTTTTGTAAAAGCACCCCATACCGCACTTTAACTCTAATGGTGGATGCGCACCTTTCTTTATACGAGCCGCGTCTAAAGAAAGGGGCGAGGCCGCCATTATAGGGAACGCGCGGCATAGGGCACTTTTACCCCAAAAAAGAATTTGTTTGTCAACTTAACAAACTTTTTTTTTTTTATAAAAGCACCCCATACCGCGCTTTCACTTTAATGGTGGCCGCACACCTTCTTTAGATGCAGGTCGTCTAATGAAAGGGGCGTGGCCGCGATTAAAGTGAAAGCAATGGGGCGCTTTTACAACAGATGGAATGCAATAGGTTAAACATTTGCAAGACTTTAAGCTATTGGCATTGTAAATGAAAAACCCTTTTATTTATGTGTTGTTTTTTAAAACATAAATAAAAGGCATTGTCATTTATAATGCCAATAACTTAAACCCTCGCAAATGTGAGACCTATTGCATTGCAAATGCTTGTTTCCCATGCCACGGTTGTTCTATGCAGGGCCCTCCCCATTTTATTGTTTTCTTAAAATTTTATAAGGTACCAAAACTATGCTATTTGAGGCCATTGTTTGATAAGATTTCTATCAGACAGTGCAGACCTGCGCTTTCATTTTTATAACAGCTGTTATCAGTCGACATCTGTTTGGCTCTAATACCCTTTGGACAACAGACACTCAGGCTAACGAAAAGGATACAGGCTACTGAATGAGATTATTTAGTATTACATCTCCAGTATTGTCGATATTTTTCACCAGTATCTTTTTTTAGCCGATTAAAATGAATTAGATTGTATGAAATGTATTTTTTTACATTAACTTTATGGTTTTTTAAAACTGAATAAAGAGTTTATTGATTGATTGAGCTTCCATTCAGCACTCCCATTGCCTCTATCTCTGAGACTTCGCTCTTCCTAGTGACCCCAGCCGCAAGAAAGACACCCTAGGAATTCACGAACACATTCCTTCGGACTGTGGCCATCAAGCAGTTCATTTTGAAATCGACGCACTCCAAAGACAACACTCTTCACCTAATTATGTCAGACTACAACCTCCGTCCACTGCATGGCCACCATACCCATAGCTTGGCCATTAAACCACCCTCTTCTCCATCCCCACTCCACCGAGATGTAACACAGCCAACCAAAAAGAAACAGACCTCTTGTTCATTCAAAGACTTTCTCCTTTAAAGCAACTTCTCAGCCTCACTAACACCCACAAGCCATCATCAGATGTCAGCACAGCACTAACCCAATACAACAGCCTTGAAAAACCTTGTGGAACCCAAGGCACTCTGACGCACCTTGATACACCCAAGAACTCTCAGGCAACAAGCGTGCTACACGAAGACAAGTAAAGGAAAGGAAAATAACCAATGACCTCACCCAACCAAAGCAGAACCCATCTTCTAGAAATCCACTGTCGGTGAAGTAATCAACTGAAGCAAAGCTTCAAGACTTTCAATCAATGAATCAACAAGCTCCCAAACACTTCCAACCCCATAATCAATCGACAAGTACTGCACCATCAACCACTTCTTATGTGAGTCAATAAGCAATTCATGGCAGAAATCAGTGTGACCTATAATTCTGAACTGATGTATCCTGCAGTGGGCAGACTTTAAAACTAATCAACATGCTTACCACAGTCAAGGCCACTACTAAGGAGATTACGTTCTGCCATCATACTTAAACTGTGAGGTGGTATGCACACAGATCTGTTCCATAAAGATGAGCTCTGACGGATACATTCCACAAAATGTCTTTATTCTTTAAACCCATCAAGGTTTTTTCATTATATGGATAAAATGCCTAATCAGTTTGTCACATGGCCAGTGTTCCCGGGGAGGCGTTAACAAGGACAATAGACTGATGGGAGGCACAACCTGATTATTCGCCTTTCTTTTCTACACAGCAAGGCGAATCGCTGTCAACGTCACGGGAAGGTTGTGAGATTCCCACAGGTTACTATACCTTTAACTGGAACGACAAAGATGACGACTCCGCCCTCTGTCGTGACGTGGCAGGCACCGCTCAAACAAGAGACAACGGATTCCGGAAGAGTGTGTGTTTGTTCATCGGAGGACGAGAGGAGCGAGAGGAGTGAAGGGATTGGAAGCGAAATCGATGGAGAGAGGAGAAGGAGAACGACCAGGAATGTGAATTCCATCTGGCGGAGAAGACGTCGGGAGTCTGAAGACGTCAGGAGAGCCGAGGGGCTACCAGGACCGTGCTTCGCCCAGCCAGGCTCCCGGAGGAGCGTGGCTAACCCAGGTACGCAAGCGGTTCAGGGGTTGGGTAAGGCGGCGGGAGAAACCGGACGCTTAGGGGGAATAGCATCTCGCCTGAGTCCTGTGTGTTTCACTATCCCACCCCCGCACTACCACTTCCCTGTTTAAGGCTTCGTCACTCATATGGAGGTGTCCCTTCACTACCCTTCCCCATAGCACGTAACCGAACCTGACACCCACCCACTTTCTCTCAATTTCCTTTTCCGCCTCGAGCAACCCCACGTCGTGGACCAAGGCCGAAATCACAGAAGACCTTGAAAAACGCCTGGAAGACGCCGAGAGGAGACAGGATACTGGGAGCCCAAAACCAGCCCCACTACCTTGTTGTATTGTGTATATATCCTGGCATCAAGGAAGAAACAAGTTTTGCATAAAAAAAAACCTGCACTAAAACTACAAAGAGTCGTACCCGTTGATACTGACCCGCTGACAGAGTTTTGTTCCTTTTCATTAGATGAACTTCTTCAGGGCCTATACAAATCCAGTTACCCATTACAGCACCCACATCCGATTACACATGTTTTTTCCCCATTTATTATTCTCATCAAGTATTAAGAAGTGATGGGTGAAGACCATGACCCTAAACTCCACACAAAAACATGTGTTCAATGGTATTTTCAGGCCTACCATCATACATCATGAAATCCATTCAGGGTGATGTCCATTGCCTCTCTGCAACATCATCAATGCCTAACTCAGGCAAGAAACTTTCCAGAATGACCTCAAGACAGGACAGATCCTCCTCCTATTGATCAAAGCTAGCTTGAACCCAGAATACCTTGCCAGCTACTGACCCATCGCTCATCTCCTTTCCATCAAAAACATCACCAAGAAAGCAGTCTCCATCCAACCACAGGATCAGCTGATCAAGAACAACCTCCTACTTATCTGCCAATCAGGTTTCAGTACTCAACAGTGGCCTCTTCTACAAAAGGAATGATCCATACGTCCTGGCCTTGTTTCACCCCTTGGCCTCATACGACACTGTCAACCACCAATCACTGATCAGCTTTGGAGTAACATGCATAGGCTTCGATGAAACACTCCTGCATTAGTATAATTTTTATCTCATTAAATGTTCAGAAGATCCAGGCACACATATGAGAGGCGTAACATAAGGCAAAGAGGATTGCAAATGATGTGCAGCTAGACCACAGAGTTCATAAAGAACCAAAAATGAAATCTTGCCTGATCAATGAAGCCATACAACAACACAGACCTGGTAACAGAAAGGCACTACTTTAAACAATGTAGTTACGTAGGATTCCTAGTAGGGTAATGTAAAAATCTATTACTCCTACGTTAGTAGTTATTACCATGAACTATCATTAAATCCCCAGTGCCATATAACTTAATACATATAAATTCATAAAAAATGAGACAACCAGCCATGTATTGGAGTCACTCAACCAGCACCAATAGGTAACTATAGCGCAACCAATATAAAGGAAAAGTGAGGAATAAATGAGAAAGTATCTCATGTGTGCAACACCAGAGGAGCTGCTGGCAGGTTCTCACCAGTTTGCTCACGATTTTCTCATCATCGATATCTTTCTCATGGAAAAAAACGTGTATCCCTTTTAGAAGAGTGTAAAAAATAACAAAATTTGGGAAAGAGCAAACCCCAAAACCTAAAAGACCAGTGAAGTCGTAAATAAAATGAGGTATGACTCACATCTGTGATTCCAGTTCCTTTATTTCATTATGTGAGTCATCCCAAGGTTAAAAACACAGTCATGTCATATAACCACATTCAGGAATGGCCAACATGTTTCATTGCCTTTTCAAAATAAAGGCAAATTCATCAGGGCATAAAGGGTCTGCATTCACTTTCCCTGGACTTTATCTGTCTATAAAAAGAGTGACTGCAAATATGCAAACAAAATAAAAAGAAAAAACACGGCTGGTAAGTTCATGAGCAACAACACCACACTCCTACTTCAAACTTCAAGACGGGTAGTCTAAATTAAAAAACATCGACCCTCTGACTTTGGGCCATCGATGTCAATTACCTAATGAGAGCCACGGGCCGCATACCAGCTCTCAATTAGTTATGGGGATCTGTGCTTTTTGCACTGCTGTAAGCACGTCCGTTACTCACACCCTCATCTGAGGAGACAGATACACCGAATCAGTACATTCGTATACTATACCATGATCATTTACCTATATTGATTCATAATCAGGTAGACTACAAAAAACTGATTCTCGAGAGTCGCCCCTGGCAAAATATTAGCGCCATTCTTTGTATACCCTTCACTCAATGAAGCCACACAGAACGAAAAATCAGGTCCAGCTAAACAAATACGTCAAAGGGAGATACAGAGATAGTACCACCTTAAAAAATTAAAGTATCCATGATGGTCTGGGAGGTTGGCTTTCATGCCTGTTTATATTGCCACACTAAAGTATACAAAAAAGTGATGGATAGAATGCTCGAATTAATCTCAACCACTGGTAAATACTCTGGGCCTCACCCCAGTCCATTGTTATTTTTCCCAACCTGCCATTTTCATTGTGGAACCAACCATATGCAAATAAGTCCACCCTGCTCCAATGGGAACAATGCAACCCTGAACCATATTAAAAGCAACCCAGGACAAATTTCGCACTAGTTAGGGCTTATCAGCCAGGTATAGCTTGGTTCCAGTGACACAATGTGCATGGGATTCACATCTATTCACATCTAGGCATACTCGCCCCACTTAGGGTGACCCAACTCCCGTGCCGAATAATAACCGGTGGTTGAGATTAATTCAGGCATTCCGTCCATCAGTTTTTGTATGCTTTCGCGCTAATATTGCAAGGCATAAATGTGATGCTCTGCAGTCCTTCCTTTAGAAAATGTACCTCCAACCGCCATCCTGGAGGTGGCAGAACCATGTTACAATTGGCAAAACGTGTTGACCTGCAGAGTGATTTTAGTTTACCACCACACAGATATGAAATTGACAATTTAATTGTACAGGGTGGTGGTTAATCATTGATGGGGAAAAAATGTCAGATGGGTGCATTGCCAATATGCTGCCTACCACACCTCTCCAAGGCAGATAGTACTCTTGTAGGCCTAGAGCAATCATAGTTTCAAACATCTTTGGGACAGCTGGAGTCGCCTAAGCATGCACATGGCATTTCTTTCACTTTGAAATAATAAAGTAAGCACAACAAGCTTTTCCCTCACAGCTACGTCTTTGCTCACAGTGGGTTTGTGAAGAGTTTGAAATCTACTTAAAGAAAATATTTCTTCGTTTTGAATGTGGAGACGTTATCAGGTACAGCTAACTCCCTGATAAAGAATGTCAACACATCGCTGAGAGTGCAAACTTGAATTTTTTTTTGGCATACTACCTCTTAGATTAATACCTACTTAGAACAGTAGAGATCAACTGTTAGTGGGCTTGGTCTATGATAGTTTTCTTTTTATTTTCACAAATCATTTACCAATGGTTAAACCGGTCAAGGAGTGCACTTTAATGCAATACCTTCTCGTACTTCTGCAAAGCGTGTAATGAATTAACCTCACATTACCTGCATTATGCACTAGAGACAGAAGATGATATTGCATTAGTGCCAGAGTCTTGTAATGCTGTTATTTAGGAAACTATCTTCTCTACGTGGCACATCACCAATAAATTAGAGTTTTGAAATAGAGGTATAGGGGAAGCATTTAAATAATTATCTTTTGCTCTTTAAATGGAATTTTGCTACAGCGCGTCAAAAATTCTGAATGTTAAAGTGGATGGGTCTTAGGTCTTGCCTACAAACAGCCTTAGTTGTTTTTTGTTAAAATCACCATTGTGCAGAGTACCATTTTTAGAGTGGATTTTAGGTCAGCCTATTGATTATCATTGGCTGGCTTTCCTGTCCATCTCATTTGCTCGCTACTTATTCAGTGTCTTTCCTTCTTTTCTTGTACCTCCTCTGGAAAATAGCTTTTTTTAAATCATTATTTTTATTAGATGAATTTTATATTTCCACCACTTACATTCAGAGAACTACTTTTTTTGTGTGCAGATTTATATAGCCCAAAGTCGACCCGAAGGTATTGGAGCACTTTACACGAGCACCGGTTACCTTACACAAGGACACGTTAATTTTTTTTGGTAGGCACAGGGAGATTAAGGGCTGAATGTATGAACACATTTTTCCATAGACACGGGATGGTTAAAACTGTTTAAAAAATCTGGCTCTAAGTGATTTGCCGAGAATTACAGGCTGTAGACACGAACCGGAGGCTCGAACCTTGGTGTCCAACACCAAAGTCGGCAGCTCTAGCCGTCAGACCACATCCGCTCCCACAATAATCTTTTGCTTTCAACACTCCATTGGAGTGTATAGGTCTTTGCGCTTGCTCCCACTCTCCGGTATGTGTTGCTTTCACCTTCAAAGCACTATGGCCCTGCGGTCTCCATGTTGCTTCACCCTCCATTTTGCACCCTGACCCACCCCTGTAATGTTGGGCCCTAGTCCCGCATGCTGTGTGTAATGACTGACACAGACACTTAGTTGGGGTAGTGGAGAATGGCCACGAGCACGTGCGCTCGGCCCTTTTATTGACCGCGTCACCTGACACAGTGACGTCGGTGGTGGGTGGGTGTACAGTGTAGTACACAGGGTTGGAACACTAGAACGTGTCCATGCACAGACACTACAACCCCCCCCATGGGCGTAGGAAGTGTGGGGGACGCTGGGGATGTATCCCCCCCAGATTTTGGAGTGGGGGGGACACGGGGGACAAGGGTGGGGGGGACGAGGGGACAAAGGAATTTCCCCTCTCCCTTCTGTTATCGCAGGGCCATTAGCACGCGAAACGCTACCTAATGGCCCTGCACTTGACCTGCCTGGAGTCAGAGGCCACCCGCCCTCTGCCTTTTGTTATGCTGCAGGAAGGCTCAGCCGTTCTGGGAAGGGGAGAGAACGGAGAAAAAATAAACGCTGTCTCTTTTCCTTCATGGCAAGGACCGTGTCCACTACTCCTGAACTGCCTCTGGCGGCTGCCCTCCTCCCCTCCTCTCTTTATTCCTCCATCTCTTTCTGTCTCTGTCTCGCTCCTGCTTACATGCTGATTTCAAGAGGCAGCTCTTAAGGTACTCTCTCTTGCCTCTCCTTTTCTTTATTTGTTCCCCTGTGAAATTGATCCAAAAAAGGCTGAACACTTTGGCTGTAAATGTCCTCATTTTCTGACCGTTTTCTATTGAAAAGAAAACCTCGGAATGGAGAGAAAAAATAGTTAAATACCTAAATAAAGCAATACAGAGTGGACAGCAGACAGGCCAGACTGTTATTTACACCCACACACATTAGCGCCACTTTACAGACTTTGCCAGTGAAAGCGCTACTTTCTTTTTATCTTCTTTCTTTGAACAGCATTGTTTTCCCAGGGTGGGTAAGTGCGCCATTCCTAAAGGGACTGCAATACCTGGTTGATGGGTAGTGTGGAAACATTTAATATGATCGTTTTCAACTTTTTAATTATTTTAGCTTATAAAATGCGGCTCTGTGTTTGGGGATGTGGTCTTTTTTAAACCAAACTGCATACATTTTGAAAGGATATAAGCAATGGACATTGAAAGGGGTCCCTTCCTGGTCCTGTAGCCATGTCTTGAACTTTTCAGGCAAAATCATTTACTGATTTCTGAATAATGAGTTTTAAACCGTTAAGGTAACCATGTTTTTTTCTGATTACAGTTCACATGCTTTGCTTATTCTTGCATTCCCTATGAGTGTTTGCTTTTTCCAGGGTGTTATTCATTTTTTTTCAGGCAGTATTTTACTGTTGTCTAGTGCATAACTTGAATTTAGTCGCAGCACAATTGAGTTGTGCTGAAGGCAGTGCGATTTTCTCTCAGTGGGGCAGTATGGTGTTCAATGTGGGAGAGAATGTGGCACTCTGGCCAGTGCTGCTGAATTTGGAACTGGAGAACCATGTTCAGACCTTCATGAGCAGTTCACCATACCACACTCCTGACAGCGCTTATTCCGATGCTACACCTTAGAAGGCCCGATAGACCTGGGAAGCCCAGGTGTCTTAGCACCCGCAGGTGGACCTGTCCACCACAATCCATACTGCAGTTCACTTCCAGTCTTACGGGCAGGCATATGAAGAAGCACATCCTAGATCGGCAGTGAATCTGTCACTGAGGTCACAAGACCCTTGAGGCCAGTCCACCTCACCCATTGGTACCTCCATTGGCCTTTTTCCAGCACTAGTAGTGCAACTTGCCAGGGGTTGGCAATGTAGGATTTGCATGCACACCAAACTTAGGGGGTGATTATAATGGCAGTGGGACCGCCACGTCACCCCGTCGGTGGCGGTCCCACTGCCATTGGTGACTGCATCACAACCCGCCATATTACAATGGCGGGTGGTTACCTGGTGGTCGGAAAGACCAACCACCACGCACCCGACGGGCTTCTTGAGCCCGCCGGTGTGGTGGAGGGGCTCGTGGTTCCTACAATGCTGGTGGTGCCTACCATGCACCGCAGCAGGGATTACGATGTCCCTTACCCGCCAGCTTATCAATGGCGGTTCACCTGCCATGGAAATGCTGGCGAAAGGGACATTGGGGGCCCGTAGCAGGCCCCTCTACCCCTGGCCCTCAGACATGGGTCCTGGGGGGCATCTATGATGCCCCACAACATATCACTGCACCATGTGGCAGGCACCGATATATTTAACATGTTCCTTTTTTTTTTTTACTTTGCGGCGGATGATGCAGCCAGCAGCACCTGCTGCAATGTAAAAGATAGGCACTGAGAACACCGTAGTGGCAGTCGCATTGTAATGCCTATCATGGGGCCTCCACCTTGAAGGCCAGCGGTCCCATTCCCCGATTCGATGGCGGTGGTACTGAAGTCCGCCTGCCATCGTAGTCAGCCCCTAAGTTTGCATTTTATGAATATGATTCAGCGGGAAATACATTGATGTTTGCAATTTAATTGACTTTGGTTGGCCTCTTATCTATGAGATTTCCCTGTTGAATGTGCCTTTACATTATACATTTTTGGTTGTATGAATTGATTGCATACTACACTCTCCTACAGGTATTAATTTGAGTGTCATTAGGAGTGTCTGGGACCAATTGTTTTCTTAGGAATTGTTTTCTTTACTAACCTTTGCAAAGGGCCCTAAACTTCACAGCAACACAAGTCACATTTCTTTTAGTAATTTGGGATCCGTTTGAGCTACAAAATTGTTTTGGAGGAAATCGTTAGATTATGCAGCAGATGATGTATTATGTGGCAAATATGATACAGCCATAGTTAAGTGGAAAACATGTTTCCACTTAATTTTGCCCCAACATTGTAGTTGATCAATTTGTAAGTTCTCCAAACCCAAAAGTCGAGTTTGGGCACAATTTGCATTTTAAAAGCAGCCCTATAACACAGGGCTACTTTTAAACTGACCTCAGGCTTCAGCAGTGCACACATGCAAGCACAGAAAGGGCTGCTGGCCTCTAAACTGCCATGCCTTATTATATTCTAGGGACTTAAAAGTAGTTCTAATCCCCCTGCCCTATTATGTACTAGGGCCTTATAGGAGAGGTCATGCCAATCATAGGGGTACCCTAACCCATAGTGCACCCTAGTGTATGTAGGTGTTTTCACTGTATTTTTAAGTGCCTCTTTCAGAATAGTACTGGCTGTTTAGGCAGAGGCCAGGGTCAGTCAGTCAGGTACCACCAGTACCAGTCAGCAAAAAGTTGGGGAGTGCCCAGGGCGGCTTTGCAACACTAGAGAAACACAAACTCAGATTGTAAAACATAACACCATGGTTGGGGGGTTCTCTCCAATAATCAGAATTGATTTCTATCCTAATGAACCCATTTTCAAACATTAGGATAGGGAAAGACTGGGGAAAAACCATAACGTACTAATCTATACATTGACGTTTTTATGCAGCTCTTTGATGACGGTTAATAGCTCACTGTTCAATGTTAGGATTTTAACTTATAAACTTCAAATACCAAAAGAATATCTCAGACAAAAGCAGTAACTCACTGACCTATTGAATTAAAACTTTCACTAGACAAGCCTTCGATCTCTCTCAAAAAAAGAACATTAATCACCAAAGTTATCTTCACATTTTTATTGTTGCCTGAAAATTGCTGGAGACCAGGAATGCAGCAGCAGGTACTTTTCAAACCCTAATGCACTTGCAAACACGACGCCCCCACCCTAAGCCAGCGGCCTTTGTTTGCTTTGTGCATTAAGATGCAAGATTCATATATATGTTTTTTTTAAACATTTGGTCCCATTACTATATGAATGTAAATAACAATAAAGCATACATGCAAACTGTGACTACATGCCTGCTTTTCTCAATATTTCACTTCGAAAGTATGCGATTGTATTTGTTTAACGGGCGGTGATTTGTATAGGGTCACTGGAAAGTGCACAAGGTTGTCCCTGTCCCCCCCAGAATTTTAGTGTCTCCTACGCCCCTGCCCCCCCCCCCCCCCCTCCTCACCGATATCCCACCCCCTCTCAAACGCGAGGCTCACTAGTTGTTGTGTCATGGTGTGATGATGCATACTTAGGAATACATTAATGCACTGGGGCTTTTTTTTTTTCTTTTTTTGCCTGTGTTGTTTAGAATCATCAATAAACATTGTTATTTTTGCCAATTCTGAAGAGAATCCGGAAAATGTACTAGCAAAGGCGAGACCTATTGATTTCTCCAGAGCTTGTTTTTCGTTCTGATCTTCTGACAGACTGTTGTATAGATAATGTACTCTGCGATTGGTCTTATTCTATTTTTCCCGGAGAAATGCAAACTGCTTAGAGTATGAATGAACAATAACGATGAGGACAGTGCCCTCTACTGGCTAAATATATGTAACAATTTAAGCATAAATTACATGTATAGTAAAACCGCAAGTTATCAAAAAGAAAATGTACTTTTACTGAGGTATCAATGTTAACAGGCAAGCATTGGCACTTAATTTTAAGACTAAAGCTATGGCCTCCATTGCATTGCATGCACGTTTGTGTTTTTGAATTTATACGTATATTTTGACATCTTGGACGTGACGGATTTTGGGTAGACATTAGTTGTGACGACGGGTTGCCGTTGCCCGAATATTTCTATACAGAAGCGTCTCTTGCAATGTCATTGACAATTTAGGCCGACCGTTTCTGCCCTGCCGTATCAACCGGACAGGGCAATAGAGGCCACTCTCCACTTCTAAGCAGGTCAGCCTGCTTCTAAAAGAGATGGAATATGTGTGTTGAGCGCTAGAAACGGAGACAAATATTTCCGGAACCTCTGCAGAGTGGCTGCAAAACGTCATCAGATGCATTTTTAAATCTCTTTCGCTAAAGAAATTGTCACAAAGGACAAATATGACCGTAAAATTGTTCTGGATTCCTTATAGACTACATTTGAAGACAGATTACTGGGTTAAGGCACCCGCTGAAAAGATCTATGTATGTCCAGCAGGTTTCAGGATATTAAAGAGGTAAGCTGGTTGGTGTGGTAATTATAATTGCAGGAGAGCTCTGAAGGCAGTTCTTCTGGCCACAGGTCTGGCTCACTCTAAACCAGGGGTCTCAAACCATTTCTGTAATAAGAGCTACTATCATACCGAGCTACTAATATTATGGGTGCGGTGTTAGTGACCATGTCAAACAAGATTACCAGCAGCGACTATCTCAGGGCAATAGGCAAGTTTGGCAACAGAAATGTGAAAATGGCTTTATCAACTGGGTTAATATATAACAGCCATAGCTGCAAGGCCTCTGGCACCATAGTTAAAGTTTTAGTGATAAGTCGCCCCAACGCCTTAAGATTTATCCTGCAAATATCAGCTTTAAATATATTTTGGGAATCCAGCCATTTGTTTTAAGAGTTCTGAAAATGCACACTTTTTTTTAATCTCAAATACATTCTTTGCAATTTTGGGATAGACATATTAATTCAGACAAACAAAAAAACATCTGTTTTAGTAGGCTGGGCTGCACACTGGAGAGCAACTTACAGGCGAGCTGCCAGTAGCTCGTCGGAGAAACCTGTTCTAAACTAAGTTAGAGGGTTAATTGGGCTGCAGCAAAGCACAGTGTATAATGTCCTGTTACTTACCGGTAATCTTCATCATCCCCTCATCCTCCTCGTCCCATTCCTAATTTGTGAGATGGAAACGCCTCACAAGTCAGGACTGGGACAAGGAGGCTAGAGATGAGGGGTAATATGCTTGTCACAGATTGGTATTTTATGTAAGATAGGTCAGTGGCATTGGCGGTCCTCGCAGGGTAGCACCTGCAGCATGTGCGGCACTTGTTCAGGCAGGGCGCATCTCATTGGTGTAGAGGTGCTCCATTTCATTTTCATTCATTTCATAAGGCTTTATTCGGAGCAAAAAATAATGTCCATATAAGCACATACATGATAAAAATTGATAACAATACAGAATATCACAAAAAATAAGAACATATAATACAGACTGGGGAAGAATAAATACTTAAAAACTCATACTTTTCCTGACATTAATTGCTGTTAGTAAAAATGTTGCAGTAAAGAAGCAAATATCAGGATGATGTAGATTAAAAAGCAGTTTAAAAGAATCATGTACTGTCCTAACACCAAATTTTACAAAGATAGGTTTTAAAAAAGCTACACGAAAATTTCCATACAGTGGACACAACAAAAGAAAGTGCATCGTGCTTTGTGCTGACAGATTGTCACACGGACAGGGACAAGCGGGCTGCTTGTTTATAGAAGGGAATGCGACCAGTTTATGCACAATCCCCATTCTCAATCTAGTTAAAACAAACCTATGAGAGACTCTAGTCACCTGGGTTAAATACGGTTGATAGCCCTTCAATTCATTCATAGTTCTATATTGCACACAGGTAGATAGAATTCCATTGGTGCAACTCCGACTCTCAGTTTTACACAGCAGGAAGATATGCTTCATTTCTGACTTGGAAATTACTGTGGCCCCATATCTATCAGCTTTGATATCAATACCATAAATCTCCTGAAAACTGTTGACAATATATTTGATCCATGGGATCTTTAGATAATTATCAGCAGTGAGACAGTCGTTAATGATGGCTCTGTTTAATGACGTCTCTTCTTTCAACCAGATTGACCGCCACAACAATAATGGCCTTAGGAGAATCAGATCATTTAGAAATGGGATACCAAGTTCACTGTGAACTAAATCGTTAGAAGCAGATTTGGGTAGATTCAACAATTTTTTCAGAAAGACATTCTCCTCCAACTGTAAACACCCAGCCGGGGCAAAGCCCCAGATCCCCGCCCCATAAAGGGCGGTGGAAAGGCAACATGACTGAAAGATCTTAAGCATATCACTAGTCCGTTTGTCCCCAAGTTTAGTGGCAAAAGTAAACACCCCGTTGGAGCTTCTAGCCATCTTAGCTCTAACACTAGTATGCTCACTGGCCCAACTACAGTTCTTGGAGAAAGTGATTCCAAGATAACTAAAATTATCCACTAGTTTGACCCTGTGTTGATCAATATAATAAGAGTGAGGCTTACTCTTCCCCCGGCCACATTCCATGGTATAAGTTTTGGTTTTATTGATCACTAGTTTTCTAGATGTAATAAACTGTGAAAACCTATCCATTAAGCGTTGAAGACCTATCGGGGTCCTGGACAATAAAACGGCATCATCCGCATAGAGTAATACCGGAACATTGATGTTATTAACTTTAGGGGCGTCTGCCACTACTAACTGTAGGACAGAGTCCACTTCATTGATAAAAAGGGTAAAAAGCAGGGGGGCAAGAACACATCCCTGTCTTATGCCCCGCCCGATCCGGAATTTAGTGGTACACTCTCCATTGGAACCATACCGTACACTAGTACGAAGATTTTCATAAAGACGGGCCAGGAAAAAAATAATGCCCTCAGGTGCCCCCATTTCAATCAGCTTGGCCCAGAGAATAGCATGATCCACTAAATCGAAGGTGCTACTTAAATCTGCAAAGCAGAGATAGATAGAGCTCTTCCTGGCCTGGGTGTATTTCCCAATCAGAAGTTCAAGATTCAGGCATTGCTCGATCGTCCCGCGGCTCTTTCTGAACCCATACTGGCAGTTTGCCAGAATGCCATTTTTTTCTGCCCATTCTTCCAGCCTAACCAGGAGTACCCTGCTCATTATTTTTACAGAGGAATCCAACAGGGAAATGGGACGATAGTTCTTCACATCCACAAAGTAGGTCGCACACTGCTCGTCATACCAGCAAATAGCCCCATAGAACTCTGGATAATGTAGCAGCAACGGTGAGTACGCCTATGCCACGAGTATGTCACTATAATGCCATCCCTGGACACGTGTGCGACCAATCTGGTTTAACTTTATATTCAGGCTCCCTTGAGCCGGTGGAGTCGACGGACTCATGGTTACGCACCTGCGCGCTACGAGAGGTACTAGACCTGATAACGATTTTAGCAGCTTACACAGCAACCCCACACATTTTCCTACTCCCTGCTGACGAGAGGCAACTACCTCGAAACACGTGTCCAGGGATGGCACACGCCACGCATACTTGCATTCACACTCGCGCATAGGTGTATCCGCCGACGCTGACCTTCAGGGACCACTTTCATTGGGGGAACACGACTGGTAGGTTTAGCAGTGTGCGACCAATCTGGTTTAGTTCTTCACATCCCCCCGATCACCTTTCTTAAAGATAGGTATGATAATTGATTCCTCCCAAGTTGGGGGCACCCCAAAGCAGACTGCGGCATTGAAAACTTTAACCAGCATAGGGCCCCATACCTCTGGCACTAACTTATAAACGTCGATGGGCACCCCATCGGGGCCCTGGGCCTTTCCACCTTTGCTAGCACCAATGCTACCTAAAACCTCCGTAATACTAATATCCAAGGGAACTATAGGCCAGCAATCATTTAGATTGGCCAAAACATTATCTGAATCGAAAATAATAGAAAAATGGGAAATCCATGTATCCATACTAACCATTGAGGTTAGTTCCGGAACCTTCTCATCTTTTAAAAAAGGGCAATTGACCGTGGCCCAGAATAATGTACAATCTTTCCGTTCAGCGGCCTGTGTCAATTTATCCCAGGCCTCATGTTGTAATTCTATCTTCCTGCGCTTAACTGTATTCTTATAGTTTAATCTAAGCTGAAACACCTGGTCCCTAATTCTCGGTTTTATTGCAAGTGCGTCTTTAAGCTCTTTAAGAGCACGGGTGCAAGCACAATCGAACCAACCCCTATGTTGTTTAGACTTACACTCAGTTGATTTAGTAAATTTTCGGTCTATGATGGAATTAATTCGGATAAAATGTTGAACAAGACCGGCAGTGACGTCAGCCTGCTCAAGAATCGCAGTGATTTCCGATAAGCAGCTATTAATAATAGAATTCGACGTCATAACCGCTTTGTCACCATTCCATCTTAACCTTGTACCGTTGGGTCTGTGTGGTTCAATATTATCTATAATCCCCGATATAAGTACAGGTTTTTTATTCCACCAAACAAACTCTACAACAATACAGTTATGGTCGCTAAGCACAATATCCACGACCTTAGGTGCCAAACTCCATGGGACAAGACTTGATGATATACTAATAAAATCAATGACAGTATTTGCCCCCCTCCCTGTAAATGTCGGGATACTTTCTCCTTGATCATTCTTTTCAGTAACCAATATTTCCATATCAAGGGCCGCTAAGAGAGGGTTCAGAGAATCCCCATACTTATTATGAGGAAAATGAACGTCCACATCCCCAAAGCGGTTGGTAATCACACACAAACAATGGTTAGAGAGGGGACAAACTACAGTATTAAAATCCCCCGCCAAAATAAATTCGAAAACAACATTAGAGCCCTCGATAATATCATCAAGTGCACTTCTCAGTGCATCTACCACCAAGTGCCTAGTGCTGTCAAATATATTATTATAAAAATTGATTAAAAGAATGTTTCTTCCATCCTTCTCACGTAACCATAAAATCTGTGAATGGGCACCCACAAGAACATATTTTTTAACCAAAATGGGGATTTTGATGGAAATCAAAACTAGAAGCCCTCCCTTAGCCCTACCAGAGATGGATTAAATAGCAGGTAACTGATAGGAAACAAACCCATTGTATCCCGAATTTTTTTTACACCATGTTTCTTGGAAACAACAAATGTCAAAAAGATTAACAAACTCTGAACACCCCAGGCTATCTTCTTTGGATGCTAGGCCAGCAACATTCCAGCTGACAAGAAAGCTACTCATAGACCCAGAGGATGTTTCGATACCTTCATCCTGGGGAGATATGCTGAGACTCAAACTGTGGTTGTCAGTTGCAGAAACCGCTCCTATAGCCCCCTCAACATCGCATGCAACGCCAATTAATGGGCAAAAGTCAGGAGGGATACTATCATTACCTAGCGGCCCGGAGGTAATTCCTTCGGACACTGCACCACAAAATACTGCTCCATCTTCACAGTGCGCCTCATCAGAAACCAGTCAATCGTTACAATCCAAACCGCTCAGGCATTGATACCGATTGGATGTAACCACCGCAAACCCGCTGGGCACATTATGGGCACTGCCACTACCCCTTTTCAAAACATTAGATGGTTTATTAATTACATGTTGATAGAAAAACCCCAGCGGTCTGAGTGAAATTCCCTGGTCATTCAAGGGTCGAGATGAGGCTCTGAGCAGAGTAGTAGTAGCTAGTTGGACATTGTTAAAATTGACAATCACACAATCGCCATTAATACTTTTGGAAGAATTCCCTATCCAGTTAGCTCTGGTAGTGGTTAAAATTTGATCAGACAGTGCTACTGGGTAACCACACTCTCGGTTAAGCCAAGCCACCGTTTTATTCTTAAGGGACTCATGAGTTTCTAGATTACTACGAGACCCGGTGTCCAGAAGTGGTGGAACATTTGTTAACACCACCACATATGGTGCACATTCCGGGGGTAAATTAGGCGTAGAGTAACCATAGCTTTTGGACTTAACGGCGATGTTCCCTGGCTTATCCACTACCGTAGATTTTGGTGATGAGCTTTGGCCCACCGTAGAGTTAGATACATCTACAATATTAGGACATAATCCCCTATTGGGAATTTTGGGAGTTTTTGATTCAAAAGCCTTAGCCGTTGAAGAGTCCTCTAAGTTCACCTTTGTCCCTATATGCGTATTCAAAAGACCACCCAGCCTCTTAATTTCCTCTGAAAGAGTATCAAGTCTATCCATTAGAGGCATGATAATTTTATCAAGCTTCGTATTTATTATACTAATCAAAAGCTCTAACTGCTTGGGATCTAGTTTTACTTGAGTGTTATTAGTTTCTAAACCTAGATCACTAGTGACACTCTTAGTAGGGGGGTCCAATCTTTTTTTGTTATGGTGGTTCCCCCCCCTGTTTTGGGATAGTTGACCTAGCAACACCCTTCCCTGATCTTAATACTCTCTGCACTCTCGGAGCCGGAGAGCATAAACCTGATAGTACTTGAGGCGAATCTGGCGCGGTCAGAGTAGAGTCTGGTTCTTCATTGGTAACCGTTATTGAAAGAACAGGGCATTCAAGATTGTCACTACCATCCCCTGATAAGGTAGGGAATAAGGTGGGTGAATTGGGAGTGCTAAGTGGGGGGGCCAAAGTACACCCCCGACCCAAAGAAAGTCGACGCTCTTAGTTAATTTTGTCGACTACTTTCACAAGGTAATTATCAAGAGTGGCTATATTAGAACGTCCATTTTCTTTGTTAGCTGTAGACATGGTTGGCTCACTAAATATACAAACAAATCTATAATTAAAATATACACCAATAAAAAAGCCTTAAGCTGGATCTACCAGAGTTCCTAAATCAAAGTTAAAATACAAATACACGACAATGAATGATCCTTAATTACGACTACAACCTGGTAGATACATACACTATAACCCAGGTATGTGTAGTCGATAACTCTCAAAATCACTGAAACAGAGTGTAACCCAGCCCAGCCTCGGCCAGCCCCGGACGGCCACAGACGGCCCGCCCTTTGCCCGGGCTTAGCCCGGCACCGCCCACGCGCTTCCCGCGACGCGGAGGGAGCCGTTTGAATTTAGCGCCTCCGGGCGCGGAAGTAACACTGTATGGGGGCGGTGACAATGGCGGGACTTCTGGGAGGCGTAGTCCAGCGCTCCCTTCAACACACACTGCAGGCACCAGCAACAACAGCGATGAGGGCAGGGGAAGCGTCCGCACCAGTGAGCCAGCCAACAACCAGCGAGCTCCCCAGTACAACCGGCCAGGTGAGTAGGCTCCGCTCCGTCAGCCCTCTGCAAAACTCCCGCTCCACCGAGGGAGCCGTTTGAATTTAGCGCCTCCGGGCGCGGAAGTAACACTGTATGGGGGCGGTGACAATGGTGGGATTTCTGGGAGGCGTAGTCCAGCGCTCCCTTCAACACACACTGCAGGCACCAGCAACAACAGCTCCGCTCCGTCAGCCCTCTTCAAAAGATTTATCCGACTGGTCGGGAAGCGTCGAAGAATCAGACTGCTAATCCATTTAAATCGCACCAGTCCCTGGGCTGTGCATGGCCTCCAAAAGAGGGGCACCAGCAGATTGTCTTTCCTTTCTGAGTGTCTCTAAGGACAGGTTCAGCTGCTGCTGCTCGTATTGTGCTGGTATACATAATGTGAAGCCACGTGCTAGCTATTTATTAAAATTTTACAAAGACTTCTAGTCCATTTCACAAACGACTTGTTTCATATGTAAAACCAAAAGTAAACTTGCCTCACATATTTTGTGGCCATTCACTCTTTCATTAACATCATGCATTAAAACAACCTGTGACAATGCAGATTGTTTTCTTTTGTGTAGTAGGACGTTTTGTACCAAGCTTCACAACAAAGGTACTACAAGTACAGCAGTAGTGAAACCTAAACAAATAATAAGTAAAGGGCAGGTGGCAGTAGCAAGAGGAACATCACACCATTCTCTCACACATACAGGGGAGAGTGGTAAGAGTGAGTGATAGGATTTGAAAACTATTGTATGCTCTCCACAAATAGAAATAGGTACAAAACGTCTGATGAAACAGCCACATTTTCTGTTTATTGACATACTTTTATATGATGATGAATCTTCACCTACCTAGCATGGTATGCTTCATCTGTATGTTCCATCAAGCACTGGGAAGCATCCGAGAATATTACTGGTCAATGGTCATACAGTCTCTGAGTTATGAGTTCTCTAGTTTTGGTGAGGAAATGCCCCCTTTAAGGTTACATTTATTTCCTCCCTTCATTACATTCCTAAGCCTAAAATTGTTTGAGCTACAATGTGTTTTTTTTACTGATGCCTTCTACAACAACATTAAGAATAGGAGGATCAAGCAACAGACCCTGCTTATCTTTTCCGTCAGCATGTTTCGGCTCTCAGCTATTGTTGACGCCTTTCTCAGGAATATAGGTCTCTCATATCAAATTTTGTGAAAATCCCTGGTTTGCGGGGCATCTTATGCAAGTGCATCTAATATATTCAAAATATTGAATATATCCTTTGTTTTTTCCTAAGATTGGGCAACAGCAGTGGAAAAAGGCTTTCTTCATAGAGTATGTACACCGTGGGCATAAACAGTACAAGCTTTCCTCTTTCAGAGGACAGGGACAGCTAGGGCAGCAGTGGCACACGGTTTCCCCATTACAAGACAGGCACAGATCGTGCAACAGCAGTGCCAGCTTTGATTCCTCATAGAACTGGTACAGCACAATAGTAGCAAAGCAAGCTTCCCTTTCTCTTCGAAAGCAGCAAGTGCTATCTTCCATTCCTAGCAGGACACTTCAAGCAGGGCCGCTTTTATCTCTCACAGAACATGTACACTTGAGGCAAGAGTTACATGTAGCTTACAGACACAAGTCTGTAGAGAGGGTGCTTAACACACTTCAAGGAGTGTATAGGTAGAAAAGTGAGTGAATATGCTAGTTATGACAACAATCTCACTTAGGTGATATTCCCTGAAAGTCCTGCTATGATCACTCGGAGGCTTGCTGTTTGTGTTGATTCTTCGGTTTTGTACGTATTTAGAACAAGGCATTGTTTGAAGCAACCCAGCCACAGTCTAAGTAGCTATGCTATAGACAGGCACACAGGTGCCAACTTCTTTGAAAATGTTTTCAATGAATGCGTTCCAGGTGCTGTGCAATCCCACCCTCGGTGCTCTACCTGTTGAAAATGTTAAGAAACACCAGTGCTCAGTGGGATGATGCCTTTGTTGCAGAAATCCTTCTGTTGTCTGCAGGTTGTAAGTTATGATCCTAATGATATAGCTCACGGAGTTATGCATCTGCATCACCAGCTGCATGCAAACCTGCTAGGCATGCATTTGAAACCTTGCACGTTTTATCTCACTTTCCTTATTCTAAGGTTGATAAAACAGATTCCTCTGGGTAAGAATAAACAATTATTAGTGAGTGTGATGATGTCTGGCTCTACCAAAAATCAGCCACAATGAAAAAAGGCAAAGCCAAAGGTGTTGGCTGTATGTGTGTTGCTCTGCTTGTGAAGACTGCCAAGGGTGTATTATTTTCCTCAGATGATGCATGTTTCCCCATCCTTTCCAGTTTGTAGTTCTACATAGCATCGGCAGAAATCTCCGCCTATGCTATATAGAACTGCATTTGCTTGATTAATATGTAGAATATGTCTCTAAAGCTACTAGCCATACATGTATGGTCATATTTTAGGTTGTATGTGACCCTCCACCTCTTCCTATAAGGGGGCATGGACATGTACTGCTCTTAGTAAGCACAAATCTCTATCCTGAGTAAGTGAAATGCATCTAGGAAGAGATTTAACCCAGGTGTAGGCTTAAATATATGTGCATGGAGATCTCACGTGTAGATTTTCTTTCTAAATTGAGCTCTAAATGCCTGACAAAGGTGTTGTGTATGTGTCAGTGAATTTTTGATTCATACGGCAAAGCACTGGGATTCCCATGAAAACTTTAAATGTGTGCCCACTGTATGTTATAGGGCTATTTTTCACAAACATCTAAATGGTGCAAAGTGGAATGGTGCAAAGTGAAGCACCCTATGTCCGCGTGAGATGTTATTTGTGCCTATGGCTGTGTGATTGAGGTCTGCATGGGTTTTCCCAACCATGAATGTGTGTTGTATCCATTGTGTGTGTTGTGCATTGGTTACTAGCAAACATCAAAATGTTGCAAAATTAAATATTTCAATGTAAAACACCATATGTCAGAGTGATGCATTTGGTAAATCTGTGGTCAAGTGATAGAGGACCACAAAGGCATGGGCTTCATCCACACAGCCGCGGTCTGTGCAAGTAAGAGTGGTGGGGCAGTGGGAAATTTCGACAGACGACAACAAGGGAAAATGAAATAAATAATGAATTTTCCCTCGTTGTCGTCTTTTGAAATCCCCTCTCACCTGGCCCCACTGCTCTTACATGCACGGGCCACGGCTGCACCCACGCTGACTTTGAGAGCATGTTGTATGTCCGTTGTCTGAAAACATTAAATGGTGAATATATAGATATGGTGCTTTACATTGCACCATATGTCTGAGTGACTTGTAATCATTGTCTGTGAATATGCTATTGTAGACCCTGAGTGTGTGTGTGTGTGTGTTTAATAACTCAGATCATGCCCTGTTCTACTGTACAAGTGTTAATCTCTGCAGTTTTGAAAAATAAACATGGTTTGACATATGCACTATTGTGCATATCTCAAACCATGTATCTCCAAAACAGCTCACAGATTTTTTCCAAACCAACAATATGCCTCAGTGCTATAAAAATCTTGTGGCTATCCATGCAGTGGCTTTGCAGTTATGCGCACACACAACATTTCCTGTGGGATATCCCTTCATATGGATGACTGAAAAGCGATTTTGGGGCGGCTCACTTATAGCAATACATATATGTCTGTGATATTGCAACCTTCCATCAGCAGTCAAAGTCTGTAAGGATATGGAAATATGGTCTTTCTTCTCTAAATCTTATTTAAAATCACATCTACTTGTTCACAATGGTATTGTCAACACCCGAACCTTAAATAAAATTCATAAGCAGGGCCGTTCTTTGAGAGTGAAGTTTTATTCAGCTGAATGAAATGGAGGCTCCGAGAGCTTCAGCAAATGTTTGACAAAAAACTCTAAGCTCAGGTAGTTATACCCTTGTCCAGAAATGGAAATATAATCAACAGTTCTGTTCTCAGGCAGGCCAAACGGACCTGCCTTCATTATACAAATAACTCCTTCGTGGTACATAGATAACATTTGCTATACAGTGCATTTGTGCTACTCTAGATGCAATACTGAGAAACGCTTTCAAACGAGAACATCATATCCGCCCCCCCGTCTTCTCATGCAGCTTGGCGCAGGGGTCTACAAAATATCCTTAATTAGTAGTTGTTGAGCTCAAGCATGTATTATTGCTTTAGCACGGTGTTAGAAGGTGGTTCTGACACTATGGGCCGCCGGGATTTTTCGCTTTTTGAGCACCTAATTGTTGAGCTTTTACTGTGGGGGAGCCTCATAAGTTGGGACTCACCCACAGTGAACTCAGGATGTAAGAGACTGCATGGGGATTTTACTGGTGTTCCCCTGGCTTGACCAGGCCACTGTTCAGCAGCTGGAGTAAGGGACACCGGGCTGGTTACATGCATACCCATGTGTACATGTGTGTGCACATGTGTACGGGCTGCGCAGGGGAGATTCCTAGCGTGCGCAGTCCAGGAGCAGCTACATAGTGAATGGTGTGGCAGGACTTATGCAGTATTGGGTGGTGACATGGAATAGGCTTTATACACTGGAAAGAAACATTCCAGGAAAAGTCAGTGTGTCTTACTGTTTTTTCACTTCATTATTCCCCTATGGGAATGTGGAGCCAGGGGCTAGATTAACTTCCATTAGGCCTACAGATTCCAGACACGCACTTAAGTCCAATGTAGCAAATGTGAAAAGAAGTATTCTGCAGAGTCCAAAGTCATATTTGTACTGCTTTTGGGTCATCCAGAACTGTCATATTTCTCTGAGCCAGCCATAACCAGACCCAGGTTGAGGGCTGACCTCAGCTGGATGGATTGATAACCTTTCTTCCACAAGCTAGGGCCTCCTCTCCACGAAGAGAAGATGGGTGGGGCTGCAGGCCAATCCATCAACTGCTATCGCTGGGTGCCAGACACCAGGCTGCACCAAGGAGAGAAGGCAGCGTGGGCGGAAGGGGCTTCAGACATGTGGCCAGAGACACTGGACGACGCCATTTTGAACAAACCCAGAGGCTGGACAAGAAGGAGGGAGCAGGGGCAGGAAAGTGATGTGTCGCTGTTTGATAGGACCAACAGGGACTTCATGCCAGCCCCCTACTCAACTTTTAAAAAGTGCTTGCACAGGAAGAGAAGCTCTCTCTGGGGTGTGGTCTGCTGAGGCTGAAGGTGCTGGAGCCTGGCACAATGGACAGTTGGAAGGAGAGACCCCCTGACTGCCCCCAGGACCCTATCAGCACCAGAAGAAGAGCCCAGGACTGGTGCACAGAAGCAGGGGCCTCTGCGCAGGGAGAAGAGAGGCCCAGAAGGAGAGCCAGACGAAAGGCTGGCATAGGGAGCCAGTGAAGACAGCACACTGCTGAATCTACCCTCTCAGAGACCCAGAGGGCAGAGGAGAGTGTTCCCAGTCGCTTGGGCTGGTAAAGCGTAACATGAAGCGCCCCATAATGCCTCGCCAGGCATTTGGAAATCTGCTGTTTTGGTGCTTTGTGGCCCCCAGAGGAGGGGGGTCACCCTCACTTGTGAAAAGGTGCTGGGGGAGCTGCTGGAGAAGCGCAGTCTTTTCCCCGCAGCACGAAGAAAAGTCCCACCCTCAGTGTCATGGGGACCTAAAGCAAACTACCCCTCAAGGGCTTAGCTAGCATTTAAACACATTCTAGGCTGGAACTTTTGTTCTACAGCTGAGGGTGTGTGGAGAAGTGCATCATGAAGTGAAGGGCTGAGTTGGGGATGTGTGAAGAAGTGCACCCCCTGGAGGTGAAGTGGTGTAATTGCACCGAAATGCATTTACTATTGGTTATTTCTTTTTAAGTGGACTGAAAGTCACATGTGTAAAGTGAAGTACCTGTGTAAGGTGGTGATAAGCTAAATGGAGCTATGTTGCTGGACCTTCCTGTTAGGGGGTCTGGCTGTATTAACGTAATCCCATGCTTTTACCTGTGATTTCTTTTAAAGTGAAGAGGCGCACTGCAGGAGAGGTGTAGTTGCCAGGAGTACTTCTTTTGAAGGGAATGTAAGTCACATGTATAAGGAGATGTCATAAGCCAAGTGGGGTTATGTTGCCAGACAGTCCTGCTAGGGTGTCTGGCTGTATATGCGCAATCCTGTGACTTCATCTGTGATGCCTTTAGGGGCTGTAATTGCAATGCATTCAAATGATCAACCAAGGTGATGAGTACTGTCATTCTAAAGTGTCCGTAAACATGGATTCTTGCTGCTGCGCTTAGGTGAAGTCCCCAGACTGCTAGCCCTTAATATATAGAGGTGCATACTTTATGGTCAGTAGGAGATGCTCAGTTAGGGTCATGTCTCACCAAGTCAGGTTTACCCCTTTTTAATGCTTGTTGAGGTAATGGGGTGGGTCGCCACTGGGATGGTGCCAGTGCGCAGGGCCCTCGCTCCAGGTTATGTTCAACTATCTGCATTGGGGGCAAGTTGATGTGCATACATGGGAGTGGTGGTACTAGACCCCACTCCCCCTGCAGGAGGGGTGGAGATGTTATGCAATGTCACAAAGTAATTCCAACAGCTTATGTATATTTGTAAATTGGTGCATAGTATTGAGTAGTGTGTGTGTTTAATAAATGAACCAAAATAAACAAGCTCCCTCGTGACCTATATTCTCTTTCCTAAGATTCAAATAATGAATTCTAACATGGGCTGTTCATAAAAACAAACCTAAGTAAAAGTCATTAACATGTACTCCTTGCTATTAGTTTAACTTTGTTTTATTTTCCTGCTTTTCGTCAAAATTCTTATTCTATCATCATTTCTTTTAATCATTTAAACATATCAAAGGTACATATTTACAATATACTCAAAGATCTCTGTAATACAAAATTATTTCTTCATATAACAACATATTCAACCCCAGATAGGGAACCAACACAAATATACCAATCAAAACTCATACATTCAAACCTTATATACTACATCCATATCCCGTTCACAATCACATATATCCGTACAGGCTGAGACATAATGTTGGTTTCAGTCTCTGTGACCGTTTTCAAGACAACTGCATATAGCAGGGTTTAATTGGCCTTGGTCAAGGCGTTTGGGTGGCATATGAAGAGAATAGGCACCACCTTCATCAGGACCCGTCAGATAATAAACCAGTGTTCTCTACACTCTGGGGATTCTAACAATGATTATCCACCCTGAGGTATATGAAATACCCACAATTACATATGGGAGGGCACCCGCTTCCCAAAAATTCAATGCTGTGTATCAAAATGAATGTTGATACCAGTCTGTTGTCAATAAGCTACTCCTTTAAAGGTTGTTTTCAAATTGTCATAATGTCGTGTTCTTCTCGTTATTTTTAAAAAACCATCATAGTTCCATCTCAAAATCAGATAATCGAGCATGTTTCATATAGTGTGTCCAAGTAGAAACTCCTCCAATGGCGCAAACGTCCCCACAAATAACATCAGAGTCAAAGCGGTCTCCTCCACATTCGGGCTTGTTGAGGTAATGGGGTGAGTCGCCACTGGGATGGTGCCAGTGTGTAGGGCCCTCGCTCCAGGTTATGTTCAACTATCTGCATTGGGGGCAAGTTGATGTGCATACATGGGGTTGGTGGTACTAGACCCCACCCCCCCTGCGGGAGGGGTGGAGATGTTATGCAATGTCACACAGTAATTCCAACAGCTTATGTATATTTGTAAATTGGTGCATAGTATTGAGTGATGTGTGTGTGTAATAAATGTACTCTTACTTTTATAAAGCAATGTACAGACTGGACAATCAATTACTGAGTGTTATTTTTGTGCACCTGCAAATGGCGATTACTAGCCCACACCACCTCCCTTGAGTAAGCCTCAGACTGCTCTGCAACGCTACCCTCTGAGTGTCAGGCACTACAATTGGGTGTTTGGTTCCCAGTGAAGGACAAATGTAGTCATGTTATTTGTGCAGGCCTCACAGATGCTGCCTCGTTTTCCAACACATGGTGTTCATGCGACACAGGCAAGATGGGGTAGGTTTAGCTTTTGGATTTGCAGCCCAGGCGTTCACAGTATGACACACTTATATTTGCATTTAAAAGCCAGATCTGCACCCGATCTTGAGCAGCATGTCCATGTCATGCACACTAGAGTGTGGGGTAAGGGTGTATTTTGTGGGACCTGTCCAAAGACCATGGTAGACACTCCAAACCAATCAATCAAACAATCAGGGAATTGTATGCACGCTACTCACCAGTGAGGGTCTCAAGGCACTGGTACGGGATACGCAGATCTGTCTAGCCGAAGAGCCAGGTCTTGAGGGTCTTCCTGAAGTTGTTCAGGGAGGGGGCGTGTCTGATGGTAGTTTGTTCCAGGTCTTGGCCGCGATGTGAGAGAAGGATCTTCCGTCTGCTCTGGCTCTGTGAATGCACAGGGTTTCGGCCAGTGTGAGGTTGGAAGAGCGGAGGTATCTTTTGGGTAGGTGGAAGTTGATTCTGTCGTTGAGGTATTTGGGTCCATTGTTGTGTAGGCATTTGTAGGCATGAGTGAGAATTTTGTAAGTGACTCTTTTCTCCACGGAGAGCCAGTGGAGACTTCGTAGGTGTTGGCTGATGTGTTCATGCTGGGGGATGCCGAGGACGAGTCTGGCGGCGGTGTTCTGTATTGTCTGGAGTTTGCGGAGTAGGGACTTGTTGATGCCGGCATAGAGTGCGTTTCCATAGTCTAGTCTGCTAATGATGAGTGCGTGGGTGACTGTCTTCCTTGACTCGGGGGGGAACATGCTTGTCACAGCTGAATTACATTCCCAGTGGTCTTGGGGGGCAAGAGCCCCGAGCTCAGGGTGTGGTTGAAGATAGTCCCTTCACCTTGGCCCCACTGGCCATGGTCAAAGGTCAAGCCCAGTGGACTCTGAGGTGCTTCTGCAATGAGTGTCTTCAGTGATGTCATTGATGTTGCCAATGGTGATATTATATGTGTTTTCATATCAGCTGTGAAGTCAGCAGTTCAATGAGAAAAGATAAGAACGCCTAGCTTATCCTAACTGTTGGATTATAACCTAAAAACTACAGTAATTGACCTAGCCAACCTGTTCTTGACTCACATTTGTGCAGAATTAGGTGCGCAAACCTACAAAGCTTGGCCCTTTCAGTGGGTGTCAGATCAAAAATCACCGCTCTTCTGAGACGCCAAAGACATTTGAGGGAATCTTGAACTGAGAGGAAGTGTTTGCATATTTTAGTATTTCTCCAGATAGCTCCACATATTTAAATTGTTATGTTTCACAAACCAAACTGCTGCACATTGTTACACTACACCACAGAAGGATTTGAGGGTGAAAGAAGCCCTTCATTGTTGCCATGAATGTGTGAATCTGTGCAGTGATTTCTGATGTGTAATTGAGCAAAAGCCCAATCCCCAACATGCGCATTGGATTCGAACTACAAATTGCCCTTGGAACTGTGTAAATTGCCCAGCAGTGGATGGAGTCCTTAATGAGCCAGATTCTCTGTAGATACGTTTGTTCAATGTAGTGATCACCTCTGCATGAACCGTATAGTCTTACGTGCTCTCCCCCACTGATATCTTACATGAGTATGTGTGTAACTTGTAGTTAAATGTGGAGGTTGAGCTCTTGGTGAAGGTTGGCACTGTCAGTGTAATCCATGGCACGTGTGTTTGTGTGAGGGTTGGTGATGCTGGCAGGCTGCAGCTGTACTTTCACAGCCAGTACAGGTGGGTCTGTTCAGCTGTCCTTCAGCCTCTGACTTTGTTACCCATGGAAGTGATATTTAATTACATTTTAAGCTGCTTGCATGTTTACATTGGTTATTTATTAAGCAACATACAATGTAATCTAGAAATATTTTAGAAAAACGCTCCTAGTGGCTAACAGGATCTCAGATTTTGTCCTGGTGTGATGAGAGTTCTACATGTTGTGTATGAGTGTGAGCCACACAAAGATAGACAGGTCTGGACAAAATGAGTGAATTTATAATATTTACCTACTGCAAAGACAAGCAGGTGTACACGTGAAAGCAAAATAATCGAAAGATCCATACTTGCATGGGATGAGGGCTGTGAGAGGTCAGAAGGAGCATTTGCCTTCTTGTGACAGGAGAGGATTGGCCGGCACCCATGAAAAATAGGCCGTTTTTATGTGTGGAGACAACTGTGGGGCCTGAAATAATATTTTCCACAAGTGAATCTGGCTGTCATGAGTATTTGTCCCTAGAATGGGTGAGTTCACGCGGACCCCGTATTTGTCAAGTCCAAATCTGCATGCATGCAGTGTCTCTATGGCCTGTCGTTGTATGGGATGGTGTGGTGTGGTATGGCCTGTCGTTGTATAATATGGTATGGTGTGGCCTGTCAATGCATGGTATGGTATGGTATGCTTGGCCTGTTGTTGTGTACTATGGTATAGTATAGTATAGTATTGTCCAGTCATTGTAAAGTATGGTATGGTATGTCCTGTAATTGTATGGTATGGTATGGCTGTCATTGTATATTATGGTATGGTATGGTATGCCTGGACTGTCATTGTATACTACGATATGGTATGGTATGTCCAGTCATTGTATAGTATGGTACTGTTATTGTATAGGATTGATAGTGAATAGTTTTATACAGCGCGCAAATGCCCGGGGGCATCTTGGCACTGTCATATGCTACATTAAATGCTGGGATCATATGCTAAGAAGGACCCATAATTGATCACACAGGACAAACAAATAACCAGGTTTTGAGGTGTTTCTTAAAACAAGATAGATTGGACTGACATCTGAGATGTCTCCGTAAGTTATTCCAAAGTTGGCACGTGGTGTAGATAAAACTTCTACCCCCCATGTCATTCTCTTAATTTTAGGGACATTAACTTTTCTAGAGGTTGCCAAACGCAAGGTTCTTCTGGAGATATATCAGGAGATATTTCTCTTCAAGTAATCCGGGCCTCCACCATGCACCGACGTATGTGCCTAACACAGTGCTTTGAATACTATTCTTTTCTTCACAGGGAGCCAATGAAGCTCAGTTATTGCTTCTGAAACTGCCTTGAACTGAGGAATTTTCTTTAAAAGTCGAGCTGCTGCATTCTGCAGGCACTGCAGTTTCTTGAAAGATCATTGGTGAATGCCTATATATAAGGCATTGCAGTAATCCAGTCTAGACAAAACTAGGACAGTGACCACTGTCTTCGGAAGTTCATATGGGATGAAAGGGTGAACTTTTCTTAAAGTTTGCAACAAAAAGAATTAGGAAGAGGTGAGTTTATAGATCTGTGCTTTTAAAGAAAGACTGGGGTAAAAAATCACCCCCCAGACTCCTAACTGTAGATACCAGAGTAGGGATAGGGCCCAGAGTCTGAGGCCACCAAGATTGGTCCCAAAAGGCTGTGTCCTTGTCAAAAAGGAGAGCCTCAGTTTTATACAAGTTCACTTTGAGGCTATCATTGCTCATCCACTCAACTATCGCGCCCATACAGCTGTTGGAGCAGTGTCAGCCACATCACTAGAGATAGACACTACAACTTGTGTGTCATCCACATATTCAACTGGGAAGAAACCAAATGTACGGCTCAACCTAATCAGGGGGGGCCACATAAATGTTAAAAAGCGTAGAGCTCAGTGACGACCCCTGAGGGACACCACATGGCATTGAAAAAGGCTTAGATACAAAGTCCCCCATGGCGCCTGATTGCTCTAGGCCCGAAAGAAAAGAACATAAGAGATCAATAGCTGAACCACTGATTGCAGTCTCCGCCAGGCATTCCAGCATGACAGAGTGGCTCACAGTCTTGAAGGCTGCAGATAGATCCCACAGGATTGCCACAGCCTTCCCCCTGTTGTATAAAATACTTCTTAGCTGCTCCTCAATGGCCACTACCAAAGCTGACTATGTGCTATGATTTGGTCTAAAACCAAATCGCACAGAACCCAAAATTCAGTTCACGTCCGGAAACTCACAGAGTGTAATATTCATATGCTTCTTGGAGAAATTTTGCCAAGAAGAGAAGGCGAGGAGGATCATTGTTTGCCCCATTTGGGTCTAGTGAAGGTTTGTTTAGCAGTGGGAGAATGGAGGCCTTTTTCAACTCATTCAGAAGATAACCTGACTCGATGATAGTATTCAATAATATAGTGAGAGTAGGAGCTACTGCATTGATTCGGCTGTGCAATACGCTCTCAGCCTGAAACATTGCAACGCTCCACAACCAGAACTTAAGGTACTTTGTTCACCTGACCTAACTGAATAGTATTCAATAATAAAGTGAGAGTAGGAGCTACTGCCCCTCAAAATTGTTGTAAAGATTTTGGCAGACAAGAGTCAGATGGGGCACCTGACCAATACATTCAACTACTCCTTCCACAGTAAGAGGAGGGAACTGACAAAATGTATTTTTATCAGGTGCTCAGGGCCGGACTGGCCGTAGCGGGCACCGGGTAATCCCCCGGTGCGCCGCACGGGTGGGGGCCGGTTTTGTTACAGGGCCGTTTTTGCAGCATAGCTGCAAAATCGGCCCTGTGACAAAATCGGCCGAAAACCGGCCCAGGGAAAGAGCTCGGCCGCACCCCCAACCCCCGGGGAGGCCGGCCGAGCACTTTGTCAGGGACGGTTTTGGTTCCCAGTCCGGCCCTGCAGGTGCTGTCCCATTTAACCCTAAGGCCGAGGTTAAGGCCATACAGCTGGAATTCATTTTTCCATGTATATACTCCACTTTGTTTTGAAAGAATTTTGCTAGCTTGTAACAGAATGCCTGACTAGAAGACAATGTGCAGCTAGAGAAGAGGACCTGGACTGTTTTAAAAAGTTCCTCGTAGTTCTTGGCTGAATGGATTTTTTTCAGAGAAGTATTTACCTTTTTCAATAATGATCAAGTAATTTGTAGCCTTGAATGTACTAATTATTTTGAACCTTTTCTTCAATGTGATACGTCTTCTCCATACTTTCTCTTGCCTGCGGCAGTTCTGTTTTAATTCTCTGAATCAAACAGAAAATCAGGGAAAAGTGGGCCTCCTTCTATGATGTATAATAGTTTTAAGGGGAGCCAGCTTAGTAACTGTTACCCTTATCCATTCAGATTAGTTGTAAACGGTTGCATTAAAATCATTCGTGATTAATTGCTGAGACGTATAAAAAATATCAGTCAATTCTACTTTATTACTTTTATTCCAGGCTTGGACCTTCTTGCTTTGCATAATAATAGGAGTTAGAGATGGGTGTTTTCAGCTAAACTTGATAGCCTCGTAATTTGACTAGATAATAGGTAAAATAGCATCTACCTGCAAATCTGGATTATTTGAGAAAATGCCATTGAATGTGTGTCCTGCTACATGTGTAGCTGTATTAACCAGCTGAATAAGATTAAAACCACTCAAGATGTATATTACTTGTATGGAATGGTATGGGCCATTGTTTTATAGTATGGTATGGCCTGTTACTGGTTGAGGAATGTTAAACCCTACTCAAACAGAAACCACAATCCTTATCAGGGTGAAGTCACAAGCAAACCCTAAATTAACCTGTGCTCAACTCTCAGGTAGCTTGGCACAGAACAGTCAGGCTTAACTCAGAGGCAATGTGTAAATTATTCGTTCAAACATTAACAGAGTGAAAACACACCTCAAAAGGGCCCCACACCAGATTAGACAAATAGAGCAATTTTGAATTAATAAAACAAGATCAAAAAACAAAAATACAATCAGTAGTACTCGAGATATACATGTTTTAAGATTTCAGTAAAAATAGCACCAAAAAGCACGAAGTGCCAACTGTGGATATCCGGTTGCGCTGCACCCAGGTAAAGTCACTAGTTCATGTCATCCATGCTGGAGCGTGGGCCAGCTACAGGGATTCAGTTAGGCCCACTGTACAAAGTACCTTAAATTCTGGTTGTAGAGCGTTGCACGGTTTCCTGATGTGAACGCGTTGCACTGCACAAGCGATGTGTCGGTTCCAAGGTGCTACTGAGCAGTGATGGGAGTTCCTGCATGCTCATCGAGGATCCCGTACACAAGGGGCATGCAATACGAAGTTTGCTGGCGAGGATGGGTCATGCAGTCGAGGTGATGCATTTGTTCTGAGGAACTGTGAGGCTGTGATGTGAGAACCTGAGTCGTCGCCGAGGCTGTCAAAAGGAAGAAGGGTACGAAGTTCTTTCGTGCCTTAAAAATCTTGGTTAGAGACCTAGTTATAATCACTTGTGGCAGGTTGACCTGTCAGTTGAGTAGTGGGAGGAGAGGAATTCCTCCTCTCGGAACTAGTGCCCTCACACACCCAGCAAGCTAGGTGTCATGCTTCATCATATGGGCCTGCTCCTTGTCGGGTCATCGCTGCAATACCCGACGGGAACCCATAAAGGGGCTCTTTATCGGAGATCTTTTGTTCCTTGCCGTTTGGTGCCGTAGGTGTGAGGGCCCTAGTGTGTTTGGATGTAGTAGCAAATAGGATGATTGAAACAGGTCAGGGGTCCTATGGAATCATCTTTATTCTAGAAGGGCCCCTGCCTGATTAAAAAGGGGGGGAGAGGGGACTATCTTACTATAATGGGTCACGCTAAGGGCGCTCTACTCCTGGTGGGTCAACATGTTTCTCGACTATTTGTTTGGGGGATCAGTGGCGATTCTTCAGGACCTTAATGTGAAACTTATCTACACCCAGTGGTATGGTGAGAACCTACCTCCCATTTAGTGGATCAGCGGGAAATGTGCCCGCGAGTTCAATGGGCAACCTAATCGCTATTTAGTAAGTGCCTCATCAATTCCAGCGGGCTCTGGTTCAAGTAGAAACTGAGTGGTAGACCTACCCCGCACCACTGGACCTGGGATGGTCAGCACCGCTGGACAGGTGATGCATATGTTCTGAGGAACTGTGAGGCTGCGATGTGAGAACCTGAGTCGTCGCCGAGGCTGCCATCTATGAGAGATGCACGGGCCTGTGTTGGGGAAGATTCGCATAGGCAGTGGTTTTGATATGGCCGCAGGGTCGATGTGGAGTCCTTTATGTCGGGAGAACTCTGGCAGTAGAGGCAATGCATCAGTTCTGCTCTTGTTTGTGCCACGCAGCAGAGGAAATGTGTCGGCTCTACTGGGTCCACAGATGAGCTAGCAGAGCACCTTCAGGCGCTCTTCCAAGAGTACAGGACTGGAGTGGCACCAAATGGCAGGATAGGACTCACGGATGGCAGAGTCCAGATGCTGGGTTCAAGAATGTTGGAGGCCTGTAGGCCAGCTAACTACCCCATGGAGTCACTTTGGTGTCTTGGGATCAACAGATCAAGTTCAGTCCTTCCCACCGAGGCAAGAGGGCAGCAGGCGGCAGGTAAGCACAGCAGGGCAGCAGTTCCTTCAGAGCAGCAGTCCAGCACAGTGGCAGTCCTTTTAGCAGCACACCAGTCCTTCTTTCTGGCAGGGTATCCACAGGTCCAGAAGAGTACTTAAGAGGTCGTGTATGAGGTTTGATATTTATACCTGGTGCCCTTCCTCTGGAAAAGTGGTAGAAGCTTCTAGAGGTTCCCCTTTGAAGATCTCAGGCATCTTGCCTTACTTGTCCTGGCTCCAAACTAACTACAGAGGGTGAGGCTGTCTAGGATGAATAAACAAAGCCCAACTGTCAGCAAAACCCAGTCATGCAACCCAGTGACAGGCTACAGGCACTAAATAGCTAAGGCAGGAAAATGCCAACTTTCTAAAAGTGCCAATTTCAAAATTGTAATTTAAAATCCGACTTTACCACAATTCCAAAGCACCAAACATGAACTGGTTACCTTTTTTGGAAATTACAGCTTATTGAATGTAATAAGCAAATCCAATGTTAGGCTATTGGAGAGGCAGGCCTTGCAGTAGTAAAAAAATGAATTTAAGAGTTCTACACTACTAGGACATGTAAAACATAAAACGACATCCCCTACTGTTTAAATACACTGCACCCTGCCATCTGAGCTGTCCAGGGCCTACACTAGGGGTGACTTATGTGTATTAAAAAGGAAGGTTTGAGCCTAGCAAAAGGTTCATTTTACCAGTTTGAACTGGTACTTTCAAACTGCACACACAGGCTGCAATGGCAGGCCTGAGGCATGTTTAATGGGCTGCTTAGGTGGGTGGCACAATAAGTGCTGCAGGCCCATTTGTAGCATTTTATTTAAAGTTCTGGGTACATGTAGTACCACTTTCCTAGGGATTATAAGTAAATTATTTATGCTAATTGGGATGAGCCAATGAGACCATGTTTTAAGGAGTGAGCACATGCTCTTTAGCACTGTTTAGCAGTGGTAAAGTGCACAGAGTCCTAAGGCAAGCAAAAACGAGATTCACAAAATAATGGAGAAGGAAGGCAAAATGTTTAGGTAAAGACCACCCTAGGCTGACAGATCTAACGTGCCATCCCCCAGATGAAAGTGGAGGGAATTATCCAACCTCTTGGTAGTTATCATCACTAAGGCAGAAGAACCTGGATAGACCATCAGCATTAGTGTGGTCTGACCCAGAATGGTGTTCCACAGTACCATTCCCTGTAGGAAGATGGACCACCTCTACAGTTTTGGATTTTCACCCATCATTTGCATGAGCCATCATAGGCGCCTGTTGTCTGTCTGGTCCTGGAAGTGAGCGCCAAACAGGAATGCGCCCAGACCACAGCGAAGGCCTCCCTTCCAATCCCACTCCACCTCTGTTCCTGGGGGAAGTAACCTCCTGCTAATGAAGGCTACTTTTTGGTCTAGGCCCTCCTTATTTAACTGTGCTAAGACAGCCCCTATGCCATGCTCTGAAGTGTCTGCCTGCACAATAAACTCCTTAGAGAAGTCTGAAGTCTTGAGTACCGGTGCTGTACACATGGCCTCCTTAATGGTGTCAAAGGCAATCTGGCAGACCTCTGTCCATATTACCTTGCTGGGCTGCTTCAGAAGCAGCCCTTTTACAGAGACAACAATGGTGCCACATCCCTTAACAATACTCCTATTGTATCCTGTGAGGCCCAAGAAGGTGCTCGCTTCTGTCTGTGTTTTAGGGTGTTAGCAGGCAGAATAGTTTCAATCTTGGTCTGGAGGAGCTGCACCTTGCCCGCGCCCACCATGTGGCCGAGATATTCCACAGAAACCTGCCATATCTGGCACTCGCTGGCCTTGATAGTCAGGCATGCCTGCTGCAGGCCCTGAAGCACCTCCTGGAGGTGGTATAGGTGTTCCTCCCAGCTGGAGCTGAAGACAGCTATGTCGTCCAGGTAGGTGGCACAGAATGCCTCCTTCTTAGCTAGGACCCATGTTGACCAACCTCTGACAAGTGACAGAGGCATTCTTTAAGCCAAAGGCCATCAACCTAAATTGAAAGTGGTCGAGAATGCAGACCTCTCTTTTGCCCAATCAGTCAGGGCAATCTGCCAGTACCCCCGAGGTAAGATCAAAGGTACTGAGGAACTTGGCAGTGCCCAGCCTGTTCGATGAGCTCATCACCTCAGTTGAAGGGGTGTGCATCAGTCTTCATGACGGAATTGATTCACCTGTAGTCCACACAGAACCTAAGTTCTGGAGTGGTACCTGGAGGGGCAGCCTTGGGGACCAGAGCCACAGGGCTGAACCAGGGACTGTTGGAGGGCTCAATCACCCTTAACACCAGCATCTTGGAGCATTTTGGAGCCTCTTCCTTGATACTGGCCCCCACATTGTCTGACAGCCTGTAAATTGTATTTTTAATATGCAGACTATCTCCAGTGTCAATGTCATGGGTACACAAATGTGTGAGCCCAGGGGTAAGGGAGAACAGAGAGGAAAACTGCCCCAGGAATAAGAAACAGTCTCCCTTCTGCTCAGAGTAGGGGAGAGGTTGACACCCTCTACTGACCCATCATGCTCTTGGGCAGACAGGCGGTCAGGGAGAGGCTCCGTGCCCTCTTCCACCACTTCATATGTCTCTAGTAGCATGTTGACTTCAGACCTCTCAAAGTGTGGTTTGAGGAGGTTCATGTGGAGCACCCTTAAGGGGTTTCTAGGGATCTTGAGATCCAGCAGGTCGGTGGACTTCCCCATCCCGCTCCTTCAACTCATATAGACCTGACCTGTGATCCTGGGCAGCTCTGGGCCCTGCAGGCTTCATAAGCACACCTTCTGGCAGATTGAAACTACCACAGTGGCCTTCTAGTCATACCAGAGCTTCATAACTTTTTGACTGGCCTCAAGATTGCCTTTTTCTATAAACAATGTATCTGGTTGTGGAGGGCCAGCATGTAGATGACCACACCCTGAGGAGGATTCCTGAGAGCTTGATCCCACCCCTCCCTGACATGGCTGAGAGGTCTCCTAACAGGATGGCCTTGAGCTTTTTCCCTGGCAGGTGGCACAGGATCTACAAATGAATCTGAGGCCGTCTTAATCTGGGGCCAACAGAATTGGGCAACAAGCCTGGCGAAGGTCTTGTCTTGCCCCAGATGTCCTGCCAGGAGAATATCATGAGCCAACACCAGTAGGAAAATCCTGTAACATTGGGGGACCACCAGCACATGGGGGCTGCCCCATCTCCTGGAACCTTAGGCTCACTGTTTAGTAGGTCGATCTATCAAAAGATAAGGCGATATCCAGAGGTATCACCTGCTGCCAGGTCTCGGCTTGCCACCTCAAGCCCTCTAGAGTGGGGCACTCTTTCTGTGCCTTGAAGAATTCCTCCCTAGTTGGCCCACCCTCAACTTGCCATCCAGCAAGCTCAAGCAGGTCATCCACGGGAGCAATGTCCTCCCTGGTAGGCTCAGGGGCATCCTCCTCAGGTGCCCAGTCAACATGGACTGCGAAAATTTCAGGGGTTGGTTTTCCATGCCCTTTAACCTTACTCTTCCATTGTTCCAGGCTCCAGCCTCCCTTGACTTCCTTCCTAGGCAGTCTTGGACCATGTGGTCATGCAGACCCATTTCAGGCAATCCCAAAATCTAAAAGTGTGACCTGAGCTCTACCTTCTTCCAGCTAGTGTGCTCCAGGTCATTGCCTAACAGACAATCAACAGGCATGGCAAGGCTTACAGTTACTATTAGAGAACCTGAGACCCACCCCCCACTCAGAGGGAACCAGAACCACTGTTAGATGACTCTCACACTTGTCTACAACTATGACTTTGAGGAATGAGTTAGGGAGGACGATATGATATGTCATTGAATAGTGTGGTATGGTATGTCATTGTGTTGTATTGTATAGTATGACTTGTCATTGTATGGTATGGTATGATTTGAGCCAATGAGACCAACTGCATTGTTCACACTTATAGTAGAAATGTAATTGCGCAAGTTGTATAAATTTGCACTGCACACCAAATTTGTATCAACTGACCGGAGCAAAAATGTATGATTTTGCACACGGGGTCAGGTGCAAATGTAGCCGATGCAAAATTGCCATGCATGAGTGCAAATGTATGCAATGAATCCCCCTGCAAACATTGTAACAGTTAAAATACGATGCATCTGCAATCAATCGTACTGTGTTTGTTTTCCTAGTTGGCTCAGGGGCATCCAGAGAAGAAGCTGGGTTGAATGACAACACCCAGAGAATATTCTCAGCTTTGTGCTGTGTGATTCCATGTGTGAGGGGGTCAACAATACCAGACCTGCCTGGGCAGCAAAACTCACAAACAGTCGACCATCCCACAAAGGAAGGCTTATGTTGCTCAATAATAATAAAAACCCTGTGACACTCTTATACATGACTAAAAATCATAAATGACTACAAATCATACAATTATGTTATCAATAAACACACAAATACACATAGGAATAAAGAAAGGATGTTGGTAATGTCGTGTCCACTCAGTCGCAATGACGACAGACACGGAGGGTTCTCATTGGGATACTTTATTAGCACTCCTTACACCAGCATGACTCTCCCTCAACTGCCGACCTGTCCTCGTACCCCGCCTCTTCCTGTCTCCCCAGTCCTCCCCTTTCTCCACCCATACCGCTCCGCCCACGCAACCACTAGACCCCTCATCTCTACATCTCCCCCTTTGTTAGCAAAGAAAAAGAGTCACCAAGAGTTACATCTCCTCAATCAGCCGCTTGGGCTGACGGATCGTTTGTCGTGGTCGGAGTGTGCGGGCTTCAGGCACTGTAGTTGTTTCGGTTCCGGGTATCTGTCCCGGGAGGCTGTCACCATTGCTCTGTGCTTCAGGTTGCTGAGTTTTTGAAGGTGTGGTTCGCGACTCGAGTGCCTCTTGTAGAGCTGGGCTGCACTTCTGAAAGTGAGACACATTTCGGGTCACGCGCCTGTTGTCTGACTCCGCTGTCAGCATGGTGCCTTTCTGACGAGTGACCGTCAGAGGTTCCGCTCTGAACCTGCTGTCTGTCTTCTTGGATTGCTCCTGCTTAACGACCACGCAGTCTCCTTCGTGGAACGAGAGAGAACGAGCCCGTCTCCTGCCATCTGCGTACGCCTTCATGCTTTCTTTGCGAGCTTTATCGGTGGCTTCCACTTCCCGATGAACACGGTTGGGAGAGATGGGTCGCAGCGCTCCCTCCCAGGTGGGTATCCGGGTCCTGACCGGACGTCCCAACATGAGTGTAGCCGGACATTTGCCTGTGGTGGCATGCGGTGTCGTCCGATATGCTCGGAGTACATCATTGAGGGCTGCCTGCGGGTCTCTCTTGTCCAGAGCAGCCTGTTGGAATGTCTTTTTGAGAGTGGCCATGAATCTTTCCGCTGTGCCGTTGGCCTGCGGCCATAGTGGTGTTATCCGTCGATGTCGCACATTCATGAGCGTCAGAAAGTCACTGAACTCCCGGCCATTGAAGGGAGGCCCATTGTCTGTTTTCACCTCCGTGGGTATGCCCCAAGCTGCAAAGACTTCATCTAGGATGGTGAGCGTGGCAGCTGCGTTGGTGGATGGGACGAAACGGGCGATGGGGAACCTTGAGTATTCATCTATTATGACTAACACGTACTTGCCCGACGGCATGGGGCCGTAGAAATCCATGGCCAGTTCTTGCCATACTCCTGGTGGCAGGGGCGTCATCTGAAGTGGAGCGGGCGGGTCTCCGTGCCTTACCACCTGGCACTGCAGACAGTCTTTTAGAGTGTGCTCTACCATTTTGTCTAGGAAGGGGAACCAGACACGTTCCCGAAGTGCTCTTTTCGTTGTGACTACTCCTCGATGGCTTTCGTGTGCCAGGTTGATGGCTCCCTGTCTCAGTTGCTGGGGTATTACAATTCGGTTGTCTCGCAACAGTAGGCCATCGGGTGTAACAGATAGTTCTTCGCACACATTCCGGAACGCTTGCCACTCCTGACGCTTTGTGGTATCACCCCTCCCGTCCTCCGACTCTTCGTGCCGCCACCTGTTCGTTCGGACCCTTCGGATCACCTGTTGCAGCATGGTGTCTTGCTGGGTGGCATCCAGGATGGCCTCTAGGGGGACCGCCGGTGGCCGCGCTTGGTCCACCACAAAATGGATATACTCGTCTGCCATGGACGGTGTGTGACGCTGCGAGTCTTCCGGGTGGCGCGACATATAGTCGGCCGGGTTGGCAGCCTTCCCTGGCTTGTGCACGATAGTGAACGTGTATTCCTGCAGACGGAGTCCCCACCTCTCGATGCGGGGTGGCATTTTGGACCGGGGGTTGCCATAGATGGTGACGAGCGCCTGGTGGTCTGTTACCATGGTGAAATGCTTCCCGTAGATGAACACGTGGAAGTGCTCACACGCCCACACCACCGCAAGGCTCTCCTTTTCCGGTTGGGAGTAGGCCTTCTCCGTGTCGGAGAGGCTCCGGCTGGCGTGCGCCACAATGTGGCGGTGGTCCGTGTCCTTGTCGTATTGAGCCAGGATGGCTCCCAGCCCAACGGGGCTTGCGTCCACTGTTATTTCTGTCTTGCGATCCGGGCTGAAATAGGCCAGGCTTTCCACCGTGCCCACAGCTCTCTTTATGTCCTGGAATGCTTGCTCGCATTCGGGAGTCCACTCAAATGCCTGTCCTTGCTTGGTGAGCGTGCGAAGTGGGTGACTGATTGTGGCATAGTCCTTAATATATCTTGAACAGTAGCTCGCCATGCCGAGGAAGGACCGCACATCACTGACGTCAAGTGGACTCTTGGTGCTGTTCAGAGTACTCACTTTGGCAGGGTCTGGTTGCATTCCCGTTCCTGAAAAGATGTGGCCGAAAAATTTCAGTTGCGACTGATGGAACTCGCATTTCTCCCTGTTGAGCGTGAGGTTAGCTTCCAGGAGAGCATGGCAAACCCTGTCTAGGGCCGTGTCGTGGACTTGGAGTGTTGCCCCGTAGACTAGAATGTCATCGCTGTAGTTCAGCGTATTTGGGATGTGATGTATTGTTTGCCGGATGGCTTCTTGGAATATTTCCGCGGCTGATGAAATGCCAAAGTTTAGTCTCTTGTATCTGAACAACCCTAGGTGTGTTGCAAATGTCGTGATGTAGCGGGAGCTCTCGTGTAGTTCCAGCTGATGGTAGCCTTTGTTTAGGTCCAATTTAGAAAACACCCTCGCCCCATTGAGGGCGGCGATCATGTCACTTAAGTGAGGTCCTGGATGACGCTCTCTCTCAATGGCGGTGTTGGGCATTCTCATGTCCACACAGAGTCGTACTTTCCCTGGTGTTCCTTTCTTCGGTACTATCACGACTGGAGAAACCCACGGTGTGGCGCCCTCTGTTCGTTCGATGATGTCGGCGTCCAGCAGGTCCTGCAGCTCATCCTCCACCGCTTGCTGGAGGTGGAACGGTACCTTCCGCGGGTGTTGGGCAACCGGGCGGACCTGGTCATTTATGTGGAGGCGGATCTGGCCTCTGTTCATTTTGCCAAGTCCGGAGAACAACCTTGGGAACTTGTGGATGGTGTCATTGTCACTGTTGACGCGGTACAGGATCTCCACCAGCTTCAACCGTTCAGCAGTTGGCAGGCTGAGGAGACAGTCCGCTTCCGGTCCCTCGATGACGTGAATCACGGCCGGGATAGATGTTGTTTGATGACTCAGTGTCGTTGAAAACTTCCCAAGGCAAGGGAGTGGCTTCCTGGACATCCAGGTGTAGACACGCACGTGTGCGGGAGTGAGCCGAGGCCGAGGGTTCATCTTCTTATATTCTGTCACTGGGATGTAGTTGAGGGATGCCCCACTGTCCATCACGAATTTTGTGGGATGCGTGCCAACGCTGATGTCCAGCCGAGGGTATTTTTTAAGCTGGTCTGGATCGGCGATCATGTTGGCATATTCAACGGAATACTCATGTTCACTTGAAGGTGAATCGGAGTCTCTGGATGGTGATCTTCTAGACCACCTTGAGGACCGCGACTCCCTGCTGGACTGGGAGGACCTGGAGGAAGACTTCCGGCGGTCTCGTACCGCTCGCGCGTGATGGCGGCGCGTCTCGCCTCTTGGTGACCGCGTGGAAGCTTTTTCTTTCTCCCGGCGGTAGTCCCCGCACATGGTCTCAAAGTGATTGTTGCGACCACACTTGTGGCATTTCTGTCCCAGGGCCGGGCACGCCCCGATGTGTGGGAAGTCGTACCCGCACCGGTAACATCTTCTCAATGGCGCCTTCTTCCCATAATCCTGACGCCTGCTTTTCTTCCCCGAGTCGGGCCGCCGATGGCCAGGGTGGCGGTGATGTCTCGACGGCGGCCGAGCTTGTCGTACCTGTTCGCTCGACCCCCGGCGAGGGCGGTCGGTGCGCACTTGACAGACTACCTCCTTGCGATCCACGCGTCCTGCCTCCATGGTCTTGGCTTGCTCTTCAGTCTGATCATGGAGCCTTGTAATTTCTTCTATTTCATCCAACGTGTGACTTTTTTTTAGTAGTTTTCTGCGTAGCGTCTCTGACTGGCAGCCGTCGATCACCCGCAGACGTATGGCATCGTCTGTCGAGAACTTGTCGAACTCAAAGTGGCGCGCCAGTCGCCGCAGCCTCGTGATGTATGAGCCCATGACCTCATCCTTTTCTTGTCGCGCTCTTTGGAACACGTAGCGTTCGTAATCCACGTTCTTCTTGTGCACGAACTTTCGATCCAGGGCTGCACGCACACTCGCATACGTTCCCGCGTCCGCGGCAGGAAGTTCCTTTATCATCTTGCTGACGTCCTTGCCCACGAGGTTTCGAAGTGCGATCAGTTGATCCTCATCCCCTATCACCTTCGAGCCCTTAATGTAGTCCTCAAAGTCTTCAATCCACTCTTCCCAGCGAGGGCCCATGCTGCTCCCAACCACGAGCGCTAAGGGTTCTGGGGGGCGCAGGTGCGACAGCCCCATGATGATCGGCTTCGCATCCTGGCGCGCTGGTGAGTGAACTGGGGACCCATGGTTCGACATCGTGGTGCACGTGTGATGCGCGCAGCGTCAGCGCAGTGCAGGCCCAGGGAATTCTTCGTGGAATCTTGCGCTTTATTCAAGTAGTTTCCCTCGTTTTTTTTTTTGTTTTTTTTTGTATTTGCCTGTGCTTGTTGAAGTTTTCAGTGTTGCCTGACTTCAAAATGGCCGCCCAGGCCTATTCGCATGGGGCGTCTGAGAGTCCGCCTGACTTCAAGTTGGCCGCCGGCTGGGGAACGTGTGTAGACATCCCACGTGGTGCCGGGCTCTCTGTTTATTCATTCTGGGGACAGCGCGCTGCTTGGACGGCCCCTCTCATCGTCCGCTTTTACTCACGGCAGGTAGGCGGGCGGGTGGAGTCCTTGACCTCTCTGCTCCAGTCCGGCCTGGGAGACGCGCGTGTCAGCGCTTTCACTTCTTCTCCCGCTTGTCACGGTGGCAGTCCTTTTTACCGCAGGGCGCTCACTCTTTCAGCCGCGGGGCTCCCACACGCTCCGGGGGTGTGTCGCGGGTGGCGGCGCTTTCTTCATCAGCCGCGGAGCTCTCACACGCTCCGGGGTGTCGCGGGTGGCGGCGCTTTCACTGGTTCTTTTGCTGCCAGTCCCTCGCCAGCTTCCTCAGCGTGCTGGTGTCCCGGGAGAGCATCCAGCTCTATCCCACCCTCGTCGCCAGCTGTCGTGTCCACTCAGTCGCAATGACGACAGACACGGAGGGTTCTCATTGGGATACTTTATTAGCACTCCTTACACCAGCATGACTCTCCCTCAACTGCCGACCTGTCCTCGTACCCCGCCTCTTCCTGTCTCCCCAGTCCTCCCCTTTCTCCACCCATACCGCTCCGCCCACGCAACCACTAGACCCCTCATCTCTACAGGTAATTCATTGGCAGCAGTAGAGCGAGGACCGCACATTATTGAAATAGGAGACATGGGTTAAAACTGACTCAGATGATAAGATTTCTCCTTTTGAGACACTGTTTAATCTTGTCCAAATCGTCATACTCCTTGTTGGCCTCGGTTTCCACAACTTCTGATGGTGAATGCTTGGAGCTGATAAATGCATGTTATTACTCTCTGGTAATATGAAGAAAATGACAACGCAGCACCCTCACTGTCAGGGCCGGCTTTAGCGCTGGTGGTGCCCAGTGCAACAATCTTTTTTGGTCCCCTCCCCCCCCCATATGACCACCTACTTGGATTCCCCCACTACCACCCAGCAAAAGTGCCCCTCATCTCCCTATAGCCTCTCTCTCAAATACATTTCACTTTATTTAAATGGCTGGTAAAGGTTGGCTTTACTAATCCACTTGGCTAGCCAAATAAAATACAGAGCCGTTCTTTCCAGCAGATATATTAACCCTCTGCTACTTAATAGCGAGAAAAGACCGCCACTTGACAAAACTACGGGGCATATTATCAAGAAACGGCATTAAAATTATCGCCACTTTTGCGGCAGAAAACAGCCGCTAAAGTGGCGATAATGGGCTTGATAATATGCCCTTGAGAATTCCATAGAAGCCCATGTTCTGGTGTCAACATGGGCTTCTATGGGAATTCTCTGTGGCATATTATCAAGCCCATCATCGCTTCTTTAGCGGCAGTTTTCTGCCGCCAAAGCGGCGATAATTTTAACGCCGTGCTCGATAATATGCCCCTACGATCTCTCTCTCCCTAGCAGGAATATTAATCACAAGAGTTATCATTAAATTTTATTGCTGCCTGAAAGCTGGATGCACAAGGAACTCTGCAGCAGGTGCTTTTAAATTGTACGTTACTGCTAAACACAGCGCCCCCCCTCGAGGTCAGTGCCCCCCTTCCAGGTCAGCGCCCAGTGCGGCCGCACTGGTTCCACCACCGTAAATCCGGCACTGCCCACTGTTCCCTCCAGTATCTCAGACTCTCTGCTAGGATACATTACCTTGGGTAGAAACAGACACGCAACGCAACAGCCTCCTCATTGGTTCCGGATACTCTCTATTTGACAGATGAAATGTGGATCCGCTACCTTTCAGCCTGCTGGAGTTGATTGTTCTGCTTAAAACTTTATATACCCAGAGATGTACAAACATTCTAAGGATGTGTCAAATTTCATAATGATTCATGAAGGCAGAAGGCCGAGGGCAGCAGGTACTGGCCCCCAGTGGAGGGGTGGGCACAGGCCTGACCTCTGACCAGGCCTTGAGCCAATCACCGCTACGCACGTTCAGACACCGTGCACACTAGGGCATGACTCCCCACAAAAGGATGAGTGCACTTACATACTGCATGTCGTAGATGATCAATAAACCCCCAAAATGTTCTCGTTATGGTTGGCTTTGTTATGTTAAAAAAGCTCACTATTCATCTAGAAAGTGCATTAATGGTTTCAAATTTAAACCAGAAAAACACTGAAATGTCTAAGTTATGGGTAGGAGCACAATCTATAACTCACACCACAGCCATGCAAACCATAACATGCACACCATATGCAAAGCTTATGAGCTCTCAGTATTTATACCAACACATGCTTAAACCAATAAATAATACTACATTCATAGAAACCTCTTTCTAAATGATATGTGTAATGTCATATGTAATATAATTTATAAACTTATTTATGCCATTTGTAAATGTATCTGTTGCATAAGGGTAACGACCTAAGCATTGCAGTTGGTAGGCGAGTTTAACAATTTCCAAACCTGTCCTATCCCAAACAGATGTGGGTCAAGGTTTGGCAGGGATAGTCGTTTGTGTGAAGAAAACTGGAAGAAATTACTACGTTTTGAAAAAAAGTATCCCCCCCCCACCCCAATCAAATCAAGGGAGGTCTGGCTGGCACCAGTAGACACCTTATGTTGTACATATTTAGAAAGTTTATAGTCCAGTGTTTGACATATGCCATCAAGTACAGTGCACAATACACAGTGATTTGCCGCGATTCAATAATCTGTGCTGATATTACATCATTGATTGATTGTGGAGACCACATGCCCCAGGAAAATCAAAATACATTTAGGGGTAGATTTATCAATATTTCACTCAATGCAGCAAGACACCTTGTTGCGCTGCATGAAAGGGAGACAGCAGGAATGCACCGTACTTAACATTATATGGCCCATTCCTGTCCTCCCCTTACACTCTTGAACAATGTGCTGCCGTGCGCCAGCGCAGGCACCCTTTGCGCTGTGGTGTAAGGCTGCTTTTGTTGCAGGCATGATTGGTTTTGTACAGGAAGGGACACTTTCCTGTACAAAAACAATCCTCTGAGGATTGTTCCTCTTTATATGTGTGCTGCAGAATGCAGCACATGTAGAATGAGGAAAACATGAGGATAAATAAAGATACTTCACCTCATTACTCCTCCCCTGGGAAGGGGTACATTTTGATGCATTGTCAGGTCTACCAGGAACACCCACGCTTCACCCATGGAGCGCCTTCCTAGGGCTGAGTAACGCAAGGTAGCGACTTGGTGGCCTCGGGTGTCTTGGTAAATCGGACTTTAGTGTTGCGTTCCCCTTCCGATACCTTTCATGATGCAAGGGCAATCCAACACTATGATAAATCTGACCATTGAAATTTTCAGACTCCTGACATACAATGCAACATTTACTAGGCTAGCTTTTTTTGATTTATTATTGTCTCCATAGGAAAAGCAAAATATTAAGCAAATCCCCCAGAAAAATACAGAAAGAAAAATCTCCACACTTTCCATTATATCTTCGGGGTGCTATGAGATATAGAAGTGGACGTTTAACCTATACCTCTGGTTGCTGTGCCGCTCTCCTGCTCCTGCCTGGCTCCACGCTGATTGGGACTACTCTTGAATCTCCTCAGCCACAAGTACGAGTCCGCTGACTACATGACGGCCAGCTTAGGCTACCGATCCTCACATTCCTGGGCATATCTTTCTTTACTTACCTCCCTCTTCAGTGGGTGTTAGTTTTAGTAACTGTATTATCTTGGTAACTGTGTTTTTGCTCAGTGGGTGTTAGCTTTGGTAACTGCATTAGCTTTGGTAACTGTATTTTTGCTCAGTGGATGTTAGTTTGGTAACTGTATCTTTATTTTATTTTGTGGGGTAATTTATCTTGGCCCCCTTCCTGGGGTTTGGCTGTGCTGTACTTGCTTGCTCCCCCACTTGTTCTCGATGTTTTTCTCCCACCCCCATCGCTGTTCCTACTCCCTGTCCTCTCTGACAACCCCTCCCACCTACAAGACCACACAAGCAAACACGGCGGAGGAATCGCTATAATCTTCAAGGTAACCATCCGATGTACCATCACCAATGATGACACTACACCCCTCATGGAACACCTCAACTTCAGACTATAACTCGACGCCAAGACCACGATAAGAGGCACCCTAGCTTACAGACCACCGGGACCCCGACCTGCCTTCTGCAACACCATCTCCAACCTCATCACCCCCCTTGTCATCAAATCCCACCACTACGTCCTGCTCGGCGACCTCAATTTCCACATCGATGACCCTGATGACACCAACACCGCCTCCCTCCTGGAGAACCTCGATAACATCAGCCTCACCCAAATAGTCACTGAACCAACGCACTAAGCCGGACACACACTAGATGCCATTTTCACCTCCAGCGACAGACTCAAATTCCCCCGTCACCAAACTCACCTGGACGACCATGCCATGTTCCACTTTACCATCTTCGGCAGAGCTCAGCATACCACTTCCAAGCACCACAACACGACCGGGTCTCAATGGACCCAGGTCCTCACAACCAGAAACCTCAGTAGATCTCCACCAGACTATCCATAACTTCACCGCCTGGAACAACAAATGCACCAACAGAGTCACCCTGTTTAAACCAGCAAAAACCAACAAAGCCTCAAAACAAGCCAGCTGGTACACCCCAGAACTCAGAACCACCAAGTTCAACTGCCAGCGACACAAGATGTGATGGCGCATCTCCAAGGACCCCTCTGACAGAACCCACCCACAAAGCAGCCCTTAGTGACTACCACATGTGCATCAAGGAAGCCAAGAGAGCACCATCACCACCTGCATTGACACTGCAGCCAACCACACAAAGGAACTATTCAAAATTGTCAAAGAATTTGCCATCCCCTCAGCCACAAAGAACACCTCACCCCTAACAAGAACTTTGTGACACCCGCTCAGACTACTTCCACAACAAGACAGCCATTATCTACAACAACTTCGACCCCCAGCCTCGACAAGCTCAAGCATCCAGCAAACACCAGCCGAACAATAACCACCTGCTCTCCACTCACCACGCAGACCACCATGTCGTCCATTCACTCTTGGGCACCCACCGACCCCTGCCCCCATCATCTCTTCAACCTTGGAGACAACTCAATCAGCACGGAGCACACCAGCCTCCTCTCCACCTCCATCTCTACAGCAACCTTTACAGACAGATGGAAATACACAGAGGGCAGCCCCTCCTAAAGAAGTCCTTGGCCAACTCCAGTAACCTGAAAAATTACCGACCGATCTCTCTGCTCCTCTACCCAGTGAAAGTACTCGAGAAAGCCATCATCCAACAGCTCACCGGATACCTGGAACTCAATCGCCTACTCGATACCTCACAATCAGGATTCCGAGCCACCACAGCACTGAGACTGTGCTGATTGCCGCCACAGCCGCCACATATCTCTCCTCGACCATGGAGAAACGGAAGCCCTGATCCGCCTCGACCTCTCTAATTGAAAACAAAAGAACCTCTCTGCCATGCTCGACACCATCTCCCACCACAACCTCATTGGCAGACTCCACAACGCCAGCATACAGAAAAATGCCCTTAAGTGGATCACTTCTTTCCTCTCAGGACGCACACAGAGTATCGGACTGTCTTTCTTCATCTTCGCACCCAAGGACATCACCTGCAGCGTACCCCAAGATCATTCCTCAGCCCCACCCTGTTCAACATCTACATGACGCCCCTCACAGATGTCATCAGATCCCACGGCTTCAACATATTCTCCTATGCCGATGACTCTATTTTCATCCTCTCACTCACAGAGGACCCCATCAGCGCCAAACCCAACTTCTGCAACGCCATGACCGACGTAGCCATATGGATGAAAGACAACTGCCTCAAACTCAACTCTAACAAAACAGAAGTACTGCTTTTCGGGAAGAACACCTCCACATGGGATGCAACAAATGAAGAGTGGTAGTGGAACAAAGTGTCGCACCTCGTAAGGATAAGTTATTTAGTGAGTAGATTGTATAAAAAGAACACAAAGTATATAGAGATTTATGCAGTAATGGTGCCACTCAGGGTAATGTCACACCCTACCACCTAAGATGTGAATTACACAAAGTAAAGAACCTTTGTGACAAAATATTTATGAGAAATATACCCCAGCACTCCACAGTTACATTTGATATCTATTTACGACATCATTTGGTCTTCAAAAAATCCTTTTCATTTCTTTTCACAGGTGTAAGTCAACAGTAAGAAAGAGTTAAATTATGTTGTTCATTTTCTTAATGGTCAGTTAAGAAAATGGTTCATTCATTTCAGGACAAAAAATATATAAATGTGTCCTCATGTGCTATGTAAAGCGTTCTGATACCCGATTTCGGGTCAAGTTTGCGCTATATAAAACTCTGTAAAATAAATAAAAAATAAATAAATAGTACATTCATCATTTCAAAGTTTGAATGTACTATATTGACAATCCAGAAATGAATGTACCATGTTCTTAACTGACTGTTAGGAAAATTATCAACATCAATTAACTCTTTCTTTCTGTTGTCTTACACGTGTAAAAAGAAATTAAAAGGATTTTTTGAAGACCAAATGATGTTGTGAATAGATATCATATGTAACTGTGGAGTGCCGGGGTAAATTTCTCATAAATACCTCCACATGGGACCACAGCTGACGGGCAACAGAACTCAAACCAATGTTCACACCGACAGTCCAAGCATACAACCTTGGCATCATCCTCGACAGCAAACTGACCATGAAACAACAAGTCAACACAGTCGCCTCCTCTTGTTTCTATACCCGCCGCATGCTCCACAGAATCTTCCAATGGATGCTAATCAGCTCCGTCACGTAGGCCCTTGTCACCAACCGCCTCGACTACAGCAATGCTATCTACGCAGGAATCTCCACCGAATTCATCAAAAGACCCCAGACCATACAGAACACAGCAGCCAGACTCATCCTGGGCTTCCCCAAATGGACCCACATCACCCCGCTACCTCAGAAATCTCCACTGGCTCCACATCCAGAAGAGATGCAAGTTCAAAATCCTCATGCGCGCATACAAAGCTCTACACAACCAAGGACCATCCTACATCAACCGTTGACTGAACTTCCAACATCCCACAAGACACCTGAGATGCGCCTCACTCTCCCTCGCTCACAACCCACACATTCTTCGCAGCCACAGCGGGGCCGCTCCTTTTCCTACTTCGCCACCAAGTCTTGAATCGACCTACCCCCCCAACCTCCGAACAGCACCCTCCCTCGCGGACTTCAAAAAGAAGCTCAAGACCTAGCTCTTCGACAGAGACACAGCCCTCTCAGCGCCCAGATACCCCTTGGGGTGACAGTGCTGCGTTTTACAAATGCAGACTGATTGATTGATACGTAGGCTTGAATGTGCTTACAAAATACATAGCTTGTACGGGTGCAGTAAAAAACAAAGAGTGGAAAAATGGAACACCGCTTTCTTGAAGTAAGCTCTGGTACAGAGTTTCACAAATACTATGGCAGTGAAAAGGTTCAAGAGACACCACTACCAGTGAGCCTCCAAGTGCCACCTTCCTACCCACCCTCAGTTTATTCCGGCTTTGACACTGAGCAAAATCAAGTGAAGTGGGCAGGCATCGAAAGACATAGCCAGTAAATGTGCCATGCGCAGTCTGCAGCAGCTGAGTAAGTTCTTGTCTCAAGCATCCAGCATTGACGCTGCTGTACCAATGATAACTACAACGCTACTGCTGCCCTTCCTCCTTGTGACCGATCAAAAGTATTGATCATATGTGGTATGGTCTTGGTGGTATTCACGTTGTAAGTCTGGAGGGTGTGCCTTCACTTGGCCTCCTGCAAATGGGAAAGATTTGAAAAGGGTTTTTTTCAAATTGTGAGTGAATTTTGAGACAACAGTGTGCTTGTATCAATTGTTGGGATACTATCATTCCATCAGGGCTGTAGAGGGAATGAGTAGGACTCTGCATAATTAACCTTTCCAGTAACCAATTAGGACATGAGGTTTGATGCCTAAATAATGATGGCTTTTTTTCAAAAGAAGCTTTGGATTTCATCCCAGGCACAGGCACTTACTTAGCATTCAGCAATATTTAGGGATATTTGATTGGCGAACATGAATCTATTGTAATCGTGTTCATTTGATGCAAAGCCTTCAGAGCGTCATGGGCCTAACCAAAGTGAGAAAGATGGCATTGGTTTGTGCCATGGTGTAAGAGAACGAGATAGTGAAACTACCTTAAAGTACTGTTTTGTGTGGTGAGTTATCGAGTTTCTCAATGGAGGTGAATTTGATGTTCTACGGTTACTTTGACAACACAAACTAACAAGAGATATAAAGAATACTTTAATTATTTTTTTAGTTTGCATACTACCACCTTTGTTGATTTAGCCGTTTCCTCCTCTTGCATTGTTCCCCTTTATCACTTTACGTTTAACTTATTGCTCTGATTTGTATCCTCTTCATTATTTACTTTAGTTCGACCACGCTTTAATTATTTAATTTTAATTTCACATTTTTTACTTTACTAATTTACCTACTGATCCAAAAGTCAGAGGTATTCTCTGAACAGATGAGGGAAATGTGTGTTTTTGTAATGCTACGGTGTTATTGCTAGACTGAATATCTGTTAATCCTACGAACGGAAATAGCTGCTTGTAATTAAGTAGTCTCAAGTAAGAGTTGAACAGGATATGATCATTGTTAATCACATATCCTCGGGTGAGCAGCTTAGCTACTATACAAGGAGATTAACAATGAACAACAGCGGGTATAAGAGTATCAGATAATATAACGATGTGCTTTTTGAGGCAAATTACATCCATTGAGTGATTTTAACGAAGTGTTCTAGTCAACACATCTCACCCCTTCTCTATCTTAATCTGTTTATGTCTTCTGACTTCTGTTCGTTCTATCTACATGAACGTGATAAACCGATTTGTAGTCTCACACGTTTTAGATTTATTTTTTCTGTGAAGATTTAATGTGAAGCCAGTAGTGTCTCATCAATAGGTAATTCAGGTACGGCCAAAATCATTGAGCGCCATACTTCACTGATATTAAAAAAGAAAACACAAACTTCGTAAATGTTGAAAGACAATTCTATGTCGCTACAGCACAGAGTTTGAACTGAAGGGGCTGTAGCAAAGTCCATGTTTCACAAAGTTTGAACTGAAGGGACTGTAGCAAAGTCCATGTTTCAGATTCTGGAATGTAGTTAAGAAGGTTATGCACCAGTTCCCACTAAGCACCTATTAACCCAGACATGTGGTTGGAGGGTGCATTGGGAAATGCAGGGTTCAACACAAATATAGTTTTACAAAGTGTCAGGAGTACCAGTGTACTCCCAGGGAGTGCTAAATGATATTGCAAAGGGATATTGCAATGTAACTGAGGCTGAGATTCCTGGTGGGAGAGCAAGATAGACCCATCAAGACACTAGTTAGATGTGCCATTGAAGAAAGTTAAAAAAAAAAAAAGATATACAAGCCGCTGAGGAATCAACATTCAGACACAAAATAAAATGAATTTATACAAACTGTTAGGCGGGAATGACAACCCTGACTGCATTCAGACACAAGCAGGAGTGCAACCCCAGTCACACCTCTGACGTAAGGGCACATTTGGCAGACACTCCTCATTGGAAATGGAAAGTAATGGAAACGGTGGAGGACAGGACAGTGGAAAGTGGAGTTCCACAAAACACTAGACTGCATGCCACATTTGCAGTTTGGTCTGCTCTTCTGCTCTTTGTGTTCTCCGCCTTTGTCCCTTATTCTTTCTGTTTGGTGGTCTGGCCACCTCCTGCTGCCGGGGCAGCTGCTCATCTTGACATTCTGGGGCTTTGGTTTGGATTCCTGCTCAGTCTGGAGCTCTTCACGGTGTTTCCCCTCCAAGTGACTGGTTAGTAACTTTCTCAATGAACAACTATGTGCTATAATGTTCTGAAGTAACCATGAATGTTTTGATGATTCTTTCTCCGGTGTAGTCAGTTGTCCTACGCAACCTACTCTGAATTACAGCCCCTGTAGGCTGCCAAATCATCACTGAGGTCGACTCCGGTCCATTGATTCGCTCATGACCCCTTCCTACTAACCCGTCGGCTATTTTACACCAATTCGAACTGTGGGGTTGTAGTGAACCTCTTTCTCCTACATAGACATTTATGGACAATAGAGGCTCTCAGCGGGTCCGCCTCCCAGAACCTGACAACCAGTGGAACATATACGCACACTGAAAAGTACAAAACACCAAACAATGACCAAACACAAACTTAGCACCCAATAAAAAAGCAGTACAGTTACGCATACACTATCCCAACTGTGATAAAATAAGGAGCGTCTACTATGGGAAATTCATCTGCGGGATCACTAACTTGTCAAATTTGAAGATGAGCACACAAGCTCAATTTTGCTGGAAGAAAGCTTAGAGGTAGTTGAAAGGGAGCAAAACACTTGTCAGCTTGTGACAGATTCAGACTAAAAAACACCCTGGAAAATAAGTGGCACAAACAGTGATACCTGTGAAAAGGTAGCGCATTGACAACATGTGTAAATCCCACCGGTCATGCTGATGAAGCTTGTAATGGAGGTGTGGTGGATATTCTGAAATGTATAAGTGAAAATCATGCTTGCCTAAATATTTTTGGGGCATAATTTAATATCCGCCCAGAGTCTCCCTCAGTAATGTTAGAGCCTACATCTGCTGACCAGTTATTATTTAATCCTTCAAGGTCCTTGATCCATCCAATAGTGTCCGATAGTCACTACTTCCCCCACCCTTCACAGTGTGCACAGCATCTCTAAAGTATCATATTTGTTTGGATTCATGGTCGCCCACCTGCCAAGCCAAACATTTATGGAGTAGAAAGTGTTCCCCAGGCATAACCCAGTTTTATGCAAGATCCCAAAAACATGTAACATTTCCCGAGTTCATATAAATTGCCCACCATAAGCATACCTTTGACCGACCACCTCGCCAAAAGCCTGGTTCCTATTTCTTCATGGGTGGGCAATCTCTTCAATGGAAAGTGAAGTACATAAGCTATTTTTGTTCTAGTCTTTTTCAAACTATGCACCCTGCACCTTATCGCCACTCTGACCAAGTGGGGTAGAGTTCCCCGTTGATCTTGTCCTTCACCAACAGATCACAGACATGGGCTTGTGACATTACTTCTGGCTGAGTGCATGCCTTGCCATTCTGTTCGGAGATGAGCCATCTTGCTATCCACTGTGTTTGGGTTGCTAAATAATAAAGTTCAAAATCAGGTACATCAAGGCCCCCACCCTATTGGCAGTTGTGGGGTCCACAAAGACATGCTGCTTCTCCCCATGTTCCAGATAAGATCAAGTAAAATGCTGTTCTGTTCATCAAACAGGCAGTTAAGGAGGATTACTGGTAAACATACAAAATGACACAGCAGGTGTGAAAGCATCACCATTTTTTAAAGTGCATATCTGCTGATAACTGACAGCGGGAGGATCCTCCGAAAGGCTACAATCTTCCTCAGCGCAGCCTTCCTTGACCTAATGTTACCATTGATGATCTCAAGATCTGCATGATAAATCTTCACTGTGAAGTAGCTGAGGTGGGGAACATGGTGGACAGTCAGAAGTGGCTGACCACGAGCTCCTGACCCCAGGCAGTCACAAATAGACTCACCTGCATTGTGTACAAGGAAATCTTATGGGTAGATGCTGGGGGCTGCCAGACGCATGCCCACACTGGTTGAGGGTCAGGAAGGGCCTTTTTTTGGACCACTTTGGGGCCCAAACATCAATGTGGCTCTGCACTTTGAGCTGCACTGGGCTCATGCAGCCCAGGACTTGAGTCGAGGACGCCTCGCATTCCTCTGGAGCCAGATAGGCAGAGTCAGCACAGGCTCTTCGCTGTTGGTGCTGTTGGAGCTGTTGGCGCTGTTGGCTGACAGAGTGCAAGATCCTCCAGCAATGAGAGGAGAACACTGGCAGCAAAAAAGAGTAAAGAGCGCAACCTCACCACAGAGGGGCCAGTGCACTGAGGAAATGTGTTTGGGTGACGAGAACTGGAACATAAAGAAGGGCAGTAGGGACCTGGTTGACCAGGGACAAATAATGGAAGTCAATGGGTAACACAGAGAAATCACTAAATATTGTAAGACCAGTGGAAACTCAACATAAGGAAGCAGGCCTGATAAATACCGTACAGAAGACATAGAGACAGTAAAGCTCCACCATAAAAGACCTGTCAGTAAAGGGGCAATTACTTGGGCAGTCACTGGTGGAAAAGCCTGCAAAATCACAAGTTGAGTATCAAATAAACCCCATCCCTCAGGTCTCACCTCAGGGTCAAGTCAAAAGAGGATACCCACTCTCCAAGCTAGGTGAATAGAAGACTCACTGAGCAGAAGGAAGCAGGCGCTAGAAGTGGTAGCGACTGTGAAAAAGAGAGGGATAAAACCAGAAAAAGTAGTACTGAGAAAGAGAAGGAACTCTGGTAGTCAGTATGCCAATGGCAAACCGATATACCTCCCTTATAGAGCACGACTTGAGAAAGCAAGGAGAACAGGAGGGTTGGAAATGCCAGGACCCCAGCATAGGAATGAACAAGGGCGGAGGACATCAGTGAACTCTTGAAGGTTTGGAAGAGAACTCTTGCAAAACATTTATGTAACTAGCACGGAAAACCAGCAGGCGATTCAGGAGATGATAGTCATGCTATCAACAGAGATTAAGGAATGCTTCTCCATCTCAGAAACCAACCCAAGGGAAATTTAAGTAGCCTGCACAAATTTGAAAGGGAAAATTGACGTTTAGCTCAACATACAGAGGTATTGGAGAAGGCATTACACAAACTTAGCGTGGAAGCAAGCGCCAACACAAAAGAGATCTAAGGACTGAAAAAGAAAAGGAACAACCTCACTGACAAGGTTGAGAGGTTAGAAAATAGTGCAAGAAGGAATAATATCAAAACTCTGAAAATTGCTGAAGGGACAGAGGAGAGTGACCTGAAGGTATTTGTGGTAAATCTTTTGATAGAGGTGTTCCCACAGACAACCGAAGTGGTTGACTTGAGGTTTGAAATACAGAGAGTATATAGAGACCCTTGCAGACTAAACCTTGGGCCAAGGAAACCATGCAAAATCCTTGTCCATTTCTTATCATTTGTGGTGAAAGAGAGGATTCTAACATCTGCCATGAGGGAGAAAAACCTTAATGTTCAACGTACCCCATTTACCTTTAGATCAGATCTCTCTCTTTCCACTTTAGATATGTAGCGGGAGTTTGTTAAGCAGATGGAGGAATTAAAGAAACTTGTAGCAAGAGTCCAACTTAAGTTCCTAGAACTGTTGAAGGTCATGAGGAATGATAAAATGCACAGCTATACTAATCCGGAAGAAGTTAATTAATTCTGCTAGAGAATAAAAACAGGTGGGAGAGAATATTCAGAACAGAAAAGCGAGACAATAGCTACCTCGTGGTGGGGGGCTTAAATAGAGGTATTCCATATGCCAAGAAACTTGGAAGCTAAGGATCCGACATGAGGGGATTTGAGGGGGGCTGCACAGGGGAAATATATTAAAAATCCTAATTTAAAGCTTAAACAGAATGTTAGATACCGAAGACTGGTTTTAAGTCTAGGTGGTCAGGATGGGAATAGGTGAAGAAATGGGGGGGGGCAACAGTAGAAACTGTTACAGATGATGTGTTGGAATGGGAATGGTCTTAGGATCAAAAGGAAACACTGACAGATCTTGAGCTACTTAAGGGACAAAACCACACAAATAATGTTGCTTCAAGAAACCCATCTACTAAGAGCAGAATGTAGAGAATTGATGCAGAGGCAGTGCTGGGTTGAGCAAGTGATTTCAACAGACCACACACTTTGTGTTAAGAGGGAAGCAATTGTGATTAGGGCCTACGCAGGCATCAAGGTGGTAAGAAGTAAGACTGATGATAGTGGTCGATTGTTGAGATTAAGGCGCAGAAAGACAGGTTTACTATAGTAAACTACTATGAGCCCAATATTGATGATGAAATATCCATAATGCAACTCTTTTCAACCTTGTTCCATCTTCAATTTCCTATATTCATAGAGGGGGTTTTAATATCATTTCAAGCAATGATCTAGACAGGTCATCGGCGCAATCTCAGGTTAATTCCCGAGAACGCAAGCCTACCTCCTTTCCATGATGGAAGATTTGAACCTAAGTAATGCATGAAAGAGGGAGGGATAACACAAATATACCCTTTTAAGCAAGAATTATGGTCACTACTCACAGCAAGACTCTTTCCTTCTATTGAGTGGTGAGATGAGTAAAGTTCGGAAGTTAGAGCATCTTCATAATTATCTCTCTGACCATGCACTATATTTATGCACATTGCTCTGTCAATTCAAAAGAAACAAACTAGATAGACACTGGACAGGAAGCTCCTCCTCCAGTTGGAAAAGGTACTGTAGATTCAGTTTAGAACAGGCAAGTCCTCTGAATGGAGTAAGGGAACGGCAAAGATTGAAGTTTTGTGGAAGGCAAATAAAGTCTATCTAAGGGGAACACAGCAAAGTTTATTGGTGTCCAATATAAAAAAGAGACAAATGAGTTGACCCAGTTAGAGAAAGAGTCGGCTAAGCTGGAAGGGGGGTTGAAAACAGCAGTAATGTAGGAAAAGGATAGAAAGAAAGTGGAACAAGAGATATATGAGCGTCAAGCAGAGGTTAGGGCAAGAATAGAAAGTAAGGAAAAACAGCAATGGGAAGTTAGTAGAACGATAAGCTCTGAATATGGAGAGAGGTGTGGGAAGCTGTTGGCATGGATGGCTAAAAAGAACAGGAGCAGGAATTACATAAAGGAGTACAAGGTGAGGGAACAAGAACACTACTAGAGGATAATTAAGCGATTGAAGGGGTCATTTAAGAACTTTTTTCAAACGTTATGTTCAGAAGCTACTACTTTAAATTCAGTTCAAGTAAAGGGTTGGCTAGAAGCTAAAGAACTACCCTCCCTGTCTCCGGAGCAGCAGACCTTCCTACATTAGGAAATTAGTGTGTTGGAGGAACTACCAGCAATTAAGAAGTTAAAGACGGGGAAGGCAGCTGGCCGAGATGGGATACTGAATAAAATCTACATAATTTTAGCTGATAATATGATCCCTTTCTGGCTAACCCTGTTCAATTCAATACTGTTGAAAGGTTCTCCCCTACCAACATCTTGAAATGAGGCAACCATTTCTATGATATAGAAGCCAGGTAAAAAACCCTGCGAGTGTCTGTCATATCAACCCATTTCTATCTTAAATTGTGATTACAAGGTTTTTACAAGTATTCTTGCTAATCAACTGAGCATAGTAGTGGGCAGTGTGATACACCAGCATTAAAAAGGTGTTTTACCTGGAAGACATTTAAGGGAATTAACACATAGTCTGATTGGAACCATCAACAGCAATTGCACACTCACTACCTCTGGCTATTCTTTCTTTTGATGCAGCAAAAGCCTTTGACCGGGTTAACTGGGAATACCTTTTAATGTTCCTTGAACATTTGGAGTTTGGGGGCTTAGTTTGTAAGGTCTATGAAATACCTATAATTACACCACAGCGAGGGTACTGGTGAACGGATCCTTATCTTCAGACATTAAAAATCATCAGGGGAACTAGGCAGGGCTGCCCTCTATCCCTCACTATTGCTTGCTCTATAAAACCAGTGGTGCAAAGTTGAAGATCAAATATAGACATAGTCTCGTTCATATGTGGGGAAACAAACAGGAAAATTGCGCTTTATGTGGATGACTTGATGATATACACCTCAGATGCTAATCAATCACTTCCTCATAAAGAACAGGAATTGGCCCTTTTTGGGAGTTTCTCTGGATATAAGGTCAATAGGTCAAACACAGAGGTTATGTAATGGAATCTTGAGTGGAAAAGAGGTGTTAGTAAGGAGATCATAAGGTACCCACGCATGAGTATAGTTAGAAGTTGATAAGCTGATGGGAAAATGGCAGACTCTCCCGTTCACATTTCATGTGCGGGTCAATCTTGTGAAGATGACAATTCTGCATAAATTTACATACCTATTTGATAATCTCCCACTTACCTTTTGGAAGAAATCTTTGGACAAGATCCAAGGAAGAATAACCTCTTTTATTTGGGCCTCTAGAGCTATCCGACTATCCTGAAAACAACTCAGGAAAAAATAGATAAAGGTGGCCTAGCTCTCCCTGAAATCCAGCTCTACTGTAAGGCATTCCAAATGAAGAACTGGAGGATGCTGTTTCTTGCCCAGATGAGACATGTGTGAGGCTTCTTTATAAAACTAGATTAGAGCACCATGCAAATGAAGATTTTATTCACAGATTTGGAGCTCTCATGTTTTCTTTAAAAAAAATTACGATTGACGTGTGTTTGGAATCTTCTGCCAGACAATGGTTTAATTTTAGGGTTTTGCTAGGAATTCCATATTATAGCAAGGCATCACTGATCTGGGGTTTCCCAGGGACCTTTGAGTGTTTAAAGGATTGCTTAGCAGGCCCATTGAGGAATGCCAGGATTATGAGATGGGGGTCAGTTAATGGAGGGTTGCAGATTATTGCCATTGAATGACTGATCAGTGCTCATGAAATGTGGCATGTCCAGATTTAAATATTACCAGCTCTCTGCATGGTTCAAAACTGGACCAATTGTGAACCTAACATCATCTAAATGAAGTTGCAAGACACCAAGATGAAAAAGAAACAAGTGGCTAAGCGGTACTTACATCTATTAAGGCAGCAGAGGGAAGCAAGTAACCAGCATGTCATGTGTTGTAACATTGCTTGCTTAAGGAGGATCTGCAGGGCCTTTGGCAAGTATCTTTTAACATACTATAGTCCACAGTAAAATCCTTTCGTCTCATGAGAAACCACCTGTTCAGTTTCCACAGAGTTTATTGTACTCCCCTGAAGCTTGCAAATATCAGTGAAAATAGGAATTCAAGGTGCAAAAGGTGTGAAAGTCAAGATGCAAATAATATCCATATGTTTGTCAGCTATCCGTATTTGATCAATTTCTGGCAGCATGTGGGCAAGACGATTTCAGACATCTTGGGTGGGGGAGTTGAGGTAAGCCAAACGTTGATATTTTTTGGGATGCTGGGGAAATCGACTGAGTGGGTTTCGATGGATCATGAATTAGACAATATACTGTTCTTTCTGACCTTCCTGGCAAGGAGGGAGTATGTAGGAGGTGGTACCAATCGAGGCCACCTACGTGGCTGGATTGATGGAGATCAATGATTTATGTTTATGAGGTTGACAAAAAAATCTGAGAGCAATAGTAAAAAGCCATTGGAATCTGTATGGATCATTTGGGACAGGAAGGGCAGAAGTTGGCTTCCCAGGACCTTGCTAAGAATCTTGTAATCTGTATCCTGCACCGGGCCTAATTAGCATTGATAATAGAGGCCAGGGCCTTCTCCTCATGAATCCTTTTTGATGATCTGAAAGGTCTTGGCCCCCAAAAATCTAAATCGCTATTGTAGTCAGTAACCATGGGACAGGTGTATGTAAACACTGCCACGGGCACTCTTTTTCATTCATGGCTTTCCTTTCAATGTCATATTTCTAACAGTATTTTTGTGTGGCGCGGGGGAGAATAGAGTGGGGCTAAAGACACAGAAGTCACAAAAGGATGAACAGGTGAATGAATGGGCGGTTTCTAGGATAGTCAGAAGCGCTTGTGAGCCTGAATCTGGAGGGAATGACAGTGGGCAGTTGCTACACTGGCAGCTTGGTAGAGGTTGTGAAGAACCCTTCTGTAGTTGGGTGATATCATCAATAGAAAAACCGTGGGTACCCACACTTAATTTATTTATGAAGGAGAAGAGGATAAAAGATGAGAGAAGAAGGGGAAGATGGAGAAGCAAATGAGAAGAAACTGAGAGGGGCAAGGAAACCAAGATGGGTAGACAAGAGGGAGATAGAAGGAGGACAACACAGTAAGATACAGGGGTGAAGAAGGAGGGATGAGGAGGACGGTGGAAACATTATAGTTAGAGAAAGGGGGAGTGGGAGCCAAAGAAAAGATGAGAGATCAAAACGCAGATTAGAAACGTTAAAGGAGATGAGAAAAGGCCCACAAGGTTCAAAATTGTAATAGTTATTATTTATTGGGGGACAGAACGCTTCCAAGCTCTCCTTGGCGTTGTCCTGCTTGCTTGCTTCACTCACTCACTCCTCGCAGTATGGGGGCTGGTATGGCAAAATGTGGGAGGGTTGCCTTGGTTCCTGGTCCGGCTTTGATCCCTACCACCAAGTGCAGATCAGGACTGGCTGCACAGTGCACAAAGCACAGTTATTTAAAAAAATGTTGTGCTGTGGGTCACATGGGCGCCCCAGGACGTCAGAAACAGACCTGCTTCACCGCATGGGGGTCTGGGTGATGTGCTGTGTGGGTCTGTTTGTGTTCCACGTGTTGTTATTCCTAAGAATGCTGGCATGTAGCCGTATCCCAAGGAGGCCGTGAATGACACTGACGTTTAAAAACTAAAGTTGTTTCTCTAAATTACTGAGATTCAGGTGCTTGGAAGCTCTGTTTTCAAGCGGCTTTAATCTAAACCACCATTGGACATCTTTAAAGCACTGCTACCTTTGCGTTGATCTGAGCAGGAAATCCAGATTTACAAAAATAGTGTGTCTGCAGGATGCTTAATTGTATGTATGACTGGCACATGTCAAGGTTCCTCGTATGCACTTATCCCCATTTTATTGTACCATGGAGAGTATTAAAAATGCTGTGCTGTTACATTTTCTGGGTGAGGACAGGTGACGGCATAAAGGGGGCTGAGTAGAGTGCCTCAATGTTTGTTATTAGCAGCACAAGTATTGTTTTTTTTACATTAGTTTTATTTTTATTGTGGTAATTTGTACCTGGTTTAATGATATCATGGTAATAGCTAAATGTATTTGTCCTGGACTCCTGGTGCTCTTTCAGGGTAGTGTGTTTCCACATGGCAATAGGGGACCATCCCATGCTGTTGTACCTTTGGCCCATTGTATTGATTTAAAAGCTTAATGGTTTTCCACAAAATTCTTTAGCAAAATTAGCTGTAAAATGTGGCACTTGCCCCTCTTGTTTTCTAAATATTCTTGGGGGAAGACCCCTCCCAACCCCCTTATGTCCGTTGAGCTCCCTCGTTTTGCTCATGCACAAAATTCAAACTCAAAAGTCCAATTCACCTTCAACTTTTACGCCCCATTCACTTTGCAAAGTCACCAGCCTCCACTGCAGAGGTACTCAAAGTTGGTAAGAAAGACAGACAATTAAATCAATCCAATATATCCATAGGTAACACAAAAATCCCATAAAGTGCACACAGGGCACTGCTGTGTGAAATGTGAGGCACAAGATTGAATAAACACAGATATCTAAAGATGACTGAGCTGTGAGATATTTTCTTTTGTTGAGAGGAGAATCATTCCAAAAAGGATACTCATATACTCCCTTCTACACAGTCTTAGTACATAATTGTCGACATCTCAGCCCAGTTAGAACAGAACAAAGAGTCCAAACATGATGAAGTGTTACTGTATGTCTCAGTCATGAAGTATGGCCAATTTGTTTCAAATAGCATGTTTGTCACGATAAAGGTAGTGCGGCTGCTGGAAACATTCAACGGCCCATTGCTATGCCGCCAAACGTTTTTGGGAGATGTTTTGCTTATACGTTATGACTGAGCCAGACTTGTCACCTGTCACAAGAATCAGAAGTAACTTGCCTACAAGATGGGCACAGTATTTCCTATGGCACTTGTGAGAGATCCATTCGGTGGCTAGTGAGGTACAGCCATTATTTTGAGGTGTGCACAAATGATGTGGGAGTGGTCTGAAGTTGGGGTGAGCTCTTGCTCCCCATTGTGTGACCACGTCAAGGATGACATCGGGTGAGAAACTGTATCTAGCAATTACTGCTTCCTTGGACGCGCCATAGATATTGATACACTGCCATCTTCTCTCTCTTCTTCAAATAATTTATCTTCAAATGAGAGTCAAGGCAACACAATATTCACTAGCATGGTGAAGTTATTTTTGTTTGCATCTTTTCTTTCTAATGTGGGCAGGCTGTGTGCGATTGGTTGATGATGTAATGAGTTTCACCTGCTTCAGTGGGCGCAGGAGCCCTGTGTTCACGCCCTCCAGCACTACAGTAGCAAGTATGTTGGATGGGTTTCAAATCTCTGTGAAATATGTTTTATATAACCTAAAGCTAAAATTATTGTTGTTTTGATCTGAAAGAATGAAATCATTAAATTATATAATTTAATATAAAATATTTGTTCCATATTCAAAAATATTTTCTAATTCTTTTCCTTTTTGTCACTGTGTTACTGTTCTTCCTTGCATCCATTTATTTCTATAGAGTGTGTTGCAGCACCAGTGATTGGCCATCATGGGTACTCCAAAGAGTGGCTGGAATGGATGTGAGCATGTTTTAGCAGTAGCACTGCTCTAACACATTTAGGTGTAACTTTTCTTAATAGCAATGTTCTTATTCTCTTCTGGTTGTGTTTTAATATTTGCTTGTTCATCCCTATACCGCTCCTTCAGTTTCCCTTCACTCCACCCATTTAGTAGTAAATATTCCCCATGTTCCACCCATTCCGCCTTGTCTCTCTCATACTTCCTAAAAGAGAAATACACCTTTGTATGAAGATCCCTACCTTACCTTCCGACGTGGGAAAGGGAAGAGATAATATGAATGACTTATTGTAGCCTTTACTGCGTCTATCTCAGAGGGCTGGTTGTCTTCATGACATAATGGGACTGATGTGATGAATGGGAACCAAGTCGTAATGGCGTCTGAGTGATGTCAAACTACTCAATAGTTGGCTTATCCCACCTGACCTTAAGATAGCCACCTGAACAGCCATGCTCCAGATGAGCTCCTCTCTACGCTTCAGGACCAGGAGCTATTCCTTATTGACAAAGTGCACTGTGAAACGATGACAACAGGAATGTATGGATGACCCCTAAATGAGAAATTGTGGACCAATAAGGAAGGTATATGTGTTACACTGCAATTCTGAATTGTGTTGACGTGGACACTCAAATGTTAAAATCTAACGGGAGTAACCTGCAATCGCAGGCAAAACTTTGAGATATCAGCAGAGCTACACATTAGAGCGATATTTAAATGGAAGAAATTGACTACTGAGGCCGAAAGAGTAGATTATGATAGGGCAGACAGATATGTCTTGTGTCTGTACCGATAATGAAAGTAGCTACTCTGAGAGATGAGGTGGTGTACTGAAGGAAAGTATCTGAAAAACCATCATGGCGCAGGCGAGTGCTGAAGCAAGGCAGAGGAAGGAGCCGGTGACGACAATTCAGAAATAAATACCGCGCTCGCGCACAGTCACTTGGATCCTGTCGCAGGCTTTGCGATGGAGTGTTGATTAAAACAAAGCCCCGAGTCAGGGTGTATAATTAATTAGCAAAACGGGTTGAGTTTACACTTTTTCAGTTCTTGAAGTATAGGATTTACCCGGAAGGATGGAAGAGATGAGAGGAATTAGGTGGCAGTACAATTAGAAAGGCAAGTACCTGTGCGAAACAGGATTTAAAAGGGGGGGGGGGGGTTCAGAAGTGAATGAAGGCAGTTAATTACTTGTGAACCTTGACAGCTCAGTAGCTAATTGACTGGGAAACTTCCAAGTGGGCGCGGCTGAAAACTAGCCCCAGCCCCGCTCCAGTATTCTATATCAGGGAGGGCCAGGAAAGGACCCATTACTTACCAGTAATCTTCATTACGTCAGCGTAGTCCTCCTGGTCACAGTGGCGGCTGGTGACATTTGAAAGTGGTGAGGCGTAAAATTTCAGTTGGAGTGTACTGCGGCGAGCGAGTGCAGTGAGCGAGCCCTAACAACCTAAGGGGGGTTCTCACCCTGAGAAATTTTTGAAAAAGGGGTGGGCAAATGGTGCATTTCCAAGCAAATTTTAGAAAGCAAAGTTGTACTGTGCGCCCTTCCTGTCAGTATGAATGTCTATGCATTCTGGGCAAACGTTGAAGTGAGCACAAATCAAGTTCACATACTCCCATTTTTATTGTTAATTTACTGCTCTTTCAGGTCATTTTCACCACTCCTTATTACGTGACATTTTTCCATAAGTGTGCCTCAATCTGCTTTGTTCCACCAGTGGAAATTGATATTTTCATTTTCACATGTACTAATGCCGAGCTATCTCCCAGCCATTGCTGCATTCGTTCTTCAGCCCCTGCCGCCTAAACTCACAACCACACTTTTGTCTCGATTAAACTGTGATTTAGCCAAAAGAAATATAATTATGGCTGCAAATAAAATAATCAGCATTGAAGAGCGATTTCCTTAATTAGATGGAGCGGTTGCACGTCACGGAGTAAAGGGGGTCTCATTAGGTGCCGGTAATGTGGCTTGGGGGGATATTGGAGCTACAAAATATATAAACTGCTGGGAAACCCATGTCTGGCCCAAAGTTGCTGCAGACGGCTGCTCGAGCGCAGCGAGACAGGGACAATGCAACACGGTCATCAAAACAGGATGATTTTACACGAGCGTTTTCCCTCCGGAAATAAAGAAACGTCATATACACATTTTATCCATCCTGCGCACATCAAAGCCCCTGACTGTGAGGACGCTATTTTATCACACATATGCATGCGATGAGAGACTCGTCTCTAACTCTACAATCTTTACACGGAACATACAATGCTGAACAGCTCTGTAGTACAGTGTCCGTCTGTAACACAACTGGTGCTCATGTAAAGCGCTCTGATACCTTCGGATCTAGTTCGCGCTACATAAAACTCCAAATAAGAACAAAAACTAAAATGTAGTCTTTTTTTTAATACTGCCTCCCACTTTCACTTCGCATCATTCATCCCAAGCCCGGGGTACTGACTCTCCAATCTTCCCTCTGTCCTGCCTTCTACGTCCCCGTACGTCCTTCTCCCATACCCCCGCCCTTCCTCTAACCAGCCCAGAGCCCTGCTATATCGAACTGTTACAAATCGCTGGCTGCAGATGCATCCTTTCGAAAAAATGATAGTAGCGCCCAGAGGCTGTCCGGCTGCAAGCATTGGCACTGTCTCATACCATAGCTATGTATGCAGTCCACACACACTGAATTACTTCGCACGGTACATTATTATGCATGTCGCACTACAGAAGCCCCTGTAACATCTAGCGCGCTGGGTGAAACCACCTGCGCAATTCCTGCCCATTCGTACCAAATTAGAAGTGAGGGGCCGGTAGGGAGAAAGAACACAGAGAAGGAGAACGTGAAACAGAAGTAAAATAAGGTACTAAAGGAAGAGAACAAAAAGATGTATAGAGAGGTCTGGAATTGTGATTAAAAGCAGTTTGGGAGGTAAGGTCAGCAGAAGCAAGTGCCCTGGGCTCGCCCATGCCTAGCGCTGAGCTCCAGTGACACCACAAGGAAACTACCTCGCTCGAGATTAATTTCCGGGTAATGCTACTAATGCAGACAATGTTAGCTCTGTACCACGTCCAAAAACAAACAGTGAGCTTCCTTTAGGTTCAGAATTCATATTTCAAAAGAGACACAGATGGCCTGACGCAGTCGCGGCTTGTGGGGGAAAGGGGGTTGTCGCGCGGGGGTGGGGGTTTGTAAATAACGTAATAATAAAATGATTTTATTAAAATCAATCCTACCTGAGCAGGTCCGCGCCGCCTCGGGTCCGTTCTGGAATCTGGCGCCTACACTGGAACAGCCCATTACTGCTGGCAAGACCCCATTCAGCCAATCCTGGCGCTGGAGCAGCGCCAGGATTGGCTTAGAGCAGGCTTACGCTCCGCCTGCCTGCCCATTAGGAGACCGAGGTTTGAGCCTTGGCTCAACCCTCGCTCTCCTAATGGGCATGCGCCAGCCTGTGGAAACACTAGTGCGCATGACTGGGCACGGCGCAAAAATTTGCCCTTTGTCCCCACTCATGCGCACTTGTGTGCTGCTGCCTGTTGCCCCAGACAATGCCTGTCAGTCAACATGACGCCAGACCGCCCACCCCCTTCAGACTCTGAAGGGGGTGGGCGGTCTGACGTCATACTGACTGACATGATTGTCAGTTCTCCAGGCCTCGGCGTCTCTGAACTTAAGTTTACTTAAGTTCAGAGACGCCGAGGGAGCTGCGGTGCGGGTGGGAGGGCAACGCCCCAACGCCCCCAATGGACGCACCGCCACTGCCTGGTCATAATTTGCTTTTTTTGGGCTGTTCCGCCTCCAGGCAGAGACCGCTGCGCATTTCTTTTTCCTTTCTAGCAACAGCCACAGGCGCATAGAGAATCTCCCCGCCCCCTCCCCCTCCACTTCCTATTTTAAGCTCATATAATGGTGTCACAGAAAATCGCGGAGGGAGGGTAAAAACTATACCATGATGAGGTGGACTATCCTAAGTGTAAGGAAGATTACTGGTAAGCAGTGGCAGTGCGTCCATTGGGGGCGTTGGGGCGTTGCCCCCCTGCCCGCACCCGCACCGCAGCTCCCTCGGCGTCTCTGAACTTAACTAAAATTAAGTTCAGAGACACCGAGGCCGGGAGAACTGACAATCACGTCAGTCAGTATGACATCAGACCGCCCACCCCCTTCAGAGTCTGAAGGGGGTGGGCGGTCTGGTGTCATGTTGACTGACAGGCATTGTCTGGGGCAACAGGCAGCAGAGCACACAAGTGCGCATGAGTGGGGACGGAGGGCGAATTTTTGCGCCGTGCCCAGTCATGCGCACTAGTGTTTCCACAGGCTGGCGCATGCCCATTAGGAGAGCGAGGGTTGAGCCCTAATGGGCAGGCGTGCGGGGCGTAAGCGTAAGCCTGCTCTAAGCCAATCCTGGCGCTGCTCCAGTGCCAGGATTGGCTGAATGGGGTCTTGCCAGCAGTGATGGGATGTTCCAGTGTAGGCGCCAGATTCCAGAACGGACCCGAGGCGGCGCGGACCTGCTCAGGTAGGATTGATTTTAATAAAATTATTTTATTAGAACGTTATTTAAAGCCCCCCACCCCCGCGCGACACCCCCCTTCCACCTCCACGAGCCGCGACTGCGTCAGGCCGTCTGTGTCTCTTTTGAAATATGCATTCTGAACCTAAAGGGAGCTCACTGTTCGTTTTTGGACGTGGTACAGAGCTAACATTGTCTGCATTAGTAGCATTACCCGGAAATTAATCTCGAGCGAGGGTGTTTCCTTATGGTGTAACTGGAGCTCAAGGCCAGCACTAGGCATGGGCGAGCCCAGGGCACTTGCTTCTGCTGACCTTACCTCACAAACTGCTTTTAATCACAATTCTAGACCTCTCTATACAACTTTTTGTTCGCTTCCTTTAGTACCTTATTTTACTTCTGTTTGACGTTCTCCTTCTCTGTGTTCTTTCTCCCTACCGGCCCCTCACTTCTAATTTGGTACGAATGGGCAGGAAGTGCGCAGGTGGTTTCACCCAGCGTGCTAGATGTTACAGGGGCTTCTGTGGTGCGACATGCATAATAATGTACCGTGCGAAGTAATTCAGTGTGTGTGGACTGCATACATAGCTATGGTATGAGACAGTGCCAATGCTTGCAGCCGGACAGCCTCTGGGCGCTACTATTATTTTTTCGAAAGGATGCATCTGCAGCCAGTGATTTGTAACAGTTCGATATAGCAGGGCTCTGGGCTGGTTAGAGGAAGGGCGGGGGTATGGGAGAAGGACGTACGGGGACGTAGAAGGCAGGACAGAGGGAAGATTGGGGAGTCAGTACCCCGGGCTTGGGATGAATGATGCGAAGTGAAAGTGGGAGCTGTTCAGCATTGTATCTTCCGTGTAAAGATTGTAGAGTTAGAGACGAGTCTCTCATCGCATGCATACGTGTGATAAAATAGCGTCCTCACAGTCAGTGGCTTTGATGTGCGCAGGATGGATAAAATGTGTATTTGACGTTTCTTTATTCCCGGAGGGAAAACGCTCGTGTAAAATCATCCTGTTTTGATGATCGTGTTGCATTGTCCCTGTCTCGCTGCGCTCGCGCAGCCGTCTGCAGCAACTTTGGGCCAGACATGGGTTTCCCAGAGGTTATATATTTTGTAGCTCCAATATCCCCCCAAGCCACATTACCGGCACCTAATGAGACCCCCTTTACTCCGTGACGTGCAACCGCTCCATCTAATAAAGGGAATCGCTCTTCAATGCTGATTATTTTATTTGCAGCCATAATTATATTTCTTTTGGATAAATCACAGTTTAATCGAGACAAAAGTGTGGTTGTGAGTTTAGGCGGCAGGGCCTGAAGAACGAAGGCAGCAGTGGCTGGGAGATAGCTCGGCATTAGTACATGTGAAAATAAAAAGATTAATTTCCACTGGTGGAACAAAGCAGATTGAGGCACATTTATGGAAAAATGTCACATAATAAGGAGTGGTGAAAATGGCCTGAAAGAGCAGTAAATAAAGAATAAAAATGGGAGTATGTGAACTTGATTTGTGCTCACTTCAACGTTTGCCCAGAATGCATAGACATTCATACTGACAGCAAGGGTGCACAGTACAACTTTGCTTTCTAAAATTTGCTTGGTAATTCACCATTTGCCCACTCTTTTTTCAAACATTTCTCAGGGTGAGAACCCCCCTTAGGTTGTTAGGGCTCGCTCACTACACTCGCTCGCCGCGGTAAACTCCAACTGAAATTTTACGCCGCACCACTTTCAAATATCACCAGCCGCTACTGCTGGTAAGTAATAGGTATTTTACCATTACATCTGTCGATCTTGTCATAGTATTTACATTTGAGGTTGTACCAAAGCCATGAATAGACATACAAGGTTACATGCTGCTCAAAATGTTTATTTATACAACAATTACATTGTTGCTGTTTTAACACAGACGCTCCAAAATTGTCAGTGTAATTTGCAACAAATGAGACGGAAAGGTCTTCGCCCCTGTGGCTGTCCTGCATATCTCCTGCAGCGAGACACCTCCTGCCTCTGCCCATGTAGTGGTGATAGCGCTGGGTGACCTGTCTAAATCTTTCCTGGCAATTCTAGTCCCACTGAGAAATAGGCTTAGATATTGCGTTCCTCACCCACCTACTGATTGTAGCTGCTTTCTTTCCCTTATTGGCTGCTCCCTCTGAGACAAAGAGTGATTGTGATGACCTGATCTTTTCAAATAATTTAACAAGGTCCTTCGCTTTATCAAGAGATAAAGGGACACTGTTTGAAGATTGAAAGACCAGAAGATGTATTTCTTGAGAGAAGTGAAACCTAGATTCAACCTTCGGTTTGTACTTTGGGTCTGGTCTAAAGACCACCTTGTCTGGAAAGAACTCCAAATATGGGTCAGTAATTAACAAAGAGGTCAATCCCCCTAACTTCATTGCTGAGTTTATTGCAACCAAAAACGTAACCTTAGGTGGCACCCAAGAAATTGGGGCTTGGTCCAATGGCTCGAAAAGGGTCCTTACCGAAGAGTGATCCCATGAAGGAATATGGGTAGGAACCACTGGTTTTCATAACCTAAAACGTTTTAGGATTTTTGCAGTCAGCAGAATAATCTTGGATAGATTTCCCCTAGATTCTCTACAAGATCTAATGACTGCCCACTGGGATGTTTATGTAGAGGGGCTAAACCTTTTGAAAATATATCCCTTAAAAAACCCTGGGGCATATTTACCAATGTGTTGCATCACCCTTGTGCCATGCAAGGGGGTCGCAAGCGTGACGCAACACTAAATACGATTTATCAAGCAATGCAAGGCCCCTTGTGCGGCTTGATAAATCTAGAGTAACACAATGCAGGGCAAATCGCTGCATAGCGTTACTCTGCTCCAGGGAGGCGTTCCATGGGTGGAGGGTTGGCGTTCCCATGCATCCACCTATGGGTGTTGGTGCATTCTCTGATTTACCAACACTGGTAAACCTGGGAATGCCTCAAAACTCTACGCCTCCCCATGGGAAACACAACAAGGAGAAATATTGTTATTTTTCCTCGTTGTTTCCTCTTTCTAAGTGTGCTGCATTCTGCAGCACACTTAGAAAGAGGGAAAAGCCTCTGAGGATTGTTTTTGTACAGGAAGGTGCCCCTTCCTGCACAAAAACAATCCTGCCTACAATGCAGGCACCCTTGCACCACGGAGCAAGGGTGCCTTTGTTAACTCTAGGCAGTGAAAAGGGCTCCAGCACATAAATAGAAATTCCTCCAATGCTTAGCATATACTCGTAGAGTACAATCTTTCTTGGAGGGTTGGATGTCACAGGCTACCTCCTATGAGTATCCCAACTGCTATAACCCAACCCTTTCAATCTCTAGGCCACCAGTCTCAGATGACGAAATTGTGTGGATGATAGGATTAGAAGTTGACGGGATTTTGGATGGAAGGGCAGGGTGAGATGAGAGTCTGTCGCTAAGTGACTTAACAACAGAAACCATGGCCATCTGGGCCAAAAAGTAGCTATAAGGATGACAACTGCCTCCTCTCTCAGAATCTTCTGAAGCACCTTTGAGAGGAGGGAAATACTGGGAAAGGCATGCAATATCTCCTGAAGCTACAGAACTGACAATGCATCTGTTTCCCAAGCTTCCTTGGAAATCGTTTCTGTATGGTAACGAGGGAGTAGTGTATTTGTTCGGGAAGTAAATAGATATAGAGTGGGCTGACTGATGTGGTCCATCACAAACTGAAAGGATTCCCAACTAAGGCGAACATCTATTGATGAGGATATATTCTGACTGAGGCTGTCCGCCTGGAGATTGTCCTTCTCAAGAAAATACATAGCTGATAGATTCTCCTCGGCCCATATAAAGATGTCTTTGGCTAAGCTGTATAGGGACTGAGATCTCATGTACCCCTGTCTGTTTATATAGGTCTTTGCAACCTGGTTGTTTGTCTTTAACCTCTGATTTGTTGATCAGGGAATTTGCAAAGCTTTATAGAGCCTTCCAAATTGCTGCTGGCTTCCACCAATTGGATGCATGGAAGCTCGCTGCCCATGACCAAATGCCCAGAACTTTTTGATCCCGCAACGTTGATCCCCATCCCCACAGACTCACACCTTTTGTGAGGATCTGTGGAAGGGAATCTATGATAGGAACACAATTTTGTACATTTTCCCTGGAGTAAACACCACTGAAAGTTTTGGATTATTTCTCTGGAGACCTTTTAATTCTGGCATCCTTGGCATGGTTTCCCACTAACATTTTGCCTTCAGACCTCCTGTTTTTGCTGACTATGTTTTTGCTGGCCATAGGACTTTACACACTTTGCCACTGCTAACCAGTGCACAAGCGCTTGTGCTCTTTCCTTAAAACATGTTAGATTGGCTTATACCCAAATGGCTTATTTAATTTACTTGTAAGGCCCTAGTAAAGTGGCACTACCTGTCCCCTGGGACTGTAAATTAAATTCTACTAGTGGGCCTGCAGCACTGATTGTGCCAAAACTTAAGTGGCACTTTAAGCATGACTTGGTTTGTCCCAGAATGCAGCACAGGAAGTTTGTGACAGGGGTGCAAGGATGATCTGGCATTATAGGATTGCCCAGAGGTGTCTGGCTCCTAAAATGTTCCACCCTGTTTAAAAGCCCCAGCACAAGGGAACGACAGTTGAGAAGACTCTGGACCCTGGAGCGACAATGGTGAAAGGATGCCCAGCTGGAGGAAGGAGCCACCTGAATCCCTGCAAGGATGGACTCAGGACTTTGACTCTGGTTGACCCCCACAACTAGGATGCATCTTGCCTGTGGCACTGACTCCCTTATTCCTCCTGGGAACAGTTGGGGAAATCGACTTGCTGGAGGACATTAGATGTTTTTATAGGACTTCTGAGGATTGGTCCTGGACTCTGCTGAACACTAGGAACCTTTATAAAAGCCAAGAGGCTCTGGGGCTCAGGGAGTATGGCAGGGAGGTTGTTTTCCTGGCTAGTTGCAAAGAGTCTGCGCAAGATGACCAAACCAACAGGAGAAGAGCACCGGAAGCCAGGCAGATGACAGGTCTGGCACAGGGAGAAATCAAATCCAGCTCACCACAAAACACCACCCTTTAGAGGCCAGGAGACCTAACAAAATGCTCCTGGTGACTGGAATTGGCCACTTGGAGTACAACAAGCCAAAGCTCATCATTAGCAGTCTTATGGGACCAGAGATGTGCTGACTTGAAGCTTTGCCCTTTTTAGAGGAAAAAAGAAAACCAAGCATGTGGAGCTCTGCTAGAATCCTTGAGAATACCCCTGAGGAGCCCAGAGTAGGCGCATTGTTTTTTTCTTTTTTTTTAAATTCTCATGGGGATGGGCCATGTGTGGGGTTCACCCTCTGAACCAACTTTTGACCCTTGGAATTCCAGACCCAGGGCCCGATGCAAGAATATTCCGGAGACCACATCCCTGGGGCAAAGTCACAGAAGAGAAAAGCCATGCCTCTGGGAGGCTTACCTCCTCCCGCATGACTGGGAAATGTGAGCACACAATGCTCTGAATCCTCCCTAGCTCCGGGAGAAACACCAGCTCCTGCTTTCTCCCAGTGAGAACAGCATGGGCGGGAGCATAACAAAGTGGTTGATGGTTCCTGCCCAGCGCAGAGAGCCTTCAGGTACTTAGAGGGGCTGGCTGTAGGGAGCGTACCCCCTAATGTTCTTAAAAACAAAGTCACCCTGGCGCTCTCAGGGAGATATATAGCTGACCCCATGAGAGGTTCATCTTAAATTTTAGCATTTTTGGAGCTAGAGATTTCGCTCTGGCAGACAAGGCCTTCTAATGGTGGGTTATATGCCTACCTTTTGTGCCTGTTGAGTATAAAAGAAAGGTTCTGACACACATTGGTTTAAGTTTAAATGCTTTATTAGAAATGTTGGCGATGAACAATCCAATGTTTACCAATTTAATGAATGTGTGTGAGCATTGCTACTATTCCTATTGAGTTTAATGGTGGTGAAATGTTGACTCATAATGTGTGGTTGCTTTAACGAATGTGGTGACACTCTGACAAAGCTAGTAGTCTAACCTATTTAAAATGTCACTTCTCATACTGTTAAGTTGCATTCTATTTAGTTGGGGGGATTGTGGTCACAGGGTTCAGGACCCACTAAGGGTATAAATTGATACAAGTCTGCCACCAAAGGTATTTCCATTTTCTAGTTGTACATATATGTAAGTTAATGCATAGTATTTAATAGTGTGTGTGTAATAAAAGTAATTTCACTTTTTTTTTAAAGAAAATGCACTGACTGGACAATTATCTATTGAGTGCTGTTTCGTGCCAGTAAAGTATGAATTGCTAGACCACAACACCTCCCCTGAGAAGGCTGTGTACTGCTCTGTTGTTATTGCAAAACAGCAGCGGTTTTCACCTACTCATGTTCAGGGTAATAATTCCATTCCCATTAATTATTTTCTATTATTAGAGCATTAACACAGTTCCTGAGAATTATGGATTTCAACAAATATGCGAAGAATATATTACAAAATGCTACAGTGTTCTGTGGTACTGTTTTGAATAAATATTTTCAGTTAAAAAGTATGCAAATAAAAAAACAAGAGAGGTAACATTCTACAGTGTTCTAGTGACATTTAGGAAACCACTTAACATTTAGCTTTGTGCTGCCCGTTCACAAAACATTTTTGACTGGCCCTCTTTCATGTCCCTTGTGGTAAGGTAAGAAAATGCTTGGTGTACACACCTTTTACCACCATAATATGAGAACAGGATTCTAGAGGTGGTAATGTGTGAAAAGAAGGTATATGCCATTTGTTGTGTGGCACTTTGGTGTGCTGGTGATATATTCTTTTTTTTCTGGGTACCAGGGCGTATTGTCCTGCTAGACACGTTCTAGTGTTCCGCTTTGTATTACACCCACACTGTACACCCACCCATCCCAGGCGTCAATGGTCAGGTGACCCTGCTAATACAAGGGGTCTGGCGCATGTGCCCTGGGCCAGTTCTACCCACCAAGTATCAGTGTCTGTGTCCTTACTATTATACATGCGTCCCTGCCAGCATTACATTCGCGACGAGCGGGTTGGACTCGCATGTGCTGCTGCCTTGTTGGTGGCAAAGGAGGTAAGCTTAGCCCGTGTCGAAGTGTGGATGCCCTGTGGTTGAAGAGAGTAGTATTCCGCCCGTGCATGCTGGAGGAAGTGGTGTGGCCAGAGAGAAGGCCGTCATGCCACACTGGGGTGGTGCAACCCCCGTATCGGCATAAGTGGAGACATGGAGACCCCCGCACAGCAATGCATTCAATGTAAAGCCTGGTGTGCCCGCGTGCATGGCCTAAAACAAAAAAAAAGTAGAAAAGACTCACAAGGGAGGGGCACCGCGTGAACCCAGGCCGCATGCAGGCAGGACCAGTGGCATCGAGGGAAGCGCGTCACGATAGGACTGCTTCCCCCCCAAGAGACAGAGTTATGCATGGTGAGGAGGGGGACTTACCTGGGGGAGTAATGCAGCAAGGTCCCTGCAGGTTTCGAGGGCATGGTGAGAGGCGCTCATGCCTGCGGTGTCCTGGGCCAGTTCTACCCACCAAGTATCAGTGTCTGTGTCCTTACTGTTTATGTATGGGGGCCTAGGGCCTCGCAGCATTACACAGGGGAGCCATACGCGAGGTGTACCCCAACACCAGCCCCAGCGCAACGTCGAATCACAGGCCCTGCTGTCCAGTGGTTTGCCATGTCCATGTGGTTCCGCCGTACCTCTAATCTGCCACAGACTCCCTCAGGTCCGTACAGGTCCTTAGTCTCAATCACTCAGACATCAACATCAGGGGTGCACAACCTCCACAGCCAGTCTCCCCTTCACCTCCAGCTCCACAGCGTCCTCAGGCGGCCCAGCGTCCATCACAGAGTAGGCCAGGGACAGTCAATCGGCATCTCAGGGATCTCACAGCCATCCTCTTCGCAGACCTCAGGTGGTGTTTGTCTCCTTCATTCGCCCCCAAGCCCCCCCCCCCCCAGCAAGAGTCTCAGCCAGGCACAGGTGTCTCAATGCCCCACCCCTCTGCAGACCTCTGCTCACCTCCAGTGGCTAACTCAGTCCTGGAGTCCAGCTCGCGCCAGCCCTATGGGATTACGGCCCCCTGCAGCGTCACCACTCCGCTTCCCCCTTGAGTGTGGGCCTCCTCTTCATCTCTCCCTACCTCTGGAATGCAGCGACCATCATGCCACTCTGCCGCGGCGCACCCACCATCACAGCTCCACAATCACGGGTTGGCTCACCCCTTGTCAAGCCGGCCTTGCACAGACAAATGTCTTCTTCCAACCTGACCACCGTTTCAGCCGGTGTAGTGTCAGTAACTCGCTTCTGTTCACACCCAACAATGCGCCAGAAACACAAGGCAGACCAGGGACCATGAATGTCTTATTTTTAGGGCTAATTACAGGAGAGACTCGCACAAGATTACTGCTGGGGAAGACGGAGTTCTCTTTCATATCCTGTCTGTAATTTTTCCAATGTTCTCAGGCCTTGCTAGTTGCATTCCCTTTTGACTATTTTGCTGTGATGTGCCCTTTTATGTTTTATTTGAGTTGCTACTTTGATTTGTGTATGTTACTTCGTTATGTTCAGCTGTTTCACTTTATATATTTTAACAAATTGTGCTATATTTCCAGCCAAAAGCAACATAAGACTTAAAGGCTTAAAGGTTTAAAGAGCAAAGCTCCAGTTCTTCAACTATTTAAGGCACCAGCGCGCCCAAGTCAGTGGCACAGACAGTGCTGTCTTTATGTGATAGCCACACAGTATCTTGTCTGTTCACCAGATCCACTCAATGGCTTATGTAAATATAATACACAATTACCCATTCATCCCCTACATGTAAGCCCAATAGTACTTTGCCTATGGCATTTTTCATAAGCACTTAAAATCCATTTTTTGGGGCTAAAAACATTGATGTATCTGACTAAAGTTCATCTAATTTTTAATAGCCTCCTTAAAATCACGTGTGCTTTCACGTGTCGAGTTTGGTTACTTAGTTGCGTGAAGCATGGTTCATTGAAGTCAGTTTTTGAGGTGTGTTTTAACATGAGCTTTTTCAAAGAACTAAAAGCACACATTCTTCAAAACTCTCATAAAATGTCACCACACTTGACGCATTGATACACTTTACACAGATCACATGTACTTTTGAAGTATGATAGAACTGAAGTGAGCCGTTTGGGCAAAAACACTTTAAACATGATCACACTTAATAATGTATATATTCATATTCCATGGGTATCCGGAAAACATGTCTTGTATGGAACTCCGTAAAGCACGTCATGCCCCTCAGACCAAGCACACTTTGAACTCTAAATGTCAATCATACCAGCGCATGTGCAGCATCTGTTCAGAGTAAGCAACTAATCATGTGTTAAGCAAACAAACCACAGAAGAAGCCGCAGTCCAACCCATCCACCTACTATGATCTCCAAAATACCTCTTTCTAGACTCTTCCCCCTTCTACCCCTCCTTGCATCAACTCAAACCATTTTTTACTACTAAGATCTCCCAAACAACCCTTTCTAAATTCTTCTCTCATATATCTCTCCTTAGACTCAGCTGACACCTCATTTTACTACTAAGACCTCTGTGATCCAGACTCTGGTCTCCTCCATCTCTCTTGACTCATCCCTAACCTCCCACTACTATGATTTCCCAATTAACACTTTCAAGACTCTTCCCTCTTCTATGCCTTCATTACCCTTTTTGAACCCAAAGAACAGACTCACCAGTCACCCACTCAAATTAATTCATATTTCCCTATACTAAGTCACCACTAATCCATTTTGAGTTCCGGAATAGCGTGCTACTTTCCCGAAAAGCGTTTTGATGCCTCGTCAGGGGTAGTAGGCGCTATAGAAACAAAATTACAATTACAACACATCAATACACATTCTTACTTAGTCTATCACTCAGTACAAAGATTTAAATGAGACTTGTGGTACAAGTCGTACAAACTACAATGAGGGAACTTTTAACGATATCTCAAAAATAGTGAAATACTCAAGTAAAGCTGCTTTTGAAAAAAGTCTTATAAAAGTGCTGCAAAAAAAATTCTTACAGTAGCCAGAATAATTACCAATGCACAAAATGACACACACTATTGGGAGAATTTAGACAATTGTGTATAGAACTACGAGATGAGAGCAACTTCACTGATATATTTTAGTCTGTTTTCCTCGTGGCAGTGCCTGTTGTTTCTGCAGTGACACTCTTGCTGGGTCCCACGGTGGCGGTGTCAGCGGTAACAGCAACGTGATTCTCCTTATATCATGATTAGCGCATGAACCGCCATGTTCTTTGCAGCCACTGGGCTTCACACTGGTCACCTTCAGGGGCATAGCAACAATTGATGCATCAAGTGGAGTGGCGACGAGGCCCAGTGAACTTTGATAATTGTCATATTTTACTACCGTCCGCAACAACAGTCAATAGGGCCATTTGCTTGATTGCACCAGGGTCCACTGCATCCTTGCTCCTCTACCATACTGAGGTAGTGCCGTGGGCTTCACATTGGCCACCTTCACATGTATTGGACTGTGCAAAGTAGCGCCTTCGCTAATGGAAAGAAGTTCTCTATCGTCAAGCAAAGAAGGAGCAAGTACTTCATTCAGCTGTTGACATTATTTTTAAAGTCTGCACCAGTCTTAACTTCTGTTGAATAAAAAAATATATACTGATATTTTTATCTTGCATTTGTTACAGCAGTTTGCTGTTTTGAATCAGTGTTAATAAAAGGGTTCCTATTAGTCACCTCAGTTATATTAATTGTATCCACTTTATAAGCATGAAATACTCGAATGACCCTGACTGGATTCAAGCATAGTCCTCCAAATTGCAACAACAGCTCTGCAGAAGACACATTACTGGCACCTATACCCACATTTAAATACATTTAGATCATGTGCTTTGAAATGCTGTATATACTGTTTTATTTAATGTATAGTATGGATTCAGCATTTAATTTGCATAGTTAATGTTTCATTCATTTTTAGGTATCGCCTAGACAGCGCATGCGCTGTCGCAAGACCTATAGTAAACACAAATATGGAGGGTAATTTCACCTGTCGTTTGCCATTGGTTGATTCTGGCATAGGTCTTCTTATCTGGCTTATGGTTGGCATTTTGATCCCATACCTCACTTCCGTTTTGCAGGAAGCAGCACCGACCAACTATAGTTTAGCTCCATTGCTGGCTGTTATCTATTCATTTAGGGACTACTTGTTTAACCTCTGGTCCCTGCTTGTTCTAACCAGCTGCTCTTCGCTCCCTCTCGGGCTGCAGATGTCCCCACTTCCCTTCTGCCTGATGGGCTCTTTTCTTCGTGGAGCCTGCATGGCGCTGCTGATTCCCCTCCCCTTGTTTAGAAGGGACTTCTGGAGCGCGAGTTTTGTTTTGCAAGTGTTTTTTTTCTTTTCAGTTTTTCTACAGCGCGAACTCAACCACAAGGTTTTGGAGTATTTACATGAGCACAATGTTGAGCTCATGCTGAGACTAGAACCGGGTTCCCCAGCTCCAATGTCGGCAGCTCTGGCCGTTGCGCCACATCCTCTGCTGCCAGTTACTCGTTCTACTTGTTCCAGGGTTTGTTATGGGTGGTTCTCCGTGGGCTTCCGGTGCTGTGCGGTGAATGGCGTTCTCCTTTGATGTGACTCAGAGCCGTGTAAGTGCCCTCTTTGCCCGGATACACCGGCACTTTACCTCAGACACGACGAGGGCAATCTGTTTTACAGAAATGACAGGCCCTTCTGTTTCTAGGGAGAGGAAGAGCTCTGTGTCACGGAGCAGGAAGCTGTACATGATCTGTCCCAGCTGCCCGTTGCGAAGCCCTCACATATGCTTTGTAAAGAGCAGACCTTGACTACGTTTATTTCGCACTATTTTTGCTCTTCGAGTAATATGGAATGGAACAAGGAGGTTTGCCCTCATATTTAGACTGAACCATACGTCCCTGCAACATGAAACCAGCAAGGCTACATAAACTTGTTTTGAATGTCTTTTCTCTTCTCCGCACAGGGTAACATGCTGTCTGATAGCATTCCTTATTAAATTATTTTTGATTCTCGTAACTCACCATTGATCGGTTTATGCAAATGTCTGTTGACTTCCTTTTTCTTATTTATTGTGGTATGCAGTTCTAATTTTTGCTGTGATGAATTGGTCGCTATGATTCTCGCTGTTATTATCTGTTGTGATATATTATTCTTAGCTGCCTCTTCCCCATTGTCAATGTCCAACTGCAACTGGCCGAGACCCACAAGAAGCAAACTGGTGGGGGCGCTCTCATGCTCAGACTGAAATGGAGGCATAACTTCCTAGGACACGTGTTACAGGGCATCAAAAGGTTTGTTTTAACTGCCTGGAAGCCGTTTCCGAACTACCAGTTACCTGCTCCCAAATAAAGTTAATGAGAAATGCCCTTGAAGTGAATAAGCGACCATAAAAGCAACTTCATCCTTTCCTTGAGCTGAATCCCCCAATTCTCAAGAAAATTAGTTCAAGTGTATGTTAAATTGTTTTTCTAGAGCTAAGAGTGTACAGAATCCACATTAAACACTCAAATAATAACACACTGACGAAATTTTAGAGGTGCGTGTTTTGTTGCACTGTTTTTGTTGCACTGTCTTTGTCAGGGTGACTATCGCAGCAACAAATGGTGTTCTGTAGTCAGTGGTGGCCATAACGATCTTAAATTATATTGTTTTGGTCTTTCGTTTGATTAACGATTAGAAAGTGTAGTTCTATCTAGATGCTTAAGTGAATGGGGGCATTAACACTAATTGGAGCTCATTTTACTGACCTGGGAAAGCTAAAATGAATGCTGGATATTGTTCCTGTGTCTTGTTTGTAGCAAATATCTCTACAAAGTGCTCTCTCCCCATCTACCTTTATTTCTAGATTTATGTAACATATCATGGTAAAGTCAGCTCTGGGAGTTAATGCTCACCTTGACAGATGTATTTGTACTGTAGTTGCATGTGGCAGGTTTGAAACGTAAATGATTATTCATGCTATAATAAGTGTGCGTGTGTGTGTGTGTGTCTGTGTGTCTGTCTGTGTTAGATTATGGTCTGCCGAACAAAGTTATATTACTCATTATGTTTTGAGAACCTGTGACTGCTGTATGACTAGACTGAGGCATGGTTAGCATTCTTTAGAGTTGTGAATTCCTGTAGCCTGTCTGTTTGTATCTTCACAATAAGCATTATCGCATTCAGACGAAGAGAGCCCAGACTGCTTCTTCTTTGTCCTCTTGCTCCGCTTATTCTTTGTTTTAGTGTCACAGAAGGGGTATAGTTTGTAGGTTCTCGTTTTGATTGTTCACCAGAGAGTGGCAGTGCAAAGCTTTTGGTTGTGCTATAGCACCTCTTCGTGCATGTTCTAAACAAGTGACTCAGTTCAGATTGATATATTTCAGGTTGTTTGCTAATGTCCTTGCAGTACAAATGGTCATTGAATTCCAGGTCATTACCGATGTGCAAGCCCGGACTGGCACAATCAATAGGCCAGGCATCTCAATAAACCTGTTGTGATATGTAAGCTGCCATTACAACCAAGTTTGTTTCAATGACAACATTAACAGTTAAAGGTGAGACAGAGCAAATACTTTTTACACCCTTAAATCAAGGAACAGACAAAGTTAAATAAGACGGGTTACCTGCTTCGATAGATTCAATAAAATAATGGCATCTAGGTTGACAAGCAAAGTACAGAGTGTCATTCCTTACACCGTGTCTGAGCAGTAGTAAGGATTTTGACGCACTCATAATAGAATGACGCTGTGAAATGCTAGAAAATGCAATAGGTCTCGTATTACTGAAAGTTTGAGCTAGTGGCATTGCAATTACTTATGCTACTGCTGAGATACTTTTGGGAAGAAAAAATAAACATCATTTGCCATGCCAATAGCTCTATTTTCACTAATGCGAGACATATTGCATTGCAAATGCTTGTTTTTCCTCTTTCGTCTGGCCTGCATAAGTGGAGGAGGGGGAGGGAGTTCTCGGGGCAGGACGTGATAAAGGGTTCAAATAACAGATCAATGCTGCTGAAAGTTCCATGATTCTTGGTCACCCACTTAATCTCCTGTAACCTCCACCCTCACCCCCAAAAGAAACCAACCCAACCTTGTGTACTGTAACCATCAGGGTCCCCGTGTAAAGCGCTTTGAGTTGGCACTATAGATATATATAAACAAAAGCTGCCTGCACGGTGCACTCGTGGCCATCTCGCCCTGGCGCTGGCACTGCACAGCAGACATCTCGCATGGTCTTAAAGGGCAGGTGTGAGCAGTTCGCTGAGCTCTGCTTCATACATCATTTTCCGACCATATCAACCGACACTGATTGACGTCGTTCATATTATATGAAAATGTTCATGTTTCACTAAATCCTTTGTAATGCATGTGGGGCTGCACGTGCAGGATGAAGTCAAAATTAGCACCAGGGAAAACGTGAATATTCGGATTGTTTAATTACTTTGAATTAAAGTTGACCATTCTTGCCTATCCTTGTTCTGTCACATGAGTGACACAAACATGAGCAAGGATGTGCTACGACAAGGAAGGCACATTTGGCATGCTGTTGACATGAAACATGCATTTAGGAAGCACATCCGTTTGCAGACGTGTGCTGTAGATAACTGTCCCTTTTTAGTTCTCGCCTACGCAGCGCGCATGCGTTGCATAGGAAAGAGACCTTTTGTAATCGACACAGCTTTGCAGGCAAAAACGTGCACGCGTTGCATTGCTTTGAATGGCAACGCGTGCACCTTTGGCGATTCCCTTGCGGGAGCGAACTTTGGCGCCATGTGTTAGCAATTATCGCTCCTGGTGCTGCTCGCTCCCGCAAGGGAAACGCTTTCACTTTTGCCGACACATGTGATGACGGTAGTGAAGAATGTTCTGTGTGTCTCGGCTCTCAGCTGTCGGCGCTTATTTTGTACAGCTGGCGCCAAGACCCGAACACGGGTTCTCCAGGCCCAAAGCCAGATGCTCGGTGGAGCCAGACCGCAACAGCCCTCACATTGTTTATAATCGAGCTAATACGCTCCTGTATGTTTGACCTAGCCACTAAGTACTAAAATACTTTTTTTGGGGCCGGGCAAGGTATTGCAGACTTTCACAGTAAACTCATCTTACCAATCACGTGGCTGGGATCCGGGTTCTCGTTCTGCAGCATGCTAGTCCGTAGTTCCCGTTCATGGCTCGGGGTTCCTGCTCTTAAATAGGTTATGCGGTGATAGTGCGCTATTAATACCCGAATGGGGAGGGTGCCGACCCCGCAGCAGAGCTCTGCGACCATCCCTTATCTCTCGGCCCTCCTTAAAAGTAGGCCGGTGGCAGGCGTAGAGATGCTAAGAGTGGGAACTGTGCTCGTAGCCCTCCATGCCTGAGCTGCTACCAGTACTGCTAGAACTGCCTGTCTCCTTATATTCCTGGTTTGGACTTCAGGATACAGTTGAAGGACGGCAAGAAGGGACACTTGAAAGATGCACTGCGCTGATCCCTAGCTGGTTACCTCACACCACTCACTGCCCCTGTCATGCTCTTCCCTGTCTATGATCCACTTTTCAGAATTGTGCTGGTCCTCCGAAGCGAGAACCTCGATATGGAAAAAATAGTGTCAAATGTTCTGTTATATTTTATCCAGAAAGCTCACCTCATTGCTAGTCGCAAAATTCGTGCCGTTCGTCAGTGTGTGATAAGGAAACTGTAGGAGAGGCCTTCGATGGTAGCATTTCCAGAACAGAGCGCTCATATCCTCAACGTATCCAAATACTTGAGATCCCGATGTGCTTTGCTTGAGTTATGCTTTAGACAGTGCTTCGAAAATATTGTTATGAAGAGGATTGTGCATAACATTTTGCTTCGCAGCACATTGCATACTGTTCCAGTGGGCCAACAACATAATGTAAACAAAAAAGGTCTTTAAAAATCTTTTAAATAAAGAGCTAAGTTTGCGTTGAGGGAATCAAATCTGTGTCTGTAATGTTTAATTAATGCATATATTAAATCTGAAAGCCTTGTTCATTTAGTAACTCTTCAGGCATTTGTGTAATTTTTAAAATTATATGCAATATTGTATATCCATAAGATGTCTTATAAATACCATCTCCTACAATTTAATTCCACCCGTTTCTCTTGTCCCTGACACAACAAATATATCCAACTAATGTTCTGTGCGGTTTAGAAAGTGACACTCCCGGTACCCCCTATCTGAAGGCGATTGAGGCGAACAATTTGATGAGTGGGTGCAATAAAAAGCCTTGATGTATGCTCTTTTCTGGTAGGACAGATACGGAGAGGGTAATGACCCTGAATCAGAGTTTGTCTGACTCCAGGCTTGTCTTTGTTTTAATCACCCAAGATAAATAACGATATTAGGGTATGTTATGTAACAGACATGGTAAATAGCACCTATTGTGAGTGTCTAGGTTATCGAATGCAGATTTTGGTGCTTTCGGAAAAAAAAATCATCATTGTACGGTAAATGCCATATACTTTTCCCCTGTTCAATTCTGGCAGGTTTGACCCGCCGAAATTTAATGAAGTGTGAGATTTTAAATGCACCCAGTAATTACCGGATGCAGTGAAAACCATCCAAATGGTAATTGCGACCCCTGAGCAAACTAGAAGTGGGTGACCTTATAAATGAACAGGATCTCAGAGCCTGTGCACGAGCTAAGCCCTGAATATGCCTGCTTTGTAAATCCTATACAAACATCATGTAAAATATGACAGTGCCTCTTCAAATTCAAACAAGCATTGGCATAGACAATAGGTCTCACCTTTGGGACCTGATAAGTGTTTAACCTTCCAACAGCTGATGTTGCTGCACCAAGGATATTGTGCTGCATAACTAAATACTTATGAGGTCCCAAAAGCGAGACCTATAGGCTATGCCAATGCTTGTTTGGACATGCCTCGGTTAATGAACAAGCGTCACACGAAGATGGCAACTTTTAAACACGAATCATGCGTTAACAATGAATATTGGTGGAAGTGTGTAACTGTTGCCACGCGTGCATGAGATGAAAATACCATGAAGCTGCAAACTCTACAAATAAAACATGCCCAGACTATATAAACCTGCGAAGGAGAATAGTGCCTTTTAATTTTCCAATAAGCATATTCTCAGCAAAAGCAGCTTTGAAGTGAAAGAAAGGCTCAGAAAGTTAACTCGAAGTTCCCGGTTGTGTACAGTTAAGCAGCCTGAAACGTGCGTTTATTTTGATGCAAAGGCCTGCACATCACAAACAGGAAATTAATCCTACAGAACAGCATGAATCCTGTATGCAAAAAACCAGAGTAAAAATCTAGATGGCTTTCTTATAATTTTTAAAGCTGAAAATACAATATCACTACGGTATGGCTGCCCTATAGCTACAGATGACAAAGAAGCAGCAGGGCTGCTTCAAAACATATTACACGTTTATTATATCATTTGAAGAGGCTAAATATGAGAATCCTGCCCATATAAAGTCCACTGCATAATATGTAGGCATGTTATTCTGTATCCGAAATTGCTGTTTTATCAGTCAAACCATACGTCAATAAATAGGGAAAATCACGAGATAAAAGTACTTATCTGAGAAACAGGAATTAGTGTGTTTCCTGAACCAGTAAAAAGTAATTACAAAATGGATTTGGGGACAATGGAGGGAATCAGTGTTGTGGAATCTATGAAAGAGCAATGGAGGTGGGCTAATGCACGTGCTGCAGTTTTTGTGTGTCTAACTCATTGGTCACAAATTTGATTCCCTCAAAGTAAATTGTGTAGCTGTGAAATGGTTCCATGAAGTTGATGTTCAGCAATTTCTGCGTTTTCAGCCATCCATACTTGGCAGGGTGGGACTTGTAGGGCCTTACTTATGAAACTACAAAGCCTGGCCCAGCAGGTGTGAGTCATACTCACCCTTTTAACATGGGGCAATTTGTGAGTCAAAGAATTTCTCTATTGGTTGTTTTGAAGCATTATTTCCATCTGTGGCACTGCAGAGCAAGCCAGTCATGTTGTGAACACATGGCATGGTAGTTGTACCCATATGTCTCTGCAGTAGGGGCATGAACATAGCTCCTAACATGTCAGAGTAATCATGAGGGTCCCTGGTATAGATCTTGCCTTGCTTTGCTGAAATATTATTGGTATGTCTTTGTCTAATACAGAAGTGTAAATGTGAAATGCAATGGATGGAACTATGTTTCGGCATTTTATTTTTTCAGTATTTAGCATGTATGATGTCACCTCCTTTTTGGCCATTCGCTGTTTTGGCAGAGATGCTTTACAGGTAGGAAACACTTGTGTTGCCTATTTTTGTGGGTGAGTGGTTTTGCTTTTTTGGGGGGTTGTTGAGCATTTTGCTAACATACCAGTTTTATGCTTGGGGTATTCCCTGGCATGCTTCTAATGTTTCATGGCACTTGTGCAGCAAAATGCCCCATTGTGATCACTTTTCATTCAAGATTTTGAAGTAAATATATCCTGTAAAACCCACCCACTTAATTCCCTTTAAAAAATGCTTTTAGTAGGAATAACCCCCCACCCACACACACCAGGCACACATTCCCCTTTTTAGGTCGAGCCTAAATTGTGCGATCTGTTATCTTTAGTTTGTGGAGTCTTACTCATGATTGGCTTATCTGTCTGTCCTTTTAAAATGCGAGTACGGTAATGGCTGATGGGTGTTTCATGCCCCACCTTTCCTTAGAAATTAACTTCCATGGAGTATTGCCTCGGGCATGAGCAGGGACGCGCACCCTGTGCCCTCACAGTTTCAGTGCTTTTATTTGGACACAACTTTAAGGAACTTTGGAATCACATTGCCAGACACTTAGCCCTCCTCCGTGCGGATGTTATTTGCAGAACAAAGGACCAGTTGTGAACACAGAGGTTCAGCTGTTAGTGGAAGGTTGTCGTCTTTAGCCTGACTTCATCTGAAACCAACACCAGATGATTATTTTATTTTAAATGTGCTTGCCACCATCAGGAACACAATGACCATGAACTGTTTACAGTAATATGCTTAAATTCTGTTCCGTGTAACAAACCTGCAATAGTAATAGAGGGAGAACAACGAATGGGTGTAGGTCTTCGCTAATCCTTCCAGCTTTGCTGTGAAACACTGCTCCGTCTTGTCCCTTTGTAACTCTCGGGGAGCAGGTTCTTCATCTCCTTTGCACATACCAGTGCGAGGACAGATTTGGCCCCTGTACGCCTAAGGTGTGGCCCAGGCCCTGAGGTGTTCCCACCCCCGGGCCCTGAGAGGCACGCCTCCTCCGCAGTGGACCCGGTGGCTCCACGGTGTCCCCTGCAGCCATCTGTGCCGCACTCAAACCAGCAACTTTTACTTGCCGCTCATATGTTTTTAAGGAATCGCTTATGATTTCAGTTTTATATTTAAAAAAGGCTGCAGGTTGCAGACACTACGATCACATTATGGAGGATTTTACCAAAGTACCAGCAGGCAATGGTCTGTTTGAAAGGATCACATAGTAGGAGCAGGAAGCGATTTCCTGTTCAAGAGACTCTGTGCATGAAGAAATCTGCATTCTGACATGCCTTTGAATTTAAAAGCCCCCCACGACTGGCTTTTAGAGAGAAACTGCAAATTGGGATTTCTATAAACAGGAGCTTTTAAAGTCCAAACCAGTGAAACAATTTAAGTGCAGCGCTTTGTTTGAAATGAGCAGTCTTCGCAGCAGTTCTTAAAAGTAGCACAATGCTGTCGGTTGTTGGGAGGAGTCCTCTAGACGGTGCTGCTAGCTGCTTCTCTGGTCTCATTGGTAATTCTTCATTCTTAGTCCTCTAGGCAGTGCTGCAGCTGCTTCTCTGGTCCCAGGGGTAATTCATAATCCCCAGTCCTCTAGACAGTGCTGCAGCTGCATCTCTGCTCATACATCCACTACACTCCACACCAAAACTCATAGGTAAAAAACATTGCCATTTACAATACTAACATGTCTAACTCTAAAAAAATGCAAGACCTATTGCATTGAAAATGCTTGTTTAGGTTGGGCCTATGCAGCGCGCATGAACTGTCTCTTGACATGCTGTAATCAGTCTGCGGGCTTTATGCCCGCCTATAGGATTATGACTCACTAGTTCATTTGTCATTCTTGTAATCTTTGTTTCTGTTTGTTTCTGGCATGCATTTTTCCTGCTTCCTTTCGTGTTTATCCCTCCCTGAGCGCAGCAACCAAGTACGATCTTCTTCCACTGCTCCTCTTTATTGTATGTTTGTAGGACTTTTTTTGTGTTTGCAGTTGCACCGGCACGACCACTGATGACTGGCTATTTTTGTGAAATCAACCTTCTTTTTAGGTTAACCTCTTCAGTGCCCATGACGAGATAGTCTCGTCATGGAGCACGGTTGCGCTGTGCCCATGACGAGACTATCTCGTCATGAACCCCGCCCGCTAATGCAACGCCCGGCACAGGGCGGGGCACTGAAGGGGTTAAGCTTACGCAGCGCAGCACTCCATTGCTTGTTTTAACTTTTGTCCCCACACTCAGAAGGTATCGGAGCTCTGGTTCGAACCTGGTTCCCCAGCTTTAAAGTCGGCTGTTCTAACCATTATGCTAAATCCTCTTTATTGCCCCGTTCTGCTTGCTCCCTCTCGCGCACCAATCACAAAATGTTGAGCTTCCCGTCAGACTTAAACCCTATATTCCCTAGCTTCAACGCACTCCCCAGCTCCATTATTTTTGCATCTCCCCGCTCGTTCTTTTGAAACCCATCCCATATGGCCTCTCGCTCTCTGTTATTTTTTTTTAAACCCACTCCTGCTTTCCATTATTTTGAATCTGCCCAGCGTTGGCTTTGATCTTTTTCCCCGCCGCCTTTGTTTCTCACCCTCATTACTCTTGTTTACTGAGCGACTCCGAGTTGCAGAAACTGTTCGAGGGAGTCGGAGACAAGAGCCAAGGACTGCTGTAATTTTTACAAATGGGACCTGTGCTGGTAAATAAGGGAACGTGGGCGGGTTTTGGTTTGGTTAAACTCAACCGCTCTAGATCCTCAGCTGCGGCACCCGGGCTGTACCTTCATCAAGTGTACGTCATGTGCTATTCTCCCTACAGTTGTTCAGTCCTCCACCTGGTATGAGGCTCTGTCCTGCTCAGAGACCCGTGGCACTCTGCAGCCGCCCACAGGAGCCATATTTACAAAATTGCTGGTGCGGCCCTTGTCATATGATTAGCTTCACCTACACCGATCCGGTGCGCCACCCATGCTTCATATACTGCAGGGGAATGAATTCAAGTAACCACCTCCAGGAGTCAGGTGTGTATATATTACCATAGGTGTAATAGTAGTGCAAACTCAATGAGTGCCATGGTAAATTGTTTGTGCGCACACAGACAGGTCTAAGTCCATATAGTTCAGTGTTTCAAAATTTGTACACTAAAAACTAAGAATTGGTAAATGTATTAAAGCAGCCTTTTCCATGTAGTTTGGCAGGCATTGTATTTTATTTTCACATCTCAAGCAAAAGTCACGATATTTGCAATAATATTTTGTTGTGGTGGAGTAGTAGAATACACTATGTTTTTTTTTGGAAGAAATCTGTGTTGATAGTAGTAAGTAAACAGTGCTAGCCCACCATGTGTTTGTATTGTTTAACCAGGAGTTTAGGAATCCACAAAAATCCTCCTGTCTTTTTAGCTAGTATGTGCAAATTAATGTGTGCTTCTGTTTGTGTTGCTTCATCACATACCCATCATTTAAGTTCTCCACAGCGAAGCAATAGTCTCATTGTTCAGTTTGATCAATACCTCCAGCCTGATCTGCAGCAAGCGGCTGTTACTGCCACTTGATGGAGTACATCGAGGAGCCCCTGATGGTGGCGGCACTCATCTGCGTGGGGTTCACGCACTGATCAGTGACAAATAATTTAGCCCTCTGTCCAAATTAGTTTGCGGGTGGAATTCGCTTCTTCCCCCCGAGCCTGCATCCTGGCTGGTTTATTTTTCCAAGCTTCGAACTGGTTCATCTTTGGAAAAAAACACAGTCCTTGAGAATACTTTCATCCTTCCAACATGGCAGATAAGAGTAACGTTCTATTTGTTGCAATAAACTCAGCGCCCTTTTCTGGGTTATATACAGAGACTCTTATGCGATGCGTTCAATTGCACATCGCTGAAGTAATGATTGTATAATTGTATTCAAACGTATAATGACGTGAGTTGTACTGCGTGCTTGTTTGACCCCTGATTAAGTTGATTTATAGGTGAATGAATTCCTTAAGTACTGATTACAATTCATCACTAAATAACCAGCCAGTCCACTAACTAACTTTACCTCAACACATCCATATTCCTAGCTCAGCTATTCAGTTTGATACCAACAAGGCTATTTACATGTATGCAATTCAATGTGAGTACTATTTTCTTTATCCTTAGAGTTTTAATCTGATTAAGACTTTTGCCTCACAGATGTAGATTTTACAAAGATTACTTAGAGTGTATGATTCTGTCCTAGTTTTTAGGTCATTCCTAGTGAGCACATGCGCTTTCTCTTTGAGACTTGCTGTACCTCATCTATGGGCTTCAAACGCAACCACCATTTCTCATGTTTTTATTTCTGCTGTTTGGAAATCCTTGCCTTTTAACATTGACGTTATTTGTCCCTCCTTCTCGTGATTGGTTTCCTCCCATGGAGACTGGCCCTATTACATGTGCTCTTTCCCTGCTGTATATTCATGTTGGTTTCAGTGGACTATTTTTTTGTTCCTGGTCTCGGGTCCTGCTTTCGGAATATTGTGTTTTTTCGCTCAGATGATGATGTTTGGAATTTTTCGCTTTCTTATCCCCAGGTATTCGGCAATCCAAACTGGCAGCACAAGTAACCTCAATCCCTCCTGCTTCAATGATGCTTTCTTATTAAAACGTGTTCAGCCGAGAGACAGTTTCTCAACATATCATTAGATGCATTTTTCTATATTTTCTGAACAAAGGTGATTTCGCATTTTTTTCAGGTGTTTTTCTATCCTGCAGTTCCATGCCACACAATTCAACTTCACACATTTCCAAAACACACCACATAATTCCACACCAAACTACATATTTCAACTATACAATACAATTCCACAACACACCACACACCTCAATACACACCACAGATTTCAACATTATACCACAGAATTTAACAGCACACCACATAGTTAAACTCCACAATACGCCACTCCGCAACACACAATAACAATCCACATAATTAACTCTATAACACACAATATCGCTCTACAGAATTCCATTTCAGTTAATGCCATTTAATTACTAACCACATAATTACGCGGCACACCATGCCACATACTTCCATTACAAACTCCACACCACACAATTTCACAACAAACAATTCCAATACAACCCATCTCTATGTTGCACTTCCACCAACCCTGTCATCCCCACACACCCACTGTCCCTCTCATCTCTCCCTCACACTTCCACTACCCCATCTCCTCTCTATACTGCCTGCTCACACATGACACCTTCCTGTACCTCCTCGTGCTGTGCACTGGTCCACCTCTTGTTCCCCTTTGTGCGTGCTCCCTTACTCAACCCTCTCTCTCTTTCTCTCTCATACTCTCTATTATACCTCTCTCTTGCTCTCTCACACACTCTTCCAACCTCTCTCATATTGGTCACTTCAGGTCTTCGATCACAGTTTCTTTCCCATGTCTTATCACGATTTCCGTCCCTCAAAACCATGCTCTCCTTCTCTTCTTGGGGTGTCTTCTACATACACAGGCACACCATCTTTATGTGTCTATGGCCTGCTCTCCCCTTCTTCTTGCACAAACTACCTATCCTTTCTCTATCTTCCTATCTATTCTGTGTATCTCTCACCCCTATCTATTCACCATGCCACACAATTCCACTACACAATTATACTACACACCACACAATTCCACTCTGTACAATTCCACATCTAACAATTCCAACTCAAACCACATAAGTCCACTCCAAACCGCATACATCCACTCCACACAAAAACACATGGGTAAAAGACATTGCCATTTACAACACCAATAGCTTTAACTCTCGCAAATGGGAGACCGATTGCATTGCAAATGTTTTTTATATACAGTCACATGTTGTGAGTGGCATCCCATTGCTAAAAATCACAAAACAAATTACCACATGGTTATATTTTCCAATTTGATATGCATTTTATTCACTTTTTCTCAGACAACAAAAGCCATCTCAGAGAGATTGTTTCTATCATGTGACTGTCTTAATTAGGATGATAGGCTGTTCTCTGCCCTAATACACTGAGACAGCTTAGGGCCAGTTCCTCCAGTGGGTATGCTCTTGTTAGGAGAGGGGCCCATAGCAGTATGGCCCTCTTTTAGGTAAAATGTAGATATTACAAACACTATCAATTTGTCATTGTCTAATACAGTCTGTTAGCAGAGGGAAGTGGACAGCCAAACACAAATCTTGATCAGATTGCAAAAGCAACTAAATAATTGACATGGCTGACAAGAACATTTACATGAGGTTGAAAGAGGTAGTAAGAGCACTATAAAAGAAGTGGCCTGATATCACTTTACAGGCTGTGAGTTCCATAAACGCAGGGCAGTAAAAAGCATAATTCTGAGATTTGGCCTTTATATTCAAGGGGTTTGGAGGCAGACACAGGATGAGCACAATGGGAGCACAATCCTCCTGGAATTGCAAGGCATGTAGGGTTTCATTACGAGTACCATTAAATTATAACTGGTAACTCTGCTGCCCCCCGAAAACCATTGGTTTCTCACCACCATTAGACCACATTCAGGACTGCCATCTTAGAAGTACAACTTGAGCTTTCATCCAATTCACATTCACCTTTCTAGTAAGGACATACACACGTGAACAAGTCAATGCATTTAAATGTTTGCAGAATCTGAAGGGAGGGGGAACTGCCTCTTAGATTTTACCTGAGATGAATTCCTTTGGGCTTTGCGTCCTTTTTGTTTAAATTATATACACAATATGTTTTGTGTTGTTTTGTTTTTCAAGAACAGATTTTAGGTACTGTGATAATGAAATATAGGACATAGCACCCTGTTTCCGCAGTGTTATATATATGAAAAAAGATTTTTTTTTCGCTAGGGCCAATCTTCTTTTATAAAACGTCATATCTAGGGAGCTAACTCTTTTTGTCATGCCCTCCATTTTTATATCCAGCTTATTACAGGACACTTATGTTTTTCCTCTGATTGCTTTAGGATGTATCAAGTTTATCCATAATGTCTTGATTACCCTGAAGCTGGTTTGCTGTCTCTTAGTCACTTCTAGGTGATGAGGAATCTTTCTCAATTTCCCGTCTGTGTTTGTTATCTACTTGCTCCACCAGTAGAGAGTGGACAGCTTCCTAGTGGGTATTATGTTTTTTTCCTTGGTTCTTGCTTTTAGCAACAGCTCCAGCAGTCCTTGTGGGGGAGTCCTTGCCCAAAACAACTCTGGCTTCTTCTTCTTGTTGTCTGTCTATTGCATGTTACCCCTGGTCTGCTGCTGGCCATTGATCTTCTGTCTGTGGACATCTTGGGGATCGGCACTGGTATTGTGATCAACATCTGTTATCATTATCAAACCCTTCACCTTGGATCCAGGTAAATCTTCTGAACCTGCTGTGGGTAATGCCTCATTGCACCTGACATGTATTGGTATTACATAAGGGCTGACCTTTTAGTTATTCTTGAAATTATCCAGTTTTCACTGTATATTTTACCAGACAACAAGTCAGCATACAAATCCACAAGCAGATGCCAGTGTATCCAGAGTTTTCTCAATGCAACCTTAGGACAACATTGTGTTTTATCTCTCCCCTCTTTGTTTACCCTCCTTTCTCTTATGAGGTATTTGAGTCGTTGATATCCACAAATAGTCTCTAGGACAGATCGAATTCTCAGATGGTCTATGTCTTTCGTCGAAGCGTGACACTTCTCAACATATTTTTGTGATCTCAATTCATTGATTTGCTCTCATGTTAAAGCCTTCAGGTTTTTACGAATGAAATTTGGCAGGAGGAGAGGCCCTCGTGAAAATTAGTGATACATCACTTTGTAACTAATATTGACTTAAATGTGAGACAAATGTATGAATTAATTATTTTTAGTCTGCTGGGTTTTTTGCAAAATATTCCAAAATATTAGGGGTGGGTCGACAAAATTCACTTAGCTCGTAGAGTTTGCGGAATTCGGGAACTCCACGTGTAACACTGAGTTCCTCCAAAATTCTGCCATTCAGTGCTTGGTGGATTTCTTTTTTTCATTGGTGCATTCAAGACTTGTTTTGGCACATGCTAGGGAGCGCTATGAGACTTGCCAGCTGCTAGCAAGCCAGTGCGAGATTTAGCACCCACTAATGCGGCTTCTGGTCATGATGGCACCTTTCACATGCCGCTGGCAAACGCGAGCAACCACGGCTGCACCTCAAGCAGATTCTCCACTTGAGAAGCAGCTAAATCTCATCGAAAAGATGTTTTAGAGTTGAGATTCCACTCCAATGAACCTTTCAAGTTGTTTTTTAGTGCGAGCAGCATTTTTCTATTTTACTTTCTTTTTTCAACAAGAAGGAAGTGCCCCAGAGACTCAACTTTCTGTTCCTGACCAGCAGGCTCCTCCCAGTGCTTTGTCCATCTCCTGGTCACTTTTCATTTGAATTTGGAGCTGGAAGGATCACTCTTTTTTTCTTGCTGCATATATACCATTGGATTTGAGGACTTTGTTTTGTGATATAACAGGTACATTAAAAAAAACTGTTGCATAAGGGTGTTGTTTGTTCGATACAGGGCATGCAACAGTATTTATTTGTGCTTTTATTTAATTTTTAAAATTTATTGTGGTGAGTGGCCTGCAGTTTCAGTAGGGCCCTAGTTATGTTTTTGCATTTAATTTTGTATCTTTTGTAAAGGAAAAATGTTGTACAGTCCAGTACATTTTCTCCATGGTTGTTAATTCATTTACAATATATTCATTTATTTTACTATGTTGCCTCGTCTGCCAAAGGGTCATCCACCCAGCAGGCAGAGTACTAGTCATGGGTGCATGAAACAACTGTTTCTGTGGTATATGTTGTTTTAAAACATCATTTAGGGTAGGGATGGCATTGGATTAAATAAAAAATGTGTTTTTTGGGGTATTTCACTTTTTGTTTCCTGCAAAAAGTGTATACGAGGTGTAATATTTTATGCCTTGAGAGAATGTGTACTATTGTAAAATATTTATAGCTCAGTTAATTTTCGTTTTTGGCATTGCTGAATTAATGGTAGTGTTATCATCAGTGTTAACATGCCTTCATTGTCTGGCCAGTGAGGGTGTTTGCCATAGGCTACCATTTGTCTTTGTTCTCCATGCCATGTGACCAGTGGCCATTTTGTGTAGTGGGTGTAAATAGGCCTGCATGTGTTCTTTGTTTTCCAGGTCTTCTTGCTTGTTGACTATGTGGCCGTTGACCATTTGTGTAGCCAGCCAGTGTGATTTTGAAATAGGCCTGCATGTGTTCTTCGTTAGGGCCATGCCTCCTTGTTTACTGTTACTGTTTGACCATGGGGCTAGCAACCATTTTCTGTAGCCAGCCAATGTGCTTTTGCCATAAGCCTGCATGTGTTCTTTGTTAGGGCCATGCCTCCTTGCTTGCTGTTGCTGTTTGACCACAAGGGGGGCAACCATTTTCTGTAGCCAGCCAATGTGCTTTTTCATTAGGCCTGCATGTGTTGTTTGTTGGGGCCATGCCTCCTTGCTTACTGTTTTTGTTTGAACATGTGGCCAGCGACCATTTGTGTAGCCAGGCAGTGTGCTTTTCCCATAGGCCTGCATGTGTTTTTTGTTGGTGCCATGCCTCTTTGCTTGCTGTTGTTGTTTGACCATGTGGCTGGTGACCATTTTGTGTAGCCAGCCAGCATGCTTTTGCCATAGGCCTGCATGTGTTCTTTTGTTGTGGTCATGCTTCCTTGCTGGTTGTTGTTGTTTGACCATGTGACTGGTACCCATTTTGTGTAGCCATCCAGTGTGCTTTGCCATAGGCCTGTATGTGTTCTTTATTGTGGCCATGCCTCCTTGCTAGTTTTTTTTTTACCATGTGGCCGGTGGCCATTTTGTGCAACCAGCCAGTGTGCTTTTGCCAAAGTCCTACATGTGTTCTTCTTTATTGTTCATGCCTCCTTGCTTGTTGTTTCACCATTTAACCAGAGGCTATTTTGTGTAGTCAGCCACTTTGCTTTTCCATAGGCCTGCATGTGTTCTTTGTCTTCTTTGTTTTGGCCATGCCTCCTTGCTAGTTGTTGTTGTTTGACCATGTGGCCAGTAGCCATTTAGTGCACCCAGCCATTGTGCTTTTGCCATAGGCCTGCATGTGTTCATCTGTATTGTCCATGCCTCCATGCCTGTTGTTTGACCATTTAACCAGCGGCAATTTTGTGTAGTCAGCCACTGTGCTTTTGCCATAGGCATGCATGTGTTCATCTGTATTGTCCATGCCTCCATGCTTGTTGTTTGATCATTTAACCGGCGGCAATTTTGTGTAGTCAGCCACTGTGCTTTTCCATAGGCCTGCATGTGTTCTTTTTTGTGGCCACTGGCCATGCCTCCTTGCTTGCTGTTGTTGGTTGGCCATGTGGCCGGCGTCCATTATGTGCACCCACCCTTAGTTTACTTTTTTCCAGTTTTTGTCATTTCCATTTTCTCGGGAGATTGATAGGATAGGGCTATGCCTTTTTGTTTATGTCCAATTGTTTCACTTTTCTCTGATATCAGTTTAATAATATTTGATGATCATTGTATTATATGTATTTTATGATTAAGAACACTGTTTTATATTATATGCATCTTTTTGCATTTTCACCTGCACCTTCTTGCCTTCCAAATGGGATTTCACAGTCCGCTAGAACACCAGCAATTATTTTTTATAAAATGTTTTAAAATAATTTTTTACATTTGCCCACCATCCATCCACCGATCCACCCCTTGACTGCCATAGGTGCACAGCCATACAACAGCATACATTTTTTAAGTATTATTTCATTTTCGCCTGGACCCCCTGTCTGCCATAGGTGCAAACCAGTATTAATTTTTAAAGATGTTTCCATTTCCCCCTGGACCTCCCTGACTGTCACAGGTGTCTCCCTGGCTTAGATGCACATAAAGCAAACATTTACATCTGTATGTTGTTATCTTGATTGGAAATTAAATATTTATGTTATGGTGGTGTGGTTTGACTTTGGAATGGATACACTATTGTTGATAATTACTTAAGTAACCACTCTAAATTATATTGACTGTCTGTACTGGATTCAAACTGCAGCAATGCCACGTTTCACTAATGTTTTTCTTGCTTGCTTGCTTTTCGGTGCCCAAGAGACATCACCCAGAGTACTGCCAGACAGAAGGCCTGTACAAAGTGACGTGACCACACAACATGTGACATGAGTCCTCCAATCTCTTCCGCTTGTGCAGCTTAGTACCATTGCCAACTGAAAGCTTCAAGATGGCCCCAAAGAGAGATGCTGCCAAGAAAGTGGGCAGTGAGAAGAAGCAACTTTCCACCACTGGCATGCCAACTGGAACCTTTTTCCGCTAACTTGTGCCTGCCACACCAGCCGCTGGGGAGCAAGTTGGGAGCAGCACTCCTGCATCAATGGCACCACTCCAACATAAGCCCAAGCCCATGTCTGTCAGCGAGGCAGCCGCTGCAATCACGGCGACGCAGATGAGCAGTGGCATTGAATTTGATTTGTCTAATTTGCAAAGTAGTGCCCAATCGTTGCTGTAAACTGAGCAAAGTGTAAGACAGCTGCAGCCAGTAATAGTAGATCTTCCTGAAGTAGGAGCAGAACAGGATGTTCAGCTTCCTGCTGAGCAAGACTTCCTCTTTTAGAACCATTGGCTTTCAGATCTCCAACAAGAAAATGGATGGGCACTCCATTATCTTCTCCAAACCCCCTTCTGATGATCTGGATATGGATTGGACCCCGGCTGGGTCCGAGACATGTCAGGAGAGGCCCAGGAAAAGGAAAGTTCCTGAAAGCCTGAAAATTATGGAAGGGTAAGGGGATAAGGATGATGAGCCAGTCAGTGTCATGGAAGCTGGCCCAGAGAAGACCAACATTACCCCTCTGATTCCACCTGTTCCGAGGGATGTGGCACCGCCATCACCAGCGCCGGGTCCCATATTTGTAAGGCACCCACTGAGACCTGCATTCGCCACTAGCTCAGTAGAAGTACGCACTGCAGAGAGCTAACTGTTGACACACCCACCTACCCCCAGTTCTTCAGGCATTAGTGGCCCACTGGAAAAGTTCACATCCCCAGTTTGGGACTTCTTTACGATTAGCAAGCAGGAGGATAACATTGCAATATGCTCCATGTGCCACGCGAGTGTTCATTGAGGGAAGCATGGTTCACACTATGGTACTGGAGGCCAAACTACCTATATGAAAAAACACTACACAATCCGGTGGGAAGCGCACCTTAACAACATTTCTTCAGGAGGTGGTGGTGATGAGAAAGGGGAATCAGCTCCGATCATGGTGAGAGGTGAAGGTGATGAGGAACAAGAGGGTGGAATACTCTTAATACAAAGCAGCCCTATCCCCGGCCCTGCGCCAGTATCGTCCAAGTCAGCAACTTTGCAATGACACATAGTTCATATGTCAGCACTGGACCTCCTCCTTTTTTCTTTTGTGGAAGGAGTGGGTTTTCTAGAATTTGTGGCAGCCATCTGCCTGAAATGGAAGGCTTCCAGCCAGACCTATTTTGTCAGAGTAGCTGTTAAAGCACTCCATCATGATGTGCTGCAATTGCTTGGACAAGCTTTGCAGCTCAGTGTTGTTCACACTGTCCACCTGACGACTGGCATGTGGACCGGTTGCCAAGCCACTGTTTACATGGGTATCACTTCACACGTGATCTCTTTAGTGGGGCTTAGGCAACAAGTATCTATAGGTCTTGGTGCTGAAGAAAGTTCTGAGGGAATTTGGCGGCATGCAATAGTAGTAGTTCACCATGGAGAAATTCGAAACTGCTGCAAATATCTTGGAAGACTTTAACAGCAAAGTATTTTAATGACTACGACCCAGAGGTCTCAGAATTTAATTTGTTGCCAAGGACATGGGCAGTAATATAGTTAAGGCCATGGCAGCTGGTAAATATTTCAGGGACCAGTGTTTTTTACCGCATTGCATCAACCTCATTGTGCAGGACTTTCTAAAAAAAGAAGACCTACTCAGCAACTTACTGGCAATAATTCAGAAGAATGTGTACTCATTTCAGCCATTCTTTTAAAGCCCAGAAGCAGCTGACGATCATTAAGTATGCTAATAAAGTATCAGTTAAAGCCCGCATACAGGATGTGCCAGCATGTTGGAACTCGAACTAGTATATGTTGCAACGTCAGTTTGAGCAGTACAAAGCGATCAATGAGGAAGTCAGTCAAAGAAGAGGGGATGCAACTGTGAAAAATATCCATTGGGATGGACAAATTGAGACTAGTCAAATATCTGATAGAGATGCTGCTTCCTTTTGAGGTTTTCCCACAGTGAGTCAGCAAGGAGTACAATACGATGGGCCAAGCTATCCCATTGTTACAACCGCTACAGGACCAGTTAAAAATGGGGACTGAAAGCTTCACAGGCGCAAACTGAGATGCACATAATTTGATGCAGAGCTTAATCCCTCGTTTGGCTGATAATACACGACTGCAAAGAGACATTGTGTCATCCAAAGAGTAAATCTGTGCCACAATACTTGATTTGTGGTACAAAAAACATACTGCCCACTTTCATTCCTTTTTCAGAAGGGGGTGTTTCAGGATACAAGATGTGGATTGTTCAACAAGCCAGAGACCTGGAAGAAAAACAGCTGGAAATCAGAGTCCCATCCCCAGGGCAGAAGTTCCCGGGGTGCCGCCTTCAACTTTCAGAGAGGGCAGGCCTGTTGTCTCACAGCAGCCAACACCAGCAACAATAACATTGGCGACAACAACAGGAATACAACAATTGACCAGAACCTCTGCATTGGGCCAGTTTCGATTTGCAACAATAACATTGGCGACAACAACAACAGGAATACAACAATTGGCCAGAACCTCTGCATTGGGTTGGTTTAGATTTGCAGGTCTTAAGGGCACCTGGAACAGTTGTGACAGTGAGAAGGACCAATCTCTCACCTCAGAACATAGAGAGAATGACCATGATCAAAATGAACCAACACTTCATACCACACAATTACATTGTTCCTGAAATACCACAGGAGGAGGATGAGGGTGATTGGTCAGACTCAAGTGTGTTAGATCATGATGACCAACTTTTAGGTTAACCACCTGCGTTTGAGGATGAACTCTACTTCTTTGTCTGAGAGGAGGCCACCACAGACATTTTTAATTATTTATGCGTCAAACTGCTTTGCCGAAAAAGATATAGCTAGTGGAAAATTATGTTTTACGCAGCCCCACCATTCTTTTAGGCACATGTAGCCCGCATAGAAGTTGGACTACTGTGCAGTGAAGAATCCTCCCCATTCCCTTCAAGGACATTGGAGACAATGCCTGCCTCCCTCCCATGTATCTCCCATTCCTTTCCTTCTTTTTTCATCCCCCTAGCAAAGCTGCCCCAGAAAAGATTGTTTGATTTACAAGAGTGCCAAATTCCAATGTATTGTTTGCATGTGGCAGAAAGTGAGGGAGGGTGTTCTACTAATAATTTATAAATGTGATTTCGAAGAGTTTACTTGCAATGTTTGGGACCTAATGGGAGATCATTTTTCCTGAAGGTGATTGGCCCTTTCACACTTTGTGAGATTTTCTTGCAGGGTCAACTCCTTTTTCTGGTTCTTCAGAGACCAGAACAGTCCCTTTAGTTAACAAACACAAATCTACACAAAATACTCAAATTGTTTCTCTTCTTGTTCTTCAACAGCAGTGCACTACAGAGTTGAACTGATTTGTTACTCTAAGTCAGAATTCAGGAAGAGGATGGAAGGACTCAAGGCAGGACTACCTCAGCAGCCAGAAGAAGGAAGGTATCAAGTCTATCAACCAACATGATGATGACTCTGAGGCCTACTCAGATCTCTGGACTGGAGAGAGTTGCATTGATTAGGAAAATGCTGCTGAGTGTGAGCTGGGTCAAATATGAAACTTCTCTTATGTGGTTGTGATCGGGAGAGGCCGGTCGCTTGTAACTGGAGACAGACTTGTGATGCCACACCATCAACACCTGATGCAAGTAGTTGGCTAAATGTGATGATGACAGTTGTGAGATTGATCAACCTGGTACATGCAGCTACTTTTTCTGTGATTGGTTGTAAATCGATCTCACTTCTCAGTTATTCAATCTCCAATACACTCCTCAGGAGGCTTACCTTTTGTCTTTCTCTTGACTCTACAATATCATTTCTGTTTTACAATCCACAGGCCTCTTCTTCTCCTGCATGAAAGGTAAAAGCTCCATAATACTCCTGCTTACCATACCAGACTGGTTCATCAAGACACCAAAGAAGGGAATTCCGAGAAGAATGCACATGTATTGCTCAATTTGGCAACAAAGTATCATTTTTTTTTAACAACAAACGTTTTCAGTACTGTGTGAGTTCACTAATTACAGACGGAGCCAGGCTGCACAAAATGTGGTCAGGGTTGTACAGTAAACTTTAACGGGGATTTTTTGACTCCCCTCACTGTGGGACCAGGTCCAAGATCTATGCTTCTGACTTCTTTTTTACCTCTCAGTACCCCTAGTCCATTGCCCCTCAAATGTTCCCTCCGGGTACCCCAACTTTTGTAGTGCACCAACACAAATTCAAGCCTTTGAGTGACCACAAACAAATACCCTCCATTTGCATTCTCTCAGTTACCCAGGTACTTCTGTCACTGTTCAGTCTCAAGTGGCCGGTTGGATGCACATTGCAGAGGTATGCAGGCACTTACCACTCTGCATAGCCGCTCAACACACTCAGACTACACTTCTTTTCACTCCTCCATTATTTGTATTGTTCAAACCTAGATGATACAACTCTTAGACATATAATAACTTGGGTCTTTGTGGCTGAAGGACTGTTTGCTATGGATTTAACTGAACTGTGTCATCGTCATTTCTTCATTTTCTTCCACAACGGATTGCTGTTGATATGCTACTCATTGCCGCCCTGATGAATACTGTCGTTGTGTAGAGTTTGTATTTGTCACACCTTTTCCCAAATCCCCTTTCCCATACCTTCATCAAACCCCTAACCACCTGGGCTGTGTGATTTAGTGAGGTGACTTCATTTATACAATAAATGGATGCCACACTTGGTGGAATGGATGTGGTCGAAGCGAAACCAGCTCACTGCAGGATATTCTAATGTCTGTGCAATAGCCCACACCAGCCCCACTTACCCACCAATGCATAAACGGGATTTAGATATAGAACATCATTTGTCAACATCATCATTCAGGCTTTGTGTTGCATACACGCTTAACCTTGTCGACTCCATTCCTGACAATGAGTCCACTTCTCCTGACTCGAGCGTTTCATAACTTTATTATTAATTAAATAGCTCCTATTCCTCAGAAAAAGTTACTTTTGCTAGTTTCTGTTATAATATCAGGTATTCTTTTCTTTGATGTGTCATGGTGGTAGTAGTCTGGTCTCTCTTCGCAAAACTAACCCATTAACCTAGTGATGTAAGCTCAGAAGATTTACAAGAGGACCCTAGACCAATACTCCTTGCCTGCATTTGCCCTTACCATATGCCCCAGAATTATGAACTAATAAATAACTATCAGACTTCTTTTATGTTGGATGGAATCAATTGTGCACATACACCAAACTCCTTGGCTAAGGGTTAGAGGCTGGGGGTGCCGCCAAGAATTTGGAATCTGGCTGGGCAACTTTTTGTCTATACCACGTAATGCATACACTGTGTCTTGGCCGAGGCATGCACCCACCACCTCATTGGTGACCTCTGCCCTTCCTTCCACGTGCCAACAATAGGGACTCTGCCCCCACTATGTCTATTCCTCCTTATCTTCTCTGACTGCCAAGACTGAAAATACTGCTGCAAGACCACTCACTAATACCCCATCACAACACCACAACACTATCATGGAAAGGTATGACATCTACTCAATCAATCAAACAATTTATAACCTTTAATTTAGGATCTTCCTCCGGTGGTGGATCTGCGAATGCGTGGAACGGTGGCGAGGGCGAGGCTGGCCGATCGCACCTGGCGGGTGGGCGTGTAGAAAGTGAGGCGGTTGTTGAGGTACTTGGGGCCCAGGTCGTGGAGAGCCTTGTGTGCGTGGGTGAGGAGTTTGAACGTGATCCTCTTGCTGACGGGGAGCCAGTGCAGGTCTCTCAGGTGGGCGGAGATGTGCTCATACAGCAGTAAATTCCCTCAAAACGGACTTCAAAAAACTTCAAGCACTAAACTCACAGAGAGCATCCAGAAATGCTAATTGCAGACATCTACTACAGTCCAGCACAAGGTGGCCACAAAATTGACTTAATCTTCTACACAAAAAAACCTGCCAAACGGAGAGAGAACTTTCTTCAACACCTTCATGTAACTAATGCTAACAACATCCCCCATGGAATCAAGCTCACTATATCCCCATATCGGGACTTTAGCAGAGAACTGACCATACCCATCTACAGAAATGGGAACATCCTAGACCAAACCTCAGAACAAAACCTAACCATTTTTGACCGACACTTAACCGCACTCTGCGTCTCCTTGCCCTCTGGTTCCACCCCCACCTCTGTCCCCTCTACCATCAAACCAGCCCCTCCACCATCTCACAGTAAGCAGATTCATGCACCCACACCTCCACCTCTTAAACCCAGGGCTCTTAACTACCCTCACACGATCTCCACTATACACCCTTTCCATCTCCCTCCACCGCTGAATGACCGGACACTACGGTTTTATCTCCAGAACAATCCTCGCCCCCCAGGGCTCACAACCCAGCCTGAGTTACACCCCGCCCCTTTTGCCCCACAATCCTCCCCCTTCAATAGGACGGCTCATTCCTTAGCCCCCATCCATGGCTCCGTCCTGCCCCAGCACCCCCCTACCTCTACTGCGCTGTCTCAGAATTCTCATAACTGTTCCCCATAATAGCCCATCTAGTACTCAAAATCAACACTATTTTAGATTAAATCATATCACTTTGCATAGAAGCAAAGAACATCCATATCCTGCCCAAACCCCTCGCACCACAGTTAAACTCTGACCCTGCCACTAACACTCTGCACTACCTCAAACCCAAATGCTCCATGACGCAGCAGGAGACTGAATTGATGATAAACTCCTAAGGTAATACCCCCAGCCAATCCTCTGTCCTCAAGATCCCGGGTGTCCTTAGCTCGAACAGAAGCATGAACACCTCTCGCCTTCCTAGGCCGCCCTCCCAACTACCCATCATACAACTCAACCATCCTGAACAGACACCTACACCCGCAACCCTCTGCATGCTTATAAACTGCAGATCAGCAATCAAGCATGCCACAGGTATAGCTGATACCTTTCTAAAGCATAACACAGACATCTGCTTTCTAACTGAAATCTGGCTAAATGACCACTCAGCACCTTACATCGACGTCATCACCCCCCAGGCTTCTTAATCATTTGCAGCGACCGCAAAGGTGACAGGGGTGGCAGAGTAGCCCTTATACACAAACGCGATCTCTGTTTAACTCCCTTCCGCAGTCACAAACACCCTACCTTTGAATATCTAGGAGCTCAGCGCTCCACAAATGAACCCAACCTCACCAAATTCCATGTCATCTATCACCCTCCTGGCAAAATTTCACAATTTCTTGAAGACCTAGCTGGCCTAATCTTGCAAACTTCACTTAAAGACAGCACCAACATTATATTAGGAGACCTAAACTTGCACCTGAACAACACTAAATACCCCACAGCACAAGCCCTCTCCACCCTCTTGGAAGCGAACGGTCTAACCCAACATTGCAATATGAAAACGCACAACAAGGACTCCACCCTCGAAGCAGTCATCTCCAAACACAACACACTATCTCTGCGATCTATCCTACCATCTGACTGGTCAGATTACTTCCAAATTCTCTTTGATTTCAATTCCATCTACCATCGTTCACCTCAATGCCGCTGTCACAAGCACTGGGTAAGAAACATCCAACAAATCCTCCAGGAGGAGCTATAAGCATTAGTCAGTCCCCAAATTCTACCTCCAGCCGACCTATTATCCGCTGAGGACCTCATCACCCACTTCAAAACAAAAATGAAACTGAAAGAAACTGGAGACAACAACTGTCCGAATTCAATATCTCGTTCCTGTGGGCGGAACGCCAAAAATACAAAAAAGACATCAACAAAGAAAATCGCCTTCTTTCGAGATCAACTTGACCAGTCTAGGAACAGACCAAAAAAACTGTTCCACATCATCAGACAGCAAACCTCCTCCTTCCCCCAGCATTCATGTAACAACTCTGCTGAGCTCTGTGAAACTTTCGCCACATTCTTCATGGAAAAAATATCGAACATTGAACTATCTCTCGAGCCATCCACCTCTCCACCCTGCACTAAAGATGACGCCAGCGTAAAGGGTTCACCCACAACCCTACCATAAATAAATGGATGCCTCCCCCTAACATTGGGAATTCTTTGACACTCTTTTAAGTTGTAATTCCTGATTAGATAGAAGTTGATGTGTCATGTTTTATATAATTGGAATGGTAATGATAAATCGTCTTTACTAGTAAAGTTGGATTTAACATTACTATTTTAGAAATGCCACTTTTAGAAAGTGCAAAAACAACAATTGATGGACAGAATGCAGAACAATGTCATACATTGACCCCAGTACAGAGATCTGGGCCAAAATCCATCGTTTTTTTGCTCACCATGCCATTCCAGTTTGAACCTAGCCATATGCAAATCAGCCTTTTGACCCTGTGCCTCATTTATTTGCTGTAACACTTTTCGCCCTAAGTGGGATGGGTATGCCCAGACGTGGGTTCCTTGCTCACTGTGCCACTGGATTCAAGCTAGCCTGGCTGAAGAAGAGTGATATACCCTGAAACCGGTTCCAGGATGCTTGTTTCCGGTCCAGGCAGGACCTGGCCTGGCAGTTCGGTCTGGACTGTTCCCATGGCGCACAGGGTCAAGACTGATTTGCATATGGCTGGGTCCAAGCTGGGGTGGCGTAGTGGGCAAAAGAACAATGGATTTAACCCAGATCTTTTGACTGGGGGACAATGTTTTCATTGTCAGCATTCCGTCCATCATTTGTTTGCTGTAACACTTTTCACCCTAAGTGGGATGGGTATGCCCAGACGTGGGTCCATTGCTCACTGTGCCACTTGATTGAAGCTAACCTCACTGAAGAAGGGTGACATACCCTGAAACCGGTCCCAGGATGCTTGTTTCCGGTCCAGGGAGGACCTGGCCTGGCAGTTCGGTCTGGACTGTTCCTGTGGGGCACAGGGTCAAGGCTGATTTGCATATGGCTGGGTCCAAACTGGGGTGTCGTAGTGGACAAAAGAACGATGGATTTAACCCAGATCTTTTGACTGAGGGAGAATGTTTGCATTGTCAGCATTCCATCTATCATTTGTTTGCTGTAACACTTTTAGAAAGTGGGCATCTCTCTGCTCTTGCTGCTCTGTGTGTCTGCAGCCTTTCTCCAATACACGTTTGGGGTGGGTGACAGCTTCACTTAGTGCATTCACTCTAGAAAGCCACAAACAGAGGAAGATTATGTTTGTCTAAGCACTCATCTGCATTCTGATGGCACTTCCTGGACAGGAAGTGAAGGAGGAGCTGACACTTGCAACTGAAAGGTAGTGTCAAGTCCCCTCACAAAGGGATGATTACCCCCGACTGATAGTCTGGAGCCAGGGCTGGGAAGAAAGGACCTCTGTGCACTTCAAATATCCTTCTTTGAAGTCACCCCTTCTTCAAAGGTACAACTGGGTATGAGTACTGGGTCTCTGACCCCACCAAGACAGCACATTACTAGACCTGTGAAGAACTCTGCCAGGAACAAGGACTGCCACTCTGCTGGACTGCTACTCTGGAAGAACTGCATTTCTGCTCTGCTGTGTTGCCCACTACTTGCTGTCCTCTGCCCTGCTGAGGCAAAGACTGGACCCATCCCTCTTGAACCCAGAGTGACTCCAAGGGCTTGTGGGCTTGCCCCCTGTTCTGAAGTCTATATTTTCATTTATTCTTTAAAACTCATAACTCCGCTTCTACTTATTGTCATTTTGGGCTTGATTTACTCATTCAATTATTGTCTATTTGTCCAACACTGTGTGGAGTCTTTTTGTAGTGTCTTCATTGCGTACTGTGTGTTTGCAGCACAAATAATTTACACTTGCCTGTTTAGATGAGCCCGACTGCTCTGTGCAATGCTACCAGAGGGTGAGCACAGGTTATCTTTTAGTGTGTGTCTCTCTTTCCCTGACCAGAGCTGAGGTCCCTAATTGGACAGGGTGCATACCTCTGCCAACTAGAGACCTAATTTCTAATAGAGACTAATTAGAGATTCAGTCTGCTGGCTTACCCTGGCAGTGCAATATCAAACCCTATGCCTTCATTTTGTTTTGTAGATGAACAAAGATAATAATACAACACAGATACAAACTCTCAAAATAACAGTAGATACGATTAAAAAAAGTTTATTTACACATCTTTTTACTAGAACATACAGCACTAGGATGATTTTTCTCAGAATAATTACCCTCTGGAAAGATCTGGATACCATATGAGGGGAAGTAATATCTCTATATAATCACACAAGGAGGGGTGGCAAACAAATGGACTCTCATATGTTCTCAAATTAGCCACATTGCAGTTCATCACATACCTCTGTATGGTAAAACTATTGGTGTTTCCCCGCAACTTCTGCGGGTGCCAGGTCTACCTACTGGCTTCATGGCATCCAACCACCTCTGTCCAAAAGAAGAGGGGAAGCCCATAGAAATCAGAAAGCTTGATAGCAAATCCTAATGGACATAAGTCTGACTTGTGATTGGTAGAACTCCAAGGTGATGAGATGTAGAATGAGGTACCTTGCTGAGTATAAGGAATGATTACCACGGAGGCCCTGGTGGCCAGAGATGGAAGACTAGTGGGAGGCCTCTAGCGTGCAGCTATAACTATTGAGACCACTTGTGATGCCTGTGACCCTCAAGGACATGCGAGGGTGTGCTGTTCTTCTGAAGTGGAACACCACTTCCTTCACACAAATCGTTATGCCCATACTCCCACATACTCTCTGAGGCCACGAAACCCAAATGAAAATATGAAGGGGAGGAGGTTGTGATTGTAACTGTAGAGAGTGTTGCAGCAAGAGAGAGGACACACAGAGCCTGTTGTGGTAACAAATGTATCAACTGCGTACATGTCATGTTGCATAACTACATCCTAAGAGATGCTGAGCTACGTATCAATGTTCCGATATCCTGTGCCTTATGGACCACCCTGTGGCAAGACCTCAAGAAACGGAGAAGGTGTTATCAGTGTGGCTATGCCACTTTGATGTGAGGGTAAAGTGGTGAAAGGGGGAGCAGATCTGCTTATGGAAATGTGGGTGATTTTCCCACTTGAAATTATTGTCCCTTGTATTTACTAATACAAGGCCCACAGACCATCGCTGTGAATCACATGAAAGTGAGAGAAGTCAATCAAACTATGTGAAGCCCTATCGAGAGCTGGTTGCGCTCCCACACTTTTAAAATTTTCTTTCGCCCAAAAGAGATTTTTTTCAGTATTATAATTCCCAAGAATGCTGCTTTCAAGATAACTTTCACACTTTCACCTGGCAGAGGGTGAGTGGGTTTACCGTGAGCAGGCAGAAGAGTGTCAAATGAAGTCAAAGGTCAGAGGCTCATCAAGGATTGTTACAGAACATGTTAGAAGCTGCATCAGAAATGTTGGCAGTTTATATAGGAGTGTATATTTGTAGCTTTTTCCAGGTCTTTCATGAGGTGGTGGTGATGGAGCAGGTAAAGCAAAATTTTGTATACCTCCTCTGTTTTGCATGAAATTTAATTACGTAATCATTCTAAATATTAACTTGTACTAATTTGTGTAAAGTGGTATGACTAATCAGCCATTGCACCTTAATAAACACGAGATATACGTGGGACTAAAATGCTAATTGCATGGCAAATAATCAAATCATTAACTGTGGTACACAAACTAACTTTAGGATGTGTTGAAATAGAGAATTGCATGATTTATGTTGCTTTTGTGATGGTTTGTGCTTCCAGTGCTACAGAATGGTGAGTATTATTGCTTTAAATGTTGCTACAAGCTAGGAAAATACTAATATATATTGGTATTAGTGCGGGGTTAAACATTAGAATCTTCATTTCTATATATTAATTACTGTTATGTTTGTTTTTGCTTAAGTTGGCATTCGGGCCTACTAGGCCGCAGTACTTAAAATGGAGTTCGGAAGTGGCCACCGTCATGTGAGCGCGATGTCTACTGCGCAGACTTGGATGGCTCTGAAGATCTCCAAGCGACCTCTGACAAGAACCGAGACGTTCCTTGTCAAGGATAGGAACATGGTGGACTGCCAAGATGAAGACTAATGTGAATGACCGCGGGGACAATGAAAGACCTGTACAAGAAAGCTCACATGTTGTTACTTCGGAACTTTTGCCTGTGAAATTACCAAAAAGAATACAATTGAGAAATGTCATGCCCGGTCTCATGGGAAACAGGCAAACCTGGGAATATTCAAGAGACTTACAAAATTCTGAGGATTTAGCCACTCAGAACACTTTCTACCCCTAAATTGTTGCACATTGACCTCAAAGTAAGGAGGAAAAGAGTATAAAAGGGAAGGGTTTTAGAAGAGGGGGTTCGGCTGCTGTTGGTGTGGAAGGTGATTTTGCTGGGTTGTTGGTTCGTTGGTTCGATCACCCGGTCCTTTGGCTGAATCGCGGGGAATGCGTCGAGCCGAAGGAGATTTCTTGGGCTTACCTGGGTTTCTTTGATTATAAGAGAACAAATCCATCTGAAGGGATTTTGATTATTGCTGTGGGTTGATGGGTTCTTCTGGAAGTGGTCGCCAATGTTCAAAATGTAGGTAAATATGAACGTTATGTAAATTTATGTTAAAGATCAAAGGTTGGAAATCGCTCAATAAAAAATTTAATTGAACTGTAATCCTGAATATGCCAACACAGAGTGACTAAATTAGATAAACTAAATTTTGATTAATAAGAAATGAGTTTGTGATTCTTTAATAAGGTATTGAAAGTTAACCGAAAGGTTCCGAAGCTTAAAATGTGTTTTAGCTGGTTCTAAATCACCATCAACCAGTCCAACTAATTTGTCCATCGACCAAGTGGTTGAATGCCTTGATGTTAAAGTTAAGATTCTATAGGTACAGATGTATATAATGTAAAGGAATTACTCCCGATAGGTAACAAGGTACCCCCACATGTCCAAAGCTTCCTTTCCTCCTGTGTGCAGACTCGAGTGAGACAGTGTGAGTGTTGGTGTTATGGGCCCCACCAATGAATGAATGTGTGAATGAGTTAGTGTCGTGACGAGTATGTGACGTAGGGAGGATATGTACATTTGCCCTTTTCCACTGCAGCAAGTTTATGGTAGGAGAGTTATGGTTATTTTTGTCTAGTTTGGTGATTAGTAATGGGTTTTATTGCATTGGTTTGGTGATTATTGACTTATGTTTTAACACTTCATTTTAAGTCGCGTTGCGTTTTATGTTGTCAATTGTTTTAAAGACTTCCGGGACGTAGGAAGTTGGTTGCCCTGTATGTACACGGGGAAATGTGTGGCAAGTGAAGTCGCACAACGCATTGTCTGGTTTCGAGTTGGTAACATCGTCGTGTGTTATCGGTAGGGACATTTTCTGTGTGAACGTGCGTAAGTGAAATAGCAACAGGTTCTCTCGTGAAACTCTGGCCTTAATTCTCAGGAGCAGTGTAGTCTCCACATGTGTTTTATAGCCAGAGAAACGGTAAGCCTTTTTGCTTGTTAGAAGGGTAAGGTAGAAGGAAGTGCTACTTTATCGGCGAAACAAAATAATTCTGTGGTAGGGTAGAGGTAAGCGCTGCCTACTGGAAATACAGAATTCTTGTGTAAATTAACAAAACTATCTCTTTGGTTTAGCGAAACAGGCAATGGTGGTGTTTTATGTTGTTACTAACAGATTTTGATTAAAGAAAACGTAAGAAAAGTTTGCTGATAAAATTTGTAAAGGAGGGGTCAGCAGAAGCAGGAGTAGCGAGACAGGCTGACGTCAAAAAGACCGCGCTGGGATTGGTCAGCCGTAGAGAGACAAAGCTTTCACAGATTGGTGCGCTGGTGTGAGCCGCGCTAGGAGTGGAGAATTTGCCAGTGTGACGTAGACCCCCGGATTGGTGTGTTAGAGTAAGTCGCGCAGGGATTGGAGAACTTCAGGCGCGACGTAGACACACAGGATTGGTGCGTTAGTGTGAGTTGCGCTGGGATTGGAGAGCATACGGAATAGTCACAAGGGAAGTGATTTGAAAAGTCTAGTGATACAGAGCTAGGGAAAATAAAAATGATGTACTACGATCCACCTGAGAAAGAGAAAAAATCATGGTTTGGGAAAATTAAAAGTCTATTTAAGAAGGATAAGCCAATTGTGACTAGGAAAGGACAGATACTTCCTCCACCGAAATCGCCTACATCTTTTATGGTAGCGAAATATGGGTACCATACATGTATTTGGCTAGAGAATTGGGCAAAGTATACAAAAGAAGATGGAGTCGTAGCGTTTCCAGAAAGTGGTTCATTTAGTTTAGCTGTATTAAGAAGCTTAAGAGAAAGAATGATGAGGTTAGTACCGAGACCTAGACCTACTCAGTTCGAGGCTTTGACGGAGTGGGAAGAAGAGATGTATGAAAGGGAACGGCATCGGAGTGGAAGAAGGTATAATTACATGTTTGGTAGACAGTGTGGGCAGAAAAGTCATGAGGACCGAATGAGAAGATGGCGGAATGCAAACATGACTGATGGTATGTTTCCTTTGAGAAATACTGAAGAGACAAGTGGCAGAAAGTTTACAGAAAAGAGAAACAATACAGGGTCAGAAGGTTATAAATATGGTGTGAGTGAATCGGAGGATGAAGTGCTAGAGGACATGTTTTATAAAAATCCTCCCCCGTATCAACCAAATTCTACGTTGCTGACGCCGAGTGCGCCGGTAAAAGAAACCATGCTAAATAAAAATCTTGTTACAACAAACAAATGATGGACGGAATGCTGACAATGCAAACATTCTCCCCCAGTCAAGAGATCTGGGTTAAATCCATCGTTCTTTTGCCCACTACACCACCCCAGTTTAGACATGGCCATATGCAAATCAGTCTTGACCCTGTGCCTCATGGGAACAGTCCAGCCCGGACTGCCAAGCCATGTCTTCCCTGGACCGGAATCAAGCATCCTAGGACCGGTTTCTGGCTATCAGCCGTCATCAGCCAGGATAGCTTGACTCCAGTGGCGTAGTGAGCACGGGTCCCACGTCTGGGAATACCCATCCCACTTAGGGCGAAAAGCGTTACAGCAAACAAATGATGGACGGAATGCTGACAATGCAAACATTCTCCCCCAGTCAAGAGATCTGGGTTAAATCCATCGTTCTTTTGCCCACTACACCACCCCAGTTTAGACATGGCCATATGCAAATCAGTCTTGACCCTGTGCCTCATGGGAACAGTCCAGCCCGAACTGCCAAGCCATGTCTTCCCTGGACCGGAATCAAGCATCCTAGGACCGGTTTCTGGCTATCAGCCGTCATCAGCCAGGATAGCTTGACTCCAGTGGGGTAGTGAGCACGGGTCCCACGTCTGGGAATACCCATCCCACTTAGGGCGAAAAGCGTTACAACAAACAAATGATGGACGGAATGCTGACAATGCAAACATTCTCCCCCAGTCAAGAGATCTGGATTAAATCCATCGTTCTTTTGCCCACTACACCACCCCAGTTTAGACATGGCCATATGCAAATCAGTCTTGACCCTGTGCCTCATGGGAACAGTCCAGCCCGAACTGCCAAGCCATGTCTTCCCTGGACCGGAATCAAGCATCCTAGGACCGGTTTCTGGCTATCAGCCGTCATCAGCCAGGATAGCTTGACTCCAGTGGCGTAGTGAGCACGGGTCCCACGTCTGGGAATACCCATCCCACTTAGGGCGAAAAGCGTTACAACAAACAAATGATGGACGGAATGCTGACAATGCAAACATTCTCCCCCAGTCAAGAGATCTGGGTTAAATCCATCGTTCTTTTGCCCACTACACCACCCCAGTTTAGACATGGCCATATGCAAATCAGTCTTGACCCTGTGCCTCATGGGAACAGTCCAGCCCGAACTGCCAAGCCATGTCTTCCCTGGACCGGAATCAAGCATCCTAGGACCGGTTTCTGGCTATCAGCCGTCATCAGCCAGGATAGCTTGACTCCAGTGGCGTAGTGAGCACGGGTCCCACGTCTGGGGAATACCCATCCCACTTAGGGCGAAAAGCGTTACAACAAACAAATGATGGACGGAATGCTGACAATGCAAACATTCTCCCCCAGTCAAGAGATCTGGGTTAAATCCATCGTTCTTTTGCCCACTACACCACCCCAGTTTAGACATGGCCATATGCAAATCAGTCTTGACCCTGTGCCTCATGGGAACAGTCCAGCCCGAACTGCCAAGCCATGTATTCCCTGGACCGGAATCAAGCATCCTAGGACCGGTTTCTGGCTATCAGCCGTCATCAGCCAGGATAGCTTGACTCCAGTGGCGTAGTGAGCACGGGTCCCACGTCTGGGAATACCCATCCCACTTAGGGCGAAAAGCGTTACAACAAACAAATGATGGACGGAATGCTGACAATGCAAACATTCTCCCCCAGTCAAGAGATCTGGGTTAAATCCATCGTTCTTTTGCCCACTACACCACCCCAGTTTAGACATGGCCATATGCAAATCAGTCTTGACCCTGTGCCTCATGGGAACAGTCCAGCCCGAACTGCCAAGCCATGTCTTCCCTGGACCGGAATCAAGCATCCTAGGACCGGTTTCTGGCTATCAGCCGTCATCAGCCAGGATAGCTTGACTCCAGTGGCGTAGTGAGCACGGGTCCCACGTCTGGGAATACCCATCCCACTTAGGGCGAAAAGCGTTACAACAAACAAATGATGGACGGAATGCTGACAATGCAAACATTCTCCCCCAGTCAAGAGATCTGGGTTAAATCCATCGTTCTTTTGCCCACTACACCACCCCAGTTTAGACATGGCCATATGCAAATCAGTCTTGACCCTGTGCCTCATGGGAACAGTCCAGCCCGAACTGCCAAGCCATGTCTTCCCTGGACCGGAATCAAGCATCCTAGGACCGGTTTCTGGCTATCAGCCGTCATCAGCCAGGATAGCTTGACTCCAGTGGCGTAGTGAGCACGGGTCCCACGTCTTGGAATACCCATCCCACTTAGGGCGAAAAGCGTTACAACAAACAAATGATGGACGGAATGCTGACAATGCAAACATTCTCCCCCAGTCAAGAGATCTGGGTTAAATCCATCGTTCTTTTGCCCACTACACCACCCCAGTTTAGACATGGCCATATGCAAATCAGTCTTGACCCTGTGCCTCATGGGAACAGTCCAGCCCGAACTGCCAAGCCATGTCTTCCCTGGACCGGAATCAAGCATCCTAGGACCGGTTTCTGGCTATCAGCCGTCATCAGCCAGGATAGCTTGACTCCAGTGGCGTAGTGAGCACGGGTCCCACGTCTGGGAATACCCATCCCACTTAGGGCGAAAAGCGTTACAACAAACAAATGACGGACGGAATGCTGACAATGCAAACATTCTCCCCCAGTCAAGAGATCTGGGTTAAATCCATCGTTCTTTTGCCCACTACACCACCCCAGTTTAGACATGGCCATATGCAAATCAGTCTTGACCCTGTGCCTCATGGGAACAGTCCAGCCCGAACTGCCAAGCCATGTCTTCCCTGGACCGGAATCAAGCATCTAGGACCGGTTTCTGGCTATCAGCCGTCATCAGCCAGGATAGCTTGACTCCAGTGGCGTAGTGAGCACGGGTCCCACGTCTGGGAATACCCATCCCACTTAGGGCGAAAAGCGTTACAACAAACAAATGATGGACGGAATGCTGACAATGCAAACATTCTCCCCCAGTCAGCATTCCGTCCATCATTTGTTTGTTGTAACGCTTTTCGCCGTAAGTGGGATGGGTATTCCCAGACGTGGGACCCGTGCTCACTACACCACTGGAGTCAAGCTATCCTGGCTGATGACGGCTGATAGCCAGAAACCGGTCCTAAGATGCTTGATTCCGGTCTTGATGGCTTGGCAGTTCGGGCTAGACTGTTCCCATGAGGCACAGGGTCAGACTGATTTGCATATGGCCATGTCTAAACTGGGGTGGTGTAGTGGGCAAAAGAACGATGGATTTAACCCAGATCTCTTGACTGGGGGAGAATGTATGCATTGTCAGCATTCCGTCCATCATTTGTTTGTTGTAAAAAATAAAAATCTTGAGCAAACGCCACCTGATTTAGGGAAAAATAATCCATTTAGAGACTCTGAAACATCACATCCTGTTAGGACTGGAAATGAAAATTCAGTTGAACTAGCTAGAACTACTCTGGAATTAACTGAGAAAATTAGAGAATTAACCAAAAATATGGAAGCAGTGACTGTACCTGTAACTATAGGGCCGGTGATGCCTGTCTTTGATAAACAGAAAGATAGTGGGCATTGTTTAACCGTTCCCTACAATTGTATTAAACAAATTGAGACAGAAAGAAGTGGAGCTGGAGGAAATGCATGGAAAAATATGGCAGGAACATCAGGTTTAAGTACTCCTAAAAATCTGACTGTAAATCAAAGTCCAGCAAGTAAGACACTGATGACAACAGAATCGGCAACAGAAACCCTAGAGAGAAATACGGATAGAATAAGAAGTGAAACAATCCCTGTAGGTCCCACTTCTGAGGAATTAAGTGATTGGTTAAGGAGTTTACAGCGAAAAGATACAGAACCTCAACCTTTAGATGTGGCGAAATTAAAAGTAACTTTGGAAGAATTAATAGTAGGGACTTTTCCAACTGAAAAATTAAAAGCATATCAGGGCGAGGAGCTAATGTTTCTCTGCAAAAGTATAACGTGGAGAGCGAGAAGTTTGGATGAGAAATTGGAAGAGACAGCGAGTGAAATGGGAATTGACTTTGAGAAAATAAGATCATTGCAGAAACCGTATAGAGTAGATTTTTCTGAGAATGATATTGAAAATCTGAATACTGCAGGGAGATTTACTCAAATTAAAGAACTGATTGTCTTATTAAGGAAATGGGGTGATGTAGATAGGTGGAAAAGTAGATGGTTTCGAAAGAGAGAGGATACGACAGATAACGCTTTTTCGGCATTTCCAGTAAGAGAAAAGGAGCCAGTAGTAACTGAATGTCCCATGAGGGATATCCCAGGAGGGGGTTATGTACATGTTCCCTGGACTAGGCAGGATATTTTGTCATTTACCAATGATTTCCAGAGGTTAAGAGAAAAACCAGTTGAGTGGTACCGACAGGTAGAAAGGTTTGTTAAATTTTCGAAAGTGTTGTGGATAGATCTGAATGGTCTTTTTGACATAATTGCACCTGCAGATTTATGGGCCGAATGTAAAATTACAATAGGTTGGCCAACTCAAGAGTACCCTAGGGATCCTAATACAGGAGCCCTTGATCCGGAGATAATGAGGAAATATGAACAGGTAATTACTTTTTTGAAAAACAAAGTGCCACCAAAGGAAACCGATTGGGTAAAAATTGAGAGAACTCACCAAGAGGTTAAAGAATCTGTTCATGCTTATTATGAAAGGTTGCTGTCAGCTTTTAAGCAATACAGTGGTGATGAGAAATTGAGCGAGGAGGATTTAAGTCATTTTGTATATCGATTTGTTTATGGTTTAAGACCCGAGGTAAGCGAAATGATCAAACAGCATACAGTGGATTGGCAGAATAAAAAGAGATATGAAGTGTTACGACATGCAAAATATTTTAGTGATGAAATTGAAGCCAAACAATGCAAACTGAAAGAGAAGGCGATATGATCACAAGTTAAGGTAGCGGAGAGACAAGAAGCCCAGCTGATTGAGCAAGCTAATGGCCTGGGCCAAGTTAGACAAAAAAACATTGGAAAAGGAAAGGGACAAATCAGCTTAGAGGAAGCAAAAAAGAATTGGCCATGTCATAATTGCAGAAAATTAGGGCATTGGAAATCCGAGTGTAAATTGCCCCTGAGTGCTAATGGTGATAATGGATCATTGAATCCACAGGTGCAGAATGAGGTAAGTTGTCAACCGCCGCGACAGCAGCAGGTTGTTACCCAACAGTGTCAGGTGCCAAAGAAACCTTTTCCACAGAGCGTAAATCCTCAGAGATACAGTAATGAGACAGGATTCTACTCCGGGGAACAGGTAACGAAGCTACCGCGCGTTAGTGCTGTTTCGCAGTATTGGATGCAGCGCGATGAGCGTGAGTCAGAAGAGAGTTATTGACGGTGCCTAGGAGAGGAAGAGGAGTGCGTACTTGGCGCAACTCTAGAGGTAGAACAGACAGGACCCTTTGAGGATGGAAAGGTAAATGATGGAAATATTACTTTCCTAGTAGATACTGGTGCTACTCGTTCAACTGTTAGATCAGCTGATGTTAAAAATCTTCCTCTCTCTGGTGAAACAATCCAAGTAGTCGGAGTCTCAAATAGACAGATAAAAACGTATCTTACTGATCCTGTTAAAGTTAAAATAGGGGAATTCACCGACATGCATCGATTTGTCGTGTGTGACACGAGCCCTGTGAATTTGTTAGGGAGAGATTTGTTGTGCAAAATGAATTGCACTATCTTCTGTACCCCTGATGGCATAGCTTTTGAAACTCCTGATGAGGATGTACTGTATAGAATGACAATGGCAAATTTGGAACCTGAAACTACTTAGGCATTTGTTGTATTTGATCCGGAGGAATTGCCTCAGGAATTGAAGAAAACAGTGAAACCTGAGGTATGGGATTTCACAGGAGAAGATATGGGATTGATGAAAAGAGTAGATCCTGTGAAAATAACTGTAAAAGAAGGAGTAAGCTACCCGAATATTTCCCAGTATAAATTGACACCAGAAATAATTGCAGGAGTGACGCCTCTAATAGACAAGATGATTGAACAGGGAATTTTGAGAGAAATATTGAGCAGTCCATGTAATTCTCCGATCATGGTTTTAAAGAAACCTAACAGAACTTTCAGGATAGTACAAGATTTGAGAAAAGTGAATAAAATTGTTGTGCCTTGCTGTCCCATTGTACCGAAACCTTCGGTAATCCTATATCAGTTTCCCCATAATGCGGAATGGTACACAGTCATCGACCTGTGTCATGCTTTCTTTTCTATCCCATTGCAACCCAATAGCCAACACATTTTTGCGTACCAGTTAGGCGAACGTACTTTGGCATGGTGCCATATCCCACAGGGTTATACAGAAAGTCCATCGATATTTAATCAGATTCTAAAGAAGTCCTTAGAAGATTTGAAAATGCCCGAAAGTTCAGTACTCGTGCAATACATTGATGACCTATTAGTGGCATCGAAGACACGAGAGGCATGTGTGGTGGACACAGTTGCATTGTTGAATCATTTGGCGGAAAGAGGACTGGAATGAATGAATTTAGACTTGTAAATGCGCGAACTTAGCCCAAGGGCGTCAAGGCGCTGGATGCAAAACATCAGGGGACAAGCGGAAAAAAAAGGATCATGCTCATACTGAAGGACCACGAAAGAGCCAGGTCTTTAAGGCCTTACGAAATAAAGGTAGCAAGGCTTCAGTAGCAATGTTCAATGGAAGAGAGTTACAACATTTGGGCACCATAGTGGAAAAGGCTCTGCCACCCCATTTAGCCTTCTTCAACCTGGGAACAATAAGAAGGTTTTTGTCCGAGGACCGAAGAGATCTGGAGGGAGCATAATGACAAATGATCGACTTAATGCCCTCAGGACCAGAATCATAAAAGGCTCATCGGGAGCCAGTGCAGAAGCTTAATCGAGGCTGTGACTGAATTAAATTTAGGAAGGTTCAAGACCAACCGATGGATAAAGCCTTTATTAATGCCCAAATAAAGGGCATTACAATAATCCAGTTTTGACGTTACCAAGGCCACAACGGCCTGCTTACGAGCTTCAAAAGAAAGATAGTGAGAGATCTTTCTAAGAATACTGATGATACCAAAACAGGTGGAAATGGTCCTGTTTACCTGCAGCCTCAGAGAGAGAGCATTGTCCGTGATCACCCCTAGGTTCTTCCCATGAGAAACTGGACACGGACAGACCCCCAGCGTGGCCGGCCACCAATCACTGGACCAGATTTCCTGATCACTCCCAAAGATCAAGACCTCGGTATTCTCTCCATTCAGCTTCAGGAAATTTTCCACCATCCAGAGGGAAACTGCCTCCATGCAACTCCTAAAATTAAGGGCCGAGTCTTTTACAGTATGTGTTATAGAAACCATTATTTGGGTGTCGTCCGCATAGGACAAGACCTCCAGCCCAAAAGATCTTACCACTTTTGCAAGTGGGGCCACATAGATATTAAAGAGTGTAGGGCTCAAAGAAGAACCCTGGGGGACACCACATTGCAGAGCTTTAGGGGCTGAAAAATACTGGCCTAACTTCCCCCGCTGTTCACGTTCACCAAGAAAGGAGGCAAGGAGACTCAGAGCTGTACCCCCGACACCCATCTCTCGAAGGTAAGCCACCAGCCTATGAGGAGATAAGGTGTTGAAGGCCGCGGTGAGATCCAAGAGCACCAGAAGAGTAGTATGGCCAGCATCGACCTGAGTCCGGATATTATTAAAGACTGCCGTCAAGACTGTCTCAGTACTACGATATCTCCTGAAACCATGTTGAGAGCCATCCAGGAGATGATGGTCTTTTAAGTATGTGCTAAGATGGAGATTTAAATAGGTCTCCAAGATCTTGGCAGGGACGGGAAGCAGGGAGATCAGCCGGAATTTTTTTAATTCACCAGGTTCTAAAGAAGGTTTCTTTAATAGTGGTTTAACTACCGCTATCTTCCACAATGACGGGTAAACTCCTTCAGAGATGGCAACATTCATGACCTTCATGAAGAAAGTAATCACCAGGCAGTTTTTTAACACCTTGAGCGGGCAAGGATCTAAAGGGGAGCCTGAGTTGGCACGGTCCAGGTGCCTATCCATCACCTCCAAGGACATGGGGGGGAAAGTAAGAAGCCTAGGGGTCTCCCCCAAGAGGAGGCCCTCACAAAAGGGGATAGACGTCTCCATTCCAGACCTAATACTGGAGTTCGCTATTTCCAACAGAGCATAAATATCGGAGATTTTAGCTTGAAAAAAATCCGATATTTTATCACAGAGTTCCTGTGAAAGCTCTGAGGGATCAGATACCTCCGGGGAGATGAGGGACTTAATAACCTTAAAAAGATCCCTAGAGGATTTCAGGGAGGCGGTAACCCTGGAAAAGTATATTCTCTTTTCCTCCATAATAGCCGCCTTGTACTCTTTCAGGAGTTGCTTATGTCGTTCCCTCTCCGAGGGTTCTAAGTGAGCACGCCACAACCTCTCCTGTTTATGACAGCCCTGTCTAAGTGTTCTAAGTCTTTCTGTAAACCAGGGAGCCGAAAGCCTTATTCTTGCCGAATAATGCTTTTTGACCGGAGCAAGGAAATCCATTGCTGCTGTCAGAGTTTGAGATAGCTCCGCGGCAGCGGAATTGGCGTCAGGCTGCTTGGCTGGCTCCAACTTATCGAGGAAATGCAGAAGTGCATCCTTGTTTATATGGTTAAAATTCCTTCTTTCGTCTAGTTTCTTATCACTGGAGACAGGTGATAATGAGGCCTGAAAGTACAAATCAAATGGGACAGCAAAATGATCAGACCAGGCCAGGGGGATAGGCTGCCCCACCTTTAGCCTAGGATCATTAGAGAAAACCCTATCGAGGATATGCCCCGCAATATGCGTAGAACTTCCGACCAGCTGAGCAAGACCACAGCAGCCTAGAGTTTCCAAGAGGCCTTGAGTATCCCTACAGGAGGTGTTTTTCAAATGAAAATTGAAATTCCCCAAGATCGTGATGTTGGATCTATCCAGATAAGGTTCTACCAATTTGCCAAAATCCTGACTGAAGAATGTCCTTGGGCCCAGTTGTCTGTAGCATAAAATGCCCAAGAAGCTTTCCGTGGGGTTAAGATTGATCAAAAAATAGTAAGCCTGATAAGGGTCAGAGGGAGTGGTCAGAGCCTGTGTACGACAGATAAAGGCGTCTTTATACAGGATTCCCAACCCTCCTCCCCGCCGGCCTACTCCATCCAGTCTGGACAAAGTGTACCCCAAAGGGATAGCATCTACCAGGTCGGGGCCTGAAGCATCCGTCACCCAGGTTTCTGTAACAAAAACCCAGGTGGGCTTTCTAGCTGAAACAAAATCTCTGACAGCTATTTTGTTTTTAATAATAGATCTGGCATTTAAAAGAAAGCCATGTGCAGACATCTGATTACAGGGAAACTTAGAGGCAGTAATATCTGGGAAGTTCTCACTAATCTGCTACCAGCTGATGTTGCAACCCCTGCATCCTTGGTATAGCTTCCTGCGGAGAAGCTCGGGATCCCAGTTATGATGACAGGGCAATGCAGCCGGTCGAAGGTTTAGCAAACCCTCTCTAGAGTAGCAGCTCCTAGGGTGAGGATCTAAGATGGGACGGGCAGCATCCCTGGCCCCTGGCACGGACGTGGTGCGGACAGGCGCAGATGGGCTTGCCTTAGGCGCGCCCTCGGCGTGCCAGCGGCGCGCTTGCTGCGCGCGTCCGCTGCGCGACGAGTCGAGCATGAAATTTAAATAGAGAGGAGCGCTAGAGCGCTAACGATCACCTAGCTCCACCCACTGAATCAGGAAGAAGCCCAAATGTATGCCGGCGCCCTCCACAACAATCGGGAGAACCCACGGTGGAACGGGGCGCTGGCCGAAAGAAGTTAGCAACCCGAGGTGATTCAGGTAGGTTAACCGTTAAACACAAGGTCACACACTAAAAGCAATTAAAACAAGCATAACGTGCAATTCAATATTCAGCAAGTAATTTTCAACGCGTCCACTTAAGGTATCCCCATCAAAATTACAATTTTGTAAGAAGGAAGTGCAACACTTAGGTCATAAGATTGAGAAAAGCCTGAGGAAAGTGACTGCAGACAGGATCAGAATAATAAAAGGAATGAGAGCACCAAAGACTCAGAGGGAAGTGAGAATGTTTCTTGGAATGGTGGGATATTGTCGCCAGTGGAGCAGCAACTTTTCGCTGATTGCGAAACCTTTGGTACGCTTGACAAAAAGTGATGTGAAAGATCCCCTTGAACTAAATAAAGAGGAGATGAAGGCTGTTAGTGAAGTGAGAGACAGCTTGTGTGAAGCACCAGCTCTTGGAATGCCTGATTACGAAAAAGAATTTGAGCTATATTGCAGTGAGAGAGATGGATGTGCACTCTCGGTGTTAGTACAAAGGCATGGAAAATTAAGACGACCGGTTGCATACTTTTCAGCTGTACTAGATCCTTTAGCCGTAGCTTTGCCTGGTTGTTTGAAAGCAGTGGCTGCTACCTGTAAGAGTTTGGAGCAGAGTGAAGGAATTGTGATGGGATATCCTGTGAGAGTGTTTGTTCCCCATGATGTTGCCATCCTTTTGACAAGAAGCCACACACAATTTATGACGCATTGTCGTCTAACTAAATATGAAAAGGTCCTTCTGGGTGCTACAAATGTGAGCCTTGTGAGGTGCCTTAATGTAAATCCATCAACATTGCTACCTGATGCTGTGAATGTGGAAGTGAAGGATGATGTGGATCATGATTGTTTGGAAGTACTTGATTTTTGCACTACGCTGCGTCCGGACATAAAAGATGTGCCCCTGAATGAAAGTGACTATGTAATGTGTGTGGATGGGTCATGTCTGAGAACTGAAGAGGGAATTCTGAGTGCTGCATATGCAGTGTGTACTGTAGCGGCTGTGTTGGAAGCGTCTTGCCTGAAAGGAGTAAAATCAGCTCAGGTTACCGAATTGTTTGCACTGACCGGAGCATGCAAGTTGGAAAAGAACCTGCGAGTCACTGTGGTTACCGATAGTCAGTATGGGTTTGGAGTGGTGCATGATTTTGGACAGATTTGGTCTCAAAGAGGGTTTTTGACGTCAAGTGGAACTCCAATCAGAAATGCTGAAGTGGTTGGAAAATTGCTTGAGGCGATACAGCTGCCTAAGCAAATTGCAGTTGTAAAATGTGCAGCCCAATCAAAGGGTACAGACTATGTGTCAGCGGGCAACGAATTTTTGAATGACATAGCGCAGTATTGTGCGCGGAACCAAAACTCCTTTAATCGAAATCGGGAAAAGGAAATTAACTCATGTCCCTTGCTTTTTACTAACACTGTGAGTACCTCGGATGAGGTGAGGCAGTTACAGGAAGAGGCAGGAGAGGAGGAAACGAAACAGTGGATAAAGTCAGGATGTGCACCCCGCGAGGTAGACAAGGTTTGGGTTTATCGGGATGGAAGATCAGTAATGCCTGATAGCGTGATCTCTACCATGGCACGGATGTACCATGGACAGGCACATACAGGTAGGGATGCCATGATTAGACTTTTCAAACAGACCTGGTATAACGCCAAGTTCCGGCTTGTAGCTGAGAGCCTGTGTCAAAGATGCCTTATATGTCAGCAATATAATCCAGGAAGAAAAACAGTGGTGAGTTTGGGAACTATAAGACAGGAGGGAGGTGCTTTCACCAGAATGCAGATTGATTTCATTGAAATGCCCCCAGGTAATCAGCTAAGATATGTTCTAGTAGTTGTCTGACTGTTTTCACGTTGGGTGGAAGCTTACCCGACTAGAAGGAGCGATGGAGTTACTGTAGCGAAACTCCTATTGAGAGAGTTCATTCCTAGATTTGGTTTCCCAGTAACGATTGAATCAGATAGAGGAAAGCATTTTCAGAACGAAATTATAAAATTGATTTGTGAAGCATTGAATGTACAACAGAAACTACATTGGGCCTTTCGACCAGAGGCTTCTGGAGTAGTGGAACAAATGAATGGCACCATTAAAAACAGATTGGGAAAAATGTGTTTGGCCACAGGTCTAAAATAGCCAGATATCTTGCCTCTGGTGCTCATGACTATTAGGTCAATTCCTGATAGGAACACTGGCCTGAGCCCCCATGAAATTATTATGGGTAGAGCAATGAGACATGTTTTCATTCCTGTCAACAAACTACTGCCTATATCTGATGACTTCATTTTGGATTATTGCAAGGGGTTGGTTGATACCGTTCATTCTGTGTTTCATCAGGTTGGAAAGGATGCAACCACCCTTGAAAAGAAGCCAGCTCATGATTTGAGTCCTGGAGACTGGGTACGAATCAAAGTGCATGGAAGGAGAAATTGTCTGGTCCCACGCTGGGGGAAACCACGTCAAGTGATTCTGACCACGACGACTGCTGTGAAGTGTGCCAAGGTAAAGAATTGGATTCATGCTAGTCATACTGTTCGAATCCCTAGTCCTATAAATAGACCCAAGGAAGAGTATTTGGAAGAGTCTGATACCAGTTCTGAGTCAGAATCAGAAGAATCAAGAACAAGACAAACCCCAAGAACAGGAGAAGCAGATTTGAGCCAAGTTGCGGAGCCGGAAAACATACCACTAAGGAGACGACTGGAAATTTCCGACACTAGCGCCGAGTCAGAGACTGAACAGGTGGGAATACAAGAAAGGATAAAAGAAAATATTGAAGAAACTGAACAAGAAATTCTTGATAAAGAAGCACCAAATGCAAGCACGAGAGAAATTCCGCCTGAAATCATAGAAATAGAAGGTGAGGAATTAGATACAGAGAGAGAGGGTAAGATTATTGCGGAAGACCCCCGAGGAGGTGTAGGGACAACACACATCCAGGTAGAAGAAGGGACAGTTAGTCAGCAGGAAGATTGCGTAGAAGAAACGCGAGGAGGTAAAAATGTAGATAGTGAACAATAAAATCCAAAAAAAGTAAAAATCAAACCGATACGGAATCTGAAGAAAGTGAAGGAGAAGGCCAAGGAGGACGGATCTTGAGGAAAAGAGCTTGGAAAACAGAGCGAGGTGAGAAGGGGAACAGGTTGAAGAGACCGTCGAAAGAGGAAATTTGACCTAATAAACTTAAAAGATTGAGATACCTACTAACGAGAATAAAACCTTATAACGCTGAACAAGTGAATGAAGTTTCTAGTCAAGAGAAATCAGAAGACACTGATCAGACACACTTGAAAAGAGCAAAGAGAATACAGAAACTCAACCAGAAGTACAAGTCACCAGAATGGACGTATGTGGTACTTCCTGATATACAACAGGAAGCTGATAGCCAAGGAAGTCTAGGAGCATACAGGAAGTGGTTGAAGAAGAAGATTCGGAAATCCTGAGAGTTATCTTATATGATATCAGAGAAGAGACGGATGATCAGGAAGTTCTGAGCCAAGACTGTGAAAACAGAGACAAAGACGATCCATGTACGGATTGAAGTGACAAAGAGAGACGCAGAGAATTTAAAAAACACTGGACAAGACACGTAACTGAAAGAACCAAGTAGGCACCCAAAGCCTTAGGTTTAGACAAAATTAAGTTGTGAATGAATAGAGGCTAAGTCAAAAGACACTGATCATTTCCGAAATGGAAAACTCAGAAGGTAGAAAACCTACATGTGGGTTTCTCCGAAGATGGTGTAAAATGTGTTTTTGTTGTACAGGATTACTAATGCTTCTATGGATGATATTAGCAATAACAATTTCATTTAAGGTGACATTTGAAAGGGTAGAAAACCACACCGAGCACAGGACTAATATAGAAAAGGTTGACGATAATCATGTTACTAAACTGGTAGATAGAACAGATTTCCATAAGGATGGGTCTTTAAATGATTTTTCTAATAATGCTTTTTCAAAACTGCTGTACAAATATGTAAAGACTACGGAAGTTAGAGATTGCTATGTTTGTATACAGTTACCTGTATCGGTGTCAGAAGGTGTCACATATCATCACCTTCCTTTGACATATGGGATAACTTGTACCATATTAGCAAGCTTGTTTTATAGAACAGGGAAATTAGAATATTATTATACCGATATAGATAATGTTTTCTCACAGATACCTGTAGTCCCTGAACTAAACAAGGTGATTCCTGGTAGAATTTTAGGTGAATTTTTCTTAGAAACTAGGGAATTGACTTTAGAAGAAGTGTTTAAGAATAATCTCACTTGTAGTCTGAGGAAAGAAGAAAAGACCTTCTTGAACATGGTAGAGGAGGGGAGAATTAAGATGCAAAGAAAAGTGTCTGGGGAAAAGATGGAAACAACATTTTGGGATGCTGAAACGGAAAACCATTTAAAGGGAGAAATAAATCCCACAATGGCTTTGGATTGGCCTCAGAAAGGGAAATTGAATCAGTAGAGATAACACTGTTTACTTTGTAGGTGCAAGTGAATGCCATGACTTATATAAAATCATGGGAGGATGGGGATTTAAAGGAGGAAATGATCCAGTATTCCCTGGAATATATTACATCTGTGGGAACAGGGCTTATTATAGGTTACCGGACCACTGGTATGGTACATGCTACCTAGGCCTGGTATTCCCAAAAATATTTCATGTGGGAAGGGGAGAGGGCGGTTTGCACGAAATAGGTAGACAACTAACACGGAGAAGGAGGGAGAGTTGGTCAGAAATAGTAGGGGATATTTTTGGAGCACTGATACCAGCCGTTAGAATATCTCTGAATGCACATAAAATTAGAAAATTGTCTACAGTTGTGGATCGCTTATCGACAAGCACAGCTGGAGGATTCTTAATGGTAAATACCGAAATGGTTGCCATGAGAGCCATGATTATGCAAAATCGACTTGCCCTTGATATTATATTAGCCAAAGAGGGAGGAGTCTGTGGAATGCTGAAGGTACAACATTGCTGTACATATATTCCTGACGAGAGCCAAAATTTAAAGAAATACATTAAGAATATAACTGATTTACATGAGGAGATTGTTCCATTGGAGGTTGAAAGTGTTTGGGAGAAACTTGGTAAAAGTTTTTCTACTATAAAGGGTTTATTGACAAAATTAGGTAGTTCATTTGTAGGTAAAGTACTAATACCAGTGACTTGTGTGGTAATACTGATACTGATTTTAAGATTAGGGTGTGTATGTATAAAAAGAAGAAAATTACAAAATAGAATAAAAAGAGAAATTGTGAAGAGAAAGGACAAGGAAATAAGAGAAAGAGAAGTAGGAGATATAGAACTAGAAGAATGGAAAGAAAACATGTACAAGAAAACAAGAATAACGTAACGAAGATAGGATGTAACGTAACAAAATGTAAAGGAACTGAGTAATCATTTCCGTGAACTTTTTTGTCATTTATTGGGATTTGTGGTGATGTTAAAAATCACCAAAGGGGGGATTGATGGAGCAGATAAAGCAACATTTTATATACCTCCTCTATTTTTCATGAAATTTAATTATGTAATCATTCTAAATATTAATTTGTACTAATTTGTGTAAAGTGGTATGACTAATCAACCATTGCACCTTAATAACCACGAGATATACGTGGGACTAAAATGCTAATTTCATGGCAGATAATTAAATGATTAACTGTGATACGCAAACTAACTAGGATGTGTTGAAATAGAGAATTGCATGATTCATGTTGCTTTTGTGATTGTTTGTGCTTCCAGTGCTGCAGAATGGTGAGTATTATTGCTTTAAATGTTGCTACAAGCTAGGAAAATACTAATATATATTGGGATTAGTGCGGGGTTAAACATTAGAATCTTCATTTCTATATATTAATTACTGTTATGTTTGTTTTTGCTTAAGTTGGCATTCGGGCCTACTAGGCCGCAGTACTTAAAATGGAGTTCGGAAGTGGCCACCGTCATGTGAGCGCGATGTCTACTGCGCAGACTTGGATGGCTCTGAAGATCTCTAAGCGACCTCCGACAAGAACCAAGACGTTCCTTGTCAAGGATAGGAACATGGAGGACTGCCAAGATGAAGACTAATGTGAATGACCGAGGGGACAGTGAAAGACCTGTACAAGAAAGCGCACATGTTGTTACTTCGGAACTTTTGCCTGTGAAATTAGCAAAAAGAATACAATTGAGAAATGTCATTCCCGGTCTCATGGGAAAGAGGCAAACCTGGGAATATTCAAGAGACTTACAAAATTCAGAGGATTTAGCCAATCAGAATACTTTCTACCCCTAAATTGTTGCACATTGACCTAAAAGTAAGGTGGAAAAGAGTATAAAAGGGAAGGGTTTTAGAAGAGGGGGGTCGGCTGCTGTTGGTGTGGAAGGTGATTTTGCTGGGTTGTTGGTTCGTTGGTTCAATCGTCCGGTCCTTTGGCTGAATCGCGGGGAATGCGTCGAGCCGAAGGAGATTTCCTGGACTTACCTGGGTTTCTTTGATTATAGGAGGACGAATCCATCTGAGGGGATTTTGATTATTGCTGTGGGTTGATGGGTTCTTCTGGAAGTGGTCGCCAATGTTCAAAATTTTGGTAAATATGAACGTTATGTCAATTTATGTTAAAGATCAAAGGTTGGAAATCGCTCAATAGAAAATTTTATTTAACTGTAATCCTGAATATGCCAACACAGAGTGACTAAATTAGATAAACTAAATTTTGATTAATAAGAAATGAGTTTGTGATTCTTTAATAAGGTATTGAAAGTTAACCAAAAGGTTCCGAAGCTTAAAATTTGTTTTAGCTGGTTCTAAATCACCATTAACCAGTCCAACTAATTCGTCAATCGACCAAGTGGTGGAGTGCCTTGATGTTAAAGTTAGGATTCTATAGGTACAGATGTATATAATGTATATAATGTAAAGGAATTACTCCAGTTAGGTAACAAGGTACCCCCACATGTCCAGCGCTTCCTTTCCTCCTGTGTCCAGACTCGAGTGAGACAGTGTGAGTGTTGGTGTTATGGGCCCCACCAATGAATGAATGTGTGAATGAGTAAGTGTGGTGACGAGTCTGTGACGTAGGGAGGATATGTGCATTTGCTCTTTTCCACTGGAGCAGTGGAAAAGAGTGATGCAATTCCAATTATCCTGTATTGAGTGATCCGACAACAGATAATGATTGTAGAACTATCACATGGAGCGCTCATCTTCTCACTTTCTAGTAAGCAAGCCTTCCAGCACGTAGCCCATTCATCTGACCAAACAGAAGCACTCATAGCATTTACTGCAGCTCATGCTTGTTGGGGATGCCTATTGCTCTCTCACCCTTTCGCTTAATGATGCCTGGCGGTACTCTGGCCCTAGAGCAGTGTAATGGCATCCCTGCAATCGGCATGGCCAAAGTTTCCTGATGGATCACTCAGAGGGTCATTTAAGATAAGTGGGCCGCAACTGCTACATTTTGCCTCAGAGTCAGCCAGCGTTTTTTGTTTGAAAGCTGGGATTTTTCATATTGAGTTGATTCCATTGCAGGGGCCACTTCCATGAAAAAATAGACTGACTCTCAATCTGCAAATCCTCTAATCAGTTAGGGGAGAGAGAAGCAGAGATCCATTCAGCTTGACCAGAGCACGACAGATGGAGATAGCACAAGTAACCACGAAGACTTCTCAATGTAGAAGTGCGTTCACTCCGCACGTCCTCCGAGGGAGCCCATTATGTCTCAAAAAAAGTTATAGGTACCACTGACCCATAACCATCCAGCGTACTAATTGACGCACTGAGAAGAAGGGTAAGTTCAAAGCTTCCCCTCTCGCGTCATGCAACAGTGACTTGCAACTTTGGTCCTGAAGAAAGCCCTCCGACCCTACAGGGAACCTAAAGGGCTGAAACTTGTCGACCACTCGATCACTCATGTTTTTGATACAGGTGCTATAGAACAGTAGCCCTTCTATTCGTGCACTACATTCCTTTTTTTTAATCTTGCCCCTGACAGAAAAAATTTGTATCAGAGGAATGGAGGCAATTTTAAGCTCACCTCACTCTCACTCTCACCATTTCTGATCACTACTGTGAATAACCAGTTGGTCTCCCTCCTGACTAAGACCCAATGATGATGCTGTTCACATAACAGATTGAAGCGGACAAACAAGATATACCGCTTCTACGACTACCATGTGCCAGAACCCCAGATGGCCAGAACCCCAGACCCTGGTAACAACAGGACAAGTGATCCCTTCCTCTCTGATAAGTTGTCAATCTGCAAAGCCATAGTGGAATTGAAGTTTGGGTCGCCTTTTTAATTTTCTGAAATCAGCCACCATCGGTGGAGGGCGATAGGGGGAGCTGGGGGTCGTGGGGGGGGGGTCGGTCCTCAGAAAATGAAAATCAAATATCACTGGCATACTGTGTTCTTTCTAATGTTTGCTGACTGGGAACAAGCAAACACAAGGAGATGATGGACGGAGATCTGAAACTTTTCAGACTCCCCTGTCACAAATCTGGGTTGAATCCATCATCGCTCTTTAGCTCACTTTGCCACCCTAGTTCAGACCCAGCTATATGCAAATCAGTCTTGACCCTGTGCCTCATGGGAATGGTCCAGCCCGGACTGCCAAGCCAGGTCTTGTCTGGACCGTAAACAAGCATCCTATGACTGGGTTTGGGGTAACACCCCTCATCAGCCAGGCTAGCTTGAATCCAGTGGCAAAGTGAGCAAGGGACTGGGCATAACCTGCCAAGGTAGGATTGTGGGAGCTAGATTTCCTCTGCATGCCTTAAAGCTGGGAAGCCGACATTCCTTGAGCTTCCACATTCCCTGTCTGCATTTTGTCATGCAGCTAGTACAGAACTGTGCAGATCATCCACCACCTTCCTAATTTCCTAATGCCCTCAACCCTGTTTGTACTGTATAAGTGGAGTTGTAGGGTAAGTGGAAACAACTGAAAACAAAGTAAGGAATGGCAAAGAAAAGTGTGCTGATCAGACAGCTCGGGTAAGTATAACAGGAGTGCACAATTTACAATAAAGTAAGGAATTAATCAGTACCACTATTAACCCTTGATTGTATTAAAGGTAACCCAAAAGCAGATGCACTTATTATCATTGGCTGAGAGGGCTATTTGGAACTGGTGGAAGCTGGAGACTGCCTCCTAATGCTGAGATTGCAAGAATACAAGTAGCAAGCAGTTGCCAAAGCAAGACCTGAAAACATAAAAAAAAAAAGGCTATAGATGTCATTTAGAGGTCACCAGGGGTCACATATGCAAATCGTGGCTTTGCTTTTGCAACCCCCGGCACTGTTTGTGCAACCTCTGACCTCAGAATTGGCAAAAGCAGTGGCAGAAACACACAGGGCAGCTCGCTCTTTTGATCATTGGGGATCTGCTCTCCATGTTTACTGGCTTTTTTCGTTAGAGTAATAGTGAATAACACTCTATTATTCACTTTCAGTGTAATAAGAAATAGAGCACCAGGAGCTGTAGCAAGACTCTTACTGGCAGCTAATGTAAGTAGAAAAACACTTTTAAATGTATGTTATGCTTGTTTTTGTAAATGAGAGTATCTGCGAGAGAGACAGTGTGTGTGTGTGTGTCAGCATGCATACCTTTATATGTAAGTAAGTGTGTGTGAGTGATATTGAGCGGGTAAAAGTCAGTGACAGGTGCTGAGTGAAACTAAGTAAGATTGAGTCTCAGTAAGTGAGTATGAGTGAGTCAGGGTGAGGGGTGATGAGTAAGAATAAGAGTGACTGCAAGTGAGTGAGTGGATGAATGAGAATGAACTAGTAAGAATGTGTGTGGGGGAGTTTGACAAAGTTAGAGTAAGCAACAATGATTGAGTGTAATTGTGAGTGAGAATGAGTGAGAGTAACAACGAGTGCAGGTAATTGTTAGTAAGTGGCAAAGTATGAGTGAGAGAGACAGAGTGAATGTCAGTGAGTGCGTTTGAATGAACAAGAGAGAATGACTGAGTTAGTGAGAGCATGTTAGTGACTGAGAATGAAGGAGTGAGTGAATGTGTTGTTATGTTTGAAAGTCAGTCATTGGCCATAGCACGCTGAATGTCCTTGGCTTATAGTAGCACTCATGGCAAAATATTGGTGCTGGTATTCTGCAGGAAATTCTTAGTATGACAGGCACGAGTCACAAAACACTGTCACTGGCATACTGGAGGTAATCTTTGGCATAATGGGCAAAATTCTAGTATTGACATACTTGAGGTAGTTCTTGACATATGGGGCTCCTATGGAACTAGTGCTGTCACAACTGAGGTAATTCATGTCATATGAGAGGTCAGCCATGGCATATGAAAGGGAACAACCACAACAAAATGCTTTGCCTTCATGGACTAGAGATAATTGTTGGGATAAGGGTCACCCATGGCATATAGCTGGCATTAGTGGCAAAGTTCTGGTGCAGACATGTTACATGTGTTTTTTAGCATAAGAGGTACCCATGGCTTATGAGTGGAATCCATGACAAAATGCTGGCCCTGGCTTGTACAATGGAGGACATTTTGACATATGGGAAACACAGGGCACATTTAGAAAAAATGGGTTACACCTGAGGAGCACCAGGTTTCATTGGCTTGGCACACCATAAAATGACTTCAACATTTAAAGAGGGCCCATTAAGAGCCTTTGGCTTTTTAGCACATGCATTTACCATTGTTCTTTAAATGCACAATATGACCCCATTTATTTGACAGGGTGTTGTGGAATAACCCCCTTGAGCCTTCCTACAAGAGGTCTAGCTCATTCCTTTCCTTGTTTGCGACAAATCAGGGCAAGTATTACTCTTCACCACGTTCAAAGATCATGTCAGCATAAAGGGGGTATCTAAAACAGACATGTGTCTGTGTTGTTTTATATTAATTATGCACTTATTATGGAACTTCAACGATGTTAATAATTTGATGTCATCAGAGTTAAGGTTAAATGACATCACTTTCTAGGAAGTCAGGGTCATATGTCGTATGATGTCATTTCTTATGATGCCATTAAGGTCAAAGGGTGTCACTTCTACTAAGCCAGGCATTTTGATGCATTGACACCCCTGAAAAAGGTGCACAAGAAGGAAGAAAGCTGGGTGAGACAGCTGGTCAGAAGGCATATAACTCACCATTACCAAGAGTAGACTAGAAGGCAGCACTGGTTTAAAGAACCCCTGTTAGCCCGTCTTAACAACATTATAGGCCCCCGGGCAAAGCAGTGCACTGGGACCTGCCTACACAACCACTCACAGGAATAAAACAGAACATTAGTATTAAATTCTGGTATGCGTAGGGGCCCCTGTGCTCATGGGGCTCCCGGGCAACTGCCCAGCGTGCCCATGCGCTAGTACAGCACTGCATTAAGGAAACAAATGTCATAGGAAGAGGAAGTTGCAATACCCTCTACACTAAAATTACTGCAACTAAAAATTCTACACCGCATTTACTATACGAGGACCCTGCTACACAAGTTAGGCAAGGCAGATACTCCTCTCTGCCTCCGACACTGCGGTGCTGAAGGCATCTTCTGGCACACAATATGGGACTGCCCAATAATAACTCGCTTCTGGGAGGCCATCCCACGCACAATGTCACAAGTTACCAGAGTAAAGATTCTGCTTAACCCAAAGCGATGTATACTTAACATCTGGGAGCCTATGGGCCTGAATCACACAGACCAAGACTGGTTAACGCTTGGGACGACAGTAGCCAAACATAACATAGCGCAACTATAGGGTTCGGGACTGTCCCCTACATATCAGCAATGGTGCCGGGATATGGACCGCACGATGGTAACAGAGAAATCGGTGTATATTCACCGGGGCTGCCCCAAAAAATGGACGCGTATATGGGGAAAATGGAATCGATTTTGTGGCGACATCTGTGAAACCCCCCCAACAGAGCGGGAATCAGACGATAGCGACTGAAAGGGGTGAATTGACAGGATAAGACATGTTCTACCACACGTATTGTGTTATTAAACATTAAGATCTGCTGGATGCTTATATGCGGCTACACAAGATGTACCACTGTCGAAGATATTTAGCTCATTTTCGATATATGCCACTGAATACTCTACTGTAATATTGACTGATCCTCTACATGTGTTTTAAATGCCAATAAAAATGTTTTTTTTTTAAATGTCATAGAAAGTCAGAAGTGATTCTGAATCAGACAGGACTCTAACAATGTACAAGGCTGGGAATGCAATAGGTGGACAATCTCCACTGTTGACCTGGTCACCGCTGCCACCATCCTCTAAACCTGGCAATTTGGGTCCCCTGTCATCCCATGATGAAGATCGAAAAGCAGGCTGTAATGGTCTGCCAACCTCTGTGACCCTAAAGCCTCTAGAAACCCCTTGTAAGCCCTGACATGTGCAGATTTAGATTACCCAGAAGCTGTAAGGCTTTTTTAATTTCATTTTCCTTCTTATTCTTTGGATGGCCACTGCATTACAGGCAGCCTTGCTGCATTTCACTCTTCAGTTCTGAAGCCCATCTTTTAGCAGGGATTCATCGAGCAGTCATACCCAGCCTCTCTGTAAATGCCAGCCTGTCTATCCGTCTATCTCTGCCCTTCCAAACACTCTACTATGCTATTTCTCATCATACATCTATATTCCCCAAACAGCCATATCAGGGGTGGTAATCCCTACAGCAAGGGACAACAAGAGACAGCAATTTGTCAATAGATCATTAGTATGGAATCATGTATGTGGTATTCCACTTAATTTAGGTTGCTCACATCTCCTTCACTGCACACTTCTTCTCGCCACACACAGGTGCTAACCCATGAGACGCGACACACTAACACATATCTAACACCAGTCTATGGATCATCAAACACTCAACCCCAATCAGGTGGCATATAGTGTTAATGTTCACCACTGATAGCTCAGGTTATCTTCCCTCTCCTGGGGCCAGACAACCCCAGCTAGGATGTCCAGATTGAAATTCAGTTGCCTAACAGCTTTAGTAGCAATTGTCAAACCCCTACTACAGACGTGCACACATACACACACCCATGGTCTGACATAGAGTTAAAATGTAATTCAACTCAACTCTCCCTCACAAAATGCATCCTGTATTGTAGAGTTTTACATCCTACTCTCTTTGAATGGGATCCTCCCTCAGCTCACACCCATCATCTCATTAGCAAACCAGCTGCGAGTCGATAACACAGTTTCACTTAAGCCTTCTACTTACATGGGTGCAAACAGACATCCTCAACCTAAGTAGGCATAATTTGGTTCTTTACAATTCTAGGTTATGTAAAAAAACACCTGTGATCTCACACATTGCCCTAGAGTATAACCATGGGCCCTTGAAGCAGTCAGCTTAGACCTCACTCACAACTTTTATGAGTACATTATTTGTTCAGTAATGCCTCAGCATGTATATGTTGGCAGTATTTCACAGATCCATTTAACAATGCCAGGACACATCCTTGTTAGTCAATGCTGGAATTCTTTTAGCAAATGGAGCATCACATCTGTCCCGAACAGCAATGAGCAGGCGCAAAATGTGATCTTGAAGTTTAAATAGTGAATTTTAAAGCACTTTTTCACATACATTTACTCATAAGCTGTAGGCTCTGAAAGGACACTAATGAAATGTTTCAGTACTTTTATGGTATACCAAGTCTAACCCTCCTTATACGTATTGCTCAAATGCTCACCCTTTGATAATTCTGAAAAGTTGCCCTAAAAATATCTACAAGTAGTACAGGTAAGTCAGAAAAGGCAATTTAACATGTCCTTTCATTCACCACAGCATTTGCACAAGGGAATACTCTTTAAGATTCTCATTGTTGCCTTCCGAGCCTTTAACAAAACAGGTCCCTCTTATCTTACCAAGCGTTTTCCACATTACAATCCGAGCCGTTCCCTCCGATCTTCTCATGAAAACTTCATGATCTCCACCAAGTTCAACCTGAAATCCAAAGGCGGAAAAACCCTTAGCACCCTGGCTATTAGAGCCTGGAACAGCATGCCGAGACACCTCAGACTTCAGACACTTGAGAAACCCTTTAGGAAATTTCTCAAAACTTGGATTTTTAATCTCTCCGACGACTGGACCAAAGCATCCATCTAGTCTTCCCCCTTTCTCCCTGTGACCTGTTTTCAAGGATTTTCAGCGCCATGATGCTCCTTCCGGAGCGTACGCCGCGCTCTATAAATACTCCTCCAAATACTCCAAAAATTCAAGCTGGAATTCACATGAGGCATATCGGAAAGTGTTCTGCATCCAAAAGCAATTGGGCGTTATTTTGACCCTGGTGGTCAGTCTGGTAGTCCACTAGGTCAGTAGCAGAAGACCACCCTCCATCTCTAGAGATCCCAGCCTGTTTGCCTTAATCTCAGTACATTCAGTGCATCCCCGGACCAGCAATGTAAAATGCAGAGTGAGTGCCATGATTTTTCTCACCCACACAACACTCTCTTTTTTATTTGTCAGGAATTCACAACTTGGAGGTTTACTTCTGAAAAACAAAAAAGTCAATAATTCTGACATGCAAGAAGTTTTTTCCCTGCACAAGGGGGACACTGTTTTCCCCCTGTCCAACCTTCCATGCCTCACATGCAAGCCCCTGGCAGGGAAAATCGGTGATTGTGGCCCCACCCTAAATGAGTTGGGGCATTCACCACTTTGACCAGGCGGGTCTCTGGAGAATGGAATGCCAGTTCAAAGGTGTCTGACAGCTGAGCCTGCTGAGGCTCTGCATTGATAACCCAGTTCACTAACATCTAAATGGGGAGCATGCACCGCTGGTTCAGCAGTGCAGGAGCTCTGACAAATGTATGGCAGAGCTCTCACTACACTGAACTCTAAATGGCCCTCTTGGAGTCATGCCTTAACAAACCAATAGATTTTTCACTTCATTGGTGACTCTGTGAAACCTTGCAGGCTTTGCATTGTAGCAATAATCCTGCAGGCTTTGTGTTATAGTAATAATCCTGCAGGCTTTGTGTTATAGTAATAATCTTGCAGGCTTTGTTTTGTAGCAATAATCTTCAGAGATCGTCTTGTTGGAAGCCAATATTTAATCAAGAACAGGCCTGAGACGCCCATCAAGGTCAGGCACCTCTCCAGCAACTGAACTAACCAGGTTCCAAAGTAAACACCAGTTGGAACCCTCTGACTTCATTTGCATTTGTTTGCATTCCTCAGTATTTGCATTAGCATCACAGATAACGTACTCATAAATGTAAAGATACAACGTATCTTCATTTTTGCACATAAGGAAAAAATCAGAGTTCCCAAGTCACAGATGCACACAAAAAGACCCAGAACAAACACAGGCACAATAAGTTCAAATACATATCTAAACATAACACCAGTTGGGAACACAATACAACTGACACTTAGGGCCTGATTCATATGTTGGCAGGATTAGCGCGGTCCCGCCACAGTGGCGGTCTTGACTACTTTGTTGAGTTGACAACAAACCATCAGCCATATTTGGATCTGTAGGTAATTGACAGAAGACCACCATGGCTGTGGTCTTCTGTGCTAGCTGAATGTACTGGATCCTGCCGACCAGATTTGGATGTTCCAGTTGAGCTGGCGGTGTCAGTGCGGCGGTGCGGCTCTGGAGTGAGGCTTTGGGCATGCAGAGACAGGTAAGTGATAAATGTTCTATACATTTCTATACATGTCTGATGTATATGTGTATATATGTTTTTGTTGTTAATTTGTACAGTCTACATTCTGCATGCCACATACACACACCATGCAATGTATAGGTGAACACACCCGAACACTTATCTGCCATTCTGTAAAAATGGGGTGTCAGACTGTCACGGACAGGCTGCCTCAGGACAGCGGAGACCAGGACCGTCAAGGTCAGGACGGAATTGCTGCAAGAACCTTGTTTTTAGGTGAGTATTCACCCCTTTTCTTACCTTTCTTCCGACTCTAGCTTGGAGGGATTCCTGTGGGAATTCCTTCAGAAATTAGCCACATCCTAATCTGGTGAAATAAGTGGATGATGTAGCCAAGGTATAATAATTAAGTAGGTTTATTGATGAAAGATCAGGTCTTCAGTACAGGATTACAGAGCCCCACCAGGAGCAGCTTCCTTGCAGTTCAGCCCATTCTCTCAACTGACACTCATCCGCCAGGCATCCCCAACATTCTATCATCTCATCACACATACCAACATTCCACTGAACATCCACACTGGCTGAGCAGCAAGACAGATAAACAGGGAAGATGTATAGCACTTAACCCCTTCGATGCTCATGACGGAACGGTTCCGTCATGAGCATCGGTTGGGCTGTGCTCATGACGGAACCGTTCCGTCATGAGGACAGCCCCCGGGGGAAGCGCTGGCGCTCCCCCCCTTTTGCCTCGATCTTGCCCCCCTTTACGGGGGTGGCAGCGGAAGAGCTTCCGCTGCCACCCCCGACCCCCCCCCGAGCCCCCCCCACGCTTTCTGATGACGTCAGCGCGCACAGCGCGCGCCGGCGTCATCAGGAAGCGTTGGACGCGCTGGAATCCATTTCTTCCAGCGCGTCCGAGGGGAGCAGAGGTAGGTGTTTGGCGTCTGGTGGGGGCCGCGGCGGTGAAATCTCTAGTATTGAGGCATCGGGGGAGAGGAAAGAGTATTTCCTCTCCCCCGATCTCTCAATACAGGGCATTCCTGCTCCACGATCGCGCACAGCGTCGCGATCGTGGAGTAGGGATGCCCCACTAGACACCAGGGATTTTGTATTTGGAGTTTGGGAAGCGACCCCTTAGGCAAGGGTCGCTTCCTTGGGCACGATTCTGTGGCAAAGTCTTTTCTGCCCCCCCTGGGGGCAGATCGGCCCGCTTTATGCGCGTTTCTGCCCCCAGGGGGGGCAGAAAAGCCCACTAGTCACCAGGGATGCTGTTTTTACTATGTAGGAAGCGACCCCTTGGGCAAGGGTCGCTTCCTTGGGGGCAAATTTTGTGGAAGTCTTTTCTGCCCCCCCTGGGGGCAGATCGGTCCGCTTTCTGCGCGTTTCTGCCCCCAGGGGGGGGCAGAAAAGCCCACTAGACACCAGGGATATTGTTTATGCTATGTAGGAAGCGACCCCTTAGGCAAGGGTCGCTTCCTTGGGGGGCCAAATAATTTGAAGACTTTTCTGCCCCCCCTGGGGGCAGATCGGTCTTCTTTCTGCCCGTTTCTCCCCCTAGGGGGGGCAGAAAAGCCCACTAGACACCAGGGATGTCTATTTCGTTGTGTAGGAAGCGACCCCTTGGGCAAGGGTCGCTTCCTAGGGTGGTAAAGTGATTAGGAGACTTTTCTGCCCCCCCTGGGGGCAGATCGGTCGTCTTTCTGCCCGTTTCTGCCCCCAGGGGGGGCAGAAAAGCCCACTAGACACCAGGGATGTCTTTTTCTTTATGTAGGAAGCGACCCCTTGGGCAAGGGTCGCTTCCTTTGCGGCCTAATTTTTTAGAATACTTTTCTGCCCCCCCTGGGGGCAGATTGGTCGTCTTTCTGTCCGTTTCTGCTCTTTGGGGGGGGGGGGCAGAAAAGCCCACTAGACACCAGGGATATAAATATTATTGTAGGAAGCGACCCCTTGGGCAAGGGTCGCTTCCTTGGGCCCCTAAAAGTTTTGAAGAATTTTCTGCCCCCTCTGTGGGCAGATCGGTTTTATTTTTTTGCCGTTTCTGCTCCCATTGGAGGCAGAAAAGCCCACTAGACACCAGGGAATTAGTTCAATTAGAAATAGAAGTGACCCCTCGCTTCCAGGGTGCAATTTGTTATATGTATTTGGCTCACCTGCCCCGGGACTGAATAGCCTTTTTTTTCCTGCTGTTTTCTGCCTGACCTGGCACACAAACCGATTGACCATTTGGGTAGTGACATGGCATGTTATAATGTTTATTGTTATATGTTTTGTGATTTCCAATTGTAATGTTTTTTTTGTTTACTGTTTTGTTCTAGGTGAAGGCTTTTCTTCTGTTCACGGTGACATTTTGGTTCTGGTGGTTTTGCTGTTTGTGTAGTTTGGTAAGAGACTGTTTTTTTGTACAATGCAAATGTGTTTGATTTCTCTGCCTGTTTTTTTTTGCAAATGGTGTAATAATAGCAGTATGTTTGGTTTTTGAGTTTCAAAAACTTTTTGCATTGGTGCATGATGTGTATTTTGTTGTCTTGTGAGTAATTTTTTTTTTTTTCTTCTTTCTAGTTTGATATCGTTGGTCTTTGCTGTGTCACTGCAGAGTTTGTTTCTGGTGAGTGTAGCTGTCTCTTTTGATTTTGGATTGTATAGTTTTTGAGTACATTGATCTTATTGATATAAGGTACACATTTCTTTACTTACTTGGTTTGCACATTGTTGGTTGTTGTTGACTTGTTTGTGCAGTCTTCCATCTTAGTAGGTATAATGGCTAGCCGCAGGATGACTGCTCAGCAGGTTGTTGGTTTGCTGTTTGAGTCTTCCTCTGATATTGGGTCAGAGACTGACTCTGCTTCTGAGGGAGAGGGGGCAGGGGACGATTCTGGCAGTGAGTTTTCTCTCCGTATGGGGTCATCGGATGATGAAGATACTCTTAGCGCGGATGAAGTGCCTGTGTTAGAGGAGGAGACTGATGTGCCGATAGTGCGGCAAGAGGCATCTGGGCTGCAGCCTGCGGCTGCAAGGCTTCCCGTTGGTGTAGTGCGGCAAGAGACATCTGGGCTGCAGGCTGGGACTGCAAGGCTTCCCGTTGGTGTAGTGCGGCAAGAGGCATCTGGGCTGCAGGCTGGGGCTGCAAGCCTTTCCGTTGGTGTAGTGCGGCAAGAGACATCTGGGCTGCAGGCTGGGGCTGCAAGTCTTCCCGTTGAAAGTGATGACCTCTGGGTTGCCCCTGGCATGGTGCAGCCGGAATTTCCTGAGTTTACTGGTGTTCCAGGGTCTAGAGTGAATACCGAGAACTTTTTGCCTGTAAATTTTTTTCAGTTGTTTATGGACGATGTGTTTTTGGCAGAGATTGTTGAGCAGACTAATTTGTATGCCGAACAGTTTTTGAGGGACAACAGTGCCAGTCTTAAGCCACACTCTAGAGCTACCCGGTGGACTCCCACAAATGTTGAAGAGATGAAGAAGTTCTTGGGTTTAACTTTTTTGATGGGCTTGCTAAGGAAGCCATCATTGGCTTCATATTGGTCTAGCAGTCCCTTGATGGCAACGTCTATTTTTCCGGCAGTCATGAGTCGTGACAGGTATTTGCTTCTGCTTCGGATGATGCACTTTGTAGATAATGGTTTAGCGTTGCCACGAGATCACCCTGATTGTGACCGTCTTTTTAAGATTAGGCCTGTCCTTGATCACTTTGTTGATCGATTTTCTGAGATTTAAGCCCCTGGTAGAGAAATTGCAGTGGATGAGTCTTTGGTGTTGTTCAAGGGCCGCTTGGTTTTTAGGCAATACATTCCTAGTAAGAGGGCACGCTATGGAATAAAGCTGTATATGCTGTGTGACAGTAGGACTGGATATGTCTCTAATTTCAGGGTGTACACCGGTAAGGAATCTAGGTTTAACCTCCCTGGTTGTCCGTCCACTTTTGGAGTGACTGAGAAAATTGTTTGGGAACTTGGAAGAGGATTTTTTAACAAAGGCCACCATTTATATGTAGATAACTTCTACACTGGTGTACGGTTGTTCAGGGAATTGGCCAAAGTTGACACTTTTGCTTGTGGCACAGTCCGCTGTAACCGTAAAGGTTTTCCGAAAGAACTTGTTTGTCAAAAGCTTGTGCGGGGACAGTGCAGTGCGTTGCGTTGCCAGGAGCTTCTTGCTGTGAAGTTTACAGACAGGAGAGATGTCTACATGCTGACTTCCATCCATGATGAAAGCACTGCACCTGTGACTGTTTGGGGTCAGGTCGCTGAAGCGCGCAAACCTGTATGTGTTTTAGACTATAATAGGTACATGGGTGGTGTTGACAGAGTAGATCAGAGGTTGGAACCTTACACTGCTCTTCGTAAGGCTTACATTTGGTACAAGAAGTTGGCTATCCATCTTTTCCACTTGGCAATGTTTAATGCTTTTGTTGTGTTCCAGGATTCTTGCCCTGAGTCAAAGATGACTTTTGTTAAGTTTCAGGAGTCTGTAATAGGCAGCCTTGTTGTAGTGGAACAGGCAAGTGTTCCTAGAGTTGGACTGGTGGAGGATGTTGCTAGATTGAAAGAACGCCACTTTCCAGATCACATTCCTCCCACACCCGCAAAAGATTTTCCCAGTAGGAGATGTAGAGTCTGTTGGCGAAGAGGTTTGCGGAAGGAGTGTCGTATGTACTGCCCCGATTGTCCCTCTCATCCTGCACTGTGTCTCTCTGCTTGTTTTAGAGCGTACCACACGCGAAAAATTTTTGGGGAGGATTCTTGAGTGGTAAAGTGAACTGGCTGGTCTGTATTCTTTGGATAATTTGATTCTGTTTCAATGTTGGTGTTAGTGCAATGTATTTAGTTGCTGATTTTCTGTTAGAAGATTTGTATCTATTTGCAATTTGTTTGTGTTTTTATTTTTTTCTAAAAAAATCCAAAATGTGATGGCGGTGTGTGTAGGCTTGCGCTTGGCTGTTGGTGTGTGTGGACTGGCACTTGGTTGGTGGTGTGCGTGGAATGGTGCTTGGCTGACGGTGTGCGTGGACTGGCGGTGTGCATGGACTGGCGGTGTGCGTGGACTGGTGCGTGGCTGGTGGTGTGCGTGGAATGGTGCTTGGCTGGCGGTGTGCGTGGCTGGTGGTGTGCGTGGAATGGTGCTTGGCTGGCGGTGTGCGTGGAATGGTGCTTGGCTGGTGGTGTGCGTGGAATGGTGCTTGGCTGGCGCTGTGCGTGGACTGGTACTTGGCTGGCAGTGTGTGTGGACTGGTGGTGTGTGCGGACTGGTGTTTGGCTGGTGGTGTCCGTGGACTGGAGCTTGGCTGGTGGTGTCCGTGGACTGGAGCTTGTCTGGTGGTGTGTGTGGACTGGAGCTTGGCTGGCGGTGTGCGTGGAATGGTGCTTGTCTGGTGGTGTCCGTGGACTGGAGCTTGGCTGGCGGTGTAGGTGGATTGGCGATTGGCTGCCGGTGTGCCTGGACTGGCGATTGGATGGCGGTGTGCCTGGACTGGCGCTTGGCTAGCGGTGTGCGTGGACTGGTGTTTGGCTAGCGGTGTGTGTCGACCGGTGCTTGGCTGGCTGTGTGTGAGTAGTGACTTTCTGCTGGTCACTACACACACTGCTAGCTGAGTGCCACTCCACGCAATCCTTCTGCCTGTGTAGTTGCTGTGTCTGGATTGTGGGCGTGTGAAAGTGATGGGCCCTTGAATGGCGCTGTGTGCCGGTGTGAGTTTTGTTATGTGATGGGCCCGCGGCTGGCGGTGTGAATGGTTTTGTATGTCTCACACGTATGAAAGGTGTATGAATGGCCTGTAAAGAGGTTGGTGCCTTGTCGTGGCTTTACAGCTCACGAGCTGTGAGTCAATGGTTCAGTTTCTTGCCCTTTCAATTATTACCAGTGCATTTCATTTTTTGTGAAATCACTTGGTAATACAATTTTATCTACTGAACCATCACTCACCCTCGTGCCAAATCCAACCAGTATGTGCGTGTGCTTGCGGGTTAGATGACTGTGCAGTAATATTTGTTTTTTTGAAGCAGGGTGTACCTTGTCCCTTTTTGGTGATTTTTGTACTGTGTTGCTTTTGTACCTGGTGGTGCGAATGGTCTTGTTTGTATCACGTATGAAAGGTGTGTGAATGGCCTGTAAAGCGGTTGGTGCCTTGACGTGGCTTTACAGCTCACGAACTGCAAGTCATTGGTTTGGTTTTTTGTGAATTTAATTATTGACAGTGCATTTCATATTTGTGAAATCTCTTGTTAATAAAATTTAATACACTGAACCATGACTTGCCCTCGTGCCAAATCCAACCAGTATGTGTGTGTGTTTGAGGAATAGATGGTTGTGCAGGAATCTTTGTTTTTTGTTTCTCTGCCAAGGTACACTTTCCATGTAAGAATAACCCACCAACTGTAGATATTGTCGAAAACCTTTGGGAGTTCATGGTGATGTCTCTCTAGTGATTTGAAAAATATTTTTTATCCCCATTGTCCTGTAAACCTCAAATTGTCTGCCACATTTTCTTTGCAGTATTATTCCTAAATTCTCACGCTGTAGTAACAATAGGTAATCTGGTTATGCAAGGGGGGTTACTTTTGTTTTTTGCCCAGGGCTCGGCGGCCATCTAGGGAAACCTTTCCAACCCACGCATTTCTGAAAAGTAGACACCCGGCGGCTTCCAGGGAGGTATGGCTTGCGTGGATCCCCCAACGTTTCCTTACCCAGAATCCCCTGCAAACCTCAATTTTTGCCCAAAAAATCACTTTTTTCACACATTTTGGGGTGGGAAAGTAGTGGCATCACCGGGCTCACACAAATTTACCACCACCCAGCGTTCCCCCAGGTCTCCCGGTAAAAATGGTGCCTCACTTGTGTGGGAGGCCCAAGTACCCGCGGCAGGCAAGGGCCCCAAAGGTAGTGAGGCCACCTCAAGATGGCCTATCGCCAAACCACCTGGTTTTGCAAGGGGGGTCACTTTGGTTTTTGGCCCGGTGCGCGGCGGCCATCTAGGGAAACCTACCAAACCCAGGCATTTTTGAAAACTAGACACCCGGCGGCTTCCAGGGAGGTATGGCTTGCGTGGATCCCCCAACGTTTCCTTACCCAGAATCCCCTGCAAACCTCAATTTTTGCCCAAAAAATCACTTTTTTCACACATTTTGGGGTGGGAAAGTAGTGGCATCACCGGGCTCACACAAATTTACCACCACCCAGCGTTCCCCCAGGTCTCCCGGTAAAAATGGTGCCTCACTTGTGTGGGAGGCCCAAGTACCCGCGGCAGGCAAGGGCCCCAAAGGTAGTGAGGCCACCTCAAGATGGCCTATCGCCAAACCACCTGGTTTTGCAAGGGGGGTCACTTTGGTTTTTGGCCCGGTGCGCGGCGGCCATCTAGGGAAACCTACCAAACCCAGGCATTTTTGAAAACTAGACACCCGGCGGCTTCCAGGGAGGTATGGCTTGCGTGGATCCCCCAACGTTTCCTTACCCAGAATCCCCTGCAAACCTCAATTTTTGCTCAAAAAATCACTTTTTTATCACATTTTGGGGTGGGAAAGTAGTGGCATCACCGGGCTCACACAAATTTACCACCACCCAGCGTTCCCCCAGGTCTCCCGGTAAAAATGGTGCCTCACTTGTGTGGGAGGCCCAAGTACCCGCGGCAGGCAAGGGCCCCAAAGGTAGTGAGGCCACCTCAAGATGGCCTATCGCCAAACCACCTGGTTTTGCAAGGGGGGTCACTTTGGTTTTTGGCCCGGTGCGCGGCGGCCATCTAGGGAAACCTACCAAACCCAGGCATTTTTGAAAACTAGACACCCGGCGGCTTCCAGGGAGGTATGGCTTGCGTGGATCCCCCAACGTTTCCTTACCCAGAATCCCCTGCAAACCTCAATTTTTGCCCAAAAAATCACTTTTTTCACACATTTTGGGGTGGGAAAGTAGTGGCATCACCGGGCTCACACAAATTTACCACCACCCAGCGTTCCCCCAGGTCTCCCGGTAAAAATGGTGCCTCACTTGTGTGGGAGGCCCAAGTACCCGCGGCAGGCAAGGGCCCCAAAGGTAGTGAGGCCACCTCAAGATGGCCTATCGCCAAACCACCTGGTTTTGCAAGGGGGGTCACTTTGGTTTTTGGCCCGGTGCGCGGCGGCCATCTAGGGAAACCTACCAAACCCAGGCATTTTTGAAAACTAGACACCCGGCGGCTTCCAGGGAGGTATGGCTTGCGTGGATCCCCCAACGTTTCCTTACCCAGAATCCCCTGCAAACCTCAATTTTTGCTCAAAAAATCACTTTTTTATCACATTTTGGGGTGGGAAAGTAGTGGCATCACCGGGCTCACACAAATTTACCACCACCCAGCGTTCCCCCAGGTCTCCCGGTAAAAATGGTGCCTCACTTGTGTGGGAGGCCCAAGTACCCGCGGCAGGCAAGGGCCCCAAAGGTAGTGAGGCCACCTCAAGATGGCCTATCGCCAAACCACCTGGTTTTGCAAGGGGGGTCACTTTGGTTTTTGGCCCGGTGCGCGGCGGCCATCTAGGGAAACCTACCAAACCCAGGCATTTTTGAAAACTAGACACCCGGCGGCTTCCAGGGAGGTATGGCTTGCGTGGATCCCCCAACGTTTCCTTACCCAGAATCCCCTGCAAACCTCAATTTTTGCCCAAAAAATCACTTTTTTCACACATTTTGGGGTGGGAAAGTAGTGGCATCACCGGGCTCACACAAATTTACCACCACCCAGCGTTCCCCCAGGTCTCCCGGTAAAAATGGTGCCTCACTTGTGTGGGAGGCCCAAGTACCCGCGGCAGGCAAGGGCCCCAAAGGTAGTGAGGCCACCTCAAGATGGCCTATCGCCAAACCACCTGGTTTTGCAAGGGGGGTCACTTTGGTTTTTGGCCCGGTGCGCGGCGGCCATCTAGGGAAACCTACCAAACCCAGGCATTTTTGAAAACTAGACACCCGGCGGCTTCCAGGGAGGTATGGCTTGCGTGGATCCCCCAACGTTTCCTTACCCAGAATCCCCTGCAAACCTCAATTTTTGCCCAAAAAATCACTTTTTTCACACATTTTGGGGTGGGAAAGTAGTGGCATCACCGGGCTCACACAAATTTACCACCACCCAGCGTTCCCCCAGGTCTCCCGGTAAAAATGGTGCCTCACTTGTGTGGGAGGCCCAAGTACCCGCGGCAGGCAAGGGCCCCAAAGGTAGTGAGGCCACCTCAAGATGGCCTATCGCCAAACCACCTGGTTTTGCAAGGGGGGTCACTTTGGTTTTTGGCCCGGTGCGCGGCGGCCATCTAGGGAAACCTACCAAACCCAGGCATTTTTGAAAACTAGACACCCGGCGGCTTCCAGGGAGGTATGGCTTGCGTGGATCCCCCAACGTTTCCTTACCCAAAATCCCCTGCAAACCTCATTTTTTGCCCAAAAAATCACTTTTTTCACACATTTTGGGGTGGGAAAGTAGTGGCATCACCGGGCTCACACAAATTTACCACCACCCAGCGTTCCCCCAGGTCTCCCGGTAAAAATGGTGCCTCACTTGTGTGGGAGGCCCAAGTACCCGCGGCAGGCAAGGGCCCCAAAGGTAGTGAGGCCACCTCAAGATGGCCTATCGCCAAACCACCTGGTTTTGCAAGGGGGGTCACTTTGGTTTTTGGCCCGGTGCGCGGCGGCCATCTAGGGAAACCTACCAAACCCAGGCATTTTTGAAAACTAGACACCCGGCGGCTTCCAGGGAGGTATGGCTTGCGTGGATCCCCCAACGTTTCCTTACCCAGAATCCCCTGCAAACCTCAATTTTTGCCCAAAAAATCACTTTTTTCACACATTTTGGGGTGGGAAAGTAGTGGCATCACCGGGCTCACACAAATTTACCACCACCCAGCGTTCCCCCAGGTCTCCCGGTAAAAATGGTGCCTCACTTGTGTGGGAGGCCCAAGTACCCGCGGCAGGCAAGGGCCCCAAAGGTAGTGAGGCGACATTTGGGATAGGCAATGTTGATGTTGCCTCACTACGTTTGGGGCCCTTGCCTGCCGCGGGTACTTGGGCCTCCCACACAAGTGAGGCACCATTTTTACCGGGAGACCTGGGGGAACGCTGGGTGGTGGTAAATTTGTGTGAGCCCGGTGATGCCACTACTTTCCCACCCCAAAATATGTGAAAAAAGTGATTTTTTGAGCAAAAATTGAGGTTTGCAGGGGATTCTGGGTAAGGAAACGTTGGGGGATCCACGCAAGCCATACCTCCCTGGAAGCCGCCGGGTGTCTAGTTTTCAAAAATGCCTGGGTTTGGTAGGTTTCCCTAGATGGCCGCCGCGCACCGGGCCAAAAACCAAAGTGACCCCCCTTGCAAAACCAGGTGGTTTGGCGATAGGCCATCTTGAGGTGGCCTCACTACCTTTGGGGCCCTTGCCTGCCGCGGGTACTTGGGCCTCCCACACAAGTGAGGCACCATTTTTACCGGGAGACCTGGGGGAACGCTGGGTGGTGGTAAATTTGTGTGAGCCCGGTGATGCCACTACTTTCCCACCCCAAAATGTGTGAAAAAAGTGATTTTTTGGGCAAAAATTGAGGTTTGCAGGGGATTCTGGGTAAGGAAACGTTGGGGGATCCACGCAAGCCATACCTCCCTGGAAGCCGCCGGGTGTCTAGTTTTCAAAAATGCCTGGGTTTGGTAGGTTTCCCTAGATGGCCGCCGTGCACCGGGCCAAAAACCAAAGTGACCCCCCTTGCAAAACCAGGTGGTTTGGCGATAGGCCATCTTGAGGTGGCCTCACTACCTTTGGGGCCCTTGCCTGCCGCGGGTACTTGGGCCTCCCACACAAGTGAGGCACCATTTTTACCGGGAGACCTGGGGGAATGCTGGGTGGTGGTAAATTTGTGTGAGCCCGGTGATGCCACTACTTTCCCACCCCAAAATGTGTGAAAAAAGTGATTTTTTGGGCAAAAATTGAGGTTTGCAGGGGATTCTGGGTAAGGAAACGTTGGGGGATCCACGCAAGCCATACCTCCCTGGAAGCCGCCGGGTGTCTAGTTTTCAAAAATGCCTGGGTTTGGTAGGTTTCCCTAGATGGCCGCCGCGCACCGGGCCAAAAACCAAAGTGACCCCCCTTGCAAAACCAGGTGGTTTGGCGATAGGCCATCTTGAGGTGGCCTCACTACCTTTGGGGCCCTTGCCTGCCGCGGGTACTTGGGCCTCCCACACAAGTGAGGCACCATTTTTACCGGGAGACCTGGGGGAACGCTGGGTGGTGGTAAATTTGTGTGAGCCCGGTGATGCCACTACTTTCCCACCCCAAAATGTGATAAAAAAGTGATTTTTTGAGCAAAAATTGAGGTTTGCAGGGGATTCTGGGTAAGGAAACGTTGGGGGATCCACGCAAGCCATACCTCCCTGGAAGCCGCCGGGTGTCTAGTTTTCAAAAATGCCTGGGTTTGGTAGGTTTCCCTAGATGGCCGCCGCGCACCGGGCCAAAAACCAAAGTGACCCCCCTTGCAAAACCAGGTGGTTTGGCGATAGGCCATCTTGAGGTGGCCTCACTACCTTTGGGGCCCTTGCCTGCCGCGGGTACTTGGGCCTCCCACACAAGTGAGGCACCATTTTTACCGGGAGACCTGGGGGAACGCTGGGTGGTGGTAAATTTGTGTGAGCCCGGTGATGCCACTACTTTCCCACCCCAAAATGTGTGAAAAAAGTGATTTTTTGAGCAAAAATTGAGGTTTGCAGGGGATTCTGGGTAAGGAAACGTTGGGGGATCCACGCAAGCCATACCTCCCTGGAAGCCGCCGGGTGTCTAGTTTTCAAAAATGCCTGGGTTTGGTAGGTTTCCCTAGATGGCCGCCGCGCACCGGGCCAAAAACCAAAGTGACCCCCCTTGCAAAACCAGGTGGTTTGGCGATAGGCCATCTTGAGGTGGCCTCACTACCTTTGGGGCCCTTGCCTGCCGCGGGTACTTGGGCCTCCCACACAAGTGAGGAACCATTTTTACCGGGAGACCTGGGGGAACGCTGGGTGGTGGTAAATTTGTGTGAGCCCGGTGATGCCACTACTTTCCCACCCCAAAATGTGTGAAAAAAGTGATTTTTTGGGCAAAAATTGAGGTTTGCAGGGGATTCTGGGTAAGGAAACGTTGGGGGATCCACGCAAGCCATACCTCCCTGGAAGCCGCCGGGTGTCTAGTTTTCAAAAATGCCTGGGTTTGGTAGGTTTCCCTAGATGGCCGCCGCGCACCGTGCCAAAAACCAAAGTGACCCCCCTTGCAAAACCAGGTGGTTTGGCGATAGGCCATCTTGAGGTGGCCTCACTACCTTTGGGGCCCTTGCCTGCCGCGGGTACTTGGGCCTCCCACACAAGTGAGGCACCATTTTTACCGGGAGACCTGGGGGAACGCTGGGTGGTGGTAAATTTGTGTGAGCCCGGTGATGCCACTACTTTCCCACCCCAAAATGTGTGAAAAAAGTGATTTTTTGAGCAAAAATTGAGGTTTGCAGGGGATTCTGGGTAAGGAAACGTTGGGGGATCCACGCAAGCCATACCTCCCTGGAAGCCGCCGGGTGTCTAGTTTTCAAAAATGCCTGGGTTTGGTAGGTTTCCCTAGATGGCCGCCGTGCACCGGGCCAAAAACCAAAGTGACCCCCCTTGCAAAACCAGGTGGTTTGGCGATAGGCCATCTTGAGGTGGCCTCACTACCTTTGGGGCCCTTGCCTGCCGCGGGTACTTGGGCCTCCCACACAAGTGAGGCACCATTTTTACCGGGAGACCTGGGGGAACGCTGGGTGGTGGTAAATTTGTGTGAGCCCGGTGATGCCACTACTTTCCCACCCCAAAATGTGTGAAAAAAGTGATTTTTTGGGCAAAAATTGAGGTTTGCAGGGGATTCTGGGTAAGGAAACGTTGGGGGATCCACGCAAGCCATACCTCCCTGGAAGCCGCCGGGTGTCTAGTTTTCAAAAATGCCTGGGTTTGGTAGGTTTCCCTAGATGGCCGCCGCGCACCGGGCCAAAAACCAAAGTGACCCCCCTTGCAAAACCAGGTGGTTTGGCGATAGGCCATCTTGAGGTGGCCTCACTACCTTTGGGGCCCTTGCCTGCCGCGGGTACTTGGGCCTCCCACACAAGTGAGGCACCATTTTTACCGGGAGACCTGGGGGAACGCTGGGTGGTGGTAAATTTGTGTGAGCCCGGTGATGCCACTACTTTCCCACCCCAAAATGTGTGAAAAAAGTGATTTTTTCGGCAAAAATTGAGGTTTGCAGGGGATTCTGGGTAAGGAAACGTTGGGGGATCCACGCAAGCCATACCTCCCTGGAAACCGCCGGGTGTCTAGTTTTCAGAAATGTATAGGTTTGCTAGGTTTCCCTAGGTGCCGGCAGGGCTAGGGTACAAAATCTACAGCTAGTCACTTTGCCAAAAAAAGGGTCATTTTTCACTCCAAAACGACGTTGCGTTTTGCGCCGTTTCCTGTCGCGGGCACTAGGCCGACCCGCACAAGTGAGGTACCATTTTTCTCGTAGGACTTTGGGGAACGCGGGGTGGGTGGAAATTTGTGGATCCACGCAGATTACAGAACTTTCCATCACAGAAATGTGGGGAAAATGTGTTTTTTTTGTCAATTTTTTACGTTTGCAAGGGATTCTGGGTAACAGACCATGGTGGGAGGCAGTCAAGTCACCCCATCCTGGATTCCCCTGGGTGTCTAGTTTTCAGAAATGTATAGGTTTGCTAGGTTTCCCTAGGTGCCGGCAGGGCTAGGGTACAAAATCTACAGCTAGTCACTTTGCCAAAAAAAGGGTCATTTTTCACTCCAAAACCACGTTGCGTTTTGCGCCGTTTCCTGTCGCGGGCACTAGGCCGACCCGCACAAGTGAGGTACCATTTTTCTCGTAGGACTTTGGGGAACGCGGGGTGGGTGGAAATTTGTGGATCCACGCAGATTCCAGAACTTTCCATCACAGAAATGTGGGGAAAATGTGGTTTTTTTTTCAATTTTTTACGTTTGCAAGGGATTCTGGGTAACAGACCATGGTGGGAGGCAGTCAAGTCACCCCATCCTGGATTCCCCTGGGTGTCTAGTTTTCAAAAATGTATAGGTTTGCTAGGTTTCCCTAGGTGCCGGCAGGGCTAGGGTACAAAATCTACAGCTAGTCACTTTGCCAAAAAAAGGGTCATTTTTCACTCCAAAACCACGTTGCGTTTTACGCCGTTTCCTGTCGCGGGCACTAGGCCGACCCGCACAAGTGAGGTACCATTTTTCTCGTAGGACTTTGGGGAACGCGGGGTGGGTGGAAATTTGTGGATCCACGCAGATTCCAGAACATTCCATCACAGAAATGTGGGGAAAATGTGTTTTTTTTGTCAATTTTTTACGTTTGCTAGGGATTCTGGGTAACAGACCATGGTGGGAGGCAGTCAAGTCACCCCATCCTGGATTCCCCTGGGTGTCTAGTTTTCAAAAATGTATAGGTTTGCTAGGTTTCCCTAGGTGCCGGCAGGGCTAGGGTACAAAATCTACAGCTAGTCACTTTGCCAAAAAAAGGGTCATTTTTCACTCCAAAACCACGTTGCGTTTTGCGCCGTTTCCTGTCGCGGGCACTAGGCCGACCCGCACAAGTGAGGTACCATTTTTCTCGTAGGACTTTGGGGAACGCGGGGTGGGTGGAAATTTGTGGATCCACGCAGATTCCAGAACTTTCCATCACAGAAATGTGGGGAAAATGTGTTTTTTTTGTCAATTTTTTACGTTTGCAAGGGATTCTGGGTAACAGACCATGGTGGGAGGCAGTCAAGTCACCCCATCCTGGATTCCCCTGGGTGTCTAGTTTTCAGAAATGTATAGGTTTGCTAGGTTTCCCTAGGTGCCGGCAGGGCTAGGGTACAAAATCTACAGCTAGTCACTTTGCCAAAAAAAGGGTCATTTTTCACTCCAAAACCACGTTGCGTTTTGCGCCGTTTCCTGTCGCGGGCACTAGGCCGACCCGCACAAGTGAGGTACCATTTTTCTCGTAGGACTTTGGGGAACGCGGGGTGGGTGGAAATTTGTGGATCCACGCAGATTCCAGAACTTTCCATCACAGAAATGTGGGGAAAATGTGTTTTTTTTGTCAATTTTTTACGTTTGCAAGGGATTCTGGGTAACAGACCATGGTGGGAGGCAGTCAAGTCACCCCATCCTGGATTCCCCTGGGTGTCTAGTTTTCAGAAATATATAGGTTTGCTAGGTTTCCCTAGGTGCCGGCAGGGCTAGGGTACAAAATCTACAGCTAGTCACTTTGCCAAAAAAAGGGTCATTTTTCACTCCAAAACCACGTTGCGTTTTGCGCCGTTTCCTGTCGCGGGCACTAGGCCAACCCGCACAAGTGAGGTACCATTTTTCTCGTAGGACTTTGGGGAACGCGGGGTGGGTGGAAATTTGTGGATCCACGCAGATTCCAGAACTTTCCATCACAGAAATGTGGGGAAAATGTGTTTTTTTTGTCAATTTTTTACGTTTACAAGGGATTCTGGGTAACAGACCATGGTGGGAGGCAGTCAAGTCACCCCATCCTGGATTCCCCTGGGTGTCTAGTTTTCAGAAATGTATAGGTTTGCTAGGTTTCCCTAGGTGCCGGCAGGGCTAGGGTACAAAATCTACAGCTAGTCACTTTGCCAAAAAAAGGGTCATTTTTCACTCCAAAACCACGTTGCGTTTTGCGCCGTTTCCTGTCGCGGGCACTAGGCCGACCCGCACAAGTGAGGTACCATTTTTCTCGTAGGACTTTGGGGAACGCGGGGTGGGTGGAAATTTGTGGATCCACGCAGATTCCAGAACTTTCCATCACAGAAATGTGGGGAAAATGTTTTTTTTTTTTCAATTTTTTACGTTTGCAAGGGATTCTGGGTAACAGACCATGGTGGGAGGCAGTCAAGTCACCCCATCCTGGATTCCCCTGGGTGTCTAGTTTTCAAAAATGTATAGGTTTGCTAGGTTTCCCTAGGTGCCGGCAGGGCTAGGGTACAAAATCTACAGCTAGTCACTTTGCCAAAAAAAGGGTCATTTTTCACTCCAAAACCACGTTGCGTTTTGCGCCGTTTCCTGTCGCGGGCACTAGGCCGACCCGCACAAGTGAGGTACCATTTTTCTTGTAGGACTTTGGGGAACGCGGGGTGGGTGGAAATTTGTGGATCCACGCAGATTCCAGAACTTTCCATCACAGAAATGTGGGGAAAATGTGTTTTTTTTGTCAATTTTTTACTTTTGCAAGGGATTCTGGGTAACAGACCATGGTGGGAGGCAGTCAAGTCACCCCATCCTGGATTCCCCTGGGTGTCTAGTTTTCAAAAATGTATAGGTTTGCTAGGTTTCCCTAGGTGCCGGCAGGGCTAGGGTACAAAATCTACAGCTAGTCACTTTGCCAAAAAAAGGGTCATTTTTCACTCCAAAACCACGCTGCGTTTTGCGCCGTTTCCTGTCGTGGGCACTAGGCCGACCCGCACAAGTGAGGTACCATTTTTCTCGTAGGACTTTGGGGAACGCGGGGTGGGTGGAAATTTGTGGATCCACGCAGATTCCAGAACTTTCCATCACAGAAATGTGGGGAAAATGTGGTTTTTTTTTCAATTTTTTACGTTTGCAAGGGATTCTGGGTAACAGACCATGGTGGGAGGCAGTCAAGTCACCCCATCCTGGATTCCCCTGGGTGTCTAGTTTTCAGAAATGTATAGGTTTGCTAGGTTTCCCTAGATGCCGGCAGGGCTAGGGTACAAAATCTACAGCTAGTCACTTTGCCAAAAAAAGGGTCATTTTTCACTCCAAAACCACGTTGCGTTTTGCGCCGTTTCCTGTCGCGGGCACTAGGCCGACCCGCACAAGTGAGGTACCATTTTTCTCGTATGACTTTGGGGAACGCGGGGTGGGTGGAAATTTGTGGATCCACGCAGATTCCAGAACTTTCCATCACAGAAATGTGGGGAAAATGTGGGTTTTTTTTCAATTTTTTACGTTTGCAAGGGATTCTGGGTAACAGACCATGGTGGGAGGCAGTCAAGTCACCCCATCCTGGATTCCCCTGGGTGTCTAGTTTTCAGAAATGTATAGGTTTGCTAGGTTTCCCTAGGTGCCGGCAGGGCTAGGGTACAAAATCTACAGCTAGTCACTTTGCCAAAAAAAGGGTCATTTTTCACTCCAAAACCACGTTGCGTTTTGCGCCGTTTCCTGTCGCGGGCACTAGGCCAACCCGCACAAGTGAGGTACCATTTTTCTCGTAGGACTTTGGGGAACGCGGGGTGGGTGGAAATTTGTGGATCCACGCAGATTCCAGAACTTTCCATCACAGAAATGTGGGGAAAATGTGTTTTTTTTGTCAATTTTTTACGTTTGCAAGGGATTCTGGGTAACAGACCATGGTGGGAGGCAGTCAAGTCACCCCATCCTGGATTCCCCTGGGTGTCTAGTTTTCAGAAATGTATAGGTTTGCTAGGTTTCCCTAGGTGCCGGCAGGGCTAGGGTACAAAATCTACAGCTAGTCACTTTGCCAAAAAAAGGGTCATTTTTCACTCCAAAACCACGTTGCGTTTTGCGCCGTTTCCTGTCGCGGGCACTAGGCCGACCCGCACAAGTGAGGTACCATTTTTCTCGTAGGACTTTGGGGAACGCGGGGTGGGTGGAAATTTGTGGATCCACGCAGATTCCAGAACTTTCCATCACAGAAATGTGGGGAAAATGTGGTTTTTTTTTCAATTTTTTACGTTTGCAAGGGATTCTGGGTAACAGACCATGGTGGGAGGCAGTCAAGTCACCCCATCCTGGATTCCCCTGGGTGTCTAGTTTTCAAAAATGTATAGGTTTGCTAGGTTTCCCTAGGTGCCGGCAGGGCTAGGGTACAAAATCTACAGCTAGTCACTTTGCCAAAAAAAGGGTCATTTTTCACTCCAAAACCACGTTGCGTTTTGCGCCGTTTCCTGTCGCGGGCACTAGGCCGACCCGCACAAGTGAGGTACCATTTTTCTCGTAGGACTTTGGGGAACGCGGGGTGGGTGGAAATTTGTGGATCCACGCAGATTCCAGAACTTTCCATCACAGAAATGTGGGGAAAATGTGTTTTTTTTGTCAATTTTTTACGTTTGCTAGGGATTCTGGGTAACAGACCATGGTGGGAGGCAGTCAAGTCACCCCATCCTGGATTCCCCTGGGTGTCTAGTTTTCAGAAATGTATAGGTTTGCTAGGTTTCCCTAGGTGCCGGCAGGGCTAGGGTACAAAATCTACAGCTAGTCACTTTGCCAAAAAATGGGTCATTTTTCACTCCAAAACCACGTTGCGTTTTGCGCCGTTTCCTGTCGCGGGCACTATGCCGACCCGCACAAGTGAGGTACCATTTTTCTCGTAGGACTTTGGGGAACGCGGGGTGGGTGGAAATTTGTGGATCCACGCAGATTCCAGAACTTTCCATCACAGAAATGTGGGGAAAATGTGGGTTTTTTTTCAATTTTTTACGTTTGCAAGGGATTCTGGGTAACAGACCATGGTGGGAGGCAGTCAAGTCACCCCATCCTGGATTCCCCTGGGTGTCTAGTTTTCAAAAATGTATAGGTTTGCTAGGTTTCCCTAGGTGCCGGCAGGGCTAGGGTTCAAAAACTACAGCTAGACTCTTTGCAAAAAAAGTGTAAATTTTCAGTGTGAAAATGTGGTGTGTTCACCTTAGGTTTTGAGCCACTTCCTGTCGTGGGCACTATGCCTACCCACACAAGTGAGGTACCATTTTTCTCGGGAGACTTAGGGTAGTTCAAATTTGTAAAGCAACTGTTATTACCTGTTGATTTTTGATGCATTTCTCCCTTCCAAATGAAAGACATTGTGTAAAAAAAAAGTCATTTTGAAAAATGACCAATAATTGTCATGCAAATATGAGTATTCCCAATTTCGAAAATGTGCAAATATGCACTGTTTCTGAACTCTGTAATTTGTTCCCATTTCAGAAATACATAGGTGACTTTCATACCGATTTTTCCAAGTATACATTTTCCCACAATAATTGCTATATACCCGGACCAAAAAAAAAAAACATTACAAAATGCTGCTCATTTTTCTACTCTGGGTTCGTTGGGCTCTTGATGAACCTACAAGTCCTATATGTCCCCACAACCAGGAAGGTCTACCGGATGTAACGGTACATTGCTTTCAAAGAGATGTCATAATTCGAAAAAGTTACAGGTAAAAACGTTGACTCAAGAGGCTGCTTTTTTCAACAAATTTTTAATTTCTCCTATATTTGCCTGTAAATTTCTATAAAGAAACCTTGATGGATCTACGCAAATGACCCCTTGCTGAATTCAGAATTTTGTCTACTTTTCAAAAATGTATAGCTTTCCAGGATCCATTATTGTTTTGTTACCCTTTTCTACCGTTAACTGGAAGGAGGTTGAAAGCACAAAAAATAGCAAAAATAGGGTATGTCCCAGAAAAATGCCAAAACTGTGTAAAAAATGTTGGTTTTCTAACAAAAGTCTGTCATTCCCTAAAAGCTGGAGAAATTGTGATTTCAGCCCCACAAACCCTTTTTTGATACCATTTGCAGAGAAAAACCCAGAAGCTTTCATTTGCAGCCCGTTTTTCACATTTTTCACAAAAAAAAAAAAATTGCTGTATTTTGACTAATTTCTGTGACCCCTCTAGGAGAATCCACAAACCCTGGGTACCTTTAGAATCCCCAAGATGTTGGAAGAAAAGGACGCAAATTTGGCGTGGATACCTAATGTGGTCAAAAAGTTACAGGGGCCTAAGCGCGCACTACCTCAAATAGCCCAAAAAGGGCTTAGCACAGGAGGGGAAAAGGCCTAGCAGCGAAGGGGTTAAACCAAGATACAACACACCTTCCCCCTTTAAGGAACATAAACAAATGAATAATACAAGTATTGAGCATAGTAATAGCAAAATTGAAACTTGCAATAAATCCATAAAGGAATGCAATAAATTAATTAGCAAAGATTGACATGACACATGACCACCTCTTCCCCCTTTACAAAGCAAATAAAGAATGGTCATAAGGAAATGCAAAACGTCAAACTATGGTTTCAATAAACATAAATCTTGCAATAAATGTTGTAGAAAGAATACAAGAAATTGACCTTTAAGTTACCAGCAGGACATACCAGTTGGCCAGACTAGCATGGAGATGGCAAGCAGAGAATGTCAACCATTTAAAATAAAAAGCGCAAGAATGAAAAGTGCAAGAAGGTACTCACAAAAAGTGACACCACCAAGAAGTAAACTTCCTACACACAGAAAAAGAAAAAGGAGTGTAGGTAGGATTAAAATAGGTGTGAGATCACTCACAGGTACCATGAAAGTGAAGAGCACACTATCAGAAGATCTTAGCTAACAGCTATCACAACACATACCTAAATTGATAATGATTCCCATACAGAAACGTATAAACCAAGTACTGTAGAATAAAAAACATGTAGTAACCATGTAGGTTACAAATCCACGGGCAATAATTTGAACAAAGGTGGAAAGTCACATGCTCAAATGCTAACACATAGCACTGTAAATTAAAATAAAACATCCTGCACTAAAATTGTAGGTGACGAATCCTCAGGCAATAATTTAAACAAAGGTGGAAGGCCACATAGCCAGTAGGCTGTTACCATGCATAGCTTAAATAAGGTGACGTATCCACGACTAAGTGGAAGGACACAGGCTAACAAACGTATACTTGAATGAAAATAAAAAATGCGCATAAGATGTGGTTGTACCACATGAAACAACAAAATATATTTCAACGTACTTATTTTAAATATGACTGTAATCACTTATGTTAAATATGACTGCAAAAATGTAATGAAGTACTCATTTTAAATATGGCTGTAAAAATATAGTAAAGTACTTATTTAACATGACTGTAAAATACATCATGAAGTACTTATTTTAAAAATGAGCGTAAAGGCATCATGAAGTAGTTATTTTAAAATTTAGTGTAAAGGTATCATGAAAGAAAAGTACACAGCATATTATTTGATGGTGACATCTACGAAGAAGAGAACTGAAGCTGATGCAGTCAAGACAGGTAACCCTTGCGGGGAACTTTCAGGCGCAGTCGAGTTTCACGAAGACAACTTAAATTAATGTTTTATTTTCCTTGTTGAGGTGTAGTGGTGGTAAATGACCGCTAGGTGGCACTGTTACATAGACAAAACTGCAAATGCTGTACGCACGATCTTCGTGCTTTGACGATAAAGATTGTACTCCCACCAACCGGCAAGAAGATTGAAGATCAAATTGAAGTGCCGATCGGAAACTGGAAAACACCTCAGGATTGGCACCAGGAATGGAAGTACCTGATGTGCAGGTCAGGACGAAGTGACAACGTTGTCAAAAGCTTGAACAACGTGGTTGGCGTGGTTGGTAGGGTAGCGCAGACCAATAGGAAGTCCAAGAACAGGAACTGGCACACTTCAGTTGTGTGCAGGCAGGAACTGGCACGCTTCATTTGTGTGCAGGCAGGTACTGCTGACAAAACTGGGAAGCATCAGGATCTGCATACAGGAACTGGTACATTTCAATTGTCAGGTAGCAGGTCAGCAAGTAGAAACAGCAGGTAGAAACTAGCACAATACCGCTGTGGGCGACCGATGGGAGGTCACTGGTGGGGCTCCGGGGGTGCCAAGTTTCTTTTTCAAATCCGTAGCTTTCAGTTTCAGTAGGTTCATGTAGTTACCTTATTGTTTCTTCATAAATCCAAATTTGTAATCCATAAAGTACATGTCGATTCTTTCTAGATCGTCGCCAAATGAAATAAGTGGATGATGTAGCCAAGGTATAATAATTAAGTAGGTTGATTGATGAAAGATCAGGTCTTCAGTACAGCATTACAGAACCCCACCAGGAGCAGCTCCCTTGCTGCTCAGCCCATTCTCTCAACTGACACTCATCCACCAGGCATCCCCAACATTCTATCATCTATCACACATACCAACATTACACTGAACATCCACACTGGCTGAGCAGCAAGACAGATAAGCAGGGAAGATGTATAGCACTTAAACCAAGATACAACATCTGGACAGTGGTAATCCTAGTTAGAATCCTGCCGTCACCATCAGCCGCCCTTGGAAACGGTGGGGGTAATTTGCTGGCAGAGGCCGAGGGGAGCGCTGCAGTCTTCCAGCCATTGCTTGCCATGATCTGAATCGGGAGGGAGGACCACCAGGCAGGCGGGTGGGAAGACCAAATATCAAATAGTGTTTGTAGATGGGGTACTTTATACAATATTAAAATAGGTGACAATTATGTTTTTTTCCAACAGGTGGCGTACTGCCCTGCAGAGAAGAGAAGACATTTGATTCACCCTTCTTATATAATGTGCATGTGTCGGTGGCATTGTAGTGCGTTGCTCCGTTTGGCAGGCAGTAGGTTCACCCCTCTTATATAATGTGCATGTGTCGGTGGAATTTAGTGTGTTGCTCCGTCTGGCAGGCAGTAGGTTCACCCCTCTTATATAATGTGCATGTGTCGGTGGCACTGTAGTGCGTTGCTCCGTTTGGCAGGCAGTAGGTTCGTTTTTTCTTATATAATGTGCATGTGTGGGTGGCATTGTAGTGCGTTGCTCCGTTTGGCAGGCAGTAGGTGGGCAGATATGTAGGACTGAACACCTCACGCAGTAGTAAGTGGGTGAGCAAAGTGGGTAAAAGAAGAGGGAGGCTGTCCTGTAGTTCTCGTCGATCAGCTCTACCATTCAATCCGACCGTGCAGCGTGAACGGTTGCGTGCTGACGGAAGGGAGTTCGGCGTGGCGTGCGTTCACAAGGCCAATCATGAGCTTGCTCAAGGCAGCTTCCTCTCAGTTAAACAGCACGTCGATAAAAATATTGAATAAATGAAGAGGTGAGAGTCACACATCACCGCAGTGGGTGGCGAACATTAAGATTGACAATAAAAATGGATACTGAAGAGTGAAACGAAGTAATTGGTTGATGACATAACCTTTACTTTTGAATCGTGAGTCCTATATTTTGTCCGCGTGGTTGTGCTTGCCTGGTGACGCTGGCCAAATATTGTAGTACCAAACCTCAGAAACAATCTTGTTTGAAGATGTTTAATCGGGAACACCGCAGCGACGCTCATCAAGGCTGCCAGGCACCAATCCAGCAACTGAACTAGCTGGTTCCAAAGTAAACACCAGTTGGACTCCTCTGACCTAGATGGCATTCCACAATATTTACATAAGCATCACAGATAACATTCTTCTTAATTTAAAGATACAAGCTATACCAATTGTCTCATAACTATAAAGACTATCTGTATTGATTACATATGTGGGTTAAAATGTCTACTGAACGTTGTTCTCGCCTAATTACTGATCATTCTTTGAACATTCAGCAGACTTTCCTACTTAGACCACTGCACCACTAAATGTAATGATCAGCCTAATATCACCATAATTCAAGGTTGGATCACATTGCATGTTTATTCTTCCCTTGTTCATTCTTCCCCAGCCCCGCACTTCACTTTAATACCTGATGTTTTGTATTTTCACTTAAGACAAACCGATGTAGGAATAAGCATTTTTTCCAGTTTCTATTTTAACTGTGATAAATTATTGATTGTGTTGTTACCTTTTTCATGCAACTAGGGTACAGACTGTTTATGAACTCTGACCTGGGATCCCTGCTCCTTCGTCAGATGCAATGAGATGGTTATATACCAATATTTTCACAGAGTGAATGGTTCCTGTTGTTTTGTCATAAGTTTGATTTGCTTCGATACTCAATATGAACATGTAAGTATAATAATGTATTACCATGGCAAAAACGTAGCAATATGTGAAAGCCTGCTGTGTATATGCATGTGCAACGTCTGTCTATCATTCCCGTTGCCTCCTGTAAAGGATTCCATTTAATGCTGTAGCTGGGTGTCCATCAAGGGAGGTTGCTAAGACAGTTCTCAGGGTTTTATAGTGAAGCAATGTAAAAAGCCCCTGATTTTGAACCCTTGAGGAGGACTCTCTGGATTTCCGGTGGGCATTCCGATTATCAGTTGGTTGCCTCACCTACAAACTCTTAACATCGCCTAGAAGAAGGGGGTACTCATGATTGCTGACCTAAGGAGAGGTGTGTGGGTTTTACATGGTGTACATTTCTACCAAACATGCAGAAATATAAATGCAATATCTTAATATTTGCTTCTGCTAATATTTTTCTAATATTCAATATAATTATCATCTGTATTGTATGGTCCAGGTTAGTGTTAAATAAAGATAATGTTATATAAAGTAGAAATGTGTTTGTCTGTGATTTCTCTGTGTGTAATCCGAATGCCACTTATCTAAATTTGCTCGGGTGAGTCTCTGGGAGATCTGAGGTAGTCTTTGCACTGGTCCATGCTTGTGAACAGTGCCCAGAGGATGGTTAGTGAGAGGCCTGTCAATGTTCCAATATTTTGACTTGTGACAGATCATTCTAGTGAACTGGAATTTGACCTGTGGACCAAGAGCCCTCAAGGTTAAATTCAAGTTGAGCCCTCTGTACATCGTCAAGCTATACCCCTAATTTGTTATGGTTCAGAACCATTCACAAGCATTCACCTGAAGCCACAATCTACATTTGGACCTGCTACCGGAAGGTGTGGGGGTCAAATGGGTCAGGGTCAGCACCTAATTCAGATACCATTTGGTATGTCATAGCATGCAAACACCATTTAAACTCATATTCTCTGACAAAATCCACCCAATAAGGAGGAACTACACATAGCTCATTGAGGAAACCTCTCCGGCTCCATATTTTAATTAGTGGCTCTTTAGAAAATGATCTCTAGAGCAACTCTTTTGCTCCCCAAGATCTTCCCACGGCTTGGGGGTGGGAGAATGCACTAATATGTGAAATGGATTTGTAGAGCACAACTTATCACGCAGTAGCACTCTCAAAGAAGACACCAACGGGTTGTTAAGTGGGCCCTCTATCTCCATATCAGCAACTAACTCTAATGTCCTAGACAGACAAGAAGTCCAAATAGGCGTCTCATCCATCCAACCAACCAGGAATCTCAATTTCTAAATGGCCATTTAGACACAATCTGACTACCTTTAACTCTTCATAGTGGAAACAAATATACTTTATAGCAAGTAGGATCATTTGATAATGCTTGTATGAGACGCAGATGCGGCTGTGGTCAAATAAAACATATTTTAATTTTGCAATATTCATTTCTTTCTGTGGGTTGTTCTCACTCAACCTTTGGTCTTTTCCTGTTCTGTCCGCATCCCTTCATTCTCCTTTTGTTCTTGTGATAGCGATTTTCTCTCTGTGTGATGGAATGATCTTTGTAAGTTGTGCTGAGGTTCTGTTAAGGGCAAAAAACCCTCAGGTCCCCTTTTGTCCTTATATGAACATTTTCTGCACTTTGTATACGACCCAGATTTCTGACTGGAAGTGAGTGTCTGAAAGTTTCAGTGCTCCGTCCATCATCTCCTTGTGTTTGCTTTGTTCACCCTAAGTTGGCAGAGTATGCCCAGACATGCGTCCCTTGCTCACTTTGCCACTGGATTTAAGCTAGCCTGGCTGATGAGGGGTGTTACTCCGAAACCGGTACAAGGATGCTTGTTTCCGGTCCAGGGATGACCTGGCTTGGTACTTCGGGCTGGACTGTTCCCATGAGGAACAGGGTCAAGACTGATTTGCATATGGCTGGGTCTGAACTGAGGTTGCAAAGTGAACTAAAGAACGATGATGGATTCAACCCAGATCTGTGACTGGGGATGAGTGTCTGCAAAGTTTCAGCACTCCATCCATCATCTCCTTGTGTTTGCTTTGTGTACATACTTTCTTCTACATTTTATCTGTACAACTGTATCAAATGAATTCTTTCTTTACTTGTTTAGTATGTCTATAGTGCTACAAAGTGCATTTGTGTAGTGGTTGACTATTTTTAAGGGAAGGAAACAGGGTACAAGGTTAGGCTGGGTGCATTATTCATGAAACATATGTACGCCGACTAGGATCTCAATTGATAAATATGGCAGTAAACAGGTACTGCCATTATAGACAACCCGGTTTCCTTTTTAGATTGGTAAATTGAGGAATCAGAAATGTGAACCCAGTTTCTGCAGGTAATTACTGCACTATGGCCTCAGTGCATAATAAGCTGTGAAATACTTTTAAAATGGTAGGTCTGGTATTCATTACCAGTAGTCATTCTACAATACTGTAAACATGTCTGTAAATGTTGTGGAATAACCTGTGGAAACATTGTTTCCACTGGTTATTACCAAAAATCCCCTACAGCTGCTGGAGATGCTGTTGACATATCTGGACATCAAGGGAAAGTGCTTTATCATTACCACGTCACACTCCTCTGTAACTTGCAGAACATTTGATAATGCCCCAGAAAGAGGAACATTACCTGTTAACAATAAACTGACCATAGTCCCTCTTCAAGAGTTTTCAAGTGATGCCCCTGCTTTTGACCAGCAGAAATGCTACCAAACACATTGCTGATAATGCAAGCAGCTGCAATGAATTACTATTACGTTTTGCCCCAATATTAGTCAAATGTTTGTAAGCCACACCACCACGGGGTCAGATAGCATACCTTCCAAAACCAAAGTTGGTGTTCCCAACTGGATTCATGCAGACATACTCCAGCAAACCTCTGTTTGCCTGGTCTATTCTCCCCAGTTCCTGATCCCGGGAGAAGTGGGTAGGTCAGAGAGCTTGTTGCTGACTCAGCAAACTACATAGGGAAATTTCTTGTGTGATACCTGCCGGGTATTGATGAAGTCAAATGAGAAACATGACTGGGGTCGGTCATGTTGTATCAGGTACTACACATAGTATGTGTTAGCTGGTTTAAAAAGGTAGATTACAATATAAAACCACCCGTGTGTCGATAGATTTGATTTTTTTAAGGTCCTGACGAATCGCCACCAGATTGATTGACTACTAGGCGAGAAACTTGTTGACAACACATTAGAGCGAATTCCACATAACCTCAGACATGCGCCTTTGTTTCTTTTAATCAGGTTGGGAGACCTATTGATTAAAATTGTTTTCGTTGGTACTTCCAAACCGGGAAACGGCCACTACAACGCGGCCATTTCCACGCATAACAGTAACCACGCATGCATTACAACGCATGTGTAGTTACCACAAAAAGCCTTTACCACGCATACCTTTACTAAGAGATACGTAGTAAAGGCATGTGTGCTAAAGGTAATATTAAAAAAGGGGAGTTGGAGGGGCCTCCCCCACTCAAAAAAAACCAAACCTGATTCCATCCATGTGGAGGCAGTCAGCTTCATACCGTCGTTAGAGGAAACGGAAAGACACTTCCGCTTCCTCTTTACGACGTGCGACGCAGATCGGAAGAGCTTCCAGAGAAGAGAGGAGGTAGCGAGGTAAGAGGGAATTTAGTTTAAGTAATTAATGAGGGGGACATGTAGCGAAGGGGAAACTTTAAGGGTTTGTGGGTGGGGGAATCGCACAGGGAAACATTTTTAATGTTGAGGGGAGGGGAATTTATTAGAAGAAAAAGGGGCGGGGGTCGCACAAGGGTATTATTAAAAAAAAAGAACATTTACCACGAAAATGCCTTTACCGATATGCGTGGTAAATGCATTTTCGTAGAAAAGGCATGCGTTGCAACGGAATGCGTTGTAATGACATACAACCTTCCAAACCTGTTTTAAACTTCCTCCAGGTTACACACCGCCACTCACTCATCTACTCTGGTAAGGCCCCTCACCCGCATGGCACCAAACGGCAATTTGGAATAAAAGATCTCCGCCAAAGAGCCCCTCATAGGGAGCCCGTCAGGTATTGCAGCGCCGACCTGACGAGGAGCAGCCCTATGATGAAGCATGAAAGAAAAAAACAGGAGCAAACCCGTTAACCCAGTTGAGACTGGGTAGATATGATATCAAAAAACAATGTCTCAACTAGAACATCATGAAAAGGAACTATTAAACATGAGAATTAATCAAAAACAACAAAAAGGGGACAAGGGAGACCAAAGAAATATGAAAATTGTTATTTGTAATTAGAGGCACAGTAGGTATGTCCAATTTACAGTAACCATAACAATCATATGTGCACTGGTAGTGAAGTGAAAAAGTGAACGGCGCAGTGACATAAGTGTTTAAAATGACAACGCGGAACGGCGAGAGAACAATTGAATCCAATCAAAAGGGTCGAACAGAAGTCACATAGAAATTTGCACTTATAACAATATTAATCCGGTCTTGATTGGCCCTTTGAAAAGCCGCAATTAGCGTTGGCAGGTCGACGGCGTTTCAACCTCCTTTCGTTGAGGTCATCATCAGGACTATGGATACGAAGGTTTTTAAAAAAATATACCTCTGTGCAAAAAGGGGAGAAGAAAGAAAGATTTATAGGACCCATAGAATTGAATTAAAGGTAGTGAAAAAGAAAGGATAAAGGGAAAGCGAAATTACCTGTTTCACAGAAAGAACGGGGATGATTTCTTAATGACAGGGAAGTAACAGGACGATGAGAAAACTTGGGTGCGTTGGAGATCTAATCTAAAAAGAAAGGAACAATTGGAAAACTGTGGACAAGAGTAGACCCCAGTTAAATGGGACGGGGCATAGTACAGCTTACCACGAGTGAAGACTAAAGAATTATTCAAATTCGCATAGAATGCAGCCTGGAAGCAGTAGCATCTCAGGAGGGGTGACGTGGTCTGTGAAGGAAGGGAGGACTAATTAACTCAAGCTACATGGACATAAAGGACAACTTTAATGTTTACCAAGGACCAGGAATTAAAGCGTGATTGCAGGGTCACTTACCCAGAGTTAGGACTAATTGGGTTATCAAGGTGCATCAAGGCATCCAAAATTGCTTGCGTTTCAAAGTTTAAGTCGAGTCTACGAAAAATTAAAACCAATAAGTGTGGTGCTTTTCAAGACCGGCATCAACACTAACTGTACCAAAGACACTAAACTTACTGAATTAAATACAAACAAGAAAGGGCGACAGCTTACTCGATAAATGTGGTGCTAAACGGGATTACTCCGAAGATTTGCACGTAGAATCAATCCATACGAGCACTGCTTCTAACAAACGAACCAAGCGTCTGGGAAACGCTGCCCGGTCAACCAGGAAGTAGAGTCAGTCCGATCACGTGACTCACTCTAACAGTAAAAGGAAGACAAGGAAAGAGGACTGGAGCCGATAGAGTAGAACAAGTGTACCCAAGGAGAAGAAAGGATGCACCGGGAAAACGGGCCACAATGCCCAGTGTGTTATAAATACAGCAGCGTATTGGACCATACCAATACATAAAGGAAGAAGAGATTAATATGTATACAGCATTTTCAGTAATTAGAAACAATACAATAAATTGAAATATTACAGAGTACATATGGTTTAACACATTACGTAAATTTTACGGCATAATACATAATACATATTTTGTAATTCAACTTTTACACATTGCTTTGACCAATAATTATTTTTTGTATAAGGACACGTATTATTTACAAATAAAAGGAGTATCGATGGGCGCTTGTTTTGCGCCAAATTTTGCGGTACTTTATGTTCATCATCTTGAATCCATTCTTTTTTTAAATGAAAAAAACCCTTTTTTGACCAATATCACGCTGTGGCGCAGGTATATCGACGATATCCTGCTGTTGTGGCATGGCACCCGGGAAGATCTGATGTCCCTTATGGATTGGTTGAACTCCATCCAACCTCATCTTAAGTTTACTTCTGACATTTACCAAAATGATCTTCCATTTTTGGATCTTACCTTACATGTGGAAGATGGGCTTATTGGCACATCCCTATACCGTAAGCCCACGGAACGAAACACCCTTCTATCCTATTCAAGCTACCACCCCCGTGGTTTAAGGGAGGGTTTGCCATACGGACAGTTTCTCCGTATTCGGCGTAATTGCAAATGGCGAAAAGATTATTTCCGCGAGGCGGCTATCCTTTCTGCTAAATTGGTCGACAGAGGTTACCCAAAACATTTGGTCAAAAGAGCTCTCAAAAGGGCTTGGTATAACCATAGAGAAATTATTTTGGCACCTTCCACTAGACGCGTTACTACACGTATCCCTTTTGTCTCGACCTATAGCCCCTGTAGCAATAAGGTTAGCCAAATAATCAAAAGAAACTGGAAATTGTTGCGTACTTTCCCACATTTTTTGGATCCTCCCCTGTTATCATACAAAAGGGGCGCCAACTTATCGGATAAACTTGTCCATGCAATTACATGGCCCATCAAAGATAAACAGCATCATTCTGTTAACACCTTGTGGGGTCTCCCCCCTGTAATAGGACATTTTAAGTGCCAAAACTGCAATGTATGTGATTTAACTCTTAATACAAAAGTTTTTGTAACAGCTTCACATACTTACCAATTGAAACATTTTTCTAATTGTCGCACTACTCATGTCATCTATGCGATTCGCTGCCCGTGTAACTTAATTTACATAGGCCAGACAACGCAGATGATTAAACAACGCAGATGATTAAACAACGCATCTCACAGCACAAAAGTCGCATTAGATGCAATGTTACTACGGCACCACTAGTACTACATTACAAAGAACATAACCATCTGGAAACGGAGATGATCTGGCAGTTCATAGATCGCCCACAACTATCTATCCGTGGGGGTAATCTTCAAGCTCTACTGAATAAATCTGAATGCCGGTGGATTACACGCTGTAACTCTGTGACACAAGGCCTGAATTCCTTTGATGAATGGAATACAGTCATCACTAGCGCTTAATTTTCTCCTTGACGATGATCTGGTGGCTACAATTAGGTCCTGATCACCTGAGTAAATCTGGCCTCTTGTTAATGCACCTTATGTTGCACTATAGTAATGCATTATGCCATGTTATGTTGTTGCCTTATTGGTTTAGCATAGCACAGTTATTTACATCTCCCTTTTTTAACACGGTTTTTATTATCATTGAGTCTGTAAATGAAAAAACTGCACGGATGCTGTAATTTGCATATGGATGCTAATTCTTTCCCCCCCCCCTTTCTCCCCTTATGAATATGTACCCGTATTCAACTTTTGGAGTCTATAGATCATTATGGATTCGGGTTATGTAATTATGTATTATGCCGTAAAATTTACGTAATGTGTTAAACCATATGTACTCTGTAATATTTCAATTTATTGTATTGTTTCTAATTACTGAAAATGCTGTATACATATTAATCTCTTCTTCCTTTATGTATTGGTATGGTCCAATACGCTGCTGTATTTATAACACACTGGGCATTGTGGCCCGTTTTCCCGGTGCATCCTTTCTTCTCCTTGGGTACACTTGTTCTACTCTATCGGCTCCAGTCCTCTTTCCTTGTCTTCCTTTTATTGTTAGAGTGAGTCACGTGATCGGACTGACTCTACTTCCTGGTTGACCGGGCAGCGTTTCCCAGACGCTTGGTTCGTTTGTTAGAAGCAGTGCTCGTATGGATTGATTCTACGTGCAAATCTTCGGAGTAATCCCGTTTAGCACCACATTTATCGAGTAAGCTGTCGCCCTTTCTTGTTTGTATTTAATTCAGTAAGTTTAGTGTCTTTGGTACAGTTAGTGTTGATGCCGGTCTTGAAAAGCACCACACTTATTGGTTTTAATTTTTCGTAGACTCGACTTAAACTTTGAAACGCAAGCAATTTTGGATGCCTTGATGCACCTTGATAACCCAATTAGTCCTAACTCTGGGTAAGTGACCCTGCAATCACGCTTTAATTCCTGGTCCTTGGTAAACATTAAAGTTGTCCTTTATGTCCATGTAGCTTGAGTTAATTAGTCCTCCCTTCCTTCACAGACCACGTCACCCCTCCTGAGATGCTACTGCTTCCAGGCTGCATTCTATGCGAATTTGAATAATTCTTTAGTCTTCACTCGTGGTAAGCTGTACTATGCCCCGTCCCATTTAACTGGGGTCTACTCTTGTCCACAGTTTTCCAATTGTTCCTTTCTTTTTAGATTAGATCTCCAACGTACCCAAGTTTTCTCATCGTCCTGTTACTTCCCTGTCATTAAGAAATCATCCCCGTTCTTTCTGTGAAACAGGTAATTTCGCTTTCCCTTTATCCTTTCTTTTTCACTACCTTTAATTCAATTCTATGGGTCCTATAAATCTTTTTTTCTTCTCCCCTTTTTGCACAGAGGTATATTTTTTTTAAAACCTTCGTAGCCTTAGTCCTGATGATGACCTCAACGAAAGGAGGTTGAAACGCCGTCGACCTGCCAACGCTAATTGCGGCTTTTCAAAGGGCCAATCAAGACCGGATTAATATTGTTATAAGTGCAAATTTCTATGTGACTTCTGTTCGACCCTTTTGATTGGATTCAATAGTTCTCTCGCCTTTCCGCGTTGTCATTTTAAACACTTATGTCACTGCGCCGTTCACTTTTTCACTTCACTACCAGTGCACATATGATTGTTATGGTTACTGTAAATTGGACATACCTACTGTGCCTCTAATTACAAATAACAATTTTCATATTTCTTTGGTCTCCCTTGTCCCCTTTTTGTTGTTTTTGATTAATTCTCATGTTTAATAGTGCCTTTTCATGATGTTCTATGATGAAGCATGACACCCATTAGAGTGTGTGAGGGCCCCAAATTCCAAGAGGAGGAATCCCCGTCCTCCTACATTTCATGACCACGCAAAACCGGTTCCTCTAGTTCTCCCTTGTCTCGTAATTAGGAACAGCATACTTTCTGTATCTTTACTAAGTTTAAGCATGTATGCTGGACCTGTCCAAAAATCCCAGAGTCCCTCCTTTGTGATTGGCCATTCTCCCCAGTCTCACCTCAAATTTCCCATAGTTGAGTTTCTGTAGGCACCAAATTGGAGGGGTCCTGGCCTTTATGTAACTGCCTTTATCTCAGATGCACAGGGGATTCCTTGAATTAAATGCACCTATTCATGTTTTGTTTGTTTCAGGATACCAAGTCCTCCTTAACGCTGGTGAAATGTGTTGATAAATGGGGAGGAAGGATGTTGAGATTTACAGACAAGATGATCATGGGTGGTGGCGGCTCTCTATAGAACTGATTAAAACATTTGCAGCCCGTCAGCCTGGTCGGAAGGAGGCTGCTTCATGAACTTCATGCAAACAGCTTCCTGTGCCCCTCTGATTGTTGGGGCCATGGGCGTGGATCCAATTTCCCTATGCCAAAGGCGAGACCTGTTGAGATAATGAGGCATATCGATGGTTTGCTTTGTCACTTTCAGATATACACGCATCCTTGTACGTGAGCATAGTGTAAAATAGACTTGAATACCTGAAAAAAAAAATCCCCCAAAAATCGCGACACTGTCTGTGGAAAAATCTTAAAAGGCAGACGGTTGAGATTCTCCCCACCTTCCTTAGCCCATGCTTTAGTGGCACAGTTTTAACTGCAGAAAAATGTTGGAGTCAGGGGTCCTTTCAAGTTGTCAGTCACCTATTCTGCAGGTTGTGCCAGAATGTGAAATTAAATGTAAAATATTCTCCAAAGGTAAACTGTATAGAAAGGTGTGCGGCTTACAATCTCCTCCCCCAGTTTTCCCATCAATCCCCACCACTTCTGCTGCTGTATAAACAAAGGGTAGGTGGTAAACTCCGCTCCTTTGATGGAGTTCGCTGAGTTTCTCTTGCACGCGGCTCACCAACGTTAAGTTGGCAAGCACAAGTGTCAGAGTCCAACCGAAGAGAACAAAGAAATTACACCACTTTGTCTGCACAGTAAAATATGAGATGCCCACACAACAGCAGGACACCATAACTTTACCTAGTTGGAGCGCAAGTTGGCACGAGAGAAACCTTAAGATGGCGGCCTGTGAGACTTCTAGAGTCCAGCACTAGTTGTTTTCTAAATAACCCTTGGACTGTTAGAGCACTTGCTTGGAATCAAGTGCTCATGCTAACTCTGAGGCGGCGCACTTCACTGAGGAATTCTGAGAGGCACCATGTTCTACTGACCTAGTTAGTCAGGGTAGTGGCGTTGCATCTAAAATGTTGTTTCAGAAGCGTTTCGGGCACTCGTTATTGAAACACTCAGGTCAGTGTAAAAAAAGTAGAGTGGGAGCAAGGATAACACTTCCTTATGTCACACCAGGCAGTTGTCTGTGATTTATCATTACTGAGAAACCATTTTGTCTAACCGATTTAATGGATATTTTCAGGATGAATGGCATTTACCATTTAATAGAAATCACTTCATGGAATATCTTTTATTTTGAAATTGGCTATTTTAATGTGTACGGAGATGGCGGCAAGTCTTACTTTAAAAAAAAAAAAATGTTTTAACATATTTATAACAATCCTTTATGCCAGAGACCATTTTTTCCAAATTTCGATATTTTACATTGTCAAACAATTACTTAAGATGGTTTTAGTTCACTGAACCCTCACCACCATCCATTCCTGCCCCCTAAAAATTCCTCCTTATGCATAAACTCCACCCATCCCTGACCACCAAACTCCACCTATCCCTGAACCCTAAAAGTCCTTGCTAACCCTAAACACTGCCAATCCCTTAACCCTAAAAACGTCTCACCCCACCTAAACTACACCCATTTCTCACCACTAAACTCCACCCATCCAATAACCCTTAAAGCCCTTTCTACTCCTAAACTCTGCCCATCTCTTAAACAAAACCTCCCTCACTACCCCTAATCTCCACGCATTCCTGAACCCTAAAAAAACCCTCACCACCCCTAAAAACTAACTATTCATGGCCCCTAAAACCCTTCATCACCCCTAAACTCCTTCATCCCTAAGCCCTAAGCTTCTGCTTGAGAGCGTTCATTGTTTGAACTGCTTATTATTGCAGCGCTTGGTAGAGCATGACGCCTGAGACTCCCGTAGCGGGAGAAATGGGCCCTGTCGAAATTAGCAGTTTGCTTTCGTGGTCTCCTGCGTGACAGTATCGGAGCCTTCCCTCATTTGGCCCGATAGATAAACAAGCCTGCATAGCCAGTCGTGCGTAGCCCAATTAGGTTACCTTTTGGACGTATTTGGGCTACGCATGTCTTGTGCTTTCCCAACGGCTGCCGAAGCTCAGAAAGCCCAGATTCTCGAGCAGAGAGTGTCTATGTGTGAACGCCTGACCGGCTGTAATAATAGTCGGCCCTGGGAGTGAGTGCATGCTCCAAACGTTATTCAGCTCTTTATGCCCTGTGGCTTGGGCTGCAAAAATTACAGAGTACAGCATTGCTGAGGAGCTTAGTGAACTGTTTAAAAATGTGCATGCACGTGGGTGAGCTCCCCCTGACTCCTCCAGTAATCAACTTGTCATTACATATATATATAGTCTTCCAAAAGTAAAATAATTTAATATAAAAAGGAAGAGTGGGTCAGATTTGAAGAGGAGGAGGATGAACCCTATTATAAGGAACAACAGGAAACTGTTTTGGAGGATAACATTGTTGACGCCCTGGATGCCTCGGTCCAGCAGTAGGTCAACAGGGCAATTGAGAATGCCATTCCTAATACTGTACAGCAAGCCTTGGCAGTGGCTCTGAAACCTATCACTAAACAATTAGAAAGCTTCACAAAGCACCACGGGTTTCAAAACCCTATTGATCCCCAGACTGATGCCTCTTCCGGCAAAAGCAAACCCAAGTCAGTGGCATGGCCCCATGCAGGTGTATTAGCTAATTTGCCCCAGGCGACCAAGGCCGAGCAAGGATATTCCACACCACCCTCTACAGAAGGTGTGTGGAAATGTACCTTTTTAAGGGCACACTGGTGCAGGGTCACCTGCTCGTCCACGGGTACGCAGACCAACAAAATAGAGATCATCACTGGACTTGAAGTAAATTAAATCAAGTTTATTAGTCACTCATGAGTGGGACCGCATCCAAACAACATCCTCGAGTGCTGAAGGAACAAGTACACTGAACTCACAAACCATCGTCCTTATATACAGTTTTGTTGCAATGTATGCATATGGACAGAAATGGAAAGAACAATTTTAAACACAGAAATAGCTATCTGCAAACAAGGGCAGATGGATAACCACTTGGTCAGCAAACAGTGAGGGGGAGCAGGAATGCTTATGGCAGCAGTAAACAATCAATAGGTAGCCTCTAAGACCAGGTGCACCGGCAGCTACAAACCCCCCAGCACGTACATTATTGAGCCATGTCAAAAGAGGTCAACTAAAGTTGATGACACAAGCAGGGTGAAAAGGCGAACAGCAGAGGACGAAGGAAATGAAATGGAAACCACAGCCAAAATGGCTGTTGCTTATGCTAATGTAAAATATTACACGTTTCCACAGGTGGAAAAGCAAAGTGTAAGCAGAAGATATACATAGACACTGATAACATTGATACAGAGTCTACTAAGTCAGATACTGAAGGACCCCCAAAAAAGAAGAAAGCGAGGAAGGCGGTCATTCTAATACCCGATAGGACGCCTCAGAATCCGACCACCCCCTTCACTTTTAATCCGGCAGATATTGTTCAACCTCGCTCCTGAGATTGGGCTCCAGCTCCAGAGGTATCGGAGTACTTTCATGAAAACTTCAGGAAAGGTTTCGACAAGGAGGTTTGTAACCGATTGAGGTCGGAGTGCCCCAGACTGGATATTCCGTACAAGGTGGCGGAAGCACCAGACATTGATGCCAGCCTTCTGACCTTTCTAAAAAAGTTTGAGAAGGACCCAAAAAGGGTATTGACCGTGCCTTGCGGGCTGCCAGGACAAATTAAATGATGTGACAGGACCCATAGCCAAGATTCTGGAAATGGCCCTAACGGCAAAAGAATCGTCTAGCCCCGTGGATCCTGACATTCTAGCTTGCTGGACGCAGACACTAATATGTCTTCTGGGGAAAGCAAATTGTGCCATCTCCATGGAGAGGTGTAAATCATTACTCATGAGAATGGACTTTAACTTAACAGAACTGGCTCTGCTGAATCAGGTCCCCTAACAAAGGGTAACCTCTTTCGAGAGAGATTTGTCAAGGATGTATCAAAGTACATAGGCATGTTTAGGTCTCTAGACAAAGCCCAACCCGGGATCAAGAGATCCTTGCGGGCTGCCAGGAATGTGTTTTTATAGACTCAGAGATGGAGGAGTTGCTGCAAAAGTGTGAGGTTGCCTATTGTGACAACGGCGCTCACGGTTTTTGCAGCAACGTCTTCTTGTTGCAAAAGAAGGGCGGTGGTCACAGATTAGTGTTAAACCTAAGGGACTTCAACCACTTCATGGTTTACAAGCACTTCAAGATGGAGGGTATCAATCTTTTAACAGATTTACTCAAAAAGGGAGATTGGATGGTCTGTCTGGACCCAAAGGATGCATACCTGACGAGCCCTATTTTTGCTCCCCATCAGTGTTTCCTGCAGTTTCCGTTGAGGAAACGGTGGTTGGAATATTGTGCCCTTCCTTTCAGGCTTTCCTCTGCTCCATGGTGCTTCACCAAAGTAATGAAGCCGGTGATAGCCCATCTGCAAGAACAGGGCAATTGCATGATAGTGTATCTAGACGATATACTTATCATGGCTCAGACACAAACAGTAGCCATCCTGCATTTCCAGATGACAGTGTCCCTTCTGCAGAACATGGGATTTGTAATCAACGAATCCAAGGCAGTCCTGTGTCCTTCTCAGATGATAGATTTCCTAGGTTTTGTCATATACTCGCAGACAACGGAGTCTTCCCCGATTGAAATTACGGGATCTCAAGAAAGAGCTCACATCGGTGTTAGCCAAACAGACGGTCTCCCTCAGAACGATTGCCAGGATAGTGGGGTAACTGGCATCGTCAATACAGGCTATCTTTCAGGGCCCTCTTCATTATCGGGCTCTTCAGAGATTAAAAATCCAGCACCTTCAGAAGTGTTTTTTGTGCACAAATTTGGTCCTGCTGACGCAGGAAGTCAGGGAAGAAATTCAATTGTGGTTTGGCCACGTAGAAGCGTGGAACGGCAGAGCTATCTTCGGCTCCAAACCAGAAGTCATTATAGAGTCAGATGTCAGCCGATGGGGCTTGGGAGCACGTTGCGGAGATATCTCCACCAGAGGAAGGTGGTCACTTCAAGAACTATCTCTACACATCAACTGTCTGGAGTTGTTGGCAGGGTCGTTTGCGATACAAACACTCTCCCCCAAACAAGTCTCTTGTTGCATCCTACTCAGCAGTGAGATATATCAACAAGTTGGGAGGTACAAGGTCATCTCTGCTGGTGGAGATAGCGAAGGATTTTTGGCACTATTGCCTGAGTCATCAGATATCAGATGTAGCGGAATATATTCCGGGACAGTCCAATACAGTCACGGATTGGAATTCCAGGTATCTGAAGGATTACAGCAATTGGCAACTCCAACCTCGACTGTTCCAATGGTTGCAAGTAGTGGGGGCCCTTGCTAAATAGTCCTCTTTGCATCCAGATTGAATCGACAACTGCAGATGATCTTGAGCGGGAGGCCGGACCCATTAGCGAAAGCAACGGACCCCTTCTCCCAAGATTGGTCAATGAATTTGAATTATGCATTTCCCCCATTCATTCCAATTCCCAAAGTGATGACCCAGAAAGCCTGACAGCAGGCAGAAGTGATTTTGGTGACCCCCTGTGGAAGTCACAGCCCTGGTTCCCGATAATATTGGAGATGAGCTGCAATTTACCCAGGATGCTCCCTTGGTCTCAGACGATGCTCCAGGGCCCTCACGGAGAGCTGCATCCAATGGTAACATTGGAACAGTTGTCCCTGATGGCATGGAGGCTTTCCGGAAACAATGGGAAATGCCAGGCATTTCAGACAAAGCTTACGAATTCATTAAGCAAGCCTGGGCCCCTTCCACGAGGAAGAGATATTCATCAGCTTGGAAATGCTGGGTACGTTGGTGCCTGGAACAGCACGTGGATCCTGTGGGGGCATAATTATCCCATGTTGTGAATTTCTTATCAGTAAAGCTTCAGAAGATTTGTCGTACCGGTCAGTAAATAATTTCAGATTGGCAATATCAGCAAGCCATAGCCAGGTAGACGGAAAGCCATTAGTTATGCACCCAGTGGTGTGTAAGTTGCTTAAGGGAGTCGGAGTGGCTAACCCCCTAAACCAAAATATCCATGTTTGTGTGATGTCTCCCTGGTCATATCCCTCTTTTACAGATGGCCGGATAAAGCTCTACTATCCAGGAAACAATTGTCTGCTAAACTAGCTATGAATTTGTGTTTATCTGCCTGCAGACTCTTCAGATGTGAGAGCTCTGGATCTTACAGGTAGAGTATTCACTCCAGAAGGTGTTTTGTTTAAATTACCGACAGGAGGAAGACATTCTTGCGTAGCATAGAATTTAATGGTTTTCCCAGTAATGTTAAGTTGTGTGTAATTAAATGCCTAAAAGCCTACGAAGAATGCACATGGTCCTTGCGGCCAGAGGGTTCAACACAATTGTTAATTGCATTGCAAAAACCATTCAAGCCAGTATCGGCGGCTACAATAGCCAGATGATTAAATCAGTAATGAAGGAAGCTAGTATTGACACTCAAATTTTTTAGGCTCATTCTGTACGTGGTGCCATGGCATCAAAAACTTTAATGTTGGGTTCAACCATTCAGGACATTATGAGATCTGCTGATTGGTCATCAGAATCTACATTTAAACAATTTTATTATAAACCGGTGGGTAATATAACTGCTGTGGTATTTGATGAGCCTTAAACGAGCAATAATCGAAGCCTCCGGTCCTGTAATAGAATAAAACATTTGCTAGCATTCGCGCCAAGAGTTTTCAATTCTATTAAGGACACAGAGGTGAGGATTACCCCCACCCGATTGTATTTCAATTTGAAAGTGTACTTGTTATAAAACATGACCCACCCGTATGTAATATGCATTGTCTACAGATATTACAGGTTATTCTTTTGATCTTTTCAGGTTCAGAAAAGAAAGGAGAGTGAGGTGCCCTTAGGGTCGGCAATAGTGGACGTCGGCCCAGTGTTTGGTTAAGAAGTTCCATTCATGTTGCAGAATAGACAACAGTGTTTTTTGTTTAATGACTAGTTACGCACTTGGACTAAAAGACTATTGAGCAAAGGAAGAGGCTCTTAGGAAGGGGATGGTGCCTCTTATAGGGTCTGATGGGATATGATTGGTGATGAAGCATCATGGGAAATGTAGTTTTTGTATGTTGAAACGTTTTCATTGGCTGCTGTGAAATTAACAGTAAAGAAAGAGAAGCAATAAACCTTGCCTCTGTGTCCTTAATCGAATAGAAAATTCTTGGCGCGAATGCTAGCACATTTTTTATCCTCCACCACCTTTTTGCAAAAGTTTGGGTTAATTACTGTTACGCTGGAATGAGAGGTTTAGGGAGTTAAAGTATACATGGAAGGGTGCCAATGCTAGTTTCAGATAGACACAGAAAAGGGTGCCTTTTGAAACAATCTTTGGGAATGAAAGACCAAGAATTTCTTTAGCCTTTACCATAGAATGTGCTCCAGGGACAAGAACAAACAATGAATCTCAGGAGGCTGTAGCCAGGTGAGGAAAAATATTTAATGAGAACAGTAGATTTGGTGGTGCACAAACATAGTCTTTTCTCAACGGAGCAGTAAGCTACTGAGACCATTGATATGTAGGTACTTCCCTGGGAGCACTGACATCAAAGGATAAATCGGAGCGACCTATTGGTCTGTTAATTAGGGATCAATTAGTATCTAGACATTTAGCCATTGCTAACTTGTAAAAGTACTACCTTGGATGAAGAAGTTGAAATTATTACCAATATCGAAAGCACAAGGGAATCAAGCAAGAATTAGGCAAAACCAATGAAGAGAATATGTTTGTGGCAAAGGGGAAAAACACTCAGTCAGGGGAGGAGCAACCAGGACTCATGTTGCATCAGATGTCAGTCAAAGTTTCACATAGCAACTCAAAAGGTTTGCCCTGCCACCAAAAAAGATTGTAACAAATGTGGAGCACTTGTCCATTTCAACCAGAGTTCGGCGCTATCACAAAGAAAATTAGAGTAAATGTTATAAAATATGATATAGTGAGTGAGTGTGTAAAAAGCATGCTTTTACCGGGACCCCAGTGCCAGAGCAGCAGACCTCTCGTGAGCAAGGGGCTGGGCTCTCTTCTGAGCATCGACTGACCCATAATCGGCCCCTATATATTTTAATACACACTAACACACATATTATGTTTGGTTGAAATGTGCGAAGGCAAAACAAAAATCACAAAAATGCTCTACAACGGCAATGGAACAACCTTAAAAAGCATGCAGGTGCGCCTCCCCTCCTTCACTAGCCCACGTTTCTGTGGCACAGTTTTAGCTTGAGGTCAAGATTAGATTGAGCGGGCCTTTGAATCTGTCGGTGATGCATTCTAAAGGGTGTGTCAGAATGCAGAACAGGTCTAAGCACATAGAAGCAGAAACGCACAAACGCACTGACAAAGACCGTATCTAAAGGTGTGTGGTTACCTCTCATGTTACTGTATAGAAATACAAAGTTAAACAAAAGGCATGTTTTTTTAATGAAAGTAAACCTTGTCAAACTGCTGTCATTTTGTTAAGAAACCGACTGACGTTCTACATATGGTTATATTTATTTTAACCCAATTTCCGTTGCAAACTAGGTTTTAATTTGTTTTACCTTTAACAGAATTGTTATTTTAAAACGTAGACTTGGACAAAAGTTAAAAAAACAATTGTGTGAATAAAGAGTGTAATAGCAGACTGCTCCTTTATCTTATAAGGGATGAAACAGTAATATCTTATTTCATATTTAGTGTCATGCACAGCTTCCACTGCTTCTAGGTGCCTTAATAAACATGATAATCACACCCAATTCAGGGCATGCAATTTAATCAATGTATGGACTTCTTATAGATGAATGATTACGTTAGCCCTGCTTCTGACTTTCAGATTTGGTACAGATCTATGCATTTGACCCTTGACTTACTGACCTATTTTTAAGCTCTTGGAGAGTTTTGTACTAAAAGTAGAAAAGATAACTATTCTAACACCAGTCTGAAAAGGTCGAATTTAAATCATTGTGCTCAACAAGGAAGCAACCAGCACACTTCAAGTTGCCAGAAATGTATAAAAGATATGGTTGATCAAACTTTTGCAGAGAAGATTACATCAGAAAGAGCAAGCCCAGTCTTCTCTACAGTATTAAGACCTTGTTAGGGGATGAGCTTCGCCTTACCCAATTGCAAGTAGAAAGATGCCAGTCAACTAGGAATATTGAACAGGAGCCAGGGAGTAAAACAGTCTTTCTCTATTGGTTTGTTGTACTTGAGGCATGCTGACATTAAGAACAATACCTTTAAGATCGACTTATCAGGATGTGCCCTTTTCATTCATCGCTGTGTTAAAAAATGAGAATGATAGTGGTGTAGCACTGGTTCCCGATCAGGTTTGGAAGTGGGATAAGTTTATTCGCTACTTTTTGGAAGGTGGCTGTAAAATGTTTTCTTGTAAAGGTAATTAAATTCTCAAATATGATGGCAGCATTTTTTCTTCGGTTAAATAATATAGAATATATTTTTAATTTTAAGGCACGGGTATAAGATAAACAAACACTTTAGACTGGACAATACTGCGCAGTAACCATCTTAGTTGACTGTGATCTTAGGAAGCACCATAAAGGGACCTGCAGAGATGCTCAAAGCTGCAAGCTTACTGAAAACTATAAATTGTGCATCTATCTCTCATAACTCTTCATCCACGGCACTGCTAGGATCTGCATCCCATAACACGAAAACCACACCTCAGTGGTCATCACCCACAACATGGAAACACTTCTTAATTGGATCAAAAACAAAGATAACACCCTTCGAACCACACACTCTACACGGATTATCACGTTCACCACCTAAGTAAGCACTTCAGCTCTTCACATAGGAGAAGTAAGCATAATATTAATGGTACAATACAATATGCTTTGTTATAATCCATACTTTCTTTAGAACGTTCACTGGGATGAAAGATTTTTGCACCTTAAGGGATGCTCTTAGGATGAGACAGCAACAATACTACCTCTGCTTCTTATCGCCTGTTGCTGATCTGCATATATCACCAGGGCCCTGTAGGCAGCAGCTTTGAAGTCTCCTGTGTATCTATTGCTTTCTACTTTTGTTTCAATTGGGACTATTTGTATGACTATGGAGAGAAAAACAGATAGCTGCCCCCCCCGCCAGTGCAGCGGCTCTTCATGAGAGAGAAAGCACAAATTCAGCAGATGCGTAGGAAAAGCAGAAGCTCTCAAGCAAAGGTAGGTAGCAAGAGCATAATCCTTACTGATGTGATCTATTGGCTACCTTCCATTTGAGCATAAAGCCCTACCTAGCAATTTTCCCACCATGCACTGTGGTGTCCTAGCTGCTTATGTAACTAGAAGCACAGATATTATAGATTCCGTACTATCTGTACTCCTAGAGCAGTTAGAAATACAGTAGAATAGATCCACAGCCAGACCGGTCATGCAGACTGATGGCACTCTGGATCTCGAGTCGCAGCAACTGGAACGTGAGGAAGCTAAGGCACTTGTGGAGGTGGTCACCTTTGCTTCCTCCTCCTGCACAGAGTCAGATCGGGTGGATAGCCACAGGCAACAGAGCAGAGACACAGCTGCTACATAATGGAGGTGACCATGTAGATACATTCTTGTGGAAAAGTTGGGCCTTGCGGGAAAGGGGACGTGACGACCTCCTGGTCGTCATGTGGAGACCTGATGAGATGGGTGATCGTCAGAGCAGGTATTGTGCACATCCAGGGGGGGTCCGACACCTGGCCTGGGTGATGGGGCCCCTCCTCCAATCAGCTGGCACCCTGCGAACATCCTGATCATGCTGCACTTCAAAATATGGTGCATGGCGCAATGCAGAGGCAGTGTCAGCAATAGGACCTGGTCGCATGCACACTTGGGTGACACCCCCACCTATTTCTTGCCTTCTTCTAATTCCCTCTCTCACCCTGTACACTTTGCTTTCCTTCCCTCCCTGGTGCGGGGTGTCTGGGGAACATCAACGGAGGATGATATACGGCATTGAACTAACAAGGTTTTCTACTGTCGGGGGCGTTACGGGACACAGCGGGGCTGAGACACTTGTTCACAGAGCTAGACCCACCTTCTGTCTCTTGTGGTCTCTGCTTCTCTTGACTCTAATTTCTCTTCTTTTCCTTCTCCTCCCTTTCCTAAGAAGATGTGTGCAAATCTACGCTTAATGCAGTGAGATACATAGGGTATATGGGAGTGGACATATGAACGGATCCCTCATAATGCTTTCATCACTCGTTCTCACCCCTTAGTTATAGCTTAAGTTACGCACCCAACGCTGACCTCGGACACACACTGAAGTTCTATTTGAGCTATTAGTTTGGGAGGGTGGGTATATTATAATGCGTGGGGAGACATTAGTTGAGTTCAGGAGTGTTTACCAGGGAACGGGTATGGGTTTTGTTCATTGGGTATAGTTATAGTTACTATAGTGGTAAATTGTGTGCCTGAATCTGTTGGGGGATTGGGGAGGGGTGGGACCGGGGTTAATGACACTTTATCAAGCCTGACTCAGTACTTGACCAACTAAAATGGCTATCGTTCTAAACATGAAAGAAAAAAAACGTGTTTCTAAACATTAGGGTGCCGATTCCGATCCGTTAAAAAAAATTACCGTACGACTCGTATCTGTATTTTTTTACGTACGAATCGTACAAGTGCCGTCCCACCGGTGAAGTACGATTCGTACGTGAAAAATACATATGAATCGCTTCGGGAAACGTCTACGAGACGTCCCCGGACAGTTTTACATACAAATCGTAAAACTGAAGTCCGAGCGCGCAAGTACGATCCGTACCACCCTTCCGAAAACACAAGCGCATGGAAAATGGCCCGTACGGAGCGAACGCCGTACAACTCGTATCCGGGTAAACTTGTGCCCAGGATACGAGTCGTATAGCCCCCTCTTCCCCCCCATATGTCAGCACCGTACCCCAGCCCCTTACTTGTACGCACCGTACCCCACCACCGTACCCCAGCCCCGTACTTGGACGCACTGTACCCCAGCGCCGTACCCCATGCCCGGACTTGGACGAACCGTACCCCAGCGCCCTACCCCAGCCCCGTACCCCAGCGCCATACCCCAGCCCCGTACATGTACGCACCGTATCCCAGCCCCTTACTTGTAGGCACCGTACCACACCACCGTACCCCAGCCCCGTACTTGGACGCACCGTACCCCAGCGCCATACCCCATGCCCGGACTTGGACACACCGTACCCCAGCGCCCTACCCCTGTCCCATACATGTATGCATCGTACCCCACCACCGTACCCCAGCCCCTTACTTGTACGCACCGTACCCCACCACCGTACCCCAGCCCCATACTTGGACGCACCGTACCCCAGCACCGTACCCCATGCCCGGACTTGGACGCACCGTACCCCAGCACCCTACCCCGCCCTGTACCCCAGCGCCGTACCCCAGCCCCGTACATGTAAGCACCGCACCCCACCACCGTACCCCAGCCCCTTACTTGTAGGCACCGTACCCCACCACCGTACCCCAGCCCCGTACTTGGATGCACCATACCCCAGCGCTGTACCCCACGCCCAGACTTGGACGCACCATACCCCAGCACCCTACCCCTGCCCCGTACATGTACGCATCGTATCCTACCACTGTACCCCAGCCCCTTACTTGTATGCACCGTACCCCACCACCGTACCCCAGCCCCGTACTTGGACGCACCGTACCCCAGCGCCATACCCCATGCCCGGACTTGGACGTACCGTACCCCAGTGCCCTACCCCAGCCCCGTACCCCAGCGCCGTACTCCAGCCCCGTACATGTACACACCATACCCCACCACCGTACCCCAGCCCCGTACTTGTACGCACAGTATCCCACCCCCGTACCCCAGCCCCATACTTGGACGCACCGTACCCCAGCACCGTACCCCATGCCCGGACTTGGATGCACCGTATCCCAGCCCCGTACATGTACGCACCGTACCCCAACACCGTACCCCAGCACCGTACTTGTACGCACCGTACCCCAACACCATACCCCAGCCCCGTACTTGGACGCACCGTACCCCACCACCATACCCCAGCCCCGTACTTGGACGCACCGTACCCCACCACCGTACCCCAGCATTGCGTATGTACGAACCGTACAACAACATTGCATATGTGAGCACTGTACAACAACATCGCGTATGTACGCACCTTACATACGCTAAAACGACTCGTACAGAACCAGGACACTGTAAAACAGCACAAGGAGGGTCAATTCGACTCGCACAACACCACAAAACACGTCTACAGTAGAAAATACATCTAAAAGACTGACCTGGCACATCCAAACAGGCAAACAGAGGCCCAAACTCACAACCACCTCTTATAACACACCCACCAAAATTTCAAACCCAGCCACACCCACAAATGAACCAATAAAAAGGACCCACACTCACAAACCATGAGCCTTTGCAACAGACCCACTGCTGACAGACACCACACACAAACAACTGCACCCATACACCTTAACTTACACACCTTCACACAACCTCCTTCACACATACCCCTTCTACACATTCACACACACACCTACACATTCACACCCACACACCCACAACCATCCACACCCACACCCCACACCATGCCCACAGACAAGAATCCAAAGTTCACAATGGAGGAGCTGGACATCCTTGTCAACAAAATCATCAGAGTCGAGCCACAGCTCTTTGGAACATTGGTCAGACAGACCAGCATAGCCGAAAAATCACGCCTGTGGCAGAGGATCGTCGATCGGGTGAATGCTGTTGCGCCCATCAGAAGGACCAGGAATGAATGCCAAGCCAGGTGGTACGATCTGCGGAGGGCAGTCAAGTGCAAAATGAACGAGGACTACGCCCAGAGTAACATCACTGGAGGTGGGCTGCCCCGCAGACCGGTACATTACCATCCCTGGGAGGAGAAGGTGTTGGCCCTACTTCCGCCGGTGGGAGTACACGAAGTCGAGGAAGTTGCCGAGCCTGGTGAGTACACAAACAACTTACGTAACATGAGGGTAATGGCATCCACACCCCAACTACAACAAATGCACTCACCTACCCCCAAGCCCTCACCGGACACAACCACACTCAAAAACAACGCTCATGCCACTAACATGTGTATGCCCCATTCACAAAGCAAGGCCATGCCATGTCCCAGCCTACACAAACCACAAACCCAGGACTGGATGTCCGGGATGCTGGGAGGGTGGGGATCACTAAACATATTGTACAACTCAGAAACAGACACCATTGCCCTCAGCCCATATAGGCCAGGTACATACCCATGCACCATGCTCAATGCACAGGGACTGGCAAAGTACTGACAAGGTAGCTGACACTTGGCCCTGCTGTAGGCAGCACAAGGCCCTCCTGTGACCACTGCAAACTCTAACACAAACACAACAAGCTCAGATATCTAGGACAGGAACTCACACTCACTGACATGGCAGCATGCTCCATGGGGGACAGATACATCACCTGGGAGACCCACTGCCAAATCACACTACACCCACCAGCAGGCACCGTCAATCAATCAACAATCGATCAGGGTACTTGTAAGGCGCGCTACTTAACCGTGAGGCTCTCAAGGCACTGAGGGGGGGGGGGTTCCACTACTGCTCAAAGAGCCAGGTCTTGAGGAGTCTTCTGAAGGCAAGTAGGTCTTGGGTCAGTCGTAGGTGGGTTGGGAGGGTGTTCCAGATCTTGGAGGTGAGGTAGGAGAAGGATCTGCCGCAGGCGGTCGTACGTTGGATGCGGTGGACAGCTGCGAGGGCGAGGCTACCGGAGCGGAGCTGGCGGGTGGGGGTGTAGAAGCTGAGTCTGATGTTCAGGTAGGCTTGTCCGGCGTTGTGGAGTGCCTTGTGAGCGTGGGTGAGGAGCTTGAAGGTGATCCTCTTGTCGATGTGGAGCCAGTGCAGGTCACTCAGGAGGGGGGGGATGTGGCTGTGGCGGGGGGCATTGACGATCAGTCGTGCGGAGGCGTTTTGGAAGCGTTGTAGCCGCCGTTGGTGTTTGGATGGGAGTCCTGCGTAGAGTGCGCTGCCGTAGTCCAGTCTGCTGCTGACGAGGGCCTGTGTCACTGTTCTACTTGTTTCGGTCGGGATCCACCTGTAGATCCGGCGGAGCGTGCATAGGGTGTCGTAGCAGGAGGAGGAGACGGTGTTGACCTGCTTGGATATGGAGAGGGATGATGCGAGGATCAATCCTAGGTTGCGTGCGTGGTCGGTGGGTGTCGGTGCTGTCCCCAGAGCGATTGGCCACCAGGAGTCATCCCAGGCTGAGGGTGTGGGTCCGAGGATGCGGACCTCCGTCTTGTCCGAGTTCAGTTTCAGATAGCCACTCCTCATCCAGTCGGCGATGGCCCTCAGACCCTCGTGGATGTTTGTTTTGGCGGTGTGAGGGTCCTTGGTGAGGGAGAGGATGAGCTGGGTGTCGTCGGCGTAGGAGATGTTTTTGAGGTTGTGGTGGCGGGCCACTTGTGTGAGGGGGCCATGTGGATGTGGAACAGCGTCGGGCTGAGGGATGATCACTCACCCCTTACACAAGCACACACCCCCGGGGCAGCCAATGGAGTTACCCACTCTCACAATGGACATGTGACACAACAAGATCAAGCCACAGTCAAAGAAGCATCCAAGCCCAAATTTGACATGTCAAACACCCTGGAGAACATTTCAATCAGTCCCCTGCAACATACCCATCCACAAGTGAACATTGATGTGAATGCTAGGCACATACAACTACCTGGAGGAACTGTGGCAACTAGAATATGTATGAAACATGGATGTCGCATTAAACAGCATTAACATTGTCTCTCTCTCACACACAGGGCAACGTCATGGATCTCCCCCCAACAATGGGGGGGAAGTACCACAGTCCCAGGCTCGGGAGGAACCTGATCCCACCGGCAGCGACACCTCACAACACTCCGCGGATGACCCCAACCCACCTGGCCCCTCTGGTGTCCAAGCCCCTGCAGCACCTGCTTCAGGTACATCTGTGCCAACCACCACTCCCATTACTGCCACATCCCAGGAGACACCCAGGAGCCCTGCCCACACTGAACAACTGAGCCAGTCTGACCTGGAGGGACAAGGTTCGCCGGGCACCCAGGAGGAGGCAGCCAACACCGACACTGCCATCCCTCAGGGGTCCCGTAGACCCGATGTGCCCACAACGGCAGGCCAGGTTTGTGTGGGCAGGGGTGGTGGGAGTGGAGGCAGGCGGAGGCGAGAACCTGACCAGACAGCTGAAGGGACCAGTATGTCACACGTACGCAACATCATGGAGGCATACCGGCGTGACACCAGGGCCATCAGTCAGGTAGTGGCGACCCTCAAAGACATTAAGAAACAGCAGGCCGAGCAACACGCCAGTCAACAACAACACCAAGGACGGATGGAGGCAAGACTGGCTGAGCTCCTGGCGGTGCAAAGGGACATAAGCCATTCACTCCGTCGGATCGCCGCCAACATTGGCAACCCTCCCTGTGACACCAGGCGCAGACCAGCACCAGCCACAGGGTGGGAGGAGGAGGATTCGTCCGACGGAGCGTCCCAAGCATCGTCAAGGCCTGCATCTGAGGGTCCCCGGAGGAAGGTGGGTCATCCACGGAAAGACCGTGAGAGGCAGCGGACCATCCACATCTCCCAGGTCACCTGGTCTGGCACCTGGCCTTCATGCGCAACAGCAGCACATCATTCACTGCCATTCTCTGCCACATGAACTTGCTGGTCACAGTCTGACCAATGATGACCAACACTGTGGTCTGGACTCTGATGACTTCAAATGCCAAGGATCCCATCTCCCCCTGTGAACTTTGGATTCTATGCTATTGACAAACTATTTATTTGTCATTAGATGTTGCAGTCATTTTGCATTAGTCCACAACAAACGTGTGGGTAAATGTCAAACTATGCCTGAGTGTTGAATTAACTCCAGCCATCCATACCCTGGGATCTGAGTCCGGTACAGGACACACATGGGTCACAATGTATCATCCGATACAGCCTGGGAGCCCAATACTCACCCGTGATGGCCACAAGCTGCTGAGGGGGGGGCTTGAAATACTGTGCAGACACACCAATCAGGAAGAGGATGATGAAGGCCTAGAGGTCATGGCTCATGTGGAGGTTCCCGGGGAGGGAGTCCCAGGTATGTTTGTCCAGGTGGGAGAACCATCTCCTTCATGCTGGAGTGTTGTGGATGTGAAGAATGGTGGCCAAGCCAAGTTTGGATGCATAGAGTTGGGCCAACGGGGTCTTGGATGACAGACGTACAAGGTTGATTTTGGGGTCTGGGGTTGTTGACTGCCTCCTGAGTGTGTGTGAGGAGTGTGAAGGTCATCCTGCAGCACACAGTGATCCCTTGCAGCTATCTCAGGTGGACGGTGATGTGGATGGGGTGCGGGATGTTGAAGCTGAGTTGTGCAGATGCACCCTCGATGTGGACAAGTTTCCCGTGAGTTTGGATGTACTTGCTCCGTAGAGGGCGGGGCAGTAGTTGACACGGCTGGTGTTGTGGACCTAGGGGATGGTCTGTCTTTCCTTGGAGTGGATCTATCTGTGGATCATGTGCATCATGCAGAGGGTGTTGCAGCATGAGGTACAGATGCTGGTGATTTGCATGGAAAATGTGAGTGACAAATCCATGATGCACACCATCTTGTGTGCGTGGCCACTGTGTGCTTGTGTAGGGCCCCTGCGGGTGGGACACAAGGAGTTGAGCCAGCTCTAAGGGGACAATCCTCAGATGATTACCTCAGTCCTGTACAAGTCCAGCCTCAGGTGGCTGATGTTCAGCCATTCATCCACGGACATCATGCCTTCTTGAATGTTGGAACTGGCAATGGCTGCGTCTTTGGTGAGGGTGAGGAGCACCTGGGTGTCAATGGCATACGACATGATGATGAGGTTGTGTGCGCATGTGATGGTGGAGAGGGGGGTCCTGGACACATTGAAGATTGACAGGCTGAGAGATGATCCCTGGGCCATGTGCCAGATTACGCCACTATACTACATGCTGAAGGCTTGAGTCCCACTCCCATGGCCTTGCTGGTGGACGGAGCCGGTGTGGAGCAGGAGGGACATGATCTGGTTGGTGTGACAGGGCCTGGAAGGCGAGGCAGCACTGTGTAGGCAGTTAGAGTTGCACACTCAGCATGCAAAGGTGTCGTGTGTGCGCTTAGGGTATGCCTGAGAGCAGGCGGTTGAATTTCGGATAGACATTGCTTGGAGGGTGGCTGCAACATCAGACTGTAGTGTGATGTGGGTCATGCAAGGACATGAGGGTCGTGCAATGTGCACGTTGCATGTGCTGACGGTCCTGCCTTTGGCACGGCGTGGCTGCAACAGTGGCACAGACAAGATGATGACAGCCAAATGAATGGGTGGAGGGGGGCAGGGAGGAGCATCTTTGAGGCGTGTGTGTTGCTGAATCCCGCTACTTTGTGGGCCCTTGCTGCAGGGGCCGCAGCAGCAGGCGGCATGTCCTGGAAACTATGCCAAAAGTAGCACACAAAGACAAGGATGTCAGAAAGGACAACTGCAACAGGCGTATGTAAAGGAAGGAGTGTCCGGTTACCCATGGCACACCCAGAGAAAATGGATGCACAATCACCAAAGATGACTGACACAGGATCAGGAAACAGAAGGCCGATCCGCGCACAGGATACACACCCTCAGCAGGCGTTGACTGCCCGTCATGGGGACCAACATGCCCAAATACATACACAACCATGGACTTCATGCACAATCGAGATTCTAACCCATGAAGAACTGCATGCATGTAGCCAAACTACACATAGACTCATATGCACAATGTTTGACAACTATGCCAGAGATGCCGCATGCAAAGTGGCAAGAGACCTGCATTGACAGAGATGAGGCACCTTGGAGGGTGAGGAACCCCTTTATTACTCAGGCTCACACTAAGGGAAATGCATCAATATGAACAGACTCACAGGTCATTTGGCTGAACATGTGGGACCTACACTGGACACCCCCTTCACAATACAGATGTAGTAAATCCAAATGGCCTGGCACACAAGTTAAGGGGATGAGCCAAACACCCCCTGCTGCACACGGAGAGGCTGCAATTCTCCATTGAGCCTCTTATGGGGATGTCCCACAGTATGTCCACCCGTAGCATCCCGTATGTTTCTGAGGGAAGTTTTACACACATTGATGCCTTCATCAGAATCCACAAACCATTACAGATGACTGTCACGAAGGTTGACTATCAATTCATGGGAGTCATGCTACATGTCATGTGCCCCATGGTGAGTCGACATGTATGCATGGTAACCCAACATGCACAGGAGCAGTCCCCACACATTCCAAACACGTAACACCCCCAAAATGCCTTGCTGCAATCCTCACCCAAAATGACTTTTCCCCATGTCCATGCATGGAACGCTGATTCAGCACACGTTACAATACTCATGAGGAATAGCAGGAGGCCAACGATGACATGACCAGACAACATGCGCAAGAACCTGTGGATGACAGACACACAAGAAGTCAGCTAAAAGATTGTTATCCGCATACATGGTCATTTACTCTACAGGAATAATGTTGTCACCATGCGATTTGAAAATTTAGTGGAATGACATCATCACTCGAGTGACACATCAGAACACACATCTAAGTCACTTAGCATACAGTCAGCTGGACACACACATTGCAACACATGCCACACAAGGCTCCAAGCGTGCACACTCAGACCCAGTGACTCACCATTATGAGAAGAAGTTGCGTATGAGCTGACTCCGGATATCCTCCTCCTCCTCAATTGCCTCGTGACCAAGCCCTTCATCCTCCATGGGTGGATGTTCCTGCTCATGCTGCTCCAGGATGAGTGGCACTGCCTTCTCCACTGCCATGTTGTGCAGCATGCAGCACACAAGGAAGATTTTGCAGACCTTTGCCGGTGCATATGGGAGGGACCCGCCTGTCTTGTGAAGGCACCGGAATCGGCTCTTCAGGAGGCCAAACGTCCTCGCAATCACTCGCCTGGTCTGCCCGTGTGCATTGTTGTAACGGTGATCTGCAGCTGATCTTGGGTTGCGGAGAGGCGTCATCAGCCATGGCATGTTGGGATAGCCAGAGTCCCCTACATGGAAACATCATGTAAATAAGTGGGTCAGGAGATGCCGTAAGATACAAAGATACCGCAAAACACAGGACAAACAGAGTATACCCACCAACAAGACATGCTCATTCGTTGTGCAGCCGCAGCATCATTTGTGGCACCCTGCTACGCCTCATGATGTAGGCATCATGTGCTGACCCTGGAAAACGTGCACAGACATGGGAAATCAGCATGTCAACAAGACACACCACAAGGGCATTAATAGAGTGGTAATGTTTACGGTTGCGATAGGCAATCTGCTGTGCCTGTGGTGGTACCAAAGCCACATGTGTCCCATCAATGGACCCAATGACATGGGGCATCCCTCCCAGGGCATAGAAATCACCCTTGACACCTGTCAACTCCTCAGGAGTCGGAAAATGGATGAATTCATCCAGGTGCTCCAACATGGCTGCCAAAACATCATGCAGGACATGGCTGAACATCGTCTGTGACATGCCACCAACATCAGCTATGATGAATTGAAACGTACCTGTGGCAAAAAAATGTAGGGCTGACATCACCTTCATCTTGGGGGGTCAGCGCAGTAGGATACCTGTGTCGTGGTTGGAGGTGTGGTGCCAGCTTGGCGGTCAAGTCCTCAATCAACTGTTGGGTGAATCTGTAACGGCGTATGCAGTCACGTTCCCTCATGGCACCCAAGTCTGGCATTGGTCTGGGGACAGGCGGTGCCCTACAGAAAATTTGAATGAATAACGAACAGTGAGAACATAACAACATCAATGTCAATGAACTGAGCACATGCTCAACTGCTAATACACATCTGATAAATACAGAGTCTGGTCTGTGCAATACATCCAGGACATGTATGTCAGCCAGGTGATACTCCTACGAAAAGCCAGCTACACCCGTTGATTGTCAAGTCTACATGACATGCCCTGAAACGAGCTGTGGGCCAGTGTCAGTGAACAGCCAGAGACTTCACAAGAGTGACATACATCCACATATCAGCATTTGAAGGATGTCATCTCATACAGACAGCTGACGGCAAGCTAGACGCACAGATCACATGGAATGTCAAATGTACAGATCACACACATTGCGATGAAGGGGTACAAATGAAATCAGAAAACACAGACATTGAGACGACGCAGATATGTCCTCATGTCAAAATATCATGTTCGATGCATAGAGACACACGTTACGTGGAAATCCACATGTGGCATGGTGTGCGTAGATGTGTGCCATGCCCATCTACACACAGACACATGTTGGATGCAGCAACAGCAGATGCAGTTGACGGAACACCAACAGCAAGCTCATGGGAACACATGACACACACATGACATAGTCACATCGGTGCACGCTGGTCGTGAAATGTCATTTGTGTCCCTGTCCCTGGCATCAGGGGACAGTTGCAGGTGGTGGTGACTGTGCCATACCAGTGATGCTGTGCTTGACACATTTGTACTACATGCACACATGTGCAAAGTGTGAAGGGGAAGTGTGCCACATAGTGCCCCATCACACATGACATGTGTACACAGGTGATCACACATCAATTGTGCAAATACATGAGGAGACATGTGCAATATCACTGCCTGACACACCTAGGCCCTGCACATGTAGGACAGCAATGACAATAACTTGATGTACATCCTGGTGCGAGTCTGAGACCTCCATTCCTTTCGTGTGCGCATCCTATCAACAGTGTAAGCGTGTGAAACGCACCGTACACACGCTCTGAGGGCGTGTGTACGGTCCGTATCACTAGAGTTTTGTGGCCGTAGGAGTACGCGTGGTACGGACCGTACAAGTACGGTCTGTATCACTATAGTAGTGGTGCCATAGGAGCACGCGTGGTACGGACCGTACACACGTACGTGTACTACCAGTGCCTACCCGTACGTGTACTACCAGTGCGTACCTGTATGTGTAGGCACTGGTAGTACATGTACGTGTAGGCACTGGTAGTACATGTACGTGTACTACCAGTGCCTACATGTACGTGTACTACCAGTGCCTACACGTATGTGTACTACCAGTGCCTACACTTACGGGTATGCACTGGTAGTACCCGTACATGTAGGCACTGGTAGTACATGTACGTGTACTACCAGTGCCTACATGTACGTGTACTACCAGTGCCTACACGTACGTGTACTACCAGTGCCTACACTTACGGGTATGCACTGGTAGTACCCGTACATGTAGGCACTGGTAGTACACATACGTGTAGGCACTGGTAGTACACGTACGGGTACGTGTACTATCAGTGCGTACACGTACGTGTCAAACGCACTGTGCAACTGGTGCCGTAGGGGTACGTGTGAAACGCACCGTACCTGTGTGTGGATTTGAACATTACATAGGGGACACATAAGGGACAAGTATTAGGCACTAAATGCATGCTGGTTGTCATGGATACAGAGTTTTCAGTTCAAATTTTTCCATCAGGTGTCCTGGAAAAGTCAGTTGGCCACAAAATACAATGTTGCAAAGTGGTTGTTGACTAGACATGATGCTCAAAATTTGAACGATGCAAATGCTGTCACTGGTGTATGTGGAAAGGGATTGGAGTAAACGTAAGATGCGAATGAATCTGACCAATCACTATGTACTCCTCCAAATGAATGCCCCTCAGCAAGACAGATATAAGTCAGCCAGAACCCATGAGAGGGCACTTGCCTGCACAACTTTCCTGTTGACAACACTGCTGCTGTCTGTGCTTCCTCTAGCACCATGTCAAGGTCTGTGGAGAGGGCCCAGCCATTCACCCCGGAGGAGAATGAGGCATTGCTGGATGTCATCCTCCCACAGTACACCAGCCTGTATGGGAGACCAGGGGAGCAGGTGAGTGCTGACTCCACTACCTTTGACTGTGCACCTTTTTTGTGACTGTCACTTCTGGCATTGTGTCCAGGTGTGACAGACATGCAATGTTGTTTAGAGTGGGTCCCGGGGGGGGGGGGAATGGCTTATGTCTCCCATGCAGAGCATGATGTAGTTCATGTGTGCACTCCTCACTTGCATTGTGCTTACTGTGACATTCACTGCATAGTGCATGACACATTCAGCCTGGCTAATCCTTTGTGGCATTTTTTGTCTATAGTCCTGAGGTGATTCAGTGGTCCCCCCGGTGTGACAGGTTACTGTACCCACAGATGTGTGTGAGTTGAGTGGAGCTGTGCTGAGAGTGTCCAAGTGATGTATACACCCCCTGGACATTGATGTGTGTGAATGTTCCTTGTCATGTGGGTGAGTGTCTATGTGAAGTGTTGCACCACAGCTGCATGGAGGAGGCAACACTCTACCCATCTGATGTGAGAAGTAAGCCGTGCTGTGTGTCTGACTTGCTGAGCTCGCCCCACACCTGTGACACCCCACAGGCAAGTGGCACATGTGCAGAGTGAGCTTTGTATCCGCTGTTGCCAATGGCAGGTGATTGATCTGTGCCTGTGTGTGTCTGTGTACTCTGCTGAGGTTGCGTCAGTGGCATGTAACTGCTTGGAGGTGCTGTCCATCAGCCTGGTGTTGCTTGTGATGCACAGTGTGTGCCATGATCATGGAGTGTGTCGCACCCCTCATGCCACCTGTGTACTTTAAATGCCATGTAGTGCATTGGGGCTTCCACAGAGGCCAATGTCCATATGACGAAAATGCTATTCCTTGGCAGCATCCTATGCCCTGTTCAACATATCAAAGATGTTCAAATGTGTGTCTCTCTGACATGGAGCAGGTGTAGTGATGTTGTCTCACGTTGTCATCCTCACAGGTAACTGCCTACGTGAAGGAGGAGATCTGGAAGCGGGCCGTCAGGGCCGTGAGATCGGTGGAGGGTCGCAGTCGGCGCCTATCCCAAGTCAGAAAACGGTGGCAGGACATCCGGTGCTGGACCCGGAGGATCGCCGGGGTCCTGTTGGGGGACTCACCTCCACGCCCCCACAGCGGGCGCCGATGCCTGACCCACCAGATGAGGCGTGTCCTGGCGGTGGTCTTCCCTGACATGGATAGGCGGTTACAGGAGAGACAGCAGCAAGGAGGGGGTAGGTACATGTGTGTTTGTTGTGTGTCACCAACTTTTGGGAGTGCTCAGTCGCCTGGATACACTGCCAGGGTTTATATGTGCAGTGCATAACCTGTTCCCCCAAGTCAACCGGTGCTGTTCTTCCTCCCTTCCCCTCCTTGACATGTGTTCCCTGGTCTTTGTGTAATCACTATTGCACATGGTCATCTAGGCTGCCAGTTAATCCAAGTGCACATTGCTTTCTGCATCATGTGTGGGGGTGGTCTGTGACATGTGTTAGTACCTTGCCTGTGCCCTGTCCTGTTCAGTCATTTGGGGGTCCATATTTGTTGGCACTGATGCTGAGTCTCAACATAGGAGTGTGAGGTTTCAAATTAACAGACTTGCAGCATGCATGACCGATGTTGTGGCCTCAGACATGATGTGCATGAGTGGGAGATATGCATAGTGCTGGGACGGTTGCTCATGTTACAGTCAGATCCTTCCAGGACCATGGAGCAGTGTGCCCACTACAGTCCCCTGAGACACCCTTGCCTCGGAATCATGTATGTCATCCAACACTGTGCCCATTCTCTGTGTGTTCAGCATAGGTTGGCCTCTGTGGCATTGTTCCCTGGCCTCATTTGTATTTATCTAAAGTGTGCTACATGTGTCCACTGGACAGGGTGACCCCATTTGGCTTGTGCATCCTCACACTGGGCAGTGCCTGTGTGTCTATTTACAACTATCTGTTGATGGTTGTTTGTGACAAATGTGTGTTGGCAGCCTCACGAGGTGATGTGGAGTACATTTTGGAATTCTTGATGCACATTTTTGTAAACCCTGATTAAGAGGTGTCACTTCTTGATCTGTCTCAATCACATTGTCTCAGGTATGGGGGGTTTGTGCGGGAGAGGCCTACATGTCCAAACCTTATGTCTCCTTGCCAGGTCTGACCTGTGTGTGATAATTGTCTGGACAGACACTCAACATGCAGTGACCCAGTGATGTTGTGCAGGCTTTCATGTTTGTGCTTTTCAGCATGTGTCAAAAGTTTAAATACATGATTCCTGCTCATCCATTTTTGGCACCAGTGTGTGGTCCAGATGCTACGTAGTTTGGTCTTTGTGTGCTGACATCTGTGTGGACATTCTTGCTTGCCATGAGGGTGTCTCCTCAGTGCAGGTGTGCCTTATTCCGACACAATTGCAGGCCCATTAGCTTATGCATTGTCCTGTGTTTGGACATGTGTGCCACTCCACATGACAGGCAGTGGGTCAGATGTGTTGCGAACTGTGTCATCATGGTACGCATGGCCATGTGACAGGTGCCATGATTCAAGTTGTTAGTCAAGAAGTCTTGTACCTTCGCACTCACTACACTTGTCAACATGTCTTCATGTTTTCAATGCTTGACTTTGATGTTTTGTTGTGAGGGACAATAATGTGCCTGCATGACAGATGTCTCCCAAGGAAGTGCACAAGAAACCACCTTTACACTTTCAGGGGACACGCTGGCACATTTTTAAGAAAGGCACAGTTCGAATAAGACTGTTTTTCAGATTATACATATCCATGTTCCCACAGTATGGTGGCATTTGGGTAAGTCCTTGGTTGTTGCTGATACCAACTTCCGAGGGTCAAGTCATCCAGACCAGCGTGGTGCCATGTATATATACTTACTGAAACCCCATTTCTTTCTAACAGTGGCTTCTTTGAATAAGGCTGGCAGCTCATACAATGACTGTGTAAATGTAGTTTTGTGTGCACTCCTTGTGTGACTTCTTTTATACAGGCACATGTGTGTTCTGTTCACAAAGTGGCACATTCACACATTCTAAACATGTAGATTGTGTAAAGTGGTGTGATTCCCAAGGGATCACAATGTATTTCGTTTGGGTTTCCAAAGTACTTACAGGTCTCTGAGTGTGAGGACACCTTCAGCACTGAGGTCTGTTATTTAGCCTTGGGTGCACCAATACTGTTTCTTTCACAGTAAACAAGAGGTGGCATGCCTTCATAGTATTGCTGTGATCAACTGTTCCCAGACACTAGCTTCTCAGTATATTTCTAAATCAATTTTTTGGCTGTTGTGTCCTATTTTTCCTTGTTTCCAAGTGGCATGGTGGGTCAACCAACTGGGGAGTACATGGCTTACATATGTGCGGAGTTTTCTAGATGTTACTCATGATGCATTGCCTGATATGCACTGTGACCTATTTTGTTTGGACTCATGTGTCAGATGTATACAGGTGACTGATTATTTTCTGTAACTTCACCTTGCCCACAGCATCATCAGAGGACACCGAGGGAGACACCTGCACGGACCTGGAGGAGGGATCCAGCACCGCTGCCACCACTGCTGGCGAGTCTGCGGGAGCAAGTGGCACGGCGGGCGAGGGGAGTCAGGCGGAGGACCTGTCTAGTGGCAACACTGACTACGACGCTGACGGGTCCGATGCTGAGCTCCTCGAGCGGGCGGAGGCTGCTACAACACCTGGCAGCAGCACAACATCTGTCACCGCCTCCTCCATTCCCATCACCGCCCTCCCAGTTGCTCCGGTCCCTTCTGTCCGTGCAGGGCACCACCATGTCTCCTTCGTGCCAGGCACCGCACCCCCTGCCCCTGTCAGCCCTGCTGCCCTCACTGCAGAGTCTGTGGACATTCAGCGGCAGTTGCAGGTTGGCCAGACATCGAGGCTGAATGTCTTCCATGGCCACACCAGACTGCTGACACAGATGGTGTCGTTCATGGAGGGCATGTCAGCAGCGATGTCTGAGCAACGGATGTTGCTGAGGTCCATGGACTCTTCACTGACGGCAGCAGTGAGTCTCCTGCAGCGCTTCGTTCCCCCCCACCCCACCCCAGCTCCATCCACACTTCCCACTCTCATGCCTGTCCCATGCACACCCAGACATTCCCAAGCACGCACCACACCAGACACAGGCAGCACACCAACACGTAAGGGCAAGCACACACCTCCTGGCACGCACACTCAGGGGGATAAAGGCACACCCACTGGGTCTGGGGCACACAGGCATACACGCAGCCACAGTCTGAGTCCGCATGCCTCACTACCCAGTCCCTCCAAAAGCACTCCCCTTGGCTCCCCTGCCACACAGTCAGACAAGGAGAGCTACATGTCTGTGCTGGGCCTCAGCCCCACTGGGTCACCAGCCCGCAAACGGGCAAGGCACCCCCCGGGTAGGGGAGTTGAGTCCCCCCATGTCCACCCCCTCCCCCTCCCCCAGTAGCGCTGCACCCCATCCCTCCGACCCCCCCCTCCTTTGTGCCTGTGGTTTCTTCCGGTGCAGGGGATACTCTGGACGCCCTGGCAGAAGTGTCCAGCGCCGAGCTCACCTCCACCTTTGGCGCTGCCCCACCCCCTTTGGTGGAGGCGTCCGAAACCTGACTCACAATTGTGGGCATTGTATCTGTGGGAACTCCACCCTATTCCTTCCATGAGAGACAACATCTTGGTGGCTGTCCCAGCACCTGTACATTCCTATCAGTGCTGGGATGTGCGTGACAGTGTGTGTTCCCTTTGGCTCTCTTAGTTTAGTAGGCATTGACATGACTATACAGTCTTGTGGCATGATCTCTGTGTGTGTATTGTGCTGCATCCGCCAGGGGTGGGTATGCATGTGTCATTTGTCCTCACACCCACATGTGGTGTGTCATGCAGTGGGGGAAAGACATCCATCCTCATGGGAGTGGGACACTGCTGTCAGTGATGTGTTGTTATGGCACTATCAACATAGTCGAAAATTAGGGATGCGTACATACACCCATGGAGCTGTGGTCATCTGATCATGATGTACCCACCCCCATGTCTCTGTCCACTGCTGGTATTCCTCTGCACCCACCCCTCACATGTCTCTGTCCACTGCTGGGAGTGATAGGCACCCACCCCCATGTCTCTGTCCACTGCTGGGAGTGATAGGCACCCACCCCTCACATGTCTCTGTCCACTGCTGGGAGTGATAGGCACCCACACCTCACATGTCTCTGTCCACTGCTGGTATTCCTCTGCACCCACCCCTCACATGCCTCTGTCCACTGCTGGGAGTGATAGGCACCCACCCCTCACATGTCTTTATCCACTGCTGGTATTCCTCTGCACCCACCCCTCACATGTATCTGTCCACTGCTGGGAGTGATAGGCACCCACACCTCACATGTCTCTGTCCACTGATGGGAGTGATAGGCACCCTCCCCTCACATGTCTCTATCCACTGCTGGTATTCCTCTGCACCCACCCCTCACATGTCTCTGTCCACTGCTGGTATTCCTCTGCACCCACCCCTCACATGTCTCTGTCCACTGATGGGAGTGATAGGCACCCACCCCTCACATGTCTCTGTCCACTGATGGGAGTGATAGGCACCCACACCTCACATGTCTCTGTCCACAGCTGGGAGTGATAGGCACCCACCTCTCACATGTCTCTGTCCACTGCTGGGAGTGATAGGCACCCACCCCTCACATGTCTCTATCCACTGCTGGTATTCCTCTGCACCCACCCCTCACATGTCTCTGTCTACTGCTGGTATTCCTCTGCACCCAACCCTCACATGTCTCTTTCCACTGATGGGAGTGATAGGCACCCACACCTCACATGTCTTTGTCCACTGCTGGGAATCCTAGGCAGCCTAACCCACCCATCCACCCACACCCTTGGTGCAGTACACTGCTGTCCTGGGCATACACATACCCCAATATACTGGTTATATGCTGCACCAGGCCCTAAGCCAACATTCGTGGCGTGTGTACGCCTTGTATCACAAATGTACTGGTGCCCTAGTGGTACGGGTGATGCGGTCCGTACCCCCGCATTCATAGGTTGGGTACGGTCCGTACCACGCGTACCCCTACGTCACCACTACAATGGTGGTACGGACCGTACCCACGCTCTGAGGCCGTGGGTATGGTCCGTTCCACCATTGTAGTGGTGATGTAGGGGTATGTGTGGTACGGACCGTACCCACGCCCTCAGAGAGTGGGTACGGTCGGTACCACCATTGAAGTGGTGACGTAGGGGTACGTGTGGTACGGACCGTACCCACGCCCTCAGAGCGTGGGTACGGTCCATACCACCATTGTAGTGGTGACATAGGGGTACGCGTGGTACGGACCATACCCACGCTCTGAGGGCGTGGGTACAGTCCGTACCACCATTGTAGTGGTGATGTAGGGGTACGCGTGGTACGGACCGTACCCACGGCCTCAGAGCGTGGGTACGGTCCGTACCACCATTGTAGTGGTGATGTAGGGGTACGCGTGGTACGGACCGTACCCACGGCCTCAGAGCGTGGGTACGGTCCGTACCACCATTGTAGTGGTGATGTAGGGGTACGCGTGGTACGGACCGTACCCACGGCCTCAGAGCGTGGGTACGGTCCGTACCACGCGTACCCCTACATCACCACTACAATGGTGGTACGGACCGTACCCACGCCCTCAGAGCGTGGGTACGGTCCGTACCACGCGTACCCCTACGTCACCACTACAATGGTGGTACGGACCGTACCCACGCTCTGAGGGCATGGGTACGGTCCGTCCCACCATTGTAGTGGTAACGGGTACGCGTACACGTCAACTTCCGTTGTTGCGGGACGCAAGGATTGGTGGACACGCCCTCCGAAGTGACCAGACCCTGGAGGTAATATATGTCCTCCATATTGTACGTTTTAATTTGTGTAGGCGGTATGTTTCATGCCCCTCACCCCCCTTGACCCATGGGTGTTGTTCTCACCTTCTGCGGCGTGTGCGTCGGGTTCGGTGCACCAGGTCGTAGGTTAGGAGGGCCGGGATGACACGTAGGATGGGGTCCATGGCTGTCCGTCACGTACCGGTGCTCCTGAATCGCGTCGTCCTCAATTTCCCGGGAGTTTTTGGCTGCCATAAAAAATGAGCCGTGCGGAGTGACATAGACACGAATCGTACTTGCTGGTCCGTAAAACGCTGCCTGACTCCGTACGGACGTCACGTACGCGATGTCCCGGATCAGAATTGTGGGTATTTTTTAGCCGCACGTAGTTTTTTACAAATCGTACGGAAAATATATTTCTGTACAAATCGTACTTGCTGGTTTGTAAGGTGGATTTCCCGGATACGAGTCGTACGGAGAATACGCTCCGTACGACCATTCGTACCCGGGTTTTACAGGATTGGAATCGGCACCAGAGTATTAAATATAATTTCTGTCAGAATTAGGTTCAGAATTAAGGGGCTGATTACGATGTTGGTCGTAAAGCCTCTGACCTTAGGTCGGAGGGTATACGACCGACATCGTCGGTTTCAATTCCGACTGGTTGACTATGATACAGCTGGTTGGAATTGAAACCAGCCCGTCATTCCGTCTGTGTTCCGACGGGCTCCTTGAGCCCGTCGGCCAGTCCGAATCGACCTGTAAGCCATATCGACGGCAGTCTATGCCATCCGGATTACGATGCACCGTTTCCGGCAGGGTTTCCATCCTGGCCTTTCCGTCATGGAAACCCTGTTGGAAAGCGCGTTTGGGGCCTCTAGCAGGGCCCACTTTCACTTTCAGCCTCTGTTTGGGGTGAATGCCCCCCTGTTAATCCCCGCACCTTGTGGCAGGCACCTTAAGGTGCTTTCCACGGGTGCACAGATTAACAAAACCAGACCCCCCAGGATATAGCGGCATGGATTCGCAAATTTAGCGGCACAAATATGGAAATTTAGCGGCACAAATATGGAAATTTAGCAGCATTTTTGCGGCACTTTATTTTACTCATAATCATTAATTTTCAGCTTTAAATCAATGGAAACTCTTTTAGCAGAGTATTCAACTCGCTGTTGTTTCACCCCTTCTAAGAGCCCCTGCAGCTCCACTCTGCATTTGTCAGTGCGTTTCTGTTTGTGCACCTCTGTCTGTGCGTCTCTGTCTGTACCTCGGTGTCTGTACGTCTCTGTCTGTATGTCTCTAACTGGGCATCTGTTTCTGTGTGTGTCTCTGTGTGTTCATTTCTGTCTCTGCATCTCTGTATGTACGACTTTGTGTGTGGGTCTTTGGATGTGTTTCTTGGTCTGTGTGTGTCTCTGGATCTGTGTGTGTTTCTGTCTCATTGTGTGCACTCTGTCTTAATGTATGCGCTCTGTCTCCGTATGTGCCTTTGTGTGTTGTGTGTGTGTGTGTGTATTTCATTTTGCCACATCAATTGTTTGTGATTCTCTTTCTTTTCCCTGCAAGCCCTTTAACCATTCGCTCAATTCATCTGTTTTTGTCCCTGTGGATTTTTCTACACTGGATGGGCGAAACACTACATTCCTCACTATCTCCTGCCTACTTAGGTCTTGCCCCCAACATTTCTGGGTGTCCCTTAGGAATGTCTGCTTTGAGCACACAACCTGGTTCAGGTGTCACAGAATCCCAGGGTTTTCCAAAAACGTATTACTGCCTAGACTAGTTGTTTTTCAATCAATGTCTTAACAGTAATCTTAAAAAGATTGATTGAAAATTTGCTGATATCACCGTTAAGTTTAAATGGTACCTAAACCGCCAACAGTTATGGGGACTCAGCAAATTTCTTTACCTTGGCGTTTTGCTAACTGGAAGAAGAAGTTGTATATTACGCATAAAGCGCCATTAGTTTAGAGCTCTGGGGATTTCATATCTAATATTAAAACATATTGTACATACAGTAAAGACACAAATACTCCCATGAGACCTGTGTGAGCATGCTCCATATGAAACCTGGGTTTATGGGCACATTATGGCAAGACCCCTTTTTGCAAATGAACAAGGGTTATACAAGCTAGAGGGAAAATTCCAGTGCCCAGAATTGAATCTAAGAAAGAGTATCCCGGGAGCAGCAAATCACTGTGAATTGGTATTCGTACCCTCAAAAGTATGGGTGCTTTTCCAGCACTTACCTTTATCAGGCTCTTCTGGAAAACTGCGGTTCCCGGGTGAACACTGGTTTCTTGTGAGGACTATTTGAGAGGGTTACTTGAGAGAGCGGTCACAGTTATAAGGGGATCCATGGTGACAATTGATTACGTGGCGGGTCCTGTAAAAGTTCCCTAATGAAATACTTGAGTCTGAACTGAAAAACAAGTAGCCATGAGGAAGGACACTAAGAGATGTTCGATTTATGATATTATTTTTTTGGTTCCTCGAGCCCTCAAACAGGAGTATGTATTATTTAATAATAGGTGTATGGTCGGGCAGCTTATGGAATTAAGCGTGGGTCAGGTACATTTAGGGAATTTGCATGCAGTTGGAAGGGACTTTACAGAAAAGAGATAAATACTTTCCCAATTTGTCACATATTTTAATGTAGTTTGAGTGACAGTTTGTTAAATGAACGTACATCAATACCTAAATAAATTACATTAAAAAAGAGAGGATTGCGAAATAACACCTGCCACTGTCTGGGTGTTTAGCCTGAGTTCAAGTCATCATAACAGACAGACGCACAAGTTACAAGTTACAAAACATAGTGCAAGGCCGATTTCGCAGGCACTTTTGTAAAAATTGCGGCATTTCTACAAAAGTGCCGATTTCGCAGGCACTTTTGTAAAAATCGCGGCATTTTTACAAAAGTGCCGATTTCGCGGCAAGCCGCGAAATCGCGAAATCGCGAAATCCTGGAGGGTCTGCAAAACCTCCCATTTCCCTATGGGAGCTTGTGCTGCGGCGGGTTTACGGCCGTAACACATGCTCCCATAGGGAAATGTGGGAATGTGACCCCACATGATTAGGCGGTCGGGACCGCTGACCGGATATCGGTCGGTCCTGTTTCCGCCATAGTGTCCGTTGGAGGAAACTCCAATCGATATCGTAATCGGCTCTTAGGAATGCAATTGAAAACATATTTTGTTTTAAATTACCACACAAAAACATATAAATTGAGCCGCCCACCATTTTGTGCTCAGTGGATCACTGACTTACCTGCTGCCCACATTCATCGGAGCAAGGAGAAAAAAAAGACAGATTGCTTTTGAACACTGACCAAGTAAGAAAAACAGTGACAACAAACACACATACAAATAATTCACTAAAACCCTTAAGCATTTGGTAATATTTATTTTTTTAAATCCATAGACTTTTGCCTGCCTCTCTACAGGACACTCACAAAAGTTAGCGTATGTTATCGATTAGTATTAAAAAAACATTTTCATAAAATAAATACATAAACAAAATTACTGAGGTGGGATTTAAAATTACTAACAGTAGTATGTCAGGGGCTGTCATTTAGAAAATGTGTGCAAATAATTTTCCATAGGGCAGATGCTGGAAAGTGAAGGCAATCAAAATTACTAATCCAACTCCAACAAGAGTTTACCTCATGGTGGGTGCTGGTTGTGGTTAAAAATACTATTCCTACTCCGGCAGGTGTTTGTCTCAGCGAAGGTGCTGTATGGTTGTGGAGGGTTATAATTACTATTCCTACTCTGACAGGTGTTTGCCTCAGGGAAGGTGCTGGATGGTGGTGGGGGCAACATTAGTATTCCTACTCCAACAGATGATTGCCTTAGGGAAGGTGCTGAATGGTGGTGGAGGGTTAAAATTACTATTCCTAATCTGAAGGTTGTTTGCCTCAGGAAATGTGCTGAACAGTGGTGGGGGCAAAATACTATTCCTACTCTAACAGATGTTTGCCACAGGGAAGGTGCAGGATGGTGGTAGGGGTTAAAAATACTATTCCTACTCCGACAGGTATTTGCCTCAGGGAAGGTGCTGGATGGTGGTGGAGGGGTAACATTTATATTCTTACTCTAACAGGGATGGTGCTGGATGGTGGTAGGGGGCAAAATGACTATTCCTACTCTGACAAGTGTTTAACACAGTAAAGGACAAGTAGCCCTATGGGTGTTGTCCTGAAACAAAAGTGAACAACTCTACTTAAATATAAAAAAAGAAAGCATGAACAGTAAATACTACTCACATTATCCTTTCTTTTCCAGAACTGTGAATTCTTACCTTTGAAATAAAAGGTTCTAATACCACTACCACAGCACAAAAGAAAACAAACTATCCCAAAAGTTTATCAATATTGAAAAGCTCAACAGGTAAAACTTTTTTAAAAGAAACTGTTTAATTATTTAGGGGTTGATTCCAATCTCGCTCGGCAGGGCTCCGAATGCGATCCGGCCGTAAAAAGTACGAGCCGTACGCGTGTTTACCAACCGACTCGTACAGCTGTACAAGCGAGCAAGTACGAATCGAGCAACGCGAAATTCGCCGACCGACTTGTTTCCGGATCCGAACTGCTACATGCGCCTCGTCCGTAAGCGAAGCGTGCCGTGCAATGGAGGCGAATTCCGACCGAGCCAGTACAATGCATGCGTCGGACAGGCAGATCAAGCCGTAGTTTCCGGTTTGCAAAACGTCCGGGAAACTGCCTTGGGGGTTCGCATCGGACCCCCCATCACCCGCAACCTTATGACTCGGACACGGGGGGAGACCCAAGGGTCTCCCCAAACACAGGCATGTACGGTACAGATGGCACCGACATGTACCCACTGTAGGGGGTGCCCTTGTGTGAGACGTACCCATTCAGTCAATGGGAGCCCATGTAAGTGTCGTCCGACCGGCTCCCATTGACTTCTATGGGAGTCCGACCAAACCAAGTCCGACAGCATGCGGCCGCATCATACTCGCTCGGTTGGACTGCAGGAGTCCGGCTCGTTCGGAAAACACTCCGGATCCGGCTCGGTCGGAGAGCTTTCTGACCTAGATCAGAATCCGCCCCATAGTGTTAAAATTTGCAATAATTTAAGAATGGAAATGTAAAATCACTCCTAACGCAATCTCACTAAACAAATTAAAAACATATATCTGAGTAAATGGAGAATGTAAAAACTAACCACAGAAAAGAAATAGGGCCCTATTACGATGTCAGTCGGTGAGCCTCCAACCGCTTGTCGTAGGCTCACCGAGCGACATCGTAGGTTTAAAGTCTGACCACCTAATTACAATGTAAGCGGCGGAGTTCAATCCGGCCGGTCCGACCGACTGGCTTCCGATGGGCTCAAGGAGCCCGTCGGCCAGTCGGAAGATGCACATATTCCCCTATGGACGGCGTTTCCGCCATGGGAATTATTATCTCGGTTTCCGACACCCTTTCCATATCAGGCTTTCCGACATGAAAAGCGTGTCGGAAAGTGACTTTGGGGGCTCTAAGCAGAGCCCCATGCTTCAACAGCCTCCGGTTGTGACTTGGGGGCACCTATGGCACCCCCTGTTAATCCCTGCACCGTGCTGCCATGCGGTCCAGGGATTAACAGAAACTCCCATTTCTCTATGGTAGCTTGCACAAGCTCCCATAGAGAAATGAGAGCTTGCGACCGCACCATGTGTGGTCGCATTGCAATCATGGTGTTGCATTTTAATTGTTCTTTGCTTTTCTCTACAGACTAACACATATCAAACCACCAGCCTGGAGGAACACATCCTAAAAAAAAACAGATAATCAACACAAGTTGCTGATCACACAATTAGCCAACTCATTGAAGGTAAAATTGAACAAAAACACAACAATCACCAATAATAACTTTCTTAACACAGGTTTCAAGTAAAAATAAACATGACTGCAAGCATAGCATTGCTTAACGAATATAAACTTTATAATCAATTAAAAAATGGAGATTGTCAAATAATTGCTAAACATTTTCCCTTGCAGGATAATATCAAAAGCACATTTATAAACCAAATTGTGAACACATTTTGTTGTCTTTTCCTTTCTATACAGATCAAGCCGTACCGCACCACAGATCTTGAAGAATACAATCTCCACAAATAAGAACATCCACACCATCACCTTCAAAAGTATATTTTCACAGATCAGAGAAACCCATTTAAGGTAACATATGACCAAAACTTAATTATCACCCAAAATAACTCTATTATCACAGGTATCAACCAAAAAACAATTCAAAGCAAACATAGCAAAACCTAATAAAAATAACCATTGTTATTAAAAAGAAATATAGACAGTGAAATAAGTAATTTAAAAACATTTTTCCCTTGCAGGTAAAATTTGAAAAAAACACATGCATATACCAGTTCACTAAAACGTTTTTAAAATCTTTTTTCTTTCTAACTGCAGATAAAGAATAGCAGCAAGAAATCACGCAAACAAAATAAAATCAAGAAGGGGAAACAGACTACTGAGTTACGGTGGCTATTGTAAGGAGAGATTAACTGAGCCCAGGAGTCATTGGAGGTGTGTTCAGTATTATGCATCCCATTGCACAGAGAGAGCAGTTACTTTTGGGGACACTGTTGAAAAAACAACCAAGCATAATCACTCTGCCTCTGCAATGGAGATTGAAGTTCGACAAAATATTGAACAAATTAAAACCATTGCATCCACCTCTAATAAACCTTGTGGCTCAGTTTTGATGGAGGTTTACCAAAACATACATATGCTTGTAGCTAGTTCTATGCCTACTATTCCTAATCTACGTTGTATTACACAGAGACAAAAACAGGCAAGTAAGCCTCAACGTGTAACACCTCAAACCAACCTACTCAGATATCAACATCACTGACGAATTAACCTTTAATAACTAATCTTTCCTTTTGCATGACAACAATGAGAATAGCACAAACTTTAACAGGTAGTCTGAATCCACGTATCTCCCCTAAAAGTAAAGAAATGCCAGAATGACTATTGGCACAAATACAACAGTTTACGTTGTCAATGTCTTCAGACTACCTGGAAAATATTGCAAGTAAACTACATTTCTAATACAAACCAACCCCTTCTACTAACTTATGCACCTGTTTTTTTTTTAACAATTAAATTGGCATTTTGGAAATATTTGTTTTAATTATTAGGAATGTCGAAAAATCCTACCTGCAGATGTGTTCTTTCTTCAACTTTTGGTGATGTTTCAATTAATCCTGTCACTAAAAGTCTTCTGTACTCCAGTAATCCACAGGGTTAAACCATAAATCCATGAATTTCTGAATTTCCTGATCAAAACTTGAAACCCAGAGCGGAGTAACACCAGTACCAACAACGTATTTGTTGGTTTTAAAAATGTGTGTTCTAATTAATAAACGCAAACCCAAAACAAAATATAAAAAATCCAAAATATTAAAGTAAAAAAAAAAATGGCAAGGCTAATCCATAATTCCAATCCAAGCTTCATACGGAAAAAGCAATTGTCCAAATCCTCCTCGTTCTCCAAGATTCAAAAGGCACTAATCTATAAAAAATCTGTTCCAAAAAAACACTCTTCACCCTTTGAAAGGCCTGCATCCAATCCCACTAATCAATTTCCTTCTATTAAACATGTGGCGTGTATTGCGAAAAAACTCCAAATAATACTAACAAAACACGTTGCTTTTATTACAAATAAGTTTTAAAAATTATTCTATTGTTTATTAGAAATACTTTTTTAAACTTATCTTGCAATAACTGCAATCGTCCCGACATAGGCCTACAAAAGCTACCTGCATAGGATAAAAAATGAGTTAAAACATACATAACATTGATTTTTACACTAACCACCTTACAACTTGCTCCCTCCTCTCTCTTTACAAAAAAGTTGGCCATCTACAACTCTAAATTTAAAGTTCTTATCTGACCGCAGTTTTCCCTTGCATTCGATCGTGACCATGACGCTTCAATTACTGTAGAAACAGACGTTCAACTGTGTATCTGAAGGCTTAAAGTAAAAAGAAAAAAAAGACAATTATAACTATTGATAATAGTGGAAAAATGTGGGAAAAATATGTTTTTAATGTTTTAAAAACTATTTACACAGTTCAAAATGACATAAACATTGTTTAAATATTTTACACATATATCTTTGTCTAAAAAATAGTAACTGCTTTTTTAAAAGTGTATTCCATATTAATTACTATTTATTAAAATTCTTGTTTGTTTTTAATTGTTAATAAAAAATGTTTAATACTTTTGAAAAACTATTAGGTGTTGTGTTTTGCTTATATTTTTCTTTTTACATTTAATTGTAAAATATAAATATTTTTTTACATATTTTTTGAATTTTTATAATATTTCAAGTTAAACAAATAATCTTGATAAATTAATACTCAAGTATTAAAACTAATACCTTCCCCAGCGATAGCCCTTAAACTCCTTGCAACCCGTGCCTAAAGGGGTAGGTTACAAACTCTTTCTTAATATAAATTATATTTTTATAAAATATTAAATTATATTTATTAAATCTCTAAATAAATTAATAAACAGTTATTAAAATTAATACCACATTATAAAGACACTTTCCCACCCATAACCCCTAAATCCCACACATCCCATGCCTAAAAGGTTATGTTACAAACCCGTTCTTATTATAAACTATTTTTTATGAAATTAATAAGTTGCATTTATTAATCCTCTAAATAAATTAATACTCTGGTTATTAAAATTTATATAAATATCCTTTTTCGAATAAAATAAATAAAAAATTGTAATCAATAATTATATGCTCATTTAAAAATATTACAACAATTATTAAAATAACAAAAAAGAAAAAATATACAATTAAACTCACCTGAACACTTACAAATATAAATGTGTTGTAAAGGCATGCGTTGTAAAAGCATGTGTTGTAATCGCATGTGTTGAAATGGTACCTTCTTAGTAAAGGAAGGGTTGTAGTGGCATTATGTTGTAATGCCTGCGTTGTAATGGTATTATCCCCAAGCAGGGTGGCTTTGCGTGCCCTTGTAAATATGGGGTAGCACACTGCGCTGCAGGTGCGTCAAAAAAAGTGATGTACTGGTGGCGCACGGGCTTGTAAATAAGCTACTAAGTGCATTTTGCAGTCTACAGAATCCGTGTAAAATAATGAGTATGTGCGCCACATACTTTGGTGCTCCTCCTTGTACAGCCTTGTGTATAACACAAGGCAACTTGAATTGACTTTGAACCTCCACAGGAAGACAGCTGCACATGATCGTAATGGGGGTGATATGGTCATATTTTTGTGACTCGGATAGTGGCTGAGCTGAAGCACTAAGGGCTGCATTGTCGAGTCTTGAGAGGACTAATGATTGCATCATAGTTTTGCTATCTTCGATTGAAATGAAGGGCTTTTTTGCCTGAGGAGTCTTAACAATTGCCACTTTCTTAGGATAGGTTAGAGCAGTAAGAAGATTATGTACTAATTCTCCATGCACTATCTGTGTCCCATGTAAGGTGAGAAAACACCTTTCTTTCCATAAGCGGCCAAAATTGTGAGCCACCCCGAAAGCGTAATGGCTGTCAGTAAAAATATTAACAAGCTAATCTGTACTAAGCTCACACGCTCTTGTTAGTGCAATCAATTTGGCCGCTTGGGCTGACTTCTGTGGGATGCGAGCTGTTTCCACTACTGTCTAAAGTGTTGTAATCGCATAGGCAGCAGATGTAGTGCCATCAGGCAATTTTAGACATGAGCCATCAACCCATAGCTCCCCATCAACACTAGAGAGAGGTTTATTTTGTAAGTCAACACGCCCATTGTTTGCTCTTCAGTAAGGCATATACAATCATGTAACTCTTGTGACTGAGACTGAGTAGCTGGAAATGGCAATATAGTGTAGTAGGGTTTAGGGTCAGACATCTTTTCAGTGTAATATGAGGGGCCAAAAGTGTCAATTCATATCCTGTCAAGCGGGCACTAGTCAAATGCTGTGTTTTTGTTTGATTTAGCAACGCATCAACAGAATGGGGTACTAACACGAGCAGTTTATGTGACAAAACTATTCCTTCACTCTGACGTATTGATACAGCCGTTGCTGCCACCGCTCGGAAACATCCAGGCAGCACGCGAGCGACTGGATCAAGAACAGCTGAGAAATAGGCACAAGGACGTTGCTTATCACCGTGTGTTTGTGTTAAGACTGAGAGGGCACAACCTTTCCTCTCATGTACATAGAGTCTGAAGGTCTTAGTGTAGTCTGGAGTTCCTAATACTGGTGCAGAGCAAAGAGCTTGGCGTAACTGTTGGAAGGCATTCTGACATTCAATAGTCCATGGGAGGGGCACCGGAGTGTCTTTAGTCAAAAGGGACAATAAAGGTCTAATAATGTGCGAGAAACTGGGGATCCACTGTCTACAGAAAGAAGTGAGGCCAATCAGTGCACAAACATCCTTTTGAGTACGGGGCACAGGAGTATCTAAAATAGTCTGAATGTGGTTTGGTGTTAGTGCACGTCCCTCCTTAGACAGGAGGTGACCTAACTAGGTAACCGGCTGTCTACAAAATTGCAATTTCTTTCACAAGACTTTGTGATTGTGAGAGGCAAGAAATTACAACAATAACAGTGTTCCTTCTTGACACTGCTGAGGGGTATCAGCAGCCAACAAGATGTCATCGATGTATTGGATAAGGGCCACCCCTTTGGGTACAGGAAAGGAATCAAGCTGCCTTTTTAATGCCTGACTGTAAATGCTGGGACTCTCTGTATAGCCCTGTGAAGCTCTACAGAACCGATATGATCTATTTTTCAGGGTGAAACCAAACAAATAACGGCTGTCAGGGTGAATGGGTATCGAGAAGACAGCATTCTTCAAATCGATCACTGAAAATGTAGTGGCAGTAGGAGGAACCATAGTGAGAAGTGTAGTGATGTCAGTAACCACCAGTTATTGGGGCACTACAATTTTATTAACTTCTCGCAAATCAATAACGAATCTGTAAATTTTAGTGTCTGTGTCTTTTTTCAAAATATGAAGGATAGGGCTATTGCAAGTGTTATAGTGGACCTCTTCCACTACCCCCACTTTAATCAAATCCTGAACAATGTGTGCCAATGCTTCTTCACCTTCTCGGAATATTTTGTATTGGGGCAGTTGAGGCAATGAAACACCCTCCTTTACTTGAATATGTACCGGTGGAATAACCATTTGACCCACATCAGCATCTGATTCAGCCCACAATGTACTAGGTAAGGATGCCAGAGCGATGTCCTCATTGATAAGACAAGATCTCTCAACCATTGGATAATTGTCCTTCAAAATAAAACACACACCTTCCGGAGAACAACGTATTGTGGCACGAAAATATTTAAGCATATCGATACCCACAATATTGTCAGGTGTGGTAGGGGAAAGCAAAAATGGACATGCTGCAGTGAATTTATCAAGTCTGAATTCAAGTGGCTGTGAAAGTGGGCTAGGTGCAGGTGTCCCATCGACTCCTATCGACGTTATCATTGTGCCAGACAGGGGAGCCCTAGGAACCAGTTTTTAGATAGAGCACTACGAGTAGCCCCTGTATCAACTAAACACCGATCAGTAGATTCCAAGACGTTTGCGTCAACATAAGGACCCATTTGATCTACTGGCACCTCAACCGGTTCCTTACCCCATCCTAGGCATCCCTATGCGTAATCAGAATCTGCAAGGACCTCATCAGAATAATCAGACTTTTGATATTGATTTTGTCTATCAAAAGTATTAGAGTAATTACTAATTTGGTCATTGTTCAACTGCCTCAAACCTGGGACGAGCTCCCATACCTTCTCTGTTTCCTGAATTCCCTGGGCGTCCTCTCATACTGCCCCTTCCCCGCTGATACTGCTGAGCTCGCTAAAGAGGGCACTCAGAATGCCAATGCCCAGTCTCTTTACAATAAGCACACTGGTCAGGGGACAAATTTGTTCGAGGGAGAGGGGGTGCTCCAGGTGTATACATTGCACGTCCGCCTCTTCCACCTCTCCAAAATGGTGGACCATATATTTGAGCCAACATAACTTTTGTCTTTAAAGCTTTATCCTTCTTATCCTCCCTGCCTTTCACTTCCTGTTCCTGTCGCTCATTATATTGACCCACAAACCACAAAGGAGCTGTAGAGGAATTACAATCAGGTCGTCCTCCACTCAAATTGCTAAACAACAACAAGACCTGATATTTTCGGGCACTTAATTCTATTTACTTAATTTCTGAGTAAAAATGGGAGTTTACTTTCTCCTTTCACAACAATCCTATATATAGTGTATGTGTTGTCCCTACTCATACTGGCCCTCTTTACTTCTTTTTATTTTTCACATTTAAAAACCCAAAAGTAAACAACCTCTGAGTCACCATTCACTGTGTTCAAATATAGTCCCCTGTACTATACCAGGTGTATACCGCAAGAAGGTACGTGAATCTGAATGAAAAAATGTGAGAAACAAGATAGCACCTCACGTGCGCACCACCAGAGGAGCTTGCTGGTTATTTATTGCCAGAAATGCTCACGACTCTCATCATCGGTTGCTATCTTGTACAAAACAGAACACTCTCAAGTGTTGCAGGAGGTAGTACACTGAAGTCACAGAACACAGGTCTTTTATACAGGTTTTCTGCAATGTAAGCATGTGAACAGAAATAGGAAGAACAATTTTTAGCAATAGCTATCAGCAAACAAGGGCAGATAAATAACCATGTGGTCAGCAAAGTAGGAGGCGGAGCAGGAATGATTATGGCGGCAGTAAATGATCGACAGTTAACATGTGAGACCAGGTGCACCGACAATTATAAACCCTCAGCACGTACATTGCTTTAGCTGAGTCAGGAAGTCAACAAAAATAGATAACACTAGCAGAGTGAAAAGACGAAAGAATTATGAAGGAAACTTAAATGGACACCATAGCCAAAATGGCTGTTGCTTATGTTAAGTAAAATATTACATGTTTTCCACATAGTAACTACGAAAACAAGGTTTTGTCCGAGTGCTGTTGATAAGCACAGCACCGTAACCACCCCGGGTGCGCTGTTGCGTCACAGTGCACCAAACAATAATGAATCCTTGTTCACTGTGCTGGAAAGCCCACAGCGCAACACAGTCAAACGGTCAATAGTGAGAGCGGGTGGAGTTTCTCCCGACAACCCGCACAACACCTGGTCACATGCTGAAAGGATGAAAACACCAAGCATCCAGAAAACAGCCGGTGTGGCTGTTACAAACACCGTCAGGAAACTTCGGACGCCGCGCTGGAGGGCCATCAATCAATAGGTCATTGAATCGAGGCAAGGCAGGAAACAGGATATTGGAAGAAGATTGTCAAGCCCGACCTCAGAAAAGGGAAGGGCTTATGTAGCAAACTGCAACACCAGGATTGTTCCGAATTTTCCCTTTTGCCCAGTATCCCAATGACTTCTGGGATATGTAGTCTTTCAGTGGATTTGCGATAAATGTGCCATCGGACACCATTCTCGCTCCTATCACCGAGTTATAGGGTAGAGGAGAAAAGGCCCTAACAGTGTGTATGAGATTAACCCCTGCTTCCTGAGCTTCCGCTGTATAACCATGACACTTATGTCTTGATTCAATGTCATTACTACAATATTTTGCATACCTTAATATTTCATCAACCGTTTTGTTGTGCCAGCAAATCAGGTGCTGCTGAATCATATTACTAATCTCTGGTTTTAATATGAAAACAAACTTATATACAGAATGCCCCATATCCTTATCAGTCATACTCTCAAAACCACTATATTGTTTAAACACCTGTAAACGCCTCTCATAATAAGCATGTACTGATTCCTTTGACTCTTGTGTCGTCCTGTCAATCTTAACCTAATCTGTTTCTTTTGGAGAAATTTGACTCTTCAAGTAAGTAATTACTTGATTATATTTCTTTATCACCTTTTCCGATGGTGCTCCAGTTTTAACATCTCTACGATATTCTTCTTTGGGCCAATCAACACCAATCTTACATTCTGGGCATAAGTCAGCTGGAACCACAATGTCAAACAAAACATCCAAATCTTTCAACTGTACTTTTGAAACCTTCACAAACCTCTCCACTTGCTTGTACCACTCAACAGGCTTTTCTCTCAATCTGGGAAATTCATTTGTAAAGGATATAATATCCTGTCTCGTCCAAGGAATGTGAACATATCCACCACCCGGTAATTCTCTTGTTGTATATATCATTTCAGCAGACTCGGTCTCTCTCAATGGAAGTAACGGAAATGCAGTCACACCTTTAGTTGCAAGCATTTCTTCTTTCTTTTTCGCCCATCTGCCATTCCCTCATTCCAAATCACCCCATCTTTTCAGTGTATTAATCAACTCTTTGATCTGTAGTCCTTTACCAAATGCATTCAAAGTCTCCAGATCCTTATCACTAAAATCCAACCTATATGTCTTCTGCAAAGCTTTTGATTTTTCAATATTTACTCCACATGCCTGTGCATCTTCTGCAAACTTTTCATGCTAATTTTTCGCTCTCAATGTAATATTCTTACACAAAAATAGCAACCCATCTTCCTGATATTTACTCAATCTGTCTAGACTGATTGTACCAATAATCATTTCTTCTAGGTCTACTCTCAGTCTACCTACATCTATACTCGATTTAGACTTACTAGGCGCCATTCCTCTGATCCAGTCATCCAACTCCTCTGGTGAAGGTCCCACTGAACTCCCTGAAACTAGAGTTGTTTCTCTCACATTCTGCACTACTCTTCTAGGATATATTTGCACACTCCTCTTTGGTGTCTCTATCACATTCTGATTTTATGAAATGTCAATCAATGGTATTCCCATCTCATCCGATCCTGATCCATTATCATTCCTAACATTATTCACTGGAACTATCACTGTATGCACTCTTGAAACATTCTGACCCTCACTATACAATGGGAATATAGGATCAATTGTCACTGGAACTGACAACGCTTCTGCATTCAAGCTCATCTGGTTAATTTTCTGTGTCAATTCTTCCTTCCCTTTATTAAGTACATCAATCTCTCTTTCCTGGGAAGCTCGTGTAGTCTGTGAAGACTGTGGAAATAACTGAACTTGTAAAACTTGTGGAGCCTGTGAAGCTTCTACCTCAATTATGGTTCACTTGGAGTAATCCCTTCCGAGCCTTCCTGATATGGCAGAGATCTTTTCAATAACATCTCGTCTAGTAACTCGTCATCAATTTCATTCGGGTCTATATCTTCAGTACCTTCTACATTATTCTTTTTCTCTTTGCACTTCCCTCCAGCCTGATCCTCAGCCACCATCCCATCACTGGATATAATCCCTCTGTTATTACATCTCTCCTACATCTTTTCATCTGTGTATCCCATTTAGCCTCTGAATAACATCTCAATGTATTCCTGTATTTTATCCCATTCCTATCCTTTTCTCTCCAGTATGCCTCATGTTCCCATTCTTCAAGTGCTTCATACTGCATAGGTCTGGGATTTGGTCTCAACAAATTCATCCATCTCCTCAAATTTTCTAAAATACTAACATTAAAAGTACCATACTCTGGGAAAGCTAAAACTCCATCACCTTTCGTATACCTCACCCAATTCTCTAACCATATACACAAATGATATCCAAGCTCCAATAACATTTAACCAGCAGGAGATCTAAGAGGTAGTGTAGGAACTCCCTCTCTAGTAACTATTAGCCCATCTCTTTTGAAGAAAGCTTGTACCATTTTCACCCACTTCATTTCCAACTCTTTGTCTTTTCTAGCTATTTTCAGAAATGCTTCCGTAATTCTGCTCACGCTATTCGCTCACACGCATCCAATACTAGCGTGACTCACACCAACCAACCAATCACAGCACAATTACTTGCTGCATACGCACCCGCTTTTTGACCAATTTCAGCGCTGCCTTTTGTGACGTAAGTGTAATTCCTTCAACTGACCCTCCCTTTAAGAAATAATACGGCAATGTACTACGGAGTCTTTCTAAATAAATTCTTATTAGAAACAACACAAAACACTGCTACGTTGTCTGCTCCCCTAAATAAAGAGATAGTTTGCTCACTCAAAAAGATCCTTTTACAACCAGCAGAATAACGACCAGCGTCACTCTACTCTCAATCAAGTGAAAACACGTCTTGGTACTACTTTAGGTTTACTTTCTAAAGTTTTGGAAGAGGACTTTCACTATTACAATCAGCTTACTCACTTACTTCAGAATAGGTCCCTTAGATAATATTAACCACCTTTCATTGTTCAATATTACGACAACAGACAAAGTATTTCTCTAGTGTGTTACCTTACACACTCTTACTCTGTCCCTGAGGCTAAAACAACATCCCAGGATCTTAGGCAATTCCATACCTGTGCTTCCAGCCTACATAGAACAAGAAACTAACACTTCATGTTAGTAACCAAAACCATTAATTCAACCATTAATTTACCAAAATAATCAATACAAACCATCAGGCTGCAACCAAAACTGAGCCAGTGATTAGGGACTGATACATTCTCACTGACAAGGACCAATTTCATTACCCAACAAGTAAAATACCAAACTTACCAATTACCAATCTGTACCATTTACTCCGCTTTTAATCTGTGGCGATGCAATCTTTTTAAGTTGACAGGGTTTGGCAAACTAATACCTGATTCTAAATAATACTCATAAATCAAGAATAAAGAACTCTAATAAAGACAAACTCATTTGTATATTTATAATACTTTATCTAAAATAAGGTGAAAATGCTTGTCAATACCAAATATAGGACGAATCATAGGCCATCAAGTGAAACAATATTGGAGAAAATGACAAGAATTATATCTCAATGACAGTGCAATAAAGGAGTGGAAAGGCGAAGTGACAGAAGGTTCAGAGACAAAACACATTTGTAAATGATAATGCAAATTCAGATTACTGCCTATACTAACCAATAGGAAATAGGAAAACTACTCTCTGGCCATGACAGCAGTAAGGCCCTTCAAGAAGATTTGAAAAGGCAAAGACTAAGTCAGGAATTAGCAGACAGGAACAGGCAGCTCAAGAACAGGAGCCAGCAACTCGGGCCTCTCCTCACGCAAGTGGGAAAATGCACACACTCCCTCCCACCAGAAACGTCAATTATACCCTAAGACCCAAAGTCCAACCCACACTTGTGTTAAAACAGACAATTTCTCAACTTTTAATTGGTTAAGGAAGGGGGTGTACTGTCACACCACTCTCGTCATATCCATTAGCTCAGCTTCTTCATTGTTCATGTATTCATCATATCAACTTCCACCCCAGGAAATACAATTTCGAGTCACTGTCATAGTACACATTTCCTCCACCCCGTACATGTAACAACTTTTGTGCCTTGATAGTCCATTTGTGCCATTTCACCAAGGATGTGTTCTTTCTCCCGAAGTTTTAATTTGTTTTTTCATGTAAACTCTTGGCAGGCACACAGGAATCGAGAAGGACAAATGTCTTCCACCTTCCCCTTCTTTCTCAGAATAAAACTGCATTTTATTTCATACATTTACCCAAATGTTTCCTGCAGCGCAGAAAACCATTCTTCTGCAGAAAACAAACACAAGCATCATAAATCACTTATAATGCTTTCCATTACGCACCCACCCTGTGTTGCATCTATTCATGCGCTACCCAGGTTAATATTAATTTCCTAGCAAACATTAATATAATGCATCAAAGCAGCATTAGTCCTTTATTTTACATTAGTTAAAAAGCATTTGCCGCCTAGTTCAGTGCTTTAGTTCGCACTTGCGCAGTAGCATTTTCCCTCCTGTTAGGCCCTTTCCCGCATATGTTTTTCACTGCACGCAGTTAAGAAGTGTTACTGATGGGTTCAATTCGAGCAGGTTTCACTTTGCAAAAACCCTGCTCCATCACTACCATCAGACAAAAAAAATTTGATAGTTATTGTTGATTATTTTTAAAAATCGATTTTTTTAAAAATGTGTTACAGTAGCAAACACTTCGTCTCTAGTAAAGTTTTTAAGCAAAATCTTTGAAAATGATGGACCCCCTAGGAACTTGGTTACTGATAATGGTACTCAATGTATCTCTTCACACAAGAAAGAATTTGTACAGAAACATCAAATCCGTCTTTTGAAAGTAGCTTTATATTCACTGACCTCTACTGGTCGGGTAGAGAGAATGAATACGTTTTTGAAAGAAGGTATACAATCTGCTTTGGCAAGTAGGGTACCTGTTGAAGAAGTCCTGAAACAAAATGTCTGGGCATATGACCTCACCCCACATTCTACTATAGGCGTGTCTCCTTTTCTTTTATTAAGAAAGAGGAAACCAAAATCTGAAGTGTGTCCAGATTGGGTGATGGATACAATGCCCAAAGATAAAACTTGTCATTGTGGCATAGCCAGATTGGTAAAACAGCGTGGATAGTGCTCATACAAAGAACAAGCTGTATTATGACACCACTCGTGCGGTGAAATGTGTTGATTTCAAAGAAAATGACTGGGTTTTGGTTAAACAACCCACTAGAGTAAAAAAAAGGAGAGTCTGCGTTTTCTGAACCAGTTCAAATTGAGAAAACTTCCAAAAGGTCAGCTTTGCTGCAGAGCAAAGGTTGGTGGAGTAAAAGAGCCCTAATGACGACTGAACAAGCAGTTGAAATTTGTAAGCACAAATTTCAGAGATTTAAAAACTGGTTTAACTTGGATGACAATAATTCTTTCTTCTAACACTTATTCAGTTTCGGTTCAATATAATTCCTCTTCAAACACAGATGTAAGCATCGCTGAAGGTGTTTCTGCAAGTATGACAAATGAGAATGTTCCTACAAATATTGCAAGTGAAATGGTTAACTATCCATCTACTGAGCCTGGTGGTAATGCCCAGTTACAGTGTAGAAGCACTTGAAATGTTTCAATGCCTACTAGGTATAAGGATTTTTACATGCATTGATGTATTCTTTTGTTTTTCTTTTCTATATAAAGGGGAAGATGATGTAGCGTTATAGTTTATGATGCAGTCCTTTGTTAATGTCATTGACACAGGTGTTCAGTTGATAACAAGCTGTATCTTGATGTACCTTGTGCATCGTTTACATTCATGTGTGTAATTGTTTGAGGTTAGCTCATGCCCTGCATTCCTTCTCCATGGTATCCACAACCAAGCTTAGATGTGGTTTAGATTCCCTGGAGATCGGACCTGAGCAAGTGGGCTTCTGCATATGCCTATAAATAAACTTCTTACTTTTAACATATCCTGCTGATTCTTGGTGGTACTTAACTCTCAACATCTCCTCAATAGCATTTGGCTCAGTGCCACTACCCTCAGTGCCACTCCACTCAATGCCAATCCACTCAATTCCACTCCACTCAATGGCACTCCACTCTGTGACACTCCACCAGAGCTAGCTTTAGTGCTGTTGGTGCCCGGTGCGAAATTCATTTTTGGCGCACCCCCCTCTCCCCATGACCTCCTTCTTGGATTCCCTCACTACCTCCATAAGAAAATGCCCCTCATCTCTCGATAGCCCCTCTTTAACATACATTTCATTTGTTTTAAAGCACTGGTAAAGGCTGGCTTTACTAATAGGAATGTATACAGTCACGGCCGGCATGACTCGTTGGGGGTCACACGGGTTCGCAGTGGGAAGGCTGGGGGTGTTTATTTGAAAATAAATTAAAACTTCCCTTCCCGGGTCCAGCGACGTTGTGGCTCCTGGCCGGATCCCATTTTCTTGCTCTCCTGCTCAACAAGAAGCAGGCAGCTCTCTCCCCTCGCCTAAGTCAATCACAACGCTGCAAAAGCAGCGTTGTGATTGGTGGGGAAGGCGCCCAGCTGTTTACCTATCGGGAGGCCATTTTCTCTATGTAGGCCGCATGCAGCCTACATAGAGAAAAGTCAGAGTGTGCATGACTGGTTTGGTCGGTGCGAGGGGCCGACCAAACAGTCAGCGCCCACAGCATTGGGCATGCCACTCCTGTAAGACCCACCCACCCCCAACCAGGCATACCCTTCTACTTTCCCGGAGTGCGAGAAGCAGAAACATAAAATGGTATTTAAAATACCATTTCATGTTTCTGCTTCTCGCACTGAGAGAAAGTAGTGGGGCGAGGCTCCTCCGCCCTAATGGAGTTGCTGCCCCTGAATGTATATCTACCCTAACCCTTTTCAGGAACATTAGGAATAGATAATGAAAGAATGGGGAAAAAACATAACTTCCTAACCTATTTTATGCAGGTTGAATGCAGCTCTTGGATGACAGTTCGTAACAGTCACTGTTCTATATTAGGTTTGTATCTTATGAACTGCTGTAACAAAAGAATCTCAGTGACAAAAGCAGTAATCCACTCAGCTATCTACATAAAATACGGAACTGTGATCTACACAGTACGCGTTCTTTGCAGCAGGCAGATTACCCCTCTGTGCTACTTTATGGTGAGTCAAAAGTGCCACTAGACAAACTTTAATCTCTTTCTCTAGCAGAAACATTAATCAGAAGAGCTATATTGACATTTTTAATGCTGCCTGAAAACTGGATAAATTGTAAGTCAATGCTAAACACAGCACGCGCCCCCCCTTGTCAGCGCTCCCCCAAGACCTGCAGCGGCACCGGTCGCACTGCCTTAAAGCCGGCCTTGCACTCCACTCAATACTACTCCACTCACTACCACTCCACTCTGCTCAATACCATTCCACTCTCTGCCACTCCTCTAATAGCCACTCCACACCATTACACCAAAGCCAATAAAATGATCTTACAACAGCTAGCCCTATTGGCTTTACCAATGCTTGATCTTCAGGCAACCATGCCTTTCTCAAAGCACACAAGCGTGCTCTTTATACAATGGTTCGGCTGAAAGCTCTCTGGAGAACTCTGCCCGGCTTCAGCCTCACGTGACGTATGCATCATCACAACAAGGAACGAATCCCTGGGAAGCAGGGCAGCAGCGATCTGTTCTGAAGCAGTAGGCGTCCCTTCTTGACAGCAAGGGAGTTTAGTGACTGGCACGTGGCCAATCCCCGCCCTTTTTACGTGACGTCAGGGCTGTCACCACTGGCAGGCACCTGACCCGGTTTGCCCCGCCCCCTCTACGGGTCAATAGGCATCACACTCCATATGATTGGATGACAGTGTCAATCTGGGCGAGGTTTGTATCTGTGATCCATTTCCCTTCTGCTCTCAGTACGGGAGATAGTGTCAGTATATCGCTGGGATCGAATCGTACGACCTACCCGTATTAAAGTCGCGCCTTGTTACAGAACTGAGTGCCTGTAACGTAAATTATACCGAGATTCATCTACCGCAGTTAAATATGATGTCGCTTGAGTACCCGCTGGTCCAGCCCACTCAACAGGTAAGGGGGCGTGACCTTGGACCTAGGACTCATTCCCTGCCCGAGGGCGGGTGGCTTGAGAAGGGTTGGTGATGAACGTCCTAAATTCTAGATAAATTATACCATCCTCGGGTAAAAGATTATCACCCCTAATCGTCCCCTTTTCCCAGACCAGAGTGCGCGTGACTGGCTCTTTATTATTATTATTATTATTGAGTTTTGTACCGCGCACGGTTACCAAGAGGCATCCCAGCGCTTATAGAACCCCAGAGCAGACTACTAATAGAGAGCAGAGAAGCTACAGCTTCCGCTTGCGCACTTCAGGCTAAGGAACTTTCTTTTAGCCCCATTCTCCGACCGGAGTTCAGGAAGACCGATCTGTCACGAAGACTCTTCCTACTCACCAACCCTTCCCCCCGACATTATAAGACTTGTCCTGTAAACCACCCCTTTCTTTTCGATCCTGCTGAGTAACCTGGGTTTGGACGGCCATGCGTGTAGTCCTACTGTACGCGATCTGTCCAGTCATCCCCGCATCTGGAGGGCCCAAGCTTCTCATTACTTTGGATTTTACATGATAAATGAGTAGTATTTGTAATCGCTCTGAATATGTATTCCTTGCAGTTAATTTTACGTCATGTAATTGTTCAGTATTTGCTTTAAAGACATCCACTCATATGGTCGGAATCACAAGGAGTGTATGAATGTCGTATATCACGCAGCAGTATAATCTTAGACAATAGTTCATATGTACACTGGGTGCAGAATAGGGTATAACCAAAAATTCGATTGGTTTGATCTTTACATAGAGATCACCTAGAGATAAGAGCTCGGTGAGTTGTCGGCAGCGCTCTGTCCAGCTCTTTGCATTTGCCCAGGGGCCTATAAAGCAAGTTGTTCGTGCAAAACAGGTTGGATTTCATCATTCCCTTTATGTTTTGACCACTGAGACCTTGGCCCCAGGCTCCTGCAGAGATTTTCGACTTCTGTAATTCCCACTTCGCATTTTGTTAATCTGAGATAGAAGTAGACTCATGTCTAAAATGGGCCAACTTGAGTTCTGTTCGATCACTGGTGTGTTTAATTCACCCTTTGTGTTTTGTGTAGTAAGGTTTGCGGGTATTTTATTTCCTGAAGCTTTGCTATGCCCTCCAGTCATAACGTCGTGACTGTTACCTATTATTGATAATGATGCAGCATGGTATTATCTCCAAGTACCTGGATCTCATAGATAGATAGATTCAATACTGTGCAATGGCTGCCAACCTAAGTTTCATTAAAAATAATGTTAAATGTTGTAAGCGATATGAACTGGTATTCTTACATGTATTGTATTATAGCAATTGTATTGTGCTTACTAACAATACTTGTGGTGCTGAAGCTCTTATCAATGTGGATAGTGCCCTACACCATATGTATTTGTATAACGCAAGCCTAGCTAAAAAAAAAGCAGCGGAGACTGTAGTTGGGTATTGGATTCTTACTGCATTGTGATGTAGTGTTGTGCCTTCAACTGCTTCCTAAATTGGACCAGGGTTGAGGCAGTCCTGTGTGGGAGGAAGTGTGTTATCTTTTTCTCGAGCCTATGTAGAAAGTGTTTCCATATTGTGATACTTTATATGATTCCCATTATGACAATTCAAGTGAAGAGATCTGCCAAGATGCACTGTATTATCATCAGCCTATTTGCGTTTGTAGGATGTCAGTTTTTAGTAGTCAGTGTATGTGACAAGTTGGGACCAATAGTGTGGACTATGTTACAGTTCTGTGGTGACGAGCAGTTTGTGTCAGATCCCTTTGGTCTTGGCAGACCTCTCTGGTTAGTACTGAGTGATCAGTTAAGCGGGCTGGTATTGCCTTTATCTGTGCCATCCCGTTGCCAGAGAGGATCCAAATGTCCATTTGTGCATTCTATGCTTGTCCCGTTGATGATTAGGTATCAAGGAGTGAAATATATAATATATATATATATATATATATATATATATATATATATATATATATACATGAATTATATCAATTTAATACTGGTAAGACTGTCATAAAGAGTAGAGTTAGTATCTTCTGTGTTGTGGTTAGATTTAGGGTAGATATGTTTTATTATGTGTAAGAAGTGGAGGATATATTTAGAGACCTGGGGTCATATTACACAAGGTGCCCTGATTTGCCCGTCCCCGGGGCACTTAGGTATTACAGAAGAGTCTGCAGCCCCTTCTGTAATATCGATAGCATTGGTGCACACAAAGCGCAAGCGCTACCTTTTAGAGGGCGTTCTCTCATATGCATGGGGCGTGTCCTATGCAAATGAGGGAATTCCTTTGCCTCTGCGCCGTATTACGGGTGCAGAGGCAAACAAAGAAGCTCTCAGGAGGTGCACTGACAGTGCACCATCTAAAAGGTGGCGCTCTGTCAGTGCACCCCCTGATGGCAGCCCTCTGGAAGGGGTCAAGAGGGCCATGTGGATCCCCTAGATATTCCCTTGTAGGCAGGTGCAGTCACTCACTGCACCTGCCTGCAAGGGGATCTCTAATGCCCCTTCAAAGTCCAGACGGGTTGCCGTCTGCACTGTGAAAACACAGAGCGGCTTTAAAGTAGCTGCTCTGTTTTTCACTTGAATGGCAGGGCAGCACGAGTTAACGGCTGCCCTGGGTGCAGCACATTCATCATAATCCAGCGCATTTTCATTGTTTTGCCTGGGCGCATCTTTTAAGAGGTGCGCCCGGCGCAAACAGTGAAAACGTGCCTTTTGTGTAATATGACCCCTAGAGTCATTAGGCATGTTCTGGGTCTTAGGTGCAGAGTGGCAGCTGTACTTCTAGTACTGATTAGAAAGGCATGTCTTATGATTTGGATGGCCTAGTTATTACATTCTATCTGTATTTTGAGGTAATTACAAGATATATTGGATGGATTTCCCAAGTCTAGTTAGTATAGGTGCCTATGTTTTCTTGGCATAGTCTGCTGATTGGGATTGTGCCATAGTTATGGACTATGTTTATGTTGATAGAAGGGTTATGGTTCTGGGTTCTATCCCTGGGTTAGCGGTTGATGTAATTTTCTCAGGAACATCCACGTTTCACCTCTTTTCAGAACTTTAAAAGTTTCTGGATGCTGGGAAGCTATTTTGTTTCATCAAATTTTTTGTAATTGCCACAATGGTGAAAAACATCTTATAAGACCAGTCAATTGTTGCCTTTAGTCACAGGTTTAATCCCCATTGGTTCACTCAGCCTTCCATCCTTTTGAGGGCAAGAAAATGTTAGTCTTCAGTGGGTGTAAAACTGGCTCATGTTATTTGTAGAGTTGCAAATCTGGACATCTGTGAGAACACGTTCTGTATCCGGTGTGGCCAGAGAGGCCAAAGCGATGCCAGATGTTCAAGATAACCATTGACAAATGTAAGAGATTGCCATTTAGATGTTGTTTTATTTACATTTAATGATGTACTTTTTAAAAAGAACTGCACACAATTCTTTAAAAAAAAAAACACAACAGCAAATTAATTGTAACATCTACAGACCATGATTCATAGGTGTACAATTTATGAGTTGCATGTTAAAAATCATAGTACAAGTGCTAAAAAACAACAGTTCAGGTGACCCTGTGTTTGATGCTCCACAAAATAACAGATTTTTATAATGAGTTTAGCCATTCGTACAACTTTTAAAACCCCCTGGGTATATGAACAGTTCAGACTTAGTTAGGCAAACGTCCCCAAAACCAGTGTGTCACAAATACCATTCTTAGATGAGAAAGGGATACCCATATACCTTTTGCAGATATATCGGGGTTTAAAATTCTCCTAGTCATTGCACAAGAAAACCTTTTTAGGAAGAAATGCCAGGCTTATGTACAAATCTGTTATGAATCTGTCCTTTCCGGTATGTAAGTTGGACAACCATGTTCTTTCTCAGTACTATTGTGTTATTGTTGCCTTTGCAACTATTTAAGTCCGGATAATATGTGTATGTCACTGTGCTTAACCATCTGCAGTCATTCGCTCCACGCTCACGATTCATGTACACTTTGCCTTTTTTAAGTTAAAGCAGAATCTATTTTGTAATTTCATTAGAAGACCGGAGTCTACCATTAAACATTATTCTTTTAATGCTACTCCACGCAGCACTTGAAGGAACTTTACATCATTAAAAAAAACTTTCTACAACAGAACATCCATAACATATAAGTACATGCACAATAGAACCTGCTTCTTTTAAATGCTGCTCCTTGCTGATAAGCAGGGCCGGCTTTAGCGCAGTGCGAATGGTGTGGCCGCACTGAGGTCTAACCTGGGGAAGGGTGCTGACCTCTGGGGTGGAGGGAATGCTGTGTTTAGCAGTAGTTCAATTTAAAATCTCCTGCTGCACAGTTCCTAGTCTGTTCAACTTTCAGACAGCAATAAAAATGTCAATCTAACGCTTGTGGTTAATGTTCCTGCTAGAGAGAGCAATCAGAGTTTTGTCTAGTAGTACTCTTGACTCTCCATAAAGTAGCGCAGATGGTTAATATGTCTGCTCTAAATAACGTATACCGTGCAGATCACAGATCCTTATTTTATGTGGAGAGCTGAGTGGATTACTGCTTTAGTCACTGTGATCCTTTTGTTACTACAGTTTCTAAGATACACCCATAAAATAGAATAATGACCGTTAAGAACTGTCATCAAAGAGCAGCATGCAAGCTGCATTAAATAGGTTAGGACGTTATGGTTTTTCCCCTCAGAATTGTAATATCTATTTATAATCTTGCTAAAAGGGGTTCGTTTGTATAGATATTAATTTTTATTAATAAAGTCGGCCTTTACCAGTGCTTTAAAACAAATTAAATGTATGTGAGAGGAGGGCTATGAAGGAAAGAGGGGCACATTTGCCCCGTAGCAGTGAGGAAATCCGAGGAGGAGGTCAGGGGAGGGGGGGGGGGGTGGGGGGGGGGAGGCGCCAAAAATTATATTGCACCGGGTGCCACCAGCGCTAGAGCCTGCCCTGCTGATAAGTACCTTTCTATTACTAATAATAACTGTTTCCAATTTATGGAAACACTTTTTTTTTTTAATATAATGTGATCGAAATCTTTCATTTAGTTTACACGTTCCACTCAAGTGCATCTCTTCAATGTGGTTGTTTATGAGCTTAACTTTTAGCATGCGACGCCTGTAGCTAGTTATCTCAGAAGTGTGGCATACCTCTCGGAGCGGCTTTGCCCCCCCTTGACATACAAACCCTTATAGGGCTTATTTTAACTCTGCATCTCTCCGTATTATATTAACATGTCAGATCAGGAGAGAGAGAGCCCTGAGATTTCGCAGGGGAAGATTAATGAAGTGCTGATTAAGAAACTGCTACAGCATGAAATGTGTCCTTGGGTACGCAAAACCCTGGATCAGGTTATGGTTAAGAAGATACCTAAATGGTCAGATAATGATAATGACTATTGGTCCATTTTGGAGGGAGACTCCAATTACAGGGACAAAGGCAGTAAGAAAAGGAGGAAATCTAAGCACCTTGAGAAAGGATCCATACCCCTTAAGACAATGGGAGTTCCAAACACCTCTAAAAAGAAGGGAGGTCCAAGCACATCAAAAAGAATGGGCGGTCTAAGCACCTCAAAAGCGATCGTTGTCCTATGCGGCACAAACTTGAGAGGTGTCCGATGCCGCACAATGGAATCAAGTGCCCTTAGTGGCTCCCAAGATACTGATTTGGGAGAAGAGGAACACCAGAGCGAAGTTCCCTCGGATGAGTATGTGTTAGATCTTAACCAGGGGGACCTTGATGGAGACAATCTCTTTTTGAAGGATGAAACCCCTCCTACCCCCAAGGGTATAGTAAAAGATCCTTTAGGAGAGGAAACCTTTTTGCCACACAATATTAAGCACCCCAGGGGCGCCTAGTGGAGGCGCCTGGACCATGTGGGCAAGTTCATTAAATGATGGATCAGGAACCCTCTCGAAAAGGAAGCCTGGAACATCCTAAAGACGGCTTTACCCCAAACCTAGATCCAGAGCTTATCACCTTCCTCTCTAAGTTGGGTAGGTACCCTAGGAAGGTGCTTGAGAGATCTCTTAAATCATGCCAGGACTGCCTCCTTGACATGGTCTGACCCCTGGCAAGGATTATTTTCATGGCTGAAGAGGCTCAGGTCAACAAACTCCCATTGGATATAGACCTCCTCGGGATGGAGCCAAAGGACCATTGTTCTTCTGGGAAATGCAAACGTTGGTCTCAGTGCTCATGAAGATAAATTCCAAACTTGGAGATCTAGCTGAGAGAGAAGCCTCCGAGAACCCCAAGGGTCTTCTCTTTGACGAAGAAATGATCACAACTCTAGACAAGTATGTAGCAACCTTTGCTGGCCTCGAGAAGGCCCAATCCAATATGCGCAGAGTTTTCTGCCCAGGTGTTTTAGGACTGGCCGGAAGAAGAGGACTTTCTGCCGGCCGGGGCTCCCAGAGGTCCCACTTTTCAAACCATAGACAAAGAGGCTTTGCTTTGGTAGAGGCTATCAAGCTGGAGCAACCCCAACCTACTACCCCCAGAGGGGATGCTTCCATCGCACAAGAGGGAACATGTCATGCGGATAAGTCTCAGCCGTGTCCCAGGGTGAATACAAAGATGTCTCCTTCTTCTTTCCTGGGAAGAGTGGGAGGTGGCCACAGACTTTTTACTCAGGCCTGGGAAACAATTACGCAGGATCCTTGGGTCTTAGCAACTGTCCAAGGATTCAGAATATATCTTTGAAGAAATTCTTTCAAGCTGTTCCCCTAAAAGAGCTAAGTTTGACCACAGTCCAGCAGGAAGTGGTAGAAGAGGGAGTAAATGTATGTTTCAGAAGGACCCCATAGTTTAAGTCCCTTTAGAGCGCTAAGTTTCTCTTCCTTGTGAAAAAGAAAGACAAGGGGTGGAGGATGCACTGGACATTGGTGGATTATGGTCACACACAGAGAGGTCGCATCACATAAATTATTTGGAGCTGACAGCAGGTCTTTTTGCTCTTATGAGTTTCAAACATTGCTTGCAGGACAGAGCGGTTTTGTTAAAGATGCACAATGTTTTATTGGTAGCATATATAAATCGCGTAGGAGGGACAAGATCCTCAGACCTGTCAGACTTAGCCAAGAAACTTTGGCTATTTTGCTTGGAGCACAAGATCAGTTTGAAAGCAGATAATGTGCCTGGGAACGCAAATGTGTCTGCAGATTGGAATTCAAGGTTTTTACGGGATTTCAGCGACTGGAAATTGAGCAGGGTCTGTTTAAAGAAAGTGCCTCAGATTTGGGGCCCATTGGAGTTAGATCTCTTTGCAGGAGGCTGATATTTCAACTGAAGAGGTATTTCAGTTGGATGCCAGACCCGGGTGCTCTAGCCGTAAACGTCTTCCTTCAAGCTTTGAAGGGTAGCAACGCCTATGCATTCCCACCCTTTACAGTGATACAGAGGGTTCTTCAGAAGGTGAGAGAGGAGAGATGCTCACATGTTCTAATAACTCCATTTTGGGTATCACAGACATGGTTTCCAGTGACCTTAGAGCTAGTTTGCGACATTCCCTTTTTTCTTCCTGCCATGGAGGGTCTGTTGAAAGACACCGATGGAGAAGAACACCCTTTGGTTCTGACAGGGATTTTGAGCCTTCTTGCATGGAGAATTTCATGAGATGAGTGGGCGTGGTTCTTGATAGCATTTTTGTGAATGAAAAAGTAACCAAGTTCTAGACAAAAAAATCAAGGCCCTCATTACAAATTGGACACATGGTAAATACCATTGCCCCAGGGTGATTTACCATATGTGGTCAGTATCTCCTATTCTGAGTTTTCAAATTGAAAATGCGGCATAACTTGTAGAATTGGTTTTTAACACTGAATTCTGTATGTTTCGACTTTTGTTTAGGCGTTCCACTCCCACACATTTGCAGCCTTCCTGATAAATTTTGTCAGCATTGACTTTCTTGATTCTATGGCCCTCAGTATAAGTGGCCCAGTAATTGTTATGATATTTATCACAACTGATAAAATTCTACTCCACCAAGTTGAAATGTATTAGGTGCAATAAATATCATGAGTTTTGAGATTCTGGGGAATAACGTGGTTATTGGTGCTTATTGCACCAAACTCTGCATGTTCCGGTAAATGGTGGGCATTTGCCCCCCAAAAATATCGACACGCTTGACCTCACAAGAGTTATAATTGCGATACGCGCGGAAAGAGGAGTTATCGCACATATTGCAATTAGCCGAGCTGCTCCTAATGAGGGCCTAGGATCATCTCACAACCCGTAATTTGGATCCCTGTGGAAACCCATGTGTGTACAGGGCTCGGAATGTAGCCTTTATCTTGTAATGAGGGCCAGTGTTTATTGGTTGTGTCTTGAAGGTAGGCGAGCCACTGAAACCTGGTTCTGGTTCAGCCTGAGGTCCTTTTGGAACCTCGAGCCCAAAACAAACCAAGCATTTATGTGGCTATTCCAAGGATGTGGCATTGCACCAGAGATGCAGAATGTTGAACTCGGGAATCAGGTTAGAGTCTCAACATCCTCTGATTCTGGGCAAATCACTTAATCTCCCTATGCCTGTAAAATATGAATGTGACCTTGTGTAATGTAACTGGTGCTCATCTAAAGCGCTCCAATACATTTTAGTTGGGTACAGGCGCGCAACACCCATTGGACTGAAAGGGATTCAGCCCCCCCCCCCCCGTGTGTGGCAGCCCGGGATGAGACAGTTTCCCGGGCACACACACAGCCACACCCGAGCACTTCACAGGTCGGGTTCGTGCTATATAAAAACTTCAGCAAATGCACAAAGAGGGAAAAACAAAGTGTTTACATAAAAAAGGATGGCCAAATAGACACCCATGTAGTGTCTGATTTGTAAAAACAGAAAGCCTGGATAAATCGCGGCTTCCCCGCTTAAATTATGCGATATTAGGCAAATATTTCTATTTCCCCAAAACTACTTTTTCTTCAGTATCGCATATTAAAGCACTTTCAACTATGTGAGTTCAGAATACCAGTTGTACAAGAACCTATTGCGTTTGATTTAATAAAATATATTATTGTTCTATAATGGTCTCGGCCGCATACAGAGTTTACATGACAACTGTTTTGCCTCTTAGGGCCATATGTATGAAAATGGAGTTTTGCGATTCTCAAATTGCGATTTTCAGCAAATCGCAATTTGAGAATTTGCAAAGTGCAATGTATGTGGGATTTGCTAATAATTTTGCAAATCCCACATATTCCTTATTTGCGAATCGCAATGAGATTCGCAAATAAGAAATACCTTCCCATTCATTCCTATGGGCTAGTAGGCCCATAGGAATGAATGGGAAGGCATTCTCAATTTGCGATTAGCAATTAGAGAACCGCAAATTGAGAATGCATTTTCAAGGTTGCCAGGGTGTCTAAAGACACTCTGTTGCACCCCTGAAATGTGCATGTGTGCACATGTGGCACACATAGGAATGGAATGGAAAAGCATTTATAAAGCGCATGGCTACCTGGAGGCATCCCAGCGCAAGTACCAACATCAGGCGGGGAACAGAAACTAGGGAAAGAGAAAGGTTCTCATGAGTTTCCGAAAAGACATATGATCATGAGTGGAGCGTAAATAGAGGGGAAGGGCATTCCAGAGCTTAGAAGCATTGTAGGAAAAAAGCCTACCACCACTTCTGGATCTCTTAATCCTGGGAACCTCAGTAAGGTAGAGATCATCTGACCTGAATTTACGTTTGGCTTTGTATGGACGAATCATGGTGGAGATTGAAGAGGGGCCAAGTCCCTGTCTTATTTTATGCACTAAGCATAGGGACTTAAATTTAATTCGTTCCTGAACCGGCAGCCAAGGGAGCGGAGGGCCGGTTCTGCTGAGAGTCTATTGTGGACCCCCAATAGAAGCCTCGCTGCACTGTTCTGAACAGATTGAAGTTTCTTAATGGCTGAGAGGGGGGTGCCCAAGTACAGGGCGTTCCCATAGTCTAATCTCGAGAGAACTAATGACTGGATCATTGCTTTCTTAGCTAAGGAAGAGAGAAGGGGTAGGACCTTACGGGCCATTCTAAGTAGGCCATAGCAGAGGGCTGCTGTTTTCCTAGCTTGCGTTCTGAGGCTAAGGTCCTGGTCCAGCCATACCCCCAAGCTCTTAAACTCCGTTTTAGGAGTAGGGGTTGGCTCCATACATGTAGGCCATAGCTGGTTGGGATTATAGTGAAGGGAGTTACCCAGGATCATGATCTCAGTTTTACCTCCGTTGAGTCTAAGTTGGGAATCATCCATCCAATTTGAAATATCATTCAGGCAAGAGTGGATGGTATGCAATTCTTGATTGGTTTGACTAAGTCCAACCACTAGCTGGGTATCATCAGCATAAGTGATAATTCTGACTCCATAGGGTTCTATTTTGGCAGCCAAAGGGGACATATACACATTAAATAATGTAGGGCTAAGAGAGGAACCCTGAGGAACTCCGTTTGGCAAATGTGTAGATTTGGAGACAGTGTTGTCATTGAAGACCTGAAAAGTTCTATCCTCTGCCTAAGGGCAAGTATGTGCGCCACATGGCACTTTAAAAAATGCAAAATAGTGCATTTTTAAGTGAAATCGCAATTTAACTCCAACTTGAAGTTGGTGGTAGTTTGCGATCCCTTCAGGCCAAATCGTACTTTCTTTTGTGCTTTATTTAAGGAATCGCAATTTGCGATTCCTTAAATGCAATTGCAAAATAAGGAATTGCAAAATTTGAGATTCCTTATCTTGCGAGGGGGTTTTAGTGTGCTACATTGCACACTGCTAATTTGCGATCGCAAAAGCTGAAATTCTGCGAATTTCAGCGCTTGCGATCGCAAATTGGCTTCATACATATGGCTTAGTTCTCTAATGGTTCATGTTTAAAAACTATCACTTTTAATAAGTACTTCTCCGTCCAGTGCTATATCGTGACGTATTAATGTCAAAGCTTCCACATGTTAAATAAATACGCTTGTTTGAAGACACTTTCTCGTATTTTACGTGTTATTTTGATGTATGATTTACATAGCAAACATTTTCAGGGCTTGGCTCGTGACCCTTGGTTCGACTCGGCTCTCCTTGTTAATTTGTTGGCTCCTCTACGTCTAGTTGTATCCCAGCATGTAGTCGTTTTTTAAGTGAAGCCTTGGTCTTGCTGCAGCAGGACCGGCAGCCTTGCAAGGAATTGCATCCCCATTGCGTGAGAAGGCCTGTCACGCCCCCTCCTTCCTGGCACCCGTAGCAGCTTGCGCAATGTTTCCTGGGCAGCGAGCCAGGCAGGCAGCCAGGCTCCTGCTTCCTGTCAAGAGCGCTCCAACATACGAATGTAAACACTTACAAAACGCGTGGAGGTCAGAATGCAAGGTCATTGTTAGAAACATGGCTCACTTCATATGAGCCTTTTAGCATGTCGCGAGCTGACATGAAATGAGCATGTTTGACTGAGACTGTCGAACAAAAATGTTTAAAAAAACTTCTTTGGGATTTCTGAAAACTGTGTAACACCTACGTATAGTGTGTTGATAATGCAGCATCCTCAATCAACACTTAATTAATCACAGCATCGTCAGGTTGAGGATGTAAATAAAGGACACTTCGTTCTTTTTTTTTTATGTCCCCAGAAAATATGGAAACTGCATCGAATACAATTGCATTTTAGCAGATTGTTCAGAAGACCATATTTCCGAGGGCAAATAAACAGCCCGGATTAATTATACAAGGATAACGAGACAGTCGTCAACGTTATTCCCCATGACATGAAAACCATAACGATTTGAAACAAATGGACCTTCTCTAGGAAAACAAAGTGTATGATATCTGTGGACTCTTCAGAATCTCTGCAGTGAGAAGGGGTCCCTTGCTGGACTGCATAAGCCCAAGAAGCGGAACTGGATGTGTTCCAAGCTTTAGAGGAATACACCGTGTTCCCTAATGAACGGTTTTGTCATCAGCTCTCGGGTTGACATCTTCAACCTCGGGCCTAGTGACCTTTGACGTAGTTAACAGACACAATAGAGCTTCAGTTAACTGACGGGCAGGTGTGGTTGCCCTTTGCACGGAGGAAGTCTCGTGTTTGTAGTCTCCTATTGGCAGTTAGTAAACAAGCAGGAGAGGATTGTGGATGTTTAGTTTGCACATAGGTTAGCCCATATATTTACAATTTGTAGGCTTCCTTCCTTTTTACTTGTTCAGCTGCTAGGTAAGGAATAGCGTGTGACCAACATATTTTCAGAAAAGCAACTTCCAAATAAGATCAATCTTTAAATAAAGTGCAACATTTGGAAAATACAAATACATTGTCTCCTTGCCATAGAGTTTACATTTTCGTGAATTGGAAGGGTGAGAATATAGCCGCATTTGAAGGAATTCTTTAATAAATCACTGGTTAAAAATCTGACGTGTTTATGATTACGATTTGAAAAGAAGGGTTTTCAAAATCTCTTCATGTCAACTGGTCCCCCAGAGTATTTCCTTGGAGCCTGCCCACTGCGCTGACGAATGCCAGGGATGCCTAGTTTTGAGTCCACCTCATGCCACTTTCTTCCAGCAACCCCACACTTTCTCTTTATCTCCCTCTTGCAGGTTCTGGTTGATCACTGCTTTGACCCTTTTTTTTACTGTTTTCTTACCTTCCTCTTCTTCCTCCTTTCTCCATTTTCTGCCTTTCTTTACCTTCCTCTGTGTAAAATAGCTGGTGATGAAAATTACGTCTGAAGCTGAGCAGCTGGAATGTTGAGATGCCCTTACTGTCAGTGGCTGGTAGTATCTTTCTCTAGGGGCACAGTCTTTAGTGAGGACGATCTGTCCGAGCTCCAAACTGCACACGTTATTTTGTGGAAAATGACTTAATGTTTTGGAAGGTACAATCGGTAAGAGCAGGTTATGGGACTAAATAACCCTTCAGCAGACATTAAAGAGTCACCAGGAGTCTTTATTTACATTAATAAGTAGACACTTGAGCAAATCCTAGCATGGAGTTAATACGCACTATTAGTTTAAGCACACCGTAGCATTAATCTGCAAATACCAACACAGCAATGGTTGTGCAATATACACCACGCGCCCTATTGAAGCATTCTGATTTTGGCAATTGGTGTTTTTATGTAATGTTCGCACTACCTGTGTGCTGTGGTTATTTTTATCCTAACCTGACCCAGATTCTTTACTCTGATTAGTATTTCTTAAAAGAGAAAATTAATATTTGATACTATTAGGATTCTGTGCCTGCATGTTCCCATGAGTGTGAGGCAATTTCTTTATAAACTCCCAAACACTTTATTTCATGAACTATTATAGATATCGGAAAGTTTTTGTCATAAATCCTTTTCCGTTTGCTTTGTGGTTAACCATATTAGATCGGTTGCTATCTCTTGCCATTTCAGGGAATCTTGGCCAGAGCTGGACTTTGGGGAATCTTTTCAATACCGATCCCTTGTTCCACTGAAACTGTGTTTGGTGCCGTTCTCCCCACAGATTTTTTTTTAATTCGTTAAAACAATCCATTTTACAGCATCATTTCAGAATTATATATGGTAAAAATATGCTATATATGATGAAAGTTCCCAAGAGCAAGGTATGAAATACTCAAATTCTTCCTGTGTAACATTCCTCTATATCAGCAACCAATACATATGCTGAAGAGTAAATAAATGGTGTGCTTCTCTTCCAGGACATCTTTCAAGGCAAGCAGCTCTCTGCTACCAATCTTGGGCCCTGTGACTTACTCTATGAGCATGGATAAGGCTGACCTATTTTCTTGTAAAAGGCTGTGTGTATGTCTTCACCAACCCTGATTATAACAAAGCGGAGCAGTGTACAGAGGGCGGGGAAAAGGAGGCGCAAAAGAGGGTGAAACAAGTTCATCTTACTTGCAGGTCACTTGTTTAGAGTTCATGGCATCGAATGCGTACTTAACCCCTTCAGTGCCCATGCCGAGCTGGACTCGTCATGGGCTGCGGTGGCGCTGTGCCCATGACGAGTCCAGCTCGTCATGAACTCCGCCCGCTAATGCAAGGCGCGGCACTGGGCGGGGAAAGGGGCGGGCATGCAAGGGGTTAAACTGTTTCCGTAGGCCAGCGATTCCACACCTGTCATCCGGGGATCCCCTGTGGGTCTGCGACGCCTATTCATTGGGTCCCTGACTGCTTAGAAAATTAAATAATATTAACACATTAATAAATTGTACCTAATTAAAAGGGCAAAATCTAACAATTTTTTTTTTTTTAAATGTTCTGCAAATGTGAAGGAATTTGAAATTAGAGGTTATAAATTTAGTTTATATTCTGACATTGACTCATGGGAGCAGCCCAGTGCATTTGTGAATTAAATAAAATATAATTTTTGTATTTATTTGATGAATGATTGTTTTTGTATTTTTGTCTGCTGTTTTGTGATTACAATCATTCACATTTTTTAGGCTGTAGTGCATAACGTCCAGTAATGACTCAGTGAAGGCCTCTAGGTTCCAATATCGCTTTGATTAGGGAAAATTTCAAATTTTCTAAATTAACCTACCTTTAATATTACTGGTGTTGATAGCTTATTGATCAAAATGGAGTCTCAGATCGTTCCAGTTAAATGTATTCTTACCTATTGACCTCTGGAGTATATGCAGAATTTCCCCCAGCAGTTTAATTAATTCACCCCCCCCCCCATCTTGATGGACCATGCAAAAATCTTAATAGTCAGTGACTTTAATTACTGGGCTACTGATGAGAATAGTGGTCAGAAATGATTAGACCTTATAGACCAATTGTAGCCTTAGTAGCCTTAACTGAGAACAGCATGTGTTTGTCCCTACCCACAACAAAGCCACACAGGCTTGACCAAGTTTGGGCGATTAATTTCCAGTTGCTTAATTTAATGGTATCCCCATGTGATGAACAGATCATTACCTTATCAAATTTTCACTGGCCAGGCTCTCTTCCCCCAAAACACATACCTCGCCCTGGAACACATTCAAGATACAGCAGGTATTGTGTTGATATAAACACCTTATGTAATTCTCTTGCAGTCTCCACACCTGACATAAACCACAATTTTGATTCCTCTGAAAAGGAGCTATCTGCCTGGTTACTGGCAGCAAGCAATGTCCATGCTCCCCTGCGCAAGTCTAAACTGGCCAGACAGCATGATGCAGTTAAATGGTTCACCGATGATCTAAAGTCAGCCAAGTTTGAATCGCGCAATTGAGAACGCAAGTGGCTGAAAGACTACTCCCCCGGAAATAAATAATTCTATAAAACCCACCTCATAGATTACAAAGCTCGCCTCCTGCAGGCAAAGTCCTCCTTTTTCTCTAAATAAAATTTTCCTCTCTATGAATAAATCTAAGGAGATTTTAAAAATTGTATCAGAATTATGTAATATTGATAGAATCACACTACCCATTTCGTCTTCTCAGAACTTCCAAGATAGAATTGCAGCCAGCACATTTTTAAATTTTGCTACACAAGAAGATTGGAATCCGCATACCATGGCCATTTCCCCTACTATTAGTAACAAATATTGTATGGAACTATTGGTCCCTCCTCCCAAAAGTTTTAAAACTGTTATTTTCTACCTTTCCTGGTCCAGCATTGTCCCTCCTTAATTCCTCTCTCGGTCAAGGTAAAGTACCCAGCTCTTTTAAGGAGGCTGTAGTGATTCCTCTCTAGAAGAAAGTTAGCGAGGATCCCATTACACTGAAAAATGACCGCACTGTAATATTGCTGCCTTTCGGGCAAAAGTGTTCAGAGGCCCATGTGGCCTAATGTCTCTGGTTCTTTCTTGAAGAATCCAATTTCCTAGACCCATGTCAGGCTGGTTTCCACCCCCACTCTCCACAGAATCTGTCATGTTTTCTATGGTTGATGACATGTGTTGGGAATGCGACAAAGATTCTACACAGGCAATAGTTTTTCTAGATCTCCCAGCAGCCTTTGACATAACCTACTGGTGGATTGTGTCGAGGTACAGGGTCGTGCGGCCCGGTGCTTGACTGGATCAAATTTTTCCTAAAGGAACATTCTCAATCAGTATGTCCCACTCCTTTTAGGGCATCAGAAGTCCATCTGGATTGCGTAGTACCTCTGCGCTCTTCCCTTTCACCGAAACCTATTCTATTCTAATCTGGAGTATTTGTAAAGTGCCTGGCTACCCAACGGGCCTCCCAGCGCTAGGGGCAACACATCAGCTGCATGGATCAATGCACATCCGAGAGACTAACTAAAAAAGGAGATATTCAAGTGTTTTCTAAAACTAAATTCTGACTGGTTCTTTCTGAGCTCCACAGGGAGGGCATTCCAAAGTATGGCGGATAAGTAGGCATAGAAGCGCCCACCACTCCTTGCAGTCATAATCCTGTGGACCAAAAACAGTCTTTGGTCACCGGATCGCAGGGATCTCCTGGGATTGAAGGGACTCAACAATCAATGTATCAGCTGTGGGGCCTTCATATGAATAGCTTGATACGCTAAACCAAGGGTATTAAATTAGATTCTCTTATTCACTGGTAGCTGGTGCAGAGATGCTAAGGCCAATGTGACCAACTGATTGATGCTTTGGGATTTTTAAAAGAATCTGTGCTTGCAGCATTTTGGATCACTTGAACCCTCTTCAGTAAAACAATCTCTCCACTAAAGTGTAGTATTTCTAGCAGCAGGATGCTACTTTCTCGTAATTTGGGCAAATAAATTATGCGGACCTGAAGTGTTTGCGTGTCCATGCCCCGGTGTTGATTAAATAGCTGGGCTGGAATTTACGACTAGGAGGCATATGTATGAAGCCCATTTCCCGTTTGCAAACAGCCCGATTCTCAGAACCGGCCCGTTTGCGAATGGGGAAAAAGCCTTTTGGGATATATCATCCCAAAAGGCCCTTGCAAAATAGGGAATCACAAAATTAGCGATGCCCTATTTCGCGAAAGCATTTAAGGAATCGCAAATTTTGATTCCTTAAATGCGATGTAAAAAGCGCCAAAGTTGTGCGATTTCTACTTAAGAAATTGCTAATTTGGTGGTAATTTGCGATTTCTTTGATAAATGCACTTTTTGGCATTTGGTCAAAGTGGCATGTAGTGCAGATACATGCCCTTAGGGATGTATGTGCGCCACATGTGCACACATGCTCATTTCAGGGGTGTATCAGGGTGTGCTTATGACACCCTTGAAATTCCATTCGCAATTTGCGAGTAGCCAATTGGATACTCGAAAAATGGCGAATGTCTTTCCATTCATTCCTATGGGCCTTTAGGCCCATAGGAATGAATGGGAAGCCATTCCTTAATTGCGAATCGCAATTTGAGAGTCGTAATTAAGGAATACCAAGAAATCGCAAAATATTTGCGAATTTTTAATTACATCTCGTTTTGCGATTCTCAAATAGGGATTCTCAAAAAATCGCTATTTGAGAATCACAAATACTGTATTTGATACATATGCCCCTAGATTACTAACCAAAATGGCAACTCTAGTTGTCAAAACAGGAATTAAGCACTCAACACAGTCCGAATTCTCTTCCTGAATTAAAAAATGGCCTCTGAGCCCTCGTCCCCACTATACACATAAAACAATTAGCAACACCTCTTTAATATTTGCATACTCTCCCTCATTCATGCACTTTAAAACATGAATTGCATAATTTACAGTTACACTAATGATATGCTATTATTTTTTTAGCTTGATGACTCTCCTATGTCGAATGAAACCTTTAAAAACCAGCATTTGCAATGCAATCGGTCTCGCCTTTCGGACCTTATATGTAATTAGCTATGCAGCACATTAGCCTGGGTGCTGAAACATCTACTGTTCTTTAACATGGAGGGAAAGTAAGCACCAAATTGCGTGACACGCCAGGTATGGGAACACATGGAGAGAAATTTTGCCTTTCAGCTGGAAATGGTATAGTCCAAAGCTCTGTTTTAATATAAAAGCAGGGCCTTTGGTAGTCATATTGCTGAAAATACAAGATTTGAAAAATATCTTATTGTCTATGGGTGCTTGTGGGAGACAGTTTTTGTGGACTGGAATCTACAGAATGCTAAAGTGATTCTGGTATTTTACTGACCTCTGCTGGTCGTGTTCTATAAAGACAGTTAAAAAGAGGCAGTTGAACAGAAAAAAAAGTCCCTAAGCGGAAGCAGACCAGTCCTAGGGCTGATCTTCAGAGCCCACAAAGTACATACATATAGAAGTATATACTAAAGTTTATATAAAGTATATATACTAAAGTATATACTAAACTATAATCAAATCAACAAAAGAGTGTGCCTTAAATCTATCAAAAGCGCACTACTGTAGAATCCAAATAGGTTTCTTTAGAAAGCCCTCACTCACCAACCTGGTTGGTGACATGCTTCATCGCCGGGCCCCACCGGGAGAGGTCGAATGCCACCCCGGTGTGCTTCGACGCCAGAATAACTGCGGAGCTGGTTGTTATCTGTGAGGGTATCCAGGCGCTGATGCAGGAATGATAATGGTGAAAAAAAAACTTCGTACTTTAAAATTCCTTGTTACAGCACGGCAGAGCAGTCAGTAGGCGAACTCTGGTGAGAGCAGGAGGGTGATAGCTCTGGGTAGATTAATCAACGCTTTCCTTAAGCAAGGTTTTATGAAAGAAGAAAAGTTCTATTTTGGTAAATTGCGGATCCAATGTAAAATCATTTTGGAATTGCTTACATTGCTATTCGTATCTGTGACAGCAGATGCGGGCACAAGTCTGAAATGAGGGTAACAGAGGTATTCATTCAGTTAGCCTTGCCAGTCCTGTACATTTTCACTGTTCGTTTGCCTCTGTGGAAGTATTTGTGCTGCTTGCGTCACAGGCCCTTTGTTGCAGTGCCCTCGCCCCCCCTTCACATTTCAGTCTGACTGACCTCGTCGTGGTCATTAACGATTCATTCACTGACGTTTTGTCACCTAATTAAAATGTTCTTGACCCGCCCCGAGTGTTTTCGGCAGCTCCTTTAAAGTACCAGCACCTTTGTATTACCTGATGTTGGAAGAAAAGGACGCAAATTTGGCGGGGATACCTTATGTGGTCAAAAAGTTACAGGGGTCTAAGCGCGAACTACCCAGAATAGCCGAAAAAAGGCTTAGCACAAGGGGGGGAAGCTTTTTCAATATTCTATACAACGAGCCATAGTTGCTGCTTATTTATCTTCTGCAGCTAACAACCATTGACAAAGCCAATAGTCCTGACTTGTTGTAGGTATGATGTTACTTGTTGTGTCATATATCTGGATGCAATGACAGAAGCAGCATAATACAAGTCGGGTGGCACACTATGCTAAGCACAGATTTTTAGCTTACGTGTTTTTAAGCCATGCCCTTAATTACATTGGCCACGTCCCTTTGAGAGACCCCCAGTTTTTTCATTCCACTTAAAGCCCTGGAAAAGCCATTATTAAAGAGGGATAAACCGAAGGTCTTTTTGGAAATTAAACTGAGCTGTGCGGTATTTCACATCCTGCTAAATTCCAAAAATATTGGTAATCCTGCTGAAGGGCTGCAAAAGACTGATAGTTGAGTCACTACATAGACAAATGTCCCACTTCGTGTTAAATAAAACCATAATTTAATTTTAAAGTGTATATTTTTGTTAAATAACGCACTGCACTACTATTATAGGGAGATAAGACCCGCAAAGTTTTATATCGCAGGGTCACGCCCAGTGTTTACCCGATTGTCTTAAAACATGGTAAAATCTCACCAGCATTCTCCGTGATAATGGTATGAAGTTCAGACCCTTTGCTTTTTTTTAAATTAACCGATAAATGTTTGTGTTACGCGAGTGAAACGCCACTTCAGGGCACCCAAAATAAAGCATGGAAGGCGACAGTGTCTCAGGGAGGCCTCAGCCACATTTACAGGTGGCAAAAGAATACATATTTAGGGCCTAACCTAACCTGCAATCTCTCTGCCGCAAAAGGAAAAACTAAAGAAAGTGCATGTTCTGCTGCTGCCAGACAGGCATCGGTTTTAACAAGAAGAAACGAGAAGTTAATGGGGCACATGTGTGGATACCAACATGGGTTTATGGGCATTTTGGTTAAAGCCCCTGGAGCAGACCAGGAGATAAAAAGCTTTTTTTCCCACTTAATATGACAACTGATAACTAATAAATAGCGTCGACCAGCGGGCACGGGAGACGGGAACCTTCTTAATTAGTGCGGCGCGTTTATTGGAGCCTTTTCATCAGAATGAAAAGCACACAGGTACCAGAGGGTTTGTGAAGAGATCTAAGCGGCTTATTTCGCAAACCAGGCGTAACTGTTCAAGGGGAGCAGAGTAGAGCCTGGACATTTAGTAGTACTTCTTGGCTCAGTCCATGTACAGCATCGACCAGCGCGCACGGTAGACGGGAACCTTTTTAATTAGTACGGCGCGTTTATTGGAGCCTTTTGATCAAAATGAAAAGCACACTGGTACCAGAGGGTTTAGCGTGCACGGGAGACTGGAGCCTTCTTAATTAGTGCTGTGCGTTCATTGGAGCATTTTTATCAAAATGAAAAGCACAGAGGTACCAGAGTTTGTGAAGAGATCTGAGCGGCTTATTTCACATACCAGGCGAAACTGTTTAAGGGGAGCAGAGCAGAGCTTGGACATTTAGTAGTACTTAGAGGCTCAGTCCATGTACGGCGTTTACCTTGCGGGAGCGAGCAGCGGCGCCATCTGTTTCCAAAGCGCGGGCGCGATAATTGCAAACAGATGGCGCCGCTGCTCGCTCCCGCAAGTGAAACGCCGTACATGCACGAGTGCTCATTGGAAACAGTACAGTACATGCACGAGTTTCCGAAAAAGTGTGCAGTGATTCCAAAAGGTCTCGCCAAAGCAGCGCTTGCGCCCTGCGTAGGCGAGACCTAAAAAAGAGAATGTGTGGTACAGTTTTTCTGTCCTTGCCCCCCACATCTGGAACTCCTTTTCTCCTGAGATCCCAATAACCCAGACTATAATAAATTCAGACAATTTCTCAAAACCTGGCTTTTCCAACAAACGTATAACTAGACCATCTTTTTCTCAGTTGTCTGTTTTGGTCAGTCCTCTTACATCCTCTTACGCATCAGCGCAATGAAAACGATTGATGTACGTGCGCTTATCAAAATTCTGGTAACATAACCTAACGCTTAAGTGGGGGTCAACCGAAGTCAAAAAGTGAAGAACCACTGCTGTAGGCATTGATTGCAGCATGAATTGTTCAGCTGGGCGAAATTATATATTATGAATGCTTACTGTTAGATTCATTTCAGCGTACAGAAGTAATTTAGTTGCTGTGTATCCGCTGTAAAACCTGTGTGTCCGCTGTAAAACCTGTGTGTCTTTTATGTATTATCTTTTGCACTCTGTAAACTGTATCACGTGTACATCTTAAAAACGACTGCACACACATATTAACTTGCTATTTATGGATTAAAACGTGCATTTATTAAGCTGTCTAAGCCGGCGTTGCTCTTCCTTCGAAAGGCAGGGATCATTTAATCCTTGTTGGTTGAAATAAGAACAAAATTAAGAAATGGGCAGAAAAGTATGTATAGAAATGTAAGTACTTACTGTTTATTAACAAATACTCATGCCTGGTGACTTGTAAGTCACAAACGGAGACCGTGGTGTTTTCAAAATTACCCACAGATGACTGGGAACAAACCACACCCTAGTGTCACTGCTCTAGTTCTAATGTTACTTCTTTGGGTTCCATCAAAGCCATCCTGGGTAACAGCACACCTTGACATCGGCGTGTGAACTGTGAAGTGAATGCTTGGCTGATTCCAACAGTGTATTATTGTTTGACTTTTTCAAAGGGCTGTATCGTGGTGTGAGACATTTAGAAATATATCTTTCTTATTTGTTTGCGCTTATTATAAATGCGCACAAACGCACTTTCTTAAGCCTTTGTTAAAAATGCTTCGTTTTCGCAGATGCAATGAAGCATTACACCATCTGGAACTGTTAAACACCCCGAATTTTTGTTTTAGAATATGCTCTCATTTAAAAGCCGCTATCAGAGCCAGGAGAATGATGGAGAGGGCTAATACGTTACTTAAGGCCGTGACAGACTTTTTATGATTGCCATATTTGCCTTGCTCGAATCTGTTGTATCTTTTGATGCTATTTTTTAGTGATCTTCATGTTGGTATCTCGCACTTTCATATATTTACAAGAGCTTGCAGTGTTTGGACGTTGATTGATATTTATTGATTGAGATATTCTGTTGTTCTAATGAAGTCTACTCATCTGATGTTCGAATTATGGAAATTCTCTTTTAATGTTGCTCTGTCAATATGTTGTGTTTTGCTGTTTTTCTATCTTTTATAACCTGTCCGGCCGAATAAAGTATTATTGATTGATATCTTTCTTTGTCACTTGGTGCATCTTGAAACAGCGCTCTTGTTTCTTTCATTTGACAGTCCTAATCAAATGAAAAGTTGCCAGTGTATTATTTTTTGGGGATTCGATAAGGGACTTTACCCCATGGAAGGCTGCATTTAATGGGACTAGAGAGTATTTTAGAATGCCAGCAAGTAGAATATTTCCTCCACAGCAAACGTACCAGCGTTTGAACCACTGGTCCCATATTATCCACAGAGATTAAAGGTTTATTGCTTGAGATGTAGTTGATATAAAGGTTAATTCGATATTTTGGTCATATATTCTTGAAAATAGATTAGTGAATGAGTTCGGAATCTAAGGAATTTAGCCCTTGGGATTAGTGCAGTGGTGAATCCCAAGTGGTTTGATTTTATTAAGCTAGTTGTTGGTCTTTGTGTTGCATCATGAGATGATTAATAATCCAGACATGTAACCCTTTGTTTGTCAAGTTCTACACTATGGTTTGCAGTTAGGCTAAAAGTTTTCAAAATGATATGCCTCCAGCCTTCACGAAGACCCTCTGAGCCAACTGATATTCATTAGATTCCTGCGGAGAAAATAAGGCAATCAGAGATGCTTGCGTTAATGTTGTAATATCCACTGAATGCCAGCATATGTTAGGGAATCTTGTGGACGGTATGCAGGAATATAAACATTGGGGCTTATTAACAAGCCTCTTGGCCCGCCGGTGCGTCACTTTTGATAAGTGAAAAAGTGGCGCACCGGCGGCGCAACGGGCTTGTAAATGAGCCCCATTGTTTGTAGGTGCATTATCTCTTTCATGCTATTATTGAAAATACTTATGTTAAGGCTGTGGTAGTGTCATAAACATATTTAACACAAAACATATAAAGGCATGGAATTCAACAGTTAAGATACTAACACAACCTTAAAATGGCTGAGAGAAAATGCGCTACACTTACACACATGTTCAATAACAGCTTACATTTTTTCCTTTTTCTCGTTTTTGCACAGAGATTTTTCATATGGGAATTCCCATGTTAAGTCTAATAACAATTTAGTTTGGGAGCCTTCCTTTATTGTCGTTTGCTCCCCTCGACCAAGAAGTGCCAAATAGGCTTAAAGTCTGCATATCTTACATTGTTTACCTAAAGATATGTTCCAATTAATGGGGGAGGGGCTTTATTAAGGTTATAAAATGGGTTTTACGAAGGATTGTGGCTGTAGTCTAAACTACAGACAGGCAAGCACTCTTCTTTCTTCCACGCTTTCAAACATTTGCGACTGGGTCTTAAATATTCTTTGCAAACGTTGCTGTGGATATGTTTTTTCTATAAAGTGCAGCTGAAAGTGTGATTTGTTTAGTGTGAACTGAATGCATTGAGCAGGTGCAATTTTGGTGTTTAGAAAAGGCCCTTGACCCAGAAATGTGTGGGCCAGTGACTCTGGTGATTTCAATTTCAAGACTGGAAAGTCTTGTTGAATTGGTATTGGAATAGTGAAAGACAGAAAGAGCCATGTTTCTCCAGTTACTCTTACATATATATTGCCCATAATAATTTATAGATCTTGATTTTTGGAAAGACTATACTGGCTAATAAAGGTTTATAGTATGGTGGATGTGTTTTGGAGAAGGCAGAAGAAAGTGGGAGTGGAGGGTGACCGCCAGAAGAATTGATGTAGAATATTGCTTTGTTTGTATTGTGACCCAACAAACCTGATGCTTTTTCAGTATTGTTACTGTGGACCTTGCCTTAGTTCAGTTTAACTAGACACAGTCATTCACGCATGAAGAACCCTGCTGATAGTTTAAGTTGCCCTCACATTAATTAGGCTTGTTGGACGGTATATGTGCACTCAAGTGCATTTCTTGCATGAGAGAAAAATCCCCTGCAACATAGCATGATACCTTAAAAAAGACTTTGTAGGAAATGTTTTTTTTTTATCCTAGTGCCTTTTTCTGAATTTTTTTTTTTTTTGGCCTGCTTTAGGAGCTACATAAGCCTCCAAACCATCATGCCTGTTAAACTCTGAATCGAATTCCAAGTGTATATTAATATCTCCCTGGTTGTAGTAGCAGCTATTTACACCAAAATGCAAAGGCATATGTAATTGTATGTCTAATCTGAATATCTGAAATGAGTTTTGTCAGGTATTTGTTGCAAATAGTGTATTTATCTGAGGTTAAAGATATTTGTATTAATTTAAACAGCCAGGCTACGAAACGTCCACTTAGCTGCAAGAGCACTCAACAGGACATTACATTATTTACCTTGTCTGGAACCTTCCTCATGGAAACCGTACACCCAGTACAATGCATCAAGGTGATAACTATCGCAAGTACTATGCATATTGTTCGGTTCAACCATTGGGTCCAAACACATTGGGCGACGGCTTCCCTTCCGCTCTGACTGACAAAAAATATTGTATTTGATGTAGTGATGAGAAAACCAAGTGCGAGAAAGCGTTCCCAGTTGGACTAAAGGTCTGTGCCATTTTGAAAATAGGGTGAAGATGGTACCCCCAAGCCAGATGTTTCAAGGTTTGTACGTGCAACAATGTGGTAACCTGTTGAAACTAGCATTAATTAGATAGGACATTTCTCATATAAAATGCAAACTATGCCTTCAATTCTTTTAGCAGCAGTTTTAGATCAAAAATGAATTCCTGAATTCATGACTATTTGCATTCTCTTGACTGAACCTGCACTGGAGAAACAAGTTTTCCGATTTACCCCAGGAATAGTGGGTAATCTGACTTTGCTGACATCGTGCCTACCTGCAGTGAAGCCCCATCTAACAAGAAGTAACCGTGAAGCCAGGAGAGCAGAGGACTCCAAGGCACATGTGAAAAAAGAACCGGACGGCTGCAGACCGGGGACCAAGTGCTATGTGCTGTGCTGGGTCTTGGTGATAAAGTGCCTCATTTAAACTTTGACCAAGGCACTGCCTCTACACAGACTTTAAACCTATTGCTCTTTGTTACATGGGCAGCTAAGCCATGGCTGGTAGATGTCGGGGCAGAGATGTGTACATCGGCAAGCTGGTGCAAGCACCACTATTCTGTTGACCCTGGTCCCCCTGCTGGCAGAAATAGTTCCTTGCGGTGATTCCGGGAGCCTGGGAAATAGCCAAGGGCCCTCTTGCCAGAAATGCACGTCACGCAATGTCATCAGGGAAATCCCTAGGGATTCCCCATTGCCCTGCACTGCAGCCACAAAGCACTCTGCTAATTCCAATGAGTACCTACCCTGTGGTACAGGTGTACCTTTGCTGGCATCTCCCTTTTGGCAGCGGATGCCCATGCACTCCTTTGTGCCTCAGTGTGCATATATGATGGGAACAGTCTCGCACTCCCTGATGCTCATGCAGTCCTCGGGGCATGTGTGGTAGGCCTGCCTTGGAATCTCTGGGTATTTTCAGATCATCGAGCAGAGGTGGATGGGTGCTATGGACAGTTGTGAGCAAAAAGGCCTCTCCCACTGCTATCCTTCCATCTCGACAGGCCATATCAGAATTTGGTGGCAAGAATTGGGAGACTGCTGGTTGTAACACAGGTGGGGACAATCCCATTTGATTGATGCTATCCTCTCCTCCACCTTGAAACTGTCAGCCAGGTGGCGGTACCCTGGTGGAGGGAGGAAATAGCTTTCCTCTGAAATTGCCTCACTTCACTAAAGTCTGAATAAAGGACAGAGTGACCCAAGAAGAAGAGTTCTGCTGGATTGTAAGACTTAAGGTCTGCGTACCACTGGCTGGGATTTCTGTGAGTGGTGTTTTACAATTGACCTGTATTGCCAACCATAGAGCATTACCGGCCAAAACCTTTGAGAGACCCATCAAAGAAGAAGCACAAAGATCCAGCACGTGTCCAGAGTAGGCACAAAATCCCCATCATTCACGAGAACGTTCTGATTTCTGCAAACTTTCCACCTCGGTTCTGTTTTATTTTTCAATTTGTGTACAGCAAGTTCCTTGTTTTACAGGTTTTTTTCAGTTTTGCCTTTTTTTTGTGTTTGTGGATTTTTTCTTATACAGTATTTGTTTTTGATTTCCTGTGCCTTCTTGCGACACTTGGTTCACGTCTCTGGTTGACAAATTATGCTTCTTCTTTTTTTAATCAGTACTCTTGCATCGACTTCGCAAATGTGTAACACAAAGACAAGCCTACCACAGAATCCCTCATTCGCGGGGGGAATTCGCTCATTTCAGAAGCTTTACCCATTTAATGCGTCACTGATGGAATATTGAAAATGTTTTGTTAATAATAATGCGTGTTGATTTTTTGGGGGGAACTTGGGCTTTTTCTGGAAGTCCGAAAATAATGCTCCTGGTAAGAAACAACAAGTAAAAACAAGCACTGGCAAAGCCAATAGATCTGGCGCCGTCCGCCATCCGTTAGGCAATTCTTGTTTTGTCATAGCGTTTACAAAACTTTATTTTTTGGGAAGCTTCTAGGAGTTTGTCAATCTAAAAAAACACATTGACTAATGATGCTGTATGTAACTCAGTGAAGTCAGCCAATGGCTGAAGGGGGATGAAGCGTTGTTTCTTGATTTAATACTCGGGTTGGAGAAAAATGTGATGAAGTGTGGCTGAAAACACATATACGTTATTATATCACATACATAAGTTTTGTAAAATCAAAAGGTCTTAGCTCACACATACATTAAAAAGTCCGCCTTGCCTGTGAGAGAGAATGAAAGCAAGATCGGCAGAAAGAAAAAAAAGCAAGAAAGAAAGAAGGTATGAAAGAAAGCAAGAAATAAGGAAGGCAAGAAAGTACAAAAGAAGGAAAGAAAAGGCAAGAACGAAAGAAGAAAGAGAATGCAAAAAAGGAAGAATGATAGACAGGCAGATAGAAAGAAGGAAAGACGTAATGATAGAAAGACAGAAAGCAAGTAAGAAGGAATAAAAGGAGGAGAGGGAAATAAACAGAAAAAGAAAGCAAGGAAGAAGGAATGAAAGAAAGGTGAAAGAAGGAAAGGAAGAAGAAAAAAGAAGGAATGAGATAAATAAGGAATGAACGCAAGTAAGAAGTGGAAGCAAGATGGAAAGAACGAATGAAAGAGAAACAAAGAGAAGACGAGAGATATAGCAAGGAAGAAGGAAGGAAAGGAGAATAAAAAGCCAAGAGAGAAAGAAAGGCATGGAGGAATGAAAGAAAAAGCAAAGCAAGAAATATGGAAAAAAGGAATGAAAGATTAAAAGAAGGGAGAGCAAGAAAAGACGGAAAAGGAATTTAAAAAATGAGATTCAAGAAAGAGAGAATGAAAGATAAAACGAAAGAAAGAAGGGAGGACTGAAAGATGGAAAGAAAATGGAAGGAATGAATGAAAGAAAGGAAAGCAAGAGAGGAGAAAAGAATGAAAGAATGAAAGAAAAAAGAAAAGCAAGACAAGAAAAGGCAAGTAATAAAGAAGGAATAAAAAGGAAAGAAAGAAGGAATGAAAAAAGTAACCAAGTAATGAAAGGAAAGAAAGAAGGGATGAAAGAGAAGGAAAGGGGAATGAAAGAAAGCAAGAACAAAGAACATAAATAAGGAATAGAAAGAAGGCAATAAAAAAGGTGTTACAAGTGCTGCTAATTAAACATGCTACAGGTTGGTTTTCGTCCTGGACAAAGTTTATTAAAAAAAACATTGGTGAAATTGAGTCCACAATAAATGAGTTCTGAAGAATTGTCCACTTATGAATTCCCATATATAATATGTAAGCTTTTGATGACTTAAGACATAACAGTTTCAAATGGATTAGTTTTATGCTGTGAAATACCAGCAGTCAAACAGTAAACAAAGGACACTCCAAAAGGAATTTACAACAGCATTGTCAGGAGACCGGAACTGATAAAGAGCGGAATGTGGCCTGTGCTCACATCTGGTATAGCATATTGCTGTCACACCAGAGTAAACAGAAAGGCAACATCATAGTAATAAATAAATAAAAAAAATTGTCTCAGAAGGGAACTAGCTTATGTGCGGATGCGCTCCTTGTGAAAGAGCAAAATGCAGCCACTCAAAGTGAAATTATCCAGTGGCTGAAGTGGGCTGACACCCTACCCCAATTAGTATGCTGTAGTGGGTGGGAGCAAAATATAAATGACGCTTCAACAGACCAATGGATGAAAAAATCTGGCCTTAAGCCCCTTTAAATAAGTATAATGTACATAGATTTTTTTTAAAATCAAAATGTCTTGGCCAACACCAGACCTAAAAGGCATTCTGATTACACCACTAACAGTGTTTTTCTTGTATTAATTTTGTGTGAATTTGTTTAATCAAGTACAACCAGACCAAGCAGTGTCAGAGTTCTTTGCAGTAAGGCTGGAAGGATCCACTAAAGCATTGCAGAGAGAGAGAGGCAGAAATAGTAGTATCCTGAGAAGTTGAATGATAAGAGCAGCAAAGTGAAAAGAACAATACAGTGGTGCAAAACAAAGAAGATGTACAACTTTAAATTAAAACAAAGGAGTAATTGGACGGGCAACAAGACAAAAGTTTATTGGACAAAAAGACTATTGAGGACAAAGCATGATCATTCGAGGTGATAGGAGTGCTTAGGTTGTAAGAGTTTGGGGTATCACTATATGGCGAAAGAGAGGAGGTTGGATGCTGCTATGTGTGGCAAAATGGAGAATGGTGTGGCCGAGATGGCGGTTAAATAGAAGTTATGTTTTTTATTCCAAAAGTACAGTATGGGTCAGTCAGCTGAAATTCCAGGGACAAGGAAATCCATACAGGAGGGGCAACGCCTTAGAATGGGTGGCACACAGTCAGTTGTTTTTTGATGGTGGGTGTTTTCAGAATTTAGGTTTCGGATCTCTGCAGCGGTCTGCGCTGGTGGTGAACACCAGCTTACTCAATAATTATTGCAAAGATGGATTAGAGTACATAGTGTGCTAGGTTGACAATTGCAGGCAGTGTCTGGCGACAATGGGCACCCACTTTAGAGGTGAAATATAATCGGGTGTTACGGATCCAGTGTGTACCACTTGTGGCAATACGCGCCAACGTGCGGAAGACCATGAAATACTAGGATTTCAGCACCGAATCAAAGTATGTACACTTAAAGTGAGAAACATACTTTTGAAGCAACCACTCCTATTAAGGCGATATTCAATTCTGACTTGACTCTGTCAAAAGAAGACAAACCTATCAAAGAGTTTGAGGAGTGAGACAGTTTTCACCATGTTTGTAGTTCAAATATGATGTCCATGACATTTTTGAAAATTAAAAAGAAATACAAAATCTTGACTTCAGAAAGGCAGGAGTAAAATCTATTTTTAATTAGAAGAAGCATGACTTCCAAAAGACATGATTAAAACTGATTTTAATTTAAAAAAACAAGGTTTACTTCTGAAAGGCAGGAATAAAATATATGTTTATGTAATTCTTCATCATTATTTTAAGATAATGGACAAACGCGCGTCTTGGTTGCAACTGCAGCGCTCCTCCTTGTCCCATGTGATTACATACTCCTAATGCAGCCCAGCACAACAGTGTGGGTGGTAGCTGCTTAGGAGACCTTGTCATTCCACTGTCTGTCTGTATGCATGCATCAGGGTACGGATACTGGAGGTGCTAGATCTTACATGTGAGAGTAGTGTGCTCCGCTCAACACAAGAACTCCTTGTCAATTTACATGGATGACTGGCTTATGGTTGTTTTTTAGAAGGCAGTGTTTCTTTATTACGCCGTGCAAGAACCATTATCGAAGTTCTATTGAATACAAATGTTATACACTAAATTAATGCCTAGTTTTTATTTTACAAACTTAGGGGGTCAGTAGGATGGTGGGAGGATCGCCATTGCCGCGCCGGTGGTGATCCGCCCGCCATCCCAACCTGATTTACCCCCAACCATGTTATAATGGTGGGGGGTATCGCTGTGGACGAAAAGTGCATCTGCCGCTTTTCCGTTTGTCGGCAATCGTTACGATTGCCGGCCGAACGGACTTGCCCACTAATATGATGGCGGTGCCTACCAGGCACCGCCATCCATATTAGGATGTGAGCGGAAACTGGAAAGGCATGGCGGGGATTGGCTTTGGGGGCCTATTGCGGGATGCCTGGGGGGGTGGGGGAATGCACTTGGGGGATACCCATGGTACCCCCTTCAGTTCCCTGCACCAAATGGCAGGCACCGCATAGTGCCTTCCACATGGCGCAGGGAAATGCTGTGCATGCCCTTTTACCATTGCGGACGCTGCTGCAGCCAGCAGCACCGTCTGCAATGGTAAAAGGGCAGGCTGCGCCTGCCAGTATGGCAGGCGCATCCTAATTGGCCAGGTTGGACCGCCGCACGTCCGGCAGTCGGTCCCATCACCGTTATGGTGGCGGGCGGACTGATACCCGCCATCATAATGAGCCCCTTAGTTGTAGTTCTGCTGTGAGTATTTTTCATTGAAAGCAGGCAGCACGGTTTACGTGGTTTACAGTTGCCCTTGTAAAACTGCTCCTCAATTCTTCAGTTTTCTTCATTGTAATCCAGAAATGTTGTGCTCTTGTGAATTCCGTAGCCTGTATATGAGACTTGGTCCCCTGCTTTGAAGTGATTCCTATGGCTGGTCTGGTGTGGTGTGGGGAAAGTGGAGTAGCAGTAGGCACGGGATGAACTAAAATAGTCTGTCAACATAAGATTTTACTGCTGATAATGTTTTACAGACCCAAGAAGAGCCAGACCTGTGTCAGAACTGATTTATTTGTCCTGGCGTGACTTGGATGGTTAATAATTAACACAATTGCTGAAGGGCTTTGCCTAGATTGGTGACTGCTTGTCTCCTTCCCTTTTCTTCATTGTTGATGCCACTGTGCTATTTGAGTGAATAAAGTCTTTCCCGCAACAAATGCATATAATGAGGGCATCTACACATTCAAATTATGCAGATCTTATCCAAATTTACTGATATTGTAATGTTTTTGTTTTTGATCCATACTGCATGATGGGCTCTACTGATACTGACTATTGTGGATATTGTTACCCGTGTTTTCTAACATAGCAGTTTCTGATGTGGCAAGTCGGTATTACTTTCCCTGCATGTACTGCCCAATGGAACCATACCGATACTGCAGAAAGGCCCTGTATTTATCCTGATTTGTAGAGCACATTGTTACCTCAAGGCTAGAGGGAGCCATGCTTGAACTGCCTCATGAAGCCCTTACTACCTGTACTGCCTAATAAAAATAACGTAAATGCTGCCTGGTGGGGGACTTTATTTCCCTGACATGATAGGTGAGTAATAAATATTGTGGCTGGTGGAAATTCTGCGTGGGAGTCTTTATATGTCTAATTGTGTGCACTGTTTCTGTGGGTGCCTGCAATGGGGTGACGTGTAGTGTGTGTGTGCCAACATATGCTCTGTTGGGAGTCTTTATATGTCTAATTGTGTGCACTGTTTCTGTGGGTGCCTGCAATAGTGTGACTTGTAGTGTGTGTGCCAACTAATGCTCTGTTGGGAGTCTTTGTATGTCTAATTATATGCACTGTGTCTGTGTGGGTGCCTAGGATGGTGTGACATGTAGTGTGTGTGTGTCAACGTATGCTCAGTTGGGAGTCTTTATAGGTCTAATTGTGTGTACTGTTTCTGTAGGTGCGTGTGTGTGTGTGTGTGTGTGTGTGTGTGTGTGCGCGCCAACGTATGCTTTGTTGGGAGTCTTTATAAGTATAATTGTGTGTACTGTTTCTGTAGGTGCCTGCAATGGTGTGACTTGTAGTGTGTGTGTGTGTGCCAACGTATGCTCTGTTGGGAGTCTTTATATGTCTAATTGTGTGCCTGTGTGCGTGCCTGCAGTGGTATGACATGTAGTGTGTGTGTGCTAACATATGCTCTGTACATAAGTCAAAGGAATTGCCTTTGTTAGTGCTGTTTTGAATAAAGCGTTTGCTCTTTTAAGCTGAATCCCAAATGAGGTCATCAGACCTAAGCTCTCTTCTTATGTTGGAATTATCTGGACTACAGCTTGATAGAGGCACCTGCCCTCCCTGGTAGGCCCACGATCATTGTATGTGTATGGTCAGTGTAGTCAGTGAAAATGAGTGTGATGTAGAGGTAGGTTTTATGCCCAGATGATGATGTGTGACGGGGCTGCCTGTGCGGTAGACCTATGTCCTGTGCAATGACCGCACCTAATAATGCAGTTCCATTTCTTGAATCCGAGGAAGCGCGTGGATGTATATACTTTCTGGCTCTGCATGGTCTCGCGGCTCACAGACGCCTCAACCCATCATAGAAACTTGCTTTGAACAAAGCGATAAATGCAATTCTTGATACACTGCACTCGACCTACCCTGAGTTGTGATTTAAGCACAGTCATATTAATTACGAACTTCACTGTTTTCTGCGGTCTGCTAATTTCTTGGACCAACAAAGAAACCACTGCTGAGACTAGTGAAGGTGCAGCCAATCGTGATGTTATTGACCAATATCCGAGCTAATATGAAAGTGAGATTGTCCTCCTATTAACCACAGATCTGGTTAATAAGACCACAAGCAAACTACTTTTATTTGTGAGTAACTTTACTGGCGGGTTACGCTTTAAGATGGAATTTAAGGCAAAGTTGAAATAAGAATCTACGTTTCTGCAGCGTCCAGTGCTGGATAAGAGATTGTGAAACCTGAAGGTTAATGAATAAGATACTTTTATTTGATTTGTTAAAATCATAAAAGGTTAATGAATGTCTGACGCCGTGAATTATTACTTTGAGGTAGTAGGGGTTTGAACTACCTCAGTGAGCGAAAGTTAAAGGGCTATTTGAGAATGGCTGGTTGACACAACCGCAGCCATTGTACAGTGATCACTCAAAAATGGTGTTCCTTAAGACAGAAGTTCCTTGTTTCTGTTAACTCTGCCTATTTTTTAAGCCGATTCCTGGAGTTGTAAGGGAGTCAAAAATAATCGCCGGGACACCTCCTGGAAATCTACGAAAGTCTTTTTCATTAAAACAGAGGCATTTTGGGCGCTGGTTGACACAGAACACATACTTTTTATTGGCACCCAGGTTCCTAACAAATCTACTTAACATTGCATTTGCATCACTCCCATGAGTTTGGGCAAGCTGATAAACCGCATCATTCAAGGCATCTATCTACCTGAGACGGTCCCTGCTCTTAAAGAGGTAATCTAGTCTACTTTATTTGCCTATTGAAAATACTGCTAGTGGACTCCCAAGTCTAGAAACACTGCTTGCAGCAGACATTGCTACCCCTGGCAGCCTCTGTGCCCTTGTTCCTGACGTTTGTATTTTAACAATTAGATCTCACCTACCCGACAGTGCAAAAGACCTATTGTGAACTTACAATGGGCTTATGGCAATCATTTCCCTTAACGTTTTGGCAGTACCTTATTCATTCAAAGTTCTGTTCAGAAGTTCCTGTGTGAAAAGTATTTAAAAAAATCCCTGCCAGTTTATAAAAATTGAAAACATTGAATTCAGTCTACAATTTTAAGATACCATAACACATGGGTTTGCTTTTTCCTTTAGTATTTTTTATTTTTGAAAACTGTACAGATAAACATTGTCAAAGTCAACAGCTCAGCATTCACATTATTAAGGTGAGACCTATTGACTTTACCAATGCTTGTTTTTTTCTGGATATAGGATATGCTAGCAGTGTGTCCATTTCGCGCTGCTTCCAAGGACAATCCTAATCCCCGAGCAGCGCCTAGTAGTGTTTTGTGTTTTTGACTTAATACCAGCTTTGCACTCTGTGGCAAGAAATATGTATTAAAGTCATTTTTGGTATAACTTTCTCCATAATTGCTATTATTTTTAATCCGAGCGGGCTGAATAATACTGTATTTTTGATTGTTTACATTTGCAATATCAGATCGCAACATCCTCCATATAAAGCTCCTAAATTTCATGTGCTCCTTATCTCTAGAGAACAGGACGTCGTAAAGCAAGCAACAGATAAAGGGAGCAGTCTTTTTTTTTTTCATAACTGCACAGCGGCAAGGGCGGGTCATTGAGAGGAAAAAACATAATCTCTCAGTTTGCCTTTGCATCTGTGGAATTTGGCCCTAATGGCAGCTTCGTAGAGCCGCCTTGAGGTGTGGCTCTATAAAGTTCCTCTTATCCTACTCTTCCTGCTTCATGAAATTAAATATGCGAACCTATATATTGGTGGTTAAGGTTTGGCAATGGAAAGTGGGTAGAGTCGGCAAGGGTTAAGTCATGAAAAGCAGAGTCAGACAGTTAATAGATATATGTTTTTAAAACTCTGTCTCAAAGAAAGCGTGACAGTCATTCTGGTCTGGCTTAATTGGTCGTTTAAAAATATGGCCTGGTATTAAGGCTTCTGCGGCAGAGATATTTGTGTGCTGTGCAAATCTCAGGGAATAAAAAGAATGGCAAGATAACTGGTGGTTAATGATCTTGCTGCAGAGATCTGAGTTTTCTGTAGTCACAGTTTAACCTTCTCTGCTAGTTTAGGAGTCAATGTGTCTCTTGCAAAGCACAAAGTGTAACATGCAAATCACACACTTTTATTTTAACAAGATAGGTGAGAGCTTTTTACGTTACTTGTAGTTCATAAATTGAAATCCGTCTGATATAGCGCAGGTTTAGGTATAGGTTTAGAACCTTGTTTTTTTTTCTCAATCTGTCGTTATTATAAGGCTGCTAAAAAGGTTTCTTTAGGTAGTGATAAAGTCTTATTAGTACAGATAACCCTGACCACTGCTTTTAGTTTTAAATCCTGACTGCGTTTTTCTCATGACCATGCACTATTAAAATGCAAGTGCCTACCAGAAAGGACGCTATGTGACTCCTACACTTGTAATCCCTGTTGTTTTATGTAACACATCCTGTACATTGACAATACCTCATAAGTATGAAAATCCATGTGTAATGTGTGTGATGTAAAGCGCTTTGACAAGCTGCACTGGAATGAGTAGTGCTATAAAAGATTTAAATATATATATGTGAACCGTTATTTGTGAGAATACGTACACAGATACATCTGAGTTATTGTACTGCATTCATATCTATATACAGGTGTTAAAACAAAGTCAAAAGGCCTGCCTTCAAATCATAGTTTCTCCTAAGCACTTGTGAAGTGATAACAAGCTGTGTGCATTTGTTTCCCTCCATTGTATTGGCATCAAAGTGATCAGGGCACAAGTCCTAAAAAAGAAGTGGGGGGACGCTCGAGTTAGGTTGTGTCAACGGAAGTGACGTCACGACAGGAATTGATGTCACGAAATTTGCTGGTCTACGTCTGAAATGCGTGAATACATACAAGATACAAGTAGAGGTATAATACATAAGTGGCAGTCACTCAAAACACAAGAACACACTATACACAAGACCCATTCCTCGGATTACACGGTTATTACAGACTCGGGCAGTAGGGCATCTGAGACTGTCATAGAAGTGACATGCTCGGCGTGTTGATAGCACAGCTCCTTGAAACCTTCGCGCCTCGGCTTGGCTCTGAGAAAGGCTGGCAAGGGGAGGGCGCGAGGTGGAAGGGGAGATTATTCGGAGCCTCGGGTGCATTTGAAAGGCATTCATTCGCATGCAGGTGCAGACTTGGACACCGGCTACATCTTTTGGGCAGGGGGGACGGCGTCCACCCGGTAAAAACCCAGTAAAATAAGTGGGGGGACGCCGTCCACCCGCGTGGTACCCCGACTCGAGCCCTGAAAGTGATAGACTTCCAATAGCTCCCAGCAAGGATCTTACTCAAACAATATTCGGCCTTTGTTTTGGGCCCAGCTGAAATCTGAAATAAGAAACCCTCCTCGGTGCCTGTCGGTTGCTTCTCCTAACAGAAAGCGAACAACATACGGGTGCTTCCTGAATGCATCCCGTAGTCAGCAAATTACACCGGGACAAATTCAGCATATTTCACTGGGTCCAGCTTGAATCCCGGATCAGGCTCAGTAATAGCTGCTGGAGCCCCCTCATTCCCTCCACTGATGGTTTCTGCAGTATAGTTATGCTTGACGTTGTTGGCTCTGACTGCACTTGGCGATTGGCTGCTGTGTAGTGATATGCTTTAACCACCACCACCACCTGCTGCTTTGTTTCCCAGTTTCTGTGTGGTATGTAAACGGACATAGGCCACGCCCCAGTGCCGCGCGGAGCCCTCTCAGGTGAACATTCGACCTGCTGGTTGTCAGGTAGCGTTAGTTGCTGTGGTAGATCGACTTACCATTGAGGTTTGTTCTTTCTGTGTGTGCCTGCTAACATATCTGCGAACACCGTAATTAATGAGAGCGGTTTTACATTACCGTGATAGGTGTTTGTCGTCCGCTACGAATGCCTGCAGTGCTTGTTTCTACCGCAGTCTTGCTTTCATGAAGTGTTTTCACTTACTCTAAAGACATTTTTCACAATCCAGTCTTAAATCTGTGTTTGACTAAAACAAGGTGATAAGTATCTGCTTGCACGCCTGCGCCTATTCTCACACTTTTCTTCTACACCTCATGACTAACTATGTGCTGCTCTACACCATGTCTCTAAACCTCCTGCACTTCAGCCAGCACCTTCCATATAGGTAGGGCCGCTAAACTATGCAGCAGGGGAAGGCCAAGTTATGCGGCGGTGTTGACTACATTATGCGGCAGGAAAGGGCAAACTATGTAGCGTAATGTGTCACATTTTGGGACAGTATTACTTAAAAATGTTGTCATTTTTCCACATTTTAACACAGTTTGGGTAAAGATTTGATCTCCTTTGTACCAATTTAACAACCCGTTAGAGCAGTAAGCAACTGAAACAAGGCCAGTCATCCTTTGCGAAGCGCTTTCCACTGAGCGGGAACACATATCACAGCATTTTTATTAACTTTTGATCCGTTTAAGCTAGAAACATTTTTTTGTTAAAAATCTGTTTATTATGCAGCGGTTGAAATTTTGGTAGATGCAGTAAACTCATAATTATGCTGGGAAAACTGCAGCCGCAGAATTGCTTAATCTCAATGGACCTGCATATTGGTGTAACTAAAATAATACACTTTTGCAGCCACGCTCCGAGCAGGTGGGCAGGTACCTGAGGCAAATTGAGATGCCTCGAGAAGCTGTCAGGGTTATGAAGCGCTACAGTATAATACAATGGTGGGAGGTGTCTAGTTGCATTGGGAGGGAGCTCCGGTATAATACAGTGGTGTAAGGGAGGTGGGGTGGTGGGGCCAGGTGAGGGGGGATTTTGAGAGTAGAACACAGGGAAAATTATTTATTTAATTTTCCCACGTGGTAGTCTCGAAATCCCCCCCTCACCAGGCCCCACCGCTCTTACCTGCAGTGGCTGGGTGTTAAGTGTTTAGTAGTATGGGGAGCTCCAGAATACCCTTAATCCATCCACAAGAGGATAGCCAAACTAAATGGCTTGAAAGTAAAGTCTTCAAACAAGTGGTTAATCAGTAATGGTGGTAAGGTCAGTGATTAATATCTATCTAGACCACTGAAGAACTATCCTCAAACAGTTGTCACCAGGGTTGGGCTGGGACAAAAAATAGGCCTTGGCACCAAAATAAAAGTGCCCACATTAGCAAACCAGATAGCTAAAAAGATGGCACATTTGCAAATTGGGCCAGTTTCAACCTGTAAAGAAACGATATATGTAAGGCATGTGACAATGCATGCATTTGTATTTGCTGTTCCAATATTTCTGGTAATATCAGAGGAATCAATAGTAAAGACTGGCCCAGCAGCTCATAAACCAGGCCCACAAACTATTAACAAAGCGGCCCACACACTGACCTATCGGAGCAGCCCATCAGGCACTGTCTGATTGCCTTATAGTCCGACCCTGGATGCCACCTCTTCACATCCGTTCTACGTGTGCTGTCATTTAGAGTTAGTGACAACGCTACAGATAATGTAAGTAATCACATACCGCCGAGAGGACGGCGTAGAAAATTAAACTCTCGCCTTCGAGATGTAGTGTGATTTGAAGGTCAGAAGTTCTAAAACTGGCAAAGCCTACTCAAAAGTCCTCCCTTTCGGAGTCACAATATTGAGAACCATTCACTTGTTCTAAAACCAGGGCCGGCTTTAGGGCAGTGCGACTGGTGTGGTCGCACGGGGCGCTGACCTGTGAAGGGGGGCGTTGACCTCAAGGGGGGGGGCGATGTGTTTAGCAATAACATGATTGGAGAGATGAGGGGCACTTTCAACCAGTGGTGGTGAGAGAATCCGAGGAGGCGGTCATGGGGTTATGCTAAATTTTGGGGCGCCAAAAATGATAGTCGCACCGGGCGCCACCAGCGCTAAAGCCGGCCCTGTTCAAAACAACACCTGTTATCTACAGTGAGTAGAAACAGCAGGTGTGGCATGAAACGCTGTGTGGAGAACAAGCGATTTGTTATTATTGTATAAAATCTTGCACAGGTGCAATATCCTGGTTGTAAGTAAAGTAAGAAGTGGACATGCACGTCGGATCACTCCCAGTTAACCAGTGCTCTTACTGGGCCAGGCATGGACTCTGGTAGAGCAAAATAATTTAGATTGAATTATAGTTCTGAGCTGCATTCTGTTTCTGGCCGACTGAAGAAAAATCCTATACCATCCTGCCTGGCGCATGCTAGTGTAAAATACTATGGGGAAGCCCTGTATTTCTGGGAACATGACCACTAATACAAAAGGGCAGTGGTCCCCCTGGTGGAAGTGTATGCCTAGACTTCCAGTTCTTCCTTTCTAGTCTAGGCTTACATTTCGTCTGAGGGGACCACTACCCTTTTGTATTATATGCTAGCACTGCAGCACAATAATCACCCTAGACTCCTTAATGGCACAGGGACTAAGGGTGGAGTCTATTGTTTACCTTCGGTGGACCAGGATCCGGGGCATTATTTCATTCCAACTGAATAACCAATGGATTGCCACTTACTTTAAAACTTTTATTTATTGCGTTTGGCCCCGGATAAAGGTGCCGAATGAACAGTTATGTAAAATATCCTGCTGGTTTTGATTATGCTGCTTTGCCCAGTGAGATCAAATGTATGAATTTGTCAAACAGAGTATGCCTTTGCACATGCATTAATTACATAGACCACACCTCGTATAAAGGCTACTAAGCTACATTTATCAAGCCATACCCGTTTTAGGCCCCCACCACCCTTTTCATCAGAGTTACAGCACTGCTGTTATCTTTGGAGGATTATGTACATTTGATTCAGAAGCCCAGGTTTTTTTTAGGTCGAGCCTGGCACAGCATGTGCTGCTCTGGCGAGACTTAAAGTAAGGGGGCTTCAAAAAGCTCACCACACGCTCATGCGTGTGGCCTATTGCTTACGGTTACCCGCACAGGCACGAACTGTTTTTGAATTATCGTGCCCAGACGCGTGCGCGATAATGCAAAACAGATGGCCTGGTGCTCGCTCTCGCGCGCACCACTCGCGGGATGCTGCATTCCTTTTGTTTTTTAAACTTTCAGTGCGAGGCGCGCGCGTGCTTTTTTTTTCCTCTCACCCCGACCCTGTGTACATCACCGGCTGCATAACCTTAACCACCCCACCATGCCGAAGTACACACGCATTTCGAAATTCAAAGTGTACCTCGTGTATAAATGATTGTAGTCCTAAAATCGCAGTTAGGTCGGGTATAAAGGGGTGGGATCGCTCCACTTCCGGGTGACCTCTCTGTGACACGCACCCCTCCCCTGCAAAATAGTACATTCCAGTAGTTGCACCGGGGCACTCTGCCACCCTGCTGTTCAGTAAAGACTGGGGAGCCCTTTTATGGTGCTTGATTCTTCGTAGCAGCGACATTTCGCATTGGACTGATAAGGCAGCTGAGGCCCGGGTATCGGGGCTGGAGCCTGTCAGTCCCACATTATCTGTAGTAATTCAGGCGAGCCTACGTGGCATTCACAATGACAGGAACCCATACGGAGTGAGGACTTCCAGAGCCAGGCTGCAGATACCGAGACGGTTCCTTCCTCTCGCCGCAAGGCAGGGTTAACCTAATTGTTTTCAGGACAAACAGGGGGCCTCCAGACCGCCCGAGCCATCATCTGCACTGTGCAGACTGCGCGCCTTAGGACAGCCTCATTATATTTGCCTGTTTCCTTCAAAGTCTGCAGGAAGAGGAAGCAGCTTTGCTGCAGTCTTCCCAACAAGCCCCAGGAGCTCGAGGAAGAATTGTAACCCATTTCACAACCGCATTTCCGTAGCTAATGTTTCAGCACTGAGTCTTAACGTCCTTGCACGCAGGGAAGATAGCTTTTTGTTGTAACAAATGGAGTGCGCGGAGAGAAGCGCTATTCCTGTTCAGATAAGAGAGTCCAGAAAACAACTCCGGTAGCATTTTTAAAAAAAATCTTTCTTCTTCTCCTTTCTACTCTCTACCGCTCCCTCTCGGACCTCCACGCGCTCTCTGCATCTCTCCACTCCTCACCCGTCTCAAAGTGGTATTTATTTTTTGCAGTTTCATATAGCACGAACTCGGCCCGGAGGTATTGGAGCGCTTTAGATGAGCAGAGCAGCCGTTACATCACAACATTTTTGTTTGGCACGAGCACATTAAGTGATTTGCCCCAAAACACAGGAAGTTGAACCGACGCCCGAGACTCAAGCCCGTTTTCCCAGCTCCCAAGTCTGCAGCGCTTGCTGTTAGACCACATCCTCGCCCCTTAAGGGGCGGGGACCTGGCTTGATAAGAGTACGCACAAACCCTTCACCAGAGGCGTGGTACTTACATGACTGCGTGGTACGCCTGGTACATGTCAAGTGCTATTGTGTGCTTGACCAATCACGAAATGTCCTTTTTGGGCAAAGAAAACTTCATGTAGCTGGCAACAAGATACTTTTGAACAGTTGACATTGCCCCCGTGTCCTGCACCGTAATAAATAAAACACTTGGCAGGATACATTTAAAGTAAGCTTCTTCCTATCGCGACCTTGGAGTTATGGCGCGGTTGTTCCATTGTAATGAAATAGTAACTCGGGTACTGCGACACCAATTTTAAACCGTATTCTGCACAGATATTGTTCTGAAACAAGCTACTGCCACTTACTCCAGAGGGGAGGCCACTGCAACAGTGGGAGTGCCTAGAAACCAGCATAGCGCTTACTTAAGGTGGTGAGTGCTCTAAAAAAACCTTCATTACAACCTCAGTAAGGTGGGTTTCACTGAGATGGTTTATCTAACTTTCAGAGTTTAGTGGATGAAGTTGCAAGAGCACCAACAAGGCACTTTTTAGTCTCCAGGTCTGCTTTTGTTCTCACATTAGAAATACAATAAAAATGTGAAAAATATATTACTGTCAAAGCATACCTCGTAGTGTAAAATTGATTCCAAAAATCCTTGTAGTTTAAAAAGCTGTACTTGCAAGGCTGATTAAGGAACACATCTTGCTCTCCCAGGACTGAGGCACTCACTCTGTGCTCTGAGGACTTACACTCATTAAGTATCTAACAGTACAATATAATGAAATACAGTGCCATGTGCCCAGCATGTTTGATTAGTTTAAAAAAAACTCCAATCTCTTTAAGAAGTATTACAAAAAATGATGGCTAGAATTCATCTTCTTGCCCATTCACCCGCAAATTCACTTTCATGCATTAGTCTTTTATCAGTCCATGCACTCACTTTGCCATTCTTTGTTTTTCACAGTCATCTGTTCATCCTACCAACAGTTCACTCATCCATTTACCCATTTGTAAACTCGAGGCGCCACTGTGGTTCAGTTAAAAAAGCATGTTCCCCACTACTATAATTCCACAACCATCAACAGTTAGTAGCATCATGTTCATTTCATGGGCATGATAGTCACCCACATAAACAAACATTGACATAGCCAATAGGTCTCGCTTTTGGGACCGTATAAGTATTTAGTTATGCAGCACTTTTCCTTGGTGCAACAACATCAACTGTTGCATGGCTAAACACTTATACGGTCCCGAAGGCGAGACCTATTGGCTATGCCAATGCTTGTTGCTTTTTTGTATCTGGCCTAGAGATAGGCTGCCCTGCCAGCTTCATGTTTTAAAAACTTTGTGATAAAATTCCTATGTATATAAACAGAGTATCTTTCGATCAGACCGCTTCATGTGTTGGCCTGTTTTATGTTTCATTCATATTTTGCTTTCGCGCACTGCATGCAGCAAAGAGCATGTGGCCATAGTAAGCCCACTTCAGCCATTGGCTTTCTTCACTGTGAAGGACAGTATTTTATTTGTGCACATGCGCCCCTTTGCCTAAAACGGTAGTCGCTCTGTAGTGCCAGGGCTTGCGTTCCAAACTCTACTTTCATTACTACTTTCCGCTTATATTTTTTGTTATTTATTTTTATGATGTCTTTTTTGTTTTTTGCTTATTATTAATATATTTTTTTCTTTGCAAAAATATGTACGCCACCTGGAGGGCTGCAGCTCTGTTCTTTTTTATTACTTTTAACTCCTCATACATAATGTTTGCAAAAAAACAATGCAGTCTTGCCGAGGCCAGATCTATTTTCTTTGCCAATGCTTGTTTTAGGGTAAGGTCTCCAAGCGGCATGTTTTTGCCTACATAGTATGACAAGAATGAGCCTCATTGTGTCATGGCATGTTAAGTTTAATCGGCAAAGCATCCGTTCGGGCTAGCCTTCCACTAACCCATCTTCCGGTTTCTGGGAGTTTAACATTAATGTCTCCTGTCACGGAGCCATCAAAAGAGCATGCAGTTGATAGGTCACTCCAGGAATGTTGTTGAGTTTCGACGTTATTGCAACCACTTTATACAGACCCTGCAAAAGGGCCGTCTAACATTAAAGTTCTGACTTGGAAACTGAGGTGATTTAAAGCTTTGTCCTTTCAAACCCACTGCAGGGGGCAGTGTACATGATTTCACTCGTACACTTATATTAATTTTTAATTCAAACATAGAAAAATGTACCTACATCCGTCCAATAACTGGAACATCACTAGATTTAATGTATATGGATGAAATAAAGCACAAGCTATGTAAGTATTGTTGAAAAAAGAGGATCATTGCCTTCCATCGGGAGAATAAAGAAAAATAATTGGAGTGTATACACCATGCAACCAGTGTGCCTTAGCAGGGCCTGTGCTGCAGCGACTGCTGGGTAATGCAGTCAAAACACGTTCCACGGGATGCCTGCTCCCAACTGTGTAACGAGGTTGTATTTCCAGCTGGACAAGCAATCCGAGTTGGACTGGAACGAAGGAGTTAACGGAGGCGAGTGTTGACAAGGGCGGTAGCCGTGGCTATTGAAGAAAATTGGCTTTTGTGAATGTGTGAAAGGGCTGGATCGACGCATTTTCTGAACATTTTATTTAATGAACACGTCGACATGCATTGGTGTGTTCAAGAGGTGATGTGCCTTCAATGTATGTATTCTTTGCAGTAGTATTTTGCTAAACAATCTCAGGGCGATTTTCTGATTGTATCCGGTCCCGTGGTAATACACCTAGACGAAGTGAATGAGTGAACTGCCATATGCGGTCCCAAGTAGGTGCATTTTTTCATTCATAAACTGGTGTGTGCCTTTTTAGGCAAACAAAAAATAAAAATCATGGAGCAGTTTCTGGTAGTAACGACTATAAATCGGTCGAGATATTGGTCCATTATTTTCACATTTTATGAAAACGACTATTTTCTCTTTTAAACTTACAGCCAAACATAGACATCTAAGTGCTTATACACTGCCTGCCATTTTGAATGTTGAACGTTAAAAGTAATTGGAATTCTGAACGTTGCCTATGCAATGAAATTAATGTGTAACTAACTACACTCAGTTTAATCTTATGAGACCTGGAGAAATACTTTCATGTTAGGGGGTATCCTCGAATTCTGCAGGTGCTTGCATTTTTGTAAATATTTGCTTTTGAAGAACCGACCAGAAGAGCATTCCAGTAGTTTTTTTGGAGCCAATAGAGGTCTTAGAAATGGCTACTCGCAGAGTCTTAAAGTCAAATATCTTGCGTGTCTCACACTAACCACCACATCAGCAAGCTGCCGGTTACTTTGAGACCACGCGGAAGCGCTCATACCACCTTCATGATGACCAGAGGGGAGTGGCTGACCACCAGGGCTTATTTTATATTAAAGAATATCCGAGGCAGGGCCCAGAGTCTTTTATTAAAAGACCCTGCTCATTGCTGTGCGGGCCCCCTGCGGCGGCCTCAAATGCTATCTTCAGAGCTTAGGGCATAACCGACAAGTGATGGGTTTGTATTTCCCGTAATTATGTGTAATTTCTTTAACATTTTGAGTAATGATACTAAAGTAAATTATGCAAATTTCGCATTCCCATATATCTTTGGTCTAAGAGCTAATTACAGTGAGCAAGAGTGCTTGAGAAATCCATTCTTAAATGATTGCTTCTGATATGCTTGATACTTTGTGGCTAGAGTCCGAAGACCAGTCTGTTCTTTTTGACATCAGCATTCACAGGCCCTGTGCGGCCATTTCTGAACCAGCTCCAATGGGATAAACCACAGTCTCCAATCTTCCCTCCATGCCCAGATTACAAGAGGGAGGATGCGGTTAGCAGTGGTGAAGAGTAAGCCCAACCAGTCATTGGAAGGGAGGGGCACAGCCTGAGAGAGACCGTGCAGGCTGCAGCATGTCACCAGTGCCCTCCCTGCCATGAGCGCCAGTGCCCAGGAGCCCAGCCCAAAGCCTCGCCCACATTTGATGAAAGTATGTTTTAACACAGATTCTTTAAGCAAACTAGTGGAAGAAGACTTCGAGCATCATGTCAGTGTGGGCTAGCCCAGCAGCAATCTCTTGCCACCCGTGCACTATAGCAGCACTTGGCTGAGCTGAAGCAGGAATAACTAGAGGCTGGCAGTTTTCATGCTTGCATTTGAGGGAGTGCAACAAAGGATCACATTCTGAATCCAGGATCATGGACTCCCTCCCACCCCCCCTATGTAATAAATCATAGGAATCATAAATAATCAAATACCTGTGCAAACTAAGCACTTCTGATAAAGTGGGACAAAGCCAAACCTATCCCTTGATCCTCCTGGACCTCCTCCTCTATCTGTTGCTTTCCACACAGAAATGGCATTCTCATCTCCTTGATGAAGACCTCTTTGAGAATAAAAGCTTCAGCCTGATAGCGGTCAGCAGCCAATGAAAAAAAGTCACCCTTTCAGAAATCAATGGTGTGTCTCAAGGATGTCACTGGTCCTATTTATTGCCTTCTTTGCTACCTTGTTGAATATCCTCAGCATATACTCACTGACAGGTAACTGTTCCTATAAGACAAGAAATAACCTAATCAGTTACGCAGAAAGAGAAGATAAATGGTAGTCTCTGTGTGGTGCAAGTCTGATGAAGGTGCGTGAATTTCTCCTTTAGAAAATAGTGCCCTCACACACACTTGCGAGTCTCATGCTTCATCATCGGGCTTTGCTCCTTGTGGGGGTGGTGCTGCTGTCCTCCATGGGCCCCGCAAGAGGGCTCTTTGTTGGAGATCTTTTAGGAGACGCAGCAGTTGTGCATGTGGGTGTGTGGGTCTCAAAGAGGTGTGTGCAAGTGTATTAAAATTACCCCACCGGTACCCAGAAGTCAAGTTTTATTCGTGGCTCCTTGTCCCCCCCTCTTTGCAGTGTTTTGTGAATATCCTCAGCAACCACAATATACACTATAATCAGGACAGTAATGATGTTAAGAAAGACTCTCTCGCATGTACATTATTGTCCAAAATTGCCCCTCTCCCAATGGAATGAAAACAGAGGTCATGCTCTGAGGATCTCTGCCACTTTGTAAATACTCTTTGATTGAAAGCAGCTATAGTTCCTACAGAGAAAGTGCAAAACCTAGGAATTATATTCCATTCTACTTTAGACAATACGACTGAGAATGTTTTGCATCGCCTTTAACGTACTTGAGGCATACTCCCTTCTTCTGCAGGAGCATTACTACAATATATATAACGCAGAACTAGTCTTTTTTTTAAATTTGATTTTATTTGAAAACTTTGTTTTAGCGCTGGCTAGACCAGGAGGTATCAGAGCGCTTTACATGAGGTTTCAGAACATTGTTACATAGTTACATCAGTTGCTGGAGTGTCGCATAACATAGAAAGGGAAACAGTATAATGTAGTTACATGAGTAACAAAAGCATAGCATAGCATTAGAAAGAAACAGGCAAGCGGGAAAATACTTCAGGGGACACAGAAAAGTCACGCTGGAAAAGGGAAGGCAGACAGAGTCGCGGAGGGAAGAGGCAGGGGAGGGAAAAGAAACCCAACGGGTAGACGAGGAAAACAATGTCCGATGTCTGGCTGGGTAGGTGACAGCCGAGGGGTGAACCATAGCCAACTCCTCTATAGCTGCATAGGACAGCTCCACCGGGCATCGGCCAAGGTTGCTCGGGCACCGCGGTACGAACAGACGGTTATGAGGATAAGTGAGAAACAAGTTACATCAGTTACAAGGGCATGTTACACAGATGTTACTAGAGCATAGAATAGCACCAACACATAGAAAAAAACAATGTTACACGGTCATATGAGTAAATAGGGTATTACATAACAGAGACACATATCCTAGGGGTATAGAAGGTAAGAGGGAAAGAAAAAGGGATAAGGAATGCAGCTCGAGTTAGGCAGACCAGCAAGGGGAAAGCCACTGTGATGGGAGGCAGCCACAGGAATAAGGAGGGCAGGAGATCGCAAATACTGTGTCCAATGTCCAGCTGGGTAGGTGACGGCCGAGGGGGGTAAACCAGAGCTGATCTCCTCTATAGCTGTCTAGGCAGCTCCACCGGGCATCGGCCATGTTGCACGGTCTCATACATGCATGGAAATGTGGTTGTAATTATACCTTTTTAGAGGCTTTCATTTGACTGCAATTTTGCAACTCACTTAGCGCTTGGGAGTTCGGGTAGCATTTTTAACCCTGTGCATCCTTCCACTGCTACCTGAGATTTGCGCTTTGGAATCGCCCTGGCTGGCGCGACCCAGTGGTATCCGAGCGCGTTACATGAGAGCAGAGTTACTTCAATTACATCAGTTCAGAAACAAAGACAAAGCGAAGCTAAAGAAAGAAACAGTCCTGTGGAGCATAGAGGGTCGTGGGGGCCATGGAGATAGAACTTCGGGGGAACATTGCAAAGTCACAGTAAGCAAACAGTAGTATGTAGTCATTACAGAGTGGTAAACACTGCAGGTGACTTACACACTTTCGATGATAGACTACTGAAACAGAGTCTATCCTGTGTTACTTTATCCCGATAATTGTACCCCTAGCTATAGCGTAGCACCTCCACGCGTACCTTTACCTTAGTACACCTTCCATACCTTGGTACATCTACCATTGCCTATACCTTGGTATATACCCATATCTATACTGTAGCACCTTTACCCTTACACCTCTGCTCCTTTCATATACCTTAGAATCTCTATTCCTACTTCGACGCTAGTGCCTTAACCACCACTTGAATCTCATTGTCTCTTCTTCTACCTATACCTTCACACCACTACGCCAATTATTGGTACTCATTTTTAGGTCTCGTGACGTAAGCAGCGCATGCGCTGCTCTCGTCTTGCTAGGCTTTTTGGAATCGATACGATTCCAAGAAGCCTCGTCCCTGCTCCGCCTTCAGTGTTGATTTGTATGCGTCGTTTGGCATCACAAATCATGCTGAAGGCAGTGCAATGATTGCATTCAAGGCATGTCAATCGCTGCTTGTTGCCACCCTGTCTCCTTTTACCCACGCCCGCCGGGATTTCATCTTATACTAGCGGCGTGACATTCTCCCCTTTATTGCTCCCAACAGACTTTTTTGTTTGCATTGGGAGACATTTTATTGTTGTCAGGCGGAAGGGCCAATCACGCGATGCTAGAACCATCTCGCGGCTTCGTGACCGACAACACTCTTCAAGGTCGAACAGAAGCCTGTTTTCAATGTGCCAGCGATACAAGGAACATTAACATAAACATTTCTTTATGCATCAAAAAACGTTAACTGCGCGTAAAAACAATGTTACGAAATTACAATCTTGCACAAATACATGCTTCCTCATCCCGGTCACCGTCCTTCACCACTTTTCAGCCCTCCACGATCTTTCTTTTGGGTAATATTATGCCATTCTTAACTCGTTCTTGTCCCTATCTGCAACAACTCACTGGACTTGCATATACTTTGAGTCACAGTGTAAGCGCGAACCATAGTGAGAGACCTGCTCTGAGTGAGGATGGTGCTGCGTTTGAACAGTAAACCGACCTGAAAAGGTCACTCAGAAACTTGCAGTTGTTTTCTTCTTGATGATTGTTTTTATCCTCACACTTGATTATTTCTGCTGGTGCTTTAGTGTGAACTCAGAGAGAGAGATTTTTTTAAGACATGGGCATATTGGTCATTTGCCCAGGGCCCCATCTTCCAAGGGACCCCCTGTAAAAGTGAACTTTCCCTATAAATCACTTATGTGTTCGTTGTTACACCGTACATCTGGAGGCAGTTAATTTCATATTGTGCACCATAAATGTCTACTATACTTGTTATGTGTGTTGTGAACATTTACTGTTGTAAAGCGCTCTGTTTCAGATTCTTTGAATTGACTTGTTATCTTTGATATGAACATTTACTGTTGTAAAGCGCTCTGATACCTTCGGGTCTAGCTAGCGCTATATAAAACTCTCAAATAAATAAATAAATGTACATTTTTGTATCTTGATTTTGTATTTGGTTAAACAACACACGGCTTGTTATTTTTAAGAATGCATCCCAGGACTGCAGGCTCGGCGCTCGTGGACGTTCGAGAACGGGTGGGGTAGCAGAGAAGGGAAAGGACTCTGTCTTTTCCTTTTTACCCAGAGAAGACAAGGGCAGTGTCCACTTCTCCTGCTCTGCTGATGGCAGCTGTCCCGTCTCTTTCTTCCTCTTGTTCCCTCTCTTTCTGTCTTGCTGAAAAACGTGACTTCAGGAAACTCTTCTTACCCTCTTTTTCCTCTCCTTTCGTTTATTTGATCCGCTGTGAAATGGAGCCAAAAACAGAACAAGCATTTAAAATGCAACAGGTCTCGCCTTTTATTAAGTTAAAGCCATTTGCTTTGCTATACAATACCATTTGCAAAACAAATGGCTTTACATTAATCAAAGGCGAGACCTATTGCATTTTCAATGCTTGTTCTGATGTTGGAAGGAGGGAAGGCTTAGTTGGGTTTGATGGGATTTGAACTTGTGATGTTAAGGTTATATGAAATATCAGGGTGAGCTTAATCTTGCCAGCTGTAATGACTAAAGGAACCATGAATTGAAGATTTGTGAAGGGAGTTCTATGCAGCATAATACTTTATTCACATTACTGCATTAGAGGTCCCATAACATGTGTAACTATATTACAATTTTGATTAGTAACATAAATATGTTCTTTACAAATATGTAGTATTTTTCATGCTGGATATTCACTAAAATCGCCACCGACACAGCCTAAACTTGTTTTTTTGTGATCCATTATGGTCTTTACTTCTTTCTTCTCTATTGTAACCATTATGTCACTTCATGACTGGCTCATTTCACCTTACTGTTTTTTTAAGCTTGACTACCGTTTTCGAAAGTATCACGTTAGACCTTGATTAGACCTTGATGGATCGGGGTTTATTTTGTTGCGAAAAGCAGGATTCGTGCAGAGTTTAATAAAGAGAGTGTTGACTTGGTATGGAGAATTCAACTTTTGTGCACTGAAAAGAAACTCAACTTTAAGGTAAACAAGCATTGGCATAGCCAATAGGTCTCGCCTTTGGGACCTTATGTGTTTTGCCATGCAACAGTTGCATAACTAAATACTTATAAGGTCCCAAAAGCGAGACCTATTGGCTATGCAAAGCGGACGTGAAAGTGAAAGTAATCGCGGTAAAGCGCGGCGCGCGCGCGCACATGCACTGTAGCTCTAGGCTGGCCTGGTAGCACTTTTTGGAGCCCTCTCAATAAGTCTCGCCAGACCAGCGCATGCGCTGGGTCAGGCGAGACCTAAAAAGGGCTCAAAACTTAGGGGGCATATTTACAAGAAGTGACAGAGAGCTGCGTTAGCCTTCTTGACTTAACGCCGCTCTCCACCACTTTTGAAACGCTGGGCTGCACCGTATTTACAACAATACTGTCCAGCCATGCGTTTCCTCCTGCGCTGGCACTAATTGCGGCTGCCTAGCGCCAACGCAGGCATTCTTGCACCATAGTGCAAGGGTGCTTGCGTTGTGGGAATGATTGTGTATGTGCAGGAAGGTGTCCCTTTCTGCACATAAACAATCTTAAATGGAGATTTGTAACTTCTATGTGTTCTGCTTTGTGCAGCACACATAGAAGTTGCAACTCACCATTTTCAAAATGATTGTTTATGTGCAGGAAGGGATAACTTTCTGTTCATGAACAATCATTCATGGCAATTTGCTGTTTTTATGTGCTGCACAATGCAGCACACATAGAAACAGCAAAAACGAGGAGAAATAAAGCAATTCTCCTCATTGCGCCATGTAAAGACCAGGTTTTTTGGTCTTAATCTTGGCGCTGCCCCATATTTACGCCAACCTTGTAAACATGAGCAGCGTCAAAATCAATGGTTGTTGTGGCGGAATGCCCACCTCAACACCCATTGCCCACCCTTTTCACACCAAGTATTGTGTGAAAGGGTGCATTATTTACAAGGCAGCGTTAAGCCACGTTAAGTGGCTTAAACACTACCTTGTAAATAAGGCGTAGCTGTGGCGATCATGGCTTGTAAATATGCCCCTTAAGTATCCCAACATTACATGGTGGTCCCTGCCTTTTCCTGTGTGTTAGCCAAGTGATTATGCTGGTGTTCTAAGGGTAGAGTGAGTTGCTGCTAACCCTCGTGTACTTGTGCAGTCAGCTGAGCCTAGAGCTGGGCTCTTAATAAGACTGCCTTTCTGCTCATGTTGTTAATTATGTTGTCTTACTCTGTTAGGGTACGCAACTCTTTTCTGCAGTTCTAAGCTGTGATTCTGCCTATGACTGGACTACTTTTTCTCTCTACCCGGGATGTATTTGTTACAGCTACCCTTGAGGCGGAAGCCGGGGGTGTTGCATCTTAAACTTTTTAATTTGCTTCTCACGCTATTTTGCACATTGCTTTGTTTGAAACTGTACTGTATTTTACCTGCGCTTTCTGGTGCTTTTGGGCCGGTGTTCTTTCCCCAATTGCAGTGCCAGTGTTGGACGAGTAGGGCGAGTCCTTTTGCCGCCATTGCCTCCCACGAGTCGCCTGGCCACGCCCCTCGCTGTTAGCCACACCCCCTCCCCTCTTTATAAGTATGCACACGCCTTGGCAGCGCAGCGGACAAGCGCAGCGGGCTCGCACTCAGCACGCCGAAGACACACCAAAGACTAGCCCGTCTGGGCCCGTCCGGGCCAGTAAGGGGCTTGGGGCAGAAGACTTTGCTCCCCCCGGCTACAGTCAGCTGGTTAGATCCTCGCTTGAACTGCGTGCGTTACGCCCATCGTCCAACCCAAGTTGCTCCACATTTAATCTCCATAGCAGTGGATTGGTGTCGTGTAATAAGTGCAAGCTTACCACAACCATCCTCCAACCGTTCCCTGATGCTGTTGGAAGACACAGGAAACACAAACAACCTCGTCCTGTCGAGGTAAGGAATTTCGCGCTTTATAGCACTAACTGCCGTTCACTTCCCAAGCACAGACTGGACATTTTTAACCTCTTATTAGAGGCTAAACCCAGTGTCCTCTTTCTGACTGAAACATGGCTCCACGAGAGTGCGGGCCCAGATGTGGCTACTGCCCTCCCCGCTAACTATGCTATCACTAGGATTGATAGACAAAACCAGTCAGGAGGTGGAATTGCTATCATTTTCGACAGAAATGTGAAGTGTACTTTGGAACAAATTTCCATCCCTGACTGTGAAGCGGGTTATTTTAAAATTTCCCTGAATCCCAATTGTACAATGTCCGGCGTATTGATGTACCGGCCCCCTGGAAATTTTTCCATATGGGCTTCAAATCTAGCAAACTATATTACTCCTTATTATTTGGCATCAAAAAATTTCTCACTTATTGGCGACCTAAACTTGCATTTGGATGACCCTTCCATTCTCGCTTGTACTAATTTACTTGATGACCTGAAGGCCCTTAACTTGACCTTAATAAATACGGGACCGACTCATAATAAAGGTCACCTTCTCGACCCCATTTTTTCCAATCTGACCGAGCTCAAATGGCATAACAACAATTCTCCTATCTGCTGGTCGGATCACTACCTAATTAAACTGAGTATTAAACTTCTTCCCTCCGCCGTCATGACACCCGACTTTCCTGCCATATCCAGGAAAAATTGGAAATCACTTGACATGGCCTAATTAAATGAAGCTCTCCGTGAAAACCCTCCAAAGAAGGGCCTTAACATGAACAGCCTGGCTGAAGCCACTCATATATGGCTCAGCGATGCTGCTGACCTCTGCCTATCCACCACTTCCATCAGAAGAAACAGACACCGCCATCCTGCTCCATGGTTTAATGACCTTTTAAAAATTGAAAAATCAAGATGTAAGGCACTGGAGCGAAAATGGTGTAAAGACTTTGACCCTGAAGCTAAAAACACCTATCACGTGGCCAGAAATTTATACCACTCCGCCTGTGCTAAAACTCGTGCAGCTTTTGTGTCTCAGTCTATCACCGAAGCTTCAAACAAATCGAAAACTCTGTTTAACTTGGTCAAGGATCTAGCTGGTGCCCACACCACAGCTGTGGCTCCCCCACTAAACTCACAAAAATGCCAAGACCTTGCTTGTTTCTTTTCTGATAAAATTGAAAAAATTATCAGGGACATAAAAACTAACAACACTTTATCTCCCCCCTCTATTGATTTGGATTTTGCGCCGTTCGGTGAAACTACCTTGGAATCGTGGCCACTCATAACGGTAGACACTATGAAATCCATTCTTAAAGACACCAAGTCCGGTTCCCCCAGGGACCCTGTCCCAATTAAATTCCTCAAACAACTTGACGACCAGTCCTTAGGAGTTATAGTTGACACGCTCAACACTTCCTTTGAACTTTCCTCAGTCCCAACTCTTTGGAAACACGCTATGGTTACGCCACTATTAAAAAAGCCTACAGCTAACCCAGAATGCCTGGCAAACTATAGACCCATTTCCCTGCTCCCTGCATTTTCCAAGTGTTTGAAGAGACATGTTCACACGGCTTTATCCACCTTTGTCGAAGAGAACTCTCTCCTACACCCCTCACAATCTGGTTTCCGAGCTGGATTCTCGACGGAGACCACCCTTCTTGGAGTCACGGAACATATCCGCAATCTCCTTGACAAAAGTCAGACGGTCGCGCTCGTGCTCCTTGATCTGAGCGCGGCCTTTGACACTATATCACACGATATCCTCATTAAGGCACTATATAGAAATGGTATCCGGGGTAAAGCGCTTGATTGGATTCGCTCTTTTTTGGGAGACCGGACATTCCAAATAACATCCTCTACGGCCTACTCTGATACGTTCAACGCCCCCCACGGCGTGCCTCAGGGATCTATTCTGAGCCCCCTATTTTTTAATATTTATCTCAGACCCCTGGCGGACCTTGCTGAAAAATCCGGACTCTCCCTGATGACCTACGCAGATGATTCCCAAATCATTTTTTCTCTATCCGAACCAGTCACATCTTCTTCATCTCCCCTTAAACTTGGCCTTCAAAACATCCTTAACTGGATGACAAGAAATCAATTAAAACTTAACGGAGACAAGACTGAGGTTCTTCTTTTGGGAAAACAGCAAGATCTCTGGAATCCCATTCACTGGCCTGACCAGTTGGCCGTTTTTCCAACTCCAGTGACTCAAGTTCGCAACCTGGGTTTTATCTTGGACAGTGCCCTCTCAATGAGCAAACAGGTCAATAAAGTTGTCGGGCTGTGCCTAACCATTATCAAATGGTTGAGGAAAATTATCTGGATGCTCCCCCCTTCCACCCAGAAGACTGTAGCCAATGCCCTTATCACTTCCCGGCTTGACTATGGCAACATTTTGTATCTCGGGTCAAATAAAGCTGTTATCAGTCGACTGCAACTTGTTCAAAATGCCGCAGTCCGTTTGCTGTGTAAAATTCCTAAAAATTCCGAGGTTTCTAGCTACCGCCGTGAGCTTCACTGGCTCAGGGTTGATAGCAGAATTCGCTTCAAAGCCTTGACGTATATGTTCAGAATCAAGGCAGGCACAGCACCTAAATACCTTCTTGCTTTGGCTCATCCCTACTTCCCTAATCGAAATCTCCGCTCACAATCCCATTCAAATTTCTGCGTTCCAAGATTTAAATTGGCTAGAATGGGAGGCATATCATTTGCCTACCTTGGACCGGCCCTCTGGAACACTCTTCCTCCTTTCATTCGAAAGGAGGATAACTTTGGCAGGTTTCGAAGAAATGTTAAGACCTGGCTATTCGAACAATAACTTGAATGACCAGTTGTTCGCCCCTGACCTTCGTGGCTGTATCTTGGCGCCGGGAAACCCTTTCTGGGTAGCTGTTGCGCCTTACAAGTTTAAAAAATAAAATAAAATAATAAATAAATGTATTTCTGTTTCTCACAGGTGCGGTTCTGCCTCCCCAGTCCCTGGTGCAGTCTGCTTGACCTGAAGTGGTTTAGTTTGAGGACTTCGCCTTCTACCAATGTTCTTTCCTTCCTTAATCATTTTGATCTCATTCCAGTTGATGGTTGTGGGGTAAAAGGAGTCTGTGCAAGATCAGATTCTCCTGTATGGCAATCAACCTGTTCTCGATGGACTGCTCGAACGGGTCTGTGTGTGGGTTTGTTTTTAGGTCTCGCCTGACGTAGGCTACGCACATGCGCAGTCTCGCTGGCGAGATTAAATGATTTTAGGGTGTTTCTGTAAAGGACATTAAGCCCCGCCCCTCTTTTCCATTGGCTGGCGTCACCATTTATGCTAAAAGGTGGCCAGCCATTGGAAAAGAGCTGTTGGTGACATTTTTGCCCGGCTTTTTGAGCCGTCCCATTTGGACGGGCTCGTCTGCCTTCCGTGTGTCGTGAAAGCTTTCTTATCTTTATGGGGCCATCTGTTTCAAACACATAGCCCCATAAAGACAAGAAAGCTTTCACTACGGACGAAAGTGAAAGTGGACCGTGCTTGTACTACTGAGCCTTTACAGCCGAGCTCTCCTGCGCCGAGATTTCTCTCAGAAATTGGCTGTCCGGCGCTGACAGATTATGGATTTGACCTCTCTTCGCCCTGGTGTGGAGTTCCAAACAGCATCTTTGTGTGGGTCCTTGGTCTCGTTCGTGGAGTTTTTCTTCTCGGATTTATGCGGCTTTGGAGCAGCCCTGCGACTGGAAAGGTAGGCTCGAGTGAGTGTCTGTGCCAGGGTGTGCGTTTGTGTTTACTGACTTTGACAGTGCGCCCCGGCTGCAGACCTTGGCTGCAGCTTTCGGAGAGAATGCTCTGTCTGCATGGGGGCGGGGGGGGGTCAGGTTACACCCAAACGCCATGCGCGGCTTCCTTTAAACGCGAGCCCCCCGCCAGCGCTACGGGTAAAGATAGCTCCTATCGTCTCAGTAACACAACAATCACACTGTAATTACTGTACAAGCCTGCTAGGCTCCCTCTGGCTTCGAACTGCTGGAGCTCATGCACCGTGCACCGCACTCACGCAGTTGTTTCGAGTGCAGTTTGTTCCCAGTCTAGCACTGACTCCCACGTTGCACCACGAGCCACACAACTTCACCACAGAGCAGGGATGGCGGGAATGGGGAACTGTATAGAACGCAAAATGCTTTTTTTATGTTTTTTTAACAATACTTAAGATTTTTCATGGCACCACTATAGATGGCTTTGCTATAACTAGTAGCAAAAATACAAATAAACTACCTGTTTGTACATGGATGAATTTTAAATGAATAAAACCATACCGTTTTTAACAGTACACATCTGCTGCACGTTCATTAGGCACAGGCGGGGGTGTAGCTGTCAACAGTGCAGCAGCACTGGGATATTGAGGGCAGGGGCGCAGCTTGGTCAGTACGACTGAGGGAAGGGGTGGGGGGCAGAGCTTCACATTTCCCGATAATCATGCCATAATATGCTATTTATTATCTGAGAAGCAGTGCATGAGGGGGGCCTAAGGAGGGTCAGGTGAAAGTGAAAGGGATTTTGAGGGATACTTAAAACACATCATTTTGTAGTCAAGCATGTTTAAAGACCTATAAAACTGAGACAGGTGTGTGTGCTTTTTGTCCGAGAGAGTAATTAAGAATCCCAGGTGAAAATCCGAAAGACACCTTACCACACCCGACTGAAAGCTCCTGTGTCCAACTGTTTATTAAATAATCCATTTATTAGGGGGGGTGGTAACACCACAGCCCCCCCCCCCCGCCACCCCCTAGGCTACGCTCCTGATTGAGGGTCCCTCTGCACCCCGACTATGGCTGTCTTTCACTACTCAACCGTGGTGCTTGGCATGGAGGGGGAGGGAAGGGGGGGTGTATTTGCTTACATCATGGCTGTAGGCATGATTGCTACGTCATAGGTTTAGTTCACATACAGGGACAGTAAGAAATCAGATGTCCTACGCTTTCTGCACACCAAATTTAGCCCCGTTCACCAGGTATAGTTAGCTATTGGTGTTGTCTTTCTGGGTTCGCCCCTTACACAGTGCTTCAAATGGAAAAAATCAGAAGTGCAGGTACTCTGTATCAGAGTACCTGCTTGTTTCTGAGAAGTGCCAATACTCTCCAGTTAAAAGTATTAAGTCACTCTTGAGAAGTGCCGGTACTCTCCCTCTCAAAATGAACAAGCATTAAAAATGCAATAGGTCTCGCCTTTTATTAAGTTAAAGCCATTTGCTTTGCTATACAATACCATTAGCAAAGCAAATAGCTTTAACTTAATCAAAGGCGAGGCCTATTGCATTTTCAATGCTTGTTTTTACTGTTTGTGGTCCTGTTTTATGGCCTGGTTGGCCAGTTTTTACCTTTGATTTCCCTGATATTACCACAAACATTGCTTGCTGCAAGCTGAAATGCATGCAATCTCCCATACCTTGCAAAACACTCAAAGCTTGTCTATACTAGTTTAAATCCACCCTGTTTACAAGTGTGGGCACGTTTTTAGCTACCTGATTCGCTAATGGGGGCGCTTTTAATTCGCTGCCCAGGCCTACTCTCTGTCCCAGTCTGACCCTGGAGTATTCAGTTGTCTGTGAGATGTAAGTTGGTCGCTCATGGATTGCTAAATTAAACCAGTTTAGTCGGGCCGGTTCTATAATTTTCGGGGCCCCGGGCAAAAGGGAATGTTCGAAGCCCCTCCAATTTGCATAAGTGACAACTGGGCTCCAGAAGCTTCTTCGTGGAGACTCTTCCTGGGTAGCAGTTCCTCCTCTCAGCCACCTACAAGCACCTCTTTTACAACTCATATTGGGCTGAAGGTGTGAGAATTGCTTGGGGACTGAGAGTTAAAATTGTGGGGACGCTAAAGTGCTGACGATGGGCGTCCTGCGGTGTTTGAGTGCGCAGCCGGACAGGAGGCCAAATTGCAGGACAAACCAGCAAAATGTGTTTCCTTGCAAGAGGACAAGAGGAATTGTCACCCTCCCCTAGGCCTTTCCACACTATTCTGAGAGGCCCAGGGGGAGGGCCCCCTCCCATGGGCCCAGTTGTAAAGAGACACTTTTCTTTCAATTGGATCGGCAGGGGTACATGAGGACCGGCGGGGTGTTGCAATTGTGCGGGCCCCATGCTGGTAGGCTGAGTAGGAAGACCTGGGCAGCTGCCCACACTGCCCATGCCTAGTGCCGGCCCTGAGTTTGGTGTTTGTATGTGTAGGGTAATTGATGGATGGTGTTTGTTGCAGGACAGGGGGGTGTTGAATGCTGTGTAGGAATTAGCAAATTTTGCACCCTTCAGGTGCGGTGTTTGTGTGTTTTGTTGCGATGTTAGATGCACTGTTGTTTGAGTTTGTAGGGTTTGATGTGCCTGACCGCGACAAAAGCTGCAATCTGTTCGTTCCTTTGTGCCTGCGTGAATGGTGGAATGCAACCAATGTTACTAAAGTTACTGTAGAATTACATTCAAACCATGTAGCCACTTAATTTACAGAGGACCAGACTGTAACCTAAGTGCTAATGAATGCCATCAAAAAAGTGTTTCTTTCTCATTCAGAAATGACTGAATGTTTGGTTGCCACCTAGTACACATGTCTCTGTGATAAGGATACACAGTTTTGCAGTTTTCTCTGTTGCAGTTGACCCTACGAGTATTGAAAGGTTGGAAACTGTTGTTGCCTGTGCTGTGCATCGGTGATTGGAGCTGCACTGGATTGAGGCAGGGGGGGCCAGGAAGTAACAGCAGACAGTGTACTATTGTCCAGTAGGACATTGCGTTGGATGTCAAATGTAAGAGGCCTTGTCTCGTGACAGTGGAGAGGAGGGCAGTGGGAGGGGCAATTAAGAGTAGTGACCACTTGCACGGTTGCACAAACCTATGATCATTTGCACGGTTGCACAAACCTATGGAAAAGAACTTAGTGGCTGGCAGCAGCGCTTTGGAACGTTAAGCATTTAAAAGCCACAGTGTTTCAACAAGGTGAAATTCCTTAATGTTTTAAACTTTTAAGTACGTTACTTGTACCATAAACGCAATCCATGAAAATACAAGGAAGATGTGCCATGTGTATATGAAACGTTCAACTTTTTTTTATCAAGTACATCATAAAGATAAATCAGTAAGAAATACAGTGTTCATTTCAAACACAAGTGTAGACCGTGTAATAATGATGAATGAAACAAAACTGCCTACGGGTGGGTCAAGAGAATGAAACTGCAGTGTACTATAGATTCACATGCAGTGTCCGGTGCTATGAGTGACCGCTGTATGTGCATTCTGCTCAGGTGTGTTTTGAGTACTTCTTAAAAACTGTGTGCGACTATGGAGTTTCGACCATGAACCAATTTATAGGTCATCATCGGGGTGGGAAAACGTTTTTTGTTTTTTTTTTGTATTTTTTTTTTAACCATTCTTTTTATTAAACAATGACCAGTGAATGGTACAGTACAGTGGAGCCATGCAGTTAACACTGTTTGGTTTAAAAAAAAAAAACTTTTATTCGTTTTCCAACAGCATTGAATTGGTACATATTACACATCTGAACCATATTCACATTGTTCACCCCTGTTTCGGAGAGCTTTACATCCATCTCTGAAGTAAGCAAGGAATGTTGCAGTTCACCGTCCCTGTTAAAAAGGCCAACCCCGTGTAAGAGAAATTACCGAAGAAAAGGTTTTACAACATGACATGTGGAATGACCTAAACAGGCATCGGAACATCTGCTAATTGGAAGGAGGAGGAGACTCCACCTCTGCTGTCAACTGGGCCATCAAAGTTTGTCGTTCTCTCCGCATCTCTACCGTAGGGGAAATGCAAATATCTCCTCTGTACTTGTTCTACTTCGCCAATTTATGGTCCCACTTCCTAGGACACCGTCTTTTCGGCAATCATAGCTGTGTCCATGTCTTTTGCCCACTCACCCACAAGCGGTTCACAATGATAAAGCCCATCGAAGCCCAACTATGTTCTGCCTGGGAAAGGTCTGTCGCTCCCCAAATATTAAGACAGAGCTGGGGAGATAATCGTAGGGGCTTGTCACACATCCTCTCAAGTTGGCGGGTGATAACCACCCAATACTGCTGGATTTGTGGACAATCCCATATTATGTGTAGGAAGGTTCCCACTTGATTACAGCGCCGGAGACAGAGCGGTCAGGGCGTCTACCAATTCTAAACAGGAGCTTAGCGTCAAAGTAGACCTGATGGAGCACTTTCAGCTGAATGAACCGTTGGTGCATGGGGATGGCCACTTCCCTGGGGGTTGCCAGTGCGTCACGCCAGTCGTCATCTTCCATGCTTCCCAGGTCCGTCTCCCAAGTAACCCTCACTTTTAGCATCGGATCTGTACGGTTATTTACCAGCTTCCTATAAGTGAGCGATATAGCCTTGTTAGTCATGGGGTCCAATTATAACCGGTCTTCCAAGGGGGAAGAGTCAGGGAGAGGAGTATCCTTTGGCAGAACGGACAAGATTGCGTCACTAATCTGCAAGTATCTAAAGGTCTCGGCTGGAGCCAATTGGTACTTTGACTGGAGGTCAGCGAATGAGGCGAGCTTCCCTTTAACCCACATGTCCCCAACCGTGGATATACCAATTGTGTCCCACTTATCAAATCCCGGGCATCGACTAAGGCGTCCCAGAATGTCAGGCTCCCATAGTGGCGTTGCTTTAGTCAGTCGTCCCTTCCATCCCAATTTACCAGTAACGACGTGCCAAGTCCCTACCGCACGGGCCGTAGGCCCAGTTAAATAAAGTTTACAGGGATTAGTATATAGCGCCCTATTATAACCGCCCCGTCCCATAAGCCAATGGTCTGTGCGGAAGCTAAGCTCGTCGTGTGGGCCAAACACCCACCTATTGATTGGAGTTAGGTGGGAGGCCTGATAATATAGTCGTGAGTCTGGCAGCCCTATACCTCCGTCATACCAGCCCATGGTAAGCTTATTCATGGTGTACGGTCTTCCCATAAAAGGCTCCGCAATGTGCTATCAATTTGGGCGAAATAGGAGTCAGGGATAGGATTGGGAGTGTTTTGTAACACGTCAAGAAAACACGGAAGTGCAAGCATCTTGAACAGGGAGGCACGCCCCAGGAGAGTGAGAGGAAGGGGTTCGCCAGTGAGTTGCATCAGATTTTAGACGCTGGAGAGGCCCAAGCAGGTTATGTTCAAAGAAGAGGTCAACGTCTGGGGTTACAAAAATGCCCAAATAACGAAAGCCTCTGAGTGCCACCAGGATCTCATAGCCCCGAGGGCTACCTAGGGGAGTGCCCCATAACACATACATCTGGGACTTGAACCAGTTTATCCTGTATCCAGAGTGAGCACCAAAATATTGAAAATGTGCAACACCCGCCACAGAGACCGCGCTGGAGATGCCAGATATAAGAGGATATCATCCGCGTATAGTGAAATGCGGTCCTCGTGATCCGCTGTCCTATTGACCCCTCGTATCTCCGGATCTCCCATAACCCAGACAGCTAGTGGCTCCAACACCAGGGCAAATAGTAAGGGAGACAAAGGGCATCCCTGTCTCGTGCCCCGGTGAAAGGCGAAAGCGGCAGAGCAGTGATTGTTGACGACAACGTGCGCAGTTTGTTGTGTACATAGGAGCCTAATCCAGCGCATCTTCCTCAATAGTATGAATCCTACCGAGGCCCCGTGCACCCGTCGCAGATTTCAAGCCGTGTTTCTCCCCGGCATGAATCCGGACTGATCCGGATGGACCAAGTCTGTAATATAGGGAAGGAGTTGATTGGTCAGGAGTTTGGCAAGGATCTTAGCCTCAACGGTCAAGAGCGAGATGGGGCGATACGATTTACAGTCTTCCTCCGGCTTGTTTGGTTTGTGTATGACTACTATAGCGGCTGTACGGATATCTGCCGGAAGGAGAGCCGACGCAAAACATTCGTTATATAGATTCAACAGGTGGGGAGCTAGTATTGTTGTCATAGGTTTAAAAAGCTCGACAGGAAGCCCGTTTGGACCCATCGCCTTGCCGGATCGGACATTATGTATGGCCTTCTGAATCTCCGTCTCCGTGATGTTCACCTCTCGGGCCTCTCTATCCTGTGAGGAGATATTGACCACATTAAAAGTCGCGAGGAGGTCGGCCGACATCGGGCCTGAGACGCCTGTGGAATGTTATAAACTTCCTCAAAATAAGATGCAAAGGTATTAGCAATCAATTGAGGGTCAGTGAGAAGAGTACCATCTGGGCCGGCTATCGCACGTACCCACCATGACGCCTGCTCTTTGCGTTCCAGCCATGCCAAGAGTTTACCTGTCCTTTCCCCTTGCTCGCAGATCCTATGTCGGGAAGACAGAGACCGCAATGTGGCTTCCTCCAAAAGAAGTTGTTTATAATCCTGGCGCTTGATCGTAAGGCTATGTTGGTCAGCCTGGTTAGGGGTCCGCGCCACCACATCCTCAAGTTTCAACATGTCCGCTTCCAGCTCACCCCCACCCCTCTTGGCTCGCTCAGCCCTATACCCCACAGTCAATGATAACGCCGTGCCCCTTATGACCGCTCCAAATGCTCCCCATACAGTCGACAGATCCCACATTCTCGGATAAATAGTATTCGGTATCTTTTCGGAGGGCCTCTCTCATTTGAGGTATCTTTAAAACCCACGGCTGTATTTTAATGTTACCGGGACGTCTGTTCTGTTGTATCCCGAAAGTCGTAAGGACTGGCGAATGGTCGGAGATCCCTCGGGCCAGGTGGCCAGAGCTGATGAAGTTGTGGATATCTTGAGCGTGCGTGAATATGTAATCTATTCGAGATTGGCTACCATGCGCCCCTGACTGGAATGTGAAGTGTGTATGCAGTGGGTTATGCCAACGCCATATATCCACCACTCCCAGTGCGTTAGCAAACTCTCGGTGGGTCCTCCCGGGGCGGCAGACGGTCTCGGGAACCATCCATTTTGAGGTTGAATTACCCCCCCCCCCCCCCCCGCCCCCCTAGCACTAGCACCCCCAGAGGCATCTCCAACAGCAAGGTGCCTATGTCACGTAATGCCAGGCGTTGTAACCCTGGGGGAGCATAGACAGAGACAACATTAAGGACATGCCCCTCCCAGGAGCCCGTATCTGCTGCGTACCTTCCCTGAGCGTCAGTCCAGGTATTTTGGATAATGTATGGACAACTCTCTGGAGCTCGAGGTAAATCCGGAGTGAACTACCATTTTGTAACCTTTTCTATTCAGAGCCCCACAGGAATGACCAACTAAGGGCGTCTCCTACAGCATCACCATGTCAAGCTCCTGCCGTTTAATATACTGCAATACAATACCCCTCTTGATCTTATCCCCAAGGCCGTTGACATTCCACGTGGACAAATTAAGTGTTAAGCCACGCGTCATCACTCCAGTCGTTAAGCGTTATGTGCAGCCAGATGAATTAGCCCATTGGGGGGTCCCCAGGACCCCCCTCCATCACATAGCAGAGTATCATTGGTTGCCAGAGGCAGTGGAAATGGCCTTTATATTGCTTAACTACTGTGGACTCATTGGTGACATTGGAGAACCAATTGTTGTGTAGTACCGATACAAAACATAGAAAATACAACAAAAACAACCCCCCCCCCCCCTCACCCGGAGTCTCCCCGCGGCATCTCTTTCCTCTCGTCATCAGGCTGATTATGCAAAAAAAAAAAACTTTACTAGTGCCAGGGTTGCATTGTATTTGTAATGCTGGAAACTTGTGATTCCCGAGCCTCAGATATAACCAGCATTGGCATAGCCAATAGGTCTCGCCTTTGGGACTTTATAAGTGTTTAGCCATTAAACAGTTGATGTTGTTGCACCAAGGATATTGTGCTGCGTAACTAAACACTTATAAGGTCCCAAAGGCGAGACCTATTGGCTATGCCAATGCTTGTTTTATTTGGGCTTAGCTATGTTGTATTGCAGGCTTTGTTCCCCAGCCGCTGTATTTTTACTACATTTAAGGCACAGAAATTTTGGGGGACTAATTCTTCAGAAAGAGAACGCTTTGTGTCTCATCTTAGAGAAACAATACTTTGGGATAACTAGTGGCTGGCACATTATACTTTACTATTATTTTTTGGACAGAGTATATTGGGTAGTTTGGGACAAGGGGACATTGTGTAAGCATTTCTGGCAGCTCTTATTGGGGACATGAGGAGTAAAATAAAATATATATCTTCCCACATTATTGCAGAGCACTATTTCTACAGCGCCATGATGTTTTCTGAAGAAATTTTCTGTGATGGGAGAAAATTATTTCTACTTCGCAGCCAGTGATTCTGCAGAGCAGAACATCCATCCAAGGACTGACATGCATACTATGTACTACTCCATTTATAGCGCCTCTTCTTATAGAAGCTCCGCTGCAGTAAATGTTGTCTGTGAAGCGCTCTGCAAAGCATCGGAACCCTTTACTGGATGAAAATTATATCATGTGTATTCAATAAATGAATAAAACGGGCAGATGCCTCGTTGGGCGCTGGGGGGAGGGGGGAGGGGGGGGTTTAGGGCGATAGTGCACTTGGAGACCATTTGATCTTTTTGATGAATTCAAGGAGGAATGGACAGTGCTGTGGACAGTATGCACTATCGGGGCACCCCGTGTGCGCAGTGATTTACAGCCTGGTGTAGCTGTGCCAACCTTCCGGAATTCGAATCCTTCTGGGAAACTTACAGAACACCACAGTTTAAAAAACATGAAAATACTCTGCAACCATGGAAAGCATCCTTCCTCCTTAGATCTCTCAAACTTTATTTGCAATACTGATCGATAAATACAATACTTCGTTGTTTTTTTTGCAGTTTTTTTTTATATAGTGCGAACTGGACCCGAAGATATTGGGGCGCTCTATGCAATCACCAGTTGCGTTGCGGACAGACACATTCATTTTAGGCACGGAGAGATTTGTCCAGATTTACAGGATGTTGTGCCTCCCGCCGAGACCGAAACCAGTTCCTCAGCTTCACAGTCGGCTGCTCTAGCCATTACGCCTCCATTAATAGGCTCTGCCAGTGACACTAGTGCGGAAAACTATCCGCAAGTGCTTCGAGCTGACATTCGTCATTAGGAGGAGCTGCATTAGTTGGAAATTGAAAAAAGGTACACCCACTGCCCACCTACTAAAAAGAATAATAGCGCAGAGTTCACTACTGATTTCACTTCTTGGTATAGAAAGTGGAAACAAACACAACAACAACCATACCGCTCACAAAGATATTACTGCACACGGGTACACACACACACACACGTACGTTGTACTAGAAAGTCATATACCTAAATATATTGAAGTACAGGGCCCACATAGATATACAGACAAGGCTTAACAATGGCAAAGACATAGGCAAACGCACAGTCAGAGGCACTAAAGGCACACACAGTCAAATGCGAATAAAGAGACAGATGCAGGCAAACAGGTGAGGGCACAGGCATCCAATCTTCACTTCAACGGAAGCACCAGAAAGCTAGAATTACTCCAGCATAAATATTAATGGGCCTGGGAATATCAACTCACTGTACAAGGTGCGGACAGTAATACTCCTAATTACAGTAAAAACTAGAACTGCCATCTTAAAAAGTAATACTGTACTGTCAGTCCCAGACAAGTACAGAGACTGCCCTAGGCCAGTAGCCCATGGCTTCAATCTGCCACCAGATTACTTTGTCAGACAGGCTTCACGTTACAAGATACATTCAGACAAATGTATAGCAGGCCTGGGCGTGTGACCAGCACCCCAAGAAGTTAGAGATTTGTTTTATACCCACGTAATGGAAGCATGAGCAGTCACAGAGGAGAGAGTTTGCATTTTTATGGCGATTGCAGGGTTCGGACAGAACCACTGAAGGCATCACGTTTCCTAAGCAGGTCGGCGTTTAAAGACTTTACCCACCTCCATAGCTGTGTGATAGGTGTGCTGGAGCCAAAGTGTGAAATTCTACCGGGCCATGTTCACCACGCGCACCCCAGACTCTGAGCACATCTCCTGCACGTGCTTCAAGGGCACGCAGCTTGACCGCTCGCTAACCCTCGCTGACATGGGAGCAAACCTCCACCCTTAACTCCACGTCACTTCAAAAACGTCTCGCAGATTGTTTTGGCATTTTGTGTAGTGTAAAATGTACCTTACAGCTGCCCATCTCAGCTTTTAGAGACCACGCAAAGATACAGCAATGGGAACAGAAGCGTCTGAAAATATAATGAATTTAAATCTTGTTTTTGTTTTTATACAGCACAGTTGAGACCTTTGCCAAGTATTTTAAGTGCTCTGTATATTTGAGAAATATATAAAAAATCGTTCCATCTTTAACATACCAAGAACACGCATGCAAGGTGGTCACGAGAAACATTTAAGTGGTAAGATGTATGCAGTAGGTCATGCTCGTTTACAAATGATGTCAGGCACACACTGCAAGAGCTCTAAACCAGCAGCGCGAGAACATTCAATAACAAGCATGTGAGTGGTGCGCGTGCGCACCACAGCAAGACATTTGTTTTGCATTATCGCGCACGCATTTGTGAACGATAATTGAAAACAGATGTGGCCCGTACGGGTAACCGCAAGCAATAGGCCGTGGGCGGAGCAAAGGCAGGACATGCACTCGCCTTTGCCCAATTGCGTGCTGTCTTTCTTAGAAAGACACACGCAAAGCCCAATAGCCTGTGAGAAAAACAAAAACACACGCACGAGCGTGTGGTGAGCTTTCTGAAGCCCCTTACTAAAAGTCTCGCAGAGCAGCGCATGCGCGCTTCTCTAGGCTCGACCTAAAAAGGAGAGAGTATGGGGACTTGAGAAGGGCACACTGCGATAAAGAGAAGAGGGGTGTGGGAGGCTGGGTTGGAAAACACGGAGAAAGAGATTGCTCTTAAGAGAAGGAAGAGAGGAGGCAGTGAGAGAGGAAGGAAAGAAAGCTAAACATTGTGGAGGAAAAGATTCTAGAAAATCGGGAGTAGGGAGAGAGTTAGAGTGATTGTAGGAATGTGGAGCTATGGGAAGGAAAAGATTCGGAATCAAGTTTGAGAGAGATAGAAGGGATATACACTGAAACACAGGCATAGACTCTACAGAGGAAGAGTGAGAAAGATGGAGAAAAAAAGGGACTGAAAAAGGAGGGGATAAATAAATGTGAGAAAAGAAATACAGTGGACAAATAGGGAAGACGATGCCTTGGAGAGAGTAAAGGGCTGTTGCAAAAGGAGGAGAAGAAGAAAGAGAATAATGCTGTAGAGAGAGCATGGGAATGAAAAAGAGGGCTGACGAGGAAGAACCAAAGGGCTAGAAACACCCTGGGAAAATGGAGGAGGAATGGAGAGAGAGTAGAGATAGGAGACGAGATAAGAGAGCCATGCTGGAGTGGAATGAGAGAGATTGTGTAGATGTTAGGCAGAAACACCCGAGAGGAAGAGAATGAACATGTAGGCAGTGGAGAGATTATAGACCGATAAAAGATGATTGAATGGAACAGGAGAAAGAGAGGCATTTGAGAGGTGGTGCAGAAGATAAAGGGACTGGCATGATGGGGAATGAGTGAGATACCGACGGGGGAAGAAGGAAGGAATAGAGACACTGCAAAGACCTGAAGTGGGGCGGAGGAAACACACAAGCTAGAGAGAATGAAAAAAGAAAGTGGATAGTGGGGGATAGTGGCGATGAGAGGGAGGGACCCGAGAATCATTGGACAAGAGAGTACCTGGGTGAAAATACACGAAGAACCAGAGAGCATGAGGAGCAAGAGACGAAAGAGGAACTTGGATAAGAAAAGAGATCTACGGGGCTCTGTTGAGAAAGAGGAGAAGAACAAGGTAACCGAAATACAAACGGAGAAACAGACTGAATTGCCTTGGAGAGAAGAGAGGGAAAATGAAGCATAGAGAACAAGAGAGTGCAGATAAGCGAATGGCAGCCCATACTGACAAAAGGAACAGTAGAGAAGTGAATATAAAATTTTACTAAGCATACAGAACAAGAGAAAATAACAACAAACCACACTACAAACAAAAGAGGGAGCAATTAAGGGAAAAAGAAAAACTATACTGGGTGGGCTATAGGGAACTCTGGGAAAGAGAGAGGGAGCTTTGATGAACGACAGCACACACTATAAGTAAGTGAGCACTGGGGATAGACTGCATTAAGTACAAAAGAGGAGAAGCAATGATGATATTGAAGAACTGGAAGGCTGCACGGAGGGCCTACTCTAAGGACATGAAAGGCTACACTGATGAGAGGCAGAGCGGTATAAGAAAGGAAATACTAAATAAAAAAGAGCAACATCATTGTGGGAGGTAGTAAAAGGCACAGGGAACAACAGAGTAGGACTACTTAGGAGAAGGTTAGAGTGATAATTGAGGACAACAAAGGCAAAGATTGAGACAACAAAAGATACACTAAAAAACAGCGCTGATCCTTCTACGGCGGGAGCACAGGACAGGAGACGTCAATTACGATCATATGTTTTTTAAGTAGAACTTAAGTCATTTTGGGTAGACATTTGCTGTTTGCCAATGTTGGTCCACAGCACATTAGTAGGGCGGTTTAATTTATCAATGTGTATGTTGGGCAAGAAGCAGTCTAGAGTGTGCTTGTGTTTGGGAGATGTCCCTAACTGTGACGGGTGATAATCCAGAATGTGGCATGTTGGATATGGGATGTACTTCGGTGCTCAGTCAGGCTGGATAGGAGCCATAATGTGTGTTGTGAAGCAGGAGAAAATGCTCTGTGTAGATGTGGTCTTCGGTGTAGGAACTTATCCAGAGTGTGCTTGCTGAACCTTAAATAATGGTCACTCAACCCTAGTACTACATTTATGTTTTCTCCTAAGTTCCAAGAGCCACATATTTCATAGATAAGTGGACGCTTACAGGAAGGAGGTACTCAAATTGTGTGCGTCATGTGCAATAATTTAACACGTTTGGGTTGTTACTAGACAATCATGTTGCAGTCACAGGGGTAGCTTACGGCATAAACAGTATTGCATGGGCGTAAGCACTTGCTTGAGTTTGCTAAAAAGTGCCACTTGCAGAGTAACACATCTGATATTGAAAGGTCACCTCCCTCCCATATCTCTTTCTCTGAGAATGGAAATGTCGCGCATGAGTGAACTGACAACTTGGTAGCTGCTAGTGAAGGTGAAGGAATTTTTGGACCTTGTAGCAGATGACTGAAGGGACTCTGCACTAGCTGGGATAGATATATTGTGGCTGACAGTAGTGTGGGTGATTGAAATCCGAGTGAGTAGGATAATACTGTTCCTGATGGTGGTTTTATGTGTCAGGTTTGCAGGTGTTGTTTGTTTAAAAGGCTCCACCAACACCGGTGACTCAGGGCTGAACTGACACTGACACTGAAGATGAAGGAAATGGTGAGCCTGAAGCTGATGACTGAAGGAGCCCTGCACTATGGGACAGAGGTAATGCTGCTGACATTGGTGTGGGTGTGAATAAAATCAGGATGAGTAGGATAACCCCGTTCCTGATGGTGACTTTATGAGTGGGGGTTTGTGCTGCTGTTTGTTATAAAGGGTCCAACACTGGTTACTAGGGGCTGCACTGATCCGAAAGACGCCTGGAGCTGATATCTGGCTCTAGTGGTGACTGCTTTTGGTGCCGACACTGACGGTCACTGGGACAGAGAGGGATGGGGGAGCTCAGGAATTGTGTTGTTTAGTTAAGATTGATTGGTTACGTGGGGTACCACGTGCACACATGGAGCATATTTACACTTGTGGTGACTGAGTGCACCGTCTGGCGCTGTGGAAATCTGAGGGGGTGCAGTACTATAAATACTTGAACTTTAAAAGAGGAACGAACTCCAGCCTCTTTTTTTCTTTTTATATAAAAGATCCCCACCGACGGAATCTCACAGCGACTATTTCGTAATTCGTGCTTCCAGTCATAGGTAGTAAGACTGAAGCAGGAAATCCCCTTGTAATGAGAAAAAAACAGGCGCTGGGAGAGTAGAATAATTTCCTGCTAAAGCGTATCTTGCTACTGGAATTGAATGTTGGTTGCTTCGAGATTTTCAAACCCCACCAGGCCTCGAGGCAATGAATGAACCGCACTGCTCAGGGGGTGAGGGAGGGCGTTTCTACCCTGAAAAATAAAATAAAGCTGTACTGGCCCTTGAAATAAAATGAAAGTGCACCTAGTGAAAGCTGTTTAGTTTTGCCGCTATATTTCTGAACTAGTGTAGCTGTTTAACCAGCTTCATTTGATAACAAGCATTGGCAAAGCCAATAGATATATCTGGCAGTGCCAGCCTTTTGGGTTTGTCAATCCTTGTTCTATTTTGACATGGTTTTTCTAAAACTTTTATTGTTACGGTAGCTGCCAGACCTCACCAGTATTTTTACAAAAAATAGATAATGACAAAAGTATATAGGCTAACTCTTCTTAACCTTCGGGTTTCCTTCCCTCTGTGTCGTTCAGGGCCTTGTTAGCTAGCGCCAAGACACCTCCGTGTATTCGCTACACTTTAGAAGTGTTAATCACATAGTAGTGCCCGACACTAAAGAGAGCTACTTTATGTGCAGACGTGCCCCTGGTAAAAAAGCAGAATGCCATCACTCATAATGAGGGTAGCCAATAGATGGAGTGGGCTAACTCATTTACCCATGCTGTAGTCAGTGGAATTAAAATATGAATAACTCAACAGTAGACCAACGTTTGATGAGGACTGGCTGAAAAGTACTGTAAGTAAGCACATTATATACAAAATGTTAGTAAAATCAAAAGGTTTTTGCTGACGCCAGACCTGAAATAATTTTAAAAAATACATACGCTTAAATATATTTAGAGGGACTTAAGGTCAGCCTACCCCATCCATTGTTTTTTTTTTACTTTGATTCACATTTTGGGCTTTATTACAATGCGGGTCGGACGAGTGTCCGACTGACATCGTTTCGGAATGGAAACCACCCAACTAGTAGTCGGCGGTTCCATCCGACAAATTAGGATGTGATCACCCATGAGGCAGACGGAAACATCCATTTTTCCATTACGGATTGTGGGCAGCAGTCTAATCGTGGCACCAGATGTCGGTCGGACCGCAACCGACGGCTGTTGCGATTCAACCAACATCATAATGAGGCCCATTGTTTCGAACCACCACAGCATTCAGCATAAGGCAATGGGTGAGCCTACTTCAGCCATTGGCTCCCTCATGCTGTGAGTGACAGTTTTTTGCCTGCTCACATGCGTAAATCTGGCTAAAAGGTAGTGCATTTTAGCAGCAGGGCTTGTGGGCCAATACTTTGCCAATTCCTTTTTCTTTATCTTTTTTTTTTTTTTTTAGATTGTTAGTGACCCTTATGTATTGAAAATATGTGTTTAAAGAATATCCTCAGGTGACTGCAATCCAAGGCCGATAGTAAATTTTCTTAGTGCCATTAAGAAACATATTTTTCTGTGCTGCACATTAAAACTAAAATGATACCTATAAATGTTATAAGTACACGTCTTCTAGGAAGCCTCCATGCTATTCTATTAGAATTAAAGACCATTGTTATTTTTTCGTTTTTTTAATTTAAAATATTTATTGTATGTATAGGGTCGTCACTTTAAGCAATATTTCCCCCACCTTTTTTTTTTTATCGTATTTCAGTACCATGTGCTTGGAACAACAAATTTTAAAAACTTTTACCCCAGCTTGCCAGGGACAGACCTCTTGATATTGCCAAACCTTGTGCTTGACATCTGAGTACCGTTATTCGTCTGTTCCTCAATCTTCAGCTTGGCGATTCCTCCTTAAAAATTTCCACAAATTCGTATACATTCGTAGTTTTCAGACTGTTACGATTGTTTGTGAGTACAGTGAAAATCAAAATCACCCACAGTACAGAGTGCAAAGTCTTATTCTTCCCTCCCTTTTTTTTTTATATCATTTTGATAATTGTTTCTATCCATGTAATTCAGACATTGAACTTAAGGTGTGGTAAGTTAATTTTCAACATGTGGTTCAAAAACCAGTTTTAGCCAGCGTGCTGTAATCTTTATTTGTACTAACATGTTTGTTTAATGATGAACTCACGTCCCGCATTGTTAGAATGCACACAAACTGTGCAACTGCTCATAACATGGTAACTAATTAATACTCTAGCTGCCAAAGTTTGACAGTACTTTTTTTTTTCTAAAACTTTGTAGCTTAGTTTATACCCTTCTTCCCAAGTCCTTTTCTACAAGTTGACGGATTTTATTATTAATTGCTATTTACATCCCCACGAAATCACGACTGGCAGCCCTGGCAAGCTGCGGCCCTGGCGCTAAAGGTGACTTTGACTGCTGGTGGCGATTTGGGAAGGGGGCCCGGGCACTAATGGTAACATGATGGACCCTAGTACTGATTGTGACAAGGAGCGCTAATAGTGACTTGGAGGCCTTGTTGTTGATGATTACTAAGGGGTAACCTGACATGGATAGAGACAGGCAGTCGATGGTCACTTACGGGACCCTAGCACTGATGGTGAGTTTGCTAATGGTGAATTTGGGTCCAGGGATGATGATGGTTTAAAGGTGGGGGGGCGGGGTTGGGGCCGATGATGACTTTGGCTGCTACTGTTGACTTTAGTGGCTGGTCAACTGATGGTGACTCGTGAGGGACCCTGGTGTAGAAGGGGAGTTGGTCTCTGATGGTGACTTGGAAGAATTTTTGCAATGATGGTGAATGGAAGCACTGAAGACAACTTATGGTGCTGATGGTTCTTGACACTGATGTGACTTGAGGGTCCCTAACACTCATGGTGACTTGGATGTTAATAGTTACTTGGGGGGGGGGGGGAGAGCACTGACGCTCATGGTGATTGGGAGTCGCAACATGTTAAACATAAGAGCATCAGCCAGAGAGGGCTTAGGAATCTGCTCAAGCTCTGCAGTTTGAAACTTTTTAAAATGTACGGCACATTTTTTGTCGTCTTTTTGCTTTAAATGCTGCCGACAGCTACAGTGCATTGGTGGCTTTCAGTTATCAGTTAGTGCCTTTGAGATTGTAAGTCAGTGGCCAGGACCGGCTTTACCGCTGGTGGCGCATGGTGCGACAATCTTTTTAGGCACCCCTCCCCCATATCACCTCCTACTCGCAGGGCCGGACTGGGAACAGAAACCGGCCCTGGCAAACTGCTCATCTGGCCCCCCCTGGCGAGAGGGGGAGTGCAGCCGAGCAGTTTGCGAGGGGCGGTTTCGGCCGATGTGTTACAGGGGGCTGATATTGCTGTCCCCCGGTAACAAAAACGCCCCCAGGGAGCCAAAACCGGCCCCCACCCTAGCGGCCTACCGGGGAAACACCCGGTGCCCGCTATGGCCAGTCCGGCCCTGCCTACTCGGATTCCCTCATTACCTTCCAGGCAAAAGTGCCCATCATCTCTCCATAGCCCCTCTTTCAAATTCGTTTAATTTTTTTTAAAGCGCTGGTAAAGGCTGGCTTTAATATTCCACTTAGCTATGCGCATAAAACGCAGATCTGGTCCTTGCAGCAGTCATATTAACCTTCTGCGCTACTTTATGGCAGACAAAACTGCCACTAGAAAAAACTCCAATCTCTCTAGCAAGAACATCAATCATATGAGTTATCTTGAAATTTTTACTGTTGCCTGAAAGAAGGACGCACAAGGAACTCTGCAGCAGGTGCTTTTAAACTTTAAGTAATTGCTATACACATCGCCCCCCCCCCCCAGGTCAGTGCCCCTCCCTCCAGGTCAGCACCCAATGCGGCTTCACCGGTCGTACTGCCCGAAAGCCGGCCCTATCAGTGACCTACCAAACAAGCATTTGCAATGCCATAGGTCTCGCAATTACGAGATTTTGAGCTATTGGCATTGTAAATGGCAATGCCTTTTATTTATGTGTTTAAAAAACTTGCAATAATAAAAGGCATTGTCATTTACAATACCAGTAGGTCAAAATTTCTAAAATGCGAGATCTATTGCATTGCAAAAGCTTGTTGTTTACAAGCGCCCCATGCTGCGCTTTCCCGTTAATAGAGGCTAGCCACTTTCTTTAGAAAAGCCGTATCTAAAGAAAGGTCTGCGGCTGCTATTAAAGTGAAAGCGCGGTATGGGGCAAACCGCCCCGTGAAAGCACGCATGAAGCGCTGAATACTCTGAATGTTGCTGGAAAGCATGTAGTGCCTGCAGTAGGAGAAACGCATTAAAGAAAATAGTGCTTATGGACTGAATAAGACTACCATGTAACAACCAAAGTAAAAGGGCCAGTTCTCATGGGAGGTAACAAATGAAGATAAGGCGCTACTAAGGAGGTAATAACAAGCCTATTAACGAATCAGAAGCCAGCATTTACGAAGTACAATGACACAGGACAATGACACAAGCCAATGACAAATATAGGTGGAGAGTGGGGGGGGCTTCAAGTCCATAATCCAATAAAGCATGAATCGCAGAGCAGCAAATGCGCTGCCTAGGCTCGACTTAAAAACATGGACTGGCGGGAACTCATCACGCAGCGACAACAGAAACATGGCAGCCAGTGGCTATAAGTGGCCCATTCAGCTAACCATGACGGTTCAGCTAATAGTAATTTTGCATTCTACAACTTGTAGATTTGCTTTCATTGATGCACATAAAAAATCCCAGCATTGAAAGCGCTGTTAGATATACATAAATTAAATGCTCTGGTGGTGGTCTCAGTCTTCCCTCCATTGAACATTATACCATTGCCTTGCATTTATCGCAGCTCTCATACATGCTCCAAGATAATTTAAATACACCACATTGGGTCCATGTTGAGCGACATCTTCTCTCTGCAACAAATGGTCTTGCAATTTTATATGGATCTGGTTCAAGCCGAATACATCCACTTAACCCCCTATTGTCTGCAATGCGTAAGATATGGCAAAGAGCGCATCGTATCTTGGGCATTAATTCTCGTTTACATGTAAAGGCTCCTATATGGAACAACTCCAGAATACGCATTAAAGGTAAAAGCTTTCTATGGCCTCAATGGAAATCAGCAGGCATTCTCACACTAGACCAAATTCTCCATGACGGGGATCTTAAACCTCTATCACAGTTAATGGATGAATTCAACTTACCCCCGCTGCAGCATGCCAAATACGATCAACTTAGAAAATCTCTTCTCAAAGCTCTTGGTTCCACACCTTGGTCATTATCTATCACACCAATAGTGTTTTATTTACAAATTTGGGGCAAACAGAAAGATGTCATTTCAGGTCTCTACAAAACAATTACATCTCAATTATTTTCACACCCATTATTCTGCGATCTCCGACATAAATGGCAAACACGTTTACAGACTTCTTTTTCAGATATGGAATGGATGAATATACTAGATGGTTTGGATAAGGGAGCTCGAGATGCTCGTTTAAAGTTTTGCTTTATTTAAAAATCTACATAACTGGCATTGGTCTCCGGTTAGATTATATAAGGCAGGCTTGTTACCGCATTCCAATTGTTGGAGATGTAATGCTTCTGGATGTGATATTGTTCATATTCTTTGCACGTGTCCATTGGTTAAACATTATTGGTCTTACATAGGTCAGACCTTACATAAGTCTATCTCACTGCATTTACCCCTTTCCACAGCTAATATTATATTACATGATTTCAGAAATGTTCCCACTCTTTCTAAACCACAATCTCGTTTCCTACATACCGCGCTTGCAACTGCTAAAATCTGTATATTAAGACAATGGAAATCTTCCACTCCACCATCTCAAGAGTCCTGGTTATTTGCTATGATTCAAAATGCTTCGCATGAAAGGATTATATATAATATTCAAGATCAACCAGAGTTATTTTCACAGATATGGAATCCTTTTTTACTTTCTTAACATGTTTGTATTTGTTATCATTTAGTTTTTAAAACTTGATTGTATATGCTTTTTCACTCTTTCCTTTATATATTGTTATATATATTTATTGTCCTAGATAGCATAATATTAAATATTGTTTTATATATGGATTTACTTTTTAATTTCTATCATATGATCCTTACCCTTATTACTTGTATTTTGAGTTTTCTTGTTTAATGATTCTGAAATGCTAATAAAAAATGTCAACACAAAAAAAAGAAAGCGCTGTTAGATAGTAACCCAGGATTGGATAAATGTAGTCACACACAACATTGAGTCACGGGGCAGCAATGCATATTTTGAGTATCAAGGTAAACTATAAATTATTTCAAAAATGGTTTGTAACTTTCAGCAGTACAGCCAGCTGGCATTTTTCGAGCACAAAACTGGTACTGAACATGATTTTTTTGTGTTTTCTCCACTTCTGTGAATACGGTTCAACTTGCAAGTGGAGTCGTCACTCCCATAACATCAGGGGTTTTCAAACTATTGTAAAAAAGAAGATTGTGAGCAGTTGGCACAAAATAGCCACAGCACTAATTTCAGTAAAAGTGAGATGCTTCCTCCACGAGCCCCACTAAAAGGGCAGTGCCTACACCGACCATGAGGTACCAGTCCTTACAATGCATTGTAGTATATGCAGTTCAAAGAGTTCGCATTACTCACATTTCAAAAGTTATAGCAAGTGCAAATTATAGAAAAGTATCCTACTGAATAGCAGCCCCCTTTAGCATGTTTCGTGTAAGCGATAAATGAGTTTGGTCTGTTGACAACAACCTTTACGATCATATGCCAATTACTTCAGCCTGCACGCCTCTCCACCGTTGAACTAACTGTATGTATTAAAATTATTAATTGCAAAATGGTTTTAATAATTAATATTAAAAGAGATTGCTTTCAACAAGCTCCTTGTTAGAAGTATCCTGTCTTTTTTCTTAAAGTAAAAAACGTGATGCTCTCTGGGATTTGTAAACCAATAATAGTGGAAAAAAGTAAAGCTAACAATCCTGTCATGAATATTTGTGTTCGGAAGAAAACCACTAGATGATAGAAGTTGCCGCTGTGACTGGTATATTGAAAACAAGGAGGTCATGGCTATTTTCTGTAGCTACATGTTAAGAATGGGTTCAGGGACAAATATGAAACATTAAATGTTATAATATCTTCCAAGAGTTTCACGAAATGCCTATTGGTTTTATTTCCTACCCAAATAAATCTGAGAAAATATTGACTGACTCGCGAAAGTTAATCATAATAAAAATAACAGTGAGAGGTCTAATGTTGTAAACGACAATTTTCAAAACAAATTCTAAATTACATGGAAAATCGCCACTTTGTGTTAAAAATAAAAAGGCAGCGGGAGGGGTGAGGTAGACTGTTAAGCAACATACAACATCAAACTATATGAACTTCTGAATGAATGAATAAATAAAAAATATATATTTTTACTACGGGAAGTCACTTACTTTGTTGAAAAAGAAATATTCAACTTAGCTAGCAGTGAGAAAGCAGATGACAGAAACGTGCTACAGCTTTCCTTTTGGAAAACAACTGTTAATAACTTGCGAGGACTTTGTACAGCAGTTTAGGCTCAGATTCGTGTTCTTTGTAAATATTCGGGGTAAATATGTGAGGCATTTTGTCATTGGCCATTTGTACATGAAATCTGATTGGCCTCCTCTTTTTGCTGCACGCCGAATAGTTCTTGTCATTTCAGAACCCTTCTCACAAATATTTTGCATATACTTTTTTTTGCGCAAATCGCACTGAGATCATGCTTTTCTTCGCGTTCCCTTGCATACTTTTAAACATGCCTTTTTAAGTAGAAAGGCAATGCTGCATGCGTCAAATTCAATGGAAAGCTATCGGACTGGATAAACGACTGCGTCCAAACAATTGCCTCCTTCCTCATAGAAGAGTGTTGCTCAACTCACTCTTATTTGGAGGGTGCCCACCGACCACCCTGCAAACCCTTTTCACTTTTTAAAAATGTTTGAATCCCATTGCTTAATAGAACCAGGTATCTGCGTCCGTAGCTATTTAAAAAAAAAACAGGACCGTGAGTGGTGCGCGCGCCACATCGGACGTGTTTTCAATTATTGCGCCTGTGTCTGGGCACGATAATTGGAACCACATGGCCTTTGGTGCGCGTAATAGACACCAATAGGCCATGGGCGTCCGCCTTTGGCTTATTTCGTGCCGTCTTTGGGAAAAACACGCACCAAAGGCCAATCGCGAAAGCCAAAAGGAAAAGCACACGCACGAGCGATTCCAGGCTCTGTTTTAAAACCCCCTACAAAAGGGCTCTCGCCTGCGCGAGCCCTAAAAAGTGTAGTGCCACTAGTTTAAAATAAAGAAATATACGTTAAACTGTTTACGTAACGGTCCCTTGAAGAGAGTTGGTGACATGAAGGCCTCTAATCCACGACTCGCCATTTAATGCCCATTAAAGAACAACATATCATGAAAAATCATATCCGTAAGTGTTAGTTGATATCCGAGGACATCGGAAAGTTACTGTTGGTTTCAGCTTATTCACAAGGGCCGCTTTCAATTGTAAGCGCTTTTGACAGGTGCCTCATTTTGTTCAAAAGCTAATCTTTGACCTGACTGCAGGTTTTCATTGGAAAGCATCCAGTATGTTTGGAGAGTAGATGTGAAGGGATTTGTTCATTGCTTGACACATCTCTCACGGTCCGTTTCAGGCCTTCTGATGTTTCCTACTCAGTTCTTGCATGAGGTGGCCTTAGCGACTTGCCCATGAGCTATAAATCAGCTAAATAACGTATACATGATGATTGTAAAACAATAATCATGCAATGATTGTTTTAAAATAAATAATTGTTACTGTAAATCGGGTGTACTCTCAGATAATTTCTTGGGGCGTTAAGGGATCGTTTACTGTACAGTGACGTAATTTTTGCGGGAGGGTTGTTAATGTGTCCTGTGCAGTGGCGGCTCCTCCATAAAGGAAATGGCGCGTCACCTCCACAAGAAAAATAAAATGATAATAACTCCATGTTATTATCATTTTATCTTCCCTAGAGCTCTGTAGGTGACTGGCGGTCCTGGGCTGCCCACAGAGCAGGGGTGGGGTGGTAGGCACTCTCCAAGTGCGCATGACGGTTTGGTCAGCCGTTTCTGGCTGGCCAAAAAGTCATGCACACTTTGCATGTTCTCCACCGGCTGTAATGCACTGCCTGGATGGAGAACATGCACAGGCCCCCAGTCCCCATCTGAGCGCCGAACAACGGAACTCAGACCAATAACGACGCCGCTATCAGCAGCATTGTGATTAGCTAGGGCCGTCTGAGTGCCTGTGTGCTTCCTGTTTCCTACGTTGTAGCAAAAAGGGGGGAGGAGAGGCGGCCTCTGGTAAGGTAAGTCTAATTTAGTTTTTTCCCCCTTTTTTTTAAAACTGCCCCTCCACTGCTGGCCTGCAGCAGCCACTTCTGGTCCTGCGTTTAGAAATTGTGCAGTTCACAATGAAATATATTTGATGCCAAAAAGTTGAAGTATACACAATTTCTATTGGAATGTTAATAATTGTCCTTTTTTGATGGCACGTTACATTGCAAAAACAGTTAAAGAAAAGCCACAGCCATAATACAGCCAACTCTTGTTTCGTCCCTCAAGTACATGGATTCCTTCAGTGTTGAGGAGAAGTAAAATACCATTTATATTGCTTTGAATTGGCAAAATGGTCGATATTAACTTGACTTGAATAGGTGTCATTACCCAGCCTGCAAAATTTGATCGTCTGACACCTATAAGAGTATATAGGCTAACTGTGCCTATTGCTGTGCATGCATTTAGAGGGACAAAATAAAGGCATTTGCATAGTTCTAGAATTGTAGTAAGGTTGAGGTAGTAATGCTCTGGACATGACAGAGTTGTCAAAAAAATGCTGTATGAGGGCAAACTTGGACTCTCAGCACGAGATAGTCATAGCCACTAGTAGTGATGAGCGTAACACGCTGGGAACACTCAGTTTTGATCTGGTAAGTACATATTGGCTCTAGTAAGTCGGTGTTGCTGCTAGGGGTGCATGCGCTAATAGCTGCAGTTGATATATGTCATATTGGTCCAATGATGCTGTTAGAACACGTGGGTTAAAAGAACGTTCAATAAAATACTCTGGTTCTTCCCCTAATATTGCTCTAAGAGAAATAGTGTATTTCACAGAATGTTGGGTCAGTAACATTGGAAAAACCTTGTTGTAAATGGGCTTTGATTTCCCCTTCACAAATAGTTTTGGGCAGTAGTGACAAATGGCACCTCTATTGTGAAGGCGGGCGGTTAGCATACCCACAAACGTCCACAAGTGCATGCTCCATATATAACCTTACGCAGCCAAAGTGTTTCTGTGATGTTTGTTGTCCCTTTTGGTCCTTCTTGGGGGAGGGAGTTTTTTTTTGGGGGGGGGCGTATCACATTTTCTTTGGAGTTTTCCCCCGCTAAATGGTCAATAGACAAAAAAGATAATATTAATTCCTCTCATTGGCTGTGTGCTGGGGAAGGGGAGCTAGTACCCTAGCTTGCCCTATGACTGTCTTTGCACGCCCTGGTCACATAAGTCAAGTAGGCAGAGGCTGGAATTGAGCATGAACAAGACTCGTGTTTACATTTGCAGTTTCTGCTCCTCACCTTACTCAAAGACCGAAAGCAACAAATAGGAGGCTTGCGAATGGATAAAGGAGGAGCCAAGAGGTCCAAACTGCGATGCCACTGGGGTCAGCATATGCATGATGCTACTCCCGCTACTGCTGTAATTTCATAAATCAACATCATTGGTATGAATTTCCAAAGCCAATATTCTGCTTGCATCATAGACCCGAATGCCCGTTAAGCCAACTTTGTTGTATAATATGCAGATTTAGCCATCAAATTGCATAGTTTGAGTCCGCTGTAATTTACTTGTCCTCTGTTCTTGATTGAAGAAAATGTTATTTATATGACAGTTCTATTCTCATAAAATGGCGCGTGGTAGTTAAAAAAATCTCTCTCCAAAGGCTGAGATTGCCGTAAACTTTTGAGTTTGATATTCTGTGCTCATCATTTCTACCTCCTTAAAATTTCATGAATGCCTTGACCCAATTTAATTTAATTTGTGTTTGAGACCTATGCCGCTATCTGAAAGTGTAGCTTGTGAAACAGGATGTGTTGATGATATTTACGGAAATCAAAGAGCTACACTTTTTGAGTTACTGTTTGTTGATTTTGGAATAAAAGTACAAAATATGGTAATAGTCATGTACATTACAACTAAATTGTTTTACATTGCTCTACATCACATCTGGTTTCTAAAGTTGTGGCATATGCTCATTTGTTTCTGTAGGTTCCCATACGTTAGTATAATTAATGATGGGTGACAAGCCACACCTTTAACAAGCATTTCTTGCTTGATACTGTACATAGCAATTATTTCAATAGCTTGCAATCCGAGCATTTTACTTTATTAGGGAGTCGGAGGTGGGAATTGAAATTTACTTCATAGATCTTTGGGCATGTGGTAGGAGAGCAACACAAACCTTACAGAACCCATTATGGAATTAACTAAGTGAACAATGTGTGTGATATATATTCACTGAAAAAACAAAGCTTATAGGGACTTTATAGTTAGGCTCATATTTCACTCGTACAAAACCATAGAAATTCAACAGTTCTAGTTACGTGAGCTGACTGTAACTTACACCCCTGCAATACATTGCTTATGAACTCACATATTACATCACTCATGACATGGTCAGTGACATCACTGATGACATCTCAAATGACATCACTGATGATATCATCCAGTGATTGTTAGTTTTTTCTAAAAGTTTGAGTGTTAAAGATGTTTAGTATGATACTACAAATGTTAAGTTAGTAAAATGTGTGTACTACTATTGAGTGATACTATTTGTAACACACATTGTGTGAGTGACTGTGTATCCAACTGTGAGTAGCTGTCTGACTGACTATGGGTGTGTTAGTGGTTGTATGAATGAGTGAGTAGCTGTATTGGTGTATGAGTTGCTGTATGGATGAGAGTGACTGTGAGAATGTACAGGTGAAGTGAGTGCATAAGTGTATGGTTGAGTGAGTGGGTGTGTGTGACTGGGTGAGTGAGTAAATGCGAGAGTGGCTGTATGGGTGAGTGTGTACTTGTATTACTGACTATAAGTGAATGAGTACATGTGTTGATATATATGAATAAGTGAGTGGGTGTGTGAGTAAGTGTATTGGCGAGTGAGTGGTTTGGTGAGTGGCTGTATGGGTGAGTGAATGAGTGTGTGTGTGTGTGTAGCTGTATGGGTGATTGATTCAGTGCATGAGTGTCTATGGGTGAGTGAGTGGCTGTATGGGTGAGTGAATGAGTGGGTGGGTGTGTGAGTGGCTGTATGGGTGATTGATTCAGTGCGTGAGTGTCTAGGGGTGAGTGAGTGGCTGTATGAGTGGCTGTATGGGTAAGTGATTGTGGGAGTGGGTGTATGGATGAGTGGGCTTGTGAGTGCTTGTATCGGTCTGTGAATGGGTATGTGAGTGGTTGTGTGGGAGTGGGTGTATGAGATGTTTTATGGGGGTGTCTGTGGCTGGGTGTATGAATGGTCCTGTGAATGATGTCATCAGTGATGTCATTTGAGATGTCATTTGAGGTGTAAGTGATAGTTAGCTCCAGTAACTATAATGCTGAATTTCTATGGTTTTGTACGAGTGGAATCTGAGCCTAACTATAACGTCCCTATAACCTTTGTTTTTTTTCAGTGCATTTGCATATTTTTTGTAATTCTATTTCCTAACTATACCATTCCTATAACCTTTGTTTTTTTCAGTGAGTTTCTAAGGTTTTTTTAGGATCTTGTTTCCGAACTATAACATCCCTTTAACCTTTTGTTTTTCCAGTCAGTTTCTACGTTTTGTAATTTTATTTCCTAACTGTAACCTGTAAACTTTGATAGTGGTTGTGTGAGCGGCTGTATAGGCTGGTGAGTGGGTGTATGAGGGGATGTGTGAGTGGCTGTATGGGTCTGTGAGTGTGTGTGTGTGTGTGTGTGTGTGGGCCTGTGAGTGGGTGTGGGTGTGTGAGTGGTGCTTTGGGTCTGTTAGTGGGTCTATCAGTGCCTGTGTGGGTCTGTGAGTGGCTGTGTGGGTCTGTGAGTGGGTGTATGAGTGCCTATATGTGTGTGTGGGTGCGTGAGTGACACTATGGATTTTGAGCATTTGCGTACTTAGGGCCTTACTATGAGTTTGGCGGTCGGACTGCCCGAACACTGTGGCTGCCAGGAGACCACAGCACCAATCCGTCTTCCAACTACCGTATTATGTGTTTACTGAGGTGGCTGTGGAGAGCTTGCAGCGGTGGTGATTACTTTTCCATATGTATCGATGCCTGTGTGAGCATTTTGACTGCATATGTGTCGTCGGATGCACACATATGCATGATACATGTGGAAAAATACTGCCTACCCATTGCCTGAGTCGAGCTCAAATGTGTCAGTCCAGGCAATAGGGGTATGGTACAAAAAGGACTCACCTGTTCATCGCCACAAACAGGGTCATAATCCTCAGGGTGAAGATGCTGCTGTGAAGGGGGGACCTGGAGAAATGGATCCACGTCAAACTCTGACCCGAAGAACAGGAAGGGGATCAGCACACACCCCAAATCCTTAGTTTCTGCTGACCTAAAGGTGGTGGTCTCACCGTGGTAGTCAGCTTGTGGAAAAGCCAACTCGTAATACGGACGACGGTGAAACTCCCCTGTACTGCACTATGGCAGCTGCTTTTTCCCGACCACAACCCAGGCAGTCTGCTGGCAGTGTCGACGGGTCTTCCGCAGTCTTTCCAAATGCAATCTGCACAACTCATAATATGTTGGTCGGACCGTCGAGCTCACAAGGAGAACCAGGGATGTTGCTCTCATCAGGAGACGACCAGAAAGAAAGCACTCGTCACAGTCACTAAAGTTCGGATTGCGCTCTATTAGATCAACGATGCATTCACCTCCATTAAGTATTTCAGATTGTTTTTCTATGTGGAATACAAGAGGAAACACTTTTGATTTGCCTTTGCCAAGCCCAAGAAATTATGAGCGTTTGTGCCAAACTGAAGTGGAGCTTTAGCTGGGGCACCTGCTATGCTCATATTTGTAAGTGTTTACCGTTGAGTGTTAATTTTTGTGAAATGCGCATCAGGGCTAGAATGGAACCTCATTTTTTCCCAGAGTAGTTTCCAATTTTGTCACAAACGAGTACTTTCATCTGGTTAATTAGTGAGTGCTACCTCGTTTGGTAAATGTCTTGTGCATATTCTGGACTATAACTGCATCAAGGACCACAAGTTAATATTTCCAGTGAACTTGTGTGCATGTAATTTTGGCAATTTCATTATTCCTTGAGCGTCTTCATCCACAAATCTGTGATCATGTGAATCCTCGTCCTGAGAAGACGACGAGAATACAAAGAAGTGAAGCTCCACCAAACAGGGGTACTTCCTTTAGTCTGTTTCCCTGTCCGCATGACAGCGGGCAGGGAAACAGACAAAAACACTGTTTAACAGCTACCTCTTACTGGGAGCGGAGTAAGTGTTTGCTTTGACTTAACGGGAGCAGTCATAGCTGTCCCGGGGGTGGACATAGCAGGAGCCGACCCGGAGTGGTGGCGGTCCCCCGGCCCATTATTAGCTCTAGGAGGAGGGGGCGCAGCCCCCTACTTTCACAGGCCTACTCCCTGGAGGCAGTGGTCCCCAGAGCTGTATAGGGTGGGGGGGCAGTACTCCTCCAAGTTTCTATAATTGGATTTTCCCCGGGGAGGCGGTGGTCCCCAGGGCCCGTGTGGTCCGCATGGCCCCCACCTTATTATTCCAATTTATTCAATGTTGACCCAGGGAGGTGGTGGTCCCCGGGGCTCATCAAAGCTCCAGAATGGGGGGCAGCACTGCCACCTTCTGCTGCTATAAAAAAAGTCCTGGGGAGGTGGTAGTCCTGGGGCTTTTAGGAGCAGGAGAGGGGCCCTCTGATATTGAATTAAACCCTCGGGTAGGTGGTGGTACCCGGGACTGAAAACAGCCCTCGTTCATTGCCCACATGCCACTGCGACCTGGCCCTCCCGGGGGCTATAATGTAAGCAAGCGCGGGAGAGGGCGCTTGTTTTTTTTTGTGGCTGCAGATTCGTTACTTTTTTTTTTAAGTGTTTTTTTCTCCCGGGGGACACCAGAGCTAGAAGATCAGGGTATTCCTACCCTCCTGCTTTTCTTTTTTTGGGGGGGGGGGCAAGGGGACTCCATGATTTCCATGATGGCTGGCAACACTTCCTGGTTGAAATGTTGGCAGCCAGTTAGACTTCAGCACAGGAGCTGTCGTAATCTCGGAGGATCCGTACCTCAAGACATCCAAATTTGGATTTCCTTTAATATCTCCAAAACTACTGAATGGATTTACACTAAATAGCTTAAAAGGGTGGTCTCCGTAGCAAAATCTACCTTTCAGACAAATTTGCTGTAATTCTGTCCAGCAGTTCGGGCTGTAGTCATGTTTAAGACCCCAGCTATGGGACTTATCATGAGAGATGCACTTTTTTTAGCCCCCCTTTTTTCAGCCCTTGCTTCACGGATCACCCTGAAACTTTCCCTTCACAACTAGAATCACCGGAACACTTTTTGGGGAAAATGTTGTCAAACAGCGCCAAAGTTATAAGCAAGTCAAAAACGCTTTTCCTATGGAAACATGGTCCTACCTATAACTACCTACTAGCGACTTGCTTGTAGTATATATATACCTCGCTCCTTATGTTCCTCTTTTTCCCCAAACATTTTGTTTTTTTCAAATATTGCTATTGAACCAAATAGTGCCTATAATAAATACTTTATTGCGTGATTAAAAAAACCATTGCAAGTACAAAATTAAAATATCAAGAATTCATTTAAGATAGAACTGGTTGAGTCCGATAAAAGTAGGGGTGTCAGATGGTGCCTGCCAAGACGTTATGCCGACGGAGGATCACTGACTGGAGGTCCCTCACAGAGTTTTTTTTCCGCGTGAGCCATAAACCTTACTAGGGCACAGTTTAATTTAGTGTTCTTGGGATCAAAGCAGGCCAAGACTGCTGCTCTGCAAGTTCTAATCATATTTGTGTTCCAGTGATGCTTAAGGAGGGCCCGTCTTTTAGAGAGTAATTTTGGGCATAGACATATGATATGTACAATGTCTTCTTTATGGTCCCCACAGAGTCGGCAGAGATCTCGTCCATGTTCTCTTTTCCATTTTGGCAAGTGTACCAGCAAGTTAATGACACCCAATCTCAATCTTAAAAAACATAGTTTTGTTCGTACCGTAAAGGGTACGGTTAGGTACTGCTGTGGGATCAACGAGGCATATGATTGCAGCGTCAGCCACCCGTGACTTCTTTTGGCTAAGCGAGCCTTGTTTTCCGCTATTGAAAGTTGTTTAATACTGATTTTCGCTAGCCGTTTGAATTCCTTCTGGCTTATGTACATGCTCCAGAGATCATTTAGGCCTAAAGTTGTTAAGCCTTTTACCAAATAATTGTGGCCTGCTTGCCATATGTTTGTGTCCAGACTGGCCCACAGGTGGTTGCCTAGACTTCCCTCCTTAGATGACCTTAGTTTGTGGCAACACATGAGGAAAGTCATAGCTCTGGCAAGTGGTTGCTGACAAATTCCAAATTCCAGCCTGATTTGTGCTGGTGATGTTTAGATTGGTAACTTGAACACTGATCTGTAAATCTTTGAGATGATTTTGTCCAGTTGGCAGCTATCTAGTCCTTTGAGGACTTCGCTGCCGTAGGTTAGGGTTGGGATGATTTTCGCCTGTGCAGCCTGTAATATAGGTGCGAGAGTTGGACCTTGTAGTTTCTTTTGAATTAAGCCAATTGCAAAAGCGAGTGCAGCACCCTTCCTTTTTTGTTCTTCTAAGTGGGATTTGTATTTGTCGTTATTATTGAATATGACTCCAAGATACCTGTGGCAGTTTGATTCAACGATGCTTTCTTTATTCAGGGTCCAGGACAAAGTCTTGGCTTTCCCTGGACGAACCGCCAGGATTTTAGTCTTCTTTTTATTGATCACAAGCTCATTCTTGTTTGAATATTCAAGAGTGGCGTCCAAGAGCCTTTGCATTCCGATCTTTGTTTTGCTCATAAGGACCACGTCGTCAGCGTATAGAAGATTTGACAGCAACATGCCGGTTACTTTAGGAGCATGAGAGTTGACCTTATTTAGAGCTTCTGGAAGGTCGGATAGAAAAAGGTTAAAAAGTGTCGGGGACAGGACACAGCCCTGTTTTAGGCCTTTTCCCGTTGGAATAGGGCGGGATAATCTTGAGCCGTCCCCGACCTTAATCCTGACCCATGTGTCCTGATGTAGAAGTTGAATGGCTCTTAGGAGATCGGCTGGAATGTTAAGGCTGGACAACTTCTGCCAGAGCTTAGATCTATTCACATTATCGAAGGCCGCTTGGAAGTCTATAAATCCCATGTAGAGTGGGCAAGAGCTGAACTTGGCTTGGTCAATCAAACAGGAGAGGTCAAAAGATTGACTGAAGTGCCTGTGTTGCTTGTGAACCCAGTCTGGTTCGGGGGAATCACAGAGTTGTCTTCCGCCCATGCCCTAAGTGAGTTAAGCAACACTCCCGCAAAGTACTTAGCTTCGTTGTCGATGAGGGCAATGAGGCGGTAATTCCTGGGGGATTGTTTTTCCCCACCTTTGAAGATTGGTGCGAGAATTGATCCCCGCCAAGAGGGTGGTATGATGTTATACTGCCAAATTGAGTTGAATAAGATACTTAGCTTCCCAGCCCAGAAAGATGCGTCTTCCTTAAACAAGGCTTGAGGGATTCCTCCTGGACCTGGGGCCCCGTCCTTTCGTCCCTTTTTAATCAGTTTTTCAATGTCTGCCTTCTGGATTGGAGTGGTTTCAATGCTGCTTTGAGGTAGAGGCCTCTCTTTTGTTATTTTCATTTTTGGTTCGTCGTTCCGGCGTACTATCATTGGCTGGTTTGAACTGTTCAAAACAGGTGCCCAGTCGGCTGCTTTATGTGCCGATTTATCATCCACTTGGAGCCTCTGATTTTTAGTGCTTACGTCCCGATCGTTGAAGTGGAGATGGAGGAACGCCGCCCACTCTGACTCCAGTATGTTTGATGAAGCGACTTTCGATGCGCGCCCAGATGCACTGTTAATTGTCCTCCAAAACCTTGCATAGTTGTTCGTTTTGATGTCATGCTGTAGTTTCACCCAGAACAAGTTCCATTGATTACTGCGTAGCTCTCTTTTGGTTTTCTTAAGATGGCTGCGGGCCGTTCTCAGTTTTGTTATTTTTGTGGGGTCCGTTTGATCACTTTTTAGCTCCCTCCAAGTCCGGTTCATGGATCTTGTTGCAGCTTGAATCTCAAGATTCGTGCTGGGCGTCTGCTTCAGCCCAGTCTGGATCGCGTGCTTTACTGGTAGCGCGTATTTGTCGGTGAGATCAGTTGTAAATATTGACCAGTTGGAAATTGTGTCGTCCGGGCATCTGCTGTGGCGCTCGATTAATCCTTTGGCCTCCCTTGCTACTTGTTGGAGATTATTAAAGGAGCATTTGATTCTTTTTAGGTTGATGGTGAAACTCTCAGATGACAGTGCCCTTCCTTCGTCGAGTTGCATGCCACTGGTCCTCAGCGATATTTCTTGGGGACAATGGTCACTTTCAGTTCTACTCCCTAGGCTGAACTCTGTTATTTGGTGGAGAAGAGAGAGACTGGCGAAAGTATAGTCTATTAGTGAAGTGCCTTTTTTCGATATGTATGAGAAGCGAGGGGGCTTGTCTGAGGGAAAACGGCCGTTAAGGGCTCTTAGGCCCAGATTTTCGAGTTTGCCTTGAAGAGAGCGTCCCTTTGGATCGTTCTTGTGCCATCCTGGCCGGACCTGCGGTGGTATCACCCAAGTGCTGTCATGTGAATTTGTGACCTCGTTTTTCTCTAAATCTGACATTAGCCACAAATTGAAATCACCGGTAAGTAAGATTTCTGGGTCGTAGGGTCCAGTTTTCACTCTCACTACTATCGCGATCACTTCTTTTATAAAGGATTGCCTTGCTACTGTAGTTGGGCGGACGTAGGCGTTCATTAAAATCAAGAACCGGCATTGACTTTTTCTAGGGGTGAAAGAGATTCCCACACATTGGAGACAGTGTGGTAAGCCCCGAAGATCCCAAGAGGTAACTGCGTTTTTTGTTGATATGTAAATTGCGAGGCCGCCGCTACCTCTTCCCGGCCGTTTCAGTTTTTGCGCTGGAATGTGATGGATTTTAAAGCCTTCTATGTGCTGCGGTTCTAAGAGCCATGTCTCTTGTAATAGTAGTATATCAAATTCCTGAAGGTAGGAGATTGTGGCGTTATCCTCAAGTATACTTGTTAGGCCATTGATGTTCCATGAACAGATCTTTAAGGGAGGCGTTTCGTGGCGGTTTCCCCTGATGGGATGTCATCGTAGTAGTCGAGTTGTATTCAGGGTGCCTGCCAACCATGACCATGTTCCGGCCTCTTTCAGATCCCTAGGTGATGTTATGGGATCTGCTCTTAGTTCCCTCTGTTTGTGAACAGGAATGGGGGTTTTGTTACGAGCTCCTCTGAGGACCGAGTACACTTCGCCCCTCCCTGATCGTCTGTGTTCCTCGCCATGGCTTGCCTGCAGAATGTGTGGATAGCCCGGTTCCCTGCCCGGTTCCCTGCCCGGTGTTATCTTTATACCCCATTGCTTAAAGGTGTCATTTTGCCCTAGGATGTAATTCATTGCCTCTACTGAGCTCCAGGTGACCTTTGTTGTTTCGTTTGTTTGGCCCTGACATGGTGCAATGAATTCAATCGATGTTATGTCTTGTGAGGTTATTAGATTTGACAAACCTAATGTAACCAAATAGAAAAACATACTGTTTAGTTTCTAGAGTTCCTTGAAGAACGTGTAAATTGCTGCAGAAACACATGTCCTACGTGACTAGTTTGACAAATCCTTGAATTGCCTTGAGAGAGAATATTCTCAGTCAATCATAATATTACTGGTACTTCTTTACAAGTCATTGAGTAATTGGAACTCCCTGGGGTCCTGAGGAGTAGGAGTAGCAATCTACGGGTATGAAGGTAATTATTAGGAAGGAGTTAGTTGCCTTGGCAGGAATGGTATGTACCGAGTTTAAAACTGAAGGAGAGAAAAATGAGAGTTGCACCCTTGTCCTCTTTTCACCCGTAGCTACTAAACTAGCTGGAAAACCCACAGAGCCCAAAAAAGTCTAGTGATTGAAGTCAGGCCCTCTGGTGCCGTCTGTGGCCTAGCCACTCAATTTTTCATACAAATTGCAACTTTTGCTTAGTTAAACATCGAAAGAAACTAGTGTACCCTTGCCTCAACCAGCCCTATCTCAGTAATTGCTTTGCATGAAGGACAACCCGTAAATAGTTAAGAACTATGAATTACCAAAGGGTATGGAGATTAGTGATGCAGTGGTGTTGTCAAGCAAAAGAAGGAAACCCTTCTTTTAAGTATGGTAGCACTCACTTTTTTCGCTACTTCTTTCTTTGTGTTTAAGTACTCTATCAAAGTGTGCCTTTTTCAGTTGGCTCACTCGTGTACTTCTCCCCTCCTCTGTGTTCCTCTCTTGTCCATGTTACTTACCCTCCACCCGCCTTCCCTTGTTGATGTTGTTTTCCCCCAACCGCTCTCTCTCCATCCGTTGTTGTTGCTTGCCCACAACCACCCTCTCTCCTACCATTGCTGTTATTGTTGGTGCTTGTCACCATCCACCCTCCCTCTTTCCGTGGTTGTGTTTGTTGTTGCTTGCTGTTCCTCATTCTGTTGTAGTCCATGTTGTTGATTGCCCCCACCCTCCGTTGTCCTTCAGCTTGCTCCCTTCCTGTCCTCTTCGTCCATATGCTGCCTCGCAGCCCTTCACTCCCCTTTATCCGTGGGAGTCTCCCTGTTGACTAAAACTCCCCCACCCTCTGTGTTGCCTCCTCCCACCTGCAATAAACAAGAAAACGTGACACATCATATCCTTTTTTTCCCCACAACATCTGTTGCCCGTTCCCCCAGCTTCATGTCCTCCTTGTTGCCTTCCATCCCACCAGCAATAACATACAAAATGCTATGATAAAGTCTGTTATTCTTAACTTTCAGCCATTCTGCACAAACCATGTACTTTGCACTGACATTTTTCCTGGCCATCTTCCATCAGAAGATGTTTTAGAGCCACACATACCCATAGTGAGATAGTTGTCTTGTCTAAGGAGCTGAGAGAACTTGCTCTTTTTCTCTAGTTTACTCCCAGTAGATAATCAAGTATTTGGTCTTTGAAGGCCAGTCATTTGGGTAAAGGGTTCAGCTAAATTATGATCAATTTACCTCCTGAATTGGCATGGATTACTACTCTGTAACCAGTTATTTATATATTCATCCACCCCCCTTCAGTTGTAGAAAAATGGTTCAGCCTTTCAGATGTTGAGATACAATCTCAATTGTATTGTCAGTCTTAAAGCCTAAAACTTATTTTCAGTCCCTTTTGTCTGAGATCAGGCACTTGCACATCCAGGTAGCTGATTGGGATGTATGCATATTAAAAAAATATCTTCTCAGAGAAGCAAAATTGCCTAATACGGGCAAACATCCTTCTAATCACAAGGGGCACTGCTATAACACTTCATCCATGGCAGTTTCTTTCATCCAAACTAGTTCTTCCATTGATTGCTGCAAAAGATAGTGCCCCTATGATTGGATCTTCCTTTAATATTTGTATGTCCTTGGGTCTTGGTACTGAACCTTTTGACTTCTGTGAACCCCTACGTAATCACTGCTGGAACCAGAGGACCCCGGTGAATCATTACTTGAATCCAGCCCCCCCCCCCCCACACTGAGTAATAACTGGAAGGCAAGGACCCTGGCCCAAGCATTTTCAACTAGTTGAACCACAAAACAACACATAAACAAGTATTCATCAAACAAATGATGAAATATTGTATTTAATTCACAAACAAATATAAAGCAATTCAACATTTTAATTTTAATTGGAAAGTTAGAGGCCACTCATCAGCTATACTAGATCTTCTTTGATGCTCCCACTAAGCAATCTGAGGATACTAACTTAAATCCTAGCCTCTAATTGTACATTTTCCTTTTTTATTTATATATGCTTATTAATCTACTAATAATATTTAATTTTCTAAGCACCCATGGACCCTGAGTAGGCTTCATGGACCCCCATGGGTCCCCAGACAACAGGTAAAGAACCATCCCCCTAGGGTCTTGAAGAAAGCGGTTCACCGTTTCTCTCTACAAAACAACGCAAGATGTTAAGGCATATCTTGTTCTTTGTACTGGTTCTTAAAAGTGGTACCCAGTCAGGGCCTACTTGCACAAAAGGTGGAGTGTGCCTCTCTTGTGCTTTTCCTCTCCTACACCAGCATAGTTAAAAAGGTTTAAAGAGACCCAATTAGAGTTACCCCTAATATACGCAAAGAGTGACGTTAAAAAAAAAAAAAAAAGATTGTACAATATTCAAGAAGGAGCGTTTCAATTCTATTCAGAAAAAAAATTTCTTTGACAGTCCAATACTGTAATCCAGAATACCTTCTGGATTACAGTATTGGACTGTCAAAGATTTTTTTTTTCTGAATTGATATTGAAACGCTCCTTCTTGAGTATTGTAAAATTTGTGATTTGGGGTTTGTGGCTTAACGGTGAGCCACAAGGAGTTGAGCGTACAAAACCTATAATATTTCTTAATCAGGCTCACTGGTGCTCATAGGTTGTGACCTCCACCATTGTTCTTTGGTATTTGCAAAAAAAAGATTTGTAGACCTGTGTCAATTAGTGTTTCTTGCTTTATCCACCAGGATTTGTTTAGCAAGTTACTACTAGACATGTTTTACTTCTAAGGTGCGCAGACAGCATGCATCAGTCTAGCCCTAAGCTTTTGTCTCAATATAGCCCAAAAAATGAAAATATTTCACTGGATCTTAGTCGCTTATTGTTGGCCTTCCTTACTGGTAATGGGCATCTCAGACCACAAATGCATGCCTTCTATTGTCCTGCAGGGTTTATTGTTATGAAATCCAAGCAGCTCTTCTTGCAGATTATACCAATGTTCTTCCCATCACAGCCAAGGAAGTATCCTCAGTTTCCAAATGCATGTTAAAGTAGAGAAAATCGAGTGACATCCATTTGAGTGAATCTGGTTGTCCTTTATGAGCATTTCAACTGGGATGCTTCATCTAGGACCGATGCAAAATATGTCCTCTTTAACAAAGCGCACACATCACTAAGGGGCTGATTACGTGTTCAGTGGTCGATCGGACCGCCAAACCAGTGGAGGCAGTTCCTGGACTGCCAGACTGGCAGTCCACCGGATGTATAATGAATACGGCGGTGAGACCGCCACAGGCCCGCTCAACCGCCAGGGGTCATGGATCTTGAGGTCATGGTGCAGCACTGAGAGGCCCTAATGTGCTGGCAGTGCCATTGCTCCACTGCCAAGTATATTAAGAGTTTTCGTGAGGCTGCCATTAAAACTGTGGCAGTGAGGAAACAAAGGGCCCCTACAGGGCCCCCAGTTTCCTCAGGGCCTGCAGGGGTGCACATGTTGTGCCCGCTTGTGTGCATTCACCCCCTTTCCTTCACGGCATGGACTGCACAGTCCAAGCCATTACAGTGCATCTTTAATGGGCACTGCCGTGGGACCAACAAAGCACCGCCCACCAGACACAAGGAAACTCGGAATCTGGCAAGCCGCGTCAATACGCCTTTGGCGGTGTGGGAGCAGGGTACTGGCGTAGCAGCCCGCTCCCACATCGCCAAAGTCGTAATTAGGTTCTAAATCTCTCAAGGCTTACTCAACATGATCAGTATCTAGTCTTTGGGAAGAGGAGAGAGATGGGCATAAGAATTAGAAGATGTTATCTTTGTTTAAAACTCCTCTCTTATTACTAACAGCGCTTCCGTGCCTTCCAATACGCATCAAGTTTTCGCCAGCTATTGCCCCCCCCAACAGCATCTGGAAACTATGGAAATTAACGAGGTCCTCAGAGAATGACCTGAAGTTCATCATACATGGTACCTGGTGGTATTGTTTGCCACGTAGGTGTCGATTTGTCGTCCCGTGGCAGCAGTTTCCAGTAGTTGGTGATAACAGACAGTTGGTATTAACTGATAGCCTATGCCTCGTTGTAGAACGTTCACTAAGAACAGATTAGGATTTCCAGTCTGGGTTCTCTGTGTAGGCCATTAGAACTTATTTCTTCATAATACTTTTTATGTTGTTTTCGGGAGTCATTTTGAATGGTGAGAACCTTTTGCAAGTGAAGTAAGAAGACAACTACAAATGAAAAGTAGTTTTGATTGGTCTGACTACCGGTTTTCTTTTACATATAGACCATGGAACTAATTATATATCCTGACGTGTACGTATGTAGTGTTTTTGTGTGTTATTAAGTTCCCCTCTTTAATTTTGTTACTTCCTCTTTGCCAAATGTAAGGTTTATTATTGCAAAACTGCACACGATTGAGGAAACTACAGATGGTAGGATTGTTGAGAAAGTCGCATGACAAAAGCCACAAAGATTTGCGTCATAAATTAATCTTGTTTTTAACGAGAGACATAACTGATAATGCTTAGTTTACAATCTGTAAATGATTCAATGTTTCACTTGAGATCAGCCTTATTTATTGCATCTTCATTAAGAATGAATTCAACAATATGGTAATACACATTTTAAAAAGGTATTAATTTTCTGAAGGTGGCTGTCACCCGAGCCTTGCTTTAAGGTCCGATTGAGGATTAGTAAACAAAAGTAAAGTGGCAAGGAGAGCAACACAGTGTGTTCACTTGAATAAAGACAGAGCACCAAAGAAGACTTTCCTGCATGTTGCTGCCTCTTGGGTACCTAACTGCCCCCTGCTTTACAGTAGGGAACTGATTCATCCTCCAATATCATGTGATTTCAGGGAGCGAGCATGCAGGGAATACTCACCCCGCTTGCACACCCACATATCACTCCCTTGTTCATTTCCTGTTTTTGTAAACTGGTTATGAGCTGAAGGACTGTTGTGATTTTCCCCTTCTTTGTTGCGAGTTTTGCCTCCTTTTTTCTTATAAACACTTGTTGTCATGTTCAGTCTCTTACAATTATTTTTGTTTTTGCATGGTTGTGCTTCAAGGGCTATATGAGTGTCAGGCACCCCGTATAGAACAGACACACCAGGTCAGTCCTCTTCTCTCCCTTTGGTGTTAGTGCAGCAGATTAGCCTGTTATGTAGAGACCTTCACAAGCCCTCATGAAGAGAAACCTCTGACATATGCAGCAACCTTAGTTCTAAAGCGACCACTGCAGCAGAGGTTCTTAACCCCTTCGCTGCTAGGCCTTTTCCCCTCCTGTGCTAAGCCTTTTTTGGGCTATTTGGGGTAGTGCGCGCTTAGGCCCCTGTAACTTTTTGACCACATTAGGTATCCATGCCAAATTTGCGTCCTTTTCTTCCAACATCTTGGGGATTCTAAAGGTACCCAGGGTTTGTGGATTCTCCTACAGGGTTCCCAGAAATTAGTCAAAATACAGCATTTTGTTTTTTTGTGTGAAAAATTGGAAAAACGGGCTGCAAATGAAAGCTTCTGGGTTTTTCTCTGCAAATGGTATCAAAAAAGGGTTTGTGGGGCTGAAATCACCATTTCTCCAGCTTTTAGGGAATGACAGAATTTTGTTAGAAAACCAACATTTTTTACACAGTTTTGGCATTTTTCTGGGACATACCCTATTTTTGCTATTTTTTGTGCTTTCAACCTCCTTCCAGTTAACGGTAGAAATGGGTACAAAAACAATAATGGATCCTGGAAAGCTATACATTTTTGAAAAGTAGACACAATTCTGAATTCAGCAAGGGGTCATTTGTGTAGATCCATCAAGGTTTCTTTATAGAAACTTACAGGTAAATATAGGAAAAATTAAAAATTTGTTGAAAAAAGCAGCATTTTGAGTCAACGTTTTCACCTGTAACTTCTTCGAATTATGACATCTCTTTGAAAGCAATGTACCGTTACATCCGGTGGACCTTCCTGGTTGTGGGGACATATAGGACTTGTAGGTTCACCAAGAGCCCAACGAACCCAGAGTAGAAAACTGAGCAGCATTTTGTAATGTTTTTTTTTTTTGTTCCGGGTATATAGCAATTATTGTGGGAAAATGTATACATGGAAAAATCGGTATGAAAGACACCTATGTATTTCTGAAATGGGAACAAATTACAGAGTTTAGAAACGGTGCATATTTGCACATTTTCGAAATTGGGAATACTCATATTTGCATGACAATTATTGGTCATTTTTCAAAATGACTTTTTTTTTTACACAATGTCTTAAATTTGGAAGGGAGAAATGCATCAAAAATCAATAGGTAATAACAGTTGCTTTACAAACCTGAACTACCCTAAGTCTCCCGATAAAAATGGTACCTCACTTGTGTGGGTAGGCATAGTGCCCACGACAGGAAGTGGCTCAAAACCTAAGGTGAACGCACCACATTTTCACACTGAAAATTTACACTTTATTTGCGAAGAGTCTAGCTGTAGGTTTTGAACCCTAGCCCTGCCGGCACCTAGGGAAACCTAGCAAACCTATACATTTTTGAAAACTAGACACCCAGGGGAATCCAGGATGGGGTGACTTGACTGCCTCCCACCATGGTCTGTTACCCAGAATCCCTTGCAAACGTAAAAAATTGACAAAAAAAACACATTTTCCCCACATTTCTGTGATGGAAAGTTCTGGAATCTGCGTGGATCCACAAATTTCCACCCACCCCGCGTTCCCCAAAGTCCTACGAGAAAAATGGTACCTCACTTGTGCGGGTCTGCCTAGTGCCCGCGACAGGAAACGGCGCAAAACGCAACGTGGTTTTGCAGTGAAAAATGACCCTTTTTTTGGCAAAGTGACTAGCTGTAGATTTTGAACCCTAGCCCTGCCGGCACCTAGGGAAACCTAGCAAACCTATACATTTTTGAAAACTAGACACCCAGGGGAATCCAGGATGGGGTGACTTGACTGCCTCCCACCATGGTCTGTTACCCAGAATCCCTTGCAAACGTAAATAATTGACAAAAAAAACACATTTTCCCCACATTTCTGTGATGGAAAGTTCTGGAATCTGCGTGGATCCACACATTTCCACCCACCCCGCGTTCCCCAAAGTCCTACGAGAAAAATGGTACCTCACTTGTGCGGGTCGGCCTAGTGCCCGCGACAGGAAACGGCGCAAAATGCAACGTGGTTTTGCAGTGAAAAATGACCCTTTTTTTGGCAAAGTGACTAGCTGTAGATTTTGAACCCTAGCCCTGCCGGCACCTAGGGAAACCTAGCAAACCTATACATTTTTAAAAACTAGACACCCAGGGGAATCCAGGATGGGGTGACTTGACTGCCTCCCACCATGGTCTGTTACCCAGAATCCCTTGCAAACGTAAAAAATTGACAAAAAAAACACATTTTCCCCACATTTCTGTGATGGAAAGTTCTGGAATCTGCGTGGATCCACAAATTTCCACCCACCCCGCGTTCCCCAAAGTCCTACGAGAAAAATGGTACCTCACTTGTGCGGGTCGGCCTAGTGCCCGCGACAGGAAACGGCGCAAAACGCAACGTGGTTTTGCAGTGAAAAATGACCCTTTTGTTGGCAAAGTGACTAGCTGTAGATTTTGAACCCTAGCATTGCCGGCACCTAGGGAAACATAGCAAACCTATACATTTTTGAAAACTAGACACCCAGGGGAATCCAGGATGGGGTGACTTGACTGCCTCCCACCATGGTCTGTTACCCAGAATCCCTTGCAAACGTAAAAAATTGACAAAAAAACACATTTTCCCCACATTTCTGTGATGGAAAGTTCTGGAATCTGCGTGGATCCACAAATTTCCACCCACCCCGCGTTCCCCAAAGTCCTACGAGAAAAATGGTACCTCACTTGTGCGGGTCGGCCTAGTGCCCGCGACAGGAAACGGCGCAAAACGCAACGTGGTTTTGCAGTGAAAAATGACCCTTTTTTTGGCAAAGTGACTAGCTGTAGATTTTGAACCCTAGCCCTGCCGGCACCTAGGGAAACCTATCAAACCCACGCATTTCTGAAAACTAGACACCCGGCGGCTTCCAGGGAGGTATGGCTTGCGTGGATCCCCCAACGTTTCCTTACCCAGAATCCCCTGCAAACCTCAATTTTTGCTCAAAAAATCACTTTTTTCACACATTTTGGGGTGGGAAAGTAGTGGCATCACCGGGCTCACACAAATTTACCACCACCCAGCGTTCCCCCAGGTCTCCCGGTAAAAATGGTGCCTCACTTGTGTGGGAGGCCCAAGTACCCGCGGCAGGCAAGGGCCCAAAACGTAGTGAGGCGACATCAAAATGGCCTATCGCAAAACCACCTGGTTTTGCAAGGGGGGTCACTTTGGTTGTTGGCCCGGTGCTCGGCGGCCATCTAGGGAAACCTACCAAACCCATGCATTTCTGAAAACTAGACACCCGGCGGCTTCCAGGGAGGTATGGCTTGCGTGGATCCCCCAACGTTTCCTTACCCAGAATCCACTGCAAACCTCAATTTTTGCTCAAAAAATCACTTTTTTCACACATTTTGGGGTGGGAAAGTAGTGGCACCACCGGGCTCACACAAATTTACCACCACCCAGCGTTCCCCCAGGTCTCCCGGTAAAAATGGTGCCTCACTTGTGTGGGAGGCCCAAGTACCCGCGGCAGGCAAGGGCCCAAAATGTAGTGAGGCAACATCAAAATGGCCTATCGCTAAACCACCTGGTTTTGCAAGGGGGGTCACTTTGGTTTTTGGCCCGGTGCTCGGCGGCCATCTAGGGAAACCTACCAAACCCACGCATTTCTGAAAACTAGACACCCGGCGGTTTCCAGGGAGGTATGGCTTGCGTGGATCCCCCAACGTTTCCTTACCCAGAATCCCCTGCAAACCTCAATTTGTGCTCAAAAAATCACTTTTTTCACACATTTTGGGGTGGGAAAGTAGTGGCATCACCGGGCTCACACAAATTTACCACCACCCAGCGTTCCCCCAGGTCTCCCGGTAAAAATGGTGCCTCACTTGTGTGGGAGGCCCAAGTACCCGCGGCAGGCAAGGGCCCAAAACGTAGTGAGGCGACATCAAAATGGCCTATGGCAAAACCACCTGGTTTTGCAAGGGGGGTCACTTTGGTTTTTGGCCCGGTGCTCGGCGGCCATCTAGGGAAACCTACCAAACCCACGTATTTCTGAAAACTAGACACCCGGCGGCTTCCAGGGAGGTATGGCTTGCGTGGATCCCCCAACGTTTCCTTACCCAGAATCCCCTGCAAACCTCAATTTTTGCTCAAAAAATCACTTTTTTCACACATTTTGGGGTGGGAAAGTTGTGGCATCACCGGGCTCACACAAATTTACCACCACCCAGCGTTCCCCCAGGTCTCCCGGTAAAAATGGTGCCTCACTTGTGTGGGAGGCCCAAGTACCCGCGGCAGGCAAGGGCCCAAAACGTAGTGAGGCGACATCAACATTGCCTATCCCAAATGTCGCATCACAACGTTTTGGGCCCTTGCCTGCCGCGGGTACTTGGGCCTCCCACACAAGTGAGGCACCATTTTTACCGGGAGACCTGGGGGAACGCTGGGTGGTGGTAAATTTGTGTGAGCCCGGTGATGCCACTACTTTCCCACCCCAAAATGTGTGAAAAAAAGTGATTTTTTCAGCAAAAATTGAGGTTTGCAGGGGATTCTGGGTAAGGAAACGTTGGGGGATCCACGCAAGCCATACCTCCCTGGAAGCGGCCGGGTGTCTAGTTTTCAGAAATGCGTGGGTTAGGTAGGTTTCCCTAGATGGCCGCCGAGCACCGGGCCAAAAACCAAAGTGACCCCCCTTGCAAAACCAGGTGGTTTTGCCATAGGCCATTTTGATGCCGCCTCACTACGTTTTGGGCCCTTGCCTGCCGCGGGTACTTGGGCCTCCCACACAAGTGAGGCACCATTTTTACCGGGAGACCTGGGGGAACGCTGGGTGGTGGTAAATTTGTGTGAGCCCGGTGATGCCACTACTTTCCCACCCCAAAATGTGTGAAAAAAGTGATTTTTTCAGCAAAAATTGAGGTTTGCAGGGGATTCTGGGTAAGGAAACGTTGGGGGATCCACGCAAGCCATACCTCCCTGGAAGCGGCCAGGTGTCTAGTTTTCAGAAATGCGTGGGTTAGGTAGGTTTCCCTAGATGGCCGCCGAGCACCGGGCCAAAAACCAAAGTTACCCCCCTTGCAAAACCAGGTGGTTTTGCCATAGGCCACTTTGATGTCGCCTCACTACGTTTTGGGCCCTTGCCTGCCGCGGGTACTTGGGCCTCCCACACAAGTGAGGCACCATTTTTACCGGGAGACCTGGGGGAACGCTGGGTGGTGGTAAATTTTGTGAGCCCGGTGATGCCACTACTTTCCCACCCCAAAATGTGTGAAAAAAGTGATTTTTTCAGCAAAAATTGAGGTTTGCAGGGGATTCTGGGTAAGGAAACTTTGGGGGATCCACGCAAGCCATACCTCCCTGGAAGCGGCCGGGTGTCTAGTTTTCAGAAATGCATGGGTTAGGTAGTTTCCCTAGATGGCCGCCGAGCACCGGGCCAAAAACCAAAGTGACCCCCCTTGCAAAACCAGGTGGTTTTGCCATAGGCCATTTTGATGTCGCCTCACTACGTTTTGGGCCCTTGCCTGCCGCGGGTACTTGGGCCTCCCACACAAGTGAGGCACCATTTTTACGGGGAGACCTGGGGGAACGCTGGGTGGTGGTAAATTTGTGTGAGCCCGGTGATGCCACTACTTTCCCACCCCAAAATGTGTGAAAAAAGTGATTTTTTCATCAAAAATTGAGGTTTGCAGGGGATTCTGGGTAAGGAAACGTTGGGGGATCCACGCAAGCCATGCCTCCCTGGAAGCGGCCGGGTGTCTAGTTTTCAGAAATGCGTGGGTTTGGTAGGTTTCCCTAGAGGGCCGCCGAGCACCGGGCCAAAAACCTAAGTGACCTCCCTTGCAAAACCAGATTATCTATTGTTCCTACAGCGTGAGAATTTTGGAATAATATTGCAAAGAAAATGTGGCAGACATTTTGAGGTTTGCAGGACATTGGGGATAAAAATTTTTTTGTAATTCACAATAGAGACATCACCATGAACTCCCATGGGTTTCCGACAATATCTAAAGTTGGTGGGTTATTCTTGCATGGAAAGTGTAACTTGGCAGAGAAACTAAAGACAAAGATTCCTGCACAACCATCTATTCCTCAAACACACACACATACTGGTTGGATTTGGCACGAGGGCGAGTCATGGTTCAGTGTATTAAATTTTATTAACAAGAGATTTCACAAAAATGAAATGCACTGTCAATAATTAAATTCACAAAGAACCAAACCAATGACTCGCAGCTCGTGAGCTGTAAAGCCACGTCAAGGCACCAACCACTTTACAGGCCATTCACACACCTTTCATACGTGATACAAACAAGACCATTCGCACCACCAGGCACAAAAGCAACACATTACAAAATTCACCAAAAAGGGACAAAGTACACCCTGCTTCAGAAAGACAAATATTACTGCACAGCCATCTAATCCGCAAGCACACACACATACTGGTTGGATTTGGCACGAGGGTGAGTGATGGTTCAGTAGATACAATTGTATTAGCAAGTGATTTCACAGAAATGAAATGCACTGGTAATAATTGAAAGGGCGAGAAACTGAACCATTGACTCACAGCTCGTGAGCTGTAAAGCCACGACAAGGCACCAACCTCTTTACAGGCCATTCATACACCTTTCATACGTGTGAGACATACAAAACCATTCACACCGCCAGCCGCGGGCCCATCACATAACAAAACTCACACCAGCACACAGCGCCATTCAAGGGCCCATCACTTTCACACGCCCACAATCCAGACACAGCAACTACACAGGCTGATGGATTGCGTGGAGTGGCACTCAGCTAGCAGTGTGTGTAGTGACCAGCAGAAAGTCAATACTCACACACAGCCAGCAGAGCAACAGTCCACACACACCGCTAGCCAAACACCAGTCCACGCACACCGCTAGCCAAGCGCCAGTCCACGGACACCACCAGCCAAGCACCAGTCCGCACACACCACCAGTCCACGCACACCGCCAGCCAAGTACCAGTCCACGCACACCGCCTGCCAAGCACCATTCCACGCACACTGCCAGCCAAGCTCCAGTCCACGCACACCACCAGCCAAGCACCAGTCCGCACACACCACCAGTCCACGCACACCGCCAGCCAAGTACCAGTCCACGCACACCGCCTGCCAAACACCATTCCACGCACACCACCAGCCACGCACCAGTCCACGCACACCGCCAGTCCATTCACACCGCTAGCCAAGCACCATTCCACGCACACCACCAACCAAGTGCCAGTCCACACACACCAACAGCCAAGCGCAAGCCTACACACACCGCCATCACATTTAGGATTTTAAAAAAAAAAAAAAAAAAAACACAAACAAATTGCAAATAGATACAAATCTTCTAACAGAAAATCAGCAACTAAATACATTGCACTAACACCAACCTTGAAACAGAATCAAATTATCCAAAGAATACAGACCAGGCAGTTCACTTTACCACTCAAGAATCCTCCCAAATTTTTTTTCGTGTGTGGTACGCTCTAAAACAAGCAGAGAGACACAGTGCAGGATGAGAAGGACAGTCGGGGCAGTACATACGACTCTCCTTCCGCAAACCTTTTCGCCAACAGACTCTACATCTCCTACTGGGAAAATCTTTTGCGGGTGTGGGAGGAATGTGATCTGGAAAGTGGCGTTCTTTCAATCTAGCAACATCCTCCACCAGTCCAACTCTAGGAACACTTGCCTGTTCCACTACAACATGGCTGCCTATTACAGACTCCTGAAACTTAGCAAAAGTCATCTTTGACTCAGGGCAAGAATCCTGGAACACAACAAAAGCATTAAACATTGCCATGTGGAAAAGATGGATAGCCAACTTCTTGTACCAAATGTAAGCCTTACGAAGAGCAGTGTAAGGTTCCAACCTCTGATCTACTCTGTCAACACCACCCATGTGCCTATTATAGTCTAAAATGCACACAGGTTTGCGCGCTTCAGCGACCTGACCCCAAACAGTCACAGGTGCAGTGCTTTCATCATGGATGGTAGTCAGCATGTAGACATCTCTCCTGTCTGTAAACTTCACAGCAAGAAGCTCCTGGCAACGCAACGCACTGCACTGTCCCCGCACAAGCTTTTGACACACAAGTTATTTCGGGAAACCTTTACGGTTAGAGCGGATTGTGCCACAAGCAAGAGTGTCCACTTTGGCCAATTCCCTGAACAACCGCACACCAGTGTAGAAGTTGTCTACATATAAATGGTGGCCTTTGTTAAAAAATCCTCTTCCAAGTTCCCAAACAATTTTCTCAGTCACTCCAAAAGTGGACGGACAACCAGGGAGGTTAAACCTAGATTCCTTACCGGTGTACACCCTGAAATTAGAGACATATCCAGTCCTACTGTCACACAGCATATACAGCTTTATTCCATAGCGTGCCCTCTTACTAGGAATGTATTGCCTAAAAACCAAGCGGCCCTTGAACAACACCAAAGACTCATCCACTGCAATTTGTTTCCCAGGAGCATAGATCTCAGGAAATCGATCAACAAAGTGATCAAGGACAGGCCTAATCTTAAAAAGACGGTCACAGTCAGGGTGATCTCGTGGCAACGCTAAACCATTATCAACAAAATGCATCATCCGAAGCAGTAGCAAATACCTGTCACGACTCATGACTGCCGGAAAAATAGACGTTGCCATCAAGGGACTGCTAGACCAATATGAAGACATTGATGGCTTCCTTAGCAAGCCCGTCAAAAAAGTTAAACCCAAGAACTTCTTCATCTCTTCAACATTTGTGGGAGTCCACCGGGTAGCTCTAGAGTGTGGCTTAAGACTGGCACAGTTGTCCCTCAAAAACTGTTCGGCATACAAATTAGTCTGCTCAACAATCTCTGCAAAAAACACATCATCCATAAACAACTGAAAAAAATTGACCGGCAAAAAGTTTTCAGTATTCACTCTAGACCCTGGAACACCAGTAAACTCTGGCAATGCCGGCTGCACCATGCCAGGGGCAACCCAGAGGTCATCACTTTCAAAGGGAAGCCTAGCAGCCCCAGCCTGCAGCCCAGAAGCCTCTTGCCGCACTACACCAACGGGAAGCCTTGCAGCCCCAGCCTGCAACCCAGATGCCTCTTGCCGCTCTATCGGCACATCAGTCTCCTCCTCTAACACAGGCACTTCATCCGCACTAAGAGTATCTTCATCATCCGATGACTCCATACGGAGAGACAACTCACTGCCAGAATCGTCCCCTGCCTCCTCTCCCTCAGATGCAGAGTCAGTCTCTGAACCAATATCAGAGGAAGACTCAAACAGCAAACCAACAACCTGCTGAGCAGTCATCCTGCGGCTAGCCATTATACTTACTAAGATAGAAGACTGCACAACCAAGTCAACAACAACCAACAATGTGCAAACCAAGTAAGTAAAGAAATGTGTACCTTTATCACAAAGATCAATGTACTCAAAAACTATACAATCCAATTACAAGAGACCGCTGCACTCACCAGAAACTAACTCTGCAGTGACACAGCAAAAACCAACGATATCAAACTAGAAAGAAGAAAAAAAAACACATTACTCACAAGACAACAAAATACACATCGAGCACCAATGCAAAAAGTTTTTGACACTCAAAAAACAAACATACTGCTATTATTACACCATTTGCAAAAAAAATTCATGCAGAGAAATCAAACACATTTACATTGTACAAAAAAGAGTCTCTTACCAAACTACACAAACAGCAGAACCGCCAGAAACACGGCAAACTGAAAAGAGCAAAAGCCTTCACCTAGAACAAAAAAGTAAAAAAAAAAAAAAAAATTACTATTGCAATTCACAAAAAAAAAACAATAAACATAACAACATTCTATGTTACTACCCAAATGGTCAATCGTTATGTTCCAGGTGGGGCAGAAAACAGCAGGAAAAAAAAGGCTACTCTGTCCCGGGGCGGGTGGGCCAAATACATATTATAAAAATTGCCCCCTGGAAGCGACACTTGCCAAAGGGGTCACTTCCATTTTTATTTACACTAATTCCCTGGTGTCTAGTGGGCTTTTCTGCCCCCCCCCCCCTGGGGCCAGACACGGAGCGAAAGTGGACCGATCTGCCCCCAGGGGGGGCAGAAAAGTCTGTGCACAAATTCTCCCCCAGGGAAGCGACCCTTGCCCAAGGGGTCGCTTCCCATAACAAAATTGTGAAATTCCCTGGTGTCTAGTGGGCTTTTTTGCCCCCCCTGGGGGCAGAAACGGACCGGAAGTGGACCGATCTGCCCCCAGGGGGGGCAGAAAAGTCTGTGCACAAATTCTCCCAAATTCAGCCCCAGGGAAGCGACCCTTGCCCAAGGGGTCGCTTCCCATATCAATATATCGAAATTCCCTGGTGTCTAGTGGGCTTTTCTGCCCCCCCTGGGGGCAGAAACGGACTGGAAGTGGACCGATCTGCCCCCAGGGGGGGCAGAAGAGTCTTTGCAAAAATTCTCCCCCAGGGAAGCGACCCTTGCCCAAGGGGTCGCTTCCCATATCACCATTACGACATCCCTGGTGTCTAGTGGGCTTTTCTGCCCCCCCTGGGGGCAGAAACGGACCGAAAGTGGACCGATCTGCCCCAGGGGGGGCAGAAAAGTCTGTCCAAAAATTGTCCCCCAGGGAAGCGACCCTTGCCCAAGGGGTCGCTTCCCAAATGGCCGAAAACAACATCCCTGGGGTCTAGTGGGGGCATTCCTGTCCCACGATCGCGACGCTGTGCGCGATCGTGGGACAGGAATGCCCAGCATTGAGACATCAGGGGAGAGGAAATACTCTTTCCTCTCCCCCGATGCCTCAAGGCCCTGGAATTCCGCCCCCCCCCCCCCCCGCCACACCGCAGCAAAACACCTACCTGATCCGTTGGACGCGCTGGAAGAAATGAATTCCAGCGCGTCCAACGCTTCCTGATGACGCCAGCGCGCGCTGTGCGCGCTGACGTCACCAGGAAGCGTGGGGGGGCTCGGGGGTGGCAGCGGAAACTCTTCCGCTGCCATCCCCATCTGTGGGGGCACGATCGATGCCCCAGGGGGGGAGCGCCAGCGCTTCCCCCAGGGGCTGTGCTCATGACGGAGCGGTTCCGTCATGAGCACAGCTCAACCGATGCTCATGACGGAACGGTTCCGTCATGAGCATCGAAGGGGTTAAAGGCCAAAGTGCCTTATAACATGTCCGGCTCCAAATCTTGCTGCAAGGCTGTTATTGTAGTTGCTGGAACGCCAAACACACCACCAACAAATGTGGACATCGTCTCATATAGTTCAAACGACCACTTTGGTCCTTCAGTTTTGGTGAGGCCCGCCCACCACCATTTACACAGTAGCTTTAAGTCAGAAATTAAAGTGATCGATACCACAAAACTAAATCTGGGAATAACATTGTTTCTTTATTTTCTTATGTATAATTACCCAGACTATTATTCCAGAATGCCATGGACAAGTCACTTTCCAGCAGTATCACGTTCATTCTGACTACTCCGTAGTGTGCACTAGCTCCTAAATTCCCCACTGTAGCTATCTATGTAGCAGAAGAGGAGAAAATGAAATCTCCATCAGAGAGAGGCAACACTCCACATAGGTTTTATTCTAAATGCTCTAAGTGACTGTCTGGTCTTACAATCAAAATCGTGTGTATTGCTGCTTTGATACAGTGGACTGTGAACCCACATCACCAAAGCCAAAAGTGGTGGAAATTGGCATTTGAAGAACTTGCAAAGCAGGGTGCAATGCAGACACAATTGTGTATTACAAGGCGTGCACAACATGTTTTGAACCACGCTCCGTTTTGGTAGTCACCAAGGGGTAATCGCTTCTGCCCCAATGACAAGTGCGTCATGATCTGCCACAAGTCTGTGGATCCTTTAATGATCACAAGCGTTGTCAAGAGTCCAATCAGCTACAGCTGGACTAACTTGCATATCCATATGCTCATGAAAACATAAACATAGATGATGTATTCCCATGCATTGCCCCTTTATCACTGCATGATGGGCATGCAATGGGTAGATTATGTGCTGCACTTCTCTTATTTTTTTATTTGTACTTTTAGCTTTAGTGCTACCAACCCTAAACATTCAGGTTGATATGATTTCACTGTCTTCAGCGTGCTCGTCCTTACAGACCACACCACTTCATTTTGTATTCCCAGAGAGAGCTGTGTAGGGTGATTTCCCAAAACCGATTTCGTAAAGCCCGATTTCTTTTTATTTGAGGACTTCACAGACCCACTTACTCTGCTACGGAATATCTGCTGTGGCAGTAAGGTGTCAGATGCCTGAAGCACAGATTTATTGGGAAAAAGTGAATAAGAAGTAAATACATTACAGTGGTGATAAAGCCATGTTTTATCAGTGGAGTTTGTTGGGTACAGGTCTGCTCATTGATATGTTTCACGTCCAGAATCAGGAGTACTTAAGCAATTCTCTTTCCGTAAGCTGGTGTAGGATAGTCATTGATACAACTGTCTGGTATTTCAGGATGGCTCATTTAATGGCATCTAATATAGATCAGGCAAATATGATCTTTAGACATTCTGCACCTTTAGGGAACACTTCAGATCAGGTTCTTCAACAGATCAGGTTTACATGAGGATAAAGGGGTAAGTCTTCACAACCAGCATAACTGATATGGATGGGTTGGTCCTTGAAGTCATACCAAACCTATATTGAAAGCTGCTTCCAGACCGCATAGAGATCCTGTGGGAGGCTAGGCAACCTTTTATGACGACTTAATTACAAAAGGGATATTATGTTTGATGTTTGGGGAGCAGGTCAATCCTCTTGATTTTTGGGAGAAGGCTCTGGGCCATTTCTTTGGCTTACTGTATTGCAGGTGTTTAGTAGCTTCAAACAAAAAATGGAAAATCTGCTTCAAAACACTGTATGTTCCTACAAACAGAAGCTTCATTGGGAAAGTCAGATTTAAAGTATTGCTCTGCAAGTGTTCTTGTCTTGGCTATTGTGAGACAGAGATAGTATGTTGTAGGTTATCATTTGTACGATGCTGTCAAATGAAGATTTCCACCAGTGATTAAATCGGCCCCTGGCTGTCGACTGGATTGAACAGTATGATGCTGCCCAATCTAATGAAAGCTAGTTTAATGCATACTGATGAATATCTTTTGAACTAATGTAGTTTTTCTGATATTATCTAGGAGAATTTGTGTTTTTCTAGGAAAATCAAATCCTTGTTGGTAGATGATCTGCTTACTGATTTTAATAGGTGCAAAGTGGTCTTTACTCTCCACCATTCTTCTCAATCCAAGGTGGCACTGATTTGCAATGAAATCTGAATGTGAGTGTGTAATTCCGCCTTCCCTAGAAGAGCATGCATTCGCTTAACGTTGATGAGAAAGTTCAGTGTTTGCCTACAATGCCGTGGTGTGCATGTCCAAGCTCTATCAAAGAAAACATGCCCACAGTGGATTTCTGGTGTTAGGACATGATATCAGAATTCAAATTGGTCTCTGCTGTCTCTCTCTTAGTGAGTGTACCTGTTGTGAAAATCTTCTCACATCAGCTTTGAAGTCCATCCATACCTTCTTCATATACTATTCATTGGGCTCTGATGTCCCAGCTGACTTCTGCTGAGGCACACACCCCTTAAGGTAGTTTTCAGACAAGCCCCTCCCCCTTTTAAATATGTTTGGATACCCTATGGCACTCTAGTCTAAGCTTGAGAATCTTGGCCGAACTCCTTGCCAAAATAGTTACTTATTTGCCATGGGTTTCATTCAACAAGAGACTCCTCTCTCCTCCAGTATTTTACAAACCATTATTTAGAGATGGTGACCGCCTGCCCATAAATTGCTCTCCAGTGAATCCCTGCAGGGAACTCTGCCGACAGGTGATACAAATGTAGTTAGATGACAGTCTGAATACTGCCAAATGTAGTTTAATTCAGAGAAAACTCCTTTTGAAGAAATGTTAAAGGACCCTCTTGAGTGGCTGGAAAATGTTAGAAATGTATGAAGTGGGAGAGGATACATTAGATAGAATTAACATTAATTTTCCATCTCAAGAGGAGTCATTTTTAGTACTGTAATAATATTAGCAGCCTAGCATCAGTTTGTAGGGATTAACATGGGATCCCTCACTGTAATACTTGCTTCTTTACCTCCATATTTAGAGGGACGTTTTTCTTGGAATGATGATAATGATGAGGCCTACATTGCTTTATAATACATTAACATCCTTAACATCATAACATGTTAAATTGATTCTGTACATTGTTCTACATTATTTGCTTGAAGGCAATCTCTCTGTACTACATTTTTTCAAGGCCCTATGGAAATTAATTGGGTGGATGTAAAAGACCATTTGTGTTTGACTTCATTAGAGAAAAATTCTCTTTCCAAACAATAAATACCCATTAGAACATTGGAATGTTGAGCTCTCCAATGAAAACAATGGAGTGCTCCGGGCTTCTAATGGCCGGTAGAGGCCCTGAGCATCAACATTCCAATGTTTGTTCACAGCTGTTGCTGTGAACAAAGGCCTCACAGAGTCTGAGGGGATTTCAACCCCCTTCTGCTCCGTGAGGCCCCTGTTTAACAAATTAAAACATTCGGCCCTCTAGGGGCGGAATGTTCTAATAGCCTTAGAGTACGACGTAGCGGGCTATACTGGCCATTAAAGGCCCGCTACCTTGTTGAAGGCCCTCACCTTCCGCTTGGGCCTTTAACGCTGGAGCAGGCCTTTAATGGCTGATAGAGCCCGCTACATCGGGCTCTAATGCTATATTAACACCCTGATCACAAATCTACACAGATTTAGCTATGACTAATGTGGAAGCGAGCTAAAGCACCTACTAAAAGACCTGGAACGTCTAACCAGAATACTACATCAGTCATTCACAACCTTGCCTCTTGATTCCTGATGTCCGCAACCTCCAAGTCGGGACAACCCGCCCAAGTCCTACAAACTCCTTTACAGAACTTTACATTCTTTGGAAAACCGAAGAGTTCAGCCCTCTGTTCACTCGTCTATGCTAAACTGCACTAGAATCAGTGCTTATTTGAAGGAAGCACAGGATACACATCTGGTGGATTCCAGGTAGATTTATTTCCATCAGAGAAGACAGCTTATACAACCACACAAGACAGTCCCCAACCGCCAATGAGCTACCACCCATCATGGAACCTAGAACCCTAGTAGAGCAATAACACTCTAAACTAGAGCGTGACCACAGATAGCATGAACACTACACACCTTCCCCCCTTGAAAAAAACAAATCCCAGTCGTCGCCAGTGTGAAGTAAGCACAGGATACACATCTGGTGGATTCCAGGTAGATTTATTTCCATCAGAGAAGACAGCTTATACAACCACACAAGACAGTCCCCAACCGCCAATGAGCTACCACCCATCATGGAACCTAGAACCCTAGTAGAGCAATAACACTCTAAACTAGAGCGTGACCACAGATAGCATGAACACTACATTATTCCTTTGAAAATTAGCGAGAGAGCCTTCAGAAGTGTGTTCGTAACCGCTGCAAAACTAAACGCAGCTTAATTTTCTGTTTGAGTAATTTCCTATCCTTCCCGATTCCTTTGGCAGATAACAATCTGGCAGCTCAAAAATAACATTACTCGTCATGCGGCCAACATGAAGAAAAGTTTTAGTGCTGTTTCTTCTGCTTTTGTTTCATATGAACATAATTTGGGCTTTTTCAATAGACAAACTATCGGGATTTTGTTTTGACAGTTCTGTCAGACTGCTAAACAACTTTGCCTTTAGACTAGCTTTTATTTATACACTCACAAATCTCTATTTGAGCTTGGATGACGTGGTCGTCCTAAAATGCTTTTATAGAATTATTAACCTTTTCCTCTGTTTAGGCACACATGAAGGAGGGAAAGACCGTCCGAGTGCAGTTTTTGATAATAAAAGGCTAAACTCTGGGAAGATGGCAGCAGTGGAGTACTCTGGAGGCAGCAAGCATCATTAAAGTTGCAATGAAATCCCCTCTGTCCGGGCCTCTCACCGAGATATGGATGAAAAAATATAGCTCTGACAAGTGCCATGCTTCAGACATTAGACTAACGCATTTCAGTGTGGTGGTCCGCATCACCGCACTGAAATGCGAAGTTACGCATATAGCGCCTCCAAGCTGTTGCCCGGCAGCTCCCACAACAATAAAGTTTTACAAAAACCATGTAAAAACAGGAAACACACTGGCAAAACGAAAATGCTGACCAGCAATGTCGGTGTTATTGGCTTTGCCAATGTTTGTTTTGTTTGTTTCTTATAATCTTCTTTTTTACATTTTTTGTTTTGTTTTGTATAGCGTGAACTCGTCCCAAAGGTACGAGAGCGCTTTACATGAGCACCAGTTGCGTTACAGACGGATATATTCATTTTTTAGGTCTCGACCTTGCTATCGCGTAAGCGATCGCAAAGCGAGACTATAGAGAGCGTGTTTGAAAAGTGCTCCCAAAAAGCGGATTGCATGGCTAGCACGCACACAATCACGCACATCGTGCCGCCATGCAATCCGCCTTTTGGGAGCACTTCAAAGGGTCCGCTTCCCCGCCCCCAAGCGCGCGCGCACGCCACGCTCCGCCGGGCTTGTTTTTCTCCAGGGCTTAACAGCCGCAGTCAGATCCCGGCACATGGGCTCATAAATCTTGTTTAGGTCGTGCCTACGATGCTTGTAAATCATGCCTTATCTCCTTACATTTACTGTACTTTTAAAGATCAAGGGCAAATGTTCACAGCAGTTTTGGAGTGGCCTCTTTCCTTGTACTGCTTCTGGGTCTTTAAAGCGCACTGCTGTCAGAGTAAACTTCCTGTAAGGAATGAACACTGCCTCAGCTGTAGGAGCGCGTGAACTTCAATGCTCAGCGCTGCTGTTAAATCCTGGCTGAAAGCTTTGGTTGTGTGCGCGCACACGTCTGCTAGAGGTTCGCGGTGGTATGGGCAATGTACTATATATACGATCGCATTTTCCCCAGGCCATCCGATCTAGCACCACCTCCCGCCCTCTGCTGGTTGTTTACTAGATTCACCACCAGTCCCTTCCTTCCTCCTCTCACATCTCTGCTTTTAACTCCCGCCCTGTCTCCTTTGTATTGCTGCTCATTACGACCCCCCTCCGCTAATACCCCCCCTTGTTGCTTGTTCCGAGCATGTCATTGCATGTGAAAGTTAACAGGTGCATGTGTCTGCCTTAAAAATATAACAGCTTTTCGACATGCCCTTACGTTTATTTTAAGAGCATATTTATGGCTTGTTTTACGTGGATCATCTAGAGATCGTACCACGTCGAATGTGGAGTTTGTACTAAGGCTTTTAGCAGGAGCAGATTCTCTGAGAACTGTCCCCCAAAGATCCGCATGCTAAGAAACCCTGCAGTGTACATGCTGGGGCGTGCGAGCATAAAAGCCAGGGGTTATTTGGTGTAAGCAGGCGAAAATGTATTTATTTCGAAGTAGGTTGTAACCAAAATGTGCCTCCGGCCTACAAATCACAGTTCGAAAGTAGCAGCATTCATATGTGTGGATACGTCGGGACCCGGAGTTAATGAGAGAGTTCAATAACACAGACATTCCAGGGCTTCTCCATTTTAGTTACAGCTCCTGTCTGGCTCCATTCCCTAGCGATGAATTGTGCATCCTAGGGAATCAAGCACAGTACCCCTTAATACTTAATATCAGAGAAATTCTATTCGCTTGATTTGTAAAAAAATAACTGCCAGGGCTCTTCTTAGAAGGCTACTGCAGCCTGCACCACCCATACCCGCCAGCACTGCCATTGACAGTACCAGCATAACACCTAAGCAGCAACATCCTGCATGTTTAACAATTCAGAGATTTACGGCTTCCCAAAGCTATAATTCGGCATGAGAGGCTGGTATTATTCATGTCCAGTGTATGTTCACATAATAAAAACAGATGATGTGCTCACCTCAGAATTAAAAAAAAGACAACCTCGCCATGTGTTGGGCTGTCACTAGAGCCGGTGCTGACAATTGTATGCCGGTGCCGGGCACCGGAAACCGCTGGCACAAATTAAGCTTCTCTGCTCTTTGTATACTATGCATTAAATACAGTAATTATTGGTGTCACCAGCTATTGTCTGCTTATAATTAGTTATTTGCAGGGGGTCGGACTGTTGCTCGGAATGCCCTGGCATTTGCAATGCAATAGGTCTTGCATTTGTGAGAGTTTAAGCTATTGGCATTGTAAATGACAATTCCTTTTATTTATTGTTTTAAAAACCAACATGGAAATAAAAGGCATTGCCAATTACAATGTCAATAGCTCAAACTCTCACAAATGCGAGACCTATTGCATTGCAAATGCTTGTTTTTGTTAGGCAGTGGGAGTGATTTGCCCAGAATCACAGGATGTTGAGCATCCCTGCAGGGAGTTGAATCCGGTTCCCCAGCTTCGAGGTCGACCGCTCAGGTCGTTAGGCCACACCCTCTTGTAGAAACTAGTTGCACTGATTTTCCGTTATGAATATTTTTGAAAATACTAGCATGCACCAACACATTTTACTAGATGATACTTCAGAGAAATGGTACCTCAAATTTGACAGTAGTTTATTAAAAGGTTTTCTTCCCAAGTTGCATTTTTTCTGTGAACATTTTATTTTGAAAGCAAATAATCATCAATCTTGCTTTCAAGCTTCTGCAAATATTTGCATCTAATTGGAGAGCATTCTGGGAGCATCATACATATCCGTATATTTTTTAACTTGGCAGTCGTGTGTGCACATTTTAAGACTGAAATCACTGTCAGCAGTGTAGTCCGAGCTCACAACGCTTCCTTAGTGCGCCCACCCTAATAATAAAGGCTTTGCATTAATGAACCATGAATGCAAGTTCGAACAGCATTAACAAATGGACACAAATATTACCTTAACTGCAGAATATGCCCTTCCCAGATTCATAATGTGGTACTGTGAACTGGCAGCCAAAGGGTGTGTGCTGCTGAGGGTTGGGCCTACTTGTCCCCAAGGACAAAATAAACATGAAAAATTGTTGCCCTTGAACCCTAACAATATATCCTGGGCATCGGACTATAGGAATTCTACACTCCTGATGTATTCCACACTCCTGATGTTATCAGCAACAAGCGAGACTGTTTTTGTGTTTTCGTGTCTGCTATGAAATGGGCAGTAAGGAAGAAGTTTGTTGTAAAGAACCAAATAGGGAGGCTTGGCTTCAAGCAGGCTGTTCTTCACCTGAACCATTCTACGAGGCGTGGCACCCGTGCTGTGATGCAGCATCATCAAACAAAGATTATGAGATGATGAAAGGTACCCAGTGGGTGTAGCGGTCTTGGTTTAAGCTTAAATTGTATCGTAGTTTATCTTCCATGTGAGGGAGAGGATATGAGTCACTTGAAGTACTCATTGTAAATCTTGGGTGAGGGCCCTTTATTACTGGTGAGGTGGATCTCCTGAGAACCATAAAACTGATGCAACAGCCATCTTTTCTGTCAACTCAACAGCCAGTATGCCCATTCTTTTTGATTAAACAGAATGAGGCCACATTCAACAGAGTAACACCTTGCTCTCTGTAATATAGCTTTGTGAAGGGAACCCTGATGCTGAGAGAGGTGCAATTTGGAGTTGTGCAATGCGTATTAAAAGATCTCTGGAGGGTTCTTTCTTCATGTGTGCATTATCTTCTCAGGGCACTGCTGTGAAAGAGGGGGAGCACCAGTAGTTCTTGAGTTTCTTTTAATGAAATGGGATGCTATATTCAAATAAGAATCCCCACTACAACCAGTCTCTAATCCAGAAATAGTATGTTGGACAAGCCCCAGGAAAATGGATGAGTCTGATGCTCCCAAAGATAAGGTGCCCAAAGATGTGACTTGCAGGGATAAACTACCAAACTGGTCAGGCCCGATAGAGCGATATGAGGTTGTTGTTACAGGAAACCTTGTTTTTTCCTCCTGGTTAGTACCATTTCTGGTAGGTCTCGCCCAGCTCCTGTCCCTCTTCCTCCACTCCTTACCCTGCAACCCTTAATGTACCCTGGCACATACACTGCCTTTTCCCAAGGGACTCCTCACATTCTCCCTACATGGTCCCCACCTGCTTCTCCTGGTGAGCCAAACACAGACTTCCCCTTTCCCTCATGTTCCCCGACTCCAGAGAGCATCTACAGGGCTGCTTGTAGCTCTATTCCTCATTGCTTTTTATTTTTAAATGTAATTCTTGGTGAACAGCTAAGAATTGTTTGTTATGCTCTTCAAGTGCTTTTCCACTTCCCCTGTTAGGCTCTCTGAGCCCTGGATGGTTTTACAATTAACTAAGATTTTAGTTCACTATGATCCCCTGGCATCCAATCACTTAATCATTGCCGTTTTATTGAGGTCCCAGATAAAACTCAATCTAATCATGCCTACTTTATCCTTATAATTTGTGTCACAGAAGGTAAAAAGGACGATTTCCTGCAAGAACGGTTTCATCTTTGGATGGTTCATAGAATAATAGAGCAGTCTTTGACATCTGCTGATTAAGATGTGTGCTCCGTTCTTTCGACCATATGGTACAATTAACTTTATGCTTATGTCGTCATTAAAGTTTAACATTATCTTTCTTTTTAAGTGTCTATGGCATAAACAGTCTTAAAAAACAGAAAATAAATCTAGCCTGGTAAGCCGAGCAAAGGGCTACCCTTATGCCTATGCAAGAGAGCCATATCAAGAAACAAAGGGAAAAGTCCTTTTATTGGGCCCCATTTCATTTGTTAGAAACTTCACGTGTCTCTGCCGCACATAAAGGTGTTGTAGTTCTTGGCAGCAAGAAATGTTTTTACAATGAAGTCAAAACCGCAGCGGACGAGGTGGGCCATTGTGGAAATACCACTGAATCAATCTACTTTTGCTGTTGTTTCATACTACAGTCAAATAGTAGATGACCCAGATGCTATTTATGATTTAATACGTCAGTTAGTAGGCTCTTAACAGATATATTAATTGAAGATGATTTTACTGTTATTTAGTCAGAGGTATAAGTAAGCTCAAACATGTACAAAGGAAGGCTATCTTAAAACTCCTAGTGCTTTTTAAAGGCTTAAGGAGGAACTCTGCTTAGTTGCTCCCAGGCGAGCTGTCAACCCCTATGATAGTGAAACAAAAAAAGTGTTTGTCTATCTGCTTCTCAAATAGATTTTTTTCTTATTTCCTGTACAGTAACAAATGCTATAACCTATTTTATCGCAAATTGTTTTTCTGATATTACAGCAATTTACTTAGAGATAGCTCTCCCTTTCACAGTTGTTCCTTCATAGAGATGATCCTTAAATAGAGTTTGTTATCCAATAGATCGTTTTGGGAAGAAATGGGCAACCGAACTCTACTTTTCTTTGAGGGGAGAAATAATTGTTTTCCAAGCTAATCTTAACAAATTGGAGAAAATCAAATGAAAAGCACTTTCAGATGCTTTCCAATTAGCCAAGGCCAAACTTTATCTACTAGACCACAGGCAGAATTACCTAGATAGAGAATCCGTTAAATTGCATTTACAGAATTTCTTACGCGGAAAAAGATGTTCTTAATGCCCAAACATTTGGGCAACAGATGTATGAGGAGAAAGAGTTAAGTGGGAAACTGTTGGCCAAGCGGTCCAGAGCCTGAAAAAAAACAGGATGTGGTCTCTAAAATTAGAGACTCCATACTGGACCATTGGTCTCACACAGTTGAGAAATCAAAACAATCTACCTTCAGTATTTTTCCAAATCTAAAAGAATATTTAAATCCTACAGAGATCTATAGCTAAAAACCTTTTAGCTCAAGCCAAAATCCCTTTGCATATCCAATTAGATCTGTCCTATAGAGCAGGAGGAACTAGAAAAAGCTGTGAAGTCAGTTCATAAATACAAAGCTGCAGTTGAAGATGTCTTTCCGATAACAGTGATTCAAGCTTCCGTTTCAACAATAAAAATTCCCTCTCATAAACCTGTTTAATCAAATTCCGAAAGATAGTAGAAAAATTTAGAAAATATGAATTATTTTAGCCTAATAACTCTGTTAAACGCAAACTATAAAATCTATATGATAATTTTAATGGTAAGAATCTCAGAGGTAATTCTGAACTTGATAGTTGAGGACCAATATGGGTTTATCCCTGCTTGCCATTTATATTACAATACACACTTCTTGGTAGAAGCCATTGACTATTTTACAGCAAATAAAATTCCAGCAACAGTAGTTTTGCAGACACAGAGAAGGCATTTGACTTTGTAAGGCCAAAGGTTAAAGTATTGGAAATAATGTAATTTCCCAACCAGCTCATCAGGCTAATTATTTCTATATATGAGGGGTCAACTTAGTCTTTGGTGTTAAATAGAGGAGCTGCAGACACCATAAGGATCTCCAGAGGCACCAGACCTTCACTTTTTTGTAGTCTTTATAGAACCACTGGCTGTGTCTCGAAAAAGTGAGGCAATCCCAGGTGCTCCTAAACTGAAACTGTGCACCCACAATTTGGTGCTGTACCTTCAGTCAGATAGTAGCAAAATTAAATAATCTTTGACGCATTTTCATTTTCATCTTTCAGCCCTACTTTTTTAATACCATTGTTAATTTACTGCCTCTATTTTTGCATTCAGTCTGTCACAGGAAGCCATAAAAGTACTTGGTGGTATGAGTGTTTGCCCAATATGATGATTGATATAAACTAAACTATACCCACCTTATGCATAAGATCGAAGCTATGCTAGACAGGTGGGATAAGCTGGCGATTTCCGTTAAAGGCAGAGTAACTGTAGTTAAAATGCAATGTTCTCTCTTTGAAATTTGTTATTCATGGTAGTTCCATGCACCTTAACTAGTAAAATTATTCTCTAAAATTAGCGCACCGATCAATAGTTTCATTAGTAACATACATCTATCATGGCTAAGCCTGCGAAAATGTAACTTAACATGGGAAAAAGGAGGGCTGACTCTTCCAGATGGAAAGGAATATTATCTCGCAACCTTCTTAATAACAAATGCTAGATTTTACAATTTAGTCAGCTTAAATGTATTCAAATTTATTTTTTGAAGGGATGAAGAGTGGGATTTTCACCTAGTGCAAAATCCTAAATTGGTAAGATACTGCACTACCGTCATTTTTATGCAAAAAGAAACACAACTGTGTCGATTTTTGCAAACCCTCGCTTGTCATACAGGAACTCACTTAAATTGTTGTGCCCTCAAGATCTTCATGGTGAAATGAGATGGGAGAAAGCTGATCTCGGGAAATTAGGGGAGTGTTTCATAAATAGTGAGTTAATTCCCTGGGAAACTGTTCAAACTAAACTACCACTTTCTCAAGTTACAAACCTCCCTATTCACAAATCAAATATATACCATAACTTAACAAACATATTACTTTACAAATCAAAGCCTCCAGGGTAATAGTTGGGGATCTGTTTAATCTACCTAACTTCTCGAGAAACATTGGTAATTGGGTACGATGGTTGCGAATCTTCTGTAATGATTTTGAAAAATTGTTTTGAGTAGCACATAATAAATAGCTGAAAGATGCAAAGTTAAGAGGATCCAACTTCCAGCAAATCTATGCACTGTGGCTGTAATACTAAACTCCACCATTATTACATAATACCAAAATATCTCCAATCGCAGTCCTAGATGTTTAGAACCTGGAACATGGGTCCATATAATTTGGAGATGCCAGGAGCCAAAAGAATTTTGGAAAAAGGTTCTTTTATGCAACAGATTATACTTGGAGTTGCTTTAATTCAGGATGTAAGTTTCTATTCTTCTGGGCAGTTATATGCATTTGATGCTTAGACCGAGAAGTGCCCTTATCTGGTGGTTCATTTTGATATTAATAGCTCTCTCTGTGACTACAGTACATTGGAAATCAAGGAAACTCCCATAATTTCAAATGAGTTTGCTAAGATTAACACGGTCTATGTAAAGAAAATCTTTATTCCAAACACAAATTGGGTTGGTAATTTCCTTAAGACTGGAAGTACTTTACGAACCGAGACTGGTGAGCTCCCAATTCTCTGATGCAGTTTAAAGTGAAAATTAAACTTTTAGATATGGAGATAAAAGTAAGATTGCAGAGGAAATATATTGTGCTCATTCGTGCATTATAAATAGCTGTCTAAGCACAAGATGTAGTCAGGGTTTTTTGGCACTATCACAAAATATCGCCCCTGGTCCTGATGGGATCCCCCTGATTTGTTTTTGGATGATATTAAGATCTGGGTTCCTGCTTAGACAATGGTTTTAAATGCTGCAGTGAAGGAGGGCCCCCACCCTTGTGGTTCTCTGCTGTAATCGCCTCTGTATTCATGAAGGGGTACAAAGATGATCACCAATGCTATCGGCCGATATCCCTGATTGATGCCGTTGCAAAGGTTTTGGGAAGGGTGCTTTTAGAGATATGCTGTTGTTGTGAGCGGATGAGATTAATATAATCTCTAATATAGTTTTAGGCTAGGCCGATCCACAAGTCATCAATGCTTGAATTTTTTTTCCATTATAAACAAGTATACTGTTGCCTGATCTGAGTCTATCCACCTAGTTTTTATGGACTTAACGTCCGTCTTTGATAAGGTCAGTCCTGAAAAGCTATGGTGCTTTCTTCTCGCGGTGGGGGAAGATCGTGATATTGTGCTTCTTTTAAGAGATCTACATGCCCATACTTCAGCATCTGTGCACTATTCTCAGGGTTCAGCTTGCAACCTTTCAGTACTAGCAGGGGGGTCCACCAGGGGTGTATCCTTGCCCTTTTTCTGTTTCCTCATTATGTTAATGGTTTGGAGCAAGCTCTCTTTCTGTGTAGGCCGATTGCCCAAGGGTGGGGAAGAGACCGGTTCCGGGGCTACTGTATGTCGACGATACGGTCCTCATGGCTAGGACCAACGTTGGGACATTTCACAGGGAAAAACCAGGAAGGGTTCCCTAGTGGTATGAGTACAGCGCCGGGAAACCCTGAAATGGGGTAGCTGTGCGCTATATAAGTACAAACACATTTACATTTACTTACAGTTGTTACTGGACAGGTTTGTTGCCTTTATGGCCAGTTTGGATCATCTGGTTAATTTCACCATGTAATATGTGATGGTAGTGCGACCATGGTCTACCAGGTCAAAAACATTTAAGTTGGATAATCACACTTTGTCTAAATTCCCGGCCTACTCTTATGCTGGGGTATTGTTTGATTGCAATAAAAATTGGAAGCCCTAGATCTATAATAAGAAAGGAGAGTTTGTTAAGGCCAATGCTGCCATTGCTAGCTTTGCTCAGAGCCTGGGGTCCTGGCCGCCCACGAACCCTAATTAAGGTTTATCAGGCCAAGTGTGTCTCCAAGACTTTTAGTGAGGTATGGGGATACACAAGAGTTTATAACATCCAGACGGTTGAAAATGTCAGCGAGGCTTACCTAGCGTGTAGGAAAAGGTGCTGTGTCTCGTATATGGCATGCTCCTAATGCTCCATGTTGGTTTCACACTGATTAAAGCCATGTCCCACGATTAATATAACAAGCATTTGCAATGCAATGGGTCTCGCATTCAGGCAAATTTGAGCTATTGACATTGCAAATAACTATGCCTTTTATTATTGTTTTTGTTTTTAAAACATAAATAAAAGGCATTGTCATTTACAATGCCAATAGCTTAAACTCTCGTAAATGCGAGACCTATTGCATTGCAAATGCTTGTTTCAATATTATATACAAGCCATAGTTGCTGCTTATTTATCTTCTGCAACTAACAACCATTGGCAAAGCCAATATTCCTGACTTCTTGTAGGTATGATGTTACTTGTTGTATCATATATCTGGATGCAATGACAGAAACAGCAAAATACAAGTCCGGCAGCACACTAAGCTAAGCACAGATTTTTAGCTTACGTGGTTTAAGCCACGCCCTTAATTACATTTGAGAGACCCCCCTGTTTTTTCATCCCTCTAAAAGCCCTACGAACCGGTATCTATCACTGCTGCTCTGTGCTCGTGGAAGCCGCAGGTTTGTGATAGCAGCTGGCTGTAGGTGTATTGATCTCTGCCCAGGCTTTGGATGTGCTTGGGTTCATGTACACTGTGCCTGAGTGCAAACACTAAACAAAAGTCAAATCTATTGGCATAGTCAGTTTGTCGTTACATATCAGTCAGCATCTTTGCCACCTGGGGCCATTTGCTACATGGCCTCTGTTGTGGAAAGCAGCAGGCAATGGTGCAGCGGCTATACCAGTTGCCAGTCGATGAACGCCACCAGGTGAGCAAAGGGTGTCACACAAGTAGATTACAATATTGTATCTACAGGCAGACGTGGTGATCCTAAGCCATTAACACAATGCTTCTTTACGGCACGTGCCATCACATTGGGATGCAGAGTATGCCACGAGGGGCAATGTCTTTTGGCCTTGTATCATTCCCTTTATAACATGTCAGCTCGCCAAGCTGTAAACTCTTTTAAGAATGGCTTCGCAGCACTACAAACCGTAACCTTCAATCACCGCGCACACTTCAGCCCCATAATTCATCCATCCTTCACTGTGACCTTCACACAGAACGATTAAGCAGGCACACTAACCAGCTGAGCTATATTTGAACCACACCCATAAACTTGCAGGTACATACACTTATGCAGGTGCATTAACCCCGAGTGTCCTTGCTGCTTTGAAATGATGCCTATATCATCCGGTCCCTGGCACCAGCTTCATTCGCGGAGTTGGGAGCCCAGCTCGATTGACTTGAGCTGTATAGATACGGCACATGCTCATCGCACGGGCTACGCCACCATCGTTCCTACTGACTACGTTTAGGAACACCACACCCACACCTTCACATGCCAGGAAAAAATACCAACTGAACGCTGGGAGTTGTGGTCTTGGGAGGAAAATAGTTGAATGGCGGGCGGAGATCACAATAAAATCAAATGTGTAGGGGGTTTCTGTAGCGATGTGTTTATGCCACACATTTCTGGTTAAATCCTAACACAATAGATCAATTGGCTAATGCACGACCGGTGTATATTATTAGTAAATCACAAACTGAACAAGTTAATACACTTGGTGCAGGTATTTGAGTGAAATTTGCAAGTCGCAATCCCAGAAAGTTATATACAGGGATGGAGGGGGGGGGGGGGTTGCTGTGTCATGCAACCTTGAATAAGAATGAAGGATGGGGGGGGGGGCGGTTGTGTGTGTGTGTTCCCACTTCAACCCCAGTAAGTTGGTATAGGGGGTTAAACCACTGCTGCAGAATAGTTGTTTGTTTTATACCGAAAAGAAACCAACGATTTCCCAGAACCCCAACCACGTCTCCTTTCCTCGTTTCCTTCTCTCGTAAGCTACACATTGTGTTTAGATTAAGGTTGAATGACTACTTGTAGAAAGAAGCATTTGCAATGCAATAGGACTTGCATTTACGGGAGACCTATTGCATTGCAAACTGGAGTGCAGGTGGGCGGGGGCCAGGGCAGCGAGAAGGCAGGAACAACGGGAGTGCGGGCAGGTGGGGGGCGGAAACGCATGGTAAGAAAATAGTGCTCCGAATCTAAATACCACATACCATGCAACACTCGAAGTAAAGGGGCCAGTAGCCATGGAAGGATACAAATGACGACATGGGTGTCATAAGGAGGGACTAACAGCCTATAAAACAATCGGAAGACAGCATTTAGAAAGGACAAGGACACAAGCCAATGAAAAAGATGGGCGGGGTAGTGGGCAGAGCTTCTACTCCATACTCCACTACTGAATGCCTCGCAGAGCGATCAGTGCATGCGCGCTGCCACTTTAGGCTCGACCTAAAAATAGAGACTATAGCCTACAAGTGAAATTAGTACTATGGTGCTCGTTGGTCACATTGTAATGGCCTCTTGTAACATGGATCTGTCTGAGTTGTCTTGGACCCTTTTGATGATTTCTGTAAAAGAATAATGACTGTGAACGAACAAGGGATGACTATGAGAGACAGCTGACTATCGGTTGCAACACTCCTCCTCTTCTTTCCTGACTGTTTTAGCACCTCTTACTCTGCTCTTTATGTTCTTTATTGTTTACACTTCAATATAACAATTTCTGCAGTATTGCATAGTTACGATCCTTTAAGCAGGTCTTTGAAATAAGATGAAATTACTACCATCAGCTTGGTAAATGTCCAGTATATTCTCTAGATTTGTATGTTCTTATATTCTTTCTTCATTTTATTACACAGGAAATTGATTTGATTGACATTCTCTGGAGACAAGATATAGATCTTGGAGCGAGGCGTGAAGTCTTTGATTACTGTCATCGACAGAAGGAGTATGAATTGGAGAAGCAGAAAAAACTTGAGCAGGAGCGTTTGGAAGCACTTCAACGAGAGCAAGAAAAAGCCTTACTGGCTCAGCTTCAGCTAGATGAAGAGACAGGGGAATTTGTTCCCATCCTGCCACCGCAGCATATTGAAGCGGAAACTGCCAGAATTTCGAACAGTTCTTTACAGGTAACATAAGCAAAATGTATTTAGATCTACGTTTGTCTTAGTGTGCGACTAACTATTAAATCTTTCATTTTTGAGGTAGGCAAGGACAGGTGTACTCATCTTTTTGTTTATACAGATCCTCGACATCTGTAATGTTGGATTTTAATATTTTAGTAGTAAAATCATCCTTCAATGTCATATTCAACACCATTCACATTCACAGCAGCTCTCTTCCAACTTCTCAAATTGCCCCATTCTTCTAACTGTGATGTACAGACTTAGATTTGAGTTAGCTATTTTTTAAGTGTCCATCGTATTCTCTTACACTGATCATTTTCTTCATATCACTTTTTCACTTGAGTTGTTTTCCCTTGATTTACAATTAATTTTTTTGTTGATTTTATTCTGTTTACTCCTCATAGCAGTGAAGATAAACCAGATTAAATCAATTTTAAAACTTGTGCTCCTCAACCGAGCTGTGTTTTCAGGCAATGGCTCTCCTTTCCCAATCTCATTTGGCTTAATAGCACTGTTTCACAAGGAAGCTGCACATGGCTGGTAGTCTCTCAAGAGTCACAGAACCTTATCCTTTTTGGCTATGCAGTTGAATGGAGTCAATGTTCCAAGTTTGGTGTGATCTGCTCCAGAATTATTTTACAAATATTTTTTCCCCAAAAACTTAATTGAAATCGGATTGGTTTTCAAGCGGCAGATTGTGTTCATGTTCACTTTCCACATAAAATATCAGAAGGTTGAGTGCTTTTATACAAAACTTAAACTCCAAAATCTAAACTATAATGCCTTGCAAGAAACACAGAGATCTAGCAATTCATTCAGGATGTTTTATAAAGTATTGAGCACCCGCATGTCAGTAGGAGTTGTTTGCGGAAGAAAATTATCAGAATACACCCAGACCCCTTTGTGGCACACTCCATGCCCCCATTACTCTCTCCTATATCTCTCCCCCTTCTGTTCTGCAGATGCAGTCAAAAACCTGTGCAGTGGGCAAATAAGAGTCCTGAGTATGAGGGCTGTAGCTTTTGCACAAGATTTTGGTTTGGTTTCTTGTTATGTTGTCTGTTGTGGGAACCGGTTTGGACCTTCCTCTTTAACTCCACATGGGTAGGAGACTTGATGGTTGAAATTGCGCACTTCCCGCTTCTTAGCAGTTTAGAAACCTACACTACAAATTAAGTAATTGCACTTCTTAACTCTTCACTCAAGTTAATGCGTGTGGTGCTTCTGCTGAACCACTGTTATGAACAGCAGAGAATCCCCTGAATTGGGCTAATCTAGGGCACTCGGAGCATGGTGAGAGCTGTAGTAAGGAAGAGATTAGCTTGCATATAGTTTTAGACAAGAACATTGATCATAAATTACATCCAGCAGTTCATGCACTGGATGCAAACGATCATTTGAGGTGTTCATATGGACTCAAGATTCCTGCCCAAAACCTCCTATGCCCTAGTCATGTATATGTTAACTATTAGATAAAAGCATCCCCCTTTTTCTGTTGATTCTTTATTATGTCTGAGGCCTCTCATCAGAAGGAAAGTGTGTGTTGAATAACTATTTAGCAAGTTACATTAAACCTCAACTCCTAAATGTTAGGCAGATACAAGAACCAACACTTGAGGGATATTTGCCTTGACATGGTAGGCAAATGGCAGCAAGGGATATCAGTTACCTTTTTCAGCTTTTTTCTCTCTTCTATCAGCCAGCTTTTTGCAGACACATCCAAGTATTCTAATGGCAGGTACATTTAACAAATGTTTAAACTCTTTGTACGTTTCAGTACTTTTTATTCTAGAATTTTATTAATTCAGACATTGAGGCTGACTGAATCAATATTGCCTCTAAATAGACAGTCCTCTTTCAATTTTTATCTATAGAAAAATCCATGACAAAGCATCCTATTGACCTTTTAGCAACATTCGACACTACAAATCATGAAATCTTACAAAGGTCGTGACATAAAGCATAGACAACAGAACTCTTGACTTTTTTGCCTCCACACATGGCACAGTATGTTTTAAATATTTATGCTTTTCATATTTTAGCTGTTGCATAGAACCACTTGGAGCATTGATGAGTAGTCTTGACATCACTGCCCAGTAAAGCAAAGACATCACTCATCGCTAGCTAAAATTAGGACTGAATGTTGCAACTTTCGTAGATTGACAGGCGACTGTCAAAGATGGATTACACATGACCTGAAATATAACCCTCAAAATATCTTTTACTATTTCAAAGCACTGCCTGGCAGATGTAAATTGTTCTAAATTTATGAGACTATTGCTGTAGAAATAGTAACTTTTCCTTATTCTATTCAAACTCTGTATCCATGCAAGAAAATCTTTAAACTGATAGAGAATTCTAGCTGCAGATTCCTTACCTTAGACTATTCCCCTGCGTCTGGCAGGATTTGAAAATTTTTGAGCAGTACCCCTGCATGCCGGTAGGTGGAGTCATTCAGCTCTGTGTCGGCGTGGACCATGCGCCATACCAGTGTGCCGACGTCTGTTCCTTTCTTTCTGTGCAAGTCAGCACCGATCTGTGAAGCACTACCCCCTCAGTCAAATTTTTACTTGCTATCTGTAGACTTTTTGTCATCACTTTTTTGAGAATTTCTTCTCCTGGTGTTCTAGGAATCTCCCCTAAGAAACAAGCCATGTGTTGCCAGTCATAGGCAGAAGTCTGTGACAGAGCCACGCCTTTCTTTGGTGTTTGGAGCAGGACCACGACTATAGTGCCTGCGAGGACTGCTGCACCATACACCTAAAAGCGCTGAGGAGGGTTTTCTCAAGCTCCTAGTCGCCCGATGTTAGACGATCCTAGTCTCGCAAAAAGTCTGGGACCGCTCATGGAGCCATACCCAACGATTGTCTAGAGGATCCAAGTCGTCGGGTAAGCCCCACCGAACAAAGGAGTCAAAGACGTTGAAGAGGTCTTCGACTTCATCATGCTTATCCAAGGCCTCAGACGAGGTGCAGGAGCTCCAGCAGTCTAGGCCTCGCTATTTGGCAGAGCCCGTGCCAGGGTCTGCTCCACGCCTCACTGACTATCCTGGAGCCGGAGCGACCCCAGCCTAACTAAAAGAGTTCTATGAGGCCATGAACCTGATATTTGAGCTGTTTGACCCCTTTGGAGTGACTTTGGGTCCCTTGGATCAGGTGCTGGATCTGTAGAGGCACCACCTATAAAACCGTGGCATTCCTCAGCACCAGCTCCTGTATCGGCACTCCTGGTGCGGCCACGCCCCTAGGTGGCATCATCCCCATCGTTGTGCCTGACTCTGACATAGAGCCGAATGGGCTTTGTCTGATGCCAGTTCCGACGCTGACTGGGACTGTGCCCTCTGAGTTGGAGCCAGTGCCTTTTTAATTCAATAGGCCTGGAGAGGGAGACAAATGGGAGGGTGTTGATGACTCTTAGGGCTGTCAGCAACCCCTAGATGACACAGAAGACAACTGGTATGAGGAACTGGTGGATACCAGTGGATTACACACCTCATGGCACACTGGCTTGGTCTTTCCTCCCTTACATGACTATGCTTTATTTACAATGGTGGTGCAAAGGGTGGCTGACGTCTTGGACCTTCAGTTGCCCTCAGTAGCAGTCAATACAAACGTCTTGACTGAGGTACTTTAACCGGGATTTGCCCCCCTCCAAATCCTTAATCCCATTTAATGAAGCCCTTACCAATATCCGGCACGGGGCCTGGTCCAAGCCATGCACAGGGGTTCCTGTGCACAGGACAATTGCCCGACATCATATCCCCACTCCTCTGGACCCCCATTTCCTCACCCAGTGGTCCAAGCCTCCACTTCCTGAGTCAACCCCATACATTCCCTACCACTTCACCATATAGGGATTCCAAGAGGCTGGATACCCTCTCCAGTATGTTCTCTTCCACCAACCTAGCATTGCAGTCATTGAACACTGCGTGCTCTTGTGCCGATACGACTAATACAATTTGGTTTCTCAAGTGCTGCCCGTGGTATCAGAGGAGGCCTGAGCCATACTGTCACCAGCAATTGCAGATGATAGAGACGCAGAAAAGATCAGCATCAGATGTGAGCTGAATACGCTCGACTCAGTGGGCCGAGCAATTTCAGCAATGGTTGTACCTAGACTCCACGCCTGGATGAAAACTACTGGCTTTTCGGGGGATGTCCAAGCTTCGCTTCTGAACATGCCCTTTGGCTGTCGCCTTTTTGGTGAGAAGACGGACTTAGCGCTGGAGCGTTTTAAGGATAGTAAAGATACGGTCAGGTCTTTGGGCCTTTCCATGTCTCCTCGCCAACCCCAGTCTATCTTCCTCCCTTTTCGTGGCTACGGAAGAGCCCCCAGCCGCATTTATTCCCACCTATCGACCACAGCCAACAGACTTCCTAGTCTTTTCCGAGTTGTGGACGCAGTTCCCTTAGACCATGTGGGGCCCCTTGCCAGAGGTTGCCTCAGTCCACATCTCCCCCAGCAGTTAGAAACTCCAAACCCCTGTAGTGTGTCCTCATACCAACATGGACATTCAGTGGGAGCCAGGATAATCTATCACATGCACCACTGGCAGTCGATAACATCCAGCAAGTGTGTTTTACAGATTGTCCAAAGGGGCTACTCCATCTGCTTTCTGGACACTCCCACCCATACCATCCACTTATGACCTGCTGATGGAGGACCATCTCTCCTTGCTCAATCAGGAAGTCTTGAATCTCTTAGCCAAGGGAGCCATCGAGAAGGTGCCAGCTTCAGCAATAGGTCATGGTTGCTAATCTCGCTACTTTCTGATGCCCAAGTAGGATGGTGGCCTTCTCCCTGTGCTAAACCTGCACTTTCTCAACTTCCTCCTGAAAAAGGAGAAGTTTAAGATGCTCACACTAGCTCAGGACCTGCCTGCCCTGGACCCTGGATGATGGCTTTGGACTTGAATGACACGTATTTCCACATCCCCGTCCTGCCTGCATACAGACATTACCTGCGATTCATGGTGGGCCAGGAACTCTTTGTTTTCCCTCATCCCATTTGGCCATACCAGCACCCCTCGGTGTTCACTAAGGTGATGGCAGTGGTTGCAGCACATCTTCAGAGGTTGGAAGTTCTGGTCTTCCCCTATCTTAGTGCCTGGCTCTTGAAGGCAGGCTTGACCCAGGCAGTCATCTCCCTACAACCTCCAGACTATGGCAGACCTCCTGCACTCGCTGGGGTTGACTATCAACATCCCTAAGTCACACCTGACTCCCTTCTCAGATGCTCCCTTTCATCTGAGCCGTTCTAGAGACTCGCAGTTTCTGACCGATCCTCCCGAGCGGTGTAGCCAGGATAATCATGCTATGATACCGATGTTTCAGCCTCTTTCCTGGATTTCGGTGAGACTGACTCAGAGGCTGTTCTGCCTCATGGCTTCCTGCATCCTACTATTGACATATGCCCGTTGGCATAAGTGGGCTCTGCAGTGGGACCTGATGTTCCAGTGGACACATCATCAGGGGAATCTCTTCGACATGGTCCAGATCTCGGAGAGAACTGCAATAGACCTGTAGTAATGGCTGATGAACTGTGATTGGGTAAGTGGCAGACACCTCCCCAATCAGAGCTGACCATAGTGACAGACGCGTCAACCCTGGGTGGCCACCTGAGAGAGGTGAAGTCAAAAGACTTTGGTCTCTGGCAGAGTCGAGGCTCTATATCAACCTGTTGGAGCTTTGGGCGATTAGATTGGCATTGAATACTTTTTTTCCCTTCTTAAGGGAAAGGCTGGTGCAGGTGTTTACGGACAACACCACCACCATATGGTACTTCAACAAGCAGGGTAGGGGTGGTGTCATGAATCCTTTGTCGAGGCCCTGCCTCTCTAGACATGGCTGGAACGTCTGGGCATTTCCCTGGTGATTCATCACCTGTCGGGCTTTCTGATTGAAGCCGGTCCCAGGATGCTTGTTTCCGGTCCAGGGAAGACATGGCTTGGCAGTTTGGGCTGGACTGTTCCCATGATGCACAGGGTCAAGACTGATTTGGATGTAGCTGTGTCTGAACTGGGGTGGCGAAGTGAGCTAAAGAACGATGATGGTTTCAACGCAGATCTGTGACTGGGGGTGAGTATCTGAAAAGTTTCAGTGCTCCGTCCATCATCTCCTTGTGTGGGCTTTCTGAACGCCAGGGCGGATTAACTAATCTGTTGATGCCTAGCGAATCACAAATGGTGTCTCCATCAGGGGGTATTGTAAGGTCTCATTCAAGAGTGAGGAGAGCCTTGGTTTGATCGGTTTGCCACCGCTGACAACATGCAATGTCAGGAGTTCTGCATGCTGAAGTTTCCAAGGCAGTTCTCACTCAGACGCTTTTCCTCTTAAGTAGAACTCCGGTCTCCTGTACAACTTTCTGCCGATATTACGCCTGCCCAGAGTTCTCGAGGAGATCAAGAACAAGTAATTTGGCACGGAGAGTCTGGTTTCCTGAGCTCGTGAGCATAAGCATTGGTCCTCCAGTCAGGCTGCCTCTTCAGGAGCGTCTTCTGTCCGAGCAATGGGGGAGGGTTCTCCACCCGAACCTGCGTACCCTCCACCTTCATGCGTGGAGATTGAGCGTCGACAATTTACATTATTCGACCTTCCTCTCACAGCCTGTCATGTTATTCTGGCAGTCAGGCGACCCTCCACCAAAACACTATATGCCTGCCGTTGGGACAAATTTATGGCTTCTGGCTTGCATTTTCAGTCCTGACTAAAATATTTAACAAAAGCCTGCTGCAGTGAAACCAAACAAAATAACAACCCATTACTTTCTGTAAACAGTGCATTTGTGAGATAACAATGTAAAGTGCATGGATTCCGTTTTCTTTTGAAATGTAAAATGGTCCCTCATGTAGGACAGTGCAAGCACTTGATGGGAGGCAGAATGGTCCACCAAACAGCCAATAGCATGTAGAGACAGTAATACTCATCTGGAAATAGCCAAAGCTCTTTTTGTGTGTATTTTAAAGAATTGGTAACAATAAGACTTTCCAGAGAGCTGTGCTGTCAAGCCAGACCAAACAAACCGTGACATCCTGGCATCTGCGCAAGAAGCATTAAATCTAAAAGTTTGAAAAATATGTATTCTAACGGTTGCTTTTGCACACAATGTGTAGTTATGCATGACATTACTAACACTTTGTAGTGAAGACTGGAAATAGGGCTGCCTGCAGTGAAATTTCATTGAGCCTTTACTCATGGTCCATTTTGTGCAGAGTAGCATGCTATGCGTTCTCAGAAATCACTTAGTGCCTCATCTGGCATATGAAATACTACAGTAGCTGCAATAGCTATGCAAGGTCTTGGTTGAACCTGATTGGGTTTGAATCACGGTTGACATTGTTCTTTTGTTCATGTCAGTGCACATGAGCGGTATCAGAATAACATCCACAGTTCAAAGGTGCTCAGATACCCTGGTGCATTTTAGCTCTGTGTAATAAGCACTTTACGTTTTTTTTAGTCATTTGCTGAAGGCAATATAGGCTATTGTTACAAAATGTGACCACTTTCTGTAATTCCGTTTATTAAAACTACTCTCATGCACCTTCCTCAAGCTAAGTTTGATATAAAACATGCAAATGTTCTCTTAACATCATGATAACATGACGACTCTTCTGGATGTATTCTCTGGTGAAAACTTACTTCATCTAATTGAAACTTGTTCAGAATATTGATTTAACATAAAATAAAAAATGAAGAAGTGTTTTGGTGTTGCCATTCTAAATTTTTTTTTTCTTTATTTACTTGCAGAATAAACAACCGTTGCAACCGAGCGGTGGTGCTTTGTCATTTGATGAGTGTATGCAACTTTTAGCAGACTCATTCCCATTTGTCATTGAGGAAGAGGTAAATCATACTTAAGTTTCGAACACTAGCAATAAAAAAAAAAATCTAACTTGTTATATTTGATTTCTAGTATTGGAATGAGATTTCTAGATCTTTTCTGTTTTGTCCGTGTAGCCTCACGAACATTATGACTCGGTTTCCAACAAAGGTAGCAATGTGAGATTATACGTCGGACCAACAATGGCATAGAGAGGGTACCTGAAGTTGCCAGCTGGCGGTAAAAGTCCTTAAGTGTTTTAGGGGCACATGCATCAAATTTTCATTTTGCGATTACCAAATAGTGATTTTTTTTAGAAATCGCTCTTTGGTAATCGCAAAATACAATGTAACAAAACAGAGCGCAAATAGTGATTCTCTAATTACGATTCCTTACGAATCGCAAACGCATTTAGGGAATCGCTATTTGCAGTTGCGACTCCATTCTTTCCTATGGGCCTCAAGGCCCATAGGTGAGAAGGGTCTTGCATTAGCTATTGCGATTAACTAATTGGTAATGGTAAATTAGAGGATGCAAAGGCAAGGGTGCCCGGGGTCCTAAGGCCCCCCTAAGACGCCCCTTAAAGAAAAAGTTGCACATGTAAGGCACACACATGCCCTCCAGGGACTTTATTAGTTTGACCAGGGGGGTGACGTATAGAGTGGTGCTTAGTGACGAGCCCTGCGGTACCCCACAGGGCAAGCCAAATTGTTTTGATGTAAAGTTGCCCAAGGCCACATAGTTTCTTCTGTTAGTTAGAAAGTCTTTGAGTATGGTCAGAGCTGCGCCACTTTTTCCTAACTCCTTTAGTCGGTTGATTAAAATGGTGTGGTTGACTGTGTCAAAGGCTGCCAAGAGATCGATTGAGATCAAGACGGCTTGACAGCCATTATCCATGATCCCTCTGAGTTCCTCTGAGTTGGCAAGCAAGGCTGTTTCTGTGCTATGAGCCTTTATAAAACCATATTGAGAAGGATCCATTAAATTGTTATTGTCAATACAAACCATCATTTGGTTATTTAGTGCTTTTTCAAGTAGTTTGGCCGGAAAAGGAAGTCTGGAGATGGGCCTGTAACTACTCGGTTCCTGTGGATCAAGATTGTTTTTTTCAGTAGGGGCAGGATGGATGCCACCTTATATTCGGCGGGGATATGTTCTGCACTGATCACTGTGTTCATAATAGATCAGCCTGACTCAGTGAATGCAGTGTGGTTGGGCAAGAAGACTTTCCGCCGATTTCAGGTCTTTGTCACATGAAATTGTGGTCTCCTCCAGTTCCCCCGGTTTGCAATGTCTGTCTGGGTTTTAGTGTAACCCACCTAACTGATACCACATTTTCAGCACCTCTAATTTGCTTTACAGATTATTATTGAATTGTCTCATTTTGTGAAGCTTGGATTAGTGAAGGAGTAAGTCATTCTGGATTTCAGGAGGATATTGTGGGATTCATTACAAGTTGCGCGGTACTACCAGGATGCAGACTCTACATAGGTAATGGGGATTTGTAGGGAAGTGGGAAAAGATTCCCTGGCAAAGGAAAAAGCAATACATATCCTCCCCATGCTGGAAAAAAAAAATGCTCGGGACAGGTACATGGCTGCCATTGAAGCAAAAGCCTCAAGCGATTTTACTGTTTGAAATTACCAGATTGTGAACTTGGTTCTTGGTTTTTTCCATCAACTGGACAACTGGTATGTGGAAACAGGACCAGTGCTGATCAGGCGTGGCAATAAAGCCAGGTGGGATACCTTTCCATCTGACTCTTAATGAGGGCCTATGAGGTTAAGCACATTTTACATCTGGTGCGATTTCACTGGTCTGCTTACTGGAAAAACCATAGTGAATAATATACGGTTATAAAGGGGCAGTAGGGCCATTCTCAAATGTTAGAGTCAAATCTAAAATGTCTGATTAAATTTATGATAGTTCATTTTATAATGTGTATGTCTGAGGGTATTAGCTGTTTCTTACTAGATCAAACGGACTAGAAATAAAACCATGTTAAAGACTTCTGTGCAATTCCTTTACTGTACATAACAGTTCAAGGAGAGGAACGTGTTTTTTGGTGTGTGCAGAAAGTGGTGTTGCTCAGTGGTAGGTGAGTGCAACCCGTCCGCAGCCACGCCTTTGGGTTGAGAATTTTTTTTCCTGGCCCATGTTTTTCGAGGAAGATGCTGTGGGAGATCAAGGGTGTCAGACATCACGCTGCTATATTATTCATTTGTAGGTTTTTTTCCCAATAAGTATTAATTGAAACATTTCAGTAACTTGGATATTCGACAACGGTTACTGTTATTAATTTCTAGTTAATGTTAAGTGGCTGAATGAAAGTATGCTGGTCATTTTGTTTTACAGGAAAGCTTTTTGCATCATATTTTGCAGGCTCCTGCTAGCACATTTCAACCATTGGTTCTCGATTCCTGTCCAGAAAGCGAGCCAGTCTTCATCACTCCTAATCAAACTGTCACAATTGATCCCGACCCCATTTTTCAGGATCCTCTTACTGTCGTGGAGGCTGCAATGAATGAAGTGGATCAAGTTTGGGAAGAACTTTTGTCCATTCCTGAGCTACAGGTAACTTAATTTCCATGAATATAAAATAAAAATGTCCACCATTCATCATGACACTATTGTAAATTCGATTCTGATGGATGCTTCTACCTGCAGATTACTTAACTCTTGAATAATCCCAGGCGTCAGACTGCACCCGGAAACTTCAGAGCTATCGAAGCATGTAGGGGACATTGACACCATGTTGGCGCTGACACCGGATGTGACATCCGGCAACATTAAAGAGTCCATATAGCGCTCATCGTGGCATATCAACTTCTGTTCCCTTATTTGCTGCACCTTTGGCACTGATCCAAAGCTCACAGTTTTCATCCCTCAGCGCTTCAAAATTCTTCAGGTTTTTTTCAATTTTGTGCAGTGCTAAATGATTTCTCCCCCAAAGTGCTAAGGCTTTAGGCCCTCTAGGTACTGGGAGGGACAGATGTCCATCACAGACCCTCACTCTATTTGCCTGCGTTTCGACCATGACACCAAGTCAAGCGAGTCACCGATGTCATGCAGGGAGGACCTGGCCTGGCAGTTCAGGCTGGACTGTTCCCATTGGACGCAGGGTCAAGACTGATTTGCATATGACTGGGTCCAAACTGGAATGGCATGGTGAGCCAAAAAAAGATGGATTTAGGCCCAGATCTCTGTACTGGGGTGAATGTATGACATTGTTCTGCATTCTATCCATCAATTGTTCTTTTTGCATTTGTCACCCCGAGTGGGACGGGTATGCCCAGACGTGGGTCCAGTGTCAGCAAGACCAAATCCCTGTGGCTTGCTGTGAATGTGTCTAATTACTTGTTCGAAACAATTAACGAAAATCCAGGCAATAAGTTCTGGAAGCGTGGACACAGGCGTCTGCTCTTGTTGGCCTGGATTTGTTAAATATCACCATTCGGCATTTTACACAGCAACAGTGATTTTTCTCGCACTGTATTTGTCAGCCCTCAAAGTAAGCTACAGGGCATTGGCTTTGATCCCCTGAAGGGAAGTCCCACCCTCCCCTTTTCCGTGATAGTGCTTCAACGCGTCTTTCCTCATATCTGCGGACCAGTCAGGCAGCCCACACTATGCGGGACGCCGTTTTGTACCTTGGGCCGTCTTTCTGTCCTGAAGAAGACCCGCCGCGACACATCAGTTATGCTTTGCTAGGGTCGAAACGTCGACATTTAACCTTGGTTCAGTTCTAGATATCTCTGGGTCCTATTGTTGAGCAATTTGGCCTTTCACCAGAGTGATTTCTGCAATCATTGTTCTGACCATTCTTAAAATTGTATATATTTGTACATAGGTTCATATTTGTATATACGCACTCCGTCACTTGCACTGAGCACTCATGTCACCTTGAACCACTTGTCACTTTCGTATGTTATTTTATTTGGACAGCCCGAACCTATGTATATTCATGTTATTTGATGAAAATATTGAGAATTCTCTTGCAGTATTTTTGAGTCTTTCTCTCTTTGGGGTTCTGATACTCGTCTTTACTTTGTTGCGCGCATTTATTTGTTTTACTTACATTGTTACTGGATTCTTTAAGCAAGAACAAGTTTCCATATTTCTATTGATTTGATCTTTCCAACAAAGCAATTGTTGCTCCCTGACAGAGCCATTGTAGTTCACTATATATTTACCCAGTCTCTGGGGGACATTGGGTTACCCCATTGTGTTTACCCCTATACCTCCGGGGTGGGCAGCCAGGTCTGTACACCTAAAATTAAATTCTGCCATCTTTAGGAGGGCAGAAATGGTGGGTTCTGGATAGAAAAGGTGACCTACAGTACCGGATGTGAACACCTCAGGGGCAGATTTGCTGCATGAACTAGTTACTAATTGGCTACTAGCTTCCACACCCCTTATACCCCTAAGTCTAGGAGTTATGGGATCCTCTCCCCCCATACCAGAACCACAGATCTGAACAACTTACTTCAAAGAAGGACCAAGAGGAGAGCCGTGTCGCCAACAACAGTACTTTGCCCACCAGCACAAAGCAAAAGAGGGATACTTTGTTCCTGAGGCAACAGACTTGGAACTGAGTGAACGACTCTCGTCCTTTACTAAAACTCAACACTTCTGAAGAGAGGGACTCTTGTGGAAGCCAGAAGCACCCTGAGTCTCCCCTGCACTAGTGGCACTAGTCCTCTGTAACCTGCAGGTAAAAACACTTGCCGATTCCAAAGAATCGCTGGTGCTCCAGATATAAAGAATCACTGGCCATCAGGCCCTTTGAGGGTTCGCCCAAATCCAGGTGGTCCAGTGCATTGTGGAAGTTGTAGTCTCGGTTGCCCGAAGTTTCAGGTTGCTACATTACACCTCAGCCCAGAGTGGGTGTGTGGTGGGCTTCGTCAAGGGCTATTTGGTCTTCTTGTCTGTGATCCAAAGGGAGTGACTAATATTAATGTGTATCCTCATCTCCCTTTGTTATTCCCCAATGGGACTTCTGTCTTCTTCTCCCCTTTTTGATGGGGTCTCCATTTGAGCCCCTGTTGGCCATGTGCCTGTCCGCCATTCACTCTTTTTTCCCTGACAAACTAGTGTTACAAACCAGAGCTGCTTTCCACACCAAGGTATTTACCCCCTTTCACCTGAGTCAGTCCATCATCCTTCCATCCCTTTATGATGTGCCCCATCCAACAAAGGAGGAGAAGCGACTGCATTGCCTGGATCCTAGGAGGGCAGTCGGTTTCTATGTTGACCGCACAAGAGACTTCAGAGTAGATGATCAGCTCTTTGTTAGGAACTGTGGCAGTAGAAAAGACAAAGCGGCCCAGAAGCAGTCAACATTCTGCTGGATAAGTCTTTGTATCAAGATGTGCTACGCCTTTGCTAAAACTGCCTGGGGGAATTAGGGCTCATTTGACTAAGGGCCAAGTCAGCATTTTCAGCTCCTGGCAAGGCAATCACATGTGTTTTCTTACACACCCTTACTATGCACTATACTTTGGGAGGTGCATGGGAAAGAGCATTTTGCCAGATCTGTGCTGCTAGATTTCCTCATCTAATCATCCATCGACCCAACTCGTTTCAGTACTGCTTGTAAATCTTTTCAACAGTTGAGGAATCTACAGGTAGAAGCATCCATCAGAAGGAAACTTTGCTTACTACTGTAATGATCTTTTTGCTGGATACTTCATATACCTGTATATTCCTCACCAATTCCACCCACTTCCCCATTGATGCATGGTTATGCAGAGACAGTTTAATAAGGGTGCTATTAGTGTAATACACTGCACTTTATTCAATGGATGTTGCTCAATCTATTCGTCTGAAGGCAGCAACACTGGGGGTGGGCGCTATATGGACTTGGCGCCACCGCCAATGTGGAGTCCGCTCCCCCTATCGACTTCGAGAGCATTGAAGTGTCTGTATCCAGTCTGACGCCTGGGATTATTCAACAGGTGAGGAATCTGGAGTTTGATAGAGTATCAACCAGAGCAATTATTACTGAAGGTAAGTAACTTTTTCTTAGAATTGCTGTGAACGACTAGCTCATCATTCTTGATCTTACCACGTATGCCACTGCTTCACATATCTGGTTAGAGCAGTTATGTAGTGCATTGCTCCTGCAGTCCTGGAAACATTCAAAGCTGATGCTGCAATGGTTGGCCATCACGTTCGTTCTCCAGGAAAACGTGATTAGGTCAACTGCCATGTAGTAAAACGTGTTCCCAGGCATATGATTATATTTAACGTTGCCTGTTTTGACTGTCCATCAGATTTAGAACGCAGACCTCTTGACCTTTTCCAGGTGTTTCATATTAAGATTTTTTATTAGTGAACGTGAAAGCCATAACTTTTAGGGTCATAAACAGTCTTCATTAGATCATTTCATTTTTGTGTTAAACATCGACTTTCAGTAGGGCCTTCTACTTATTTTCTTTGCCATTTCCATTTATGACAATCTGTGTTGATTTAAGCCTACTATAGTGTGTTGTCTTTCTAAGATTTTTTATACCTTCCACGTTTTCTTACGCAAATTACTTTCATCTTTTTAGCATATGGTGAATTTCTGTTTAGGACTATTTTACATTCCTGAGACATGTGGGCGCCAGAAAGCTGCCCATCCCAATGGCTACAAGAGAAGCTTGCTCTGCCAGCCAAGACTAAATAGCAGCTATTATTGAACCAGTGGCTGGCCATCTAAAAACTAATCGCTGTACTGCTTGCACATCATCCAGACCCGCCTGAAGATTAACCCAACAGAGATAGAATTCCTTTTATTTGCCTAGAATAATAAACCGGACACAGTACAAACCTAGCTCAATGACCTGAACCATGATAATTTCAATCCCAACTTTCACCGAATGCCAAGTCATTTACCCTATGTAAAAGGAACAAATGATGGACGGAATGCTGAACAATGTGGACATTCACCCCCAGTTACAAACATCTGGGTTTAATCCATTGTTCTTTTGCCTACCATGCCACCCCAGTTTGACCCCGCCATATGCAAATCAGTCTTCCCCCTTGTTCCCCATGGGAACGGGTCGAGCCCGAACTGCCAACCCAGGTCCTCCCGAAACCGGTCCCAGGATACTTGTTTCTGGTCCAGGGAGGACTGGCTTTGCAGTTCGTGCTGGACTGTTCCCATGAGGAACAGGGTCAAAACTGATTTTCATATGGCTGAGTCCAAACTTGGGTGGTGTGGTGAGCAAAAGAAAGATGGATTAAACGCAGATCTTTGTGACTGGGGGTGAATGTTTACATTGTTCAGCATTCCGTCTATCATTTGTTCCTTTTAATTAAGTCATTCACCCTAGACACCAACTTCACCCTGAAGGAACACAGTGCCAAAAAAGCAAAGGCTTGCTAGTACTAGCTCTGTCTTCTAAAGAAAGTCAACCTGTTTCTTCCAAAAACTGATTTCAAAACTGCTGTTCAAGCCCTCATACTCTTACATCCGAATAGTGATAAAGCTTTTCCTTCAACTTGTGCATCATTAGCCCTGCAAAAACTCTCACAGTGATTACTGACACGGTGGCTGAACAGGAGTTGGCTGGCTAGGGCACTACCCTTTTCTCACCTAAATTGTGCCTCTGTGGCTCAAAGCACCTGATAGAAAGAACACTCAGTAGAACAGACTAGTTTGATGGGAGGACACACTTAATCAATGTTAGGCGAGATGGGCAAAACAGCAATCACCAATTTGATAAGTTGCAGGGGCCAGGAATTTGTAAGTGCAGCAGCAGAAGCAAGGCGAGCCTCAAGATAACATAGTAGCCACACTAATCAAAGAAATTAAAAAGAGCTTACAGACTATTGATCAGAAAATAGATACCTTAACCTCCCACGAGATCAGACCAGTTAAAGGAGTGAATTGATAAACATGAAATTCGTTTGACTGCGGCAGAAACATGAATATCAGACATTAAAGTACTGGTTCAGTGCAGACACACCCCCTTATGCAAGAAAGGGCCAAACATAGGGCAGCTGAGCCATGCTTGCTTCTGTAAGCGGTATGTAAAGAGCTTAACACACAGAGGGACGATGTAGATGTGATAGGAGAACCTACCTGGACTTGATAGGATATAGTAAGAAAGGCCAGGGCTATTATACATAACTCCCCTGTAACAAATATAGAGTGTGATACTCTCCTCCCACTTACACTTGGAAAAACCTTCCAGAAATATATTAAAAGCAATGGAAACTGAACTTTTGGGTGATCTTTTTCCAAATGGGATATTCATAGATCTGCAATATTCTAAAGCTTGGGGTGGCAGCTCTCCTTTGGCAGTCTTGCTATACTATAGATTACGATTGTCTGTGAAATCCGTAGATTACGATTGTCTGTGAAATCCGTTTCCCTTAAACCCCATAGAACTAATTTTACCTTCCAAGATGGTTTAGAGAGGTGAAACAGACAAGAAGATCTCCTTTATGTATGCTGAGGTATTGGCACTCGTAAACCCCCAGAATACACAGGTAGGTGGGCATGAGAAACTGAGCTAGGGTCCCCATTACCTGACATATGCTGGAAGTATTGCTGCCCTCAGGTTACAGATATTCCATTTACTACAGGCTTAAATTAATTTATTTCAGATTTATTCACCGCTTATACTTTTCCCTGGAACGTACAGCAACATTTTCTCATGGGGTTCAGTGGAATGTAAAAAATGCAAGGCTACTAATGTGGCCTTCGTTCACATGGCACGATTATTAACTCCCTAGGCGCGAGGATTTAGGCCACTATTGCTACATCTCCTGTGACTGTTATGGGGAATATGGAGGCCATACCTAAAAAGTGTTTATATTTGTGTCTATGACACTACTACTGGCCAAGAGGTGGATGGCGATGCATTGGATTTGCACTAAACCACCAAAACCTACCGTATGGCTTAAAGATTTTCCATATCGCAATGAAGTGATGGAAAATTACACCTCTGTAACTCATCCTGCTGCTTTCCCATAAGACTTTTGGGGATCACTACAGTCCTTTCTGTTAGACCAGGAGTCAGATTCCGGTGTATTAAATTGCTAAACAAGATAGCATTGACTGTAATTGTACTTAATATAAGATCGATTTATTGGCCTGCTAAACTATCCTGCTACTGTTCATTAAAATATCCTTACCATACTAATTTAGATGATGTGTGATGTATTTCATCATCGAATCCGTGTCGACCAGGAATGTACTGTTTCTTGGTGTCATAATTGCACGTTGTTATGTTGTTACTGTATTGAGACTTGCATTTATTTCGAAGTCTATTCTTACTTTTTTTAGTTTTACTGCCATCTGAGGAAAATATCGGTTTGACTCTGACAACCTAGATGTATCATTTCAGTTTGTTACATACTATCAAACTCTGGAGTTAAAGGAAGCTAATGCGGTTTTTATCCTTTCTTGACATAGGCTTGCTTTTCAAAAATAGGGATTTCACATGCGCCAGACAAATTAGTTTGTTGTTTGAAAAGAGCACATGGTTAAACTATTCTAACCTGTCATTTGGAAAGAACATGATCTTCCACGTGGTAATGAAGGTGAAGTTTGTGTACAGCAGTTTGTTTTCAGTCATTCTTTGAGGAGCTGTAGGAAGTCAGAGAAACCTAAAGTATTCCTTCCCAGAAAGACGCCTGTCAGAGCACTTTTAATTAATCCAATTTTAGTGATTGGTTAATCAGTTCTGCCTTAAATAAGTATATATAAATTATGTTCTCCAAAAACGTAAATTGTACAGTCGTGTGTGCATCCTGGAAAGAGCCCAGTAGATGGCAGTGTTTGAGGCTAAGGCTTATTTCATGCTTCTTTAGGTCATGTGTTGACTTCAGTAACGCATCCAACTTTACCTCGCAGGGGTTAACATTGGTGCACTGGACTGTGCTGTATTTGTGATCAAAGTAAGCTTTCCTGGTGCCCATTTCACTTGGTCCAGCCGTCCAGTCTGGAGAAGACAGGCCCACCATTAAGCTATTCGGTTTTTTACTGCTAAGAGATTCGGATTTGCAAATGAGGCTAAACGTTTCACCATCTTTTTCTTCTGTATTGATCTGAATATACAAATCTTCCTGAAATTTTGCCCTGAAGGTCTGTGAACTCTACAGCAAGCCACTTTTGCCCTAATTAACACGTAATCTTACAGTTCCATTGTCTATGGTAGATGATAGATGTTTGCTCTTGGGGTGTGTTACCTTTGGGATTTGTTAGAAATGTAGTTTATTTTCTTTAATACTTCCAGTGTGAGAGATGCCCTTTGCAAATACTTCAGTTGTAGAATTTTTTAGCGACATGCACTTCTTCTTGTACTTATTCCTCACATTTCTTCTATTACAATTAATATGTTCATCCGGTCTACTAAGAAGATATACTCCTCTTTTTGTGTTTTCCTTTTCTTTTTTTAGTGCCCAGTATTAATATCTCTATAAGCTTTCCTGAAGTCATTTAAAAAAAATGGCCATTAGGCAAAAGGCTTAAAATAATTGTATGTTTTTGCCCACTCTGTTCCAGATCAAGTGCACCACTTCATCCACTTCTGAGTCTGTTGGTCGTAGGTTATTCTAGTAGAGAGGGAGTTCCTTAATTCCTTTTGGGTGCATTTATCTCAATTCTCCTTCTGTGCCATCCATTCCATTCCATGTTGCAACTGTGCAACCATGAAATATAGCTCAAGGTTTGAAAAAGTCTCCCCCCATACTGTAGCATTTTGATTCTTCTCTTCTTGTGCTGATTGCACCCAACACTAGACTACTTGGGTGTCCATATAGGCTTTTAAAAATATAGTGCCCAAACAGATACAAGAAAAATACAGTTGAAAAAGTAAAGTAGCTAAGGAACAACAACTTTATCAAATCCATACAGACCATCTGAGATAGTTGTAGCATAAACCAGAGGTTTTAAGTGCCTGCCCTCTTTATCCCCTGTATTTAAACACACTGGATGCCCACTGTGTAGAGTGAGCTATTTTCTCCATCTAAGCTTTCCACGTAAAATAAGTTAGATTGGTCCAATTTGATCTATAAGCTGGATACAATCCCAAATCTGCCTCACTCTTCTAGGGGGGTACTCGCCAGTGGGGCTCTGGTACAGGAAATGCTTCTGCATAGTTATTACCTTCTGTTTCTGTTCCCTTTGAGATCCTCAAACTTGTTTTACAGAATTCATTCTGGTAGTTTAAAAGCCAGTACCAATAAAATTGGTTTACTATGGGCATTCCTCCCTTTTTTGTGTCTACTCCATCCATTCCTCCTATACATCCCTCCCTAATCTGGCACAAGATCATATACAGTTATAGAACTATCTGATATGCTTAGAATAAGAAGCCCCATTGTAATATTTTCCAGTACTATAAAAAGGAAGATCTAGAGTAGGCCAAAACGCTTTTTTACTTTTAAGAACAATATTATCAAGTCATAGGACAGAATTTTAATTGTTTAAATATGCAGGAGAATTCACAAATCTTTCTGTCATGTACACCAGAATAAATCTATATTTATCACGATACATGAGCCATATTAATATCAGTGGTCTTCTTAGAAAAGACTTGGGAGACTCTTACACTGTCATCTGCATGGTCCATTTCAGTAATGGAAACAGTGCTAGCCATTAATAGTCATCATTTTGTTTCTGGAGTCATATTACCTCATTCCATGTTGTACAATGCCAGATAAGGGCGTTTCTTCACCTTAGGTCAACTTACGTTTCGTATGCGCTCAAGAAGTTGCTTGAGTAGGATAGGAAATGTTTGAGTCCTTGATAATGCTTACATCCATACTAGCCACATCAGTAGCCAAGTATAGCCATCGCATGTATGACAGTCGTAGAACATAAGAGGATCTATCCAGAAAACAAGAAGCCGGACGATCAGCTGTGCGGGTGTCTCTGTGGTGTGCTATCCTGAATTCCCAATTCAGCTGAGATCTAGGTTTTGGCTACAAAAGAGGAGTGACTGATTGTCAATTACTGTCATCCCTACAGCAGCACGTTTTTCACGTTGCTCTATGTAGACCTGCCTCTACAGTTATAGGTCAATAATGCATCTGTGTCACTTTTTGAGCAAGAAACATTCAGTGAGCCTTTCTGCCTGTCTCCTTCATTGTGCACACTTTGTAAGGATGATGAATGTTAAATGTAAATTGGCATTTTCTTTGACTTCTGCACTGTTGACATCGCTTGAAGATTCGATTTGTTTCTATAATCACAAATATTTGCGTAGTTGTGTAGGTGGGTCACATGTCAATTTCAATGATCCTTCCAAAACAGTCTTGCCCAAATAACTTGTTTGCACAGTGTGATTATTCAATGTAGAACATTTAACTCAGAGGGTCACAGCTTTTAATGGCATATGCTTTTGAAGTTAACTGGCATCACTGAGGGATAAACTGTGCATCTTGTATTTGAAGTTCTTAATTTGTACTATTTTTTCTTTCATTTAGTGTCTTAATATTGAAAATGATAACCTGGCTGATGTCGACATATTCCCAATTGAAGAGACCAAGCCACCAGAGACTGACGAGAACTATTCATTCTACAATCCCATAGGCTTGGTTGGGAAAGAAATTGTTGACTCTGACCCTGTTTTTCAAACAAATTTTGTGGGCTCATTCACCAGCACCATGTCAGTAGAAGAGGTGACTTATTTGAAAAGTGAACCACTGAACCTCTGTGACGAGGTGTACACCCCTTTCATGGAAGCAGAAGCAAGTGGGAGCATGTCAACCCCAAACAGTAACAATTTGCTCACTGAATTTATGAATGAACCTGTTGACATTTCAGACTTTTCTTTGTGTAAAGCCTTCAATGGGGAGAAGCCAACAGACACACCATCATTTAATGATTCAGATTCAGGCATTTCAGTGAATGAAAGTCCAAACAGAGCTTCTCCAGGGCCTTCTAGCGGTTCATCTCTGTATGGGGATGCCCCTTACAACTACACTGATTCTGAAATGGAAGATATGGACAGTGCTCCACCAAGCGTGGTGCAAAATAACTCTGAAATGCACCCATTACTAATTGTAGAAGATTCAGCCTATCCATCATCCCCATCTCAGATGGTAAAGAAGCAGCTTTTGGATGCAAAGTTAAAAAACTCACCAAAAAAAGAAGTTCCAGCTAGTCCTGGCCCGAACAGATCTCCATTTACAAAAGACAAATATACAAGTCGCTTGGAAGCTCGTTTTACAAGAGATTCTGAACGAGCAAGAGCTCTGCAGATACCTTTTTCTGTAGACAATATAATCAACCTTCCAGTCGATGACTTCAATGATCTTATGTCTAAACACCAACTAAATGATGCCCAGCTTGCTCTCATACGCGACATACGCAGAAGAGGCAAAAATAAAGTTGCAGCTCAAAACTGTCGAAAACGGAAACTGGAAAACATTGTCGAGCTGGAGCAAGATTTGGATGAATTAAAAGATGAGAAAGATAAATTGCTTGCTGAAAAAGGAGAGTACCGCAAGAACTTTCAACTTCTGAAAGAGCAGCTGAGTGCCTTATATATTGAGGTCTTCAGCCAACTTCGCGATGAGGATGGAAATCCTTACTCTCCTGCGGAGTACTCCTTGCAACAAACAAAAGACGGCAATGTATTTCTTGTCCCCAAAACCAGGAAAACCGAAAATAATAGAGACTGATTTTTGTCCTTTTGGTGCTTTTGAGGTGTTAGGAAGCTGAAAGAGATTGTAAGGGGTAAAATTGTTAAGCAGAGTGAATGAGTATGTCGAAGGGATTAATTTTTCAGACCAAGTGCTTTGTAGTGCTGCACCAGTAGATTTTACTGTGCTGTCAATTGCTGAATAACGCATTTATAGAAGATTCTATGCAACACAAGAAATAACAAGGTTAACAGGTGTATGATAAATACTGAAGTAAACCTACAAATGCAATAAAGTAGTGTGCTATGTATGTATGCAAATTCTGTAATCTTTTATATCCGTTAAAAAACAGTACTTAAAGGACCATTTTGGTTAGTTGCCGTAAAAGTGTAAATAGCGCAATGCATCTTATTTATATACATTTCCTATCTTTTCTTATATTCAAAGATTTATTAAAGAAAGTTGATCTTTAGAAAGCTTTAGCATCATTTCTTGCAAGATATTGTATGTAGAATGTTTCATTTTATATATGTAAAATTGAAAAAAATGTTTACTTTGTTTTAGTACAAACAGTGGTGCAAATAAAGGAGAAAAGACATTTTTGCCCCATTCATTTATTACATTGTTCGGTTCTAGTACGCATATTCTCATAACATGCACAAAAATGCACTGCTATTGTGTTTATTGTTAACTGCTGCTTAACTGTTGTACTAATGTTCCTACTTGACTACAAATTAATCCAGAAATATTTGCCAGTAGACAGGAGCCTCCTACTTTTGCCAGCTTAGATGAAGAGGGAGTGAATTGTATTGACAGATTTAGAAGAGTATGTAAAATCCGCAGTAGATGGGTCATTTCACAAGTGGTGCGGCTTAATAAAGTTGTTCGGCAATGTAGCCATGGTTTAATTTTAGTATTGTCTGAGGCAGAGCTCATGCCAAAGTAGCTAAATTTTGTATAGTGGTTTCAAGCTTCTTTAGCAGCCTACTAGATAGGAGTATGGCAGGAGAGAATGATAAAATGTCTTGTGCATGGCATAGTGTTAAGTGGATCAACGTTAGCCACTTAGGAGAGTGGATTTGTTGCTCATGTCATGTGTGGGATTTCGAGTTTTGAAACCTTAACACCTCTACGGAATTTAGCTCGTCACTTGCCCACTGGTGTGCCTTAAGCTGCCCTAGTAGAGGAAGTGGTAGTGCAGACTTTGTGCATACTCAGTCCTTCATCCATCTGAAGAGGCCCTGTGGTATCCTTCTTTAGTGAGCTAGGATAGAATGTAGACCTGTATAGCTTAGAGTGCATAGTTAGAATGTAGGGCTGAGGTGGATTAATGCTGGTCCGTTACTTCCCGGTAGCTGTTGTGGATGAGACGTTTGTCATGTAGAGCTGTATCTTGATAAAGTGCCTGTTCTACCCTATGCTTGAGTACCTGCTTCTCCATATTGGCGACGATCGTGGGGGCCTCACCCAGCCCTGAAGTTGAAGATTTCCCATCTCTGCGCTGGAGAAAGGGGTGTGAAATGGAGAACTGCTGGCTCCTACAGTGTCTACACGTGTGGAAGAAACATCCCAACACTTACCTACTACACTAGTAACCTCATTGTGTGTTCCAGAACTTGAAGGTACTGTGCTTTACTGTTCTATTTGAGGTCATACCCGTTCCCTGTGGGAGCTGCGGTTTTCCTACCCACTCTCGTGCTCAAGCGCCTCCGTCACTTGAGGGTTGACAGTGGAGCGCTGACGGAGTGCCGACACGTCATCATGTGCGTGCATCCCGTCATTCTTTGTTGTTAGTTGCTGGGGGCAACATGTGTAAGCCTCTTCATGACGGACACTTCGCGAAGCGCAAATACATCATCATGAGCTCTTTTGTTTGTTGCGGGGCAATGAGGGTGATCCCGTACAGAGCCTTCACGACGCTTCATGTGCTATCGCTGTTTCCTCATGCAGTTTGTAAAGAGCTTCACTTGAGGAAAGCAGGTATTCCTAAATTAAGCCACACGTGTATATAGGTGATTGTACGATGATATGCACACACTTGCTGCATATCCTCTCACACAGTTTCGTAGCTAAGTTTTGTGCCTCCAAAGGCATCCGCCATCCATTTTCCCTTCAACAAACATAAAGGCTGCTCTTTCGGAATTAAACCTCCATTTTCCATACGGTGATAGTCACACCTTTACTGCATGTCTTTCATGTGGTTTAGCGGCGATATGCACACCATTTCAGCAAATCATTTTGTTCATATCAGTGAATTGTGGTGAACGTTGATGATATCGCGGGTTCTGAACATTTTATTTCCTTAAAGAAATCCTAGTTAGTGTACACGTATTTATGCCTTTTGCCTTGAAGGTGGGATCGTTTAATGATTTGTTTTCACGTGGATATCGAGTTTTAACCACACACCAGAGTGATGGTTTGTGTATAGTCTCGAGTGTAGAAGTCCTACACCGGTGTTCTGTTATTTAGGTCCTGGGCTTTTCTCCTGGTATTTAATGACTGTTTTGTTTGTAAGGATGCAGAACATTAATTCTCAACCTTTCTTTTTGTCTAATCCTGGGGAACCACCCATTAGGTGGGCTAAGTGGAAGAAAGTTATTTTGCATTACGCATATATATGTGGTGTCTCACTAAGTGCTGAGAGGAAGACCTCTTTATTGCTGAATTGTTTGGGACCTGAAGGACAAGAAGGCTTCAAACATTTACCGGACCTAAGTGGTGGAGATACTGACAATCTTAATGAGTTTGGCATGTTTGGCTAAGTTATTATTCGATAGATGTATGCAAAAGGCACAGGAATCGGTTGAATCTTATGTCACAGACTTGTGTAAGTTGGGTGCTACTTGCAAGTTTGAGGCTTGTTGGAAGAGTGAATACGCAATCAGTTTATGTTGGGTTGCAACATAGAAAGAATTAAAGATGACCTGTGGCAAAAAGACGACCCCAAATTAGATTATGTTCTGCTGGTGGCCAAATGTATTGAAGACTCTTGTCTGTGTTGAGGTGCTGAAGAAAGAAAATGGTGTACGTTGCTCTGAGAAGGTGCAAGCTATAGCTGGGACCTCTACAAAGACATTAGGCAATTCCTGTAATAAAACGGGCAATTCCTATTCCGTTGACAACATGAACATGGTTAGAAGGAATTTCTTTTGATGTGGAAGTAGTGGGTACCTGGCTCACAAAAAATGTTGTCCTGCCTTCTTGGTTGTGTCGCAGTTGTGGCAAGACAGGACCCTTTGCTAAGTACTGCAAATCATACCAAAAACACCAAACGTGTGAAGGAGGTGGGATTTGATGAGAGTAATGACTGTGACTGTGAGTATGATGAATTGCATTGTGGTGAGGTGGTACTTCACAAAAACAAAGACCCCATTGATAGTGTGTTGGTCAATGGCCAGCCTGTCAGTATGGTTGATTTGTGTGCCAAGATCTCGCTGGTAACGAATACATTTTATCGAGAGATACTTAAAGGAGAAGTTCAGTTATTGAGGGCAGACATTAGAACCCTAGCTTTTGGCGGTCAGATAATAAAGCTGTTAGGATATTCCTGGGTTGATCTGGAGTAAAAATGCCGTTTGACCGCTGGGAAGTTTTATGTCTCGTGTAAAGGAGATAGTATCATAAGCTCGGTTTACCAAGGTGTTCTGGAAGTTTTGTTAGTGGTGAACCCAGCATTATTGTGAAGGAAAGGCCTTCCATGCAGAAGACTAAATCTGAGGTGGAATTTAACAAATTGGGGAGCGAGAATAAAGTCATGAACACATGTTGGCGCAGAGAGTTTGAAGATGTATTTAGTGAAAAATGAGGTTGCCTCAGTGAATACCCCCATAAGATCATTCTCAATGATGGGGGCGTACCAGTGTCCTGCAGGGAACGGGGTGTGCCTTTGACTTTGTGTGACTCTGTTTTCTGAGCTTAACAAGTTGAGGAGTAAGGGGATCATTGTTGAAACAGAAACGACTGAGTATCTTGCACCAGTTGTTCTTGTGTGCAAAGCTTCTGGGGAAATAAGACTCTGTGTGGATCGCAGGGGTCTTAATAAGAACATGGTTGCAGATAAGTATCTGCTCTATAACATTGCGGAAATGCTTGCATTTCTTGATGGCACTGTGGCTTTTCCAATCCTAGACCTCAGGGAAGAGTATCATCAAATTAAATTAGATGACGCCTCTACGAATCAGACTTCTTTTATTATTCCATTTGGTATGTTCAAATTCACGAAGTTACCTTATGGGTTAAACTCTGCTGCCTCCGTGTTTCAGAGGGTCATGGAAGATGTCTTGGGTGGTGTTTCCGGGGTGAAGATTTACAGAGGCAACGATTTAGTGTTTGGTGCTACGCAAGAAGATCATTATGACAGAGTCAAGCAGGGTTGGGGTAGGTTTAAAAAGAAGGGTCTTACATTGAGGGAGAATAAATACAGGTTTAAGCTTGCCAAGAATAAATATCTTGGTCACAAACTTACCAAGAATGTCATCAGACCTAAGAATCAATTGATGAAAACCATTGAGGGACTTCACACTCCTAATTGCAGAGATGGCGTCATCACTTTTTAAGGTATGGCCGAATGCTATATAAAATTTGTACCTAGGTTTGCTAGTTGCACGTACACCAAGAAGAGTGTCCAGTTCTCTTGGTGTCCACGTTGTGATTATGAATTCCAAGATGTCAGAAATGCACTGTGCAATGCTCCCTCTTTGCAAAGCTTCGACACTGGGAGACAATCTATCCTAGTTACAGATGCCAGTGCCAAGGGATTGGGTGCAGTCTTCAAACAAGTTAACGAGGAGAGACGGGAAATTAAAATGTTTCTGTCCAAGGCAGACTGTTTGTCACGGTTTGTTACTATATAGACAAATAGTGAACGAGATTCAAAGGAAGACCTGTGGGACTTGGAGGACATTAGCATTTGTGAAATCACTGAAGGGGTGATTAGTGAAGATACTTGGAAAGTTTTGCTAGCGGAAGATATGGTGTTAGAGGGAATCTTGACGCAAATTTTTGGTGGTTGGTCCCATAAGAATGTCGTGGATGATGAAGTCCGGAAATATTGGAATGTGCGTGATGAACTTTCTGTCAAGGATGGTCTTCTCTGGCAAGGCAGGAGATTGGTACCTCTAAGGCAGGTCTGGGGAAAATTTCCAGTTTGGACATCAAGGGCACCAGGTGATTTCCCAAACGAAGGAGAGAATTGGGTTTTACTTCTGGTGGCCTGGGATTGACATGCATGTCAAGAGAGCAGTACAAGTTTGGAGTCTGTTTCCAGCGACAAGGTATTTAAGACCAGGGTTCAGCTCATGATTTTGAGAGAGAAACCAGTAAACGCCTGGCAGGAGGTAGCTCTGGATATATTAGAAACTGTAAGAATGGACAGTATTGTGTTCTAGTCTTAATTTACATGTATTCAATGTGGTCGGAGATTTCTGTCACTCAAAAGTGTAGAAACGCAGACATTTATTGAATTCCTTAGTGCTCAGTTTAATAAGGAAGGTTTATCAGAATGCATTTTGACAGACAATGGTGTTCAGTTGGAAGTATTTCTGTCTGGACACGGTATCAGACATGAAGTATTCTCTCCATTGTCCCGGGACTAACAGGATGGTGGAGAGGTTTAACATAGTTCTGAAGGAGTCCATGAAAATAATTAAAGCTCTGAACAGGGACTGGAGGTCTAGAAATTGTGGAACGGGTGAACCTGTACTGACTCACTTCTCATTCATTCAGTAATAAGATGCCTTTTGAGTTGGTCAGGGGTCGGGAGTCGATCACTATGATGTATCCCAGGTGGAAGTTCAATTTTGATGTGAGACATGCTGTCTCCAACAAAGGTAAAGGTATGGGGAGGTGAGGGTGAGGCTTCCCCAAAAAGGGAGCTCTTCCAAGTTTTCTGCACCTTTCAAAGTGTTCAAATTAGTTCACAATGCTGTCAAATTAAGTGATAATTGCTTCTGGAATTTGAGGAGAGTGGCAGTTGTATCTAATGGTACCAAAAGTCTTGATGGTATTGTGTGTGGGAAACATGTCACCTCTGATTTGAGAAGAAGTGTGTGTGCCATGTTGCCTTCTAAACATATGAAAGACTTTGTTTGAAACTTCTTTATGTTGGTGTGCACCCATTACCTTTACTATCAAATTGTAACAGAAATGTTTATATGCTTATATTTAATTGTGAAGTTTAATAGGGGGAAGGTGTGTGGTATCCTACCTTAGTGAGATTGGGTAGAATGTAGAACTGTATAACTTGGACTGTATAGTAGGGGTGAGGTGGAAAAATGCTTGTCAGTTACTTCCTGACAGCTGTTGAGTACCTGCTTCTTCATAGGCCCCCAACTGAACTGTCAAGTTTATGCCATTTTGGGATGTTCTCTTTTTGGTAAAGGACCCAAAATGTAGGCAGTACAACCTAAAAAGAAGTTTTGATTACATATGGTAGGTATGGGTGGAGAGGTGATGAAGAGTGAAACCCTTTAGCGTATGTGTACAAAATAACGATGGGAAAACCAAAGCACAAGTGAGGAAATGACTGAAAGGGGCACATCTGCAAGGATCTATGTCATTCCATCTAGTAGATTTCAGGTATTCACTATTTCAGAGAAATCTTTTCAATGAAAACCTTTTACAAAGCCAGATAAGACAGATTTTCCTTAGGCTTGCAAGGGAATTGACATTTCAGTGAAAACTAATTGGATAATTATTTCTTTATTATTGAATCCGGGAATTCTCCCAGTGAATTTAATCCACTAGGTATGTGAATAATTATAGCATACCGTATTTTTAAATGGTTTTAATCAGGACAACCTCCTCACACCCCCTTGTTTTAATGTTTCAGGTGTTTCAGTTAAGATCACCTTCCAGTCAGGTTGCCCCCTATTTGGTCCTGATGAAGACCCGCAAGGCCAAGGCTTAAAATCCCCCAAGGCCATCAAGACGGGTCGAAACGTCGCCGCCCACCCTTTACTACCTGGGACACATTTACAGTCTTTCGTGCAAGACCATCAATGGGGTCATTTTTTGAATTATACTAATTTTGTATCCAATGAATGTGACCAGGTTACTTGGATTCTGGACGGTGAATTACAACCGATCCACACTGTCTGAAATTGATTAAATACTCTTACTACTATGTATCTTTCATTCCTTGTCCTATTCACGCACTTTTCAATCACTTTCCTTTGATGCACGTCTCTCCTTGGAGCAACCTCGTTCTGTCCTATGAATATTGCAAAAAAATTGCCAAAAATAAACGTATGTATACCAGCTCACAGTGTTTTGGATGTTGTCCTCTGTTGGATTGAATTACTTATTGAATATTGCGAGCCTTTGTTCTTAAAGAAAATTCCGTTTAGGCTCAGGATTAGCTAAATAATTGACTAAGCGAAATATATGTCTCAGATTTATTAATCATTGGTTAAGGACCACTGTTTTTGGTATCATTAATCCACCCAGGTCCTTTTCCTTGGGTTACCCCATTTTTGTAATGGCTGCTTAAACGTAGCGGCCATATGCTTGCAATAAAAAATGTAATAAAAAAAATAACCATTGCGTATAATTTGAATAGAACAGTATGGATGCTTTTTAGCAGGCAGGTTTACTTAGCACAGTTTTAGAAACCAATGTTAGTTGTAATGCATATCACAGAACAATATGACTCCTATTGGCACAACTAAAAGGCACTATTGGCTTTTGAATATGGTAAACTCGAGCTGTAGTTTAAACAAACAGACTTAAAAAGAACAAATTATGGAAATAAATAAATTGGCAAAGTGAAGTATTGGCCCACTGTCCATGGCACTAAAGATAACTTCTTTTTAGGTGTGCACTTGTGCTAAGGAAACAATACTGTTAGTCAAAGTGCAAGACCGCTAACGACTGAAGTCGCTACCTGTGGAAGCAAAATATAAATGACAGTTGACAAGACAAACCGATGAAGAGGGCTAACCGAAAGCTCCTCAATATAGGTATGTATTTTTAATTATGATTTAGTTTTGGTATTATCAGGCTGATAATACATCTACAGGTGCCTCCAAGCCATACCTAAGAATGTAAAACATGTATTTGCCCACCGGGTGTACACCACAATGGTTGTTTCCTGATATAGCTTTAATTGTGACCACAGTGATAGTATAATACACAATATACTATAACATTTGTAGCAATAACTTCATGTGTTGTCCAGAATCAGTAGATTAGATCTAAGTACACCCAGAGCACGTCAAAGACTTTCAAAGGTCTGTTAATGGGAGCAGGTCCATTTATTTTTGAAAGTTCAATGATCCAGTTTTGCTTGCATTTTGTACATTGGAAGACAGCAGACATGTGTTACGCTTTAGACTACTTTTTCAAGGCTGTAAGTTCAACAGACACGTATATAAGTAACTTTATCCAATGGAAACTGTGCACCAAGTGCCACCTACATGCCTGTATGCTGAGACGGTTCTATTGTGGGAGACACTGTGTTGCCAACTAGGACCAGTATGTTAAGAGACAATAGCTACGGTTGAAACACCAAAATCAGGCCAAGGTGAAATGTAGTAATCACCAAAAGTGGTTTCCTGAGTGAGAAACTCCACTCAAGTAAAATCCTAAATGCTAGTGATAAAAAGTAGGGTAGAGAGTCAGAAAATAATACACCAAAATAGTGTTCGAAATGGTAATTTGAAACGTGCAAAGGAATAACAATAAGTAAGTGATGGTGTGGTAATGAATAGTGCTCAGTTCCCAGTCGTGTGTCCTATGTAGTAAAAATGCTAAAATGTCAATGAAATACCTGAATAACCTACAAGTAACTGAAAGTCAAAATAATTCTCAAGGGTCCGGGAAATAGACCAGAGCCTTGAAAGGAAAGGCGAATATAAATTAGTATAATGGCACTATGTATTCAATAAGTATACAACTTTTACAACTATACATGGATTAAAGCATTATACTTGGAAGTCGCGTAACTGAAAGTGAAGATACATTTGTCAAACTTCATATTATAGAAGGATGACCTTGATAAGCCCGTATTGTCTCCACCATGAATACTGGTGAAAGGAGGGAGAGTGGGGGGGAATAGAAGAAATGCCAGTCAGAATTTAATTTATATAATTAGCAAGTAATAAATAGCAAGCCTAGTCAGACCGTAATTGTTCAAGTTTTTGCCAAAACGTGTGTATCCTGAGGCGTGTACATCCTCACTGACACCGTATACAATTTAAAACGCAGGTAGCAGAGATTGAAGACAGGTCCGAAACTAATTGTACGTTCAGCCCAGTACAAAGCACCATTTTGTAGAGGACCTGGCTACTGTAGTTTCACAGTCCAAATCAAAATTTAATGAAAGCCCATCCTTGTAAAGTGGGTATTACGTCCTAGGTAACTGTGTTAACAAAAGGTCCAAACGTGTGTGAATAATAGTGAGGCACAACACCTGATTTTGTAAACTCAATTACTGTCCATCTAAATCGGCATCATATTGTCAACATCGTACGTAAAACAAATGATGGACTGGCAGGCGCAAGTGCGGGCCATCTGAAAAGTCTAACCAAGTAGCATCTCCTGGATAGGAGATGTACCCCTGTGCACAACTATGATGACCCAAAGCAAATGGGTAAAAATTTAAACACAAATAAATTGTCCTCAAGTTGAATCGATCTGTTCTTGTGTTGATGTTTATTTACATTCAAACGTGATATTCATTCATATCGACTGTCATGCCTGTTGAGGCAAGACTTCCAAGTACATTTCAATACATCAATCCCGATGCATTTCGGGCATCCCAGTGCCCTTTGTCAGGGGAAAACATCTGTAATAACAAATAACAGCACTTACATGAAGAATGCACCGCTGTTGGTGTGTCATGAAGTAAAAAACGTATATGACCTTATCTCCCAATATAGTAAAGCCACAAACATAAGTAGCTAGTGAACCAAGGATAAAAAACGAGTGGGAGTACACGATAAACAATGGTGCACAGATGAGCCCATGCGACACCTGTTGAAAACATGGGGGCCACAAACGATACAGTGGTTAGGTAAACAAGTGTGCTGAAAAACAAATGAGAGGTGAAGTGAAAAACGAACCGACTGTCTGTGACTCGCTGTTCTCGGTGGGCACCATTTTGTCCTCAGTCTCCCGGGGTCTTACTTTGTTTAATCCTGCTTGTCTCGCTATCTACGGAGCGGAACCCCTCCGGGTGTGCTTAGAACTGCTCTGGGACTCCGCGTGTTCCTGCTGCAGGAAGCAGCCGGCAGGCAGCTTCCCTCTCCTACGCAACGCAAGCCAATTACAACGCTGGTAGGCGCAGCAGGCGAGCACCCCAGCTGGGACATTTTCTCTGCATAGAGAACAAGCATTGGCATAGCCAATAGGTCTAGCGTTTGGGACCTTATAAGTGTTTAGCCAGGCAACAGTTGCATAACTAAATACTTATAAGGTCCCAAAAGCGAGACCTTTTGGCTATGCCGCACAGCCGCAAAAGTGAAAGTAATCGTGGTCAAGCGCGGCACGTGCGCCTGCACACATGCACTGTAGCTCTGGCCTGGTAGCACTTTTTGAAGCCCTCTCAATAAGTCTCGCCAGACCAGCGCATGCACTGGGTCAGGCGAGACCTAAAAAGGTTAACCGTATTTGATTATATTTATCAAAACGGGACATTCATTCATTCATGCATTCATTCAAAGTGCTGCGTTCTTGGATCACCAGGGTGGATGCAAAGAATTTATGACTATATTAAACTCTCCATTATCGCTACTGAATAGAGACTTCTCAGTGGAGTGTTTTCCTTCTGAATAGCCCTACAGGTAATTTCTGTGGCAGCCCCAAGAGGACCTAATAGAACTCTTGAACACTTTCACCCGTGAATTCAGGGTGCCCCTACTCACCATCCCCAGGAAGACACGGTTTTGATGAATCAGTGTCACACTATTTTATTGGGGCAAAACTGTGACAGTCTTCATTGTCTGTACCATGTCCATGGGCCTGCATTGAAAGGCTGTACATGTGGCTGAAGCATTCAGCGAACAGACTCAAGATATGTCATCTGAAGCTGGTCACTTTTTGCATTTATATTTCACGCGCACTTTACTGCACGAGCACCTTTGCACATTGCGCACAGAGCACCTTTTTCATGTTAAGTTTTTTCTCAAGTGAATTGAACTACTTTGAGACAATATAAGATTGTATGAGATCCAATGTTTGTGGTTGCGTATGTGTATATGTGTATTACCGCCTCAGTTGGGCAGGTGGGAAGATTGTTTGTTTACTGACTCCCTTGAATTCAGATACATTACACAAAAAGATCCATGTTTTAGGGAAAACGGGTTTACCCCATACTGCATTTTTAGTATTTGCAGATTTATATAGCGCAAACTCGACTCGAAGGTATTGGAGCGCTTTACATGAGCACCAGTTACGCTACACAAGGATACATTCATTTTTGGTAGGCACAGGGAGATTAAGTGATTTGCCCAGAATCACAGGTTGTTGAACCAATGCCGAGACTCGAACCAGACTCGCCAGTTCTAAAGCTGGCAGCTCTGGTTGTTACGCCACAACCTCGCTCCATTTGCATTGCGCATACAAGTTATTTATGGCAGCAAGCCATTGCTCCAGGCCGATCTAATTATTACCAAATGTTATGATAAAGGCAGTAGGTCTGATGTATTTGTTGTGAAAAGCATATGTTAAAGACACTAAGTTTTTAATGGTGTATTGTTAACACACCGCCCTAAAGCCGGACACAGGTATTTCATTACATTGACTCTCACAGGTTACCGTACTAGATAAACTCTTACGTGTTTGTTACCCTTTGTGCCAAACTCTGGGGGTAGGAAATGTTTGGTCCCTTCATGATGAGATCTATAGATTTCTGCCAAATGCAACTTTGTATATATTTGTACTGTTATGGCTGGCTGCTTGAAGCTATTACAACTGTATACAAAGTTGCATTTGGTGATTGGTTATAGTGCTACGCCAGTGATAAATCCTATAGGCCAGACTGGTTCTTTTAGGAAAAGTTATGTCCGAAGCCATAGACCTGAACTATTTGTTCTGGAAAGTTACGACAAAGGCCCTATGGCTGGCGTGTTAAAGCCAATAGGTTATTTTGGTGGAATGAGATTGCACTCATATTTTGTGCGCAGTACCATTCCAAGATGACCACCCACTGCTCTGTTTCTTTTTTTTTTTACTTTTTTCTTTTTTTTGTTCTTTAAAAATTATCTTGCATATGCGTGTTGACTCTGTGTGCTTGTTATTGTGGCCATGTGATTGGATTAATGCAAAAATAAGTCAGTGAGTGGGTAGACGGATGCACAAATGCAAGGATGAATGATACAGTGCATGCATGCTAAAATACGGAGCGCCTAAAGTCCAAGTGACTGGAGAGGTATTTCGCTTATGAGCCAGGCCCATTGGCATGGCCAGTGCTTGTTTATTACATATATTATTTATTTATAAAACCAAGCACTTTCTCACACTCCCTTGTAAACACATCCACTGGGTGTCACAAGTGCACACATCAGCTGCTCGTGAAACTGTTGTTTTGGCTCCGCCCTCAAACCCTGGCAACCATTCACCCGTTCAGCGTTACACCCAGGTGCCCCTGAGGCCAAGAAGGCGGGGCTGGCACGGTGCGGGCCGATAAGGAGCTGGGTGTGTCTGCCGGCCCAAGAGGGTGCCCTGTTTGTAGTGTAAACAGAGAGGCGCTTGAAGGAGCTGAGTGGAAATGTTTAAGCCAACTATCCGGGGATTCAAGGGGGAGGGGCGCGGTTAGTGCAGGGAGGGGGCGGGCGCGGTTAGAGCAGGGAAGGAGGGGGCCGAGGTTAGAGCAAGGAGTGGGGGGGCGCGGTTAGAGCAAGGAGTGCGGGGTGGATGAGGGGGACAGCTGAGACCTATTTTGTACAGGCTTAAATTGATGTTGTAATCTCCATTGTATTGTATGTTGTAGCAGAATTTATACAGCGCTTCAAACCCCTGACACAGCTAAAGCGCTTTACTTAGCGCTCTTTTGGAGTTGTGCTGTTGAAAAGATGTTTTATATAGTATGACGTGTGTGCTAGGTGTTAGCTGATGGTCGCGAGGTCTGAAGACATGAAGGAAAAAATTAGAATTTGGTGATATTCGAAATAATCCAAGGGATTTGACAGTATGTCAAAAAGTCCTGCGTTATAAATGTGATTTTTTTTCTTTCTCGCTTGCGGTTTAAAAATACGCACATTTCCCACGCCTAAAAATTGCGCATTTAACGAAAAGCGATCAAACTTCAATATAGTCTTGTGTCCGCTTGTACATGTATATTATTTAGGTGACCTGATGACTCCGTCTCGCCAGGTACACCCGCGTTGGGCTTTCCTTTAATAACCTCGTGCATTCTGGGAGTTGTAGTTTTCGTTCATTTCAACGAACCCAACCGTGCCAACACTGCTAACAAGACAAAACAGATTGAAAATGTGAGAATCTGTAAATGTAACTATCAAGCAGAGCAAGGCACACTGAAAATGTAAAGGCAGTGCAAGATACTGGGCACGGGCTACATTGGGAAAGAGTCGGAAAGGTGAACGAAAGGACTGACTGAGGAGTTTTATAATCTGAACAGGAAAACCCAGGCATTATATACAGGAAGGATAACACGAATATAGCAGCACTGAAGGATGGATTGCATAAGAAACTCTGAAGGCCCCAAACACATTATTTACATATGTTAGAAACTGAGGTGAAATTAAAGCATCCAACATATGATCCTCCGCAGATAGAGACAGGAAGACAGGCAAGCTTGCAGAGGTTTCCAGACACAGGAAGAACAATCCCGGCGGAGCGTGGCGCGCGCGCTTGGCGGGGGAGCGCATTCCAGGCGGGGGAGCGGACCCTTTGAAGTAGGATGCCAAACGGATTGCATGGCGGCACGATGCACGTGATTGTGCGCGTGCTCGCCATGCAATCCGCTTTTGGGAGCACTTTTGGGAGCCCCTTTACTAGAGTCTCGCTGTGCGATCGCTTACACGATAGCCAGCGAGACCTAAAAAGGGAGAGTGGGCGGTCCTGCTCGAGGGCAGGGGGCGAGTGGCTTACCCACTGTTGTGGGTACTGACTGGTTGGCTCCAGGGCTGACCAAACAGTCAGTACCCACAACAGTTGGCAAGCCACTCCTCCCCTGCCCTCGAGCAGGACCGGCCACCCACCCTCCCCCAACCAGGCACAGAGGCACTTCTGCTTTCTCGCAATGCGAGAAGGCAGAAACATAAATGGTAGTTTACAGTTTGTTTCTGCCTTCTCGCACCGCGTACCTTGAGTATAGAAACTCCCTTGCCCCAGCAACACAATAAGAAAAAGGCTCCAGTCCTTCCTCTGCCTTCAGGCCAAGGTCGGCACCGAGAAAAAGTTTTGGACGTCCCCGCACTTGGGCCCGGCGGCAAAACACAAGGAAAAGCCTTCCGGCTTGGGCTCGAGTCGGCCCAATGCCGGTGCAGAGTGGAAACCTTCGGCGTCGAAACCGAAGCATGTCGTGGTAACCATTCCATTACTACCCAACAGTAAATCTTCGGAGTCGAAAGGTTCGGGGCCGAAACTTTCAACGCCGAAAACGGTGACCAAAGAGAAAAATACTCCACCAAAAGAGCCTTGGTCCGACGTTCTGCCTTCGGATCCCAAACAAAAAGAACTGGTAATAAATCCAAACACTGGACATATTCATGCCAAATTTCCAGAGAAGAGGAAAATGGGCCTGCAGGAGGATTACCACATTTCTCTAAAGAGAAAAGATGTGGGTACTAACCCTTCTCCACCTTACATTCCACCTCCTTCGCCCACTGATTCAAATTCGCTCATCACACCCACAAATTCAACACCAACATATCACCTGACCCACAGGATGAAGGGGATGGGGATAGGCCACAGGATACTGACCCATGGGAAGACTATGACTCTGATCCGAACACCGACAATGATCCGGATCTATATCCTTCCAAACCCTCACAACCCGACGACAACATAGAATACATTGAGCTACTTAACAGGCCTGCTCATTATCATGGGGTGGAGCTACAGAAGGAGGCTCTAGAAGAGGATTTCTTATTCGAAACCCTAAGTTCTTCTCAGAGAGCTACTCACACACTACCAATGCTCAAAGGGATGCTTGAACATACAGATGAGATCTTTAAAGATCCTGTGAGGGCAAGAATTATTACACCCTGGGTGGAGAAAAAGTAAAAGCCAACACCTACTGACCCCACTTAAATCAAAGGTCAGCTGCCTTTAGATTCTCTTGTAGTTTCCAACACTCGCAAGAGAGTTAACTCACAGACTACAGTTGAGGCCCCTTCTCCTGATAAGGAGTCAAAATTAATTGATGCCTCGGGCAAAAGGGTAGCGTCGCAAGCGACCAATCATTGGTGCATTGCTAATGCGCAACCTTTGTTAGCTCGCTATGACAGGGCTCATTACGATGAGCTAGAGAAACAAATGTAGTTCCTGCCAGATGAACACAAATCAAAGGCTAATGACCTTATTCAGGAGGGTAAATTAATCACAATACCTCCATCAGGTGTGCCTTAGACGCAGCGGACACAGCAAACCGCGCAGTGAACACCAGCGTACTGCTACGCAGGCATGCTTGGTTGAGGATTTCAAAATTCAAACCGGAGGTCCAGGCCTCTATTCTCAACCAACCATTTGACGAAGAACACCTCTTCGGCCCAACAGTGGACACTTCGCTAGAAAAAATGAAGGACACTGCGGTCACTAAGTCCATGGGGGCTTTACAATTACCTTCAAATAGGGGATCCTTTTGTTGCTTCTTTTACAGGGATGGCTCCAAAAATATTTCCACAGAGTATCCCACCTCCTCTTACAAAGGCAACAACCAATCACCCTCATCAAGAGACTATTTTGGTGGTGGATTTAGAGGTAACAAGGGTAAGGAAAGAGGCAGAGGCAACACAACACGCACTTCCCCCACAAACAACAAACAGTGACTTCCTTCCGCTTCCCCCCAATCATTCCACTCCTGTCGGGGGACGTCTCTCCCAATTTCTACCTGTCTGGAATACAATCACCTCAGACAAATGGGTTCTATAAATTATCCAATATGGTTACTACCTGGAACTTACAGACACTCCCCCAAACATTCTTCCAAGATCACATGCAATGTCACAAGAACATCTCAACCTTCTCAAGCAAGATGTTCTCTCTCTGTTACAAATAGGAGCTATAGAACCAGTCCCATTACAATATCAAGGGGCCGGTGTATACTCCCTGTACTTCTTAATTCCCAAAAAGGACGGCTCTCTCAGGCCTATACTAGACCTCAGAGAATTAAATCTATACATTCAGTCGGACCACTTTCATATGGTGACACTCCAACAAGTGCTCCCGCTCCTTAAGCAAGGCGAATTTCTGTCCACTCTGGACTTAAAGGACACCTATTTCCATATACCAATACACCCCGCTCACCGCAAATACCTCAGGTTCATGGTAGCGGGCCAGCATTATCAATTCAAGGTGCTTCTATTCGGAGTAAACACCGCGCCCAGGGTTTTCACCAAATGCCTGGCTGTAGTCGCAGCTCAACTAAGAAGACAACACTTTCACGTCTTCCCATACTTAGACGACTGGCTCATGAAAGCCAGCTCGCAACAAAGCTGTCTGTATCACATTAACAAAACAGTGCAATTGCTCCACAATCTTGGATTCACAGTAAATCCGTCCAAGTCCCATCCCAAACAATCCAACACACAAGCGTATTTGGGAGCCACCATAAATACACAAAAGTCTCTGGCCTACCCCAATGCGACCAGAATCCGCAATATGCAGACTCTACTCTCTCAATTTTAGCCTCAACACTCATTGCCAGCTCGAGTGTTCATGCAGTTACTAGGGATGATGGCATCTTGCATCCTAATAGTCCCCTACGCAAGACTTCAAATGCGTCCCCTTCAGGAATGCTTAGCACGTGTGAAACCAGGATCAGGGTCTGTTATCAGATCTAGTGTTGGTGGACGGCCGCACCCATCGCTCTCTGCAGTGGTGGAATACACAAAACCTTTCAAAAAGGCGACCCTTCATTGACCCGGTTCCACAGATAGTGATAACAGCAGACGCATCGCTCGCTGGTTGGGGAGCTCATCTCCAAACGCACACAGTTGGCATGTGGAGCTTGCAGCAAAAACAGCTTCACATAAATCATCTGGAGTGGCTAGCGATTTTTCTAGCGTTCAAAGGATTTCAAGTTCTTCTAGTAGGCAAAGCTATCCTGATACGTACAGACAACATGACCGCAATATATTACATATAGAAACGGGGGACACACTCGCCAGCTGTCATAACTAGCACAGACCATCTGGAGGTGGGCTGTACGTCTCAAAATGTATCTACTGGGAGAGCACCTTCCAGGAGTAAACAATCAAATTGCAGATCTGCTCAGTCGTCAAAGACAACAGATCCATCAGTGGGAGCTACACGAGTTCTCCTCCCATTTTTTCGGATGTGGGGCTTCCCAGACATAGATCTGTTTGAAACACACCTAAGCGCAAAATGCCCAAGCTTCGCATCCAGGTATCCACACCCATTGTCCAGAGGCAATGCACTATGGATGAATTGGTCAGGGATATTTGCCTACACTTTTCCCCCTCTCCCACTCATTCCATCAGTGGTTCAGAAACTCAGACCCTGACACTAATCTTAGTTTCTCGCACATGGGCCTGTCAACCCTGGTTCATCACCCTGTTGGAGCTCTCAGTAGTTCCTCACCAAAAACTACATCTTACATCCAATCTCCTCATGCACAGCCATGGAGAGATAAGACATCCAGATCCCAGTCATCTCAACCTTGCGATCTGGCACCTGAAGTCTTAGAGTTTGGCTACCTCAATCGCTTGCCAGACTGCATGAACATTATCAAAGAGGCTAGATGTCCCACCACAAGAGCTTGCTATGCAGCAAAGTGGAAACTTGCATGATGCTTCAGTTCAAAACATTATATGCTATTTATTACATCTAACAGCGTTCAAACTTAGCGTACACTTCCATACGCTTACATCTTGCTGCAATAGCTGCTTACCTTCAAAATAGACAACATCTGCTTCTCTTCAGAGTGCCTGTCATTAAAGCATTTATGAAGGGAATTAAGAGTCATTCCCCCAGCACTTCCACCTGCTCCAGTGTGGAATGTCAACATTGTCCTTACCAGACTAAGGGGTCCACCTTTTGAGCCATTGCACAGATGTGAGCTGCAATTTCTCACTTGGAAAGTAGCTTTCCTCATAGCTATCACATCACTGAGAAGAGTGGGTGAGCTTCAGGCACTAACCATAGAAGAGCCATTTTTACAAGTACACCAAAACAAAGTGGTTCTTCGGACCAACCCTAAATTTCTACCAAAGATCATTACTGCCTTTCATATCAACCAATCTGTTGAGTTGCCTGTGTTCTTCCCTCAACCAGATTCTGTGGCAGAACGTGCTCGACACACCCTAGATAGAGGTGAAAAGAGCATTAATCCACTACATAGAAAAGACAAAACCTTTCCGTAACATGAAACAACTATTTGTGGGTTTTGCTCCACCACATAAAGGCAATGCCATATCAAAATCAGGTATTGCACGGTGGATATTCAAGTGCATTCAAACATGCTATGCAAAAGCAAAACGAACATTGACAATTCCCCCTAGAGCGCACTCCACACGCAAACTAGGGGCTTCTACTGCATTTTTAGGAAATATACCCATAGATGACATTTGCAACGCTGCAACATGGTCTACACCACACACATTCACAAAACAATATTGTGTAGATGTCTTCGCAAGACAGCAAGATAGTGTGGGCCAAGCAGTTTTACGTACACTATTTCAAACAACTGTAACAGCTAAAGGTAAGCCACAGCTTTGGGAGATCAATAGTATATATAGTCTATGCAAAGTATGTCAGCTACAGCTCACATGCCTCAAACTGAAAATGCTACTTACCCAGTATTCATCTGTTCTTGGCATGTAGAGCTGTAGATTCACATGCGCCCACCCGCCTTCCCGGGTACCTGTACCTGTTGCAGTGACATCTTACTTAGATACATATATACATGGACATCTCTTTCTACTACTCTTACTAACTCCATTATCACCCTCTGCGGGTAAACAATTTAGCAATGGAGTCGATGCCCATGCGCACTATCACTGAAAGGAGGAGTCACCTACCTCGTGACTGGAAAAGACTTCTTCGAAGAAAAACAAATTGCAAACATCCGGACCCAACACTAGATGGCAGGCTATGCAAAGCGTGTGAATCTACAGCTCTACACGCCAAGAACAGATGCATACTGGGTAAGTAGCATTTTCCTTTCTAGTTTTACTTTGTGTAAATCAGTCACTAATGAGCAGAAAATATGAGACAAGTGATCCCCTAGTATTTGGGGAATGTGTAGTCTGCCGTAACTGTGGTGCAGTGGAAAGTACATAATTTTATCAGATTTTTAAAATAAGGTTTGCACAGAAAATGGTGACTGGCCTCCTAGAAAAAGCCATGCCGTGCCCGTAACAGGCCCCCCTACATGCTCCAACTCCCAAAGGACGAGCCCAGCCTCACCACTCTCAAACTTCACGATCCACCACTGTGCTATATATTCTTTGGTTTTCTTTGATTAAAATCATTTATATCAGATCTACTCTTGATTCTATGCATATAAAAACATATTTATGGCCAGAATGAAAATTGGTGGGGAAAATAGTAACAAGAGTAGTACATTTTTCATATTTTTTGTTAGGAATGTTGTTGGGTGTGTAAATTCTTTGTGTTAGACTTTATGTATCCGATTCCTTTTTAGGTCTCGCCTACGCAGCGTGCAAGCTCTGTTTTGGAGTGACCTTTTGGAATCACTCTGGACTTTTTTGGAAACTCGTGCATGTTCTGCACTGTTTCCAGTGAGCACTCTTGCATGTACAGCGTTTACCTTGCAGGAGCGAGCAGCGGCGCCATCTGTTTGCAATTATCGCGCTCGTGCTTTGGAAACAGATGGCGCTGCTGCTCGCTCCCGCAAGGTAAGCGCTGTACATGTACATTTCCCTTTTGTGGTCTTGAGTTCACGTGCACCGCATGCGGGTCCTCTTTAATTAAGCTCTGAGCTGTTGAAGTCCTATCGTTCCGTTTTTATTTTCATTAATTGCTGTTACGCCTGTGCACACCAGATTCTGCATAATAGTATCATAAAGATATATACTCCAGGATTAAGTTAGTGAAAGAAGTATGCAGCGTGCTGCTTGCGTAGCTGTGCAACATGAGACAAAGGCCAACGTTGACTTGCGCCTCTGAGCCAGACCCCAGGGATTTCAGGTTTAGTAATCACACCCTGAACCCTCACTGACATAAAGGTCTAGGAAAAGCGTTCAAATCTAGAGGACCTGCTTAAATACTTCACAAGTCTGCATCTATGACAGACTAGCGCATTCCTTTGCCAGCTGCATTGCAGTCTGTACGCCAGCCGTGTGCAGGGCTGTAGTGTCTTCATACGCATGTCTCGTTTAGTGTGTATGCGGGTAATTTAGAGGAGGCATTATGCCACATTACCAAAGATACATACTTCAATCCTAACAGCGCACATATTACGCTCCCTGATGGCATGTACGTGAATTGGTGACACCCCTCCCGGGCGGTTATTTCTTTCCAGACATTTCGGTAAGGGGGCGGAGATGTAGTATGCCAAGCCAGTTTTTGAAAGCCCGGGTCCGCTGCTGGCACCTCTGTGTCGCAGGGAAGTGAGGCGGGGGTTCTTGCGTGCGAGTTAGTGCACGTCAGTGTGTACCTACGAGCCTGTTGGCTTTAATAATGCTTTTTGTCCGGCAGCATAGGTGTTCCATAATATTCCTCTCCCACTTACCATGTACGCGAGCCCCTACTTACTGCATCAGTACCCTCAATGTGAATCCGTGCTCTTGCTCATGAGCTCATCTACCTCTTCCCTCCCCTCCCCTAGTAAAGTACCTGAGCGCACTGCCCAGTTTTTCAATTGGATGTTATGTTGATACTCTAGATGTGTTAAAATGCACAGTTAGTCTGAATAATGCCAATTGTTTTGAGTGAGGATAGCTATGGGCATGAATACTTTATAGGGTTTATTCCTCGGGTATGACATCATGCATTTGAAGAATTTGTTAATTGTTTTTTGTATTCATTTTTTATCTGCACTAAAGATGCATTTTACAGTGAGGCCGTGAAACACATGTTGGCTATTTTGTGTTTTGTTCCAAGATCTTTATTTGGCAATTGCTTTATCTTGATGGATGCATCACCTTGACTGCACTCATGGATACATTTCTACCAACCGAAGTTGGATCTTGAACCAAGTTTATGAAATTATTATTATAATTATATTTTGATGTATTGTCTGATTTGTTGTAATTAAGACTTTTGATGTGATAATGATTTTCTTTATGGAAGATGTATGGTAATGTTCAAAGACATTTATAAAAGAAATACTGCAGTAAATTAGCAATTGGTGTAATGTATATGTTTGACTGTCATAGATTCTTATTTCATATGGCTCTCCACCGAATGTTATATTCATTGTCACAGTGTAAATCAGTATTCATAAGTTTGTGTTTGAAGGGAATAGTCAACTTGATGGATTTTGAGTCTTAAGCAGGACCATGGTTATTCGTTAGAATGCATTTTATTGTCCCTTACAGTTCCCCATGACTCAATTTTGACTTTAAAGTTAAAGTGTTATTTAAAAAACACATCACAATGCAGTAATAGTCCACAACCTAGTTCCCTGTGCAAGGTCTTGTTGGCTGTATGCTTGCATTTGACCCTGTACAGTGCTCCACTGCCTTTTTGCTAGGTTCGCACTGTACAAATATATCTAAATGGATGGGAGACTCCAGGCTCAAACTCAACGGAGAGAAATCCGAAATCATGCTTCTAGGCGACCCAAACAAACTCCCCAAAACCCTCGCCTGGCCAGCTAGCATGGGCACCCCCTGCCCCCCCACACCAAAACAAGAAATCAAAAGCCTAGGCTTCTGGCTAGACCAGGACCTCAGTTTCAGAGCCCAAGCGAGAAAGACAGCCGGCACCTGCTTTGGACTCATGCGAGCAGCTCGTAAGATCCTTCCGCTTATCTCCCCCCCAGTCTAGGAAAATTCTGATTCAGGGCCTCATCATATCAAGATTAGACTACGGAAACGCCCTATACCTAGGCGCACCTGTAGCTGTCATAAAAAAACTTCAGCACACCCAGAACGCTGCAGCAAGATTACTGACGGGAACGAAATCTAGATGCTCAGCCAAACCCTCCCTTAAGGTGCTTCACTGGCTTCCCATCCAAGAACGCATCTCCTTCAAAGCCTTGTGCATCTCCCATAAAATCTTACAAGGCAAAGGCCCACCAATATTGAGACCTCTCATCATGCCGCACAAATCTACCCGACAGCTCAGGTCAGTCACCCTGTTTCTGGCGAGCGTCCCCAGAATAAGGAAAGCTCGCACTGGCGGCCGCCGCTTTTCTTATAACGCTCCTAAGCTATGGAACAGCCTCCCCCTTAACATACGCAAAGAAAACAATTTACTATCATTCCGCAGACTGCTGAAAACCTAGTTGTTCCCCCAATAATCCATCCCCAGGAGTACTGTCAAGCTGTTACGTTAGCGCTGGGACGCCCGAGGGTAGCTATGCGCTCTAGAAATCCTTAATCAAATCAAATCACAAATACCACTTGCATACATACCATAAGCATACTGTTATGCGGTGTTGTTCGAGGCTGTCATCCACACCCCACCTTGTGGCACCATATAGTCCATCTGCTGGCATTGTAGCGCTCTGTTTAGTCTCAACCTGTTGGCGTTACTGCCAAGCTGAGGTCTACAGAAGCCTAATTTCTTATCATGTGTAATTTCCCTCGCGTCTATTCCTTTGCAGTGCTTTGAAACAGTGTTTTACAAAATAAGTGCTATAACAAGCAAACAACATACCATGAAACCGAGTGATACAAGTGAACATATCATCCATTCAGACATTTGGCTGGTCCTGCAACTTGAATACAGCAGTGGTGTGTACGCTACGATGTGTGAAGCACGGATTACAATTTTTTATTGTACAAATAAATATATTGTGTGAATGTTTTTGGAACCATACGGGGTGGAATGCAGAATATTAAACACAAACAAATACAGGCAGTCCCATTAGACGAAACATAACCAAACATCCATAGGGCTTCTTGTTGAACACCGACTGATCCCATAAACAATTACAAACTATCGCGCCATCAAAATCTCTTATGTATTGTTATTTTATTCCCACAAAGTGCTGTCAACTTTATGATCGCTCTCGCTTTGATAAGCATATTAATGCAGTCTTATTATGGACCAGCGTGTACATCAGACCTATAGAAAAGTTGTTCTCCATGACACGAAAGGCTAAGGACTACCAACCAATATAGTGTGCTACTTTCCTTCTCTGCTGCAACAGCAGGGACACAACCACTTCTGCTCTTTATTTGTGGTGTGCTGTGATCATGAACGAAGGCTCCAGTAGTCCGCTCTGGTGTTTTAGCCTGATGTGTTCATCTCAGAATGCCTTGGGAGCTGATCACACACCATCTCATTGTAGGTTTGAATGAGACTGGGGAATGTTAGGGGAACCGTAATAGGTTAAAGGGATGCAACATTTAGCAAACTTAAGTGTCCATTCTTTGGAAGAAGCCGAGAAGCCTGGCTGCATGGGGTGGGATGGGTGTTAAGCTGAGAAGTTGCAATGCAGTGGAATAGGGGGCGAAGCATGGGTAAAAAGATCACTTTCTGGCTGTGCTGCAGAAAAGTTACACAGACGTCCATATTAAGGAGGCTGCACATTCAAATGTGTATTTTACCTGTGATTAGGTGTTATTTAAGCAGGTTTAGTTCATGCCACATTATACGTGTTTCTGCATGCAAACTCCCTTACCTTCACATTTTCATAAGGGTGGAACTTTCTGAAGTAGTACCCTATGTTTTTATGCAATTCATACTTTGAGCTAATGTGCTTTTTGAGGACAGAGATAGCACCATGTATCACTGGTCCGGCAAAGTGCAGAACCCATATAAGCAAATTGTGCAACTATAGCTTTGTATATTTGCACTGCAGGTTTGCTCTCATAAAGAAAGAGTAAACTGTAATCAACAGGATTTTGAACCATGAAAGGAGACCAAAAAAACATTTGTTTCTACCAATGGCCAAGTAAGGCTGCCCTGGACCCTAGAGCAAGGATCCACTTCCTACCAACACACACTCCAGAGATGAGCACCCAAATATACCCATTACAGGGGTGCAGACTTCTCCTCGCAATGCCATGCTCAGGTGCCACTGCACCTGCTGCACGATTGATAGCTTTGCGCCTGTGTTTAACTGGGCACTACATAATTTGCAGAAAAGGGGAGCAGGTCGGAGGTGGCTCGGGGACAAGCTGCAGAGGGTTACACAACTCTTTCTGTGGAATTGGAAAAAGGCGAAGCTGTGCTTTTTGTTTTGAAAAGTGATGATGGGGTTGAGAGGAAGACTCCACGAAAGAAGTGATGTTTACAGGTAAGTTTATTCAAGATAAATAGAACCCACGACGGAGCTAGTCTTCTTCAAAGACCGGTCAGACTGTTGCAGTAACCATCAACTGAGTCTCTGACGAAGCCAGAAGCAAGAATGTGGAATGAACAGATATGAGCACGAGAACTGTGCTTGAAGACGACCACGTTCATACATGTGAATATGAAAGTAGAACGTAAACAAAACACATGGTATTATGTCGTATTTCCCCTTTTGTAAAGAATGGATACAGAAAAAAACTTACAAAAAATATTGAATTCAATGCAAATAAAAATCCTTAAACTTTCTAGGCGTGGCAGGAATGCGTTGAATACGATTAGAAGACACATGAGCAGACGATGACCCTGACTCGTCTCTCTGAGATGTAGAAACAACAGAATCATTTATACTAAAATCACGGTCACGAGTCTAACCCAACCTCTGTGTCAGCCTTGTCTTAACTATCATCAGATCGCAGACTGGACAGTCTTGTCAAAGAATCAGCAGATATGCAAACTTGACATGACTGAAGAAGATGTAACAATGGAAAGTGTAAGTTTGTTCTGATCGATTGCATCCGGGTAAACTGATTCGAGCCACCGAGAACTATCCAGACCCTCCCTTTGAATAGCAGATTTGCACGCCTTTTCATGTGATAATTGAACTAAACTCCTTTTGATCCACCAGCCTACGCCATGAATAGGGACAGCACCCTTTCACACAAACAATTTGAGAAGGAGACTTAAACTTATTGTTTTTTTCTAATAAGGACCCAATCTCCAATATCAAAATTAAGGTTCTTGACCTGCTATTTACTATCAAAATTAGGCATACTAACTTCCTGCTGTGACTGACACCCTAGCTGCTACACTTATCATATAATTGCAACTACATACAAATCATTTGATATTTCTTTAATCCAATCTGCGTCAAGTGTGGGGGAAAAAACACACAAAAACGCCGCTAAGGAGGGAAAAAAAACCTGAATGCAGAATGGAGCCGCCAGGAACAAGTACAGCAAAAGGACAACAACCCCACCAACAGCCATGATGACCAGCCAGAGTCCAAGAGGAAGAGGAAATGCAGTTCAGTCAGGAGGAGAAGGAGTTGCTGATTGTAGAGGTGACGGAGCATCATCACCAGCTCTTCGGCAGCTCCAAAGTATCATTTGGGGCCAAAAAGTCCACAGGGAACAAAGTGAACTGAATCGCAGCAGTCAAGAGGACAGTGCCGGACTGCAAGAAGCACTGGCACAATGCCAAGCACAAACCTAAGTAGAAATTGGCAACCAATCAACTGGCAGCATTGCAGACGTGGTAGTCCAGCGCCCCAGGAGGAGCTTGATCCCTTGAGGAGTCGGTTGTTGGAGTAGTGGGACAGGACAGTGATGACTATGGCCAATTACATCAGCAACACAAAGGATATTGGGGGGAGGCGTAATGTTGTCCAGTCACCTATGTCTCAGACTGTGTACAGATAAAAAGTTGCCACCTGGGTACTCTATGCGCAGGAATAACATCAATTGAAGACTCATGTGTTTAAGTCAAATATATGCATAGGGCAGAGTTGCAAATGTCACAGCTGGGCTATACTAGCACACATTGTAAGAGCAGCCATGTGCATTATCAACAAGATACTGCACTTTCCTGTAGTAAATGCATGAGCAGGGGCACACATAGCAGATGTACACCAATGTAGGACTCCCTGCACCATAGTTCAGTAGGCACTTGTATAAGTCCTACACAGCTGATTGTGCACCATCAGAAAGGAAAGCATAGGGATATGTTCTACACACAGCGCAACCCTGCACTTTCCTATTCACACAGGGCCAGCAAAATGCTTTCTTGTGCTGTACAGCACTATAACACATGTCTATGAATGATGGCTGTCCATCACACCTGGCCAATGAACATCAATCAAGGTTGGTAATTCATAGCATTCAAATGGTATCTCACTGGATAAACCACACCTAAGGGATGGGGATATGCAGGCTATGGCCAGTACTTACACATGGGGATATGAACATTGTCACTTCCAAACTCATCTAGAGCGAACTACATGGCACACAGCTGTCATGCCATGCATGTGCTCTATCCACCTGAACACCACTCCTAAACACAGAAATGTCTGTGTCTGGGTGTGGGGATGAATGCAACCTACGTACACCAGTGGAACATGGACCATAATTATAGTGAAAAGGTGCAGGGCATGAATGCATACATATTGGTTGTGCCAACATGCATCCTTTCACAAATGCATGGAAGGGCCGTATACACTGGAGTATGTTCCATCCCTGTGCTCACCCTTGCGCTGCCGCAAAAAGTTAGCTGTGCACCAATGCAGGCACCCTTGCACCATGGCTCAAGATTGTCTGTGTTGATGTTTTCCTGTCTTCATCATTGGCAGCGCAGGGGAAAACACAAGGGGAGCACACTCCTTCTGATTATGGTGCTGTCCTGTGTATGTGCAATGATGTTGGGTTGCATAGCTAAAGTGCCTGATGCGCCATATTGTGTCAAAATATTGTGAAAAGGTTCATCTCTCCCTCTCCAAAAAACACTACCATTTGGGGTGCTGTATGACACGTAACACCCTGTAACAGCTTGCTGTGTCAGCTTGGAGATAGCCACACATCATGTAAGTGGTGTAGGCACTGGATAATTCACATATGATCATGGTCCCATCACTAGGTGGCAGGAAGTCTGCTGCCAGGACCTTCTTTGAAACGGCCAAAGGACACATACAAGTGTGTGGGACAAATCAATGAGATGTCTAGCACCCTGCAAATGACCAACTCAGCAGATGGTGATCTGGCATAAATGTCAGTGATTCCATTTTGACAACTATGATAGGCCCCATCCACTCAGAGTTGGCACACCGTGACACTGATCATAATGCAGAGCTCCTAACATGTAATATTAATAGACAGTGCTATCTGCCATCCACAGCATGGTGTAACTGGTGTCCTATATATCACAAGAGAACGGAAAGTATCATGTCATGCACTTTGTTTGTCAACTGCTTAAAAACATGTCAGCATGTAGCTGACAGCAACAATAGCATTTACCCTTTCAATTGCAGAGGATAAACCCTTACCTCCTGGCCAGCAACCTGTCCCAGACATCGCCGATGATGGTGATGATGACAACCTACCAACCATCAACCAGGACACCCTCCAAGAGCTCCTCTACTCCGTTGGGACACCATCTCCGGACCCAGGGAGGGTCAGCAACATTGTGGCATCTCCACATACCCCACCAAACAACCAGACTCAGAGGAACCACAGATCACCTTCCAACGGACTGTGATAGGAGTCCAGTGGGAGTTGGCAGATCAGGTGCGGTTGGGGATGGAGACCCTGGCAGCCACTCTAGAGGGTGTCCATGGGTGCCTCAGTCCCAATAGGGACAACTCTGCTGCCATCAGAGGCACCTACTCTCTGCTCCAGTAGTACCTGGCTGACATCGCTGGTGTCATGAGGCAAAAACATTCAAAACTGCCCTGCCAAAGTGGCACCTGCGATGTGGCCAAGAGCTGGGTGCGGTTCGAAATATCTCGGGGACTATGGAGCGGAAGCAGGACACTCACATGGCTGCCTACCACTGCGACATTGCTGCTGTGTTACAAAACCAGCAGATCCTCCTTGCTGCAGTGATGCTTCCTGTTTTGGCACAGATGAATGCTGCTGCAGACACTGCATCCTCATCTTCCGCCCCTAATTTGTCTGTGCCTCCCTCGCCTGCCACAACTACAAAACCTAGCTCACGGGAGACACCACACACACCAGACGAGGAAGATGTGGACGGTACATTTTTCCAAAGAAAAAGCCTGCAATAGAATTATTCTGTCATATATGTCCCGTTTCTACTTAGCCCTGCGCTCACCAACAAGTCTGGGAACAACTGCTTTCTCTGTCCTCGTTTTGACTTTGCCTGGTTTACCTTGGACATTTGAGGACTGCCAGTGAAGCCTATCCTCCCCAATGACACTGCAGTCATCCTCCTGACTGTTGCATTCCAAATCCTCAACATGTCCCATGACATGTTCTCTATAAGGACTGTGTCTGGACATCCACTGCCTTCTATCATCATTTGGGGTTGTCATCCTGTGACCTGTACCTGTGTGCCCATTCAAAAATTGCACATGTAAATAAATGCACCATAAATCACTAGCTCTGTGTTGTCTGTCACCATGAGTCTAGACAAGCGTGACCATTTGCTAATCAGTGTGGCCACTACATCAAGTACTGTTAAAAGGTATGTTATTGTGTCAGCACAGTCTGGGACAATGCTAGGCAGTGAGAGTGTGACGGATGTTGGAAGCACCTATTGTGTGATTAACATAGAGTGCATAGTCAAGGTGGCCACAATAATGTGCAACTGGTGTCATTTAGTCAATATGAAAGGTAATAACAGTCAACTCACTAGTGTCATGTCCATCCATGGTTACTAGTAAAATATTCCACATTGAGTTGACAAGTACACGTAGCAAGTGCAAGAGGTTATGAGGCAGCGAACAGTGTATCAATCCACATAACTATAAATGCAGACGTCATAGGGCACAACATCCCTCTAAGACATGTTGAATTTGAAACACACATTGATCTTTAGTTTGACTACAAACTGAGCATTCTTTCATCCTGCATTGAGAAAAGCCACATCCCCTAGTCAACAATGTCTGCATGTCGGATCATGAGCAGTATGACACATCCCTATCCACAGAACATTAAACTACTCCTACTTGTTGTCTGACACTACAAGCTAAGACGAGTTTAAGTACATAGCTTCATCTGAGCACAATAGATCACTGATACACATTAACACATTACATACACCTTTAGGTATCAAAGCAGTATATTTATTTTAAATATAAAGTAAGTAGATCAATGCCTATCTAACCTATGCTAAAAACCTCTCCTAAGCGATACTACAGTACCTTATCTATCTACACTGACCACTACCTTAACTTAGCTTATCTTAACCTACGCATTTAACACTACATTTTAAACATAAACCCCTCACCCCCTTAAGTCACATCTCAAGACAGTACAAATTTAAATATACCTAAACTTAGACTACCTAAACATTTAACTTAAACAAATATATATGTTCTGATGGATACATCTGCCTGTGGATTCCTCACCTTTTGAATTACCCCTTGCACCAGCATTCCACTGAAACTTTTTCCTAGCTCTCCCATGTCGACGAGGACGTCATAATGGCACGGCTCCGCTCGCGACTCTGTATGATGTCACTGGAGCCATAAGAAGACCTCGTCTGCATGCTGATGTCAGTTCCCTTTTTTCCGCGCCGTTGACACGCAACGGTTTTTTCTGGGACTCTCCATTTTACTTTGTGTATACTTTGTTTCTGCTATTTCCCTTGATGTATCAGTGCTATGACTACAACGAAGAGATCGGGATTCAAGCCTTGCAGAGAGTGTGGGGGACACATGTCCATCACAGATCCCCATGATGATTGTCTCTGGTGTTTGTCGTCGGATCACAACGTCGGAGGGTGTTCGTCTTGTCGGAAGATGAATCGGAAGGCGCTGAATGAGTATGAGGCGAAGCTCATCATGCAACAGGCAAAAGAGGAGAAGAGAGGTCATAAGAGGTCCAAGTCAAGGTCGTCGACCTTGCATACCTCGAAGTTGAACAAGCACAGGAAGAAGCGCCGACATGGGTCTCATCGTCTGTCATCGAAGGGCAAGGCTTCGAGGTCAGGTTCTCCTGTTCAACGGCATCGCTCTAAAGATTTCATCTCGCCGTTGCTCTCTCCTTCTCCGCAGGCATCTCCGGCTCATTCTCCAACGCCCAGGGATTCACCGGCCCGAGAGAGTCTTCTCCGGTTCCTGTGGCATCGCCAGTGCTGGATCCAGTGTCCCCAGCACTGCAGCCTTAGCTTGCTGCTCGACCTCAGTCGGATCCAGATCCAGGGGCTCTGAATCCATTTCCACCCTTTCCAAGTCTAGGAGCGAATCCCTCGCATTTTGTGAATGCGATGTTTGGTGTTTTTGGCAAAGCAGCGTAACCTACCAGCGCGCCTTCGGGCCCCGGGGGTCTGCTTGCAATTAATCTGGGCGTTCCCCAGCAATATGCCTAGGCACCCTTCATGCCCTTCACGCCGGCGGCCCCGTCTTGCCAGGTCCCGGCACCAATGTTTTCGGCGCTGATTCCTTAGTCACCAAAAGACACACAATTGATGGACGGAATGCAGAACAAATCAAAACATTCACCCCCAGTCAAGAGATCTGGGTTAAATCCATCATTCTTTTGCTCACCATGCCACCCCAGTTTAGACCTGGCCATATGCAAATCAGTCTTGACCCTGTGCCTCATGGGAACAGTCCAGCCCGAACTGCCAAGCCAGGTCCTCCCTGGACCGGAAACAAGCATCCCAGGACCGGTTTCGGGGTTTCACCCCTCTTCAGCCAGGATAGCTGCCGGAGGATGATCATGATCACTTTTTGGAGGTGTTGGCAGATACGCTAGCAGCGGCCCATCAAGTGATCCAATCTGGTCTGGATACTGTGGACTCTGTTGTCAGAGTGATGGGCTCCTCTGTGGCCACAAGGAGGCGTGCTTGGCTCAGGTCGTCTGGGTTCTCTCTGGATGTGCAGGCCACTTTTCTTGATTTGCCTTTCGATGGGTCCAGGCTTTTTGGAACAAAGGCAGACTCAGCTTTGCAATGTTTCAAAGACAGTAGAGCTACTGCGAGATCTTTGGGCTTACAATCTCAGCCTAGTGGTGATTGATACAGGAGGTTTCGAGGTTTTGGAAAACTAGCTTCCTTTCAGGGTCGTCAACAGCCTCAGCAGCAACAGCAGCAAAACCCTTTGTACAAGTCATACAGAGGGAAGGGTAGAGGCTGTCTACGGAGAGCCTCCCGACAACAGTCTTCCTCCTCCTCTTCTTCTCCTGCCCCCACCACCGGTAATACAGGAAAGCTGCTCTAGATCCCCCATCTTAGAGGATGTTGGTCCCGTTAGAGGCCGGGTGTCCCATTTTCTACAAAATTGGGAATCTGTTACATCAGATCTTTGGGTTTTAAATCTTGTAGAAAATTATACGCCCTCCCCTTCCTAGAGTTTCCACCTCCTTACCCTCCTCTTCAAGGCTGGTTTTCTTTTCGGAGGACCATCTGCTGCTACTGCAGCAGGAGGTTCTGGCTTTGTTGCAGAAAGGTGCGAAAGAGGTAGTTCCGGAGCAGGGTCAGGGTTGCTACTCCTGATATTTCCTGATCCCCTAGAAGGACAGTCGTTTGAGGCCGATCCCAGACGTCAGGATTTTGAACTTTTATCTCAGACAGGAAAACTTCAAGATGTTAACTGTAGCTCAGGCTCTTCTGGCACTGCAACAGGAAGTTTGGATGGCGTCAATCTATTTGCAGGATGCGTATTTTCATCTTCCCATCTTGAAGTCACATCGGAAGTATCTCCGGTTTACGGTGGGATCTCAACACTATCAGTTTGCGGTCCTCCCGTTCGGCTTACGTCCGCACCATGGGTCTTCACGAAGGTGATGGTGGTGGTTGCAGTCCATCTCAGAAGGTCAGGGATTCCAGTTTTCCCCTATCTGGACACATCACTGTGATCCAGCACTCCACATAGTCATTTTAGATTATGATCATAAAATATGTCTGTCCATTCAGCAGGTGTTGTTTCAAAAAATGTTTTCTTTATTGAGTTCTTCTCTTTTTTCATATATAAAAGGACACATACAATGTAGCCGACGCGTTTCGTCCCAGAGGACTTCTTCAGGCAAGAATTGAAATATAAAGGGGCCTCGTCTTGTTCCCCTCCAACACTACAAGTTGTAGCTAAGCCTTCCTTTAATCGGCCAGACTAGATAGATTGCCTTTTATTTTTGCTTATTTTATTAGTGTGGTTTCACCCTATGTAGATTTTTAATAATATCAGTATGTTGGAGCAGATTCCCCCCATCCAGCGGTCCCTCTATCTGGACGACTGGCTGCTAAAAGCAGTCACAAGAGATAGTGCTGTATCATCTGCAAGCAACATCACAGCTGTTGTTCGACTTGGGGTTTACCATAAATGTACCCAAATCTCATCTGATGCCTTCTCAGCGCACCCTGTTCTTAGGGGCAGTACTGGACACTACTGTGTGTCAAGCTTTTCTGCCTCCGCAGAGGATTCTCGACATTCAGGAAATGATTCCTTTGTTTCACGGTGGAGCGGTTGTTCAAGTCCTGAAGGTCCTATGCCTGCTCGGTCTGTTTGCTTCCTGCATACTGTTGGTCAACCATGCATGCTGGCACATGAGGGCACTCCAGTGATGCCTCCGCAGGCAGTGGTTTCAACACAATGGAGATCTCGGGGAGAAGATCAGAATCTCCAGAGACACTGCAGCGGAGCTGTCTTGGTGGAGTGTGTTGGACAACCTGTCTCAAAGGAGACCTTTTCAGCTTCCTCCACCGGTGACCACAGTGATCACGGATGCCTCCACTCTAGGGTGGGCTGCTCATCTGTGGGATGTGGAGATCAAAGGCCTTTGGTCTACAGAGGAAAGGTTGCTTCACATCAACCTTCTGGAATTGCGGGCAATATGTTTGGCTCTCAAGGCCTTCCTCCCTTCCCTTCGCGGTCAGTCAGTTCAGGTCCTGATGGACAACACTACCGCGATGTGGTATATCAAAAAGAAGGGAGGGGTAGGGTTGTATCATCTCAGCAGAGAGGCTCTGCGGCTCTGGTCCTGGGCTCAGGGTCACGGGATTTGCGTAGTTGCATATCATATTGCCGAAGTGTTGAACATGCGTGCGGGCAGTCTCAGTTGGCAGTACTCAGCCGACCACGAGTGGAGGCTTCACCCGGAGGTGATTCGCCGCGTCATCGGGCTGTGGAGATCTTCTCAGGTGGACCTATTTGCCACTCGCGAGAACGTACACTGCCCATTATTATGCAGTCTTTAGTATGTGATGCAGGGAGCATTGGGGGATGCGTTCCAACCGGATTGGGGGCTTTAAGCTTCTTTACACGTTTCCTCCCATACCCTTGATTCCTTGGGGTCTGAGGAAGATTCGCCTAGACCGGGCCCAAGTAATGTTGATCGCCCCGGACTGGCCATGAAGGGTGTGGTACACAGATCTTCTTCACCTCTCATTGCACCCTCCGCTCCGTCTCCCTCTCAGGGCAGATCTCCTCTCGCGGTCGCAGGGGTAGGTTCTACACCCCCACCTCCAGATCCTGCACCTTCATGCCTGGAGATTGAACGGGGTAACCTGAGTTCTTTTTCTCTCCCATCGGATGTGGTGGATGTTATTTTATCGTCCAGGAGACACTCCACCAAATCTGTATATTCTTCTAGATGGGCCAGGTTTGTGAAGTGGTGTGGAGAGAGTTCCATTGATCCTTTGAAGACCCATTTATCAGATGTACTTAGTTTTTCACTTTCTTTGGTCCAACAAGGTTGTGCTGTGGCGATGGTTAAGGGCTACTTGTCGGCTTTCCTTTGTTTGCCGACCAGCTGTCTTTGTTTAAGTCCCCCATTGTTATGAGGTTTATTAAGGGCCTCACCAATAGGTTTCCTCCCACTCCCTTCATAATGCCTCTGTGGGATTTGAATGATTCTGATGGGGTCTCCTTTCAAGCCTCTTCATAGTTGTCCTTTGAGGCTGCTTTCTTTCAAGACTATTGTCTGGCAGCTATTACCTTGGCCAGGAGGGTAAGTAAGCTGCAGGCTCTTAGTTCTAAGCCTCCTTTCACTACCATCCATGCAGACAAGATGGTTCTTAGGACCAGGTCTGCTTTCCTGCCTAAGGTGGTTTCTCCTTTTCACCTGGGACAGTCTATTACATTGCCTACCGTCTATCCTCCCCCTCATTGCCTACCGTCTATCCTCCCCCTCTCCCTTCCAAGGAAGAGGAGAGACTTCACCGTCTGGACCCTCGAAGGGCGGTCAGCTTCTATCTGGACAGAACCAAAGACTCAAGATTGGATGACCAGCTCTACATTGGCTTTGTGGTGAAGATGAAGGGCAAATCCGTCCACAAAAGAACGCTATCCAGGTGGATCATCTTGTTTATCAAGATATACTACCCCCGGCCAAGAAGGAGCTTCCTGAAGGTATCAGAGCTCATTATACTACAGCTAAGTCTTCCACATCGGCTTTGGCTAGAGGTGTTCCTGTAGTGGACATTTGTAAGGCCTCCCATGAGCCTCCCTCCACACTTTCGCGAAGCATTATTGCTTGGATTCTGAGGTGAGGAGGGATGGCCATTTTGCTCGTTCTGTGTTGCAGGACTTTTTGTATTGGTATGAGTAGGTGGACACCCTCCTCCGGGAGCGGGACTGCTGTGGGATTCAATTCAAAAGGTGAGGAATCCACAGGCAGATGTATCCATCAGAAGAACAAGTTACTTAACTTCAGTAACGCTTTTCTGGTGGATAACAATATCTGCTTGTGGATTCCTCACTGACCCACCCTAGTCCCTGTTGTTCACCTTCATATACTGAAAAGGTTGTCATTATTTGACATGGTTGTTATCCAATGTCTTTTGCTTACCATACTGTTGGTTGTTAGGAAATGCTTTCTTTCTTTAGCTTTTCCTATTTGACTATATACTATGTGTATTTGTGTATATATTGTATACTGCGTTTCCTCCAATTATGTTGTCGGTCCACCCGTTCGCCTCAAGGGCATGGGAAAAAAAGGGTGGAACTGACGTCAGCACACCGAAGAGGTCTTTTTTTGGCTCCGGTGACGTCATATGGAATTGCAAGCGGAACCGTGCCATTAGGACATCCTCGTCGAAGTGGGGGAGCTAGGAAAAAGTTTCCGTGCAATGTTGGCGCAAGGGGTAATTCAAAAGGTGAGGAATCCACAGGCAGATATTGTATCCACCAGAAAAAGCGTTACCGAAAGTAAGTAACTTGCTCTTTTGGATTTAATCAAATGTAACTTTTTTTTAAAATTATTTTTCTTTTTTTACATGAAACACACATCAACCCCCGACCTCTGAACAACCCAAGGTAAACACATGTAACAACTATAACATCCACCCTTTTGAAACTCCTTTTTACACTATATTAACACTATATTAAACCTACTCTACTCTAACCTATCCTACCCACTACATCTAAGACAAGGGTGCCTCCAAGCAGGCTGAAATAAATAGATGGGACATGGTGTGTCCCAGTGCTTAATTTGTAAAATATTAAGTGCCGGGGCTCTGACCAGGAGGCTACTGCAGCTTGCACCACCCATCGCCCTGGTCATCACTGCCAAACAACTACTAACCATCTCTATCGCATGTAAATGCGACAGTTCATATTATTCCAGGGCTCCAAAGCTAAAGGAATGGCTGGGGAGGCAGGTATTAGTATTTCTTTAATGTATATTGTTTTCCTAAACAACTGTTATACTGCTCATCTCTAAATTACATGAGCAGTGCCACCTTGTGGAAGACTGTTGACAATTAGGTGCCGGTGCTGAGCACCGGAAACCAATTAAGTGCCGGTACTCAGCACCGGAAAGCTCCGGCTCAAATTAAGCACTGGTGTGTCCTAACTTCTACCCTGCTTCACTGCTTTCTTTATGTCCTGTAGCAGGAACAGGACCTGTTCCACCTTGTTTTTCACTACTGCCATGCGTAGTTTAATGTCTGATAATTATTTACACATGTCCACCTCAAAATTTGCCTGCCCTCCTGTGGACTATTTTGTGGGTGCCATTGTGTGTGAAGGTCCACTCTGATATGTGCTGGGAGGTGGTGTCTGTGATGGTCCTGCAATCGGTTGTGAACGGCTGGCCACACTTCCTCTGCTGGTTGTTAATGGGCCCCTGGCAACACAGACCACTCCCCCTTGGCCTTTTCAGTCTGGTACTGACGCTTCATGGCCCTGTACGATTTTGCAACCTGTTGGATGTGCTGGTAGTGCACCTTTCGCTTCTGGAAATTTATATTTCTGTGGAAAATGTTTACGTCAAAGGTCAGTCATAGGCTGACTAGGTACACATAACATAAGTAATTCTAATTTTTTTAAATTACGCTAAGTCAGTTGCCCGAACAGCCAACATACACCTTTCTGCTTTGATTTACTACACACTTACCTACATCTAGCATATCTGATGTAGATGGGCCTATTGCCAAAGGTAATAGATTTGCTAGACTGTGCTATGCCAACGCCATTGACAGACGTAATAATAACCATCTCCATACAGGGTATGTTTGGAAAAATACTTGTTTCAGTAACCATGGATTGGTACACAATTTCACATTGACTGTGTATTGGTGTACCTTGGGCATCCTGCAATGGCCGTCTTGCCATACACATTTTACACTTTTAGATGTGTTATGTCTTGACAGCACATTACTTGTGTCTCAATGTTTTGGAATTGATGGGACAATTGGCCATTTCAGGACACATTTCTACTCATACAGATAGCCTCGTAAGCATGACATGTTACAGTGGATGTAGGAAATGCACACCACATCATACAGTAGCATGTGAAAATGTTCATCTTTGACATGATGCCACTCTACTGTGGATCTTGCTATCACTGAATACATGTACACATTTAATTGGCATGTGCAGGTGACCCTAATCATGATATATTGTTCTTCCATTACCACATCCATCGGCATTGTCGGACACTTGGAAAATGGCACACCTCACACACAACTTTCTTGTTGTCATTCCAAGATAAACAACTTGTACTCAACACTAGTCAGGTGCTGATACACATGAAACACGTTACCATATCTATCTATTACCTAATTCCACCTCTTCAAGAAGTCAAATTGTGAGTAGGAGGCACAATGAATCAGGCAATTCCCTACACATCTGACATGACACTCACTCCTTGCAACACGCTTACTACACAGATGAAGGCACTCACCGGTGAAGTTTGGATTGCGGAAGTTTGCCATCTCAGTGTCTGTGTAAGGTTTTGGTCCAGCTACCAGACATAACAAGTACTGAACATTATTAAACTGTTTTACACATGTATGAGAAGCAAGTACACCACAGTACATATGCTAGACTATTGGCCATGTGGCCTGCCAGGTCGTAAGTGTTCAGATGACACAGTTGACATGCCTGGATGATACACTTTGGTTAGAGTGGCTGAGTCATACATACATGTGAAACTCTTAGACATGCACCTGTCGCCCATTTAGCATGTCAACATGCAGATCGGTGTCACTACCTAACTACACACATGCAGCTGACTTGGATGATGCTGTACACCTACACAATTCACATAAATACTCAGGTAATGGTTTCTGGAGGCCCTCTGTAAAAACCTATAAATAGTTAGCCTACACACATCTGTATTCATACTTATTGGTCCACAAACTAACTTGACAAGACGCATCAAAGGCACATCACTATGGTACACCTTCACAAGACTCTAATACAGCCACAGGATACATTGACACATTGTAAGATGGTAAATGACAGCTGTGCAAGGGCCTTGTACAACAGTCCCTTTATGTATGAAATTAGTACTGTAATGCACAATCAAAACTGGAAATGACACATACCTGCAGCAGAAATAGCTTCTCTGGAGCACATGTGCAGTACCAGCCATGTTATTACATGACGTTTCAGGATATGCATGGTAATGCATATCAACTCCATGCTTCCCAGGATGCATTTCTCTCACCTATGGTAATAATGACAATAGTGATAGTCATACTGTACCACAGAAACCACTGGTGCATCACCCACTTATCACTAACCTAATCCTAACTAAACACCAGAAAACACCCTTAAATCACAAGTACAAAACTACCCCAAAAAACAAACACCTAAGACTTACCTGCAATTGACAATTAAATGCACAATATACACACACTAATGGACAAAATACTCAACAGGGACTGCAGACACAATGTACAGACTCCACAAACTCTAAAATGCACTCTCCTGCTCCAAACACACCACCACTCTCAAGTACAAACAGATAAACTGTGAGTGATTGTGAAAGTGAAAGTAATTTTACCGTTCCTGGTTTCCAACATGCAATATCCATTACATTACATCCCTTGCTCCATTATTTCATTTCTGGGGCGGATGTGGGACACAAATTGCCACTATTTCACCATGATTAACACAGTAGATATTGCGCATCTGCAACAGAGCGTCTTTATTTCTGTTTGTGGCGTGAATAAATTTCCGCTGATCGTTCTAACGTCATTTTATTCTAAGTGCAAGAGAAAATAATGATTTTTATTCTTAGGATGTGCTTTTCATGTTCCAATTGACAGTGAATGTTGTTTTCTGTATGATGTGTATTGTTGTTCTATTGCCACTGTTAGCTCATGTGTCTAATGTGTGTAAATAATTCTACACTTGTGGGATCATCCATGTCATGGTTCTAAATATGAATCTTGCAAAAACACATTAGTAACACATTGGCACATTTACCCATGGGCGCTATGTGTGCCAATTAGATTATGCCTACCAATGAGATTGTATGTGCTTCCACCTAAGATGCAAGAGACAACCTATGCAATGGGGTCATCACTGTAATATATGTATGACTACTTTGTGCAAGGGCAAATTCCCCATGTAGCACAGTGGAGGCCTCAGGTTGTAGTCATTATGTGTAAATGTGCAACTATTGCCTGCACACACATGCAAGGGGGTGTATGGATGGGGCTTTGTGAGTGATTACATGAGTACCATATGCACCCAAGGGCCATATCCCACACGACTGTGACAGTGTTAACATGTGTGTCCACCATGATCATTATTAATGGTGTATCTACATGTTTCTATGTGTCAGGCTTGGAAGTAAAAGAGGATGTATGTGAATATGTGACATGTAAATCTACACATGGTAGTGTAGAGAGTCCACTGTGGGGACAGTATACAGAAGTTAGTAGATGTGTTGTGATGTTGCACAGTTACAGTTGAACAAGTAGACTGTGTCCACTACAATGCAACACATCTTGGGGACAGTGTAGGCCATAGCCTTGACATGAATCAGTATCCAATCTTTGTGTGTCTGCGCAGGCAGAACCAGTGCAGCTTTTTTCAATGACAGTCACGATATGTTCATGGAATCGTAGTTGTTGGCTGTCTTAGGGGATATAGTTTGGGCATAAGGGGGCACCTTGCTGCACAATCTGGGACCTTGGATGAAAGCTGTAGTGATTATTACTAAACACATGTTTACATGTTGTGCACATTGGATGCGATGTGTGTTTATAATTTGTGATGTGATGCTGCATTGTTGAGGGTACCCATTGCATTGTTTATGTATGACCAGATTTCTCAGTTTTACAGAAGTGTGATATATCTTCTCTCCTCTTTCCCCTGGGATTGGCTTGTACTACACAGACTTCACACACAGAATGCATTGCTTCAGTAATGTTTGTGTGCCTAACCATAATGATCTATTCTTATGTGAGTGTCTTTGCCAGAACTTGATGGGCGCGTAGGTCTTCATGATGTTTTTCTGCCACTGTACATCGATGAGTGTGGAAAAGACTGAGCTTACCTGCATCCAAAGCGAAGTGGTAGAATGTGCATTTCTTTTTATATACAGCACATCCATGGTGTTCTACGTTTAACTCATGATATAATGGTGTGTAATGGCGAACCAGCCCCACACTCTAGCACATGTCACCTTGTCATCCAGACATGATTTTATGTTTTGACTAACAGATTCCAAAACCATTATCATAGTATTTGTGTTATTCCCTCTTACAATGTGTGCTACAGATTGCTGACAAAATCATATTCGGAACTGGGAATGAGACCTGTGATTATGTATCCTCGTTTCTGGTCTTCTAGGGTGGCACACCACTTGTCCACTGTCACATGGTCCCTGTAAGTAGGATATGTGTAAGAATGTTTATTTTATTTTTTTATTTTATTTTGAGAGTTTTGTATAGCGCGAACAAGACCCTTGCGGGTATCAGAGCGCTTTACAGGGCAAGTATATGTGACAGAAATATACATAAAAATAGAATAGATTAGAATAATACAGAAATAGTAGCTATTACAGACTTGAAAATATATACACAGATGTTTCAATAGTTCAAGTGAATTAGGCCAGTAGAATTGATTTCACTTCTTTTTTTAAACATGACGCAGATGGGTTCAATCTAGTTTTTGGGGGCAAAGCAATCCAGATCCTGGGAGGCATTCCTGAGAAGGTTTGGTTGTATGTTTTCTTCTTGGTAAATCGTTGTGGTTTCAGTAAAAGATTAAAGGAGCTCCTGGTAGTTATGTTACCACCCGAAAGCATCAATTTCGCCGCTATGTATCTTGGGGTTTTGTGATGCAATGTCTTGTGTGTCATACAGGCTATTTTCAAGTGGATTCTGGCCATAAAAGGTAGCGAGTTGAGGTCACAAAGGTCAGGGGAGATATGACAGATTCTTTTGGAGCCTGTGATGAGTCTAGCGGCTGTGCTGATTGAGGCTCTTAGCGGGGCCGTCGTCGATCTGGGAAGGCCACAGAGAGCAACATTCCCATACTCCACTCTGGGGATTACTGGAGCCTGAACTGCCTGTTTGAAGTCGTTAGCGGGTAGGAAGGGTTTCAATCTTCTCAGGGTATTCATTTGAAAATTTGCTCCTTTAGTCGCAGCGCTGATGTGTTTTTGCATATTTAGTTTTTTATTCAGAGTTATTCCTAGGGAGTTCGCAGAGTCGATAATGATAGGTTGCGCGTTGAGTGCTGGTATGTGCTTCATCCACTCGCGAATGATGGTTGATTGGCTGGGGGGGGGGCAATTAAGAGGAATTTGGTTTTGAGGGTATTTAGTTTTAAGTGGTTTTTGTTCAGCCAGGTCTGGGTTTTCAGGAGAGTTTAGTTGAGGGATTTGATGTCCTCAGGTGAATGGATCTTTATGTAGAGTTGTGTGTCATCTGCATACATGTGATAGTGGACATTTGAGGAGCTGAGAAGCTCGGTGAGTGGTTCCATAAACAGGTTGAAGAGTGTCGCGGAGAGGGATGATCCCTAAGGTACTCCTGAAGTGACTGGAGTGGGCTCAGATAAAGAATGATTGATCTTGAATCTTTGTGATCTGTTATGAAGGAAGGAAGTAAACCAGTCTAGGACCAATCCAGATTGTCCCATTCTGTGTTTCAGGAGGTCTAATAGGTTGTCATGTTTGACGGTGTTGAAGGCTGAGAATAGGGCAAGCAGGATTAGTAAACAGGCTTTGTTTTGGTCCAGGATTTTTAATGCGTCGTCTATTATGTGAGTCATGACCGATTCGGTACTGTGCCCTGCACGGAAACCTGATTGGAATTGGGCGGGCAGGTTGAAGTGATCTATGTGCTAAGCTGCGTGTGAACACATTTTTCTAAAAGTTTGGCCAGTGTGGGGATGTTGGATATTGAGCGATAGTTATTTAAGTCTGATTGGTCTGCCGATGGTTTCTTTAAGATGGGGGATACCTGACCTGCTTTAAGAATGTCTGGGATGGTGCCTTGCGGAAGAGAGGTGTTTATAATCCTAGTCCATAGAGGCACTAGCATTGGAATGAAGTCTTTTAAGTAGTTTGCTGGGTCAATCCTGCACTATTTGCACACTGATGTACGCGCCGCAGTGGTCTTTTGGACGGAACTAAGGCCTTCGATACACTCGAGTGGCCATATCTGTTTGCTATACTAGGCCGCATGGGCTTTAGCCCCCTTCTACTTAATTGGATACGGTTGTTGTATACCTCGCCCAGGGCCCGAATCAGGGTAAATGGAATGTTATCTGATCCCTTCCCCATATCGCGAGGCACAATGCAGGGATGCCCTCTCTCCCCACTCCTGTTCGCCATCGCGATGGAGCCACTGGCTGCTCTCATCCGGCAACACCACACTGCGAGGGGCATAGGGCTTAGCTCTAGGAGTCTACTAATATCTCTATATGCCGATGACGTGACTCTATATTTGCTCACCCCAGAGGTAAACCTCGACCCAGTTTTGAGGGAATTCATCCGGTTTGGAGGAATCTCTGGGATCTCTATAAACTGGGCAAAATCAGTGATATTCCCACTAACTGATGGCACGTCGCAGGTGCACTCTGAATACCCCCTGAAATGGGAGGCTGAAGAGGTCAAATACTTGGGCATATGGATCAGTCGGGACACACAGGCAATATGGAATCTAAATTATGGACGTGTGACTGAATGGTTGGAGGAGAAGGTCAGGATCTGGTCTAAACTACCACTCTCCTTAGCTGGGCGGATAGCATTGGCAAAAATGGTCATCCTACCCAAATTCTTATATCTCTTTGTAAATATCCCGATCCCACTCACAACACATTTCTTTAACACTCTTAAATCGCACTTAATATCGTTGACTTGGGCGGGTGGGCGGGCGCGGGTCTCTTGGGACATGCTCACACTGCCGCTGCGACAGGGCGGATTGGGCGCTCCGGACATGCATCTTTAAGCATTGTGTGCCCAGGCCCAGTTTTTACACTTTTGGGTACACCCCAGGCCATTCCAACCCCATGTCACAGTGGAGATTGACAAGGTTGCACCTATCCCACTACGAGTTGCAATCTACAAGTCGTCGCGGCGCCCACATGGAGACGTTGATACTGCTGGCACGCTGCGGTGGGCCTGGGAGGAGTTGCGAAAACGGGCGAAGATCCCGTTGCTGTATGCCCCCTCCATCCCATTAGCACATACTCCTGTGATGCCCTGTCTTGAAGACGGGGTTGGTAAGCGCCTAACGCAGAAATTACAACTGCGCACATTTGACGATATATTCCCCGACAATGAATTCAGACCGCCCCCGTCGGCAGAGGAAGGCCAGACAGTACCCTTTTCTGAGCTATTCCAATATCATAAGTTGCGTGCTACATGTCGTGCGCTGTCTAGGGATTTCCCAGCGGCCCCTCCACAACTTCACGCATTGGAAAATCTATTGAAATTCCCCTCCCCGCGCAAACTGATTACACGTTTATATACACACATGCAAAACACAGCTCCGGTGGTGGAGTCCAAATCCTTTCAATATTGGAGTGTAGATCTTCCCACCCCATTAACCGAGGCACAGTGAGATTTTTGTTGCGGACAACTGACTGAGCTATCACCCAACTATAGACTCCACCTGATCCATTTTAAATATTTAAATAGATTTTATAGAACACCCATCAGCCTGCATCGCATGGGGTTAAAAGAAGACGATAGTTGTTGGCGCTGCAGATATTTCCCCGCTACATTTTTGCATATGGCTTGGGACTGCCCTATGCTTGTTGAGTATTGGTCAAAAATTTTCACCTCGATTAGTCAAATTATTGGGGTACCGGATGTTCCATTGCCTCTTTTAGGCTTACTGGGCTATGTTAAAGACACCCCGCCCAAACTGCGCAAATTACATGCCCTGCTTTTACTCTACGAGAAACGGCAAGTGGCGGTACATTGGGGGAAAAGGAGGGTGCCAGTGTTTAAGAGGTGGCTTGCAGATGTCACCTATGGTAATGAGCAGCTGAGTACATTCTGGGAATTGGTGCCCCTTACCTCACGACCTCGGGATATCTGGGACCCTTTTCTGACGTGGTTAAGGGGACAGAGCGAATTGGCTGGAGAAGCTCTAGGTGAGAATGCGCGTGATGAGCCTTAGTTAGGGTCTAACCTGCAGGCAACGCAATGTTGGGTGCGACCCCTAGACCATCGCACCCTGTGGCATGAGCTGTGAACTCTATAGGGTTCAACTGCCCCAAGAGATATTTGCTCTGCTGTATGTTATGCTGTGCGGACTGCATTTTTGGTTTCGCAAACTACCATCGAGGAGAACCTTCATGTATGGGATTAGTACTGTTATGTATTTAAGACTTGTGCTTGACGAGACCACGTATAGCTTTGCATTTCAATGTATAAACTGACATTGAGCTGTAATCCATTTTGATGTAATAACGAACTGGCCTGTTATGTTGTAATAGTTTTTGTATTTTGTCAAATGCTAATAAAAAATTTTTTTTAAAAAAAAGTAGTTTGCTGGGAGAGGGTCTGTGAAGTGATTGGAGGGATTCAGGGCCGTGAGCGTCTTTAGGATAGTATCTTCACTGTAGGTGTTGAAGGAGGCCCAGTATGCATTGTTTTTAAGGTCGAACTTTGCGGAACAACTAAGCGTGGTCACAAGAGGGGTCATTGAGGAGATCATGTGTGGGTTGGTATGGGATAATGGATCATTAAGCAGGTCTATTTTTATGTTTTCTGTCTTCGTTGTGAAAAAGGAATCACAGTCTTCGCAACTGGGCAGTGTGTCATGATTAACTTGGGGGGGGAGTGGTAGACACCTTTAGATTGAGACTTGAATGGTTCGAATAGCCTTTTGGCACGATTCTTTGCTTGGTACAGTTGTTTACTGAAAAAGTCCGCCTTTGAGCGACTAATCTTTCTGTAATAGGAGTTTCTTGCTGGTGGAGTGACTGACTCCCTGGAGCAGTCAGAGCGCGCTGCGCTATTTGCTGCTTTTTTCGCTGGTTGAGAGGCGTTTTAAACACTGTCCTTGTTGCTATATTTAATTTGAGGTTGCTTTGCCTTTTCCCCTGTTTTTAAAATCGGCCCACTCACCTGCACTATAATTGTTTTTGCACCGCGCTTTTGCGGGTCCTTTCCACGTCATTTGGGAACTTTGGCGGCCATCTTAGAGCAGTATAGGACTGCTAGACTGCGGGAGGCGACAGCGGATTGGTCGGGGGAGCGTCACAAGGACGCTTGACCCCTTTTAAGGAGGGCAAATCTGAGGGTCAAGCCTTGCTGGTGGAGTGACTGACTCCCTGGAGCAGTCAGAGCGCGCTGCGCTATTTGCTGCTTTTTTCGCTGGTTGAGAGGCGTTTTAAACACTGTCCTTGTTGCTATATTTAATTTGAGGTTGCTTTGCCTTTTCCCCTGTTTTTAAAATCGGCCCACTCACCTGCACTATAATTGTTTTTGCACCGCGCTTTTGTGGGTCCTTTCCACGTCATTTGGGAACTTTGGCGGCCATCTTAGAGCAGTATAGGACTGCTAGACTGCGGGAGGCGACAGCGGATTGGTCGGGGGAGCACCACAAGGACGCTTGACCCCTTTTAAGGAGGGCAAATCTGAGGGTCAAGCCTTGCTGGTGGAGTGACTTACTCCCTGGAGCAGTCAGAGCGCGCTGCGCTATTTGCTGCTTTTTTCGCTGGTTGAGAGGCGTTTTAAACACTGTCCTTGTTGCTATATTTAATTTGAGGTTGCTTTGCCTTTTCCCCTGTTTTTAAAATGGGCCCACTCACCTGCACTATAATTGTTTTTGCACCGCGCTTTTGTGGGTCCTTTCCACGTCATTTGGGAACTTTGGCGGCCATCTTAGAGCAGTATAGGACTGCTAGACTGCGGGAGGCGACAGCGTATTGGTCGGGGGAGCGTCACAAGGACGCTTGACCCCTTTTAAGGAGGGCAAATCTGATGGTCAAGCCTTGCTGGTGGAGTGACTGACTCCCTGGAGCAGTCAGAGCGCGCTGCGCTATTTGCTGCTTTTTTCGCTGGTTGAGAGGCGTTTTAAACACTGTCCTTGTTGCTATATTTAATTTGAGGTTGCTTTGCCTTTTCCCCTGTTTTTAAAATCGGCCCACTCACCTGCACTATAATTGTTTTTGCACCGCGCTTTTGCGGGTCCTTTCCACGTCATTTGGGAACTTTGGCGGCCATCTTACAGCAGTATAGGACTGCTAGACTGCGGGAGGCGACAGCGGATTGGTCGGGGGAGCGTCACAAGGACGCTTGACCCCTTTTAAGGAGGGCAAATCTGATGGTCAAGCCTTGCTGGTGGAGTGACTGACTCCCTGGAGCAGTCAGAGCGCGCTGCGCTATTTGCTGCTTTTTTCGCTGGTTGAGAGGCGTTTTAAACACTGTCCTTGTTGCTATATTTAATTTGAGGTTGCTTTGCCTTTTCCCCTGTTTTTAAAATCGGCCCACTCACCTGCACTATAATTGTTTTTGCACCGCGCTTTTGCGGGTCCTTTCCACGTCATTTGGGAACTTTGGCGGCCATCTTAGAGCAGTATAGGACTGCTAGACTGCGGGAGGCGACAGCGGATTGGTCGGGGGAGCGTCACAAGGACGCTTGACCCCTTTTAAGGAGGGCAAATCTGAGGGTCAAGCCTTGCTGGTGGAGTGACTGACTCCCTGGAGCAGTCAGAGCGCGCTGCGCTATTTGCTGCTTTTTTCGCTGGTTGAGAGGCGTTTTAAACACTGTCCTTGTTGCTATATTTAATTTGAGGTTGCTTTGCCTTTTCCCCTGTTTTTAAAATGGGCCCACTCACCTGCACTATAATTGTTTTTGCACCGCGCTTTTGTGGGTCCTTTCCACGTCATTTGGGAACTTTGGCGGCCATCTTAGAGCAGTATAGGACTGCTAGACTGCGGGAGGCGACAGCGTATTGGTCGGGGGAGCGTCACAAGGACGCTTGACCCCTTTTAAGGAGGGCAAATCTGATGGTCAAGCCTTGCTGGTGGAGTGACTGACTCCCTGGAGCAGTCAGAGCGCGCTGCGCTATTTGCTGCTTTTTTCGCTGGTTGAGAGGCGTTTTAAACACTGTCCTTGTTGCTATATTTAATTTGAGGTTGCTTTGCCTTTTCCCCTGTTTTTAAAATCGGCCCACTCACCTGCACTATAATTGTTTTTGCACCGCGCTTTTGCGGGTCCTTTCCACGTCATTTGGGAACTTTGGCGGCCATCTTACAGCAGTATAGGACTGCTAGACTGCGGGAGGCGACAGCGGATTGGTCGGGGGAGCGTCACAAGGACGCTTGACCCCTTTTAAGGAGGGCAAATCTGATGGTCAAGCCTTGCTGGTGGAGTGACTGACTCCCTGGAGCAGTCAGAGCGCGCTGCGCTATTTGCTGCTTTTTTCGCTGGTTGAGAGGCGTTTTAAACACTGTCCTTGTTGCTATATTTAATTTGAGGTTGCTTTGCCTTTTCCCCTGTTTTTAAAATCGGCCCACTCACCTGCACTATAATTGTTTTTGCACCGCGCTTTTGCGGGTCCTTTCCACGTCATTTGGGAACTTTGGCGGCCATCTTAGAGCAGTATAGGACTGCTAGACTGCGGGAGGCGACAGCGGATTGGTCGGGGGAGCGTCACAAGGACGCTTGACCCCTTTTAAGGAGGGCAAATCTGAGGGTCAAGCCTTGCTGGTGGAGTGACTGACTCCCTGGAGCAGTCAGAGCGCGCTGCGCTATTTGCTGCTTTTTTCGCTGGTTGAGAGGCGTTTTAAACACTGTCCTTGTTGCTATATTTAATTTGAGGTTGCTTTGCCTTTTCCCCTGTTTTTAAAATCGGCCCACTCACCTGCACTATAATTGTTTTTGCACCGCGCTTTTGTGGGTCCTTTCCACGTCATTTGGGAACTTTGGCGGCCATCTTAGAGCAGTATAGGACTGCTAGACTGCGGGAGGCGACAGCGGATTGGTCGGCGGAGCATCACAAGGACGCTTGACCCCTTTTAAGGAGGGCAAATCTGAGGGTCAAGCCTTGCTGGTGGAGTGACTGACTCCCTGGAGCAGTCAGAGCGCGCTGCGCTATTTGCTGCTTTTTTCGCTGGTTGAGAGGCGTTTTAAACACTGTCCTTGTTGCTGTATTTAATTTGAGGTTGCTTTGCCTTTTCCCCTGTTTTTAAAATCGGCCCACTCACCTGCACTATAATTGTTTTTGCACCGCGCTTTTGCGGGTCCTTTCCATGTCATTTGGGAACTTTGGTGGCCATCTTAGAGCAGTATAGGACTGCTAGACTGCGGGAGGCGACAGCGGATTGGTCGGGGGAGCGTCACAAGGACGCTTGACCCCTTTTAAGGAGGGCAAATCTGATGGTCAAGCCTTGCTGGTGGAGTGACTGACTCTCTGGAGCAGTCAGAGCGCGCTGCGCTATTTGCTGCTTTTTTCGCTGGTTGAGAGGCGTTTTAAACACTGTCCTTGTTGCTATATTTAATTTGAGGTTGCTTTGCCTTTTCCCTGTTTTTAAAATCGGCCCACTCACCTGCACTATAATTGTTTTTGCACCGCGCTTTTGCGGGTCCTTTCCACGTCATTTGGGAACTTTGGCGGCCATCTTAGAGCAGTATAGGACTGCTAGACTGCGGGAGGCGACAGCGGATTGGTCGGGGGAGCGTCACAAGGACGCTTGACCCCTTTTAAGGAGGGCAAATCTGATGGTCAAGCCTTGCTGGTGGAGTGACTGACTCCCTGGAGCAGTCAGAGCGCGCTGCGCTATTTGCTGCTTTTTTCGCTGGTTGAGAGGCGTTTTAAACACTGTCCTTGTTGCTATATTTAATTTGAGGTTGCTTTGCCTTTTCCCCTGTTTTTAAAATCGGCCCACTCACCTGCACTATAATTGTTTTTGCACCGCGCTTTTGCGGGTCCTTTCCACGTCATTTGGGAACTTTGGCGGCCATCTTAGAGCAGTATAGGACTGCTAGACTGCGGGAGGCGACAGCGGATTGGTCGGGGGAGCGTCACAAGGACGCTTGACCCCTTTTAAGGAGGGCAAATCTGAGGGTCAAGCCTTGCTGGTGGAGTGACTGACTCCCTGGAGCAGTCAGAGCGCGCTGCGCTATTTGCTGCTTTTTTCGCTGGTTGAGAGGCGTTTTAAACACTGTCCTTGTTGCTATATTTAATTTGAGGTTGCTTTGCCTTTTCCGCTGTTTTTAAAATCGGCCCACTCACCTGCACTATAATTGTTTTTGCACCGCGCTTTTGTGGGTCCTTTCCACGTCATTTGGGAACTTTGGCGGCCATCTTAGAGCAGTATAGGACTGCTAGACTGCGGGAGGCGACAGCGGATTGGTCGGGGGAGCACCACAAGGACGCTTGACCCCTTTTAAGGAGGGCAAATCTGAGGGTCAAGCCTTGCTGGTGGAGTGACTTACTCCCTGGAGCAGTCAGAGCGCGCTGCGCTATTTGCTGCTTTTTTCGCTGGTTGAGAGGCGTTTTAAACACTGTCCTTGTTGCTATATTTAATTTGAGGTTGCTTTGCCTTTTCCCCTGTTTTTAAAATCGGCCCACTCACCTGCACTATAATTGTTTTTGCACCGCGCTTTTGTGGGTCCTTTCCACGTCATTTGGGAACTTTGGCGGCCATCTTAGAGCAGTATAGGACTGCTAGACTGCGGGAGGCGACAGCGTATTGGTCGGGGGAGCGTCACAAGGACGCTTGACCCCTTTTAAGGAGGGCAAATCTGATGGTCAAGCCTTGCTGGTGGAGTGACTGACTCCCTGGAGCAGTCAGAGCGTGCTGCGCTATTTGCGGCTTTTTTCGCTGGTTGAGAGGCGTTTTAAACACTGTCCTTGTTGCTATATTTAATTTGAGGTTGCTTTGCCTTTTCCCCTGTTTTTAAAATCGGCCCACTCACCTGCACTATAATTGTTTTTGCACCGCGCTTTTGCGGGTCCTTTCCACGTCATTTGGGAACTTTGGCGGCCATCTTACAGCAGTATAGGACTGCTAGACTGCGGGAGGCGACAGCGGATTGGTCGGGGGAGCGTCACAAGGACGCTTGACCCCTTTTAAGGAGGGCAAATCTGATGGTCAAGCCTTGCTGGTGGAGTGACTGACTCCCTGGAGCAGTCAGAGCGCGCTGCGCTATTTGCTGCTTTTTTCGCTGGTTGAGAGGCGTTTTAAACACTGTCCTTGTTGCTATATTTAATTTGAGGTTGCTTTGCCTTTTCCCCTGTTTTTAAAATCGGCCCACTCACCTGCACTATAATTGTTTTTGCACCGCGCTTTTGCGGGTCCTTTCCACGTCATTTGGGAACTTTGGCGGCCATCTTAGAGCAGTATAGGACTGCTAGACTGCGGGAGGCGACAGCGGATTGGTCGGGGGAGCGTCACAAGGACGCTTGACCCCTTTTAAGGAGGGCAAATCTGAGGGTCAAGCCTTGCTGGTGGAGTGACTGACTCCCTGGAGCAGTCAGAGCGCGCTGCGCTATTTGCTGCTTTTTTCGCTGGTTGAGAGGCGTTTTAAACACTGTCCTTGTTGCTATATTTAATTTGAGGTTGCTTTGCCTTTTCCCCTGTTTTTAAAATCGGCCCACTCACCTGCACTATAATTGTTTTTGCACCGCGCTTTTGTGGGTCCTTTCCACGTCATTTGGGAACTTTGGCGGCCATCTTAGAGCAGTATAGGACTGCTAGACTGCGGGAGGCGACAGCGGATTGGTCGGGGGAGCATCACAAGGACGCTTGACCCCTTTTAAGGAGGGCAAATCTGAGGGTCAAGCCTTGCTGGTGGAGTGACTGACTCCCTGGAGCAGTCAGAGCGCGCTGCGCTATTTGCTGCTTTTTTCGCTGGTTGAGAGGCGTTTTAAACACTGTCCTTGTTGCTGTATTTAATTTGAGGTTGCTTTGCCTTTTCCCCTGTTTTTAAAATCGGCCCACTCACCTGCACTATAATTGTTTTTGCACCGCGCTTTTGCGGGTCCTTTCCATGTCATTTGGGAACTTTGGTGGCCATCTTAGAGCAGTATAGGACTGCTAGACTGCGGGAGGCGACAGCGGATTGGTCGGGGGAGCGTCACAAGGACGCTTGACCCCTTTTAAGGAGGGCAAATCTGATGGTCAAGCCTTGCTGGTGGAGTGACTGACTGTCTGGAGCAGTCAGAGCGCGCTGCGCTATTTGCTGCTTTTTTCGCTGGTTGAGAGGCGTTTTAAACACTGTCCTTGTTGCTATATTTAATTTGAGGTTGCTTTGCCTTTTCCCTGTTTTTAAAATCGGCCCACTCACCTGCACTATAATTGTTTTTGCACCGCGCTTTTGCGGGTCCTTTCCACGTCATTTGGGAACTTTGGCGGCCATCTTAGAGCAGTATAGGACTGCTAGACTGCGGGAGGCGACAGCGGATTGGTCGGGGGAGCGTCACAAGGACGCTTGACCCCTTTTAAGGAGGGCAAATCTGATGGTCAAGCCTTGCTGGTGGAGTGACTGACTCCCTGGAGCAGTCAGAGCGCGCTGCGCTATTTGCTGCTTTTTTCGCTGGTTGAGAGGCGTTTTAAACACTGTCCTTGTTGCTATATTTAATTTGAGGTTGCTTTGCCTTTTCCCCTGTTTTTAAAATCGGCCCACTCACCTGCACTATAATTGTTTTTGCACCGCGCTTTTGCGGGTCCTTTCCACGTCATTTGGGAACTTTGGCGGCCATCTTAGAGCAGTATAGGACTGCTAGACTGCGGGAGGCGACAGCGGATTGGTCGGGGGAGCGTCACAAGGACGCTTGACCCCTTTTAAGGAGGGCAAATCTGAGGGTCAAGCCTTGCTGGTGGAGTGACTGACTCCCTGGAGCAGTCAGAGCGCGCTGCGCTATTTGCTGCTTTTTTCGCTGGTTGAGAGGTGTTTTAAACACTGTCCTTGTTGCTATATTTAATTTGAGGTTGCTTTGCCTTTTCCCCTGTTTTTAAAATCGGCCCACTCACCTGCACTATAATTGTTTTTGCACCGCGCTTTTGTGGGTCCTTTCCACGTCATTTGGGAACTTTGGCGGCCATCTTAGAGCAGTATAGGACTGCTAGACTGCGGGAGGCGACAGCGGATTGGTCGGGGGAGCACCACAAGGACGCTTGACCCCTTTTAAGGAGGGCAAATCTGAGGGTCAAGCCTTGCTGGTGGAGTGACTTACTCCCTGGAGCAGTCAGAGCGCGCTGCGCTATTTGCTGCTTTTTTCGCTGGTTGAGAGGCGTTTTAAACACTGTCCTTGTTGCTATATTTAATTTGAGGTTGCTTTGCCTTTTCCCCTGTTTTTAAAATCGGCCCACTCACCTGCACTATAATTGTTTTTGCACCGCGCTTTTGTGGGTCCTTTCCACGTCATTTGGGAACTTTGGCGGCCATCTTAGAGCAGTATAGGACTGCTAGACTGCGGGAGGCGACAGCGGATTGGTCGGGGGAGCGTCACAAGGACGCTTGACCCCTTTTAAGGAGGGCAAATCTGATGGTCAAGCCTTGCTGGTGGAGTGACTGACTCCCTGGAGCAGTCAGAGCGCGCTGCGCTATTTGCTGCTTTTTTCGCTGGTTGAGAGGCGTTTTAAACACTGTCCTTGTTGCTATATTTAATTTGAGGTTGCTTTGCCTTTTCCCCTGTTTTTAAAATCGGCCCACTCACCTGCACTATAATTGTTTTTGCACCGCGCTTTTGCGGGTCCTTTCCACGTCATTTGGGAACTTTGGCGGCCATCTTACAGCAGTATAGGACTGCTAGACTGCGGGAGGCGACAGCGGATTGGTCGGGGGAGCGTCACAAGGACGCTTGACCCCTTTTAAGGAGGGCAAATCTGATGGTCAAGCCTTGCTGGTGGAGTGACTGACTCCCTGGAGCAGTCAGAGCGCGCTGCGCTATTTGCTGCTTTTTTCGCTGGTTGAGAGGCGTTTTAAACACTGTCCTTGTTGCTATATTTAATTTGAGGTTGCTTTGCCTTTTCCCCTGTTTTTAAAATCGGCCCACTCACCTGCACTATAATTGTTTTTGCACCGCGCTTTTGCGGGTCCTTTCCACGTCATTTGGGAACTTTGGCAGCCATCTTAGAGCAGTATAGGACTGCTAAACTGCGGGAGGCGACAGCGGATTGGTCGGGGGAGCGTCACAAGGACGCTTGACCCCTTTTAAGGAGGGCAAATCTGAGGGTCAAGCCTTGCTGGTGGAGTGACTGACTCCCTGGAGCAGTCAGAGCGCGCTGCGCTATTTGCTGCTTTTTTCGCTGGTTGAGAGGCGTTTTAAACACTGTCCTTGTTGCTATATTTAATTTGAGGTTGCTTTGCCTTTTCCCCTGTTTTTAAAATCGGCCCACTCACCTGCACTATAATTGTTTTTGCACCGCGCTTTTGTGGGTCCTTTCCACGTCATTTGGGAACTTTGGCGGCCATCTTAGAGCAGTATAGGACTGCTAGACTGCGGGAGGCGACAGCGGATTGGTCGGGGGAGCATCACAAGGACGCTTGACCCCTTTTAAGGAGGGCAAATCTGAGGGTCAAGCCTTGCTGGTGGAGTGACTGACTCCCTGGAGCAGTCAGAGCGCGCTGCGCTATTTGCTGCTTTTTTCGCTGGTTGAGAGGCGTTTTAAACACTGTCCTTGTTGCTGTATTTAATTTGAGGTTGCTTTGCCTTTTCCCCTGTTTTTAAAATCGGCCCACTCACCTGCACTATAATTGTTTTTGCACCGCGCTTTTGCGGGTCCTTTCCATGTCATTTGGGAACTTTGGCGGCCATCTTAGAGCAGTATAGGACTGCTAGACTGCGGGAGGCGACAGCGGATTGGTCGGGGGAGCGTCACAAGGACGCTTGACCCCTTTTAAGGAGGGCAAATCTGATGGTCAAGCCTTGCTGGTGGAGTGACTGACTCCCTGGAGCAGTCAGAGCGCGCTGCGCTATTTGCTGCTTTTTTCGCTGGTTGAGAGGCGTTTTAAACACTGTCCTTGTTGCTATATTTAATTTGAGGTTGCTTTGCCTTTTCCCTGTTTTTAAAATCGGCCCACTCACCTGCACTATAATTGTTTTTGCACCGCGCTTTTGCGGGTCCTTTCCACGTCATTTGGGAACTTTGGCGGCCATCTTAGAGCAGTATAGGACTGCTAGACTGCGGGAGGCGACAGCGGATTGGTCGGGGGAGCGTCACAAGGACGCTTGACCCCTTTTAAGGAGGGCAAATCTGATGGTCAAGCCTTGCTGGTGGAGTGACTGACTCCCTGGAGCAGTCAGAGCGCGCTGCGCTATTTGCTGCTTTTTTCGCTGGTTGAGAGGCGTTTTAAACACTGTCCTTGTTGCTATATTTAATTTGAGGTTGCTTTGCCTTTTCCCCTGTTTTTAAAATCGGCCCACTCACCTGCACTATAATTGTTTTTGCACCGCGCTTTTGCGGGTCCTTTCCACGTCATTTGGGAACTTTGGCGGCCATCTTAGAGCAGTATAGGACTGCTAGACTGTGGGAGGCGACAGCGGATTGGTCGGGGGAGCGTCACAAGGACGCTTGACCCCTTTTAAGGAGGGCAAATCTGATGGTCAAGCCTTGCTGGTGGAGTGACTGACTCCCTGGAGCAGTCAGAGCGCGCTGCGCTATTTGCTGCTTTTTTCGCTGGTTGAGAGGCGTTTTAAACACTGTCCTTGTTGCTATATTTAATTTGAGGTTGCTTTGCCTTTTCCCCTGTTTTTAAAATCGGCCCACTCACCTGCACTATAATTGTTTTTGCACCGCGCTTTTGCGGGTCCTTTCCACGTCATTTGGGAACTTTGGCGGCCATCTTAGAGCAGTATAGGACTGCTAGACTGCGGGAGGCGACAGCGGATTGGTCGGGGGAGCACCACAAGGACGCTTGACCCCTTTTAAGGAGGGCAAATCTGAGGGTCAAGCCTTGCTGGTGGAGTGACTTACTCCCTGGAGCAGTCAGAGCGCGCTGCGCTATTTGCTGCTTTTTTCGCTGGTTGAGAGGCGTTTTAAACACTGTCCTTGTTGCTATATTTAATTTGAGGTTGCTTTGCCTTTTCCCCTGTTTTTAAAATGGGCCCACTCACCTGCACTATAATTGTTTTTGCACCGCGCTTTTGTGGGTCCTTTCCACGTCATTTGGGAACTTTGGCGGCCATCTTAGAGCAGTATAGGACTGCTAGACTGCGGGAGGCGACAGCGTATTGGTCGGGGGAGCGTCACAAGGACGCTTGACCCCTTTTAAGGAGGGCAAATCTGATGGTCAAGCCTTGCTGGTGGAGTGACTGACTCCCTGGAGCAGTCAGAGCGCGCTGCGCTATTTGCTGCTTTTTTCGCTGGTTGAGAGGCGTTTTAAACACTGTCCTTGTTGCTATATTTAATTTGAGGTTGCTTTGCCTTTTCCCCTGTTTTTAAAATCGGCCCACTCACCTGCACTATAATTGTTTTTGCACCGCGCTTTTGCGGGTCCTTTCCACGTCATTTGGGAACTTTGGCGGCCATCTTACAGCAGTATAGGACTGCTAGACTGCGGGAGGCGACAGCGGATTGGTCGGGGGAGCGTCACAAGGACGCTTGACCCCTTTTAAGGAGGGCAAATCTGATGGTCAAGCCTTGCTGGTGGAGTGACTGACTCCCTGGAGCAGTCAGAGCGCGCTGCGCTATTTGCTGCTTTTTTCGCTGGTTGAGAGGCGTTTTAAACACTGTCCTTGTTGCTATATTTAATTTGAGGTTGCTTTGCCTTTTCCCCTGTTTTTAAAATCGGCCCACTCACCTGCACTATAATTGTTTTTGCACCGCGCTTTTGCGGGTCCTTTCCACGTCATTTGGGAACTTTGGCGGCCATCTTAGAGCAGTATAGGACTGCTAGACTGCGGGAGGCGACAGCGGATTGGTCGGGGGGAGCGTCACAAGGACGCTTGACCCCTTTTAAGGAGGGCAAATCTGAGGGTCAAGCCTTGCTGGTGGAGTGACTGACTCCCTGGAGCAGTCAGAGCGCGCTGCGCTATTTGCTGCTTTTTTCGCTGGTTGAGAGGCGTTTTAAACACTGTCCTTGTTGCTATATTTAATTTGAGGTTGCTTTGCCTTTTCCCCTGTTTTTAAAATCGGCCCACTCACCTGCACTATAATTGTTTTTGCACCGCGCTTTTGTGGGTCCTTTCCACGTCATTTGGGAACTTTGGCGGCCATCTTAGAGCAGTATAGGACTGCTAGACTGCGGGAGGCGACAGCGGATTGGTCGGGGGAGCATCACAAGGACGCTTGACCCCTTTTAAGGAGGGCAAATCTGAGGGTCAAGCCTTGCTGGTGGAGTGACTGACTCTCTGGAGCAGTCAGAGCGCGCTGCGCTATTTGCTGCTTTTTTCGCTGGTTGAGAGGCGTTTTAAACACTGTCCTTGTTGCTATATTTAATTTGAGGTTGCTTTGCCTTTTCCCTGTTTTTAAAATCGGCCCACTCACCTGCACTATAATTGTTTTTGCACCGCGCTTTTGCGGGTCCTTTCCACGTCATTTGGGAACTTTAGCGGCTATCTTAGAGCAGTATAGGACTGCTAGACTGCGGGAGGCGACAGCGGATTGGTCGGGGGAGCGTCACAAGGACGCTTGACCCCTTTTAAGGAGGGCAAATCTGATGGTCAAGCCTTGCTGGTGGAGTGACTGACTCCCTGGAGCAGTCAGAGCGCGCTGCGCTATTTGCTGCTTTTTTCGCTGGTTGAGAGGCGTTTTAAACACTGTCCTTGTTGCTATATTTAATTTGAGGTTGCTTTGCCTTTTCCCCTGTTTTTAAAATCGGCCCACTCACCTGCACTATAATTGTTTTTGCACCGCGCTTTTGCGGGTCCTTTCCACGTCATTTGGGAACTTTGGCGGCCATCTTAGAGCAGTATAGGACTGCTAGACTGCGGGAGGCGACAGCGGATTGGTCGGGGGAGCGTCACAAGGACGCTTGACCCCTTTTAAGGAGGGCAAATCTGAGGGTCAAGCCTTGCTGGTGGAGTGACTGACTCCCTGGAGCAGTCAGAGCGCGCTGCGCTATTTGCTGCTTTTTTCGCTGGTTGAGAGGCGTTTTAAACACTGTCCTTGTTGCTATATTTAATTTGAGGTTGCTTTGCCTTTTCCCCTGTTTTTAAAATCGGCCCACTCACCTGCACTATAATTGTTTTTGCACCGCGCTTTTGTGGGTCCTTTCCACGTCATTTGGGAACTTTGGCGGCCATCTTAGAGCAGTATAGGACTGCTAGACTGCGGGAGGCGACAGCGGATTGGTCGGGGGAGCACCACAAGGACGCTTGACCCCTTTTAAGGAGGGCAAATCTGAGGGTCAAGCCTTGCTGGTGGAGTGACTTACTCCCTGGAGCAGTCAGAGCGCGCTGCGCTATTTGCTGCTTTTTTCGCTGGTTGAGAGGCGTTTTAAACACTGTCCTTGTTGCTATATTTAATTTGAGGTTGCTTTGCCTTTTCCCCTGTTTTTAAAATCGGCCCACTCACCTGCGCTATAATTGTTTTTGCACCGCGCTTTTGTGGGTCCTTTCCACGTCATTTGGGAACTTTGGCGGCCATCTTAGAGCAGTATAGGACTGCTAGACTGCGGGAGGCGACAGCGTATTGGTCGGGGGAGCGTCACAAGGACGCTTGACCCCTTTTAAGGAGGGCAAATCTGATGGTCAAGCCTTGCTGGTGGAGTGACTGACTCCCTGGAGCAGTCAGAGCGCGCTGCGCTATTTGCTGCTTTTTTCGCTGGTTGAGAGGCGTTTTAAACACTGTCCTTGTTGCTATATTTAATTTGAGGTTGCTTTGCCTTTTCCCCTGTTTTTAAAATCGGCCCACTCACCTGCACTATAATTGTTTTTGCACCGCGCTTTTGCGGGTCCTTTCCACGTCATTTGGGAACTTTGGCGGCCATCTTAGAGCAGTATAGGACTGCTAGACTGCGGGAGGCGACAGCGGATTGGTCGGGGGAGCGTCACAAGGACGCTTGACCCCTTTTAAGGAGGGCAAATCTGATGGTCAAGCCTTGCTGGTGGAGTGACTGACTCCCTGGAGCAGTCAGAGCGCGCTGCGCTATTTGCTGCTTTTTTCGCTGGTTGAGAGGCGTTTTAAACACTGTCCTTGTTGCTATATTTAATTTGAGGTTGCTTTGCCTTTTCCCCTGTTTTTAAAATCGGCCCACTCACCTGCACTATAATTGTTTTTGCACCGCGCTTTTGCGGGTCCTTTCCACGTCATTTGGGAACTTTGGCGGCCATCTTAGAGCAGTATAGGACTGCTAGACTGCGGGAGGCGACAGCGGATTGGTCGGGGGAGCGTCACAAGGACGCTTGACCCCTTTTAAGGAGGGCAAATCTGAGGGTCAAGCCTTGCTGGTGGAGTGACTGACTCCCTGGAGCAGTCAGAGCGCGCTGCGCTATTTGCTGCTTTTTTCGCTGGTTGAGAGGCGTTTTAAACACTGTCCTTGTTGCTATATTTAATTTGAGGTTGCTTTGCCTTTTCCCCTGTTTTTAAAATCGGCCCACTCACCTGCACTATAATTGTTTTTGCACCGCGCTTTTGTGGGTCCTTTCCACGTCATTTGGGAACTTTGGCGGCCATCTTAGAGCAGTATAGGACTGCTAGACTGCGGGAGGCGACACCGGATTGGTCGGGGGAGCATCACAAGGACGCTTGACCCCTTTTAAGGAGGGCAAATCTGAGGGTCAAGCCTTGCTGGTGGAGTGACTGACTCCCTGGAGCAGTCAGAGCGCGCTGCGCTATTTGCTGCTTTTTTCGCTGGTTGAGAGGCGTTTTAAACACTGTCCTTGTTGCTGTATTTAATTTGAGGTTGCTTTGCCTTTTCCCCTGTTTTTAAAATCGGCCCACTCACCTGCACTATAATTGTTTTTGCACCGCGCTTTTGCGGGTCCTTTCCATGTCATTTGGGAACTTTGGTGGCCATCTTAGAGCAGTATAGGACTGCTAGACTGCGGGAGGCGACAGCGGATTGGTCGGGGGAGCGTCACAAGGACGCTTGACCCCTTTTAAGGAGGGCAAATCTGATGGTCAAGCCTTGCTGGTGGAGTGACTGACTCTCTGGAGCAGTCAGAGCGCGCTGCGCTATTTGCTGCTTTTTTCGCTGGTTGAGAGGCGTTTTAAACACTGTCCTTGTTGCTATATTTAATTTGAGGTTGCTTTGCCTTTTCCCTGTTTTTAAAATCGGCCCACTCACCTGCACTATAATTGTTTTTGCACCGCGCTTTTGCGGGTCCTTTCCACGTCATTTGGGAACTTTGGCGGCCATCTTAGAGCAGTATAGGACTGCTAGACTGCGGGAGGCGACAGCGGATTGGTCGGGGGAGCGTCACAAGGACGCTTGACCCCTTTTAAGGAGGGCAAATCTGATGGTCAAGCCTTGCTGGTGGAGTGACTGACTCCCTGGAGCAGTCAGAGCGCGCTGCGCTATTTGCTGCTTTTTTCGCTGGTTGAGAGGCGTTTTAAACACTGTCCTTGTTGCTATATTTAATTTGAGGTTGCTTTGCCTTTTCCCCTGTTTTTAAAATCGGCCCACTCACCTGCACTATAATTGTTTTTGCACCGCGCTTTTGCGGGTCCTTTCCACGTCATTTGGGAACTTTGGCGGCCATCTTAGAGCAGTATAGGACTGCTAGACTGCGGGAGGCGACAGCGGATTGGTCGGGGGAGCGTCACAAGGACGCTTGACCCCTTTTAAGGAGGGCAAATCTGAGGGTCAAGCCTTGCTGGTGGAGTGACTGACTCCCTGGAGCAGTCAGAGCGCGCTGCGCTATTTGCTGCTTTTTTCGCTGGTTGAGAGGCGTTTTAAACACTGTCCTTGTTGCTATATTTAATTTGAGGTTGCTTTGCCTTTTCCCCTGTTTTTAAAATCGGCCCACTCACCTGCACTATAATTGTTTTTGCACCGCGCTTTTGTGGGTCCTTTCCACGTCATTTGGGAACTTTGGCGGCCATCTTAGAGCAGTATAGGACTGCTAGACTGCGGGAGGCGACAGCGGATTGGTCGGGGGAGCACCACAAGGACGCTTGACCCCTTTTAAGGAGGGCAAATCTGAGGGTCAAGCCTTGCTGGTGGAGTGACTTACTCCCTGGAGCAGTCAGAGCGCGCTGCGCTATTTGCTGCTTTTTTCGCTGGTTGAGAGGCGTTTTAAACACTGTCCTTGTTGCTATATTTAATTTGAGGTTGCTTTGCCTTTTCCCCTGTTTTTAAAATCGGCCCACTCACCTGCACTATAATTGTTTTTGCACCGCGCTTTTGTGGGTCCTTTCCACGTCATTTGGGAACTTTGGCGGCCATCTTAGAGCAGTATAGGACTGCTAGACTGCGGGAGGCGACAGCGGATTGGTCGGGGGAGCGTCACAAGGACGCTTGACCCCTTTTAAGGAGGGCAAATCTGATGGTCAAGCCTTGCTGGTGGAGTGACTGACTCCCTGGAGCAGTCAGAGCGCGCTGCGCTATTTGCTGCTTTTTTCGCTGGTTGAGAGGCGTTTTAAACACTGTCCTTGTTGCTATATTTAATTTGAGGTTGCTTTGCCTTTTCCCCTGTTTTTAAAATCGGCCCACTCACCTGCACTATAATTGTTTTTGCACCGCGCTTTTGCGGGTCCTTTCCACGTCATTTGGGAACTTTGGCGGCCATCTTACAGCAGTATAGGACTGCTAGACTGCGGGAGGCGACAGCGGATTGGTCGGGGGAGCGTCACAAGGACGCTTGACCCCTTTTAAGGAGGGCAAATCTGATGGTCAAGCCTTGCTGGTGGAGTGACTGACTCCCTGGAGCAGTCAGAGCGCGCTGCGCTATTTGCTGCTTTTTTCGCTGGTTGAGAGGCGTTTTAAACACTGTCCTTGTTGCTATATTTAATTTGAGGTTGCTTTGCCTTTTCCCCTGTTTTTAAAATCGGCCCACTCACCTGCACTATAATTGTTTTTGCACCGCGCTTTTGCGGGTCCTTTCCACGTCATTTGGGAACTTTGGCAGCCATCTTAGAGCAGTATAGGACTGCTAAACTGCGGGAGGCGACAGCGGATTGGTCGGGGGAGCGTCACAAGGACGCTTGACCCCTTTTAAGGAGGGCAAATCTGAGGGTCAAGCCTTGCTGGTGGAGTGACTGACTCCCTGGAGCAGTCAGAGCGCGCTGCGCTATTTGCTGCTTTTTTCGCTGGTTGAGAGGCGTTTTAAACACTGTCCTTGTTGCTATATTTAATTTGAGGTTGCTTTGCCTTTTCCCCTGTTTTTAAAATCGGCCCACTCACCTGCACTATAATTGTTTTTGCACCGCGCTTTTGTGGGTCCTTTCCACGTCATTTGGGAACTTTGGCGGCCATCTTAGAGCAGTATAGGACTGCTAGACTGCGGGAGGCGACAGCGGATTGGTCGGGGGAGCATCACAAGGACGCTTGACCCCTTTTAAGGAGGGCAAATCTGAGGGTCAAGCCTTGCTGGTGGAGTGACTGACTCCCTGGAGCAGTCAGAGCGCGCTGCGCTATTTGCTGCTTTTTTCGCTGGTTGAGAGGCGTTTTAAACACTGTCCTTGTTGCTGTATTTAATTTGAGGTTGCTTTGCCTTTTCCCCTGTTTTTAAAATCGGCCCACTCACCTGCACTATAATTGTTTTTGCACCGCGCTTTTGCGGGTCCTTTCCATGTCATTTGGGAACTTTGGCGGCCATCTTAGAGCAGTATAGGACTGCTAGACTGCGGGAGGCGACAGCGGATTGGTCGGGGGAGCGTCACAAGGACGCTTGACCCCTTTTAAGGAGGGCAAATCTGATGGTCAAGCCTTGCTGGTGGAGTGACTGACTCCCTGGAGCAGTCAGAGCGCGCTGCGCTATTTGCTGCTTTTTTCGCTGGTTGAGAGGCGTTTTAAACACTGTCCTTGTTGCTATATTTAATTTGAGGTTGCTTTGCCTTTTCCCTGTTTTTAAAATCGGCCCACTCACCTGCACTATAATTGTTTTTGCACCGCGCTTTTGCGGGTCCTTTCCACGTCATTTGGGAACTTTGGCGGCCATCTTAGAGCAGTATAGGACTGCTAGACTGCGGGAGGCGACAGCGGATTGGTCGGGGGAGCGTCACAAGGACGCTTGACCCCTTTTAAGGAGGGCAAATCTGATGGTCAAGCCTTGCTGGTGGAGTGACTGACTCCCTGGAGCAGTCAGAGCGCGCTGCGCTATTTGCTGCTTTTTTCGCTGGTTGAGAGGCGTTTTAAACACTGTCCTTGTTGCTATATTTAATTTGAGGTTGCTTTGCCTTTTCCCCTGTTTTTAAAATCGGCCCACTCACCTGCACTATAATTGTTTTTGCACCGCGCTTTTGCGGGTCCTTTCCACGTCATTTGGGAACTTTGGCGGCCATCTTAGAGCAGTATAGGACTGCTTGACTGTGGGAGGCGACAGCGGATTGGTCGGGGGAGCGTCACAAGGACGCTTGACCCCTTTTAAGGAGGGCAAATCTGATGGTCAAGCCTTGCTGGTGGAGTGACTGACTCCCTGGAGCAGTCAGAGCGCGCTGCGCTATTTGCTGCTTTTTTCGCTGGTTGAGAGGCGTTTTAAACACTGTCCTTGTTGCTATATTTAATTTGAGGTTGCTTTGCCTTTTCCCCTGTTTTTAAAATCGGCCCACTCACCTGCACTATAATTGTTTTTGCACCGCGCTTTTGCGGGTCCTTTCCACGTCATTTGGGAACTTTGGCGGCCATCTTAGAGCAGTATAGGACTGCTAGACTGCGGGAGGCGACAGCGGATTGGTCGGGGGAGCGTCACAAGGACGCTTGACCCCTTTTAAGGAGGGCAAATCTGATGGTCAAGCCTTGCTGGTGGAGTGACTGACTCCCTGGAGCAGTCAGAGCGCGCTGCGCTATTTGCTGCTTTTTTCGCTGGTTGAGAGGCGTTTTAAACACTGTCCTTGTTGCTATATTTAATTTGAGGTTGCTTTGCCTTTTCCCCTGTTTTTAAAATCGGCCCACCCACCTGCACTATAATTGTTTTTGCACCGCGCTTTTGCGAGTCCTTTCCACGTCATTTGGGAACTTTGGCGGCCATCTTAGAGCAGTATAGGACTGCTAGACTGCGGGAGGCGACAGTGGATTGGTCGGGGGAGCGTCACAAGGACGCTTGACCCCTTTTAAGGAGGGCAAATCTGATGGTCAAGCCTTGCTGGTGGAGTGACTGACTCCCTGGAGCAGTCAGAGCGCGCTGCGCTATTTGCTGCTTTTTTCGCTGGTTGAGAGGCGTTTTAAACACTGTCCTTGTTGCTATATTTAATTTGAGGTTGCTTTGCCTTTTCCCCTGTTTTTAAAATCGGCCCACTCACCTGCACTATAATTGTTTTTGCACCGCGCTTTTGCGGGTCCTTTCCACGTCATTTGGGAACTTTGGCGGCCATCTTAGAGCAGTATAGGACTGCTAGACTGCGGGAGGCGACAGCGGATTGGTCGGGGGAGCGTCACAAGGACGCTTGACCCCTTTTAAGGAGGGCAAATCTGATGGTCAAGCCTTGCTGGTGGAGTGACTGACTCCCTGGAGCAGTCAGAGCGCGCTGCGCTATTTGCTGCTTTTTTCGCTGGTTGAGAGGCGTTTTAAACACTGTCCTTGTTGCTATATTTAATTTGAGGTTGCTTTGCCTTTTCCCCTGTTTTTAAAATCGGCCCACTCACCTGCACTATAATTGTTTTTGCACCGCGCTTTTGCGGGTCCTTTCCACGTCATTTGGGAACTTTGGCGGCCATCTTAGAGCAGTATAGGACTGCTAGACTGCGGGAGGCGACAGTGGATTGGTCGGGGGAGCGTCACAAGGACGCTTGACCACTTTTAAGGAGGGCAAATCTGATGGTCAAGCCTTGCTGGTGGAGTGACTGACTCCCTGGAGCAGTCAGAGCGCGCTGCGCTATTTGCTGCTTTTTTCGCTGGTTGAGAGGCGTTTTAAACACTGTCCTTGTTGCTATATTTAATTTGAGGTTGCTTTGCCTTTTCCCCTGTTTTTAAAATCGGCCCACTCACCTGCACTATAATTGTTTTTGCACCGCGCTTTTGCGGGTCCTTTCCACGTCATTTGGGAACTTTGGCGGCCATCTTAGAGCAGTATAGGACTGCTAGACTGCGGGAGGCGACAGCGGATTGGTCGGGGGAGCGTCACAAGGACGCTTGACCCCTTTTAAGGAGGGCAAATCTGATGGTCAAGCCTTGCTGGTGGAGTGACTGACTCCCTGGAGCAGTCAGAGCGCGCTGCGCTATTTGCTGCTTTTTTCGCTGGTTGAGAGGCGTTTTAAACACTGTCCTTGTTGCTATATTTAATTTGAGGTTGCTTTGCCTTTTCCCCTGTTTTTAAAATCGGCCCACTCACCTGCACTATAATTGTTTTTGCACCGCGCTTTTGCGGGTCCTTTCCACGTCATTTGGGAACTTTGGCGGCCATCTTAGAGCAGTATAGGACTGCTAGACTGCGGGAGGCGACAGCGGATTGGTCGGGGGAGCGTCACAAGGACGCTTGACCCCTTTTAAGGAGGGCAAATCTGAAGGTCAAGCCTTGCTGGTGGAGTGACTGACTCCCTGGAGCAGTCAGAGCGCGCTGCGCTATTTGCTGCTTTTTTCGCTGGTTGAGAGGCGTTTTAAACACTGTCCTTGTTGCTATATTTAATTTGAGGTTGCTTTGCCTTTTCCCCTGTTTTTAAAATCGGCCCACTCACCTGCACTATAATTGTTTTTGCACCGCGCTTTTGCGGGTCCTTTCCACGTCATTTGGGAACTTTGGCGGCCATCTTAGAGCAGTATAGGACTGCTAGACTGCGGGAGGCGACAGTGGATTGGTCGGGGGAGCGTCACAAGGACGCTTGACCCCTTTTAAGGAGGGCAAATCTGATGGTCAAGCCTTGCTGGTGGAGTGACTGACTCCCTGGAGCAGTCAGAGCGCGCTGCGCTATTTGCTGCTTTTTTCGCTGGTTGAGAGGCGTTTTAAACACTGTCCTTGTTGCTATATTTAATTTGAGGTTGCTTTGCCTTTTCCCCTGTTTTTAAAATCGGCCCACTCACCTGCACTATAATTGTTTTTGCACCGCGCTTTTGCGGGTCCTTTCCACGTCATTTGGGAACTTTGGCGGCCATCTTAGAGCAGTATAGGACTGCTAGACTGCGGGAGGCGACAGCGGATTGGTCGGGGGAGCGTCACAAGGACGCTTGACCCCTTTTAAGGAGGGCAAATCTGATGGTCAAGCCTTGCTGGTGGAGTGACTGACTCCCTGGAGCAGTCAGAGCGCGCTGCGCTATTTGCTGCTTTTTTCGCTGGTTGAGAGGCGTTTTAAACACTGTCCTTGTTGCTATATTTAATTTGAGGTTGCTTTGCCTTTTCCCCTGTTTTTAAAATCGGCCCACTCACCTGCACTATAATTGTTTTTGCACCGCGCTTTTGCGGGTCCTTTCCACGTCATTTGGGAACTTTGGCGGCCATCTTAGAGCAGTATAGGACTGCTAGACTGCGGGAGGCGACAGCGGATTGGTCGGGGGAGCGTCACAAGGACGCTTGACCCCTTTTAAGGAGGGCAAATCTGAGGGTCAAGCCTTGCTGGTGGAGTGACTGACTCCCTGGAGCAGTCAGAGCGCGCTGCGCTATTTGCTGCTTTTTTCGCTGGTTGAGAGGCGTTTTAAACACTGTCCTTGTTGCTATATTTAATTTGAGGTTGCTTTGCCTTTTCCCCTGTTTTTAAAATCGGCCCACTCACCTGCACTATAATTGTTTTTGCACCGCGCTTTTGTGGGTCCTTTCCACGTCATTTGGGAACTTTGGCGGCCATCTTAGAGCAGTATAGGACTGCTAGACTGCGGGAGGCGACAGCGGATTGGTCGGGGGAGCACCACAAGGACGCTTGACCCCTTTTAAGGAGGGCAAATCTGAGGGTCAAGCCTTGCTGGTGGAGTGACTTACTCCCTGGAGCAGTCAGAGCGCGCTGCGCTATTTGCTGCTTTTTTCGCTGGTTGAGAGGCGTTTTAAACACTGTCCTTGTTGCTATATTTAATTTGAGGTTGCTTTGCCTTTTCCCCTGTTTTTAAAATCGGCCCACTCACCTGCACTATAATTGTTTTTGCACCGCGCTTTTGCGGGTCCTTTCCACGTCATTTGGGAACTTTGGCGGCCATCTTACAGCAGTATAGGACTGCTAGACTGCGGGAGGCGACAGCGGATTGGTCGGGGGAGCGTCACAAGGACGCTTGACCCCTTTTAAGGAGGGCAAATCTGATGGTCAAGCCTTGCTGGTGGAGTGACTGACTCCCTGGAGCAGTCAGAGCGCGCTGCGCTATTTGCTGCTTTTTTCGCTGGTTGAGAGGCGTTTTAAACACTGTCCTTGTTGCTATATTTAATTTGAGGTTGCTTTGCCTTTTCCCCTGTTTTTAAAATCGGCCCACTCACCTGCACTATAATTGTTTTTGCACCGCGCTTTTGCGGGTCCTTTCCACGTCATTTGGGAACTTTGGCGGCCATCTTAGAGCAGTATAGGACTGCTAGACTGCGGGAGGCGACAGCGGATTGGTCGGGGGAGCGTCACAAGGACGCTTGACCCCTTTTAAGGAGGGCAAATCTGATGGTCAAGCCTTGCTGGTGGAGTGACTGACTCCCTGGAGCAGTCAGAGCGCGCTGCGCTATTTGCTGCTTTTTTCGCTGGTTGAGAGGCGTTTTAAACACTGTCCTTGTTGCTATATTTAATTTGAGGTTGCTTTGCCTTTTCCCCTGTTTTTAAAATCGGCCCACTCACCTGCACTATAATTGTTTTTGCACCGCGCTTTTGCGGGTCCTTTCCACGTCATTTGGGAACTTTGGCGGCCATCTTAGAGCAGTATAGGACTGCTAGACTGCTGGAGGCGACAGCGGATTGGTCGGGGGAGCGTCACAAGGACGCTTGACCCCTTTTAAGGAGGGCAAATCTGATGGTCAAGCCTTGCTGGTGGAGTGACTGACTCCCTGGAGCAGTCAGAGCGCGCTGCGCTATTTGCTGCTTTTTTCGCTGGTTGAGAGGCGTTTTAAACACTGTCCTTGTTGCTATATTTAATTTGAGGTTGCTTTGCCTTTTCCCCTGTTTTTAAAATCGGCCCACTCACCTGCACTATAATTGTTTTTGCACCGCGCTTTTGCGGGTCCTTTCCACGTCATTTGGGAACTTTGGTGGCCATCTTAGAGCAGTATAGGACTGCTAGACTGCGGGAGGCGACAGCGGATTGGTCGGGGGAGCGTCACAAGGACGCTTGACCCCTTTTAAGGAGGGCAAATCTGATGGTCAAGCCTTGCTGGTGGAGTGACTGACTCCCTGGAGCAGTCAGAGCGCGCTGCGCTATTTGCTGCTTTTTTCGCTGGTTGAGAGGCGTTTTAAACACTGTCCTTGTTGCTATATTTAATTTGAGGTTGCTTTGCCTTTTCCCCTGTTTTTAAAATCGGCCCACTCACCTGCACTATAATTGTTTTTGCACCGCGCTTTTGCGGGTCCTTTCCACGTCATTTGGGAACTTTGGCGGCCATCTTAGAGCAGTATAGGACTGCTAGACTGCGGGAGGCGACAGTGGATTGGTCGGGGGAGCGTCACAAGGACGCTTGACCCCTTTTAAGGAGGGCAAATCTGATGGTCAAGCCTTGCTGGTGGAGTGACTGACTCCCTGGAGCAGTCAGAGCGCGCTGCGCTATTTGCTGCTTTTTTCGCTGGTTGAGAGGCGTTTTAAACACTGTCCTTGTTGCTATATTTAATTTGAGGTTGCTTTGCCTTTTCCCCTGTTTTTAAAATCGGCCCACTCACCTGCACTATAATTGTTTTTGCACCGCGCTTTTGCGGGTCCTTTCCACGTCATTTGGGAACTTTGGCGGCCATCTTAGAGCAGTATAGGACTGCTAGACTGCGGGAGGCGACAGCGGATTGGTCGGGGGAGCGTCACAAGGACGCTTGACCCCTTTTAAGGAGGGCAAATCTGATGGTCAAGCCTTGCTGGTGGAGTGACTGACTCCCTGGAGCAGTCAGAGCGCGCTGCGCTATTTGCTGCTTTTTTCGCTGGTTGAGAGGCGTTTTAAACACTGTCCTTGTTGCTATATTTAATTTGAGGTTGCTTTGCCTTTTCCCCTGTTTTTAAAATCGGCCCACTCACCTGCACTATAATTGTTTTTTCACCGCGCTTTTGCGGGTCCTTTCCACGTCATTTGGGAACTTTGGCGGCCATCTTAGAGCAGTATAGGACTGCTAGACTGCGGGAGGCGACAGTGGATTGGTCGGGGGAGCGTCACAAGGACGCTTGACCCCTTTTAAGGAGGGCAAATCTGATGGTCAAGCCTTGCTGGTGGAGTGACTGACTCCCTGGAGCAGTCAGAGCGCGCTGCGCTATTTGCTGCTTTTTTCGCTGGTTGAGAGGCGTTTTAAACACTGTCCTTGTTGCTATATTTAATTTGAGGTTGCTTTGCCTTTTCCCCTGTTTTTAAAATCGGCCCACTCACCTGCACTATAATTGTTTTTGCACCGCGCTTTTGCGGGTCCTTTCCACGTCATTTGGGAACTTTGGCGGCCATCTTAGAGCAGTATAGGACTGCTAGACTGCGGGAGGCGACAGCGGATTGGTCGGGGGAGCGTCACAAGGACGCTTGACCCCTTTTAAGGAGGGCAAATCTGATGGTCAAGCCTTGCTGGTGGAGTGACTGACTCCCTGGAGCAGTCAGAGCGCGCTGCGCTATTTGCTGCTTTTTTCGCTGGTTGAGAGGCATTTTAAACACTGTCCTTGTTGCTATATTTAATTTGAGGTTGCTTTGCCTTTTCCCCTGTTTTTAAAATCGGCCCACTCACCTGCACTATAATTGTTTTTGCACCGCGCTTTTGCGGGTCCTTTCCACGTCATTTGGGAACTTTGGCGGCCATCTTAGAGCAGTATAGGACTGCTAGACTGCGGGAGGCGACAGTGGATTGGTCGGGGGAGCGTCACAAGGACGCTTGACCCCTTTTAAGGAGGCCATGCGGACGCGCAGCGGTTACGCGCAGCGGGTACGCCGGAGCACCGCCGGAGTCACGCCAGAGTCCAGCCCGTCTGTGCCCGTCCGGGCCCAGCCGGGCTTAGGGCCAGACCTCTTGGCAAAAGCACATGCCATAAGGATTACTTACTCTGGCGAGGATCTCCTTTCTTTGCGCCCCCCTAAAGATTTATCATGTAAGTACATGCACTCATGTGTCAAACCGTTTCTGGGTTGTAGGAGTTGTCAGTCAACTGAGTCAGGAAAGCGTAGGAATGGCCTAGCTATGGCACTCCTGAATTGTAGATCTCTTCCTAGCAATTCTTTAGAGATTAACTTTCTGATACAGGACCTGAACTTAGATGTCCTGTTTTTGACTGAAACTTGTATTACGTCGAGTGCTGGAGCTGACATAGTCCAAGCTCTCCCCCCAAGCTTCCTTATATACCATCTGGATAGACCGGTGGGGCGAGGGGGCGGCATTGCCATTATCTATAGAGACAGTTTTGTGTGTAGGGCGCAGCCCGGAGGAGTTCTAGACTGTGAGAGCTGTCAGTTCTCTCTGCGGATTTCATCTACGCTGTCGGTGGCAGGCCTATTGGTCTACCGCCCCCCAGGGTGTGTGGGTAACTTCGTGAGTTCGCTGATGGAAATTGCTATGCCTTTTGCTGCCTCCACAGCCAACTTTCTAGCGTTAGGAGACTTCAACCTCCATTTTAACGATCCCGATGATCTTACAGCGGCAGACCTGTTGAGCGATTTTAAAGCCTTTGAGCTGAATCTCTCCAACTTAGGAGCTACGCATGTTAAGGGTCATTTGTTGGATCCTATCTTTTCTAACATGCCCTTTCTTAAAACCATGTCTCCTTTGCCCCTTCTGTGGTCAGATCATTTTCTGATGCCTTTTACCTGGCATGTTAAGCGAGCTATGATCCCTCTCCCAAAGGCTCATTCTTTGGAGAGAGCCTGGTCTAGGCTGTCGGCTGACAGCTGGGCTAATGTTTTGGAAGGCTCGCGCCCTTCATTTGTTGCGGACCCGGTGTGCGCAGATGCAAATATCAACCAGTGGTTGACCAGCTCTCTTGATGTTATCATTCCTAGGAAAAGAATGTTAATAAGGGAGAAGAGGTCGGTTTCGGCTCTATGGTATACGCCCAACTTGAGATCACTCAGGAGGGGCTGTAAGAGGCTGGAGAGGGCATGGAGAAAGGAGGGGGTAGAGGCGAGGCGAAAGGATTATCGCACGGCAATGAGGGCGTATAAAGCTGCTCTCCGTCTTGCGAAGGCCCAATTTTTGAGGAGAGAATATATAGTTCTGCTAATTCCTCCAGAGAAACTTTTAAGGTGGTAAATGAACTTCTTAAAGTTTCCGAGCCGTTGGCAACCCTTGATAGCCCTGGCGAGAAATGTAAGGAGCTTGCAAACTATTTTAATATGAAAATAGTTAATATTCTTAGCACCCTTCCACAGGTTGCCCGAACTACACTTATAGATAACCAATCTCGAGGTGCCCATGGCTACCTGGATACATTCGGGCCAGTTTCAGTGGATGAAGTTCGCAACGAGTTGGGTTCGTTGAAAAGTGGTTCTCCTAGGGACCCGGTCCCTATGAGATTTTTGAATTTGGTAGTAACTACCATCGCAGCCCCAGTTGCGGAACTTATCAATGCCTCCTTTGCGCAGGGTTTGGTACCACCGAGCTGGAAAAGGGCAGTGGTAAAGGCTCTGTTGAAAAAACCGAATCTAGATTCGTCGGATTTGGCAAATTTCAGGCCTATTTCCCTCCTCCCTGGTCTTAGTAAGATTGCCGAAAGACTAGCGAACCGGCAGCTGTCATACTTCCTGGAGGCAAATGGCTTGTTGCGAGGTTCCCAAACCGGCTTCCGGCCAGGGCAGGGCACTGACACTGCTCTTCTGGCAGTCGTTGAGGAAGCGAGGAGCATTTTAGATTCGGGAGGGTCAGTGGCAGTGATCCTCCTGGTCCTCAGTGCTGCTTTCGACACGGTGAACCATCAAGTGTTGATCCAACGGCTGGCAGATATAGGGGTGGCAGGTGTGGCATTGAAGTGGCTCAAGTCATTTCTTTGCGACCGGACGTATCAGGTTTGGGAAGGTAGCGAACGTTCGGCCTCCATCCCCCTCCAGTGTGGCGTGCCACAGGGCTCCTCTCTGAGCCCCACATTATTTAATGTATACATGGCCCCCCTGGAAGATGTGGTGGCCCCATTTATCATTAAGATCGTCAGCTATGCCGACGACACGCAGTTGGTGGTCACCCTATCCCAACTGGTGGAGAATCCCGACTCGCTGCATTCCTGCATGTCTAAGGTTCACACCTGGATGTGCGATTCAGCGTTGAAGCTGAATGGTTCAAAGACCGAACTAATTCTGCTTGGACACAAAACCCCCTCTCTTCCTCTGTCCAGCTGGCCCAGTTGCATGGGAGCTTTGCCGAGTCCTAAAGAAGAGATTAAAAGTTTGGGTTTTTGGCTGGAACGTGACCTGTCCTTTAGGACTCAGGCAAAAAAAACGGCAGGAGTGTGCTTTGGTCTTCTCCGTGCAGCTCGGAAAGTTCTCCCCCTGTTACCTTGGCCGTCTAGGAAGCTACTTGTTCAGGGGCTTATTGTATCTAGATTAGACTACAGTAATATCATCTTTTTAGGTGCCCCTGAAGTCACGTTTAATAAACTTCAGCAAGTACAAAATGCTGCGGCTAGGCTTCTTATGAATACACCTAGGACGCAATCAGCCAGACCCGCTCTGATAGCCTTGCACTGGCTTCCGGTGCGCGAAAGGGTCAAATTTAAGGCTCTTTGTACTGCGCACAAAATTCTTCAGGGGAAGGGACCTCCTATCCTGCGGAATTTAGCTGTGCCTTATAAAGCTAACAGGGCCCTTCGTTCGGACCAAAAACATCTTCTTCAAGTTCCTAGAGTTAGAAGGGCTCGGTCCGGGGGGCGGAGATATTCAGTTAATATAGCCATCCTGTGGAACAATCTTCCCCTGTGTTTGCGCACAGAGACGTGTTTCTTACGTTTCCGGAAACTTCTGAAAACTTACCTCTTCCCGGCTTAAAGCGGTCGAACTGTCAGCTTCTTTTTGTTGGTCACTCTGGAGAAAGCGCTGGGATGCCCGAGGGTAACTATGCGCTATATAAATCTTCCATTCATTCATTCTTGTGCTTTTTAGTAACTTGAGGTGGTCAGAGGATGGTGCCGCTCTGTCGTTCAATTACTCTTAGTGATCTTCTGTCTTCATTTAGCCTGCCATCATACCAGGGTTTTGAGTCTTTTGTGGCGACTCTTTTCAGTTGTAGAGGAGCTAGATTGTCTAATACCACGTTCATAGAGTGGAAGTAATGATTAGTTAGATCCTGTACCTCGTCTAACCCTACCTGTGGGAGCATGAAGATAGGACTAGTGGTTGCAAGTGCGATGGTACTGACGTTTCTGAGGTTTCTCTTCCAGATTTTCGTTCTCGTGGGTTGAACAGAGAGACGTTTAACTGTTTCATTGATATGGAAAGTTATGATGTGATGGTCAGACCAGTCACAGGGGAGGATCGATTCAAGCTGGGTGGCGTCCGCTTTGGAGATTACTAGATCGAGGCTTGAGCCTTTTTCATGGGTGGGGCTGTCACAGAGTTGGGACAAGTTAAGTTCGGATAGGAAAGTTTTGAGGCTATTAAAGTCTGGGTCGTCAGGGTCATTCAGTGGAGATTAAAGTCCCCCAAGCATATTTTAATGTATAGTTGTCCGACATTTGTTGCTAGGATATCCATGATGTGTTCGATGAAGGTGAGGTTGTTTCCTGGAGGGTGGTAAAATTAATGTAATGAGCATATTGGCTTGCTATTGTTAGTGATGTCTAAACATAAGTATTCACATGAGGAGAGAACCGGGGAGTTGGAGCGGTTCACAGAGAGGTTGTTCCGATGTATGCAGGCAATACCACCACCTGGCCTATCAGTTCTATCTAGTCTTGTGATGCGATAGTTTGGGGGTACTAGTATGTCTAGGATGGGTGTTGATGATTCATTTAGCCATGTTTGTGTTAGAATAAGAAGGTCAGGTTCATTAGGTATTATACATTGATATTGGATGGGAAGGGGCACCACAATGTGCATGGTATACATTCTTGACATAAGAAGAATGAAAGGTGTACTTTGTAGTGGCCTGCCTTACTTCAAACCCATTACGTCTTGCAGTGTTATGCAGACATATTTCCAATTGCCAAATTGACATGATATGGGCATGTGGTCAACCATAGCATCATGATAGATGTTAGACCCTCATCCCATTACTTGCTCATGTGGGCCACACTGGCTCAGTCAGTGTCAACATGGGTGACTTTTTAACTATATGTTGCACATTTGCCATTTTATATCGGAAAAGTATATGGGGCCACACCAACAATGTATGCATAGTGGAATTCAACACAAGCCTAATTTGTCAAAGTTTTTCTACATGATTGAGTGCATTGTGGTCTGTCATGTGGTTGAGATGTACTTACCAACAGGCAGGCCATTCCCAAATTTACCATTCTGGAAAAACCGATTGATAGAAGATTGCTGGAAGATGTAGGAGTCATGACCATTGCCATGGGGTATTTCGAAAGTACATTTATGAAGAGGCCCAGATGGTCCACTGCCTGCACATTCACTGAATAGGTGTGCTTCCTGTTGCAGTATATGTGTGATGTTTCCGCAACGGGCACAAGTTGTACATGTGTGCAGTCCATTGACCCCAACACATGCGGGAATCCAGCAAAGGCTTAAAAGTCTTGCTTGATGTCCTGTTGTTGCTGCTCAGTATTGGGTTAGTGGAGGTACAGTGGTGTGAGGCTTATGGTGGCATCCAGGACGGTGGAGAGTAACCTGGAAAAGAATGCACGAAATACTCCTGCCACTCTGGCTGTGGTGGATTGAAAAATTCCTGACACCAGCATGTGAACCCCGAGATGCCGTTTGCAGAGACAGAACAAGTTGTTCACAGATGAAGATCGAAACAGATTTTTCATCACTCGCCGGCACCCGGATGAAGGGAGAACAAGGAAACAATTGGTGACAGATACTGAAGATCTGACAACGAAAAAAGTGGTCAACTAATCACTTTATTTAGGAGCCATAATTAGCCTCTAAGAACGCCCAGTCCTGACGAAAGCCTTAAGACTACACTAAAAAGGCTGAAACATGTTGACTCACTAGTGCGGTAGACTAGTCTACAGACGCACCAAATAACAGTTTTAATTTCTCACATTGCCCTTTTTTCAAATTAAAATATCTCCTCATTATTGGTGATGTAGAGAATTTTAACCTTCACTACACTTGAGCACTTACACGCCCTCTTTTAATTTCTGGACACTACTGGCAAATCAGTTGGTCTACCTCCTGGTGGAGGACAGCATGCACTATCAAAAAAAACCCTATGATGACGCTGTAACAGTACACCAAGGCGGAGAATCAAGATATACCGCCATTTGCTTGTGTACATATTTGAGGTTTTTTTTACTCGGTTCCAATACAACTCAGACCCTGATTTCACAGGACAAGTGATCCATTCTCCCCCTACCTGATTGATTATACCAGCATGGGAAGGACAGTAAGTTGCTTAGCCTGCGGAGGGATGTTGGTGCAGCACTGGGATGTTGGCTGCAGCCTTGGCGCAATCTGGTACAGGAGACAGACAATGAAACACCTCTTGAGCCTGTTATGAGCTATAACCTCCTCTTTCCTGAGGTCAATGAGGGTGACACTCTGATGGTATATCTGCTCTCGTCTCCTGCGCTGTGGTGGTGGTGTCTCGGTGGTGGTGGTGTCTCGGTGGTGGTGGTGTCTCAGTGGCGGTCTTGGTGGTGGGGGTGGTCTCGGTGGTGGGGGTCTCAGTGGTGGTGGTGGTCTCTGTGGTGGTCTCCTTGGTGCTCCTTGCTGCAATAGCAGTAGATCCGTGGCGTGCTTCTGCTTGCCTAGAAGATTTGGATATGTTTTACTTTTATACAAGTGTGTTAGCATCTTTTTAAAACCAGCTTTTCTCTAGCTGTAAAAACGGATACTAATGGGACCTAGCAGCAGTTCTTTCTTTTTAGCGGCATTCCTGTAAATCCTTGTACATATGGTGGAGTGTGTTTTGCAGGTGTTTTTCCGAGGGAACGCCTACCTTGCATATCATTTTCAAAAGTCCTGCTAGCTGAACTGGCGTAATTAACTATAGGTGCTAGTAAATATGCCCCCCAGTTTCTTGAGATCATCTCTACCAGACAAAAGTATTGATTTAACCTTGTAAGCAACAGGTACAGCATATTTCATGTCTTGTTTTATGCCCAACTTTTGTGATATATCCAATCTTTCCATCAAAAACATCTGGAAACATTTCAAGAATATGTTTAGCAGATTCAGAATTGTTTTCAACTAGTAAAATAGGAATATTAGCAATCATTACTGGTATATCAGAACCAGGAACCTACATCAGATGATTCTACATCACAGAAGAGCTCACCCAAGGAGCTTGAAAGAAAGCTTGCTGTATGGTCAATTGTTGCGGATACGGCGAAACTACTCACGAAAATTGGATTATGAACACCATGCAGAAATTTTCAAGAAACAGATGATCTTGCAAGGATATCCTAAGAAACTACTCAAACATGCAATAAAAAGAGCGTGTTACACACCTAGAGAAGATTTGCTACAAAAGAAAAGCTAACCACCATTGGAAAGATTGGTTTGTGTTACAACTTTCAGTCCAGATACCAACAAATTCAGACAAATTGTGTTAAAAAATTGGCACCTGTTTGAAAACCTGGAGTGCCCATTCCCGAAACCACTCTTTGCCATGAAGAAAAACAGGAGCATCGGCCATCAGATTGTGAGAGCTGACATTTTTCCATCGCAAAGCAAACAAAATCTAAGGACACAATGGCAATTAAAACCAGTTGAGGGGCATCACAAATTCGGAACTTGTGCTGCATGTGACTCCACAATAGAGGGGATTGAGTTCTCACATAAAGACATTAAATGGCGTCATTCTGAATTCATGAATTGCAAATCTAAGAACATTATTTATGCAATACTTTTCCCCTGTGAGAAATTATATATTGGCAAGACAAATCATCAGATCAACCAGCGCATCACGCAACGTCGTTCCAGGATCAAAAAGAAGGTGGTTACTGCACCAATGGCACAACACTTCATGGATATTTTGCACAGTGAAAGAGACTTCAAGTGGACAGTCTTGTCAGGTCTGGATACAACCAAACGTCTGATAGACATCGACAATGCGTTGCTACAAAAAGAAGCTCACTTAATTCTAAAGTTTAATAGTGCAGTAACTGGGTTGAATGGGATGACAGAACTATCAAGAGTATAGCTCAGAACGGCATGTCCCAGAATGCACTAGCCCGGTCTTAGCCACAATGGGACCTGAACGTCAATGCGATTGGTCAAAAACATTTGCCCATGAGTCATAGGGTAAAAATACAGGAAGTGTTCACACGGGGAATGCCTAGCTGACAGTGAAGATGCGGTTCATATGGAATGGATATAGAATATGGATGTGCTCAGACTTAAAAACAGTAAGTGCACTTCCTGCTGGAATCTAGCATTTTCATAATATCATTGACAAGCTGATGGCGTCGGTAATATGTCCCCTATTAGTTTGTAGGGATGCAATGATTACAGAAATAGACCCCTGCCTCTGAGCAACCCGGGAACGTTTGAAAGGTACTTTTTGACCTTGTCCTGTCGAGTTGCCCAATGTCCATGTATTTAAATATACTAAAATAGACACAATCATTTTAATGTTTTGTAGAAATTCCCCTCGGCATAAAATAGGAAGCGCACTGCAGTAATTTCCATTGAGAGATTCTGGGTACCACGCAAATAGGAGTCAGAGCAGTAGCTCTGTCCGAGAATCGGTCAACCAGGTACAGAAAAATTGAATTAAGCATATTTAAGGAGAGTAGTGTTTAGTTTTCATTTTCACTGATGCGGAGTTTGCATCATTCATTTATGTTTTTTAGAAATCGCTGACCATTAACATGAAGCCCTGATGAGAGTCCCGGTACCAGAGGACTGGGTCTTGAAACGTGTCGGCACTTTTTTTCAACACGGAGGAATTTGAATAAACTTGTTGCGACGTGAAGAATTTGTATTGAATTGCATGCCCCACGCTCACACTCTACACATTTTCCCGTGTTTGGCAAATGTTTGGCCCCAAAAACAAGATAGTGATAAGAGTATTCTAGTTTCTGATGTTATGATGCAAAAGTCCAACGTTGTAGATAAATGTGTTTGTATATAAGTATTTCATGCCCTGTCTATTGTGAATTGTCATAAGTATTTTTCATGTTTTGTATGTTAATTTTAAAAATGTGTGTCTCTTCACTTCTCATGCAACTAAAATCTTTTTGGTAAATATAAACAATCGCAAAGAAAGAAATGGTTTAATAAAAATTCCATTCAAACAGAAAAGATAGTGGTCTGTTTGTTGCTCAAAAATAATAAGAGCATAACGTCAAACGGAGCCAGGTTCTCCTTTTTGTATTCAATTTAGTTTTCAAAGACAGCAGCGTCAGTATTCACCAAATAGTTCTCAAAACCCCTCAACCAATTTGTCATTGCTCGGGTGGCTTGCTGCCCCTGATGAGGTGTTGAGGCTGTATTCTACCAGAAGTATTTTTTAACTGCCTGAAATGTAGTGTAAGTCTGCGTCTTGTGGCGGGTGGTGAGAGTAAGCGGAAAAGGAGATACTGTGAGGGTATGAGAAACAGTGACGTTTTGGGGATGGATTGTGGGCTATAGTGTGTTAAAAAGTAAAGAGATCAGCACAACAGCACTTAGAAGCTACTTGCCCTCAGAGGTTGGCAGGTGGCGGGGGGTTGAGTAATAAAAGAAGAAAAATAGCAACACCAGCACGAAGCGGCAGAGGGGTGGGTGCGCGGGAGATGCAGATGTGAAGAAAACAGCATGGAGCCTGGGTTGGTATTGCGTATGAGAGGACACTAGGAAGAGGGCATTATGAGAGGACACTTGGAAGAGGGCAACAAGAGGGGGAGAGGGCAAAGCACTTGGGCGACAGAAGTGCTAGTAATGGGGTTGAGAATTACACAATTCAGACAGCTCAAACACACATGCACCCTCATGGTGTGCTTAAGCAAAAAGAAAAAAGTAGTTCCCTTAAAGCAACAGTGAAAGCAAAGAATCCAGCCAAAAACAAGCATTGGCAAAGTCACTAGGTCTGAGGCATTGGCTTCAGCCCTCTATCCATTCTTCGTTTGTTTTCTCCTGTTTTTGTAAAAATGAATTGTTCAAGAAGCTGCCATGTCCTCATCAATCTAAAAAGAAAACAAGCATTGGCACAGCCAATAGGTCTCGCCTTTGGCACCTTATAAGTGTTTAGCGACGCAACAGTTGATGTTGTTGCACCAAGGATATTGTGCTGGGTAACTAAACACTTATAAGGTCCCAAAAGGCAAGACCTATTGGCTATGCCAATGCTTGTTTCTCTGAAGCCCTCTGCTGTAAGTATCATTACATTTCAGAGACGTGGCGTCGGTCCAGTCTAATATGAGTTTTGAAACCACTGGTGTTTAAGTTACAACAAAAAACAAACACTTAATTGCAAAAACAAAAATAATAACATTAAGGGTAAATGTGTGAGCACAAGGGGCAGGGAGCAGAGAAGACAAGTGTGTAATCAGGGAGCAGTGTTGGTGTGTGCGTGTGTCTGTATGTGGGATCTGTGTGAGCATTCATGCAAAAAGTGTCTGTCTTTGGCAGACGAAACAGGAGCAGTGAAGAGCCAGTAGCAGAAGTGCCCGGAGTGATTGTGCAGAGGGCACAGGAAGTATGTGTGTGTGAGGGGGCAGGTGTAGAATGCAGTGTATGGGCATATGGGGGAGCGTAATCTGATATGATCTCCACATTTTTGTCCCTGTTATTCTTTCAAAATAGTGTTCTTTGACCTGGACCCCCATCAATAACTGTGTAAACACGGCCCAGAATCTGCCAGGCGGGGTCCACTGATGAATCTTCCATAGTTCTACACATGTAGTTTTAGGGTGAAAGTATTAAAGTCTCTGGATCAGGAGTTAGCATAACATACACATCTTTTAAAAATAAACTCTGCTGGAGTTTCATGTTTCATAAAGGAGTGCAAATTTTGTAATAAGGCTTGCTGTGCTTCTCTGGTAAAGGGACTGCTGTCTCTTTAAGGCGATCACAGTATCAGATTTTAATAGTCAAGGTGGTGTGGGTTGGGAATGGCATGGGAGATCAAGTGAAATACAAACAGTGCCGAAATATCTGTCTCTGCAGCTGAAAGCAGCAGCTGAAGTGTATAATGCTCACTTAAAGCTGCTTGGAACTCCTGGCTCTGTGAATAGGCCTGGAGTGGTGCCTCGCTGCTGGCTTTACCAGGACGTGGTAGCCGGCCATGCCGTGCTCCATTGCGAATGGAAACACACCCGACTGCAGTGTTCCAGTGCCTCTGGAGGGAGAAAGACACAGAGTTAAACGAGCATCGATGGGTGGGAGGTGGTGTGGGGGCGGTAGGACATGGGAGTTAAAGTGAAATATAAGCAGCGCTGAAGCTGAATGTACACTTTATGAAATTAAGTGTTTAAAAATATTGCGCAGCCATTTTGAAGCTGTGCGGTCTTTACCTTACCGTAAGCGAGAGCTTAGGCAGAAATAGCATGGGACCAATTAAAATAAAACAATGGGGTGTGTGAGGGATTCAGATTATGCCGGGGGTTTAAAAGTGGCAATTTGGAAACACACAGTATGAAAGAAAGTGTTTCAAAATATAGTGCAGCAATGTTGAAGCTGTGCGGTCTCTACATTGCCTTACCAAAAGCGAGAGCTTAGGGAGAAACGGTGCGGGACCAATTCAATAACAAGCGACTGCCCGCAGGGAGTGGTGGCTCTGGTGTGCAGCAAGTGGTGTATGCAATTAGGGGGGGGGGTTAAACACTCGAGAGTGGGGGAAAAAAACCAAGAAGCACTCGTGCTAAACACTCGTGCTGGTGCTGGCATGCCCCTTGCGAGAGCGAGCAGCGGACCATATGTTTTCAATTAGCGCATGCGCCGCTGCTCGCTCCTGCAAGGTGGATGCCAGCACAAGCACGAGTGCTGAAAAAGAGCTGACCAATTTCTAAAGGTTATCTCCTAGAGCAGCGCATGCGCACTGCGTAGGCAAGACCTAAAAATGGCTCAAGGCAAAAAAGATTTTGGTCTAAAAAAAGCAGACCTTACCATTTTTTTCTCCCTGGCACTGAAGGGAACTACTTTATGTGTGAATGTGCTCCTTGTGAAAGGGCAGCATGCCATAAGCCGCAGTCAATCAGTCCATGGCTGCAATGTGCTTACACGTTGCCCTTACGGCACACTGGAATGAGTGGAAGAAAAGTGTGAATGACACAACAAGAGACTGATGGATGAAGTCTGGATGAAAACCCCTACAAGTTAATATGTTATGCATAGTTTTGGTAAAATCAAAAGGTCTTGGCTAACAAAGACCTAAAAAAGCCTTTTGGTCTGGCATTTGCTACTAGTCTCTTGCATTGGGGAAAGAATGAATGAAGAAAAAGCACATTGATTAGCTTATATTCAGAGTTTATGTGAGCTGAAGGCAAGCAATTAAAAAAAGCAAGAAATAAGGAAGAAGAAGGAAAGAAATAACAGAGTTGCAAAAATAGATAGAGCACACTGATTAGCTTAAATTAAGAGCTTGTGTGAGATGAAGGCAATCAAGCAAGAAAGAAGAAAAGGAAGGAAATAATGAAAAAAAGAAAGCAGGTATGAAGGAAGAAAGAAGGAAAAAGTGGGAAAAAGGAATGAAAGAGAAGAAAAAAGGAAAAAAGAAAAAAGAAAAGAAGGAGAAGGGAAGAAAGAAGGAAAGAATGACAAAAATGAAAAAGCAAGAAGGGAAAAAAGGGGGGAAAGGAAGCAAAAAGAAGAAAAGAAGGAGGGAAAGGCAATCAAACTGAAAATAAATATTTAAGGTAGAAAAGAAGGTAGGCAGGAAAGAAAGAAAGATAAAATAGTGAAAGAATGAAAGAGAAAGTAAGAGGAAGTAGGCAAGGAATTGAAAAAGAAATGAAGAAAAAAAGGAAGGGAGGAAAGAAAGAATGGAAGAAGGAAAAAGAAGGAAAGAAAGAAGAAAGCAGGTGAAGAAGGAAAAAGAAGGAAGATAAAAGGGAAAGAAGGAGAACAGGAAAGAAAGAAGGAAGGCAGGAAAGAAAGAAAAAATAAGGGATATTGAAAGAGGATGTAAGAGGAAGAATGCATTAAAGAAAGAAGGCAGGAACAAAAGAAAGTAAGGGTTGCAAAGAAAGATAAAGCAGACTGTTTAGCTTATATTCCGACTTCATGTGAGCTGAAGTGAAATAGAAGGTGTCAGATAAACAAGGCCACTCCAATGGAATTCCCAACAGCCTTCGCATCAGATGAGATCTGGTAAAGCTAGAATGTGCCCTGGGGTCGCATCAAACGCATCCTGCTATCACAAAGACAACACTAAAGTAATTATAAACTAAAAACAAAAACTCTGGCACTGAAGGGAACCACCTTGTGTGTGGGTGTGCTCCTTGTGAAAGTCTCATGCAGTCATTCAAACTAAGGTTAACCAGTGGATTAAGTAGGCTGACACGTTTTAAAATTATTTTTATTGGAAGTGAGATGCTAAATAAACAACAATTGTGCATTTTTTAAACGCAAGCTCACAAAAATCTCACTTCCAATAAAAACAAATGGAAATTTATGCTTAGTTGCAATCTTTCTCTTTATAATTGCAGTAACGGTGCAGCATCTTATGTGGTTAATAGGGGTCCCTTTACAACTCCACAAGGACACCTAGTTACAGCCAGTGGTACTGCACCATGTCCTTGTTTTGTGGATTTTCTTTTATTACTTATGTTACTGCTGGGATATTTTCCCACAAAAAGAAATCTAACAAACATTATCATTTGCAACGCCAATAGCTCAAACTTTCACTAATGCAAGACCTATTGCATTGCAAATGCTTATTATATTCCACCTATGGGTTGCTAATTTCATCTATTTTTAACATGTTATCCACAGCGAACCAGATCTTAGTATGCCTTTCAGTGTGTCCTTTAGAAACAGAGGTCTAATGTCTAACACCGAAATTGAGAGCATTATGTTACAAGATTGTGTACCGACATCAATAACAGAGATTAGGCCAATACACTCTCGTTGAGGCATTGTCAGTATCCATGCATACGGTAAGTAATGGGTGATAGCATGTCCTGCCCAAGCATGGACAGCCATCCTTATTGACAAGAAATAGTGTGCCTCCAAATCTCCCAGGGCCTAGTATAAACACAATAATGATGTAGCCTTAAAGAGGATTTTAGACTCTCACCACCTAGAGCAATCATATATTTATTGCTACAAGGGTTACTAAGGCAAAGTTCCAAAGTTTTTACCCCCACTAATTTCCAGCCAACATTATCAAAGACATCGCTGCAATCCAGACCACACTGATTCTAAATTGTGTTTCCCTAAGTATAGTTCCAATTAAAATATTTTTTTTAAAACATAATAATCACGCCCGGAGTATGGATCCACGTTCGGGACAAACACGCGATGTAGAGAAGGCCGAGGAAGCTTGTTCATACCTCGGACTTCTTGTAAATACCAAAATGATTGACATGGAAAGAGGACTTGAAGTTAAAAGTCCCGTCAGGATCAGCCGTCAATGGTGGCCATATTTGTAAAAAAACACGAAAAGTGTTTAAAAATACAAATTTGCACATTAAAGCGGTCAGCAGATTCCTGAAATTCATGGATTTGTCACCCAAATTCAAAGAAGTGCTACATTGTGTATAACCTAGATTTAAAAACAAGAAAATAAAAATCATATGTAGCGGGCAGTAGTGCAAAATAATAGAGGCTCAACCTCAAAATGATAATATAAAATGCGCTCATTGTTCTCGACACCAACGCATTAATAATGCAGGTAATTACCATCCTAGCACGAGGTTATATACAGGTGGAAACTCCAAGCAAGCAGCGACTGATGCAGAGATGGTGTGGTTGTAGCAGGAGTAGAGACGCCAATGGAGGCTAAATCCATGGAGGTGCACTAATCACACCGCACGAAAGGGATGGATATCAGTAGCAGCAGTTTGGGGCCTAGCCTAGGCACAGAGCCGAGGTGCACAGGAGCAACGGGAGGGAGTGTGGTTTGCAGGAGATGATGAGCTCAAGCACCGACCGATGCAATTGGATGGTTAGAGACCATCTCCAAATATTGTGACAGCTTCTCACCACTTAAATGACGTCATTTACGGGGTTTCCGTGCAGCAGTGAAATATGATGTGCTTTAGACTTGTGCGGTCTACAGACTGCTACAGCAGGCTCAAGCTTGCAGGACAGCTTGTGATTGGCTGCAGGTATACGTGTATAGCGATGATTCGTAACAAACAGAGCATCCGACTTTGGGCCTATGGGAACCGGATTCAAGTCTCGGCATCGGCTCTATAAAAAAAAAAAAATGCAGATAGTAACAATTACATTTAAACGCATAACAAATAGAATTATACAGGATCGGGTGAACAAACGTTCGGGAGTGAAATAAAACAAGGTGTAGAGGGAAGTTCACAGAACAGGCATCCCCCGACCACTCTGATGAAAGAAAACAAAGAAATGCAAATGCACGGAACAGGGGCCCGGGACTGTGTCTGATTAGCAGGAAACAAAGAAATGCAAATGCTGTGTGTGTAACTCAAAAAGGGAAACGTCAACAAAACAAAGAGTGCCCACAAGGTATGTTAAATAACATGAAAGCATAACAGCACATGTAATAGGGCCAGTCCTCATGGGAGGATACAAAATTCCAAAAGGAGGTACTACTATGTGTATTCACCAATGAGAATCCAGCATTTCTAAAGGACAGCAAGAGGAACCAATGAAAAAGATGGACATTTTTTCAAGCCCATATCCTAGATACAGAATGTCTCAAAGAGACAGTGCAAGCGTTGCCTCGGCGAGACCTTAAAAGAGATTGCAAAGAGGCTTTGCTCCATGGGAGCGACATAAATAAGATTGACAAGCTTGGACACGAACAAGAAGCAGGCAAACAGAGAGTGACAGTAAAGCCAAAAAGCCAATCAATAGCAAGCATTGTGCTGGTTGCACGCCTCTGTATATTCGTGGTAAACCCACAATCTGTCTTTCGCAAGTAAGCCATCTTTAATCACAAAGTCATCTTGCCATCACAGAATCACTTTCTAAATAGTAGCTTATTCATGTTCTGTAGTTGCACTTCTGTTGTTACGGTTGACACCTTGGTACCTAAAAAATTCTGTAACCCTCCCTGATCAGTTTGCACTAATATTGGGGAAACTGCAAAAAACTCAATTCGCGTCACAAATTTGTCACACATTAATTGACTGGTTCAAACGTTATAGGGAGGCCAGGTCTGCCCCAAAATGTGTGAAGTTTCCAAATAACATGTGTTTTGCCAGTGGTGCCTATTTCATGGAAATAAATTTAGAAACTACAGACTAAAAGCCAGCCGAATTTTAATGTTGCCTCTGTGTTTTTAGTTATTTGGTGCCTTTGCAAGGGTCAATTAATTTTCGATCTAGCCGGTTTGAAAATAAAAGCAACAAGCATTGGCAAAGCCAAAAATTATCGCCTCTGTGAGAGCTATTGGTTTAGCCTATTTTAGCTGTGTTGTACAGTAGTGTGGTTGTATAGTACACAAAAAGTTTAATGAAAAGTGTTACAATAAAAAGTGTTACCATACAGCACTACTGTTGCTTTATATATTATGGTGGGAGGGATGGTACAATCAAATCATCCTAAAATCAGCAGCTGAAATGAGGAACACATGACTATAAGATTTAAGGACACCAACTCCCCATTAAAACCTAGTAGTGGCACTGAAGTATTTCCAATAACCAACCTAGAAAGAAAATATAAACTATGATGGATTGCCACTTCACAGAACCATGAATTTAGTCAAACAATAAGACAACTGCTACAGAAACCAACATAAAAGGTGTTCACCTTACACAAGCATAAACTGTGATTGATGTTTGGCCTCAGTCTGGGGCACGTATAATGTAGAGATATACACTACTGTGGACGCATGGTTTACTGGTATGGACCGGAAGTCACGAGCGACTCCGGTCCATTTATTTAAAGCCTTCTGGCCACGCCTGGCCAGAAGGTGATACCGTGTTTGTGGATAGTTCCGGGTTGGGGTCTGCACAGCGGCCAACAACTAGACCGCTACATCCCAGCCCAAACAGTTTAAACTAAAACAAAATAAAGTTAACACACATAGTCAGCGAGTCTTTGGTTGGGCTTCGGATTAGGTCTTAGATTGTAACGATGTTGCTGAATTTCACCTCTCGGGTTTACTGCCTCTTCTATCACCGACCTCTCTTCTGTCCTGAGGTCCCTCTGACTTTCCGGAGCCACTACGCTCATACTCGGGCCACCTGTATCGCTCTGGCTTCCGCCTAGCTGCCCATCGCCTCTGTCTGGGATCTCCTCGCCTCTTGGTCTCTCTACTTCTGGGTTAGGCACTCTCTTGAACCAGGAAATGTTCCGAGTGATGACTTCTCCATTTTTCTCAGCTGTCACCGCCGTGCCTTTCGCGTCCTGCACTAGCCACAGTCCTGGTTCATAGGGTGTGCAGAACTTTCCTCCGCTGCGACGATTTCTTACAAGAACAACACACCCTGGCGCCATCGGTCGGACCTGTGCTCTTCTCCGCCTGCTCGCTCTTTCATTGTTGGCTGACCTCCTGACTTGCGCGCCTGCCTGGTCATAAGGTTCAGGTTCCCAGTTGTCTGCTACGGGGATATTGTCTCGCCTTTGCCCAGATAACATCAGTGACCACGGGGATCTTTGAGTGGTGCAATGTGGAGTGCGCCGGTAATCCCGCAGGAACCTCTGGAGAGCGACTTCCGGGTCGGACTGTTCAGCCACGGATATGTGTAAGTCTTTGTTCAGCGTCCGCATGAATCTCTCTGCCTCTCCGTTTGCTTGCGGCTACTGCGGTGTGATGTGATGATGTTTGATGCCTAGGCGCGCCAGAAAATCCTTAAATTCGTGCCCTTGGAATGGGGGTCCATTGTCTGTTTTGACAACGTGAGGTAGTCCAAATAGTGCAAATGTCTTATCCAGCATTGGTAGTAAGTGGTCGAACATAGTCGATAACAGAACTTCCACCACGGGGTATTTTGTGTACCCATCTATCAGGACAGTGGTCACTCGTCCGTCAGGAAAACTTCCAAAGTCGAGACTGACCCACGACCAGGGTGACGGTGCTGGCTCTTCTGTTATCACTGGAGCTGGGGCTTCCAGGCCTCCCGTAAGTTGACATGCCCGGCATCGGCGTACAAAGTCTTCTACAGTCTCCTCTAGGTTCGGGAACCAAATTTTCTCCCTCAACCTGGCCTTCATCTGTCTGGTGCCTTGGTGACCCTCATGGGCTAGAGCGGTCATCCGATCTTGAAGGGTCAAGGGTATGACAATGCATGATCCTCTCAACACCACTCCGTTGGCTGCGGCGCTTAGCTCTTCATGAACTCGCCACACTTTCCCGAGGCGGGCTCGGTCTGTTTCGGTCCATCCACTGACGTCTTGGAGGAACCCGGTCCACGAGCCTTTTCGTATTGCTTCCAGCACTATGTCCGACTGGGTATGACTCTAAATCTCGGGCAGCGTTAGGGCTTGTGGGCACGCCCACTGTGTGACCATGCTGACAAACTCCTCCGTTAGTTGTTCTTGGTCGGAGGTGTCTTCGGGGGCAACGGCTGGATGCCGTGATAGGAAGTCTGCTGGAGTTTTGGCACCAGGTCTGTATACTAGGTCAAATCGATAGTGCTGAAGTTGAATCACCCATCTTTTGATCCGTGGCGGTGGGTGGGGTGCCGTTCCTTTGAATAGCAGCACAAGTGGTTGGTGATCCGTTACCACACGGAATGGGTGTCCACAGATGAAAATGGTTACAGGCCCATTTGATGGCCAGCGCTTCCCGTTCGATCTGTAAATATCTTGTCTCTGTTGCCATCAGTGACTTGCTAGCGAATGCTAGTAGGACCCACGTTCCTGGGTTTATTTCTTGGGACAGCAAGGCTCTCAGCCCTACAGGGCTGGCGTCCACTAATAGCTCAGTTGGTCGTTTTGTGTCGAAATATGCCATGGTCGTTTTTTCCAACAAAGCGGATTTCACCTTGCAGAATGCTTCTTGTTCCTCCGGGCCCCACTTCCACACGCTGTCTTTCTTGGTCAGCCTTCGCAACGGCTCTGCAACTGTTGCAAGGTTGGGAATAAATCTCCTGCAGTATGTTGCCATACCTAGAAAACTCCGAACCTCTGATGCTGTTGTGGGGACTGGAGCCAGTTGGATTGCTTGCGATTTTCGGGGATCCACCTTAACACCCTCCTGACTAAAAACGTATCAAAAGAATTCAATAGTCTTTTTAAAGAACTGACACTTTTCTTTATGGAGAGTCACTCCGTGTTCTGCGAGGCATTGGAGAGTGGCCCTGAGTCACCGGTGATGATCTTCTAAAGTCGCTGAGTGAATTAAGATGTCATCGCTGACATTTAATACTCCTTGGAGCCCAGACAGAACTTCCCTTACGGCATTTTGGAAACTTTCGGCAGCCGACGATATTCCAAAATTTAGTCTTTTATATCGTCTGAGCCCTAGATGTGTCGAAAAGGTAGTTATATACCTGCTTTCCTCCGCCAACCTCAACTGGTGGTATCCTGCGTTGAGGTCTAGTTTAGAAAACCAACTGGACCCGTTCAGATCAGCCAGGATATCATCCACAATGGGTGTTAAGTGTCTTTCCCTTCGTATTGCCTGGTTGGGCATGCGCATATCTATGCAGAGTCTGATTTGTCCAGGCTGTTTCGGCTTCTCAGCAATGACCATGGGTGACACCCAGGGGGTTGGTCCAGTTACTTTCTCTATCACCCCTTGCTGTTCAAGTTTAAGTAGCTCCTGCTCAACCAACGGTCGGAGATGGAATGGGATGCGTCTGTGTCTCAAGGCCACGGGCTTTACTGACGTGTCAATGTGCAGTCGTACCGGAGGTCGTTTCGTGCTCCCTAGCCCTTTGAATAGCTGAGGGAACAGTTCTAGGATGTCTTCCGTTTGTAGTACTCTTACCGCATTTTCGAAGGTCACTAGGCTTAGATCTTCGGCGGTGTGACTTCCCACCGGGATATCCGCTTCTCTATCGACCACATGGAACGTGGTTGTTACCTCATGATTTTCTGACTTCACTTGCACAGTCATTTTACCTTTCAGCGGTAGAGGTGTTTGACTCCCATACGTGAGAATTTTTACTTTGGATGGTGTGAGTTGAGGTCTTGAATTTAGCCTCTTGTAGTGTTGGCTCCCCATCACAATGACCGAGGCTCCGGTATCAATGAGGGCCGTAACTGGGCACCCTGCAATCTCAATAGTACATGTTGGTTGAGGGCGTCGCCTCTGTTTTAGGTCACTTGCGAAAGATATGAGGAGGCACTCTTCTTCTTCTTCTTCGTCCGTGGACGGGTCTTCGAGGTATGTTCTGTGTTGCGGGGATGACTTCAGCGTTCGTGCCATGTCGGGTTCTTCAAGCGAGAGGTGTCTTACTGCTTTCGTCGCTGGTCGTCGTCCTGCACTTCCTCTGCCCCGCATACCCCCTCGGCATACGCTGGAGAAGTGATTAGGAATCCCGCACTTCGAGCAGGTCTTTCCTCGGACCGGGCTTGGGGCGTGTTCTTCTTTGCCGCAATACCCGCACTGCGACTGACGAGGCTTCCTCGTGGGCTATCGTCCTCTATTGCCACGCCCTGGGGTGTAAGCGGCGTCCACTCGTTCCGTTTTGACAGTCACTGCTTGACTCGCTGAGGGCATGAGCGCCGCTTCCATCGCTGTGGACCGGACTTCGGACAGGTCATGCGACCTTGCTCGTACCAGAATATCTTCCAGGGAAATCCTGGGCTGTTGAAGAATGAGCATCCTCAACGTTTTGTTTCGGCAGCCCTGGATGAGTTGCGCGCGCACCTCTTTGACCGGATCATCTTCAGTGCACGTGCTAGCCAACTCTCTCAAGCGTGCGTGGAACGCGTCCATCGACTCTCCCTCTCTCTGACGAGCTTGTCGCAATTTAAATCGTTCATAATTGGGATTTAGTTGAGGGTTAAAATGGGCATTGAGTGCCCTCACCGCTGCGTCATAATCTGTGGGGGGCCCAGTGTTTGGTAGGTGCGTAAATAATTTGTATATCTCATCCCCTACGAAATGCAGTAGCAATGATCTCTTGACGGCGCTATCCGTTTTCCTGGTGGCGATGAAATAATTGTCCAGCCGGCCGACCCACACGTTCCACCTTGGGGATGCAGTGGCGGGATCAATCGGTTTGCTAAACGGCAGTAGCGCGCTAACCTGAGAGTGTATGGGCGCTGCTGGTGCTGCCGCTACTGCTTGCTGTGGAGCTGCTGCTGCTCGGTCTGTCATGGCTAGGCGTAGTGACCCCACCTACCTGCTTCCTGATGGCCTCTGAGATGTGTAGCCTGACGCGCTTCTCCCCCGTCCGTAGTCGCTGTTGCTTGCGCCTACCTGCTTTCTCCTGATTGAGTAGACCCCTTCTTTTTTGGCTTGCACGTGTTCTTCTTCTCTTTTTTTTTTGTATGGTCTCTGGCAGTTCACTATTAATCACCCTCTGCCACCGCTCAGTGTCTTTGTATGCTGGATTTAGCCAGTGCCAGTAGCCCAACTGTGTTTTCCTATGCAGTCCTTGGTATATGAATCCTTATTCCTTCTGCCAATGCTTGTTTACTTGAGGGTGTTCTGGACTTTGCCAGTGCTTGATGCCGGGATGCTGATCTCACCTTTACCCGAGCTTGGGGACTACCGGGTGCCGCCAGGAGCTGCTGCCGATTGGAAAGCGTTCTCTGCCCTTCCATGCAAATCGGCTTCACTGCGCATGCGCGCTCTTCCTTCGATTCAGCGCAGGACTCAGCGCGCTCCTAAGTCACCGCATGGGCCTCGACAATGCGCTGCATGGAGTGCCACCGCGGTGCTGCCAGGACACATCGAACGCGTGCGCCCAACAGGAAGGGGGTGGCGATGCCTCATCCACCGGCGGGTGAGCCTCCATGCGATGATCTACTCCCCACTTCGCCTCGTGCAGCGATAGGCACAGGAGGGCGGTCGGAGCATGCACTGTAGCAGACGGGAGGAACAGCCAATGAGGTGAGGGTTCCTTCGCTCACACGCCCTCATCGCCAGTGTTAGGCCTCAGTCTGGGGCACGTATAATGTAGAGATATACACTACTGTGGAAGCATGGTTTACTGGTATGGACCGGAAGTCACGAGCGACTCCGGTCCGTTTATTTAAAGCCTTCTGGCCACACCTGGCCAGAAGGTGATACAGTGTTTGTGGATAGTTCCGGGTTGGGGGTCTGCGCAGCGGCCAACAACTAGACCGCTACAATTGTGTCCTCAGCCCGATTGTCATTTTCCTTAAAGTTGCGAGCGGAGAAGATATAGCGATTTTATCCTGTAAATAATTTCTTTTAACTCTGGAAGAATAAACTTTATTAATACAAATTTAGCCACCTTAATGCAAACCAAAACAATTAAACATTTGATGAATATTCATTGTGTAATTTACTGCTTTGCTCCTCTCAAATGTTCTTTGTGCTGCGCTGTGTTATCCAATAAGAAATTCATGCCTAAAAGGTCCCGGTTGTGTAGATTATTACTAACAGTACAGGCACTGCAGGAATGGGACTGGAAGCTAAGATCCTGTCGGACGAGATGCTGAAGAGTCTGGCAGTGCCTGGGAAGTAAACGGGGTCTAGAGGAGATATGCCGCCATCAACATAGATAACGGGCTAGCATGAGCCGTCAAGCAGCAGCACATAGAGGAAGTCTGCAGCATGAGAAGGAAGGAGGTTCTGATTTAAAGTGAAACATCTCGTGTTGTTCTCTCGTTTTAGTTGTTAGGAAAACACTGAAAGCTAAATATTTAATCACACAAACATTGTAAACTCAATAGCATTGCTATTATTATTTTTATATGAACCTAAAAATATCACAAAAAATATGTACTTATGCAAAATAACTATTTAGTTAGAATTTATAGAAAATGGACAAACTGTGATATATTTACTTGTTGTTCTCCCAGATCTCTCGTAACTGGATAAACAATAGCTGTGTTGAAAGATGGCGGGTTTTTTGGTGACCTTTTTAAAAATTTCCAAATGAGGCATTAAAGGCAAAAAGAGCCAAAACAATGGGAAAGCTGGCGAGCAGCTTGGAATCATCAAAAATAGATCGGACAAAAATATCACAGTAGTGTGAAACCAAAAGTTACAAGCATTGGTAATGAGAGCAGAGGGAAAGGGAGGGGTCTTGAAACTGGGGGATGGGGGGAGACGCCAGGCTTTGGCCAAAAGAAGCATTATGCTGATAACTGTGCTTTGTTTTCAGATGAAAAAATGAGCTGCACCAGGCTACTCTGTAATGGGCCGTCACTAACATATTTTGCTATTTATATCCTAGCTGGGAGAAGGTGTCTAATGGGACTCAAAATATTCTTCCAAACCCCCACCCACACTTCTAATAGTCATGCTGTGGCTACTTTGAACATGCTAGTAAGGCCTGCCTGACCAGAATAGTATGTTTGGCAATCATGTATTTGATTGCATTTGTAAAACAGTAACAGAATGTAACTGCAGTGTTTAAATATGGATAGACATATTTAAACATTGCCAATTTACTAAAATAATTGGGAAAAATTCTGAGCGGGCCTGATGATTATTTTTTCCTACTGGGGGGCACGACATAAAAAAGTTTGAAGACCACTGGGGTTGGAGAATGAAAATTTCTCTAGCTAATGCGCCAAGAATCTTCAATTATATATATATATACTGAGGATTTCACAGCAGCCAATCAAAACACATAAAACTTTAATCTGCATATCCCAAGAGGTCCAACAGCCCACTGTCCCATCCAATCATAGGGATCATGCCTCCCTATATATATATTTCTCTGACTGTAGTCCTTCCTCTTTCTTTGCAAACCACAACATTAGTCCTCAAAACCTGAGTCCAACACAAAACTGCAATGGAACTAACATGTCCAATCCACTGGAGGAACGTAATCTAACAGGTGAAGGCGAGCTCCTTTCAGCCACCAGCAACACGATAGTCGGCTTCAGCCGATTTAACATCCATACCTAAAATTAAAACATCACAGTAATAGCCATCCTATAAAGATAGTTCAATCAAGTACGGGTGAAAAAAAATGCATCACAAAAAGCACAATAACATCATGTATAATGAATATGTAAAAGAATCATTCCTCATTTAAAGATATTCTAATGTCTCAGGGTGGGCTAATCCTCGCCCCCTTGTCCTTAATAGGATTGAAAATTCTTGGTGCGTTAGCTAGAAAAATGTTCATTCTATGTCAGGACCGGATCCTTCGGATTATGTTAGTTTAAAGTTGAGCCACCACCATTGATGCCACCTACACAATAGGCTTGTGATAGAAGACCTTAAAGGTGGAATCAGAAGACCAGTCCGCCACAGCCATAATGCCCTCTGAGAACCCGCAGAAAAGTCTTTATACGCCATAGCTCCTCTCAAGGAATGAGCTCCAAAAATGGATACATCTATACCGGCTTCAGTCAACAACCATTTAACCCATCTGGCTAGGGTTGCTGATGGAAAGGTTTCTGTAAAGAAATAAGCAATTAACCCGCGGATCTCTTTGCAGTTCACGGGTACATTCCTCATTAGGGCGACCAACCGTCCGTAATTTTCACGGACAGTCCAAAAATTAGCCCTTAAGTCCGTTGTCCATGATGAATGTCTTCACGGACAGCATTTGTCCGTAATTTCAGACTCTTAGCTAAAGTACAAACGTTTATTTACACAATTTAGGTGCATATTCACAAGGAGCTATCACCAAATTAACGGCACTTCATCGCAGCCAAAGTCGTGATAAATCTACCGCCCCATTCACAAGCTGGTGTTAATAGCCCACAGCACCAGTTTGCCCGCGATAGCAGCCGCAAAAAACATCGCCAAAGAGGATCCCTGCAACTACCGCTAATGAGATGCAGAGTGGGCATTCCAGTGCCAAAAGCCGCGACCCCACCACTTCTCAACATTCTCAACGACCAGACAGATCGGTGATAAAAACTCAAAACAGGCGATAAGGCACGTTAGCACCAAGAAATCTAAACCTGCTCTGACCTGGTGTTAAGTCGGACGGCAGCCAGCACTACAAAAGGGAGACCAGCCCAGGGCCACATCGGAAGGGCAACAGATGCCATGGAGCCACAAATCATGCGGCCCGGACACACAAGAGGGCCACAACACCCACCCACACCACCCCCCGGACCACCCCTCCTTTGCAACCCCCCCCCAAAGACATGCCACATCAGCCACACAAAAACATGTACAAAATATTCTGCATGACGTCGCACAATCATAACAGTTGAAATGCATGTGTCGTCACAGAAATGAGCATCACACATTCACTTTGTGTTTCCAACCACTTGCCGGCATGTAGTGCAGTCTATTAGGTCACACATCTGTGTCAGAGCCGTCATCTGAAACAGAGTCCCGGTACATGACTGGCACAGTACACACACTTGCACAAGACAACAGCGCCTGCCCACCCATGCACACCCAGGCAGAGGCATCTCAAAGGCACCCGCCGCCCACGGAGCATGCCGGCCCATGCACACCCAGGCCTCACTGCTCACCTTCCACCACCGGCGTGCAGACTGGATGTACCACCACATGCCGCTGCAAGCCACAAGCCCGGGGCCCGCAGACATGGCACCCTCCACACCATGCAGCCATGCTCCGCAGGCCACCAGGTCTCACGTGTGTTGCTGGGTCTGAAATACTCCATGGCTGAGGTCATACCAGTGCACCCGGCAACATCGCAGGCTGCACACCCACTCAGTTTTGATTTGCTCAGCATTACGTACATCAATTGTGTGTCTTTTGCACACCCTATCAGCCCAATGGGTGCCACTAAGTCTGTGACCCGGAAGCGAGGCCACGTGGTGGTAGGCCCGCGCTGCCCCCTGGCTCTGGCCTACACTGCGGTCCAGCAGGGCACACGAAACCTGAGTTGCCCGGAATGCCGGGACGGGGCATCATCGCAGGGTGCCCACCCGCTCAGCAGCTTAAGGTGCCACTGACTCAGTGCACCCAAAGTCACCGTCCCGTGGCGGGGTTCCTGTGCCTGCCGCAATGCACCGGGTGCGACTAACCCTATGCAACCCCAGTCAGCGCCACGTGGTGGTCAGCCCGTGCCGTAGGCAGGCCTGGGTTGCCACTAACCCTATGTGCAACAAAACTCATGTGCCCTTCATGATTGGGAACCATGGTGTCTGTCATCCAGTCACCACGGACAGAGGAGAATGTGACGTCGTTGCCCCTTATGTTGGCGGAGTCACATGGCCTGTGACACCTGTGCCGCATGGGTGTGGTGTGCGTGCAAACCTGCCCTCAGGGAGTGCTGTGACATGCTGACAACTAGACCAGTGACCTGCACACCACAAGCGAGTTCGCAATGAGTGCCCCCCTCTGAGCGAAAGCGAAGTGGTCTGGCCTGCCGTACGACGGACCTGTGCAGGGCTTGCCACAACGACACGTGGGCTCTGGACATGGTTCAGTCTATGTCCGGACAAGGAAGTGAGTGATGAGTGTGTCTCAGTTGTAGTGTCCACGGGACCCGGTACCCAAAATGCAATGTAGCACACTCTGACTGGCATCCCACAGGATGACCATCATTGACGCAAGGGAAATCACTGTCCCCTCATTTATCTACACATGCATACATGACTGATGATGGACATGACACAGCAGTGCGTCAATGGGTGTTTATTGCACATCCAGTGCAGTTATGCAGCCGGAGCGGTTCAGGGCAATGCCCAGCACACCACACACTATGGGCCCGTGGAGAGCCAGCCAGAGTCCATCCGGGGATGACAAGTCCTGCTGAAGGGAAGGGTACAGTACGCAGCCTGGTCGCCGTGTCATTGGTCACCAATACAGAAGTGGCAGTCCATGTCGCTGTCCAAGGTGAGTGTATCGGAGTGTATCGCGGGTCAGTGGAAGGTCATGAGGCCATGTGCGGGCCCAAGCAGATACAGGCCAGGTGGCGGTAATGAATGCTAGTGCCTGGTCCTTCTGACCACAGACCCATCCACGTCCTCGTCCTGGGGTGTGTGCCCTGCCCCACCTGTGGGTGTTGCAGAACCAGCTGCCGCATTGGGAGGCACTGACACACCAGGGGGCGGGGATGTGGATGGTGTGGGGCCAGCAGCATTCATCGTCGCCACACCATGTGGCGGCAATGCCATGGTGAAAGTCTGTAGGGCATGATAGATCCCAGCTACATTTCAATGATGTGCAGCGGTAGCTGCCATACTTTCCGCTTCCATCCACACCATGTCCTCCATGAGCCTCCGTATGTATGCCAGCTCACGGCTAGTATCGCTGGAGCCACTCTGAGCGGACAGCTGTTCTACTCTCCACGTCATGACTGCAGCGATGTCAGTCAGGGCTTGTTGGAGACCATGGGGCGGACATAGACACCCAAGGATGGCGTCCAGTTTGGCAGCCATGATGCCGAAGCTCACCCGCACCTGCTCAGCCGTCTCCATCTGGCACTCCAGCACACGGCGTTGGAAGGCCATGTGTTGTTCCTGGAGGTCTTGGGAGGGTGCCGGGATTGTGGGTGCCTCCTGCTGGGTGGTTTGGGTGGTGGGTGGGGTCTCATCGATGTAGCTGGGCTGCCCTGAGCCTGGAGGTGAGTAGCGGATGAGGTCAATGATGTCTTGGATGGTTTGGGTGTCGATGCTGGTGTTGTCCTCCTCGTCATCTGTGAAGAGTGGCTGGGACTGCTCTGCAGGAGGTGTTGACGGTGCCCCTGCGTTGTGAAGGGGAGATGGTGTATTACTATGTGTCCACATGTGTGTAGACGCATGGGACAGGTTGACATTCAGACAGCATGGCATTGTACAATGTGACAGTCTATATATCTTGGCAATCCAGAGTCATTGTGGGTGTGCACTGTGCTGTGCTTGATTGTGCATGTGTGCCATCTTGGCCATCTCCATCCGTCTCCCCAGTACCTGGTGGTCACTCACCCTGTTGCGGTTGTGTTGTGTCCTGTCGAGCAGTGTCCGGTCCCCCGACTCCGGCCACAGTCTCCATGCTGATGACTGTCGACACCAGCTCCTTCATGTCATCTAGCTCCAGCTGTGGTGCCAGGCCCCCACCTCCGGTCTGCGTTGCTGCCTTCTAGTTGGCGGAGAGTTTATCCTTGGTCTTCCGCTTGGTGTCATTCCATCACCTCTTGACCTCGTCCATTGTCCGCTTGTGCTCTCTGACGGCATTCACCTTGTCGACGGTGTCCCGCCATATTGCAGTTTTGGTGCCCAGTGACACATTGGAGGTGATGAAGAGTTGTTTATGGTGTTCCATCACCTCCGTGACTATGATCCTGTTCGCCTGCGGACTGAACTTCGTCTTCCTCATCTTCTTGTCCTTGCCCTTCCCTGTCCCCGTGGTCTCAGGCTGGTCGTCAGGGGTGCTTGTGGGGTTGCGCTCGTCCTCTGCGCCTGCTCTGGCTGCCTCCATGGTGCTTGGGTGTAGGTCAGTTTGTGTGTAGGTGTTTTTCCTGGTTTTATGGAGATTTTCCCACCTGCCAGGTGTGTGTTGCAGGCCTAGCGCTGCTTATCACTGATTTTCTCATCGCGCTTTGGCCCATCGCAGGTTTTTTGGTGTTGTGGTTTGTGTTTTTATCTCCATTGAGGTGGTTTTATTGCACACATTGTCCATGGTTTCGGCAGACTATCGCATGCTACTGCCTTGTTGTGAATTCCACGTTGGCACAGGGTTATTTTCTCGCGATAGGCTGCGATATTGAAAGTTGCGTTGCGCTACTCTTGCGGTAGTTATCACACGTTCTTGTGAATATACCCCTTAGATTCCCCAGCTACAGTGCAGGGGAGTCTCCTGTGCTGCATTAAGGAGGGAGGGGCAGGCGGCTGAAAATAAATAAGCCCAGGATGTCTGCTTCCCCAAAGAAATGCAAATGTGCGAAAGACTGCTTGGGAGGTGTTAATTGCTGCAATCCTTGGAGCTTCCTGATGACACAATATTTTGTTTTTGCGAGGTACAGTTAGTAGACAGAGTTCATGAATTTGAAAATCTATTGAAAGACCAAGAGACTAGGACAGAGCAAGTTGTGATAGAGGAGTTCTAGCGACAGAGAGAAGGATAAAGCAAACTTGAGAAATAAAAAGGTACAGAGATCGAACTGCTAAATACCAGCTGATGTACGATTTATTTTCAATTGCTGTATTGCAAGCCGTGGGATAGCCACCTAGGAGTTTGGCAAAGAGAATATGGTCCTCTATACATTTTCTACTTTATGAAATAGTATGCAAAAGTGTGCAATAGCACCGTAAACTGTAAGATGACTCAGTGAGTCAAATCCCTGTAGCTGACTTCCGTATATCCGACAGCACACAGGTTTGAATCCTGTCAGGGCTCGCTCAGCTATTCATCCTTCCAAGTCGGATAAACTGTTTACAACTCATATCGGCAAAATAAAAACCCTGTAAATAGGAATTTATTCTTGTTCTCTGTTCATCTGGGACATGAAAAAACGTATTTTGGTTGTCTATTTACTAACTTATATACTATTGTGCGATCTCCTCTAAACTGTGTGTAAAACTTACCTTTTGACCTAAATTTTTGTCCTGAATTTTGACCTTCTGTCCTGAGTTTTTGTCCTGTATTTTGGCCCTTTGTCCTGAATTTTTACACTCATCGTCCTGATATGGCACCCATGCCAGCTGGTCAACCCATTCCTCATATACCTTGAGGCATTTAACCACACACAATTTCTGATGATGAGGAATAGCAGGATAACTGATACATCCCAATGCAGTTTTTCTATGTCTTACAATAGTAAAAGAAAGACATCCCGGATGGAGTAAATACTTTACCTGCTAAGTCCAGAGCTCTTACATCTGGAACACGGCTGCAGGAAATTAGATATAAAAGAAGCGTTAGCTTTGCAGACAACTGTTTACGAGAAAGATCTTCGTTAGTGTGCCAAGATCTAAGAAAACGCAAAACCACGTCAACATCCCATAACAAAGGGGTGTGGCCTGACCGACCACGCTTAACTAGCTGTCTCACTACACATCATTGTGATGATTTGTGCCCCCGAGTGCTATCGCGTCGGCCTGAGTCCTTAGGGCATGATCAGAGTGCAGCGGAGCCTGCGAGGATGCCTGGGATCCCCAAACGCGGTGCTACCGCGGCGGCGGCCTGACGCGGTCCTCGGAGACCCCGCGAAGTCAGGGGTCATGGGTGAGGCTGAGGGCGGGGCCGCCGCTGCTGGGTGCGGCTGATGGGAACAATCGAGGCCGTGGCTCGGAGGCCTGGAGTGACGGAGCCGCGAGCTCCCGAGTCGCCAGATCCCAGAGGTGGAGGTGAGTTGCGAGCCCCTAGACTGAATAAGATGCCCCCCTCCTGCGATGAAGATATCGGTGCCCTGCATGTCACTGGCTTAATGAATGGGCCCCACTGATGGTAGACTCATGATGCATTGCTGACCCCGGAGAGCGAGCAACAGCGATAGCGACGCTGAGGGGCGATACCACAGGCCGCGATTCCACTTCTTGCTCCCACTTGTGCACAACGGGAGGGTGAGGCACGTGGAGTGGCTGCCTGAATGGATAAGAGCAACCCGGCTGGCTCACTCGTGGCGTGACCGGGGGCACAGCGTGCCTGACATATTTGGTGCCCCCTCCCGGGCTTTATATCGGTTGGGCAGTGGGGTCCCTCCATTTTATTTTTGGCCATCTAGGGAATATTTTTCATCAGCCCTCACGCCCGTTGTCATCTCTCTACTCAACATGGGTCGTGGGGTACCCTAAGCAATGGCAAATCTCCTTTTAGGCCGCTAAAACCCCCAGGAGGGAGGGCGGAGTCGTTGCCGCACATGGCAAACCGCCAGATTGCACTGATCCCTCGGACTTTGAACGACCTGCACTGGAGGGTGCTGCTGCCATAATGGCTGCATATGTAAAAGAAACGATGGAGGGAATGCTGGACAATGCAAACATTCTCCCCAGTCACAAGAATCTGGGTTAAATCCATCATTCCTTTGCTCACCACACCACCCCAGTTTGGACCCAGCCATATGCAAATCAGTCTTGACCCTGTTCCTTATGGGAACAGTCCAGCCCGAACTGCCAAGCCAGGTCCTCCCTGGACCGGAAACAAGCATCCTGAGACGGGTTTCAGGGCATCACCCTTCATCAGCCAGGCTAGCTTGAATTCAGTGGTGTAGTGAGCATGGGACCCACGTCTGGGCATACCCTTCCCACTTAGGGCAAAAGAAGTGGGTCCCGTGCTCTCCATGCAGCTGGAGTCAAGCTATCCTGGCTGATGAGGGCTGAAAGCCCGAAACCGGTTCTAGGATGCTTGTTTCCAGTCCAAGGAGGACCTGGCCTGGCAGTTTGGGCTGGACTGTTCCCATTGGGTGCAGGGTAAAGACTGATTTGCATATGGCTGGGTCCAAACTGGAATGGCATGGTGAGCAAAAAACGATGGATTTAGGCCCAGATCTCTGTACTGGGGTGAATGTATGACATTGTTCTGCATTCTGTCCATCAATTGTTGTTTTTGCATTTGTCACCCCGAGTGGGACGGGTATGCCCAGATGTGGGTCCCGTGCTCTCCATGCCGCTAGAGTCAAGCTATCCTGGCTGATGAGGGCTGAAAGCCCGAAACCAGTTCTAGGATGCTTGTTTCCAGTCCAGAGAGGACCTGGCCTGGCAGTTCGGGCTGGACTTTTCCCATTGGGTGCAGGGTCAAGGCTGATTTGCATATGGATGGGTCCAAACTGGAATGGCACGGTGAGCAAAAAAACAATGGATTTAGGCCCAGATCTCTGTACTGGGGTGAATGTATGACATTGTTCTGCATTCTGTCCATCAATTGTTGTTTTTGCAGCTGCCATAATGGCAGCATTACGAGCAGGCTTCAAGGCCATAGATGCGCGCTTCAACGATTTGGGTATGTGTATGGATGCAGCACGAAGCCCGTATTGATACCTCTGAGAGGCGCATTTCGGCTGTTGAAGATGCACTGACAACCATGGCCAAACACCTCGACCGCACAGAGCGCCTCCTCAAAACGACAGTATCAAAGGCAGAGGATTTGGGGAGAAGGTCGCGCCGCAACAATCTCCGGATCACTGGAGTAGCCGAGACTACCAACACAGGTCCTACGGAGGCATATGTGGAGTGACTACTGGCTGAACTATTCGGCAGAGATTGCTTTTCTGCCACATTCGCTGTGGAGCGGGCCTACAGATCGTTGGTCCCCATTTCGGCTCCTGGCGCACCTCCGCGCCTTATCATAGCGTTATTGCTTGATTACCGCAACCGGGATGTCACCCTGTGCAAGTTCAGAGAGGTAGAAAACCTACAGTTCCAGGGGATGTCGCTGTCACTTTACCCGGGCTTTTTACGCCAGTAGTACAAGAGGCCAGGCGAAAATGTCAAGACATCAAGTGAACTCTGAGAGGCGAAAATATCCGTTACGCCATGCTGTACCCGGCGCGCCTCCGTATCCAGATTAATGGAAAAACCTCCTATTTTTGATACACTTGCGGAGGCGGCCGACTTTTGGAAACGCCATAAATCAAATAGAGGCTCTTCCAATGGGAAATGATCCTTCGCTGATTGCTAATGCATGAATATCAGAAGGACGATCTTTAAGCATATGCAAGGGATACATTAGGCATGGATCCATTCCGAGGACGATGCAATAAGATAGTTTTTCTTTCTCGTTCTTGGTGATACAGCTGCTGTCCTGAACCCATATGAGCGCACTTATATGAACATTTAAGAACTATTGTTATCATTGTAAGTGGCCTGCTCGGGGCGTTGCTGCACACCAAGGAGATCTCCTACTCTTTGTTATCTCTTTTGTTTTTTCTAAGTTAAGATGCGCTGGGATTCACTGGATACAGATTGGGTGGATATCTGATGTGGGAGGGGGGTGGTGGGTTGAGAGTTCCTGTTGAGTGAGTTTGAATTAGTTTGTACTTTGCAGGCCACTAATGTATACACTGGCGGATTGTTCAGACCCGAATACAGAGACACTCCGGACCGCATACTGCTACACCTACTGTAGCGGGCTCTGAGAGGGGGGCGAGAGTGCGGGAGCTTAGATGCATGACCTGGAACGTGAGAGGTTTATTGACCCCTCCGAAGTGGCGACCAATACTGACCTATTTAGCAAGACACAAAATACGCATTGCACTATTGCAAGAGACCCACTATGCCCCGAATTCGAACAACCGATTTGCCGATGCCTGGGGTAGTAACAGATTTTTCGCTAGCTATAGCACCTACTCTCGTGGTTTGTATACTGATTCACAAAACGCTCCCTTTCATGACTCGGACTTTGGTTAAGGACCATGAGAGACGTTCTATGCTAGTGGCGGGGAGTTTGGGCACACAACGAATACTTCTCATTAATGTTTACACCCCTAATGTGGATGCCCGTGGCTTCTTTACTAACATCTCCACGTATATTACTGGCATACCGATTGACTTTATCATATTTGGGGATGATTTTAACCTCATGCAACAACCCGGGGCTGACACTACAGGCACTGGCCACAACACCAAACCGTGCTCCACGAAGGAACTTGAGACTCTACTACATACACACTTACTGGCCGATGCATGGTGGCCTCGGCATCCTAAGGCCCAGGGGTTCTCATTCTCTTCTGCACCACATGGCACCTGGTCCTGTATAGATAGATGGTACACAACCCCGGACCTCGTGATCACAAAACCAGAGGCGGGTCATTTACCCCAAACTTTATCAGATCACTCACCAGTACTACTAGCACTGGGCCTGCCCAGCATTGAGCGTCTTTTTAGGTCTTGGCGCTTCCCGTCAGACAAGTTACTGGATACTGTCTTTAAGAGCGAAGTGAAAGATGCGATCATAAAATATTTCCAGATTAACATTGGCTCTGTGCCCCACTACGCTACCTTATGGGAGGCTTTTAAAGTTTACAACAGGGGAGTCTGCATAGCCAAGCAGGCTAGGGTGCTGCGCACGATTCACTGAGACTTTGACGCTACCGAGAGGTAGCTGCGATACTTAGATGCCCAGACATTGGCCGGTGCAGCTCCCTCTCCGCTGCATCAATGTGCAAAACTCTTGGGAGATTTTCAGGAACACGCGTTACGTGAGACCGCCTACTTAGGGAAATATACACACGCTTGGGTGTATGGGGAGGGAGAAAGGCTGAGACGCACTTTGGCCCATCTGCTCACCCCTCTGCAGCATGCCACGTGTATCCCTCAACTCAAAACAGCGGACGGCGCCTGTGTCACACGTGGTGCTGATATCCAATCTGCCTTCTTGTCCTACTACACTCGGCTGTACACTACATGTTCCCCACCAACTAGCGCAGCCCTTTCCAATTATTTAAATGAGATAGTGATGGTGTGGATTGAAAAGGGACAGCAACAATTCTTGGCTTCACCCATTGGCACGGATGAGGTAATCAAAGCCATCGATAGTCTGGATGGCACACGTGCCCCTGGCACGGACGGCCTTACCGGCATGTTCTATAAAACTTATAAAACACAGTTGGTCCCACATCTCCTGGAGGTCTACGCCGAGGCGTTAGATTCGGGCAAATTGCCCCCTACCATGTGAGAGGCAATTTTAACACTACTTCTCAAACCAGGCAAGCCACCTGATAGGTGTGCCTCATACAGGCCTCTATCACTCTTAAATCAAGACTACAAAATATTGTCGAAGGTTCTTGCAACACGTATATCACTCTTATTCGGCCAGATCATTTCTCCCCTTCAATCGGGCTTTGTGCCGAATCGCTCGACCTCGGTAAATCTACATACGCTATTCACTGTCATTAATCAAATTAACCCGCTCTTCCTGCTGAGACGATACTGCTAGACGCTGCAAAAGGGTTTGACTCTTTGGAGTGGGACTTTCTTCACGCAGCATGCAGTAAACTAGGCTTCCCACAAAACTTGCGCTCCTTAGTCTGCTTTCTAAACCTTAACCATGTTGTGCAGCTTAGAATAAATGGGGTGCTTTCGGATAAATTCTCATTATCATGCAGCACCAGGCAGGGTTGCCCACTATCGCCTCTACTTTTAATTATAGCGATGGACCCGCTAGTGCGACACCTCCAGGAACGGCACCTTAAGCGAGGAATTGAATTCCACTGGGGTCCTCTCCTTTCCTCCTTATATGGGGACGATGTTCTCCTATTTGTTCGAGAACCTGCCACAAATCACTCTCCGATCATGCGGGATGTGGTGCTGTTTGGTGCATTTTCCGGACTAGTTATCAATTGGACTAAATCTGAAATATTCCCCCTAAAAGACGCTACCGTTCCATTTACACTGGACTTCCCCTTGCACTGGTGCGATGATCCCCCCCCAGATATCTTGGTGTATCCTGCACCACACAGCCTCGGAAGTTATTCATCCTAATTATGGTCCAGCCATAGACTGCCTTTCAGGACAGATAGATCACTGGATAGCACTCCCATTGTCAGTGGCTGGCCGAATTGCGATCATTAAGATGGTGGTTCTACCCAGGTTTTTATATCCGTTTTTAAATATTCCAATTCCACTCATGGTCACCTTCTTTAACACCCTTCGAGGCATGGTGACACGACTGGTCTAGGCGGGGGGACGGTCACGGGTAGGTTGGCAGACACTTACCCAGCCCTTTGAGCGAGGAGGGTTTGGGGTACCTGGCTTTCATTTATATTACTTGGTGGCACAGACACACTACGCCTACTTTTGGTATCACCCAGATGCGCAATTACAATTCCTGAAGCCCGAATACACCCAAGCCCACCCATACCCCCTTTCTACTATTTTCCGGCTTGGGCTCATGAGGACCCCGGCTGAGATACATACATTGCAAACCACAAGCTGGGCTTGGGTACGCATCCGTAAGTAATTAAAGGCGGACCGCTTATACTTCCCACATTTGCCAATTCTGGATAATTCGTGGCTGTCCCCTACCACTGAAGCTTTAACACAGCGCTCTCATTCGCTGTCGATTTCAAACCATAGGTGAGATGTTCAGAAGCGGGAAATTGCACTCAGGAACGGACCTGACAGAAGTCCGTGACATATCCACATTAGACGATTTCTTGTGCACAGAACGCAGGTGTCACTATCTACTGTGCTGCGTCCTCTGGCTGTGGAACCTCCGGAGTTCCTCCCGCTCACCACAATTATTACAACACCTGACAGCGTGCATCTGGTCTCCAGACTGTATCCTCTTGCACAGACACTCTGACCAATGGTGGGCGCAGGGCTGCGGTCGGCCTGGGAGGGGGTTCTGGCACACCCTTTGACAGACAAGAAGTGGACCTACTGCTCTGAGCAGACTCATTATGTATCTAATAATTATAAGCATAAACTTTTAGTAGTGGTTATATATTCATTTCAAAGGCTAGTTCTTTATTGGGAGTGACATATATACTTAAGTATTAAAACACTACTCTGTAATTTTGATGCCATGAAGATGTTCCTTTTCCACTTCCCTTGAGTTAATTTTATATATGACTGATTTACCCATGTTTATTGTATACCCTGGCTAAGTTTCAAATTTCTCGAACAGAGTAAATAATTTCGATACTGTCTGAGTTGGATTAGTGCTATAGAGAAGCATGTCATCTGTGTTCAGTGAGATCTTCTCCACCGAGCCATCAATTTCTGTGGTGCATCCTGCTATGTCTCCATTTGACCAAACCCAGCAGGCCAAAGTGTCAGTACGCGATGCAAAAAAGTGGCCATCCCTGCTATATACCCTGCTCCTGTGCAAACTAGAAGGACATCACACCATTTACTATAACTGCGGCTGTTGGGGCCTTGTACAGCAGCCCTGGCCATTTACATAAATTCGGGCTATGCATGAAGGCTGTTAAACATGTATGACCTGTGAATCAAATGAAAGACTTTTTAGGCATGTAGTGACATTATGGCCGGGTGTTCCTTTTCCTCCTTGCCTTATCTAGCCAATGATAGAACCTCTGAGGTTAAGTCTGGTAGAGCATGCGGGCATGGTAGAGCATGCGGGCATGAATCCAGATTGGTCTTTCTGCTCTAAGACAGAAGACTTCATTGATTTTGTTGCTATGATGCTAGCCAACACTTTGGTCTCTACACTAAGTCAGGAGATTGGGCGGTATAAGGCACAATCTCATTTTGGTTTATCTTTTTTGTGCATCACTGTAATAGTCATAATTCTTAAATCTGGGGAAAGAGTCCATAGTTCTCGGGCCTCCTTGAACATATTTAATAAGTAAGGTCTGACTAGTGTGGAGAGCCCTTTGTACAGCGGTTCTCTGAATCATTTGGGACCTGGAGTTTTATTACTCTGCATTTGCTTGATGGTCTTCCTTACTTCTTCCGACAACTCAATTTCTAGTACCTCCCTCTCATCTTCCCCCAGGGTGGGGATGTCTAGTTTCTCTAGGAAGGTTTTAATGTCTTCCTCTCTCACATCCAGTCTGATACTCTAGAGTTATTAATAATATTTAGCAAATCTTTGTGCTACGGCATGGTCGGTGTAAATCCCCCCCGTCCTTTCATCTGCCTCTTCCCTTACCCATCTAGCTTCTTCCCTTTGACTAAGTCGGGAATAAAGATGCTTACTACTTTCGCTATGTTTGCAGGTAATGTTGCTTTGCCGCATTTAGTCTTTCAAAGTGGAATTCTTTCTGCAGTATTTCTAGTTGTCTGAGACTCTCTTTCCTTGTGGGGCTGTCTGTCAAAGTAACCTCAACAGTTCCTTTTAGGTTTCGCCTGCACAGTGCTTGCACTGTGCTTGTGATATCTTTTGTATTCAATATAAATCTTAAAAGGGGCTTACAACCCGCCCCCTTGCTTTTGATTGGTTCCTGTGCTTTCCATTTACTTTTTCTCCATTTCTATTGGCTGTAGCATATTGTTTCCTGTACTTCATTGCGTGCTTCTCCTATCAGTCTCCCAAGGACCAAGTACTGTTTTCATGCGCTTTTGGGGAACATTTTCTTTGTCAAGTCTGTACAGCAGAACTTGCGCTGTGCTTGTTAAACACAGACGCTACTCTGACCTCGATAATCAGCGTCCTGAGGTAGCTGTGTGCTTGTACGCATGAGCTCCACCTCTTCCGAGATGATATAAGCTTGTATGCAGCATGCGGTTCTGAGATGAGGGTCTGCTTTTCTTGAGTGCCTTTCACACAATTCCTTTCATTTGTGCAGTTTCAATGCAACAGCAGTGGTGGTTTCTGCACCAACTTATGATAAACTGCATGCTTCCCTATTGCTTTACTTTCCCTGGCTGCACAAATTGAAACCTCTTTGTTGCCATGATGGACACGCTGTGTTCCACAGATCAAACCTTGGTTCTGTGTCGCGTCATGCTCGCGTGCCAGGAGGCAGCATCGGTAATTTATGGCGGTGAGCCTGTGCCCTTAGGGGAGGTTTCTCTGGCCTCCCAGCTGCTCTCTGCTGGCCTAAAAGCTCCTGCTCTTCGGCGCCTATCGGGAGGGAGCAATTGAGACAGTGCCTGGATACCCTCATGCTATGTAAATCTACAACTTTATTGCTTGTGTTGGACAGCGGGAAGCCCTGGGGTTCCCCGATGTTCCTCCCCTCCAACCCTCTGTGGCCGTGCCGCATTTGGACTAGGGTGGGGAATTCGCGGGTTGCCTGCCACGGCTTTGGATGGTGCCGTTGCTAAGGCAACTTCTCCTCTGCAATATTGGACAGGGTCAGACGCCAGCGGTTACCTGCCATGGTTCATACTTTCCCCCCTCATCCTCCTGATTTCTGCCTAATCTGCCTCCCTAGAAGGCTAGGCAACAATCTCCGGATCACTGGAGTAGCCGAGACTACCAACACAGGTCCTACGGAGGCATATGTGGAGTGACTACTGGCTGAACTATTCGGCAGAGATTGCTTTTCTGCCACATTCGCTGTGGAGCGGGCCTACAGATCGTTGGTCCCCATTTCGGCTCCTGGCGCACCTCCGCGCCTTATCATAGCGTTATTGCTTGATTACCGCAACCGGGATGTCACCCTGTGCAAGTTCAGAGAGGTAGAAAACCTACAGTTCCAGGGGATGTCGCTGTCACTTTACCCAGGCTTTTTACGCCAGTAGTACAAGAGGCCAGGCGAAAATGTCAAGACATCAAGTGAACTCTGAGAGGCGAAAATATCCGTTACGCCATGCTGTACCCGGCGCGCCTCCGTATCCAGATTAATGGAAAAACCTCCTATTTTTGATACACTTGCGGAGGCGGCCGACTTTTGGAAACGCCATAAATCAAATAGAGGCTCTTCCAATGGGAAATGATCCTTCGCTGATTGCTAATGCATGAATATCAGAAGGACGATCTTTAAGCATATGCAAGGGATACATTAGGCATGGATCCATTCCGAGGACGATGCAATAAGATAGTTTTTCTTTCTCGTTCTTGGTGATACAGCTGCTGTCCTGAACCCATATGAGCGCACTTATATGAACATTTAAGAACTATTGTTATCATTGTAAGTGGCCTGCTCGGGGCGTTGCTGCACACCAAGGAGATCTCCTACTCTTTGTTATCTCTTTTGTTTTTTCTAAGTTAAGATGCGCTGGGATTCACTGGATACAGATTGGGTGGATATCTGATGTGGGAGGGGGGTGGTGGGTTGAGAGTTCATGTTGAGTGAGTTTGAATTAGTTTGTACTTTGCAGGCCACTAATGTATACACTGGCGGATTGTTCAGACCCGAATACAGAGACACTCCGGACCGCATACTGCTACACCTACTGTAGCGGGCTCTGAGAGGGGGGCGAGAGTGCGGGAGCTTAGATGCATGACCTGGAACGTGAGAGGTTTATTGACCCCTCCGAAGTGGCGACCAATACTGACCTATTTAGCAAGACACAAAATACGCATTGCACTATTGCAAGAGACCCACTATGCCCCGAATTCGAACAACCGATTTGCCGATGCCTGGGGTAGTAACAGATTTTTCGCTAGCTATAGCACCTACTCTCGTGGTTTGTATACTGATTCACAAAACGCTCCCTTTCATGACTCGGACTGTGGTTAAGGACCATGAGAGACGTTCTATGCTAGTGGCGGGGAGTTTGGGCACACAACGAATACTTCTCATTAATGTTTACACCCCTAATGTGGATGCCCGTGGCTTCTTTACTAACATCTCCACGTATATTACTGGCATACCGATTGACTTTATCATATTTGGGGGTGATTTTAACCTCATGCAACAACCCGAGGCTGACACTACAGGCACTGGCCACAACACCAAACCGTGCTCCACGAAGGAACTTGAGACTCTACTACATACACACTTACTGGCCGATGCATGGTGGCCTCGGCATCCTAAGGCCCAGGGGTTCTCATTCTCTTCTGCACCACATGGCACCTGGTCCTGTATAGATAGATGGTACACAACCCCGGACCTCGTGATCACAAAACCAGAGGCGGGTCATTTACCCCAAACTTTATCAGATCACTCACCAGTACTACTAGCACTGGGCCTGCCCAGCATTGAGCGTCTTTTTAGGTCTTGGCGCTTCCCGTCAGACAAGTTACTGGATACTGTCTTTAAGAGCGAAGTGAAAGATGCGATCATAAAATATTTCCAGATTAACATTGGCTCTGTGCCCCACTACGCTACCTTATGGGAGGCTTTTAAAGTTTACAACAGGGGAGTCTGCATAGCCAAGCAGGCTAGGGTGCTGCGCACGATTCACTGAGACTTTGACGCTACCGAGAGGTAGCTGCGATACTTAGATGCCCAGACATTGGCCGGTGCAGCTCCCTCTCCGCTGCATCAATGTGCAAAACTCTTGGGAGATTTTCAGGAACACGCGTTACGTGAGACCGCCTACTTAGGGAAATATACACACGCTTGGGTGTATGGGGAGGGAGAAAGGCTGAGACGCACTTTGGCCCATCTGCTCACCCCTCTGCAGCATGCCACGTGTATCCCTCAACTCAAAACAGCGGACGGCGCCTGTGTCACACGTGGTGCTGATATCCAATCTGCCTTCTTGTCCTACTACACTCGGCTGTACACTACATGTTCCCCACCAACTAGCGCAGCCCTTTCCAATTATTTAAATGAGATAGTGATGGTGTGGATTGAAAAGGGACAGCAACAATTCTTGGCTTCACCCATTGGCACGGATGAGGTAATCAAAGCCATCGATAGTCTGGATGGCACACGTGCCCCTGGCACGGACGGCCTTACCGGCATGTTCTATAAAACTTATAAAACACAGTTGGTCCCACATCTCCTGGAGGTCTACGCCGAAGCGTTAGATTCGGGCAAATTGCCCCCTACCATGTGAGAGGCAATTTTAACACTACTTCTCAAACCAGGCAAGCCACCTGATAGGTGTGGCTCATACAGGCCTCTATCACTCTTAAATCACGACTACAAAATATTGTCGAAGGTTCTTGCAACACGTATATCACTCTTATTCGGCCAGATCATTTCTCCCCTTCAATCGGGCTTTGTGCCGAATCGCTCGACCTCGGTAAATCTACATACGCTATTCACTGTCATTAATCAAATTAACCCGCTCTTCCTGCTGAGACGATACTGCTAGACGCTGCAAAAGGGTTTGACTCTTTGGAGTGGGACTTTCTTCACGCAGCATGCAGTAAACTAGGCTTCCCACAAAACTTGCGCTCCTTAGTCTGCTTTCTAAACCTTAACCATGTTGTGCAGCTTAGAATAAATGGGGTGCTTTCGGATAAATTCTCATTATCATGCAGCACCAGGCAGGGTTGCCCACTATCGCCTCTACTTTTAATTATAGCGATGGACCCGCTAGTGCGACACCTCCAGGAACGGCACCTTAAGCGAGGAATTGAATTCCACTGGGGTCCTCTCCTTTCCTCCTTATATGGGGACGATGTTCTCCTATTTGTTCGAGAACCTGCCACAAATCACTCTCCGATCATGCGGGATGTGGTGCTGTTTGGTGCATTTTCCGGACTAGTTATCAATTGGACTAAATCTGAAATATTCCCCCTAAAAGACGCTACCGTTCCATTTACACTGGACTTCCCCTTGCACTGGTGCGATGATCCCCCCCCAGATATCTTGGTGTATCCTGCACCACACAGCCTCGGAAGTTATTCATCCTAATTATGGTCCAGCCATAGACTGCCTTTCAGGACAGATAGATCACTGGATAGCACTCCCATTGTCAGTGGCTGGCCGAATTGCGATCATTAAGATGGTGGTTCTACCCAGGTTTTTATATCCGTTTTTAAATATTCCAATTCCACTCATGGTCACCTTCTTTAACACCCTTCGAGGCATGGTGACACGACTGGTCTAGGCGGGGGGACGGTCACGGGTAGGTTGGCAGACACTTACCCAGCCCTTTGAGCGAGGAGGGTTTGGGGTACCTGGCTTTCATTTATATTACTTGGTGGCACAGACACACTACGCCTACTTTTGGTATCACCCAGATGCGCAATTACAATTCCTGAAGCCCGAATACACCCAAGCCCACCCTTACCCCCTTTCTACTATTTTCCGGCTTGGGCTCATGAGGACCCCGGCTGAGATACATACATTGCAAACCACAAGCTGGGCTTGGGTACGCCTCCGTAAGTAATTAAAGGCGGACCGCTTATACTTCCCACATTTGTCAATTCTGGATAATTCGTGGCTGTCCCCTACCACTGAAGCTTTAACACAGCGCTCTCATTCGCTGTCGATTTCAAACCATAGGTGAGATGTTCAGAAGCGGGAAATTGCACTCAGGAACAGACCTGACAGAAGACCGTGACATATCCACATTAGACGATTTCTTGTGCACAGAACGCAGGTGTCACTATCTACTGTGCTGCGTCCTCTGGCTGTGGAACCTCCGGAGTTCCTCCCGCTCACCACAATTATTACAACACCTGACAGCGTGCATCTGGTCTCCAGACTGTATCCTCTTGCACAGACACTCTGACCAATGGTGGGCGCAGGGCTGCGGTCGGCCTGGGAGGGGGTTCTGGCACACCCTTTGACAGACAAGAAGTGGACCTACTGCTCTGAGCAGACTCATTATGTATCTAATAATTATAAGCATAAACTTTTAGTAGTGGTTATATATTCATTTCAAAGGCTAGTTCTTTATTGGGAGTGACATATATACTTAAGTATTAAAACACTACTCTGTAATTTTGATGCCATGAAGATGTTCCTTTTCCACTTCCCTTGAGTTAATTTTATATATGACTGATTTACCCATGTTTATTGTATACCCTGGCTAAGTTTCGAATTTCTCGAACAGAGTAAATAATTTCGATACTGTCTGAGTTGGATTAGTGCTATAGAGAAGCATGTCATCTGTGTTCAGTGAGATCTTCTCCACCGATCCATCAATTTCTGTGGTGCATCCTGCTATGTCTCCATTTGACCAAACCCAGCAGGCCAAAGTGTCAGTACGCGAGGCAAAAAAGTGGCCATCCCTGCTATATACCCTGCTCCTGTGCAAACTAGAAGGACATCACACCATTTACTATAACTGCGGCTGTTGGGGCCTTGTACAGCAGCCCTGGCCATTTACATAAATTCGGGCTATGCATGAAGGCTGTTAAACATGTATGACCTGTGAATCAAATGAAAGACTTTTTAGGCATGTAGTGACATTATGGCCGGGTGTTCCTTTTCCTCCTTGCCTTATCTAGCCAATGATAGAACCTCTGAGGTTAAGTCTGGTAGAGCATGCGGGCATGGTAGAGCATGCGGGCATGAATCCAGATTGGTCTTTCTGCTCTAAGACAGAAGACTTCATTGATTTTGTTGCTATGATGCTAGCCAACACTTTGGTCTCTACACTAAGTCAGGAGATTGGGCGGTATAAGGCACAATCTCATTTTGGTTTATCTTTTTTGTGCATCACTGTAATAGTCATAATTCTTAAATCTGGGGAAAGAGTCCATAGTTCTCGGGCCTCCTTGAACATATTTAATAAGTAAGGTCTGACTAGTGTGGAGAGCCCTTTGTACAGCGGTTCTCTGAATCATTTGGGACCTGGAGTTTTATTACTCTGCATTTGCTTGATGGTCTTCCTTACTTCTTCCGACAACTCAATTTCTAGTACCTCCCTCTCATCTTCCCCCAGGGTGGGGATGTCTAGTTTCCTTAGGAAGGTTTTAATGTCTTCCTCTCTCACATCCAGTCTGATACTCTAGAGTTATTAATAATATTTAGCAAATCTTTGTGCTACGGCATGGTCGGTGTAAATCTCCCCCGTCCTTTCATCTGCCTCTTCCCTTACCCATCTAGCTTCTTCCCTTTGACTAAGTCGGGAATAAAGATGCTTACTACTTTCGCTATGTTTGCAGGTAATGTTGCTTTGCCGCATTTAGTCTTTCAAAGTGGAATTCTTTCTGCAGTATTTCTAGTTGTCTGAGACTCTCTTTCCTTGTGGGGCTGTCTGTCAAAGTAACCTCAACAGTTCCTTTTAGGTTTCGCCTGCACAGTGCTTGCACTGTGCTTGTGATATCTTTTGTATTCAATATAAATCTTACAAGGGGCTTACAACCCGCCCCCTTGCTTTTGATTGGTTCCTGTGCTTTCCATTTACTTTTTCTCCATTTCTATTGGCTGTAGCATATTGTTTCCTGTACTTCATTGCGTGCTTCTCCTATCAGTCTCCCAAAGACCAAGTACTGTTTTCATGCGCTTTTGGGGAACATTTTCTTTGTCAAGTCTGTACAGCAGAACTTGCGCTGTGCTTGTTAAACACAGACGCTACTCTGACCTCGATAATCAGCGTCCTGAGGTAGCTGTGTGCTTGTACGCATGAGCTCCACCTCTTCCGAGATGATATAAGCTTGTATGCAGCATGCGGTTCTGAGATGAGGGTCTGCTTTGCTTGAGTGCCTTTCACACAATTCCTTTCATTTGTGCAGTTTCAATGCAACAGCAGTGGTTGTTTCTGCACCAACTTATGATAAACTGCATGCTTCCCTATTGCTTTACTTTCCCTGGCTGCACGAATTGAAACCTCTTTGTTGCCATGATGGACACGCTGTGTTCCACAGGTCAATCCTTGGTTCTGTGTCGCGTCATGCTCGCGTGCCAGGAGGCAGCATCGGTAATTTATGGCGGTGAGCCTGTGCCCTTAGGGGAGGTTTCTCTGGCCTCCCAGCTGCTCTCTGCTGGCCTAAAAGCTCCTGCTCTTCGGCGCCTATCGGGAGGGAGCAATTGAGACAGTGCCTGGATACCCTCATGCTATGTAAATCTACAACTTTATTGCTTGTGTTGGACAGCGTGGGTTGCGGTGGGAAGCCCTGGGGTTCCCCGATGTTCCTCCCCTCCAACCCTCTGTGGCCGTGCCGCATTTGGACTAGGGTGGGGAATTCGCGGGTTGCCTGCCACGGCTTTGGATCGTGCCGTTGCTAAGGCAACTTCTCCTCTGCAATATTGGACAGGGTCAGACGCCAGCGGTTACCTGCCATGGTTCATACTTTCCCCCCCTCATCCTCCTGATTTCTGCCTAATCTGCCTCCCTAGAAGGCTAGGCACCAGTCTTGAAACTGCCCTCTTAATCTGCACACCATTACTTGTGCATAGACCTAAACTGACTTGATTAGGAATTTTTTTTTTTTTTTTAGATTCTTTTTATTAACCAAAGAAAACAAATGCTTCAGAAACATTACAGTATACATAGAGTGAGTTTAGCGTATATCAATACAAAATATTACCATAATTCAACCCTCCCACTAGCCCTCCCGCTCCATCCGTCTAACACAGTTCACAATCATTTAACAGTAGTCATGAACATACCTGTGGCCCATTACGAAGCTGGGGACAGCTCGGTTCTGTAACCCATCCAGGCCCCCCATATCTTCTCCCATTTGTGTGGGCATCCCCTGCTCTGATATATTGCCTGCTCAGCCCGTTGGCAGCAATCTAAATCATTTTCCCAGGATTCCGACGTTGGAACTACACTGGAGCCCCATGCACGGACAATATTGCGTTTCGCCACCACCCCCGCCAGGGCGAGCCATGTCGTGGCCCATTTGGATATGCCATCTCACGTGATTAGAAGAATTATTCTCTCCTGCTGCCTTCTGCACTGGAATTTACAGCTACTGGCTCATTTAGCATACTCGCAGGCTAATCATTCCTCGGAGCATTATATTACTTTCGATAAACACTCCGGTGTTGCATATTTTATTTGGTTCTCGATGCACGACTGCACTACCCATTTAATTTCCTATTTATGCCCAGTGGTAACCACTGCTATTATTATTATTATTTTGTAACCTTTTTTAATCACATATTTGAAATAACATCACCAAAACCAAAAGCCACCTACCGTCGGTCATATGAAGGGAACAGGGATCTCTTAAAAGGTAAATGTATACCATCTCCATTGAGGCAAGGGTTTCAGATCCCTGGAGACTCCATCCAGCATAGTGCAGACTGATACTGTTTCGCAGAGGGGGCATTGAAATAGTGTTGTACATCATTTGGTCACGTGTTCGATTCCACTTGTGCCTCGGGCAGCACCATTGTTGCAGTATGACTAGTTTCATCATTGTTGCACCTCTTGCTGGACTGAGAGGGAGCAGCTGTTGTTTTAGCATAAGTGGCCTGAGTTCAGGTGTTCTCATCAGTAGCTTCGTCTTCAAGGGGAGCCTGCAAGTGGAGGCGGGTATAACTATTCTGTGGCTTTCTGTAAGTGTCTGGCAAATATTTCAAAATCACATCCTAATCAGATTACACCGAAATGATGTGCCCTATTTTGACAATACGGATCAGATTCTTACGTTTCTCAAGAGAAGAACTGTGGGTGATTTGGGCACTGAATGGTGTGTGAAAGTGGAAACTCTGAAATTCCACTGTTGCCTCATCAGATGTGTCGCCATTATAACTGAGCCCTAATTTCCAGCATGGTCAGCCTCAAAGTGTTTCATGTTAGCAATTTCTTGGGAGCATCACACCATGACAGCTTTTGTGTATGTTCCGTAGACTCTGACAACTTGCAGGTCTGCTCTGCCATCAGTGGAGGGCCATTGCCCATTCAAAATAGCCACATTCAAGCTCCAGCATTACAATTACGTCTGCAAGTTTTGAAATATGCCCACTCTGGATCACCTTTACAGTGTCCCATACTACGTTTGTTTCATCAGCAGTCATGCCTCGGGTACATGCCATTATTTATCCACACAATTGTGCTATGCCAGTTGCCCTTACATCCCAACATAGAATGTATGCACCATTTAAAAAATATTTTTATTAGATTTGAACACAGATATCGCAAATCAAGTACAATCACCACTCCTTGGGTACATGGAAAAGGGAGCACACATTTTTCGATCTATATCATCCCATATACAGTGTACAGGTTGCACAATAGTCCTTGTAGTAATTGATTATGCATTGATTTAGCATTCCTGCTGGGCAGAGATCTTTTGTCTAGTGGCGGTTTCCACTCATGATAAAGTAGCGCAGAGGGTTAATATGCCTGCTGCAAAGAAGTTGTAGCAATCAATCAATCAATCATATCATTTGTAAAGTGCACTACTTATCCGTGAGGGTCTCAAGGCGTTGGGAGGGAGGGAGGGAGGGGGGGGGGGGGCGGGAGTGCTGCTACTGCTCAAAAAGCCAGGTCTTGAGGAGTCTTCTGAAGGTCAGCAGGTCTTGGGTCTGCCGTAGGTGGATGGGAAGGGTGTTCCAGGTCTTGGCAGCGAGGTGGGAGAACGATCTGCCACAGCAGGTCGCTCTTCGGGTGCGGGGATTGTGTCGAGGTCGGCGGAGCGGAGCTGGTGGATGGGGGTGTAGAAGCTGAGTCATCTGTTGAGATACGCTGGTCCGGTGTTGTGGAGTGCCTTGTGTGCGTGGGTGAGGAGCTTGAAGGTTATCCTCTTGTTGACGGGGAGCCAGTGCAGGTCTCTCAGGTGGGGTGTGATGTGGCTCAGGCGAGGGATGTCGAGGATCAAGCGTGCAGAGGCGTTCTGGATGCGTTGAAGTCGTTTCAGGAGTTTGGCTGAGGCTTCTGCGTAAAGGGTGTTTCCATAGTCCAACCTGCTGCTGACGAGGGCCTGGGTGACCGTTCTTCTTGTTTCGGTGAGGATCCATTTGTAGATCTTGCGGAGCATGCGGAGGGTGTTGAAGCAGGAGGAAGAGACGGCGTTGACCTGCTTAGTCATGGAGAGGGTGGAGTTAAGGATAACCCCTAGGTTGCGTGCGTGGTCGGTGGGTGTTGGAGCTGTTCTCAGTACGGTCGGCCACCAGGAGTCGTCCCACCAACCACCAAACTGCATTTCGTGTGGATAGTTCAGTGGGTATCTGCTTTTGTCACAGAGATCCTTTTGATACTTGCAGGTCATAAGTTACAACCCTAATATAGCACAGTGCGCTATAAAGTGGCAGCAAAGAGCTGCATGCCAATTGCATGGCATTTGTTAGAATGTTATGTTTTCCCAAGTCTTTCATTATCCGAATGTTGCTAAAAAAGGGTTTATTTGGTTAGAAATACATTCTTATTAGTAAAGCCAATCCCTATTCTCACTGGATGTTTGTATTGGAAATCGGCAGTTGTTTAGCAGTATTGAAGATGACATTTATAGCACTTCTGCTCCGACTGCCATATAGAAAGGTTATTTCAGGAAGCGTGTTTGTCAGAGTTACCGAAGGCGTGGTGTCTTTGGAGAATTGCATTGTTTTCTGTCTCGTGCCACTTTGAAGTTTGAAGGACATTTCTTTTATCCCCACTCACTGAAGGGCCTTGTGCGAATGGGAATGAAGGCCTGGTCAGTGCCCTTCAGTCAGACTAAGGAAGTCTCTACGCTCTTTACATTACAGCTGCATTTTCGGCAATCCACGTCTCCATTCAAATAACAGCCCTTGTCTGGGTGTGAACTTTAAAGTGTTGCTGGACAATACTTGCCCATTTGTGCTTTGGTTGAAAAATATAAACACGTATCTTTAGTAAAAGCTTGGTTCTCATTTTTTTTTAAAGCAGGGTCTTGGTTTTACCTCAGTGACAGGGAATGCACCCTTCTGAACAGTACCATATTTAATAAGAGAGCATTTGCTTATAGTGGGATTTGTACGGGACAAATAGTTAAAGGACAGCAGGGCTTTTCCTAAGATGGTAGTCGAAAATATAGCTGTTAGAGAAGATCACAGATGTGTCCTGATGGTTTTGAAAAAACTGCCTGGAGGCAAAAGCATTGTGATGTGCCCAAAAACATTTTGATTTTGGAGAAAGGGTCTAATCTTACTTGCTGGATTCCATTTGAGAGGAAGGATTTAAACCTGTATGTGCATTCAAACTCTGTTATCACACAAGATTATCAGCCTAGTAAGCAGAAATAATTAGTGTGTAGATGTAGAAGAATCTCTGTGCAGTCCTGGCCCTTTTTCATAGCCATAAAATGTTTTTTTCTTTTGTTTCTTAATGTTGATTTCATACCCCAGCGTGGTGTGAACCCCAACTAGAAATCCCAGAGGAAAGCTGTTTCCAGATAACCAGGTCATTTTGAAACCACTTTTCAGGAATAATTCTTTTGGGATGTTGACCATAGAGCAGCCAGCAATATACCAGAATCTCCAGATTAAACACAAGGAGATGATTACCAGAGCGTTGGAGCGCTGAAACCTTTTCGACACTCACCCCCAGTCACAGATCTGGGTTGAATCCACCATTGTTGTTTAGCTCACTCTGCCACCCCAGTTCAGACCCAGCTATATGCAAATCAGTCTTGACCCTGTGCCTCATGGGAACAGCCCAGCCCGAACTGCCAAGCCAGGTCTTCCCTGCACCAGAAACAAGCATCCTGGGACCGGTTTCGGAGTAATACCCCTCATCAGTCAGACTAGCTTGAATTCAGTGGCAAAGTGATCAAGGGACCCACGTCTGGGCATACACTGCCAACTTAGTATGAACAAAGCAAACACAAGGAGATGATGGGCGGAGAGCTGAAACTTTTCAGATACTCTCCCCCAGTCACAGATCTGGGTTGAATCCATCATCGTTCTTTAGCTCACTTCACCACCCTTGTCCCACAATGCTGGTTTCCTGTCCAGGGAAGACTTGGCCTGGCAATTCGGGCTGGACTGTTCCCATAGGGGGCAAGTTCAAGACTGATTTGCATATGGCTGGGTTCAAACTGGAATGACATGGGGAGCAGAAAAAAAACAATGGATTTAGGCCCAGATCTCTGTATTTGGGTGAATGTATGACATTGTTTTGCAGTCTGTCCATCAATCGTTCTTCTTGCATTTGTCACCCGAGTGGGACGAGTATGCCCAGACGTAGGTCCTGTGCTCTCAATCCCACTAGCGTCAAGCTAGCCTGGCTGATGAGGAGTGAACCCCCGAAACAGGCCCTAGGATGCTTGTTTGCAGTCCAGGGAGGACCTGGCCTGGCAGTTCGGGCTGGACTGTTCCCATAGGGTGCAGGGTTAACACTGATTTGCATATGGCTGGGTTCAAACTGGAATGGCATGGGGAGCAAAAAAACGATGGATTTAGGCCCAGATCTCTGTACTGGGGTGAATGTATGACATTGATCTGCATTCTGTCCATCAATTGTTCTTTTTGCATTTGTCACCCCGAGTGGGACGGGTATGCCCAGACCTGGATCCTTGGCTCTCCATGCCAATGGAGTCAAGCTATCCTGACTGAAGAGGGTTGAAACCCCAAAACCAGTTCTAGGATGCTTGTTTGCAGTCAAGGGAGGATCTGGTCTGGCAGTTCGGACTGGACTGTTCCCATAGGGAGCAGGGTCAAGACTGATTTGCATATGGCTGAGGTTAAACTGGAATGACATGGGGAGCAAAAAAACAATGGATTTAGGCCCAGATCTCCTTATTGGGGTGAATGTATAACATTGTTCTGCCTTCTGTTAATCATTTTTTCTTTTTGCAAGAATCTCTAGATCAGCGGTTAATTTCTTTTAAGGAGCTGGGTTACAATGGTATGTTTTACTTTCTGGGTAGAATCCCTTGTACTGGAGAAGCATTAGCCATTTTTCTGTTGATAGCACATACGTAGGTACATACATACATATCCAACTACTTCTACTGTCACTCTTTGACTGTATGCTTGCCTTTGACCCTGAATAGAGCACAACTGCCTTATACCTGTGTTTGTGTGCTATACAAATACCACAAGCTTGCATACATGATAGGAGAGTTTGATTCGTTGACCCCAGTGAATTGTGACAGAAGAAAAGCAACAATGTTTGAAAATGCTGTCAAAAGGGTAACACCGATTTGTTAGGAACAACATGTATAAGTAATGTTGTAACAAGTGAGATATGGATTAGAAAAAACAAATGTTAATTCATGTTTGTTCTATGCAGGACACTATAATTGTGAACGAATCAAGCGGGAGAAAAAAATAACACTGTCTTGACAAAGATGGAGAAATTATAAAAACCATTGAAACGCGTCGACGCAAATTTGGTGGACATAATCCTTGAGTGGATTCAGTTCTGTATTAGCAAGAGTACAAATGCAACCAGGCTGAGTACTAAAATTAGTCGCCTAGGATATGTCACTGAAATGACAAAGTGTATTGTCTAAAAAATTTCTTTCTCTTTTCCCCCTTTCTCTTAATGTGTAATTTTGCAATTTGATTGTTGTCTCGCATGCTGTGGGGACTTTGGTATAAATTGTATTTATAAAATATAGGCATAGGAATTGTAAGAGAAGTTATGTGAATGTTTTTAAACTACTATGAATGAGGAATCATTTTTAATGCAATCAATGTATTTTTAATAAAACATGTTTTGTAAATATAAAGGTGTATAATAGTTAATTTTAGTTTGTGTTAGCAGTACGGTGCAGTGCATTAGGACCAATATTTGTGTGGGTGCTGAAAGATAAGAGAGAGACTCTAATCTTCTATTGGTGGAGATAGCATTCCATACTTTCGCTGGGGGACAATTTATTTAACTACATGATAGATGACCAACTGTTTTAATCGTTTTTTTGGGATTGAAGAATGTGAAAGCAGGTTTCAGTTTCTGATATATTTTTGTAACCGCTTGAAATAGTGCACCAGTAGCATGTTGCTAGAGAAGCTTGTGGATCCTGAGAGTGAGACATCTGTTCCACATGAAGAGGAGTTATAGTCCAGTCTCTGTTAATCTCATTTGCATTATTTGGATAAGTTGTCAGTTTTGGTGATGCTAGGCCAAAAGTAGACACTAGTTTTGTGCATAGTTGATTTGTAGCCACAATCACAGGTCTGCAACACGCAATCGTTAGTTCAGTGGAAAGGTGCAACTCAGTTCTTCGAATGTCTGTTAAAGGCCTTGTCTTATCCTCTCAAGAATCCAGGCTATTTCAATTAACCATTTGTTGTGACCTGCTTTCGCTGGATTATATTCCTTTTTAATCGGGAAGTCATTTTAGGCAGGACTGAAGTTGTGGCTTGGTGTAGCTGAGTCATTATGACTGATGCACTGGTTGAGGAGGGTAAAGCCATATTGGGGAAAGTGTGTAGGATATCGTGCATCCGTTAGTTCTTGACGGCCTTCTTGTGTGAGCTACCGATGGAGAAGCTCAAACACTGTGTTCATGTTGGAACTAATCTATTTGTTAGGAGTGAGCTAGTCCTTGTACAGAAAGTGAAGCCTGAAATAGATGAAAACAACCTTTGTATGATCCAGGATCAATTAAAGTACATGTCTTTAAAATAGTACGGCTGATCCACAGTTTTACCTGGAAAAATAGGTGGAAAACAGAAAACGGTTACCTTCTCCAGCACACACTAGTATTTTTAAGAGTTTTATTCTTTACTTTTCATTTATTTTATGCGCGGCAACTAGTTATGGCACGTGACATGCCCATGTATTTTTACTCTGACACCTTTCACTTGCGTGTGCATAACTAGCCCTCCTTGAACTGTTGATATCACCACTATTTACCTACGCTGCACCTTGCAAGATGTGATCATACCATACTTTAGTTGCATAACGCTTCGCCTATTTTCTGCACGGCATTCATTTATGGCCTGTGGCACTTCTGTCTTTGTTCCTTATACTTTTTTTCCGTGTTGTGTGCTTAATTAGCAAATTTTAATGTTTCATGACTGTTCGTGCACCGACACACTTATTAAACCTTTACATTTTGCATTTTCCCTCAGCACATGTAAGCTCATTATTTAAAGTACAGTCTGCTACACTTATTAGCACGCTCTCAGTGCCGACCTCGTCTTTACTTAGTGTTTCTGCTGTGCTACTCTCCGACTATGTGGATTTTTAGCATTTGTGTATTCACGCTGAGGGCCATACCTTTGATGACCAATTATCGTGAGGCTTAGCCATGGGTTATTATTTTGCACTTAATATTAACCCCCTTTGCTGCAGAATATATTGCCTTTTCTCAATAAACAAGTTGTAACACTTTTACGGAGTTTCTTTAAATTATATTGCACAACTGCATACCAAGCTAAAACGTACAATTAAAAAAAAAATATTAATCACTTAGGCAAAACAGATTCCATTTACCAATGCTTGTTTCTAAAGATGTTGTTTTCTGAGCCTATTCTTTTCCTTAAATGCAATTGTGGTTTGTAAAAGGTTTCTGAACTTTGTCATGTATGCTTCCCAGAGGTCTATTGCGAGTCGCCTAACTGAACACTCTTTTTGAAATAATTAATGGAGTCTGCCTGCATTCCCCTCAGAATTTCTGTGTCTTTAGATTCTCGATTAAAAACCAAGATTCCTTTGGTTTCCTCAATTCAATTATGTTAATCGCAACAAACACCAAACCAATTATTCTCACACCAATTATACAGAAGAGAATCTTATTGTGTACCCAAGGCCAAAACACAAGAAATAGAAAATATATTTATTTTATTCTTTTTTTTTAAAACATATAAAACATATATAAAAATCAATTGCTCACTAAAAACAACATCATAAGAAATTACATGAATGTCAAGTTCATACATCAATAAAACAGGATTTTACTAGTTGTGACTAAAGAGATCTATCTATAAACAAATCATTAAGGTAACAAATCATACAACAAAAACATATACACAAGAAAAGACAGCACAATATGTAATGGAGAGTACACTGAAGAAGACAGTACAATTTGTCATAAGAACCACACATCTGTGTTAAAAGCATGTTGGACCTGGAACCCGATAAGTTGTGTCAGATTCAATATCTGTAGTTCCAACCACTACACAGATTGTTTACTCAAGCGTCAATGTGTTTTGATGGCAAAAATCTACTTAAACCATCTTTTTCAAGAACAAACATATGACTCCCCTAACACCCATGAGGTGCCAGCGTTAGGTCATCATATACCTTATACTCTAAACTCAATTATTTACCCGCTCCCAGAGATAAGCAAAATACAATGGGCTAAGTAATCCTTTCAATTGACCTGGTCCGGCTCTCTGTTGTAGAGTACCAGTATTGTACGAGGGACTGACCAGAGTAATGTAACAGATTCTTGTAGGTGCCTTCGTCATAAATAGTATTCAGAGTGCGCTTAGGAGTCTGCCACCCTCCTGAGCGGGACACCTCACATGTGAAGATCTGCTATATTTAATCTGACGGTACATATGGTTAAAAATCTGGATAACGATAATTGTATTCCTCTTGACATGTCTTAAATTCCTTTTTTTTTTAAAACCATTTGGCCCGCGCCCCTCATCACTGGGCCTGATAATCTGCAGTTCGGCACGTCAGTACGCTGCCTGTGGCATTTAGGTAAGTAATGCTCTTTTAGATTCTTGTACATTGAGTCTCTAGCTCCATCCTCACCCCCTCCCTCCTTTCTATTGCTGCTCTCCATCTTGGCACATACTCAGCTTCAGCTATTATAGGACTTTTTTATGTGGGGATAAATATCCTGCTTCCAAGTTTTCAGCTTCGGTATGTGTGACATTTTCATGTTATCAATCAGAGGTGCAACTAGAGTCAAATTTCCAGCAATAGGCAAAGTGGAGATGCAGGGGCTCTACGAAGGGGTGAAACCACAACAAAGCCTGGTTAACAAGTAAATGGTCTTTTAAAGACCTGTGAAGTAATCGGGTGCGGTTGTGTGTGTGCCCGGGAAGCTGTCTCAGCCTGGTTGACACACACGAGGGGGGGGGGGGGCTGGCGCCCTTTGAGCCCAATGGCCGTTGCCCGCCTGTTATCAATGTGCTTATGTGTGACGTTTAAAAAGTTCCATGTGTGACGCTGTGCGTGCCATTTTATCTAATGTAAATCAAAGCATTTATCTCCCTGCAGAGTAATATATTAAAGAAATGAGCCCTCATTTATGAAATGTAGTGGCCTGGTAAGTGCCAAAAAACTATTTAAAACCCAGAATACAGTGTGCGCTTGTCAACTGTGTACTGGGCTTGTTGCCCTCCCTACCCATCATCTTTAACACACACACAAAATGACTGGAGTTTGCATTATAAATATAGGAAATCCTCAGGTAGAATTTAAAATTGGTTAGGGTCAGTAAACATCAATTTATGAACAGGGGATATTTAAATTAAATTTAAATGTCAAACAATTTAAAATGTATGATTACAATTGTGCATGGTTGTTTATGTATTACTCCTTTCAAATGTGTTTTCTCATCATATAGTACAATGCACTGAGCTAACACTAAAACTCTAAGACTGTATTATAATGTTAAATAAATTATCAGGATTAGGCTATATATTTCTTGGTCATCTGACAATGCATTGTCGACAGTACTTATATTTTTGACCTCAGTGGGATGAAAGTCAGAGTAGGCCTTACCATAAGTCGAACCTAGGATAGCTCGGTTATTGGCATCTCTTCACAGCAGTAGCTCTGTTAAGCTACCTTCTTATGTCATGAACCTCAAATGTCATCAAAGTGGCTCGTATTGCTGCAGATGTCCTAAACTTTCGACTCCTGTATTGAGTACATCGCTATCGACATGTCTTGGGAGCTCTGCTGCTTACCAACAGTATTATGATAATGAGAGTTTCTAGTTTACAATAACTTTTAACATGTTACGTCCTTGGTATAGAAAAAGAAAAAGGAATCCAACCCATTTTTGTGTGAGTAACAGCAAGTGCACCCCTCGTGATACAGGCAGGGCCGGACTGGCCGTAGCCGGGAATCGGGCGTTTTCCGGTGGGCTGGAAGGATGGGGGAGGCGGGGTGGACAGTTTTGTCCCCCCTCCAAGCCAAGTCCGGCCCTGGATACAGTACGAAATGCTTTCAGTGTCTTTAAGGAACTACTCCTCCAGTCACTGCTCCTTTCCAGCCTCAGAATGTCACATACAGGACAGGAGAAAAACCACTGTTGACTTGAAAGTACATTAAATATTCTGTTACTTTGGTGCCTTCATATTGCCTGTCGTCGCTGATTAATGTGAGCCAGTGGTTGCCAGTGGAGACCACCGGCACCCATTTTTGGGGACCAGCACCTATTTGTCCTTTTCAGAGATTTCCAGAGAGCAAAAGAGGGAAAACGCACAAAGGGTAAAGATGGAAAAACACGGAAAACGCATCTCAAAGGGAGAAAGCAGGAATCTGAGTGAACTAAAGGGCAGGGAGTATGTGGTAGTCGATTAAAGAGGTATGAGGTTGATTCCAGATTACACAGCCTTGGTATTTGGAGCACTGGTGCGGGCCGCTGGCTCGGCACCAGTACTTATTCTTCTACAAATTATGCACTGCCTGTCATCGAGTACACACTTCTGTACTTTGGTCAGTGAACCACAATCCAAATACATCATAATTAGGGATCCTGGTTAATGGTATTTATTTTTTTGACATTTCCGTCTGTATTTATCCATATTTCTTTTTTGCTAATTTTATCTGTATTTCTCCATATTCATTTTGGGTTTTGTGGACAAATGAAGACGAAATTAGTTTATTGCCACATTTATTTAAACTATAAATATGCATTTTTGTTTGAATGCCTGCCAGGTTTCAATGCTGTGAACATCCGCAGAAGATAAATCAATGAACTTATATAAAAATATACACATTTCAGTATCAACCTTGTGCATATCTACTGCTCTTAAATCCTCTTTGCTAAAATTCCCTTTTTTTAACCCCCTTATCTATCAATCCACACAGCTATTGGCCTGGCAGTCATGGAAGACAGTATTTAGAATTTTCTCAAAAAGCAAGCCAATTTCCGTTTTTATCCACATTTAAAAATAAATACAGACAAGAAAACAAATATTTTCTGTTTTCTGTATTTATCTGTAAAAATCAGTAAAAACGGAAAACAGGAAGCCTTAATCATAATAGACAGAATCACATCCCAAAACTCTCAAAGGCTTCCATCTAATCGGATCATTTGCATTACTATTTTATGTACTTTATGCAAATAAGAGACAACAGTAATGTCATTCCATTTGGCTGATGTATTTTCAGCTACTTTGAACAAACTGTCAAGTGCAGGTTGGAATTCACTGTAAACAACAAGAGGCTTCTACTCATCAATACTTAGAAAGTCTCTTTGAATCTTCCATGTGTGTGGCACCCACAATATCATTTTGGTCTTTGACAAACAAGCAGCGAAAGCTGCAGCCAATGCAAGGAAAAAGAAGGACTGAATCCTTTAGCAAGTAATGGAAAATGTCCCCCATCTATTGGGGCTTTGGGTGGTAGACTTGCTGTGCCTATCTATGCAGGGCTACTCCTCCTTTCGCTCCCCTATCTTTTTTTAGGTCTCGCCTGGCGTAGGCTGTGCACATGCGCAGTCTCGCTGGCGAGATTGAATGATTTTTGGGTATTTTCTGTAAAGGGCATTAAGCCCCGCCCCTCTTTTCCATTGGCCGACGTCACCGTTTATGCAAAACGGTGGCCAGCCATTGGAAAAGAGCTGGTAGTGAAGTTTTTGTTTGGCATTTTGAGCCGTCCTATTTGGACGGGCTCGCCTGCCTTACTTGCGTCGTAAAAGGATTCTTAGCTTTATGGGGCCATGTGTTTAAACACATGGCCCCATAAAGACAAGAGATCCTCTTTCACTTTCGGGACCGCGTCGTGCTTGTGTTTTTTCTCGTGATGTTCAGCAGCTCTAAGCTGGCGGATAAAGTGCTGTGTGCGAGGCAAACAAATGAGCAGGGGCTCCCGCGCTGCGGGAGCCCGGTCACCCTTAAAAGCACCTGCCACGGTCCCAGTAGCATTGGCTGCCCCTGCCGCAGGGTGGTATAGACCCTGGAGTCCTCGGCGGATAAAGTGCTGAGTGCTGCGTGCGAGGCAAACAAATGAGCAGGGGCTCCCGCGCTGCGGGCTCCCGGTCATGCTTAAAAGCGCCTGGCGCGATCCCAGTAGCGTTAGCGGCTCCTGCCGCGGGGCGTTATGGACCCTAGAATCCTCAGCGGATAAAGTGCTGAGTGCTGCGTGCGAGGCAAACAAATGAGCAGGGGCTCATATGTCTTGATTCAATCAACTTGCTCTATGAACTGCATATGGCTCTAATTATTGAATGAATGATTTATGCACTTGTGTACAAAATATAACTAGCAAATTCTGTCTATTCAAATCAAAGTCTAGGCAATTATTCAAATATATCCACAGACTTCTTTTTTTTATTCTTGTGACAATTGTTATAAGTCAGATATTGCCCAATGAAGATTGTCTTTTGTACGCTACAAACCTTGATGATGTTGTTTGCAAACCATCCCTGGGGTTGGTTACAATTACAATATGCCCACTGCTTAAACATACTGTGGTCACCTATTTAAGATGTGTGATTTATATTACCCAACTGCTACTTAAAAATGTTTGATAGTGAGCAATCTCTGTGTATGAAAACACCTTAAAAATGTGTTCTTCCGCAATTTTAGAGCATCAGATGAGAGGAATGTAAGTGCAGCATATTGTATTAGGCTCTTTCTACATGTTCTATAAATTACCAGACAGTAGACGCATATACTGAGATAAACATCCCAAGCTCACGTCTCTTATCATAATCTGCTGGCTGCCTTCCCAATTCTGATATCCATTTCATTTTCTCTGTAACGTGTAAATGAGCATTGATGGCCCCACTCACCTTTACCTTTCTTCTTTCATTTATTTCTGTAGCCCTACATGCAGCCTCCCTCTGGTTTCCTTACCAGTATTGTAATATTTATATGCTCTTTAAACTCCTCAAGAAGCCACAATGGGCTCCAATATGCATCAGATTCCTGCATAGCCTTTTAGTACATAGTTGGCAGGCTTTTGAATTTAGTATCACTTATTTAGGGGGTGTTGGGTGAAGTGCCTGAGACTGACGGGTGTGCTTCAAACATTGTTGAATATTTAATGCACATGAGCATGACTTATTACAGAGAGTGTCGGAATAGATGCAGTTGAGCATACCAATAATTTTGAGAAGTGGTCAGTATCCTACGGCGTAGGCCACCTTGGAGTTCCTAAAGTATAAATATTGTTGTCTATTAGAATGTACCCATACACTCCATATCAGACAACTCAGTCATGTTCTTACACCCACTACCACCATCATACAGCCAGTCACCATAATATGCTGATACTCCTACTATCATACATACAAACAACCACTATCATACACCCACATCCAGCATTCTGCATCCACAAAAGCACCATCTTGTATCAACAGACTGACTAGTACAGACCCACACAACCAGCATTTATTTACCAGTGCCTTACAGTGTAGCCCCAAGAACATCTTGAAACCATCAAGCATCCTTTTACAGTAACAGAAGTGAGACTTAAGGTTGACTTAATATGTTTACATGGTGAGGTTAAGGCTCAAGGTGAAGGTATATTTTATAAAATATAATTTAATAAAACAAATGAAAACTAAAGGGAGTTAAGATCGACAAATATGTTTATAGAGGTCTTGCCATAAAATGTTAAGAAATTCCCAAGGTGTTTTGGAACATTATATTCATTGTGTGGGCACATATTGATGGTTGGTTGGGTGAATTATAGTGATTTGTCCACAATTTCTTGCAGCCTTTCTTTGTTCTGTTCTTTTCTGCCCTGTAGCCCCTACATGTGACTCCCAAACCTCCTACACCATATCTGTGTGCCTTCTAGATTGCAGTTAGTGTGCGTATTATGCTTTGCATTGTAAGTGTGCAAGTTATGGTAGCTTTGGAATTGCTGGTGGTTTTCAGTTTTGTTTTACAGCAATACATTATTTTTAACCGGTATTTTTAAGTGAAATGAAGATCTTTTTCAGATATGCATTAAGGTGTTATGACCAAAGCTAACTATAATTTTGTAATAACTGTGTGTTTTTTAGATGTAAATGTAAATGTGATTTACTGGTGACAGTGTTAATGGATGTGGAAGGTGTGGTGGTAAATGATAATCCCTCTGTATGCAGTTGCAGCCTACCCATGTTCTACATAGGCTTCAGCTGTGTGTAGTGGGGATTGACTACGGGACCTGGCAACAGAGAGGGCCGGACTGGCTACCGGGCGTTTTTTGCTGGGGTGGCAGGGTGGGGTCCAGGTTTGCTGCTGGGGGGCTGATTTTGTTGCTGGGCAGCTGCCGGTGCTTCGAAATAAACAATGCAAAACAAATAGCTTTAAAGCGTACTTTCTTAAACATTTGTTTTGCATTGTTTATTAAGGAAAGCCCAGTAGCCAGTCCGGCCTTGGCAACAGAGCAGGCGCTGTGCAAACCCACCTTTCAGCTAACCACGGCTGCACATAACCTTCGGTCCACAAGCACACCAAGACCGGTTTCACCCTGCTTATGTCCCAGTCTCATGTAAGACCTGTACCGGTGGTTCAGGTTGAACTATTCCTATTGGAGCAGGAGCAATACTGATTTGCATATGACTGGGTCCAAGCTGAGGTTTCATGGTGGGGAAAGAACGAAGGGTTGGAATGCTACCCCCAGCGATTGTCAGTGTTTGTGTTTTTCATGTACCGCCCTAAGTGGCAAGGGTATGCCCAGACATGAACCCTGTGCTCACTGTGCCACTGGGGCCAAGCTATATACAACTGACAAACCCCAATCATGGCGAAACTGGTCTTGGGATGCTTGTGTTCCTGTTCAGCAAGGACCTGGCCTGGCAGTTCGGACTGGACTATTTCTATTGGAGCAGGGTCAATCCTGATTTGCATATGGCTGGGTTGTTAGGCTTATTGCAAGCATTCCCCCTCACCTTTTCTGTGTTAGATTCATTAAACAGTACTAAAGGTGTTAGAACATGAAAATGATTTTACCCCCCTTTTAACTTTGCGGATTCTTGATGGAGTTGCATGAAACTTGCAATATCTGCAAAAGACTAGACATGCTACACGTTTTCTGAATTTTAAAAAGAAGGCCACAGTTATTTGTAACTGAACAGTTTTACGGCCCCACCTTTTACTTGTGCTCACATCCCCCCTTTGACAGATCTGCACAAATTAAAAAATACCAACAGTAATATAAACGTTCTAAGAATTTGCAAATTCATCAAATGGTGTTAAACTTATAGGCAAATCAAAAGCAATTTGTCCACTATCAAGATATCTCTATAATTAAACCTTTTGAACCACGTCTAGCACCTCAAATGCTAAAGTCTCAAAAACTACTGAACAGATTTACACCAAACCCTGCAAAGGCACTTCTCTGGGTAAAGTTTTACATTCTTTCTTACTGAGTTTGGTGTGATTTCAAGCAGCTGTTGCTATGGGAGTTAAAGTAGAAAACATACTTTTTGTGCCCCTTATTTATTTCTTTTACCAACCTGGACAGATCTGCATGGAGCTTGACCTCCCAAAAATAACCTACATTTACTTTTTTCAGAATGTTTTGTGGGGATTCATCAAATGGTGCTAGTGTTATAAACATAATAAATTAATTTTTTCATTGAAACGCAGGCCTAATGATAACTACATTCTCTACTGCCAACTATGTTATGTCTGAGTGTATCTGTGCGTGTGTATGTAAGTGTATAAATATACATATATGTGTGTGTGCATATGTATATATATATATATATATTACTCATATATACATATATGTATGTGTTCAAAACAACAAGATTACCCCTAGAGATGCCTCGCACAGTGAGGGATGCAGCACACCACAATGCAGGCAGCAATTCAATCAGCAGGCTACATGAGATCCAAACAGCCAAACGCGTTTCGAGCTTCAGAGAGCTCTTGATCACTGGCAAGTAGTAAGGCCGGAAACAGGCATTTCAGAATACGCTCTTTAATATATACGGAGTCCTGCCCCAGTGGGCGTGGTGGAAATGGCATGCTGGTACACATAGTCCAAAATATAGCCACTGTAGACTCATGACGTTTCTTTCACCAAGTGGCTGGCGTTCCTGCCTTCAATTCAATTAAAACATCCGTGTACGGTGAAAGTCATGTAGAGACGGCGTCTCGGTGCTAATATCTCTGCAAGCGAGGCCCCCCACTGTCCATACCTCGCGCTGGTGTATCCCAGCAAGCTGGATCCGCGGAAGGCGTCGGGGCATCTCGTGGCCGGGCGAGCCACTAAATATTCAAAACAACAAGGTTACTCCTAGAGATGCCTCGCACAGTGAGGGATGCAGCACACCACATTGCAGGCAGCAGTTCAATCAGCAGGCTACATGAGATCCTAACAGCCAAACGCGTTTCGAGCTTCAGAGAGCTCTTGATCACTGGCAAGTAGTAAGGCCGGAAACAGGCATTTCAGAATACGCTCTTTAATATATACAGAGTCCCGCCCCAGTGGGCGTGGTGGAAATGGTATGCTGGTACACATAGTCCAAAATATAGCCACTGTAGACTCATGACGTTTCTTTCACCAAGTGGCTGGCGTTCCTGCCTTCAATTCAATTAAAACATCCGTGTACGGTGAAAGTCATGTAGAGACTGCGTCTCGGTGCTAATATCTCTGCAAGCGAGGCCCCCCACTGTCCATACCTCGCGCTGGTGTATCCCAGCACGCTGGATCCGCCGAAGACGTCGGGGCATCTCGTGGCCGGGCGAGCCACTAAATATTCAAAACAACAAGGTTATCCCTAGAGATGCCTCGCACAGTGAGGGATGCAGCACACCACAATGCAGGCAGCAATTCAATCAGCAGGCTACATGAGATCCTAACAGCCAAACGCGTTTCGAGCTTCAGAGAGCTCTTGATCACTGGCAAGTAGTAAGGCCGGAAACAGGCATTTCAGAATACGCTCTTTCATATATATATATATATATATATTTAACCATATGTTCAAAACTTTATTTTATATATATTTTTTCCATGTTTTTGGATCCGCGCACCCTAAGCGCACCGCTCCCGATCCCTACGCGGTAGCATCCACGCATGGTGTCAAAGCCTGACTCTTTTAATCAAAGCATAAGCAAAAAATGGCTTCTAATTCTACTAAAACTTGACAACATGACAGGTTTTAAAACAATTATCTGTCAGCAAATACACGACGTTACCAAATGCTTCTCTCACAGTGGAGCAAATACACAATGTTACCAAATGCTTCTCTCACAGTGGTTCCCAAATGCACACATACTCACTGTGTGATTCTAAACAAACAACACTATCCCTTGCACTATACCAAAACACATTTCTTCATCCAGAAGGAGTACTACATTTTAATATAGAAACATAACTCATTTCACAAATTCATAAACAATGACTGGTTTCTAATTCTACCAAAATATAAAAACAGCACAGTTATCTGTCTGCAAACACATGAAAAACACAAATGCTTATCACAGAATGGTTTCTACATGCACACACACTGTCAATAAGATTGTAGAGAAAAAAGTACTCCCTACACTTTAGCAGGAGAAATACATTAGTCTGATTAAAATCAAATTAGTCTTCATACATCCCCTCACAATTAAATAACTCACCTTTCAAGTTGTTTTGTAGATTAAGAAGTATATCAGTCACACACCATATTTTCTTTTACAGAATCTCTGCACTGTGCACCTCTCAGCAAAAACAAAGAATGGAAAAGTTTCCCTTTCATTTTCCACACATATACATGTAAACATCAAATCACAATCCTTCACACATAAATTCAAAAGCAAACACACATTTCTATTGGTTAAACATTTCAACCCTTTCCAACTGAAATACATTTCAACCCTTCCCCCAATGTGCCTTCTGCCTGTTACCATAGAAACAGGTCATGGAACACTGCACTGAGCACACAGGTCACAAGTTCAGCACACAATGTTGCTAAACAAGACAGCAAGTGTGCTTGACTTTTCAACATATCAGCTTATCATATATAATCTTCCTTACAATCTGTTTTTGTTAACCAATAAGACTCATACCTTTAAAAAACCGAAATATACACCCTACCTTTCAGTGTAGAAAGTAGTCATACAACCAAGGATTTCTTATCTTTTGTAATTTTTTTTTTCATTGGATCCGGGCACCCAACGCGAGAGAATCCGTGCACCCAACACGATAGAATGCGCGCACCGTGCGCGCATTCGCCCTTTTTTTTTTTTTTTAAAAGGGGGCCCCAGGGGGTCCTTCTATCTATATATATATATATATATATATATATATATTACACATGGAACTGGATACCTCGATCAGAAATCCATGAGCCCACTCCAACAAGTATGTAAAGTTTTCTTTATTTTAGATTGACAAAAGAAAGTGTTTCGACCACGTTCGTGGTCTTGGTCACCTGACCCTTGTACTAGTCAGCGGAGAGCTCCCACCCTGTTGGCGCCTCTGGGGTTCAGGTTTACACTGTCAAGTCCAAAGAATTTAGCTTTGGTCCAATCCCCATTGTGTTTGGCTGTGAAGTGTCTGGCTGTGCTGTAACTATGGTCTCTGTTGGTTATTGCTTTCCAGTGCTCGAGAATTCTCTTCTTCACTGGAAATGTGGTAGAGCCAATATACCACAAGTTTCAGGGAAAGACAATGACGTAAACCACAAATTCGGTTTGGCACGTTATGAACTTGGGAATTTTCCATGTGGCTTTAACTAGTCTGAGTGTGGTCTCCATTACATTCTCACTATGTCTGCATGCCTCGCAATTACTACATCTATGAAAGCCCTTGGCTTGTTTGAGCCAATTAGACTCCTTGGCTTGCAGGTGGCTAAGTACCAAAATGTCCCTCAGCGAGGTACTCCTCCTATATGTTATAGAGGTGTTGGGTCCTATTTTGTTCCTCAGTATGGGGTCCTGCCTTAAGAACCCCCACCTGTTTTTCAGAATCTTGTGCAGATGTGCCGCTTGACTGCTGTATCTTGTAATAAAGCTTACCGGTTCAGAACCTCCCTGTTTTCTGTCAGCTAGTGCTGTGGTTCTAAGCATTGGATCCACTCTTTGTGGATCTTTGGCTCTCGCTTCTGCTTGTTTTAGTGCTTTAATTGGTAGCCTCTCTCTCTGAATCTGGCTTTCATGTCTCTTGTTGTCTGTTCATATGCTGTTGGGGTACTGCAGTTCCTCTGTGCTCGGAGGAACTCACTATAGGGGATCCTCCTCCTAAAGCTGGGTGGGTGGCTACTGTTTCCATGAAGGATAGAGTTCCCTGCGGTCTCTTTTCTAAACGTGTTAGTGCTGATCTTTCCTTTTTCTACTGATAGTTTTAAATCTAGGAAGTCTATTGTTTCCTTGCTGTAATTTCTAGTAAATTTCAAATTCACATTATTATCATTCACCAAGTCAATAAACAGATTTAGTTCCTGTTCATTCCCCTCCCACACAAAGAAAACATCATCTATGAACCTCAGCCATTTATGTACATTACAATACAATTTTTCCCTGTACCTGCTTCTCCCACCAGCCTACCATGAGATTGGCATAGCTGAGGGCGAAGCAGGTGCCTATGGAAGTCCCCTGTAGTTGTCTGTAATGGTTCTTCTCAAATATGAAAACATTTTCTTTTTAAGCAAATACTTATCATTTCCATAAGCATATGTGTGTGTTGGAGCAGATCGATGTCCCTGTTCTTGAGGAAAAAATGACACGCTTTCAGTCCATCCTCATGTCTGATGCTAGTGTAGAGTGACTCTAGGTCTAGGCTAACTAGCCAATTGTTGCCGGTCATGATTATGTCTTTGGTCTTAGTCAGAAAGTCGCTGGTGTCTCTGATATAGGAATTTAAGTCTTTGACATATGGGAATAGAAAATGGTCAACGACTTTTCAATATGACTGTTTTTTGAGGATACTTGCTCTTGTTTGTTGCTCATGCCCTGGGGGTTCACGGGGATTTTTGTGCACCTTTGGTAGTAAATAAAAGGTGGGGGTGGTCGAGTCTCGTTTTTCAGAAATCTCCTCTCATCCCATGTTAGGAGGCCACCCTCATGCCAGTCGTCTAGTTTCTTGTGGTATCTCTGTTGCAAGTCAGTCAGATATTTCTTCTCTATTCTGCCATTGCATTCTTGGTTGTTCAATTGTTTATATGCCTCCTTTGTATACATGGTTCTGGTTAGGAGTACCACATTGCCACCCTTATCTGAAGGTTTTATAACTAGTTCTTTGTCATCTTGTAGTCCCTTGACCGCTTCCCATTGGGATTTGGTCATATTCCTGTTTTGTGGGGTAATCCGAGTCAACTTCTTAAGGTCTTTGGCTACTAGGTCGCCGAAAATATCTATGTTATCTTTGGGTGTCATTGGTTTAAACTTTGACCCAGCTCTGAACTCAGTTTTCATGGTTTCCCCTGTCTCTAGCCCAAATTTACGTGTCAATTCTTGGGCCTGTGTTGGATTAAAGGGATCAGTCACTTTCTCAGTGGTGTCCACTATTGTGTTATCCTCTAAGTCAGTCAGTAACTCTAACATAGGTATCTCTTCAATTGTTAATCTGGTCTCTACACTTGGTATGTCAGTGTGTCTGGCATTCCTTATCTCTGTGTTTTTGTCGTGATGTAATTTATACAGTGTGAGTTTTCTCTCAAATTTGTAGAGATCAACTCTTGTTTGTGCAAAGTAGTAACCAATGTCTGGACAGAAGTACAGCCCTAGTTTCAGAACGTTCTCCTCCACTGTTGTTAGTGTTCTCTCTGTCAGGTTCATTACCGTTAGTTGGCTAGTGTTGTCCTCCATTATGGTCTTTTGTTCAGTTGGCCTCGTGTTCCCATGCCAATTCTCCTTGGATTTTCTCCTTCTGACTCTTCTTTTCCAGTTTCGTCTCTTGTTCCACGTCCTCGTCCTTTGGTTCTCCCTCTGGTGAAATGTTCCTTTGTAATCTGAACGAGGCGCAGTTCCTGGGAAAAAGAATGTTGTTCACTTAGATGTAAGGCTGTCTGTTGAGCCTTGGTCTGAGCTCAAGTCGGTATTAGATCCCTCTCCACTTGCCTCAAGGTTGCCAAGAGTCTTGTCTTTTGCGAGTGCAGTTCTCGCCTTATCGAATTTCCTGGCGAACGTAAGTATTCTTCCTGTGGCGTAATCAAGATTTCTAACATCTTTTTGGAGCAATTGGTGGTGTTATCTACCCAGTCCTTTAGCATCTGTGGGTTAGGGATTGACACAGTAGGGGTAAATTAGTATTCTCAGCCCCCTCGGGATCCTATTGACCTCCAGATAGTTTAGGAGGGAGGTGGCCTCCCACCAGTGGCTTATCTCCTTCTTGCGCAACCGTTCTAGGGTTTTGTACTTTTGTTTAATATTCATTGTTGTTGTTTCTAACAGATGGGTTTGAGCGTTGCTCGTAGATGCTGCATTTCTCATGGTGGTAAATATGGCTTTTGCAGATGCCTCGCGCTGACTGGAGTGGAAGGGTGTCTCCATTTTCATCTGGTCTACATGTGGTATATATATATATATATATATATATATATATATATATATATATATATATTACCTACTGGCGATAGCCAGTAGGTAGTTATAGTTAGGACCACGTTTCCATAGGAAAACCTCAACATTCTATTTTGAATAACTTTGGCGCCGGTCGACGAATCCTCGCAAATTTTTCAAAATAGGTGGGGCGCTACGCTCCGCTCCTACCCTGAAAGTCTCGGGGGGATCCGTCAAGCGGGGGCTGAGATAAAAGGGGGGTCCCAAAACGCGTTTTTCCCATGCATTTTTCCATAGGACTTTTAGAACGAGCTACAGCCCGAACGGCTGAACAGAATTACTCAAAATTTGGCAGAGAGGTAGTCCCTAGGTCAAGGAAGTGCCTTTTGTAGGTTTGGTGTAAATCTGTTCAGTAGATTCTGAGAAAATAGCCTTTAAATCAATATATATATCTGAGCCAGCTTACGGTACGCATACCGTACGCTTACGGTAAGCGTACGGTGGCGTGCGCGAGCGCGATTCTGATTGGCTCTTAGATCTTAGTAAACATTCGAATCGGCCGAAACCAGGAAGCGGCGGCCGCCATTTTGTCTCTCGCACTGAGAGTGATTTTTAAAATAACAAGCCCAAAAACATGTAAAGGGGCTGTTTTGACAACTCCCTCCCACATAGTCATGTTGAGGGAGTCCCCAAACATCCCCCAAGTGCAAAAACGGTTTTATTTTTTTTTCGGCAATTTCGCGGGGTACGCTTACCGTACGCTTACGGTAAGCGTACGGTAAAAAAATAAAAATAAAAAAAACACTATCCACACTTACCCCACCCCCTGTGCTTTTGGTGGCCGAAGGCCACCAAATGTACAGGGCTTATGTTAAGGGCAAAAAACACTATCCACACTTACCCCACCCCCTGTGCTTTTGGTGGCCGAAGGCCACCAAATGTACAGGGCTTATTATAAGGGAAAAAAACTTAGCATTTAAAAAACCGTACTAATTCACTGAAAAAACCATAGGTTTCACACACGTTATAGTTAGGAATTAGCATTTAAAAAACCTTGCAAATTCACTGAAAAAACCATAGGTTTCACACATGTTATAGTTAGCGGAAATTTTACTGATAAAAAACCAGTGAAATTCCCCCGTTATAGTTAGCGCAGGCAACTATAACTCACGCGACTGCAATCTTCTGCTGATGACATATGTGTCTTTATGAAAAAAAAATATTTGTAATATATGTATAGCTAAAAATGTATGGAAGAAGACATGGGCAAATAAGTGTCTAAATACAGTATTAGCATCAGCAGAGGATTGCGGTCGCGTGAGTTATAGTTGCCTGCGCTAACTATAACGGGGGAATTTCACTGGTTTTTTATCAGTAAAATTTCCGCTAACTATAACATGTGTGAAACCTATGGTTTTTTCAGTGAATATATATATATATATATATATATATATATATATATATATATATATATATATATATATATATATTCACTTAAAAAACCATAGGTTTCACACATGTTATAGTTAGCTGGACGTCATCAGCAGAGGATTGCGGTCGCGTGAGTTATAGTTGCCTGCACTAACTATAACGGGGGAATTTCATTGGTTTTTTACGAGGGAAATGTCCAGCTAACTATAACATGTGTGAAACCTATGGTTTTTTAAGTGAATTTGCAAGGTTTTTTAAATGCTAATTCCTAACTATAACGTGTGTGAAACCTATGGTTTTTTAAGTGAATTTGTACGGTTTATTAAATGTCAAGTTATGTATTAATATTTTTTTTTACAGATTCATCACCGTGCGCGCACCGTGCGCGCACCGTGCGCGCAAAGTGCGCGCACGGTGCGCGACCGCCAGTAAATAATATATATATATATATATATATATATATATATCAATCACCAAATTGCCCCAAAGCATTCAGGAGGGCACACAACAGAATCCCAACCATCCAGTTTTCTCCTGGACTCGCCCTTCGTGTCACGCTGCAGTTACTTCTTGCCCAACGCGTTTCAAGGAATGGCTCCTCTTCGTCAGGGGCTTGCTTTGTGGAATCAAGAGGAAAGGCCAGTCCTTCTTTTATGTTCCTAGCACTGCATGTCATTTCCTGTAGTAGTGCTGCTTAGTGCAGAACGGCATGCTGGGACATGTAGTCTTATTATTTTACCCTAAGTGGGTGCAGTTCCTCTTGACCTAATTAAAAGCATGGATAATTTCCTTTGTAGGATTAGCGACATTCGAGGCAGGTTTTAATTATATTTCGGTCTTCTGTGCTGCATCGCGCTGAAACTCGTTCTCAGCAGCAGCCTCCATTTACTCTGCCTGGATGGTGCTCCTCCCCAGGACAGGGCTGCCCTGCAAAAAATCAATCACCAAATTGCCCCAAAGCATTCAGGAGGGCACACAACAGAATCCCAACCATCCGGTTTTCTCCTGGACTCGCCCTTCGTGTCACGCTGCAGTTACTTCTTGCCCAACGCGTTTCAAGGAATGGCTCCTCTTCGTCAGGGGCTTGCTTTGTGGAATCAAGAGGAAAGGCCAGTCCTTCTTTTATGTTCCTGGCACTGCATGTCATTTCCTGTAGTAGTGCTGCTTAGTGCAGAACGGCATGCTTTTAATTCGGTCAAGAGGAACTGCACCCACTTAGGGTAAAATAATAGGACTACATGTCCCACAAAGCAAGCCCCTGACGAAGAGGAGCCATTCCTTGAACCGTGTTTTGGGCAAGAAGTAACTGCAGCGTGACACGAAGGGCGAGTCCAGGAGAAAACCGGATGGTTGGGATTCTGTTGTGTGCCCTCCTGAATGCTTTGGGGCAATTTGGTGATTGATGTATATATATATATTCACTTAAAAAACCATAGGTTTCACACACGTTATAGTTAGGAATTAGCATTTAAAAAACCTTGCAAATTCACTTAAAAAACCATAGGTTTCACACATGTTATAGTTAGCTGGTAATTTCACTCGTAAAAAACCATTGAAATTCCCCCGTTATAGTTAGTTCAGATAACTATAACTCGCGCGCCCGCAATCCACTGCTCATGACGTCACATATTACATCACTCATGACATGGTCAGTGGCATCACTCATGACATCACTGATGACATCATCCTTGTGATAGAGTGGCGGTCGTGCGAGTTATAGTTATCTGAACTAACTATAACGGGGGAATTTCAATGGTTTTTTACAAGTGAAATGTCCAGCTAACTATAACGTGTGAAACCTATGGTTTTTTAAGTGAATTTGCAAGGTTTTTTAAATGCTAATTCCTAACTATATCGTGTGTGAAACCTATGGTTTTTTAAGTGAATTTGTACGGTTTTTTAAATGCTAAGTTATATATGTTTTATTATATTTTTTTAATTTTTTATTTTACAATAAGCTACCTATGTATATAGTTATAGATTGACTGTATCCTGTAATATGGAATGGCTCGTTTAAAATGTTTTTTTTTTTTTTTAAGGTTTTTCACCGTGCGCGCACCCCGCGATTTTTTGAAAAAAAAATAAAAAGTTTTTTTCACCCTTCGGGGTCCTTCAGGGACCCCCTGACAAAGGCTAGGGGGTCAGGAACTCTCTACCCTGCCCCCTTTTTACGTTCTCCACCTTTCTTTTTCACTGTCACACACACAACACACAAAATGGCGGCCGACACTTCCTGATTTCGACCGATTCGAATGTTGACTGACATGTAACCACCAATCAGAATTACGCTCGCGCACGTTATGGTGCGCGCACGGTGCGCGCCTATAGATATTTATGTACTTTTAACTGCAATTTTCTCAGGAACTACTGAACAGATTGACACCATATATGCAACAGGCACATGCCTGACCTGAGGACTACCTCTTTGCCAAATTTCAAGTAATTCTGTTCAGCCGTTCGGGCTGTACCTTCGACTAAGGGGCCTATGGGAAAATGCATGGGGAAAACACGTTTTGGGACCCCCCTTTTTTCTCGGCCCCCGCTCGACGAATCACCCCGAGACTTTCAGAGTAGGAGCTGAGCGGAGCACCCCATTAGTTTTGAAAATTTCGCGAGGACTCGTCAACCGGCGCCAAAGTTATTCAAAATAGAATTTTCGTATTTCCTATGGAAACTCGGTCCTAACTATAACTATCTACTGGCGACCGCCAGTAGATAATATATATATATATATATATATATATATATATATATATATATATATATATATATATATTACAGTAGGCAGTTATAGTTAGGATGTAGTTTTCATACAAAGAGTTTTTTGTTGTGCTAATAACTTTGGCGTTGCTTGATGAATTCTCGTAAAGTTTGCAAAACTAGATTGACGCTCAATTCAGCTGCTGAATTGAAAGTTTCGGGGTGATCCATCAAGCGGGGGCTGAGAAAAAGGGGGGGTCCCAAAACGCATTTTCACAATTGTAATTTCCATAGGAATTTTAGACATGGCTTTAGCCTGAACTGCTTAACGGAATTTCACCAAACTTGTCAGGAAGGTAGATGTTGATCCAGAGAAGTGCCTTTTTGTGATTTGGTGTAAATCTATTCAGTAGTTGCGAAGTAATTTAAAGAAATATCCAGTTGTATTTATAGGGACATGGATGATGCGTGAACCCTTCCAATCTCGTGCTGAGATCTGATTGGCTGCCAACACTTCAAGCCAGAAAGTGTTGGCAGCCATCTTGTGACTCCGCTTGAACCATGTCACAGAAAAAATGTCAACAAAAAAGAAATGGGGGTAGGGTAGAAACCCCCTGACCCCTAGGCCTCTTAGATGGGGGTCCTATAGGGACCACGCAGGGCCCCAAAAACATTTTGTTAAAAAGTCTCACTGGATCCATGGATCCCACTGAAATTTTTTAAAAATGAGGCGTGGGCTCCTGCACTTCGTTACTAATTGTCATCCGAGTGGGCCTGGCCCCCCCTCCAGGGGCTTATTGATACCCCAGGAACCACCACCTCCCCAGGTCTTGTTAAAAAAAAAATGCAGGGGAGTCCCATATGGCCTTCCCCGCTGCCCCGAGGACAACCACCTCCCCATGGCTCATTTATTTATCAATATGGGGGTCTCTTGGACCGCTACCTCCCTGGGGCTTTATGTTTTAAGTATGCGGGGGCAGCGACTTCCCTGGGACTTTAATTTTAATTAGTGTAGAGGGGCTGCGCGGACCGCCCCGCAGCCCGAGGGACTGCCACCTCCCCAGGGTTTTTGTCCACTTGAATGCAGGGGGCCTTTACCTCCCCGGGGCAAATTCTAAGAAAGGAGGCATTGTGGTCCTGGAGACCGCCACCCCCCAGGGCCGGCTCCTGCTATATCCCGGGTGCCCACCCTCTGGACATAGATGTTTGCTATGGCTTGATGGGAGCTTCATATATATCAAAAGGGGAGAACTCTGGCGCATAAAGGTCCAGCATACATGCTCCGATCAGCTAATAATGATCACCGGGGTATGCAGTTCCTAGTAAGTACAGATTTGTCTGCTTAGGTCAGCTAAGTTCCACAGAGTCTGCTGGTAGCATTACTCGGTAGGAATAAATGTCCTCACACACCTAGATAGGTATTATGCTTCATCATTGGGCTTTCGCTTCATGTCGTGCTGGTGCTGCAATGCCCGATGGGCACCCTCAATGGGTGCTCTTTACCGGAGATCTTTTAATAAGCTGTATCGTGAAGTATGGGTGTGTGGGTAAAATAGTAGATTGGTGTATTTTAAGTAAATATGTGAAACAGTGAGATAAAAATAGGATGGGGTACTCTAAAGAAATATTTTAATGAGGGTATTAATTAGGACTCCTCGAGTATTTTGCCTTGGAGGTTGCTGGCGTGAGTAAGTCTTTCAGTGTGCTGATATACAGGAGCTTCATGCTAATAAACGTGTCACCAGGCAAAATACTCGAGGTGTCCTGATTTATAGCTTCAGTGATACATACAGAAGTATTGGTGGCTGGAAGTAACACAAATGAACTAATATATTGAAACCTCAGTCACTGTGTAGTTTTTATGGTCCTGAAGAAAGCCGCTAGATCAGTCACATGGCTAAATTAGGCTTGCAACATGTCGACCGTAAGCTACCTTATATAATCACTTCTAATAGGTAATACCACATATTTTAACATAGGCAGTAGTACTCAATCATTAAAATATTTCTGTGGAGCACCCCATGTCCCATTATTTTCCCACTCTTTCGCATATTCACCTGTTTGGGTGTTTGAGGGCATTTGTTCCTACAGAGTAATGCTCCCTGCAGACTCTATGGAACATAACTGACCTAAACAGATAAATCTGTACTTACTAGTAACTGCATACCCCAGTGATCATGATTGGCGGGAGCTTTACCACTCCTGCCAAGCCATAGCAAACTGTGCACCGTTTCTAGCAAGCAAGACCATAAAAAATGATCTTGCTTGCTAGAAGTGGAGCAAATTTACTTTTACACAGAGGGAGCTGCATGTTCAGCAGCTTCCTATGTGTAAAAACAATGCCGGCTCCCACAGAAGGAGGGGAGCCTGCAGGAACCGCGGGGGCCTTAAGACTTCCCCCACTTTCCCCATTAATGGTGAGTGGGTGCCCTGGGTGGGACCAGGGCACCCAAAATAGAGACAGGGCCCCCATGGATGGGGTCCCTGGGGCAAAATCGGCTGAGGAGTTAGGGCCTTGCAGTCCTCCTCCCCATTCAAAAATGGCGTGTCCCCATGAGATGGATTACCTGTGGCCTAAATCGAACCAGGATAGGGGGGGCACATGCATCCCTCCCCAAATATATGAAAATAAATGTTGAAAACAAAGCTGAATGGCAAGTCGCCGGAGGCCCGGCTCTCTTTCTCTACCACTGTGCAAACCTGCTTCCTGGTGCACGTCTAGTTGGGGGATTAAGTCCCCTTGACTCCAGAGGGTCCTTGGGGGCCAACTACCCCTCCTGTTACCTCCATTAAGTCCCACACAGTGGGATTGCTAAGAGCTCGTCGGAGGTCACACCCTCTTTCTCCACCACTCTTCAAACCCACCTCCTGATGCACTTGCGGGATGAAGTACTCTTGGATGGTGAGGGAAATTTGGGCCAACAAGCTCTCCTGTTACCTCCACTAAGTCCCTTACAGCAGGATTCCTGAGAGCTGGTCGGAGCCCCCGCCCCTTTCTCCACCACCCTGCAAACGTGACAACCAGCTAAAAACCCATAGAAATTAACTTAAAAATCAGGGGTTACAGGAATGTTATAGCTAGGAAATAGAATTTGAACAGCCTTAGAAATTCACTGAAAAAAACAAAGGTTAAATGGACATTATAGTTAGCCTTATATTTCACTCATACAAAACCTGTGAAATTCAGCATTTATAGTTACCTGAGTTAACTATAACTTATGCCCCCACAATGCACTGCTTATTAGATCACATATTACATCACTCATGATATGGTCAGTGACATCACTGTTGACGTCACTGATGACATCTCAAATGGCATCATCTACAGAGCCACTCACACACCTACTCACACCCCCATACAACCTCTTGTATGCCCACTCCCACTCCACACAACCACTCACATATCCATTCACAGACCCGTACCAGCACTCACACACCCACTCACTCCTCCATAGAGGCAATCACACACCCACCCACTCATACAGTCACTCACACAACCATTCACTCACTCATACAACCACTTTTACATCCAGTGACTCACCCCTACAGCCACTCACATAACCACACACTCTCCTATTTAGCTACTCACACACCCACTTATTTACTTACACAGTTACACACACACCACTCACTCACCCATGCAGCCCCTCAACACAGCCACTCACTCATTCAAGCACTCACACACCCACACAACCACTTACATATCCATTCACACATCCATACAAGCACTCACCCATCTGCTCACTCGCCCATACAGCTATTCACAGACACTTACTCTCCAATACAGCCACACACACACAACAAACTTAACAAAACACCCACTCACACCACCACTCACTTACCCATAAAGCCACAGATACACCCACCCACTCACCAATACCACCATTACCACAGCATCTCACTCACTCACACAGCTTCTCACTCACCCACCCAGCTACTCACACACCCACTTATACATCCATACAGCCACTTAAACACCCATACACACAAGGATACTTACAGTCACACAGCTACTCAATTAATATATGTTAGAAGTAGTATCACTCAGTAGTAGTTCACCTAGTATACTAATTTAACTTTTGTAGTAGGTTAGTATATATGTTTAACACACACAAACTCTTAAAAACACTTACACTCACTTGATGGTGTCATCAGTGATGTCATTTGAGATGTCAGCACTGATGTCACTGACCATGTCATGAGTTATGTAATATGTGAGGTCATAAGCAGTGCATTGTAGGACGTAAGTTATAGTTAGCTCAGGTAACTGTCTAGTACCTGCAGTCAAAAAGAAGCTGTGCTTTGCTTTCATTAGCATTCCCCCTTACAAGTTTTGACTCTCAGTTAGTCATTAAGTATTTGACAGGTGGGTATGCTGCAATCAGTATGCCTATGCCTACCTGCAGTTTGATGCCCCATCTCTGCTAGCTAGCCATTTTCACCAAGGCTTCGGTAGACACAGCAAGAACACCTTAGGTGAACATCTATGCCAGGCAGCCTCCATGCAATTGGGTTGTTTCTGAAATGCAAAACAAGTGTTCCTGGCATTCAGACTTTTTCCCTAGTCTCCCAAACCTCATATAGTTGATCCGGTCAAGAAAAATGTACATCAGAAGCCCTATTCTAAATTCAGGTGACAATCCAACATTCCCAACCCAGGGGCCTAGAGCAAAATAGTGCATAACAAATCATGTTACTGTTATATTTTTTCCATAAACCAATTAAATGTTCAAGATCCCCAAAAATATGTTTGTCTGGTGCCTTTTCTTTTACCAGGCATATAGAGTATTATAAACTGTGTACTGTGTGCTCCTCTAGATGTTCTCTGTACCACAGATCTCATGGAACGTTAAAACTGAAAGGTAATTTCGTTTTGCAGCGTCCCCTGGAGTTCATGGAACATCCTTTCAGTGGTCAAAGCTTTGAGAGAAGCACAATTGACAAACATTCCCTAACACAGCCAAGCACTTGTAGCATCCACCCCAGCTCTGGAGCACGCAAATGCCTACGCCACACACATAGCTTTGAAATACATGTCTTTATTCTTCAGCATGCAACCATCAACTGAACACACTGTTTCATAGACTTTATTGTCCAAACCCAGACACACCCAAAATACCTCCTTACTGATTATGTACCTGTGTAAGGCGTCCGCGCAGGACCACAAGGGTCCTACTGCACATATCACTCCATCTCCCCCTTTGTAAAATAAAAATTATGGACAACATATATATTATATTTCCTCAATGAGTCGTTGTGGTGCTCGCACCAATCTTCCAGATCAAGTCGTGCGAGGTGAAGGGGTTGCGTTGTCACCTGGCATCGTAGATGTAGACTCAGATGCTTGATTTGGGCGCTCAGGTGGACTTGTCTCACTCATAAGATGTAGAGCAGATGAACATCAAGGCAGATGCTTGATCTGATGACGAGTCTCTCATAATGGACTTTCCCGGATGTTGAGCAATCACCATATGTCCTTTACTTGTCACAACTCTCAATGGTTCAACTTCAAACGGTGCGTCAGACTTGTGTTTCCATCTTTGTTTGACTAGAACCCGGTCTCCTTCTTCGAAAACTGTGTCCCGATCTCATTGGTGCTTATCTGCATAGACCTTCATCATACTTTTTCCGGAAGTGCCTGTGACATGAATCTCATCAGTATATCTTACTCAGCTTGGAGTCAATTGTGGTAGCTTTGTCCTATGGATCTTCCAAACAGCAAGATGGCAGGGCTTTCACTTGTTATAGAATGGGGAGTATATCGATAGGCACATGGGGCTGGGCATAAGGCTGACCTGAGATCTATTCCTTTGAGCGCAACAATTGAATCACTTTCTTCAGGGTGCTCATAAATCGTTCAACAACGCCTTTTGCCTGTGGCCAGAGAGGTGTACTTTTTTGATGCTTGACATTCAAGCAACTTAAGAAGTCCTAGAACTCTCTGCTGTTAAAGGGTGGACTGTTGTCACACGTAAGGATGGAGGGAACACCCAATGCTGCAAAAATATCATCCAGCCTTGTCACGGGTGGTTGATTATAAATTTTCCACTGTGGCAAAATATGAGTACTCATCAATGACTACCAAGAGATGATGACCACTGTTTAAGCGTCAAACGATATCAATGGCAATTTTCTAACACACATGTTTAGGAAGGTCATTCATACTTAGCGGCTGCTATGTGGTCTTCGGAGATAAGCAGCTACACAGGTGACAGACTTTCAGTTTCTTCTCACCTCATTCGTCAAGGTGAGGAAACCACATTCGGTCTCTGAGGGCTTCCTTGGTGGCTACAATGTCACAATTTCCTTCATGTGCCAGTTCAATGAGTGAAAAGAAAAAGGAAAAAGGATTTGGTACGTGCACAACCTATGATTCAGTGATAGTTTATAGTTTGTGGCGTGCTCCGGGGTTCGTCCTCCGAAATAGGGCGTATATAAATGTAAAGATGCACCCCCAATAACTTGGGGTGTGTCCCCCTGGCGCGAAAGTAGTCCTCCAAAATGGGTTTCAAATGTTAGTCAAAGGATTATGCTGGATTCTTCAACATTTTTGAAAAACTTTATTTATAATTCAAATTCATCGGATGTTTTTCACTTCAAAAGCATTGCAGGGATCATGACTTTTGTTGTATATTCCCAATGCATTTCGGCATAAGCCTTCATCAGGGGAATTCTGAAAGAATGATATAAGAGTTGCTGTTTCAAACTCTCAGGTATGGCAATCCTCAAACCTCTTAGTATAATACCATCTTGAGTAACAGAAAGTTTTTCCTGCACATTTTTTAATTTTTGATATTCAACGTCATCTTTGAGACATCAAGTATGCTTTCTCCATGATTGAATTGCAATTATATCCTTCAGTGTGAGCATGTCTGTCTATGTTGATAGCATCAATGATCTGCTCAATGAATTGAGCTGCAGGGGTGCTAGATTGTACTATGAAATTGATTTATGCTTCAGCCGCTTTAGTGACGATATAACGACACTTGTGAAAAGTAATCTGCGGGGTTCTGATCCTTCCCCGGCTTATGCACAATAGTGTAGTCATACTCTTCCAATCTCAACCCCCACCTCTCGATGCGACAGGTATCTTGGCTTTGGAACTTCTGAAAATGGGAGCAACGCCTGGTGGTCAGTGAGAAGGGAGAAATGCTTTCCGTTCAGAAACACATGAAAATGTTCTTAAGCCCACACTATAGCCAGGGTCTCTTTCTGGCAGAGAATAGGCACTTTCAGTCTGAGGTAAACCTCTGCTAGAATAGGCCACAATGTATCTCTGAGCATTTGAATGTCCATTGTGTTGAGCAAGGATTGCACCCAACCCTACCAGGCTTGCGTCCACAATAATCTCAGTATGTAACTTGAGATCAAAGTAAGCCATTTCAGTGCAGTTTCAATAGTGTGTTTTATGGTCTTGAAACTTTATTCCCATTCAGAGGACCATTGGAAGGGGTCATTGTTCCTGGTCAACTCCCTTCATGGGGCACTCACCGTGGCAAAATCACGAATATATCTGGAGCAATAGCTGGCCCTGCCTAAGAATGATCACAGCATGGTTACCTCTTGCAGGGGACAGGTGGATTACAATGCTTGTACTTTTTCAGGGTCAGGAGTCATTCCTCCTTCAGAGAAGATAAATCCAAAGAATTTGGTTTGGTGAAACTCACATTTGTCTGCATTTAACGTGAGACCTGCATTGGCGAATAAACAGCATACTTGTGAAAGAGCTTTGTCATGTTCCTGTCTTGTGACTCCAAACACTAAAAATCATCACTGTACTTAAAAGCATATGTGACAGGTTGAATTACTCAGTGAATGTCATCCTGAAAGATTTCTGCAGCAACAGACACACCAAAACGGAGTCTTTTGTATCTGAACAAAAGAGTTAAAGAAGTAGTGATGTACCTGCAGTCCTCTTCAAGCTCGAGTTGATGGTATCCTTTGCTCAAATCAAGACAGGAGAAGACATTGGCACCATTCAGCTCTGTTATCATGTCAGCTGTGTCTGGACCTGTATGTCTTTCTCTCTCGATTGCTTTGTCGGCCTGGTGCATATCAACACATATGCTCACTGCACCTCCGCTGTTCTTTTTTGGAGCTACTACCATGGGTGAAACCCAGTGCAGTGGACCACTAGAGCTCTCGATTATTTCATGCTTTAATAATGTTTTATTGTTGTTTCTCAACTGCCTCTTGTAAGTGAAAAGCAATTTGACGGTGTAGATGGACAACAGGACGAATGTCTTCATTAATGTGAAGTTACACCTTCATTGTCTTGAGTTTCCCTAGTCCATGAAACAACGACGAGAATCGACTCACTATTTCAGAATGTGCACTGATTTGTTCCTGGTTCAGCTGCAAAATCAGCAGCTTGTTGATCTGCATGTTCCTCAGCTCTCGCAGCCATGAGTACCTTTTCTAGGGTGAAGGTCTCTCTCAGCATGCGTCGTCTGAACGAATCGCAGAGGCACCAATAGATGACTCAAAGACTCATGGCTTCTTCGTCATTGAATTCACTGAATTTTCCATGTTTTAATGAGGGTATCAAGCAAGTCTTTCAACAGACGCATCCATCGTTTCACCAACTTGCTGTCTTGCCTGGTTGAAAATGTGCCTTTCATAGTCGACATTAGGCATTGCATTGAACTTGGCTTCCAACTTATATTTGATGATACGATTCTTCATCAGTTTGTGATATTTTATTTATCACTTTTTTCAATCCATCACCTGCAAGGTTTGTTAAGTATTTGATGATCTTTTTGTCATCTACTTCTTCTAGAGTATCTATGAAGTTGTCCAACTTTTCAATTCATGCAGTCCATCTGGCGCCAATATTCTGCTTTTTGGTGGTGCCGAATGGCGGTGGTGGCTTCAGGAACGTGGCAGCATTATAACTTATGTTGAGACTTACTGACTGCAAGTGTATATGCTGTTCAGGTGACGGTAGCTGTTCTTCTGGGCTGGTATCTCCTGCAGGCACTGGCCGTGTGGTTGTACCTGGGTCATTACACTCACTCAGAGGTTGTAAGACGCCATCTTCTTTTGGGAGGGTAAGTGACGTTTTCAACTCTTGTACTTTTTCATTACTGCTTTCAGCTTTGTGCATCGTACCTGGTTGTTGTTGCTTTTAGCGTTTCTGCTTCGTATGGACAATTACTCTGTGGTGCAGCACCTCCTCTTTCAGCCTTACTAGTAGGCTACTGGCAAGCCTCTGTAGGGCCTTCACCTTTTTCAAGGGCCTTTTACCAGCTAGAGCGGTGCTTTGACTCCACATACCCGTCCGTAGCTTGCTTCTTGGGGCGCACATGGCACGCACAAGCAGTTTGCTGGACATCAGCAAACTCTCAGGGAAAGTAGTCTTGTTTCTTCGTGGTACGAATTTCCTACTCGTCGCCAGTTGTAGCATCCACTACTGTTCTGAAGCACGCAAATGACTAATCCACACACAGAGCTCTGGAATACATGTCTTTAGTCTTCAGCATGAAACTGTTAACTGAATGCACTGCGTCATAAACTTCATTGACCACACCCATACATACCCCAAATACCTCCCAACTGATTGCATAACTTTGGGGCTCATTACGATAGCGCTGAATCCAACACCGGCAACCTGCCAGTGGCGGATTCACCACTAAATTGCAGCCTTTCTCCGCCTGCCATATTATGATGGCAGGCGGAATGCTGGCGGACGGGAATTCCGTCTGCCACGGATCCGCCACAGGCAATCGTTCCGATTGCCTGGCAGACCCGGAAAGCATACTCAGAATGGTGGCGGTGCCTAGCAGGCACCGTCCGCTATATTAGGATGCTTCATCTCCGCCAGCGGTGGATGGCGATTCAACCTCCATTCCCAGGCTGGCGGAGATTGACTTCTGGGGCCCATTGCGGGCCCCCTTGTATTGGGGGGAGGTGTGGGTGCACTGAGGGGTACCCATGGTACCCCCCTTCATTTCCCTGCACCATGTGCATTTTAATTCCATGGTCGGAACCGCCGCTATATAGGCGGACGGTCCCAATTCCCGTGACGATGGCGGACGGACTCAAGTCCGTCCGCCATCGTAATGAGCCCCTTTGTAAGGAGTTTGCTCCAGCCCACAAGGGTCCTACTGCACATAATCACACTACACTACAGCACTCAAATATGGAGACTGACTTACAGCAAGACTAAAAAAATGTTTGACTTTAGTAATTGTTCCCACAGAATAGAATTTGTGAGTCACCATGCCTACACCATGCCCTACTACGGAAAAAGAAAGGATATATATTGGACTAATGCAGTGTTGTACGGTTCCTACTTTCTCATTAAGTCATTGCGTTTGGGAAACATAAGAGTCAAAACTATGTGGGACTGAGTCTGCACACACCATCAGAAAATGTTGACCTAATTCCGGGCTGGTTCACAGTGTGCCATCCAGGCCCCTAACCTGACAGGGCACAGAATGGTGTCTACAACCTCAGAACATGACAATCCTAATTCCCCCAAGGAAATTGTGGAAAACAACCTTGCCCTTTCATTTGTCACTCAGGCATAACCAAAGTGGTACACAAGAAATACACAAGTAGCATTTCAAATATTTATTGAGGCATCTGGAATCTTGTGTAAAATATATGAGCTGCAATGATTAATAGTATGAAGCAAACCAATGTCACCAGCATGACAAGAATGGTGAACAGGATGAATAATTCAACCATTGTGCAATTGCATTACATTTATATAAACACATATAAGTGTACTCCTACCTAGCTTTGTCTACCCTAATAAGTGTAATGAGACAGAATATTGAGGCAAAAACTCTTGAACTGCATTAATATAAAGTTGGAAATATTGTAAAGTGGAAATATTGAGTGTAAGAATATCGTTGACAAAAATATCGATTTGAAGGTAAGTAATATTGTTTTTAAAAATATAGAAGTCATTCATATCGTTTTCAAAAATATAGTTGTTTAAAATATTGACTTTTTAATTAGTGGTATGTATTTTAGTATATATTTTAAATGTATGTCATGTAATCTTTTTGTTTAAGTATTATTTATGTTTTTAATATATGTGTTAAATTTCTACTAGTTATTACATTTAATTTATTTAAATTTTGCGGCTTTTAGTTCTGTTTATAGGGGAATAGGGTGGGAAGTAATTTAATTATAATAAATCAATGATTACCTTTCAAGTATATATTTATTGAATTGATATTTAATAGTGTTAATGGTGATTTTAATTTTTGGGGGTAACTTTTATGTGTTGTGGGGTTTATAGGGGTAAAAAGTGGGAAGTAATTTATTTTTAATTAATAATTAGTTGTTAATAATTTTATAGTAAGTGTGTAATTTTTTTGGTACAGGTTATGAGGCTAATAGGGGTAAAGAGCGGGAAGTAATTTATTTTTAATTGATTAATAATTAGTTGTTAATTGGTAATTATGGTAAGTCTGTCATTTTTTAGGTGCGGGTTGTTGGGCTAATAGGGGTAAAGAGTGGGACGTAATTTCGTTTTAATTAATTAATAATTAGTTGTTAGTTCATAATTAATTAATTGATATTTCATTATGGTAATTCTCTAAATTTTTTAGGTGCAAGTTGTGGGGTCAGGGGCAAAGGGTGAGAAGTAATTTAATTTTAATTAATTAACAACTAGTTGATAATTAATATTAACTAATTGATAATCATGTTAATTGTTTAACAAAATGTTTTTGGGGTGAGGTTTTGGGTTCATAGAAGTAAAGGGTGCGGCATAAATCAATTTTATATAATTTATAATGAGTTGTTATATACTAATAGTTATTTAATTAAAAATGTATTTTAATTGTGTAATTATTAATTTAGAGTTCAATTTAGGTGCGGGTTGTGGGGATTATAGGGGTAAAGGACGGGAAGGTAATTAATTTTAATGAATTATAATTTGGTTTTAATTAATATGTTTAATTGATGATTAATTTTTTTAAAAAATATTTTAAATGTGGGCAAGTAAATCAATTTTAAGCAATTAATAATGTTATTAAAATTAATAATTATTATTAATGTAATAATTAATTGTGTTGTGTGTTTTGTGTGGGTATATTGTGGGAAGTACATTGATTATATTGAATTAATAATGAATATTTAATTAATGAAAATTAATTTGTTGATATTTACATTAATAGTGTCAATAATGTTTTGGGTGCAGGTTGTGAGTTTTGTGGTGTTTTAGGGTGGGAAGTAACTAAATTTATGTAATACTTAGGGGTGTATTATGATCGCCCGCATGGTGGTGGTGATCCGCCTTACATCATACCCTGCCCGCCTCCCATTTCCCCGCCATATTATAATGGCAGGGGGACCGCGGCGAACGGAAAGACCGTCCACCGCTTTTCCGCCCGGTCGACGGGTCGACCGGGCGGAAAAGGATTGCATATGGTGGCGTGCCTGCTAGACACCGCCAGCCATATTAGGATGCCAGCGGGAAGCAGTCTTTCCGTGGCAACTAGGCATGAGGATTCCTGAGTTGGGGGCCCGTTGTGGGCCCCCTGGATTTAGGGGTGGTAGGGGGGCACATGGGATGTACCTACGGCACCCCCCTGCATTTGCATGGACGACAGGGCAGGCACCGCGCTGTGCCTGCCACATTGTGCATGCAAATGCACACAGTGCATTCCCAGCATTGTGGCGGGTGGTGCTGTGAGCACTGTGAAAACGTGCCATCTTTCTTGCATGGTATGCCCCCACTTTTTGCTGAATTGCTGATGTACTTTGACTGAGTGTGCCCTGGGCTCCTGCCAATCAGGTACCCAGGGCCTGTGTTCCTTCCCTAAAACTGCATGACAGCCTAAACCCAATTGGCAACTCCGGCCACATGTCAGCCCCTGGTAATTGGTACCCTAGGTACCCAGGGCCTTGTGACCAGAGAAGGTCCCTAAGGACTGCAACACTTGCTGTGCCACCCTTAGAGGCCCTGTACCCTGACACACACACACTGCCTTTGCAGGCTGAGTGTCTGGGTGCAGAACAAAACAGCAGAGTCGACGTGGCACACATCCCTGTGTGCCATGCCCACAACACCCTGGCATACCTCAGTCACCCCTCTAGCTGGTGGCCCTATGCCAGTGGTGTGGGTACAGGTGCATGAGCCCTGTGCCCCTACAGTACCCAGGTCCATTCCTGGGCACTGTAAGTGCAGTGCTGCCATTAAGAGTATATGGTGCTGGGAGGTCGTCAACACGAACTCCACAGCACCATGATGGCAACACTGAAGACTGAGAAGTTTGGTATCAAACTTCTCAGCACATTAAACCCGCACTGATGCCAGTGTGGGATTTAATTTACAATGCACGACAGAGGGCAACTTAGAGTTGCCCCTGAACCTAACCTACAATCCACGTCTTGTCTGAGGGGCTGCCTAGGCTGCCACACAGCAGACATGTTGCTGGCCCCCTGGGTAGAGAGCCATCTGCTCTCCTGGGCCTGCAACAATGAACATCCTGGGCGAGGTGCTAGGTCTCCTCCCCCAGGATGGGCAGGGGAAGCTTCAAAGGCATGCTGCCTTTGTGAGCTTCTCCAGGCCACTTGCTGTACTCCGCAACTGGCCCCCACCGGTTCTGACCCCCACTCTGGAGGGAAGACTGGCGGGAAACCCCAAGGGAGGAAAGGGGGTGTGCCAGCCTCTGCCAACCCCACCCCTCAGGTGGGGGAGGCGAGGTGAAGCACATCTCCGGGCTCTCGCCATCTAGTAGATGGGGAGCCCTGCCCAATCAGAACTAGGCTACTGCCCCCTCCCACAGGAGAGTGGCAGAGTAGGGGGTGTACCCACCCCAGGGAAGGGACCCATTGGTCCCTGCCCTTTACCTACCTGTAACGCCCCTAAATTTAGTATTTAGGGGCACCCTGAACCTTCCTTCCTCAGATCCCGATTCCAAAACAAGCAAGAAGATCAAGAAACAAGAAGACCTGCCGTGCAGCTGCTAACAAGAGGAAGACACCAACTGATTTGTCCCCAGCCCTACAGGCCTGTCGACCCTCAAACCTGCTCCTGCTAAACCCCGGCGTCTCCAGTGGTCAGCAACCTCAAAAACCCCGGAGGACCTGACTGCCTTGTGACTCTTGAAGACTGGGACTCCCACGAGCAGTGATCCTGCTCAACAACAAAAAAACAACCCCTGGCACCAGCCAGGAACCGTGAACCCTGCACACTCTGCACCCGCCAAGCCTGGCCTGTGCCAGAGCGGACAAAGACAACGAGGACGTCCCCCCGGCGACTGTGACCCAGAATCAAGCACCCAAGGACCCACCTCGACGCTCCTGACAACGCCTGCAGCCTCAGAACCAGGGACCCCTCCAACCGCGACCAGCAGAGGGTAAGATTTCCCGACGCCAAAAGTCACCCCTGCACCCGCGCCCTGTGGCCCCCTGTGCCCAACTCCTGGGTGCCTACCTATCCTCCAACTTCCCAACTTACCTCTCGAAGTGGTGGTCGCACCTGAAGTATCTTCATCCCCGAGCTTGCAGCCTTTGTTCGTCACTGAGCTTCTCCATTGAAATCCATTGAGCGCCCGATGGCTCAAAAGCACCCTGCACCCAGCCGCCTGAGTGCCCCTGGGAGTGCACCCTCTATCCTTATCTACTACCCCACTTGCCCTGAGCAAGTGACCAGGAGCCCAGCTCCCACGGGCACGTGGCCTGCTTGCCAGCAGCCACCAACCAAAGTCCCCCTGCCCGCCATAGGATAACATTGTGCCTGACTCTCTGCACCCGGCTGCCCCTGTGCCGCTGAGGGTGTAACAACTGTACCTACCTGACCCTGGGAGACCCCTGAGTCTATGCCCAGAACCTTAACTCTGCCAGTCCAGTACTTACCCAAAAGCCGATAACTCACTTTTCTTCCATAGGGTAACATTGACTGGTTTCACTTGGAAATTCGAGTTTTGAAACTTTAAAATATTCATCTAAAATCAGCCGAATAACGAAAACGAAATTAGTCACCTGTGATCAGGAGAGATCCCAGTGCTGGATCTTGGTGCCCAGCACTGACCCTGAAAAATAATTACAACTGTACTCACCGCTAACTTGATTTTCCTCCATAGGATAACACTGCCTGGTTTTCACCAGAAATTCTTCTGTCGATTTTTGAAACTTGCAAATATTCCTTAAAAATCGCCTGTATAACTAAAACATATTCTTTCAACTGTTTACAGGAGATGCACTAGTGCTGGATCCAGGATCCAACACCGAGTAAAAAAAAGTAACGATGACCCCACTTACCTGCCAAGTGAATTTCCTCCCATAGGATAACATTGGTAATTCTATGTGAAAAAGTATTTGTGTCAACTTTTAAAATACAATAATATTCCTTAAAAATCATACCTGTAACCAAAACGTTTTTACTCACCTGTTTCCAGGAACTGTCCCAGGACTGAATCTAGGATCCAGTCCTGTGATAAGGAAAAGTAATCGAAAAAGTAACTAATTGCATATACTTAGAAATTCCCATTGAGCTAAATGTATAATTGTGTTTGAAATTGTGTTGCCCATTGCAACAACTGTAGCTACTGTATTCAAAAGTCTATTGCCCATTGAAAGCATTTATCTAAAGCATCTCATTCTGAGAAAGTATATTTTGATACCTATTGTTGGTTCTAAAATAAAAACAACCATATATTTTTATATACAAACCATTGGCCTAGAGTTCAGTTCTTGAGTGTGTACAACACATGCTTTACACTATCCTCTGATACTGCCTTACTGCTCGACCAAGCTACCACTTTAGAGAGTAAGGTTATATCTAACTTTAGCCTCTGCCAAACCTCTGGGGACTGTGGACTCTGTGCACACTGAGCCTATTTGGGAACAGTATATACAGACTCACTTTCTTACAAGCACCGCCCGCCACAATGCTGGGAATCGAGGATGCCACTGCCACGGTAGCGGTGGCATGCTAATTGCCGGTGCGGGACCGCCGCCCCGCTGGCGGTCGGTTCCAGCACTGCTAATGTGCCATCCTAATCGGCCCCTTAATGTTTTTGTTAACAAATAATTTCTAAATACAAATGTTTATTTGTATGAAAATCACTTTTGTATTTTATTCATAATAATGTGTGTAGGTATTTGTGATATGTATTTAATATTATAATATGAAGATATTTTGTTTGTTTTTAATGTTGAACTGACTGGAGTGTGAATAGTAAATTTTACCCCTCTTCTATCCAACACTTTCCCTACTGTTACATTTACTGGAGTGGGAATAGTAATTTTTACCCCTCGACAATCCAACACTTTCCCTACTGTTGCACTCACTGGAGTGGGCATAGTAATTTTTGCAACTCCGCTATCCAACACTTTGCCAACTGTTGCACTCACTGGAGTGGGAAGAGTCAAATGTACCCCTCCGCTATCAAAACTTTCCCTACTGTTGCATTTACTGGAGTGGGAATAGTAAATGTTACCCCTCCGCAACCCAACTCTTTCCCTACTGTTGTACTGACTGAAGTGGGAATAGTAAATGTTTCCCCTCCACAATCCAACACTTTCCCTACTGTTGCAATTACTGGAGTGGGAATAGTACATTTTACCCCTCCGCAATCCAACACTTTCCCTACATTGCACTGACTGGAGTGGGAATTGCTTTTTTTTTTGTTAATTATAAATTTTATTGCTGTGTTAAGTGGGGAGGGAATAGTAAATTGTAGTATTTTGTCATGTTATATTTTATTTTATATTTATTGTAGTTAGAATAGTAAATCTTAGTTTTGGGTAGTGTAAAATATGTTGTTACTGTTGTGTTGTTTTAGGTTGGAGTAATTATGTTTATGTTTATTTAGTTGAAAAATGTTTTCTTTTTAAAGTGATGGGAAGTGTATATATATTTATTTGAATTTGTAATGATTTATTTTATGTTGCAATTTATATAATTATGTGCTTGATTTATTATGATAATAATATAATATGGAATATCTTTTGTTTGCAACTTATTTTTAATTAAATTATAAAATGTGTGTTTTTTTATATTAAAGTCAGTTGATTCCCTTTTTTAATCGATTTTTATGTTTTTGGAATATTTAAATATGTTTACATATATTTTCGATAATATTATGCTATTTATGAATTTAGGATTTTTTAAATGATATTTGTAATTAAAATATTACTTTATATATTTTATATTCAATGAAAAAACCATAGGTTTCACACATGTTATAGTTAGCTGGAAATTTTACTGATAAAAAACCAATGAAATTCCCCCGTTATAGTTACTGTAGGCAACTATAACTCACGCGACCGCAATCCTCTGCTGATGCTAATACTGTATTTAGACACTTATTTGCCCATGTCTTCTTCCATTAAATTTTAGCTATACATATATTACAAATATTTTTTTTTCATAAAGACACATATGTCATCAGCAGAGGATTGCGGTCGCGTGAGTTATAGTTGCCTACAGTAACTATAACGGGGGAATTTCATTGGTTTTTTATCAGTAAAATTTCCAGCTAACTATAACATGTGTGAAACCTATGGTTTTTTCATTGAATTAGCAAGGTTTTTTAAATGCTAATTCCTAACTATAACGTGTGTGAAACCTATGGTTTTTTCAGTGAATTTGTACGGTTTTTTAAATGCTAAGTTACTTTACGCCATTCGTGGCGTGCACGCCCACTTAACGCAGTTCGTTCCGTGCGCGCACGGTGCGCTTCGCGCACCGTGCGCGCACAGTGAGCACGCGGTGCGCTTCGCGCACCGCGCGCCCACTTTACGCAGTTAGTGCCGTACACGCAAGGTGGGCACGCAGTGCGCTACGCGCACCGCGTGCCCACGTTACGCACCGTGCGCACATGGAGGACATATTATGCGCTTCCTTGTGATAGGTAATCTGTTAAATTTAATTTGTAAGTGATGACAATAATATGCCATGCACAGAGTGTTTTTTTTTTTTTTATTAAAATTTTTAGCTTAAGCGCACCGTACGCGTACGGTAAGCGTAATCGGCGAAATTTTCAAAAAATAAAAATTTACCGTTTTTGGCCTTGGGGGATCTTTGAGGACTCAACTAACATGGCTATGTGCATGGGCGCTGTCTAAACAGCCCCTTTATATGTTTTTTGCCTTTGTTTACAGCCCCCCCCTCAGAGTGCGAGAGAGAAAATGGCGGCCGCCGCTTCCTGGTTTCGACCGATTCGAATGTTTACTTAGATGTAACAGCCAATCAGAATCGCGCTCGCGCACGCCACCGTACGCGTACGGTAAGCTTACGGTAAGCGTACCGTAAGCTGGCTCAGATATATATATTGATTTAAAGGCTATTTTCTCAGAATCTACTGAACAGATTTACACCAAACCTACAAAAGGCACTTCCTTGACCTGAGGACTACCTCTCTGCCAAATTTCTAGTAATTCTGTTCAGCCGTTCGGGCTGTAGCCCTGTCTAAAGGTCCTATGGAAAAATGCATGGGAAAAACGCGTTTTGGGACCCCCCTTTTATCTCAGCCCCCGCTTGACAAATCCCCCCGAGACTTTCAGGGTAGGAGCGGAGCGGAGCGCCCCACCTATTTTGAGAAATTCGCGAGGATTCGTCGACCGGCGCCAAAGTTATTCAAAATAGAATGTTGCGGATTTCCTATGGAAACAGGGTCCTAACTATAACTACCTACTGGCGACCGCCAGTAGGTAATATGTATAATTTTACAAATATACATATATATATATATATATATATATATATAACAATGCTCGATCTCCCAACTTCCATTCCGGCGATGAGAGAGATCCGGACTCCAAAATGCGTGGCGAAGTAGGTTTTATTAGACAATCAAAGCCGTTATGACGCGTTTTCGAGCACCTCCGTGCTCTTGATCACATACGTATATATATATATATATATGTGTGTTTAAATTTGCAGTTTATTTGTTGTATTTGTTCAGATATACATTTAATTATATATTTTTTATAAATTAAAGTTAGTATTTAATGTATGTTTATTTTAATATTTTAAACTATATATATTTTTTTTATTCAATATTTAACCCCTTCAGCGCTTCGCGGATTACCGCGCTGTGCTGAAGGTTCTATTGCGCGGGCGTGGCCATGACGGAGCGGTTCCGTCATACGCACAGCGCAACCGACGCGCATGACGGAACCGCTCCGTCACTCGCATCGATGTGGTTAATAAAACTATATTATTGTAAACTATATTTTGGTTTCAATATTTTTGTACTTACCTGTTTAAGTATAGGAAGTTGATATTTTTGCATTCTATATTTTTACCTCGATTCCTTTATCTTTTATTTTTTTGTGGTCGATATTCTGTCAGTGAACCCTAATAAGCATAGGTGTGCTAATCTGCCAGATCACCCAGAGTAGTCTAACTCCTCATTTACCTGTATGTGTGTATTATGAGACAGCTAGATCTGGTGTAGAGTAGACTGCTGTCCTTTTCAGGATAGGGATGGGATTTAGCTGGGCCAGAATTCAAGCACAGAGTGACCACAACAATCCTGTCAAAATGCTCCTCTGCCTAAACAAGGGCTCATGCTGTTTATATATTCAACTAAACCCATGCATTCAGTTCCTGATCTCCAAATAGGCCACATCATATTTATTCTACCCACTTAGGGCTGTTGACAGACAACAATCTATAACATAGTTTGCACAGAGTACTGGGGACCTTGTACAGAGTGTTTTTACAGATGATAATGTACGAGGAAATGTACATGTAACCAACTATTTTCTGAATCCGCAGATGTGCAAGCAAAATGTGTTATGAAGGTCACTGTTTAAAAAGATGTCAACTTTAATCATGAATACGTAAAATTAAAGTGTTTGTGCCCAGGGCCTATGCAACTACATGACAGCAGAAAGTATGCATTCAAATATTTTCTTAGACTGGTCTTTTTCAGGGCACAAATATAACATTTTACTATAGGCAGATTCACATAGAATGTAGATTTCTGAAAGCTGAATGCGTTGATGCCTGAGGTGTGTTTTGACACAACTTCAGTTCCAGGGAGAACAAGAAATACCTGTTGTGTTTGCTTTGAGTAAGTATTCATTTCACCTAGCAGAGAGAAGAGTATTACCGAAAAAACAGTATGGTCATATGCCAGGAGCCTTGTGCTTCTCTTGGCCACTAGGAGAAGTCATTCACGGACAAAATCATCTTTAACAACCTTGAAAAGACTACAACAGGTTCAGAACTCTGCTGCCAGACTACTACAACATATAAGGCCACAGGCCCACATCTCCCCTGCCTTGGAAGGCTCTTCATTGGTTACCAGTTGCCAGAAGATCCACATTCAAGATGCTTTGTATCACCCACAAAGCGATACATGGAAAAGGGCCTCTCTTCATCAGGAATAAAATAACTAAATACATTCAACAAAGGAACCTCCGCTCTAGATTTTCACCTCGCCTCAAAATCCCACCATACAAGATAAAAAAACATAGGTGGCACATCCTTCTCTGTTCAAGCAGCCAAACTCTTGATCCCCAAAGATATGATCCATGCATAGCTATCTTATCTTCAGAAGATTACTCAAGAGCTGGCTCTTCTCCCACATAACCGCAGTACCCAAGTATAAATGTACAGCAAATCCCTGCGCGTATAAATAAGCATTTATTTGGATTATATGTATGTATCTAGAAATGTCTATTAATTTGTACAAATGTGTATAATAATTATGTTTATAAATATATAGATATTCGTTAGATCTGCTTAAGAAATGTACATAATACTCATGGTTATATTATTCTATGTTTAACATGTATATAGGTCACTGCATAAATAAATAATTTTTATTATAACTATCTACAATTGCTTCACTATTGAATTATTAAAAGGGAAAAAGAAATTAAAAACATAAATTAGCTTAACCCCTTCCCTGCTCATGACGGAACCGTTCCGTCATGAGCCACGGTTGTCGTGTGCTCATGACGGAACGGTTCCGTCATGACAATCCTGCCGGCGGCCGCTCCGCCTGCGCGGCGCTGTTTCCCCGCCTGTGCGGGGCGACAACGCAAATGGGCGGAGTCATGACGGAACCGTTCCGTCATGAGCACAGCTCAACTGTGGCTCATGACGGAGCGGCTCCGTCATGAGCACAGGCCCGCCGCGCTGCCCCCCTGCCCCCCCCAGCGCTGCAGCGGAATGTCCGCAGCAGCGAAGGGGTTAAAGTACAGCAACACATGAGAGGCTGAGTCTTTTTAATACACATTAAAGTTAGGTATATTACCTTCCTTATACATATAAACCTTCCAGGTACTTATGTATTTTTATATTTATGAATTTGCTCCTAATAAAGAGTAATTATCGCTTAGATTACACACCTTAGACAACTATAAAGTCCTAAAACCTAAGCCTTATCCGGAGGCTGGATGGTCCAAGCAGTTAAAGGAGACCTTCATCAGGTACCATTTTGGTCTTCTCCCCGGACTTGCCACACTGTGCCTTGTCTCCGGAAAGTAGAACCACCTACAAGCAGACTGATATGGCAGAGGAGAACAGTGTCCATCCAATTTGTATAAGCCCTGTTCTCATGTGGGAAAGGAGGGTATCTCTGAGAGCACTTGTCAACCAATGAGGAATCCGTTCTTGTAAACAGGGTGTTAAAGCATGTTTAATTCAATGGATATCATATTGAACTGTCGTTCTACTAAATTTTCAAAGCAAGTTGCACAAACACTGAAGGACTGTGAACTTTGTTAAATTTTCTTCCTAATATGAAATACATCAAGTTTCACTGTTTTAGAGTTTTATCACACTTGCGGTAGACGCTATTAATTCAATCATATTTTATTATATGCTACAGTTTTTACTAACTTTGCATAATTAAAATTACTTACTTACCTTTAATGAGAGAACTGATATTTATACACAATAATAATCAATCATTATAAAAAATGTACGATATTTAATAGCCTATACTGTAAATTGTCAATATGAGGTTTAGTAGTGAAATAATTAAAAAATGCATTCTCTGCATGAGGTAATCTATATTCCAAGATAACCTACAGGATGAGAAAGTATCGCAAAAGTAAAGGGTTATAATTGGAATTAAACAACATATGCTGTGTATTTAATCTGTATATCGTCATAATAAAATAACACACATTGTGCAAAAACTACATAGGTGAAATATAGGCTGTTTGTTGCTTGGTTAGAGCTAAAGTACAATCTTTATGTCTTAGTGATATTTGTCAGACCATAATAATTAGCTGATGAGGTATTAACCACTGCCATCTATTTTGCAAGGTGCATCTGTATTGTCCTGATGAAGATCCAGTTTTAAGCACCACTTGAGTTGAAACATGAATGAATATAAATTTTGGACTTGGTAAAATTATTTCTTTTATTGTGGGAAGAACAACAAGTTTAATGTGACATTTGTCCATGGTAACAGTTGATATTACAGCTGGAAATAGACCTTCATTAAGAGTTGTTACAGATTATTGTTTCACTTTTGTCACAACTCACATGCAGTTCGCTGTTTTACTCACTTGCAGCACCTGACATGTTTATCATGTTTATTATCATTTGAATAATACAATTTGAAACCTTCTTATTTTGCCTGTGAGTGATCACATTTGTTGATTAACCAATTTGGGAATACATTCATGAATTCTCTAAATGTGTTAAAAACATGATTGGATGACTCCGAAGGAACCATTGTTGTTTAGACGGTCTACCATTTAGGGTGCCATTAATAGTAGGGCAGCCTGGCCACCATATGGCAGGTACAGTAGTGGGAGCAATGCCACCATTCTAGCCACAGCCAGGCCACCTCATTAACATTTCTCTTGTTTGTTGGCCAACAACTTCCTCCAAAAGGGCTCTGGCGCCTGAGAGCCTAACAAGCATCATCATTTTGTAAACCATACAATTTTGACTCTGAGGGACTCACAGCCAATGGAGAATCAAAGTGAGAGACACAAAAGGTCATTTACACTGCTCCAGCAGTGTTGCTGGGGTGTGTGGTATGCATGGGCCAGTGACTGAGCATAACCTTGATCTCTACCTTCCCAACATGCTAAGCCTTGTGGTATATAGAACTTCCAGGTGCAGCTGGACGTTTATGGCAGGATACAAAACATGACCGCTATAAAAGGAACAAACAACAAAGAAATAAAAAAAGCGGCTAGGAAGCCAAAGCAAAGGAGAATAGAGGATGATGCTGATGAAAACAAGGGAAAGTATGGCAGAGGGATTAAAAAGAACTTCACCCTTAGTTCCCTTGTTGACCATTCTTATTGCTGTTGGCTCATATGAGTATACATTCTCCACCCTCTTCTCAGTGCACTATTCTACTTCAACATGTTGCTTAAGAGTTTCTTCTTTAGAAATTTCAGGGGATTCTCCCTCAACAGCACTTTCTTCCAATCTGCTATGGCTGTGATCACTCAAAATTCACCGATATAATGCAATGAAGTTTACAAGGTGTAAGAAATATATCAATAACTCTACATTCCATATTCAGCCATCGTCCATTCTCCCCTCTTCACCTGTCATAATGCAAGGCTGGAATCCAGCCTGTTTACAACTTGTAGCTTGCTCTGTCCTCTCATGAAAGGGAACATTGTTTTCCCGTCCCTGGGTTAGGAGCGATGGTATACTTCCAAAGTGTGCTCCCAACATCACTGCTCCATTTAAGTCATCCATCGATGTTAATTGGTAGGCCATCTAAGGTATGCTTTCACCCAATCCATTCCCTTTCGTGTGATAAAGAGACGCTTTGGGGCATATTTACAAGCCCCTATTGCCATAGGAACATCACTTTTTGCGACATTCCCGTGGTGATAGGGGCTTCGCCTTATTTAGAAGGCAACGTGAAGCCACTTAACATGGTTTAACGCTGCCTTGTAAATAAGGCCCCCTTTCACGCTATGCTTAGCGTGAAAGGGGTGGGCAGTGGGTGTTGCGGGGGGCATACCACTGTGATTTTGACGATGCCCCCTTTTTACAAGGGCAGCGTAATTAGGAGGCAGTGCCAAAATTAAGACCAGGGAAAACCTGGTCTTAACTTGGCGAAACGAGGTTAAATGCTTTATTTCTCCTTGTTTTTGCTTTTTCCACGTGTGCTGCCTTGTACAGCACGCATGGAAAAAGCAAAACGCCTTGGATTGTTTATGATCAGGAAGGTGACCATGCAATACCCATTGATTTTGACGCTTCCCCCTATTTATAAGAGCAGCGTAAATAGGAGGCAGCGCCAAAGTTAAGACCAGGAAAAATCTGGTCTTAACTTGGCAAAACGAGGAGAAATGCTATATTTCTCCTCGTTTTTGCTTTTTCCATGTGTGCTGCCTTGTGCAGCACACATGGAAAAAGCAAAATGTCTTGGATTGTTTATGTTCAGGAAGGTGTCCCTTCCTGCACATAAACAATCTTTAAAAAATCAATGACATTTTGTAACTTCCGTGTGTTCTGCACTATGACAAAATGGCATTTCGAGATTGTTGACCTTCCTGTACATAAACAATCTTCCCCTGCACGCAGACACCCTTGCACTATGTTGCAAGGGTGCCTGCATGGCACTACACTATTAAGTGTAGCACCAGCGCACGGGAAAACGCAGGGCTGCACTATATTCTTGTAAATATGGTGCAGCCCTGCGTTTCTGAAGTGGCGGAGTGAGGCATTAAAGTGTGAGGAGGTTGTGGAAACCCATAACCTGCATGAAGCACCGCTGGGACACAAGGTCTCTACAAGTGTTACCAAAAATAATCAAGATCAAACGAGAATTGTTAAATATGACTCATGCCAATGAAAACACAAAGACATAAGAACGATTAATCATATTGTATATGAATTCAATATGAAAGTTTAAACATAAACTATACTGGTTATACTGAATCCTATGCACATAAATATGCTATTTACAGCATGATTCAACAAGCACTTCGGTACATGTGCCTAAATTTAAAATAAAAAACTGTAACAAAGACAATCCCAATGCATTTCGGGTTGATCCAAAACCCTTCGTCAGGAGGTCTTTAAAGCACAATAATCAGTAGAATGCGTGTAGTCGTGTCTTGAAGAACTTCTTCCAGAACTACAACAGAAAGATATGAATGTACATTGAGGAATGAATAAAGCATGATTCAAAAATACAGAAATTACTCATAGGTTTTGCACTCGAAAACAAGCTTCTGAAAAAGGACAAAGAGGTGAACGTAAAGCCCAAACACTGAAACACTAGGTGTGCGCGTTAAGTTTTCTGAAACCAAATGGTGCTCATAACGTAAGAAGTGCTCAACAACAGCGTGTGATAAATCCTGCTTATCGCTTTTACACAGTACGTTAATTTGAAGCTTACCCAAATGTAATGAAAGTGGGATCTGTTAAAGTTCATCAGTCTAAAGACAAAAGAGTGATCACCAGTCAATGAAGCCTATGTGTCATGAAAACCAACGTAAGCCGTACAATTTAAGCCACGCTTACCCTGCTCCATCAACCAATGGTCAAAACAGAGTCTCGTAAATGTTCGTGAAAAGAAGGAAGCATCTCTGTAATCTGAAAAGGTCAAAAAACCATCGTAAACCTCGGTGTATAAGCGGTGGAAATGAAATTCGACAATCACACGTCGAGAGCGATTTCTGCGCGTCTCACCTGGATATATAATAGTGAAGACTTCCGTGTGGAATCAAGCTACACTGGCATACGTGAGGTTACGTCAAACCCAATAGTGGGCGGGTTTGTGTTTATACGTAACAGAACGAGGAAATGAAAAACAGACTCACTCCAAATGAGTCTGGAATCCTCACGCTTTTTGTAAACCACTGCAAATAAACAATTTATCCGATAAAAAAGGGTGCGTGATGGATTGTGTAGGTTATGACCTAGAGCACCAAAATCTGTTGTACTGTGAGTAAAAAAAACAATGGATGATCTCTTTCAGTGTGTGAAGAAATCCAAAATAAAAATGTGTGAAGAAATCTAGATAACAAATGCAGGAGGGGTCCGACGTATGTGTAAGTAATATATGCTCATGTGTGCGAAATGTCAGATGGTCAAAATAGAGTAAAGAAAAAAGAAGTAGCGAGTGCAAATCCTGTACAGTCAAGTTCATAGATAACAGGTAATGTGATACAACACAAACAGTAAGGAATTCAAACAAAGCATAATAGTTCATAATGATCATTAAGTCCTCCTGGGATCACTGTTCCCAGAAATTTGATCCAATATGTTTCCCTGCATGCTAGAACAGTATTCGCATCAGTGCCTGATGACATGTGAATGCGTTCGAAAATGGTGAAACGTAACTGAGGGATTGTATGTGCTGCATCAACCCAATGGGTTGCTAAAGAGGAACTCATGTTTTTATTCCGAATCCTACTTTTGTGTTCTATTATCCTTGTTTTAATTTTGCGACTTGTTCTCCCTACATATACAAGTCCGCATGGGCATTTAATGGCATAAATCACCCCCTCGGTATTACAGTCTGATGTGTGATGAAGTGTGATCTTTTGGCCAGTGCGGGGATGTGTGAAAATGTTTCCAGAAATTACATTACCACATTGTCCACACTTGTAACATCTTTTCATGCCTGTGTGATGCAAACCTTTGGTATTGGCGCGTGTATTGAGAAGATCCCTCAAATTATTTGGTCTTGTGTGTGCAAATAATGGTGGTTCCTGAAATAATCTCGCAAAATCAGCCTCTTGTTCAATGATGTCCCATCGTTTTCTAATTATGGACTTTATTTGTGTTGCTTGAGCAGAATATTTTAACACAAACACTTCACGTTTAGCTGGTTTCTTGGTTGTGGTTACTAACAAATCTTCACGTTTTCTAGAGGCAGCTCTCTGTTCAGCTTCCAAAAGAATGTCATCTGGGTAACCTCTGTTTTTGTATCTCACTAATTGATCCTTTATGTTAATCTTACAACTGTTGCTGTCTGAGGTTATTCTTTTAATTCTTGTCAATTGAGACACCGGCAAATGTTTCTTCAAAGAATGAGGGTGTGCACTCCTGTAATGTAAGGCGTTGTTAACATCAGTAGTCTTACGATACACGGTTGTAACCAATCCAGTACTTGATTTGTGAATCTCAATGTCCAGAAAAGGAATCTTCTCTGATTGGATGTCATGTGTTAATCGTATTCTGGGGTTGCAGAGATTCAACTCTGTGATGCATTGCTCCAGGAGATCTTTAGAACCCTTCCATACTACCAAAATATCGTCAATATAGCGTAGAAAGATGGCCGCGTTATTACGCCAAATAGGGTTTTGCAGTACATGTTGGTATTCAAAATAAGCCATAAAGGTATTTGCGTAAGCTGGGGCTCCATGAAAGCCCATTGAAGTGCCTGTGATCTGTAAATAATATTTGTATGTGTCAGTATTCTTCACATGTTCGTTGACCCTGCATGTGTAGAAGTCTGTGTCAAGAACCACTAGGGCTCCCCCTTTATCAGCCGGTTGGAATGTAAGTGATTTATCTTGTCGTAAAGTGTTCAAAATACGTAATTCTTTGGAAGATAAATTGCAGCGCCGTGGTTTTTTATATTGAATTTTTTCCAAGTCCTTCTTAACCAAAATCTCAAAAGTATCTAAAGATTTATGAGACAAAGGAGACATAAATTTGCTTTTAGGACGGAAAGGTTGAGGACATGAGATCCCCTCTTCAACTCCAGAATTTGTGGAAAAGAACCACCTGAGTCTTAGTTTCCGCATAAATTTGAAGAGTGATATTTCTGTTTCTAAACTGTTGGAAGTGTACGTAGGAACAAAAGAAGTGCCTCTGTTCAACACATTTAACTCTTCTTTGCTGAGTCGTTTGTGCGAGATATTCACAACTAAGGAATTGTCATTAAGCCATGACGGCTAACGCCTCACTCCACCACTTCTGTTGCAAATATGCCCCTTTGATCTGTGCAATCCCAGAAATGCAGATTTGTTGCAATTTCAATTGCACTCTATTGCCGGACGTTATTTCTTTGGATAACATTAATAATAAAACAGACTTTGTTAATTCAGTTATTCTATGGGTATGTTGCTCCTCTGTCACTGCCACTTAGGCCACTTGTATGGCTTGTATGGTAATCTATTAGCAATAAACTAGTTGTTTTGCGTCTTGTAGTGGGATTTATTTAAAGCTTTGCTGTCCCTAAGAGCTTTCAGGATAGACAAGTATCTACTTTGTTCTGCCTTGTTGCAAAAGTGTTGGTTGAGGTGTGGTCTATAAGTGGTATATTGTTAGGTTGTATGTGAGGGTCAGAGGTGTGTTTAGATTATGCTGCAGTAACAATTCGCACCTCTTTTATTGCATCAGGTGAGGAACAAAAGGGTGCAGCACTTGATGGTAACAAATAGGCCCCCATCAACGCAATGTTTATAGCCATCAGTGTGTGAAAAGGTTAGATGGGAGTGACTTTTCTTACAAAGTCGGTGTTGTCACAAGTGTGAGCGCCAATATTTGCCTGAACGGGGACATGGGAGACTGCTGAAGAGCAATGGGAGACAAGGGCCAGGTTGGGGCTTAACAGCCAGGTGTTGGGGCTAAAAAATACTTGAAAATGTCCATCACTTCAGATGTGCCCTAATGAACAATTATGAGGGCAGGACAAGTAATAAAGCAGTCTAACTTTTTGGATTCAAATGGATATGGAGTAAAAACCAGTGGATAGTGGGGCCACCTTAATGTTTAAAAGGAAATACTGCACAGAGCAGATGAGGTCAGCATTGTGATATGGGCCCAATCTGTAAATTAGGTGGGAAATTACAGCTTAAAGAACAGTGCAGCTAATACCTGCCCTTCTGATAATGGCATCAAGCGTCAAATGTCTAACAGAGTGTTAGAAAGGTAGTTATCTTGGGTGCTTGTAAAAGGTTCAACGATTCCTTGAGGCCACCTCAAATTGTTGGTATGGTAAGGAATGGCCAAACATGGGGAAGGAGCCTTACGAATAGGAAGAGCAGCCCCAAAAAGCTTGCTTGCGCCAAAAGTGTATAATATGAAGTCGGCTTGACAACTCTCGTTGGCTGAATCGGAAAGTAGGAGCAGAAGAAGAGGAGGCTGGTGTTTAGCAAAAGAGAGGAGAAAAAAGAGAAATTGAATTAGGAAGTAGACCAAGAGTAGAAGGATCTTCACACGCTCCTTCCAGGTGCCACTCACAAATCAAACTTTTATCTGTCCCAAGCTGAAATAGGAGATGAGCAGCATTACAGCTCGGGCACATATCCTTCATAATATCCCCAGGTGCTCTAACTTCTGTAAAAAACGGTATTGGGTTTAAGTAGTAGTGATTGCAGAAGGCCATGCCCTGGAATTCACCTAGTGCCAGGTGGCGTAAGCTATGCTACCATGATGTACCAGGATGCCCCTCCTCCCCCAGGTTGCCTAGATGTCTGCCCCAAAGAAGACTCTGTGCTCTTGGGCAGCATCATGGGCTCACATTTGAGCATGATGGTGACCCGTAGGAAAGAACAATTCTCTGCATATTTTACTCTGTAATTTAGGATCTCGGGTCGCTAGGGGAGAGTGAGTGAAATGTGTCTTTGGCACAATCTAGCAGAAATGGCTATCGGACAGCACATGAACATTTCAAAGTATGAGGAAAAGAATTATGTGGATCAGTCAGGGCCGTGTCTATGAAGGAATGGCAAGATATGAATGTCCGTAGAAGGGGGTTATTTCAACGCAAAAAACACAAGCACCAGTGCATTATTGTAATTCATCAAATATGAAACATGTCTGCTTTCCTGCATGTGCTACTCTTCAGAACTTATTTGCAGATAGCAATTTCTCATGCCACAACGTGCAGTTGAGAAAGCAGACATTTACTCCCCACCTCCTGCGACATTTAACTATTGTTGAATACATTAAGGTATACTAAGGTTAAAATTATTAGTATACCCCCTGTAATTGATCAGGGAGGTCTGTCCCACCCAAGCCTTTGAGTTGGTCTCCTACAATACATTCTTCATTAAGGGGCAGGCCTGCAGAATGTCAGGGCACCAAAGCAGTGTTTGTTTGCCTAGAGGAAGTGAATATTTTTTCTCAAAGTATTTGATGCCGGCCTTTAGTCCCACAGTGTGGGGCTAAATCCCAGTTTACTTACTGAGCACATTGTGGGACCCCGGGCAACCTGCCCTGTCTCGTGGTACCCCAGTAATAGTAACTGGCAGAAATAAAAATGAGCACTAGGAAACAAGAGCGAAATATGTACCCAGTATTCTATAAATATCTCTTTTCTAGAGAAAAGCATAGACAGCTGGTGATATCTGCTCCCAGTGATGATCCATCCGCTCGACATTGCCTTGGGTTTGAGAGAATAGGCCCATGGCGATAATAAGGATAAGCGGCTGAGAGAGCATGGGACCACATCTTTTACCCACGGGCCACAATACCTTCATTTTAGCTCATGAATAACCTTTGAAGACTCTTTCCCAAAACCTTGATCAAACTAGACTGGAGATTCTCAAGGTGTCTATAAGTTAAACTGGTGCACCTTGTCCTTACTGCAAAGGCAAAGTCCTGAATGAAAGCAATATACTGATTTGCAACAGTTTCATATGAGTCTCCAAGAGGCTTCAGTCCTAAACCACAACTATGCTCTCAGACGGTTCTGGAGGCTAGACGAGAAAGAAACAAGAGCCTGGGACAGATTGGAAAACAGAAGTTAAAGAGCAACACTGAGAGAATGAAGGTCAGTCTACAATTCACTCCCTCCAAGCTTTGCACAAAGAGCATAAAAAAATAGAAACCATCAGAAGAAGGGCCAAGCTTACTGATATTTTGTGCTACATATTCTTCTCAAAAGTGATGCAAACCTGTGCAAAATGATTCGTTTGAATTTACTTTCCAGTGCAAAACCGGTTTTATTCTGGAAAGCTGACTGAAATTAACAAAAGCAGTACTTTGTGCTAGTTTGCATCAACGTGGAGTTCCATGGGTGGCATGTGAGTATTCCCATGCAACCAGACATGCTTTTTTATGCAAAGCTCCATCTACAAATAATGGTAGACAGGGCTTTCCATAAAAAATAATGAAAAATACTCTTATTTCTTTTAACTTTTCCCACTTTGCAGGTGTTCTGCATTGTACAGCACACATCCAAAGTGGGAAACGTTTTAAAGTTAGTCTAAGCATAGTATTTTGTACTGTAAGTGTTCCTTCCAGTACAAAACCTGTGCTAGACATGATACAGACACTTTTGTACTTTGATGCAAAGGAGTGCGCCAGTGCTAGAGAGAGAAAAGAGCACTGCTATATCGCAGTAGATATGGTACTTTCCTGCTCTGTCCCTCTCATGTGACGCAGCAGAGTGACATCAATGTAAATCTGCACCAAGATTTGATATTTAGGTACAGACATTACCCGTCCCCATTTCCCCATATGCCTGCCATTTTCAATGGTAGAGGTTTATACTTTTTTCTTTCAACCCTCAGCATTCAGTTGGGCTCTTCTTTGTATCCAATGTCTGTTAAAATAGAAAAGTTTCTACATGGATTTTGTGATAGACGTGTCCATTACATTTCAGAGCACATTTCGAGCAAGATTACAATAACGGTGCAAAGAGCGCAACGGAATCCTCTTCCCCCATTTGTGCTGCTGTGATAAAAGGGAATTACTCAAATAAAATGTACTTTCCCCAGTTTCTTTCACGTCAGTGCACTGTTTCTGTATTATAGCACCAAATAAATAATCGAACACCCTTTGGGCTAAATGTAAGAACATATATTGATATTGTGCTTTGCGCATAAAAGATGTTCTCTAGAAAGCATACTATCTATAAACGCAAGTCTTTTCAGCCCATCCATCTCATTTTTGCGTGGTGATGAGTAGCTCTGCAAACCAACCACTATGAATAGGTCTTTCCTGTTCCATCAGTAGTGAACAGAGGTCCAAATAGCATTGCAGTGTTCTATGACAGGACTGGAAGCTTGATCCTGTACACTGGTTCTCCAGTATTGATATCTTGTATAGATTCACATGCTTGAATATTTCCCGTCGTCATGGTGGGAGTCCCACGGTAACAGTAAAATAGCAGTATTAAAACGTAACATTGAAATGCCCATAGGAATTCACTAGCTTTAGCAACCTATTATCATTGTTATAAAACATCCAAACTCTAGCCAATCAGAGCGTAGACCATAGAATCTCCTTCCCCTGCAGGGCCACCATACCGCAAATTTCTTACCGCACGTCGTGTGTTAGGGAGTCACCCTGAGCTCTGCTCAGTCAGTGTTTCTACTGTTTTGAACTGCAGCTACCTGTTCATTACTGCACTTCATATTTCCTCTGAGATACTAGACAGGAGTGCGAGTACCTATTTTTCTTCATAATATCAGAGTCTAAAAAAGGGTTCTTTAGCCCCTGAAAGACTTGTGGAAAGTCCAAACTTTATTCTGAGGACCCACATAAAGAGTGTCTCTACTGTCTATACCCAGAGCACAAGCCCAGAGAATGCAAGTACTGTCGAAACTTTTCTTCAAAAACCCTCTAGGACCTTGAGGGTAGGCTGCTTCTCTGGTTACAAAAGAAAAAAGCAGCAAAGGACTCTGACTCTGAGGCTGAGGAGAAGCCCCATACCTCCTCCAAGAAGAGAAAAGAAGAAGGATCTTCTTAATTGCTTAAAGACCCTAAAGAGTCCAGGTCTCAAAGTAAGGAGAGGGTTGAGGAGAAAAGGCATTCACATTGTTGGGCAGCTCATCTTTTTACTCCGCAGGAGTGTTATTTAGGGATTCTTCTCATTATATTGATTGGGGTGTAGCTTGTTAGGGAGCACCTTCTGTGTAGGGTAATAAATCCTTTAGACTAACCTCTTGAATGACTCTGTAGTGGCTAAGGACCATGCATATGGGAGGCAGGAGGCGGTGACAGAAGTGTATGAGGTGGACCCAGAACTGGGTTCCTTCAGTAAATTGGTAGTCGCCCAGTCAGTTGAGACAGTGATGTCAATGACATTACAAATGTGGCAGAACTACACTGCCAAGACCCCCAAAGGTTCTTCTGGGAGTCTGTCACGGACGCACTGTGGGGGTTCAAGCATTGCCCCCATTGGGGTGCCGGGATGTTCGCAATCCAAAGATTTGGCTGAATCCTTTGGTAAAACGTGCAGCATCCTACAGAATTTCAAAGTGGACCTCTTTCAAGAAGAAGCAGGCCATAGTGCCCTTTATCAAACAGATATGAATCTGATACAGGACCCATGTTCCGACCTAGTCTACATGGCTACAGACTCTCACTCCTCTGATGATGACCCTGACAAGGGATCTAAAAGATCTTGTGAATGGCACCCCTGTGGTGGTACAAAAAAGAAGATGAAGACTCAGGCCTTTTCAATCCCAAGGATATTCGGCACCTCCGTTCCTTGGAAAGGGAGCCCTCTGAGAAGGTGCCATATTATATGAAGCAAAAAAAACATTAGATGGACGTAATGCTGAAACAATGTTAAACATTCACCCCCAGTACTGAGATCTGGGCCTAAAGCCATCTTATTTTGCACACCATGCCATTCCAGTTTAGACCCAGCCATATGCAAATCAGTCTTGACCCTGCTCCTTGTGGGAACAGTCCAGCCCGAACTGCCAGGTCAGGTCCTCCCTTGACCAGAAACAAGCATCCTGGGGCCGGTTTCAGGATATCTCCCCTCATCAGCCAGTCTAGCTTGACTCCAGTGGCATGGTGAGCACGGGACCCATGTCTGGACATACCCTTCCCACTTAGGGCGACAAATGCAAAAAGAACAATTGATGGACTGCCAAAGGTAAGCTCGTCTGAGCCAGTCCACGTCCGCCAGGGTCAGGAGCCAAATACCCTGGTCCCCATCTACTAAAGAGATTATCTTACACTGAAGACCAACTAAAGCCTCTACAGCCTGTCCATTTTATGGACTGCCAGATTATTGCTCCTGGGGTGAGTCCCTCAGCCTGTAACTATTGTAACAATGTATGATCTAACGATGTAAACAGTAATGTTAGTATTGCCTGGCACTCATCTGTGGCCAACAGCACTGAGGTTTCACCAACTACTTCTGATTATATATTTAAGTCTTCTGGAGAATCTAGTCTGACTAGAGAATGTCGGTTCCTTAGTTTGAATTGTCAGTCTCCACCGGAAAATAAACAACATCTGTTTAATTTTTATGGGATTATCAGCCTGATGCTCTGTTTCTCACTGAGACATGGCTGCATGAGGGCTTCTCACCAGATGTAATTACGTCCCTCTTTCCTAATTACTCTATAGCTAGGAAAGACAGATATGATATGATAGGACAGGCGGGGGGTGGCTATTATTTTTAAAAATGACTTCTAATGTAAAATTGAAGATTTCTCTGTCCCCAATTGTGAAGCTCTTTGCTTTGCGCTTTCGCTTACACCGAAATTGACATTTTAAGGAGTCTTGCTGTATCATCCCCCTGGTTATGCAGGTAACTGGCGTACCTCTCTACTGGATTTGTTAGCTCCACTCATATTAAATTCGGCTAATTTCACCTTACTTGGCGATGTTAATCTTCATTTAGAAGACCCTAAGAGCAAGCTGAGTTGCACTCTTATAGAGGATTTTAGTGTCCTCAACTTAAATTTGTGCAAAACCGGTCCTACTCATTTAGTGGCCATCTACTGGATCCAGTCTATTCCAATGTCTCGGATTTGACGAATACCCCCGCCTCTATTGTGGTCTGACCATTATGCTGTGCCTTTTAATATTAGAAACCCACCCAGTTTTCTAACATCACGCCCTAACCAATCCTTCAAATCAAGGAATTGGGCGAAATTGAATATTCCAGCATTGAATTTACTACGTCACAAAAGACCAGTTCTAAAACAAATGATGGGTGCTGATTCTGATCTGGTTTATAATTGGTGGTACCGGAACGCACCTGTGCCGTGTGCTCTCCAAGAACGAGTGATTGCAGAGCTGAGGCACCCGAGGGGGCTGCCCTGCGCCAAGACCCCTTCAGCGGTGGTGCGCAGGAACGTCTGGTGAGTCCACCGGGGTAGACAGACAGACAGACATCGACCAGGGTCGTTAGGCCTCAGTGAAAGAAACTCACTTCGGATAAAACGGTCATCGTTTTGCCTACATTTGGAGATTGTATCTCAATTATACAGAAGAGTGCATTAGACCCGCAGCGCTGTTTGTGTCCAGAGAGCAGCAGAAACCGGGACTACGTGGCCCAGGGGGCTTGGCGGCACACACCTGCAGCGGATTTCGCATTCTCATTGAAAAGACCTCGCGGCTCCCGCTGGCGCGGGAGCCGCAGCGCTGTTTGTGTCCAGAGAGCAGCAGAAACCGGGACTACGTGGCCCAGGGGGCTTGGCGGCACACACCTGCAGGGGATTTCGCATTCTCACGGTAACAGTAAAATAGCAGTATTAAAACGTAACATTGAAATGCCCATGGGAATTCACTAGCTTTAGCAACCTATTATCATTGTTATAAAACATCCAAACTCTAGCCAATCAGAGCATAGATCATAAAATCTCCTTCCCCTGCAGGGCCACCATACCTCAAATTTCTTACCGCACGTCGTGTGTTAGGGAGTCACCCTGAGCTCTGCTCAGTCAGTGTTTCTACTGTTTTGAACTGCAGCTACCTGTTCATTACTGCACTTCTTATTTCCGCTGAGGTACTAGTCAGGAGGGCGAGTACCTATTTTTCTTCATAATATCAGAGTCTAAAAAAGGGTTCTTTAGCCCCTGAAAGACTTGTGGAAAGTCCAAACTTTATTCTGAGGACCCACATAAAGAGTGTCTCTACTGTCTATACCCAGAGCACAAGCCCAGAGAATGCAAGTACTGTCGAAACTTTTCTTCAAAAACCCTCTAGGACCTTGAGGGTAGGCTGCTTCTCTGGTTACAAAAGAAAAAAGCAGCAAAGGACTCTGACTCTGAGGCTGAGGAGAAGCCCCATACCTCCTCCAAGAAGAGAAAAGAAGAAGGATCTTCTTAATTGCTTAAAGACCCTAAAGAGTCCAGGTCTCAAAGTAAGGAGAGGGTTGAGGAGAAAAGGCATTCACATTGTTGGGCAGCTCATCTTTTTACTCCGCAGGAGTGTTATTTAGGGATTCTTCTCATTATATTGATTGGGGTGTAGCTTGTTAGGGAGCACCTTCTGTGTAGGGTAATAAATCCTTTAGACTAACCTCTTGAATGACTCTGTAGTGGCTAAGGACCATACATATGGGAGGCAGGAGGCGGTGACAGAAGTGTATGAGGTGGACCCAGAACTGGGTTCCTTCAGTAAATTGGTAGTCGCCCAGTCAGTTGAGACAGTGATGTCAATGACATTACAAATGTGGCAGAACTACACTGCCAAGACCCCCAAAGGTTCTTCTGGGAGTCTGTCACGGACGCACTGTGGGGGTTCAAGCATTGCCCCCATTGGGGTGCCGGGATGTTCGCAATCCAAAGATTTGGCTGAATCCTTTGGTAAAACGTGCAGCATCCTACAGAATTTCAAAGTGGACCTCTTTCAAGAAGAAGCAGGCCATAGTGCCCTTTATCAAACAGATATGAATCCGATACAGGACCCATGTTCCGACCTAGTCTACATGGCTACAGACTCTCACTCCTCTGATGATGACCCTGACAAGGGATCTAAAAGATCTTGTGAATGGCACCCCTGTGGTGGTACAAAAAAGAAGATGAAGACTCAGGCCTTTTCAATCCCAAGGATATTCGGCACCTCCGTTCCTTGGAAAGGGAGCCCTCTTTATCCGATATCTATCTATATTTATCTATCTTATCCGATATTTTTGTTTGGTTTAATTTGGCTTTGTGGCTTTTTAAACTACCTGACCTCTCCCCCAAGCGAGACACAGCCGATCTAGGGCTCAGTCCGGCCTCGATCTAGGAGGCGAGGGGAAGGAACGCGGCGGCCATCTTAGGGAGGGATCTCCCAGGCTGGGTGCAGTTCTAGTTGTCAGGCACTGCAAGGCACTCGGGGCTAGTACTTAAGCAGGAGCTGCACTTGCTCGCGAGACTCGCTATTTCTCCTGAGGCGGAAGCCGGGAGTTGTATATGTTTACCTGTTATCACGATTGCTGTGAATAAAATCGGCGCTTAGCAGTATTTTTAAAATTGAACTTTTGTAATTTGTGTTTGGTTTAATTTGGCTTTGTGGCTTTTTAAACTACCTGACCTCTCCCCCAAGCGAGACACAGCCGATCTAGGGCTCAGTCCGGCCTCGATCTAGGAGGCGAGGGGAAGGAACGCGGCGGCCATCTTAGGGAGGGATCTCCCAGGCTGGGTGCAGTTCTAGTTGTCAGGCACTGCAAGGCACTCGGGGCTAGTACTTAAGCAGGAGCTGCACTTGCTCGCGAGACTCGCTATTTCTCCTGAGGCGGAAGCCGGGAGTTGTATATGTTTACCTGTTATCACGACTGCTGTGAATAAAATCGGTGCTTAGCAGTATTTTTAAAATTGAACTTTTGTAATTTGTGTTTGGTTTAATTTGGCTTTGTGGCTTTTTAAACTACCTGACCTCTCCCCCAAGCGAGACACAGCCGATCTAGGGCTCAGTCCGGCCTCGATCTAGGAGGCGAGGGGAAGGAACGCGGCGGCCATCTTAGGGAGGGATCTCCCAGGCTGGGTGCAGTTCTAGTTGTCAGGCACTGCAAGGCACTCGGGGCTAGTACTTAAGCAGGAGCTGCACTTGCTCGCGAGACTCGCTATTTCTCCTGAGGCGGAAGCCGGGAGTTGTATATGTTTACCTGTTATCACGATTGCTGTGAATAAAATCGGCGCTTAGCAGTATTTTTAAAATTGAACTTTTGTAATTTGTGTTTGGTTTAATTTGGCTTTGTGGCTTTTTAAACTACCTGACCTCTCCCCCAAGCGAGACACAGCCGATCTAGGGCTCAGTCCGGCCTCGATCTAGAAGGCGAGGGGAAGGAACGCGGCGGCCATCTTAGGGAGGGATCTCCCAGGCTGGGTGCAGTTCTAGTTGTCAGGCACTGCAAGGCACTCGGGGCTAGTACTTAAGCAGGAGCTGCACTTGCTCGCGAGACTCGCTATTTCTCCTGAGGCGGAAGCCGGGAGTTGTATATGTTTACCTGTTATCACGATTGCTGTGAATAAAATCGGCGCTTAGCAGTATTTTTAAAATTGAACTTTTGTAATTTGTGTTTGGTTTAATTTGGCTTTGTGGCTTTTTAAACTACCTGACCTCTCCCCCAAGCGAGACACAGCCGATCTAGGGCTCAGTCCGGCCTCGATCTAGGAGGCGAGGGGAAGGAACGCGGCGGCCATCTTAGGGAGGGATCTCCCAGGCTGGGTGCAGTTCTAGTTGTCAGGCACTGCAAGGCACTCGGGGCTAGTACTTAAGCATACGGGTATGCCTCCGCGCAGCGGACGCGCAGAGCGGATGTGCCATCCCCGCGCCAAAGGAGCGCCTAAGGAAAGCCCGTCTGGGCCCGTCCGGGCCAGGTCGGGCCCAGGGACCGAGGATGCTGCTAGTATAGATCGCCTTTGCCCCCTGATAAGGTACAGTCGGAAAGAGTTACTCAGACTCAGAGGTACGCCCAGCTCGTTGTGTAGCAAACTGCCAACACATGTAAGGAACATTGCACCTTGTACTAGATGTAATTATAATTTTACATGTGAAACATCTAAAAGCACTGGAGACAGGCTCCGCCGATATCACCTCGCATTATTAAACTGTCGCTCGTTACCTAGACATGCCATCGAGGTCTCCTTGCTCTTAGAGGAACAAGATCTGGATGTGCTATTTCTAACGGAAACTTGGCTGAACGATAGTTCAGACCCAGATCTTGTCCGAGCATTACCACACAACTATTCTATCCTGAGACACGATCGCCCAGATGGCAGGGGGGGAGGGATTGCCATAATCTATAAATCCGTACTGGGTTGTAGGGTTGAAAAAACAGCAATAAAAGGTGCGGAAAGCTTATTTTTTGCTATTACCGTTTCCCCAACTTGCACCCTGTCGGGCCTCCTGCTATATAGGCCACCAGGTCCCTACGGTCATTTTTGTGATGACCTTCCCATTTGTGCCACTAATTATGCTAGTACCACTTCTAATTTCACTTTACTGGGTGACTTCAACATTCATTCCGATGAGGCACATTTACCAGCCTGCATTAGTCTCAACGCAGGATTAGAAGTGCTCCAGCTGAGGCAACTAGTGACAGGCCCTACCCATAAAGCTGGACATACCCTTGACCATTGCTACACCAATTTGGATAATCTCATTTTTGAGAAATTAATCGATATTCCCTGGACTGACCATAAATTGCTGCTCCTCTCCCTGGTTCCATTGATTTTGTCTGAGTCCTCCAATACAACAAGGAGGTCCATACGGGTCTGGTCCAAACTCTCTACCGAGAGGTGGAGGAAGGAACTGAGTGACTCATTACCTGCGCTCTCCCAGGACCCTTTGATAGCCGATGCACAATTTAACCAATGGCTATCGTCCTCTTTGGATGTCACCCTCCCCAAAAGTGAACTGTCCCATAGGATGGGCAATAATAAAAAACCCTGGTATACATTGGAACTTAAAGTCTTAAAGCGCCAATGCAAGCAGCAGGAGAGACACTGGCGCAAAAACTACTCAGAAGAGAGTAAGGACACCTATAAATTGGCCCTGAAGAAATATAAACAGGGAATCAAAACTGCCCAATCAAATTACTATCAGGAAAAAATTGATTCGGCATCCAATGCCCCCAGGGAAATTTTCAAAATTTTCAAATCCTTGGTCACTCCTCCTATGCCTGTTAACGACCCTGGACTGGCAAGTTCCCGCTGTAATGAACTGGCGCATTATTTCTCCGATAAGGTGGATAATATTTTTTCCTCGTTTAAGCCTCTGCCCGCTGAAGAGATCCTTCCCCCCTCAATGGACACCGGCATTACCGGTTTGGATCATTTTTCTCAACTAGATTACCCCACTGCATGGGCCCTCTTGAACAATCTGAAGTCAGGCTCTCCAGCGGACCCCGCCCCGCCTACCATCCTAAAGTTGGTGTCAGATGTTTTAACCCCAGCTATTCAAGGGGTGATCAATGCTTCACTTTCATCTGGCATAGTCCCTTCTTCTTGGAAACAGGCAAAAGTGAAAGCTTTATTGAAGAAGCCAAATCTAAACCCAGAAGACTGGGCTAATTATCGGCCTATTTCCTTACTGCCAACCATCAGTAAGCTGGCGGAGAAGCATGTGAACGCATTGTTGGGATCCTATCTTGAGAGCAGCAATTCCCTCCATATCACTCAAACAGGATTTAGAGCTAAGCAGGGCACTGAAACAGCCCTAATCACTGTTGTAGAGGAGGCGAGGAAGATTGTGGACAATGGAGATAGGGCAGCCATTTTGTTATTAGATCTTAGTGCCGCCTTCGACACCGTGAATCATTCCATCTTGATTCATAGATTGATGGAAGTAGGTGTCGGAGGAGGCGCACTAAAGTGGCTGCGCTCTTTTCTGTCCGATCGGACTTTTGCGGTCTTTGAGGATGATGCCTGTTCCCCCCAAATGCGTCTGCAATGTGGTGTCCCCCAGGGTTCTTCCCTCAGCCCTACCCTATTTAACATTTATATGAGGCCATTGGCTGAGGTGGTGTTGCCCTGGGGAGTACAGCTGGTAACGTATGCAGATGACACGCAGCTTATCATCTCCTTGGCTTCTCAGGGCGCCCCATTTGAGAACCTTTCCCTGTGCCTTAATAAAGTTAAGGAATGGATGGACCGATCCTTCCTAAAGTTGAATGGATCAAAAACGGAGGTGATGCTGCTAGGTTATAAACCATCCAATACGGTAGAGAACTGGTGGCCGTCTAATCTGGGCCCTCCACCGCCACCTAAAGAACAAATCAAGAGCCTGGGGGTCTGGCTTGATCCTGCCCTGAACTTTGGTGTTCAGGCTCGCAAGGTGGCAGGAACCTGCTATGCCTTCATTAGACTTCTTCGGAAGATAATTAAACTCCTTCCGTTTGAGGCCAGGAGAATATTAGTGCAGGCGCTGATTCTCTCACGCTTGGACTATTCTAATGCGCTGTATTTAGGCACCACACAAGCTACCATAAAAACCTTGCAGACAGTACAGAACTGCGCGGCCCGAATGCTGCTGGATATCCCTCGTCGGACTTCTGCTAAGCCAGCACTGCGTCAACTACATTGGCTGCCTGTCCAGCAAAGAGTACAGTTCAAAGCGCTGACTACGGTCCATAAAGCTATTAATAAAATAGGACCCTCCCTGATTCAATCTATGTTTCATTTATTTCTACCAGGACGAGCTCTAAGGTCTGAAAATAAGAAGCTGATTGCAATTCCCAGAACCAGGAGAGTGCGAATGGGAGGCAGGCGCTTCTCCCTCCAAGCCGCCACCCTGTGGAACAAACTTCCCGACTCCATCAGATTGGAAGCTAACCATCTCAGGTTCAGGAAGAGTTTAAAAACCTTCCTGTTTGCCTGATTTCCTCAAGATCTAGTGAGTTAAGCGCTGGGATGCCTTCGGGTAGCTATGCGCTATATAAGACTGTAATCATTCATTCATTCACTCTGAGAAGGTGCCATATTATATGAAGCAAAAAAAACATTAGATGGACGTAATGCTGAAACAATGTTAAACATTCACCCCCAGTACAGAGATCTGGGCCTAAAGCCATCTTATTTTGCACACCATGCCATTCCAGTTTAGACCCAGCCATATGCAAATCAGTCTTGACCCTGCTCCTTGTGGGAACAGTCCAGCCCGAACTGCCAGGTCAGGTCCTCCCTTGACCAGAAACAAGCATCCTGGGGCCGGTTTCAGGATATCTCCCCTCATCAGCCAGTCTAGCTTGACTCCAGTGGCATGGTGAGCACGGGACCCATGTCTGGACATACCCTTCCCACTTAGGGCGACAAATGCAAAAAGAACAATTGATGGACTGCCAAAGGTAAGCTCGTCTGAGCCAGTCCACGTCCGCCAGGGTCAGGAGCCAAATACCCTGGTCCCCGTCTACTAAAGAGATTATCTTACACTGAAGACCAACTAAAGCCTCTACAGCCTGTCCATTTTATGGACTGCCAGATTATTGCTCCTGGGGTGAGTCCCTCAGCCTGTAACTATTGTAACAATGTATGCTCTAACGATGTAAACAGTAATGTTAGTATTGCCTGGCACTCATCTGTGGCCAACAGCACTGAGGTTTCACCAACTACTTCTGATTATATATTTAAGTCTTCTGGAGAATCTAGTCTGACTAGAGAATGTCGGTTCCTTAGTTTGAATTGTCAGTCTCCACCGGAAAATAAACAACATCTGTTTAATTTTTATGGGATTATCAGCCTGATGCTCTGTTTCTCACTGAGACATGGCTGCATGAGGGCTTCTCACCAGATGTAATTACGTCCCTCTTTCCTAATTACTCTATAGCTAGGAAAGACAGATATGATATGATAGGACAGGCGGGGGGTGGCTATTATTTTTAAAAATGACTTCTAATGTAAAATTGAAGATTTCTCTGTCCCCAATCGTGAAGCTCTTTGCTTTGCGCTTTCGCTTACACCGAAATTGACATTTTAAGGAGTCTTGCTGTATCATCCCCCTGGTTATGCAGGTAACTGGTGTACCTCTCTGCTGGATTTGTTAGCTCCACTCATATTAAATTCGGCTAATTTCACCTTACTTGGCGATGTTAATCTTCATTTAGAAGACCCTAAGAGCAAGCTGAGTTGCACTCTTATAGAGGATTTTAGTGTCCTCAACTTAAATTTGTGCAAAACCGGTCCTACTCATTTAGTGGCCATCTACTTGATCCAGTCTATTCCAATGTCTCGGATTTGACGACTACCCCCCGCCACTATTGTGGTCTGACCATTATGCTGTGCCTTTTAATATTAGAAACCCACCCAGTTTTCTAACATCACGCCCTAACCAATCCTTCAAATCAAGGAATTGGGCGAAATTGAATATTCCAGCATTGAATTTACTACGTCACAAAAGACCAGTTCTAAAACAAATGATGGGTGCTGATTCTGATCTGGTTTATAATTGGTGGTACCGGAACGCACCTGTGCCGTGTGCTCTCCAAGAACGAGTGATTGCAGAGCTGAGGCACCCGAGGGGGCTGCCCTGCGCCAAGACCCCTTCAGCGGTGGTGCGCAGGAACGTCTGGTGAGTCCACCGGGGTAGACACAGACATCGACCAGGGTCGTTAGGCCTCAGTGAAAGAAACTCACTTCGGATAAAACGGTCATCGTTTTGCCTACATTTGGAGATTGTATCTCAATTATACAGAAGAGTGCATTAGACCCGCAGCGCTGTTTGTGTCCAGAGAGCAGCAGAAACCGGGACTACGTGTCCCAGGGGGCTTGGCGGCACACACCTGCAGCGGATTTCGCATTCCCATTGAAAAGACCTCGCCGCTCCCGCTGGCGCGGGAGCCGCAGCGCTGTTTGTGTCCAGAGAGCAGCAGAAACCGGGACTACATGGCCCAGGGGGCTTGGCGGCACACACCTGCAGCGGATTTCGCATTCTCATTGAAAAGACCTCGCTGCTCCCGCTGGCGCGGGAGCCGCAGCGCTGTTTGTGTCCAGAGAGCAGCAGAAACCGGGACTACGTGGCCCAGGGGGCTTGGCGGCACACACCTGCAGCGGATTTCGCATTCTCATTGAAAAGACCTCGCCGCTCCCGCTGGCGCGGGAGCCGCAGCGCTGTTTGTGTCCAGAGAGCAGCAGAAACCGGGACTACGTGGCCCAGGGGGCTTGGCGGCACACACCTGCAGCGGATTTCGTATACCCATTGAAAAGACCTCGCCGCTCCCGCTGGCGCGGGAGCCGCAGCGCTGTTTGTGTCCAGAGAGCAGCAGAAACCGGGACTACGTGGCCCAGGGGGCTTGGCGGCACACACCTGCAGCGGATTTCGCATTCCCATTGAAAAGACCTCTCTCATCTCCGCGGCGCGGACGCGCGCCGGGCGAAGCCCGGGCCAAGGGCGGGCCCGTTTGAGCCCGTTAGAGGACGATTGAGGACGGGACGGGGCATCTCTCTTTGTTCTACAAACAAGGTTTGTTTCATTCTGTCTCAGTTTCTTGCCCCCTGGTGATATAAATAATTCTTTTTTCTTTTTGCACGTGGTGGTTTAAACAGCGTGACTCAGTCATAACTCTCCCCATTATAATGACGTCTGTTACTGACAGGAATCGGAAATCTATAGTTGGAACATTAGACCAATTTTTGGTGAGAGTTTCCTCTATCTTGGAAAAGGAAATCGATCAGACAGAAAAACGATTGTCCTTGGGATCCATGGTAGAGAAATGTTCTTCTTTGGGACATCTTGCTTATGCTCACTCTCCGGCGCATAACAAATCACCGAGAACTAATAACGATGCAAGTCCTGTGGTATGCGAGGTAATAGACAGCTCTCTCCCACATGAAGGGTCCCCTCATTGCCTACCTGAATTCGAAGGAGTTAATCTTAATACCAGATCAAGAGCGGGACAAATGAGCCGTGACCAAACTGTCATTTCAACTCAAAATGTCAAGACACGTTCCGCTACGACTGCTAAGGGGAAAACATTAATCGTAAACAACAAGGGGAACATTAAGAATAAGAGACCTAAAAGGAAACGCGGGGATTCGGCAATCGGAGGGCAAAATGTAAAAGCAAGGCGAATTGTCTCCGAAGACGTCTGTGAAATGATTTCTGTCCCCCCCAGAAAATCTACGCCTGGCGCTGTAGACTGAGAAACAATACCCCCACCTTTGACTCCATCCAGAAAGTTGACGCAAGAACTAGGAGATGACTTTTGGGGAAAGTTGAATCAATCTTCTATAAAACATGTCTACCAATCTATGATAGGTTGGATGCAATAGAAAATAGATTGGTTTGTTTGGAGTTGTCGCATGCATCAGCACAGGCTCGTCAAAAAAATGTTAGTAATTGTCAGGCACCTGTTAGATTGTCTGGTATGTTGCCTGATAAATGCACTACAACTGTCAACGTTGTTTCAACTTCCACTCCCATTGTAGCTAAACCCAGTCTTCCAACACCAGGGCCGGAATCTCGGGTTACTAAAAAGAATACTGCATATGACACAGTGAGTGCAGGGAGGGTAGTAGCTAATGGAAGCCAAATAGCTATGTTATCGGGGAGGGAAGCCCCTGGCACTTTAGTAGTAAAAAAAATCCCTAAGTGTTCACCTCCCACCAGAGTCCACACCTTACGTGGTGATACTGGCAGGGGTTAAACCTCTGGGTCCTGACAAAAAGGAGGATTATAGGGAATTGAAGAATAAGTGCGTCTTTTGGCTTAATTCAAACCGCCCTTTACCACAACAAGTTTCAGCTGAGATTCTTTTTGCTAGACGAGTTGATTGGGTAGGCCCCAAGAGTAAAACAATAGTGGGAGACTGCATAATAATTAACTTCAGGGATATGAAGGCAGTGGAACATATTTGCAACTGGCAAAATCTAAGCTCGGTTACCCCCATTCGCTCCTTGTCTTTGTCCTTTTTTTATTGTGTACATCAACAGTTCACCTTAGATGACTATGGTCAAAGAGGTTCTTATAATCGTCACAGGAATAACATAGGTTCTAATGTGGGACAGTCAGGTCCTCTGGGCTGGAGGATTGTGATTGACGGCCAGTTTGTTTTGGTGATAGGAACATAATAATTAATCCAAGCCAAGTTCTCCTCGAGAAAGGAGAAGATTATTTAAACACAAGTGAGGCTGCTAGATCTGATAATGAAGTGAACTTGCTAGTTGGATCAACAAAAACTGACCTGAACCAGTTAGGTTTAGTAAGCCCATTAATTTTGGGGAAAGAGGTGGGGTGTTCGCTGCATCCCCCAAGTGGTGCAGGAGGGGATAATGAGTATGGCACGAAACAAAACATGGGTACTATCATCATAATTAAAGACAATATGGCTCACCCAGAGAGGGATAATTTAAGTGCTCCATTGTGGAGCTTAGACAACAATAAGGGGAAGAATAATGAGAATAGCCCATTGTCCATATTATCCTGGAACATTGCAGGCCTAGGCCCCAAAATAGCTAACCCTGAATAGATGAGCTTTATAACAAAACATGATGTGTGTCTCATTCAAGAGATTTGGTCATTAGATCCTGTGTTCTGTAATGGCTTCCTTAACTTTTATGTTCCTGCATTAAAAAGTATAAGAGGCCGCCCGTCTGGCGGACTAACTATATGGCTAAGACAGGATTTGGGGTGCCGAGTAAATCAAGGCCCAAAAATTAGTGATGATATATTATCAATAACGATTACCTCTAAGTCTGGGACTAAATTGAAAATCTTTCATGTGTATGCACGAGGCATGCAGGGGGGTAAAAAGTCTTTAGTTGTAAAAGAATTGGAAGACATATTAGACTCCTTGCCTGTGAATACTTTACCCCTAGTAGCAGGTGATTTTAATACCTCTTTCGAGCCCTTGGGTCATGATGTATCACAGCTTACAGTAGAGGAGGACGCCAGTTGGGGAATTCCAGCCCTCGAGATTGCTCCTGTAAAAAGGTGGACAGAGGCAGCAATCCAGTTAAAATGATTGTGCATAGGCAACCACCTGATGGCAGCTAATGGTAGAAGTGTATCGGATAAACTCGGAACGAACACCTTTGACAATGGCCGCAGGGCGAGTAGAATAGACTATATGCTTGTTCATGTGAAGCTCTGGCCCCATTTTAGAGATATGAAGATTATAGATCGATCCGAGAGTGACCATCATCCACTCATCTCACTATTTAATTTGTCTTTCTCTGGTAACCTATTATCTAAGCAAGGTAACCTTGAGTCCGAACAATCGCTGTCTAATAATATGCGCTACCTAAAATGGGACAGGATTGTAGAAGACCCAAAAATTACGGCAGCAATTAAGGAAGAAGTAATTGGTGCACTACAAGTACCAGGTATAGTTCCAGAGGGTGAGTACTCTTGCCAGATTGTGGTGGAAACTCACAACAGGCTTTTTGAGGGTTTGAGGAAATATTTTGTTAAACCTATCTCAAAAAAATCCTCTAAGCTTCATAATAAAGCGGGGTGGTATAACTTCGACTGCAGGAAAGCACGGGCTAAACTTGGCAACGCCCTTAAGATGAAAGACTCAACACTGGTAAGATCTGCCAGGTTATATTATAGGAAGACATTGAAACAGGCAAAGGAAGTGTGGGACAATGAAATGTGGAAGGATCTCCTTGGTGCTTGTAGATGTAAGAATAGCAAGCAATTCTGGGATATGTACAAATGGCATAGGGGTGGCATACCAGAGCGCCCACAGAATAATGTGGCCCAGAATGCGTGGGTTGATTATTTTAAACCACAGTATGCCGCACCCTGCGAGGAAAATTCCAGTGATACTTTTAGTCATGTCTATTATGATAAAGCTATATTCCTGCCAATAGATGTAGGAAGGGCTCTAGATAAAGTGACTGGGGGTAAAGCACCTGGCATGGATGGAATTCCAGCAGATGTGTTTACTGGTGATAGGGACCTCTGGTGTAGATATATTATGCGTCTTGCAAATGCAATTGCTCAGGGAGCTGACATCCCCTCCTCGTGGAAGGGAGCAGAAATTGTCCCGGTATTTAAAAAGGGGGATAAGTCTGTTGCGGGTAACTACAGGCCAATCAGCCTAATAGTATCGATACAGAAGATTATTGGTCGAATGTTTCTACATGAGGTCCTAACATGGATAGAAGATCGGGAAATACTAAGCCCAATGCAGGCTGGATTCCGGCGTCGGACAAGTACAATTGACCAAGTCTTCCGTTTTGTTACTATATATTGGAAGACGGTGAGCCTAGGAAAGGGTGCCTTATATGCAGTGTTTGTGGACTTAAAAGCGGCTTTCGATTTGGTTCCACGCAGAAATCTGTGGCAGGTCCTGAGAGAAATGGGAATTCCTCTTGAACTCCTTTCCGTAATTATCTGTTTACATGAGGATAATGTCGCCCGGGTCCGTTGGGGGGGTGTGGGAGAAGTGACGGAGGACTTCCCGGTTGGCAGAGACGTGCGGCAGGGGTGCGTTTTGGCACCGACCCTGATCTCGCTCTTTGTCAACAGGGTGGCTGACTTCCTCTCGTTGACCCCCACCGATGCGCCGGTATTGGCAGGGTCACGTATCCCCATTCTCATGTTTGCGGATGATACGTTGATTATCTCCAAGACCCCTAGTGGCCTACAAAAGCTCTCGGGTGTTTCGAGGAGTTCTGCAAAGTGAGAGGCCTGGTAGTTAATACCGAAAAAACCAAGTTTATGTCTTTTAACGCACATAAATCACACAAGGGAAGGATTTACATGAATAATCTACCCTTGGAGGAGGTTACTTCATTTACATACTTGGGTATTACATTGCAGAAAGATATGCGCTGGGGTTGTCAATTAGACCGTGCTGCATTAAAACACAAACAAAAATCAGGTGCTCTTCTCACCAGATTTAAAACCTCATTTACAAAACCAATCTCACCAGTATTAGAAGTTTATGGGACGATGGTTCTGAGTTCATGCCTATATGGGGCTGAGCTATGGGGTTTTGGTAATTTGAATAGCTTGACGGTGCTGGAAAATGCGTTTTTACGCAAGATTACAAATTTACCCCCAAGCACGCCATTGAGACCTCTAATTTTGGATCTTGGTAAAAAGCCACTTGCATATCTTGTGAAGCTCCGCCTAATACTCTATTGGCGCCGGCTCTGGTGCACTGAAAAACTTGCCCACTACAGGAGTGGCTTTATGGATGTAATAAAATCTGATTCATTCCACAAAATACATTGGCTGCGTGAGACTAAGGGCCTCATGTAGGTAAATAAATTTTACCGGTTCTTAAATACCGAGCCGGACCGAATCGGTAAATTAGAATCGGAAAGTTATATGTAGGTAAAAATTCGGTAACAGTTACCGATTCGGTAACATTCGGTAATCACGAATCGGAATTCACCGAATCGGTAAATACCGAGGTGGTATTTACCGAATCGGAAAATACCGAGGTGGTATTTACCGAATCGGAAAATACCGAGGTGGTATTTACCGAATCGGAAAATACCGAATCGGTATGTACGGATTCGGTAAATAAAATCACATGACTTGACGAAAAAGCTAATCCTGTGCAACGACAGCCCACCCAACCAGGAAGTGCCCACACCCAGGCAGGTGTACATAATTAGCCGAAGTGGCCACACCCAGGCAGGTGTACATAATTAGCCGACCCTGGAGAGGCTTGGAGTGCAGAGGAGAGGCAGGGAGCCGTTGCATGTGCGAGCGGGTAAACGAACAGCATGTCCAGCCAGAGAACACAGAGAGACGGAGGGGAAAGGAGGAGGAAGCTGAAATTTAGCCCCAAGGAACTCCAGGTGCTGGTGGAGGAGGTGGTGAAGCAGCACCAGAAGCTGTTCGGAAGGCAATCCCTGCAAGTGCCTGAGGCTGAAAAGCGCAACATATGGCTGGCCATCCAGGCGCAGGTCAATGCTGTGGGAGTGACCCACAGGGACATTGAGGTCCTCAAAAAGCGCTGGTATGACCTGAGGATTGTAACCAAGAGGAAGATGGGCGACATCCAGAAGGAGGCCAGCCAGACCGGAGGTGGAACCAACAGGGCACCTGCCCTCACCGAACTGGAGGAGCTGGTGGCGGCCACAATCGAGCAGGAGAGCGTCGTGGGTCTTGGGGACGCCGACAGCTCTGCCAGAGCCGCAACACACCAAGGTAAGACGAAAGCACAGCAATGTAGCCCCCCCTACCCCTATCCCACATCCCCCATTGTGAAACGAGAATCACACTGCAGTCCACACGTGTCAGTGCAGACAGGCAATGCATTCCGGGAGATGTAGTCAGGGCAACACTAACCATGACGTAAATGTTACAGGGCAACAAGGCATGTCACGCACTCGAGGCGCAAGGAGACAGAGGACATATTGGAATGTGAAATGATGTATTGTGACGCTTGCAATGCAGCCCTTCGGGGACACTGAGCCAATGTTGTATTTCTGTCCACAGATGTGACATCATGCAGGACAGGGCATGCTGCAGGAGAGACGGCACACCGGCCACAAATATCACCTCTAGCCAGCACAAGTTCAGACCAGGGAGCAGGCCCACTGGCAGCCGCACCACCAACACAGCCAGCCTCGCCGCACCCAGAGCCAGCATCACCTCACCGAGAGCCAGCATCACCACAACCAGAGCCAGCATCGCCACTCATGTTCGAATCACCGGCCACATCTCCGCTTGCAGGTGTGAGAATGAGGAGGCGTCCAGCAGCCAGGCTACGAGCCTTAGACACCTCGTCAGACGACAGCATGGGCCCAGAAGACCGCACCGGGCCCCAGGAAGGGAGCCATGCCACTGTGCCCCACACCTCACAGGCAGCACAGACGGGAGCAAGAGGGCGCCGCAGGTCGCGTGTCCAGAGTCCACCAGCACCCACTGACGGCCATGGTGTCTTCTTGGGGCTCGAGGGCCAAATGTTGAAGCAACAGCGCCTGCAATCAAAGGCAGTTATGTCAGTCCAGAGGCACATGCGGGTGATGAAGACAACATTAGTCAACATGGACAATAACATTAGCGGCATGGCTGCGGGCATTCGGGACATGTCCCAGTCAATCCAGCAGTTGTGCAGCAAATTAGATGCTGACATCGAAGCACGGCGCCGGGAACGCCAGAGAAGGGACACTACCAGCAGGGCACTCAACCGTCTGGCAACTGAGACTTCTCTACTGTGCCGGCGCTCTGTGACGATGCAGGAGGGCCTAACACAGTGCTGCAGCGACCTGTCTCGGGGGATGGTGCAGGTGACAAGTGCACTAGGGGTGCTATTGACTAGTCAGGCGTCGACAACTGCTGCAGGGGATGCTGCGGAGAGCATCGACACCAGCAGCAGCATCACACCCCCCGTCCCAGAAGCACGCAGGAGCAGCAGGCGGCTTGGGGTTGGCTCTAGTGAGGATGCACAGGCCGTGCAATCCACCACTGCAGCGCGTATGCGCAAACATTGATGTAGCCCTGCTTAGCCACTTCCCATTGGGTGACGTAACCCTGGACATACTCCTTGTATAGATGGTATATTGCCAGATTGGCCTGTTCATGTGTTCATGGCGTGGTGCCACATTAAAACTACGTCATGACTTCTCACAACTCGCTGTGTCCCCTCACTTACTCAGAAATAGTTGCATGTGATCTCTGCCCGTCTCTCTCTCCCATCGATTGCAGTTGGCACTCTAGCTGCGTTGCCCTCTGGCTGGCCTGACTCATCCTCGTTGTCCTCAAAATATGTCAGTTCCACATCTGTCCCTTTTTTCGTGGCAAGGTTGTGCAGCATTGCACAAGTGGCAATAATCTTGCAGCAGGTGATGGGTTTGTACTGGCGTGCGCCTCCGCTCTTGTGCAGGCAGCGGAACCTGCTCTTCAGTAGTCCAAACGTGCGCTCCACCACATTGCGTGTTGTTTTGTGTGCCACGTTGTATCGTCTCTCACTCTGGGTTGCTGGGTGTAGGTAGGGAGTGAGGATGAATGAACGGCATGCATATGCACTGTCGCCTGGATGAGTAAAAGGGAACCATCAGTAACATGCCTCTATACACTATGATTTGCAGGTTTCAAGGGGCGTCACTGTTACTTACCTAGCAGGTATCCCTCTCCGAATTCTCCGGCACTCAGTCGTGTGTAGATCCCACTATTCTGGAAGATGTAAGAGTCGTGGGTGCTCCCAGGAAACTTTGCAACAATATCTGTGATGATGTTCCCTGCATCACAGATCACCTGCACATTGATGGAGTGGGTGGACTTCCTGTTCCTGTAGATGTGCTCTGTGTCAGCTGGTGGACAGATTGGGATGTGTGTACCATCAATACAGCCGATGACATGGGGGAACTGTGCCATGTGATAAAAGTCTGTTTTTGTTTTCTGCAGTGCAGCCTGTGTGTTTGGGAAGCTTATGTAGTGGTGCATTCTCTGCATCATGGCATCCAGGAACTTCCTGAAGAAACGTGACAGGCAACTCTGGGATACCCCACCCACCGCAGCTATCACCACCTGATAACTGCCGGATGCCAACAGATGTAGGCTGCAGAGCACCTGCACATGTGGGGGTATGGCGTGCGCCCTTCTTATTGGATGGTCCAGGAGTGGGTGTAGGTCCCTGATTAAGTCCATGATGGTTTCGGGGTGTAGCCTGTACCTCTCATGTATCTCTGCATCAGTCAGCTGGAATAGTGTGATGCGCTGTCTGTGGATTTGTTCCTCCCGTCGCCACACCCTCAGTCCTGCTGCCTGTAGACGTAGGCGCCTTGCAATGACGTACATAGCGGCCATGTTGTCCACGCTGTTGCATTTTGGGATTGCTTATGTGCACTGTTGATGGTTACCACCTGCTTTCAATCCGTGTTAATTACCGACTCTTATTTACCGATTTTCTGGGATTTCTTAATTACCGAGTGCTCCTACATGTCATTTAATTTTTACCACTTCATATTTACCACTTCATATTTACCGATTCGTTAAGTATGTATTCGGTAAATCTGATTCGGTATTTTAGAATTCGGTAAATATGATTCGGTATTTACCGCCTCATATTTACCGAAAAGTGGTTTTTGGACTCCTACATCTCACTTGTCTGAATACCGGTCGGTAACGGCATATTTACCGAAAAGCGGCCATTACCGACCGGTATTTGGCTACCTACATGAGGCCCTAAATCTCTCCTGGGTAGTATAGGCCTGATTGATCTTTGGCATGACCCGTCAAATGCTGTTTTCCCCTCTAAGGAAAAGCTGAAAACAATCTACTGGGAATGGGTAATCAAGAAGGAAACTGCACAAGGCCTCTCCACCCATCTATCATGTCGTTTTTTCGATTTAAAAGTTCGCCCATCCCTAGAGAGGTATTGGGATATAATCGAAAAGCCCCTTGATCGCAAGTTGTACTCTCAGCTACGGGTGGGTACTCTACCCGTTGCTGAATTTACCTTTGGATGGGGTGGACAACAAAATAAAAATGACAAGTGTTATAGGTGTGCAGAGGAATGTGAATCTGTAGGCCATGTACTATTCTTCTGTCCCATGTACCTAGCACCTCGGAAAATCTGGATAAAGCCCATCTGTAGACTTTTGGGTATTAGGAGATATGCTGTAGCTCTCCGCATCCTGTGCACAGATTCTGCTCCCCCAATCTGTATAGCTGTGGCTAAATTTTTGGGATGGGCCTGGGGTATACGGTTAAAAGCCCTGAGGCATGACGCAAATTCCTCTAAAAAAACCTGGATTTAGAAGAATCTATTTGATGTAGTCAGCTTAGGTTGGTAATAAAACAGCATGCCCATTAAATAGTGTAATGTTAATATAAGAGTAAATGTATTGGTTTTAGATTGATTGAATTTTTTTCTATTTTTGTTTTAAGTATTGTATTTGACGGTTGCTCAGAGTTTTAATTGTAATTTTAATTGTTTTTAGATAATTTATTAGCTGTTCTATATTATGATTGTAATGTGCTTTTATGACTCAACTGTCGAATAAAGCTTGATTGATTGGCTTGCAAAGACTGTGGACGAAATCTTACTAGCCACTGTTAAACACTCTGGTCGGTCTTTGCCGCCAGCTCCGTTGTTTAGCAAAGTGCTGAAATATGAAAAAACAACAATGCAAGGCCCCGGACAGGATACAGCGAAAGTCATACATGGAGGAAGCTGAAAGGGTGTATAGAACAGTGCTAAAAAATATCATGGCTTCTGCAAACTGGCAAGGGCTGTGTATTATTCAGAGAAAAAAGTAAGCGCTAAAGATTGTTCTAAGACCCTGTTTAAGGTGGTCAAAGAATTATCAGTCCCCTGCAATTGGCATCCTACACCCTTGCTTTCCTCTGTGCAAAGCGAGACGTTAGCCCTTTTCTTTAATCAACAAATAGAAGAGATTCTTCTCTCTCAAATTGCTCTAGATTGCACTCATGAAGAACAGCCAGATGTTACCATGACTAATCCCGATCCTCAGAAACCTACGCATGCAGGCTGTCATGCCATTATGACTAATGCTGACGTAGCATCTAAATTAAGGACTTGGTCCTTGTCGGACACTGTGACATTTAATACTCATTCTGACATCTATTAAAACAGGTTCCCCTTTGGATCCCCTACTATGATTAGTCAACTTGACTCCAACTTCTTATCTTTATTAAGAGATCTTCTCAATATCTCTCTTACTGAGGGGCTGCTTCCCCTGAAATGGAAACATGCTATGGTCCTTCCCCTTTTGAAAAAAGCTAATTTGGACCCTGCTAATATGTCCAACTTTAGCCCCATTTCCCTTCTTCTGATCTTTTAAAAAAAAAACATTAATGGCCAGTTTACCTTGTTTTTGGAGGCTCGGAATTGTATTCATTTCTCTTAGTCTGGATTTAGGGCTGAGCACAATACGGAAGCCACCCTTTTGGGCGTGACCGAGTGTTTGAGGCAGCGCCTTGATGAGGGCGGAATGGCTGCGCTCATTTTGTAACACCTTAGAGCAGCCTTTGATACTGTGTCTCACTCCATTTTGGAGGGACCTGCCTTGGCTTGGCTTAGATCATTCCTAACTGATCATACGTTCCAAGTTCTTTCCTCCATTGCCAGATCTGAGACCTATACTCTGAGGTCAGGAGTTCGCCAGGGTTCAGTGTTGAGCCCTCTAATGTTTAACATCTACGTCAAACCTTTCGTGAATGAAGTGGAGAGACTTGGTCTGACACTTTTTTTCCTATGCAGATGACACTCAGATCATCTTTACTCTGTTTTCTGATCAGAACCATGGGCCCTCAGAGTTAAGCTTGGGGCTGAGTTGCGTTTCTTCTTGGAAGAATAAAAACCCGGCCAGGCTCAATTGCGATAGCACTGAGGTCATGATTCTAGGGAAAAACTCCTCTCTCTGGGGCCCTCATCACTGGCCCGACTCTGTAGGAGCTCTGCCTACTCCATCACAGAAAGTTAAAAACCTGGGATTTGTTTGGGATGACAAACTGTCTATGAAGCCTTAGGTGGATAAGGTGACAGCCATCTGTTTTGCAGTCCTCAAATGGCTAAAAAAGATCATCTGAATTATCTCTGTTTCTACTCAAAGGACTGTGATCCAGGCTTTGTTTATAGCGAGACTGGACTATGGCAATCTGCTATATTTGGGAGCCGACAAAGCTATTACCCGCCGCCTGCAATTAGTTCAGAATGCAGCCACGAGGTTGCTCTACCGAGTTCCAAAGACAACCTCAGTCTCCATCCTTCTTCGCGAGCTCCATTGCCTGACAATTCCGAACCGTATCAAGTTCAAAGTTTTTTGCTTTATGTTTAAGGCTAAAGCAGGAACTGGTCCACAATATATTTGGGACTTGGTGTCACTTTATCATCCTTCTCACTCTTTGCGATCTATGAATTACTCTCTGCTCAGTGTGCTTAGGTTCCGCTTTTCTCGCATGAAAGGTCGTTCCTTCTTATATTTGGGTCCAAAACTCTGGAATTCAAATTCAGAGTCACTGAGTAGTTGTACATCTCTACTTGCTTTCCGCAAAGGCTTGAAGATCTGACTCTTTTAACTCAGGAGCCTCCCCACTACCTGCCTGGTGCTGGGAAACCCCTCGGGGTAGATGTGCGCATTACAAATGTAATTTTTTTTTTTAAATAGACGAAATGCTGAAACACTGTTAAACAGTCACCCCCAGTACAGAGATCTGGGCCTAAACCCATTGTTTTTTTTGCACACCATACCATTCCATTTTAGACCCAGCCATATGCAAATCAGTCTTGACCCTGCTACCCATGGCATTTGTGTGTCTTTTGCATTCACACCCTAAGTGCGCTGGGTATGTCCAGATGTGGGTCCCGGGCTCACTGTGCCACTGGATTCAAGCTAGCCTGGCTGATGAGGGGTAATACCTCGAAACAAGTTCAAGGAAGCTTGTTTCTGGTCCAGGGAGGACCTGGGTTGGCAGTTCAGACTGGACTGTTCCCATGAGGAGCAGGGTCAAGACTGATTTGCATATGGCTGGGTCTAAACTGGGGTGGCATGAGGAGCAAAAGAATGATGGATTTAACACAGATCTCTTGACAGAGGGTGAATGTTTGATTTGGTCCACATTCCATCCATTATTTGTGTGCCTTTTTCATATTATATGAAACAGCGGGTACAGCAGCTGTTGGACAAGGAAGTCCGCAACTCCGGGCTGAGTGCCCAAGACCTTCCCCTGAGGATATGGTTGCAGCCACGCCCGAAATGGACACCACGATGGTTACCTTTATGGGCTGACTAATTAAGGACCCCAAGAGGGGTATCAACAGAACTTGGAGATCATGCCATGATAAGTTGCTAGATGTTACTTGTCCCATTACAATGATCAAAGAGCTGGCGGTGGACGCCCAGTGCACAGACAGGCCTCAGGATGGGCCCAGAGTGTCTTTTGGACAATCCTAATTGTGCATTGTGATGGAATGTAGATGTTCTTCCTGCTTCAACTAGACACTAAATTGGGATTTTTTGCCACCACAGTGATGGACCCAGATGCAAAGGGTAAACTTTTCAGAGAGGTATTGATGAAGTATCTAGCTATGTTTGTTCAGGCCTTCACAGCTCTGGACAAGGCACAAACATCTTTAAAGAAGGTTTTCAGTCCTCCTGTTTTTGTCTGTGCATGCTGTGACAGGGGTCGTTTGTTGAGGGGGCTGGAGGGTGCAGGGGTTGAGGTTTCCAAGGATACAGCTCTGGGCTACTCCCACCCAACAGGTAAGACCGAAACCTTAATTTTTCGAGAGGAGATCTGTGCCAAGATAGATCAGAAGGTGCTAGAGCTAGAGAACAAAGGTGTCATAGTCAGATCCTTTGTACATCCAAACAGATCCTTGGCAATATTTTTGTAGTAAAAAAGTAGGACAAAGCGGTTCTACCTGTTATAATTCAACAGCTGGCTTGTATACAGGCATTTGAAGATGGAGGGAGTCCATTTTATAAGAGCTCTCCTACTGCAGGGGAACTACATGATCAGACTGGATTTAACCTGTTGGGTGCTCAGGACGGCCAGGAGCTGTCCTGAGGTCATGTTCTCAGGATGGCTCCCAGCCGTCCTGACACAGGGCACCGGAAATCCCTCTGGTGAGGGCACTAGAGGGATTTCTTTTACCCCAGAACATCCTCAAGAGCTGGGGAAGAGCTTCCCCAGCTCCCTAGGCTGTCTATGTGGTTTCTGTGAAATGATGATCAGCGCACACATTGCGCTGACTTAATTTCATAGAAACCGAAACTGAAATGAGCTAATAGGCTCATTTCAGTTTCACTTTCTACGTGCTCAGGGGGCTATCTCAGCCCCCTGAGCATGTAGAAAGTCAGGAGAGGTATCATTGGAAAGGGGAACATCTCTCCTTTCCAATGCTACCCCTCCCTAGTGGATCCCTGCTTGGGGATCCCACTAATTTTTTGAAGGGGCAATTCAGTCTTTCTGCCCCCCTGGGGGGCACATGAGGGCAGTAGTTGTTTATATCGGTATAGGGGTGCGGGCTGCCCAAGTTGGACATGACAATGCCCCCACCCACTCCACCTCCCAGCAAAATTCCAATCTTTCTGCCCCTCTGGAGGGCAGAAGCCCCCCATACGACCCTGGGGGGGGGGGGGGGGGAGGGGGCAGAAAGCCCACTAGAGGCCAGGGATTTTTTTGAAAAAATGGATTTAGGGGTGGGGGCTGCCCAAGATGGGCGTGCCAATGCCCCCACCCCCTCAGCAAAATGCAAGTCTTTCTTCTCTCCCTTGGGGGCAGTGGCCCCAATCTGCCCCCGGGGGGAGTAGTGCAGAAAGCCCACTAAATCCAGTGATTTTTATTTTTATTGCTATAGGGTTGGGGGCTGCCCCCTGCAAAATTCCAGTCTTTCTGCTGCCCCCCCTGGGGGGGTAGAAAGCCCACTAGAAGCCAGGGATTTTTTTTAAATGTTATTTAGGGGTGGGGGTAGCCCAAGATGGGCATAACAATGCCCCAACTCCCCCTCAGCAAAATTCTTTCTGCCCTCCCTGGGGGGCAGATGGGGCAGTATCCCCCAATCTGCCCCCCCTGGAGGGGCGAAAGCCCACTATAAGCCAGGGATTTTTTTTACATTTGATCTAGGGGTTGGGTGCTGCCCAAGATGTACCTGCCAATGCCCCCACCCCCCAAAAAATGGCACAGTCTTTCTGTACCCCCAGGGGGCAGATGGGGGCAGTAGCCCCTGATCTGCCCCAGGGGGGCAAACAGCCCACTAGGCACCAGGCATTATTTGTTTTATATACATAGGGGAGGGGGCTGCCTAGAATGGGCATACCTAGGCCCCCACCCCCCAAAAAATTGCCACACTCCTTCGGCACCCCAGGAGGCATATGGGAGCAATAGCTCCTTATCTGCCCCCCTGGGGCACAGAAAGTCCACTAGGCATCAGGGAATTTCTTTTTCAAAATGCACGGGTGAGGACTACCCAGGATGGGCATGCCAATGCCCCCCCCCCCCAAATGCCACAGTCTTTCTGCCCCCCGGGAGGCAGATAGGGGCAATAATCACTTATCTGACCCCCCCCTCCCCGGCACAGGGGGCAGAAAGCCCAATAGGCATAAGGGAACATTTTGGGGCAGACCTCCCTAGACTCCCCCAGGTATCTAGTTTGCAGAAATGTGTGGTTTTGGTAGGTTTCCCTAGATGGCTGCCAAGCCCGTGGCCAAAAACTCAGGTGACCCCCTACCCCCCTTGCATAACCAGGTCATTTTGTGATAGGTCATTTTGATGTCTCCACAATACGTTTTGGGCCCTTCCCTGCTGCGGGCACTTAGCCCACCCACATGAGTGAGGTACCATTTTTATTGGAAGACTTTGGAGAATGCGGGTGGGTGGAAGTTTGTGGACCTAAGCAGATTCCAGAACTTTCCATCAAAGAAATTTGGGGGAAATGTGTTTTTTTTGTTTTACAAAGTTTGAGGTTTGTAAGGGATTCTGGGTAACTGAACCTGGGGCGCGCCTGACAAGTTACCCCCTCCTGGTTTCCCCTTGGTGTCTAGTTTTAAAAAATGTATTGGTTTGCTAGGATTCCCTAGGGTCCAGCAGAGCTAGAGCTGAAAAATCTACAGCTAGGCACTTTGCAAAAAAAGGGTCAGTTTTCACTGTAAAGATTTGGTGTTTTGAGCTGTTTCTGGATACAGGCACTAGGCCTACCCACACAGTGAGGTACCATTTTTATCAGAAGACTTTGGGGAATGCTAGGTAGGTGGAATTTTGTGGATGCATGCAGATTCCAGAACTTTCCATCACAGAAATGTGAGGGAAATGTTTTTTTTTTTTTACACATTTTGAGGTTTGCAAGGGATTCTGGGTAAGAGAACCTGGTGAGAGCCACACATGTCACCCCCTTGTAGATTTCTCTGGGTGTCTAGTTTTCAAAAATGTATAGGTTTGCTAGGTCTCCCTTGCAGGGGGCAGCGCCTGGGTTCAAAATCTACAGCTAGGCACTGTGCAAGAAAAGGGTCCGTTTTCACTGTATAAATGTGGTGTGTCCACGTTGCAATTTGGGCCGTTTCCAGTCGTGGGCACTAGGCCAACACACACAAGTGAGGTACTATTTTTATTGGGAGACTTTGGAGGATTTGGGTGGGTGGAAGGTTGTAGATCCACACTGATTCCAGAACTTTCCATCACAGAAATGTGAGGAAAATGTGTGTTTTTTTTTACAATGTTTGAGGTTTGCAAGGGATTCTGGGTAACAGAACCTGGTGAGAGACACACAGGTCACCCCCTCATGGATTACTATCGGTATCTAGTTTTCAAAAATGTATAGGTTTGCTAGGTTTCCCGAGGTGCCAGCAAAGTTACGATTCAGAATCCACAGCTAGGCACTTTAAAAAAAAGGGTCAGTTTTCACTGTAAAAATGTAGTGTGTTCATGTTGCGTTTTGGCCCGTTTCCTTCACGGGCACTAGGCTTACCCTCACAAGTGAGGTACAATTTTTATTGGAAGACTTAGGGAACACAGAATTGTAGAGCAACTGTTATTACCTATTGACTTTCTATGCATTTCTACCTTCCAAATGTAAGACAATTTCAGGGATGTGCAAAAAGCTACTGTTTCTAAACTCTATATTTTGTTCCCATTTCGGAAATACATAGGTGTCTTTGATACCTTTTTTTCACTCTTTATATTTTATGAAATGAATTGCTATATACCCGATACAGAATGAAAAACCATTGCAAGACGGTGTTCAGTTATTGGCTCTGGGTTTCTCGGGTTAATGGTGAACCTACAAGTCCTATATATCCCCACAACCAGAAGGGTCCAGCGGATGTAACGGTATATTGCTTTGAAAAAACCTGTCACACAATGAAGAAGTTACAGGTGAAAACGTTGGCACGTATGGCTGTGTTTTTCAACTCATTTTCAATTTTTCCTATTTTCAACTTTAAATGTAGTGTGTTCATGTTGCGTTTTGGCCCGTTTCCTTCACGGGCACTAGGCTTACCCTCACAAGTGAGGTACCATTTTTATTGGAAGACTTAGGGAACACAGAATTGTAGAGCAACTGTTATTACCTATTGACTTTCTATGCATTTCTACCTTCCAAATGTAAGACAATGTGTAAAAAAGAAGTCCCTTTGAAAAATGTCCTATAATTCACATGCTATATGGGTACTCACAATTTCAGGGATGTGCAAAAAAGCTACTGTTTCTAAACTCTATATTTTGTTCCCATTTCGGAAATACATAGGTGTCTTTGATACCTTTTTTTCACTCTTTATATTTTATGAAATGAATTGCTATATACCCGATACACAATGAAAAACCATTGCAAGACTGTGTTCAGTTATTGGCTCTGGGTTTCTCGGGTTAATGGTGAACCTACAAGTCCTATATATCCCCACAACCAGAAGGGTCCAGCGGATGTAACGGTATATTGCTTTGAAAAAACCTGTCACACAATGAAGAAGTTACAGGTGAAAACGTTGGCAAGTATGGCTGTGTTTTTCAACTCATTTTCAATTTTTCCTATTTTCAACTTTAAAGGATCTACACAAATGACCACTTGCTGAATTCAGAATTTGGTCTACTTTTCAGAAATGTATAGCTTTCCGGCATCCATTATTGCTTTCACACCCATTTCTACCACTAACTGGAAGGAGGTTGAAAGCACTAAAGTAGCAAAAATAGGCTATGTCCTAGTAAAATATCAAAACTGTGTTAAAATTTTTAGTTTTCTGACAAATGTCTGCCTGTCCCTGAAAGCTGTGAAGATGGTGCTTTCAGCACCACAAACTCTTTGTTGATACCATTTGCAAGGAAAAAAATAGACGCTTTCTTCTGCAGCACTTTTTCCCCATTAAAAAAATACATCCCCATGGTGTTGGAAGAAAAGGAAGCACATTTGGTGTGGATCCCTTATGTAGACAAAAAGTTACAGGGGCCTAAGTGCAAACTACCCCTAACAGCCAAAAAAGGCTTAGCACGGGGAAAAAGGCCTAGCAGCGAAGGGGTTAAAAGTTCTTTATCCCAATTTTTTGCACCTCAAAGGCATTTTTTGCAATTTGTCTGGAGGAGTCAGGTTTGGGTTTTCAAGGTATTTCCCTTTGGTCTGTCATCAGTGCCATTGTGCTTCACAAAACTGCTGAAACCAGTAGTTACCTGGTGGCGATTGTGGGGACAATGCATGATCATCTATCTGGACAACATGACTATCATGTCACAGGACAGGGTCACGCTGATAACCCAAGCACAGACCACGATATCTCTGTTGGAGGACCTAGGATTCATAATCAATCTGACTAAAGCAGATCTCACTCCCAAACAGAAGACAGAGTTTCTAGGATGTACCATCGACTCCATCACAGCAATGATAGAATTGCATGTCAACAAGATTTCCATGATCAAGGCAGAGATCACGCAGCTGATAACAGTGGAACGGATTTCCTTGAGGAAGTTGGCACAAGTGGTAGGCTTTCTTGCATCACCGATCCAGGCGATTTTCTTATGCCCCTTACACTACGGGGTCTTACAGTTGCTAAAGATGAAGTATCTACAGTGGGGCCTATCCTACGAGGAAGAAGTGGCACTGACCGTAGAGGCCAGGACGGAGATGAAAGGATGACTGGACCACAGGGAAGCATGGAACGGTCGCACCATCTTCGTCTCTCTTGCCGAGATTGTCATTGAATAAGATGGCAGCGATTGGGGCTGGTGAGCCAGATGCAGATCCACACCCACTGGAGAGGGATAGTCGCAGGAGGAACTGAAGCTCCAAATAAACTGCCTGGAGTTGTTATCAGGATCCTTTATCCATGGCTAAACCACGGATGGCAAAGTGGAATAGTGCATTCTATTAAAAATGAACAATATCTCTGCAGTACAGTATGTCAACAAGCTGGGAGGAATGAGATCCAAAGCCGTCACTGAGGTTGCAAAAGATTTTTGGCACTTCTACCTGGAGAAGAAAATCTTGGTGTTGGCGATGAATCTCATACGCAGCTCCAACACCATTGCTGATTGGAACCCACGATTCCTGAGGGATTCCAGCGACTGGATGCTGAATCCTCGAGTATTCAACAGCTTCTGCGAGAGATGTGGAACCCCTCTAATGGATTTATTTGCATCATACTGAATGCGCAGGTTCCACAGTTGGAGGCAGAATCCAGAGAATGCCTTTCTTCAGGACTAGTTTATGGAATAGGATATTGCCTTTCCTCCTACATCATGATCATCAGAGTGGCGACACAGGTGAAACATCAGCAGGCGGAATTGATTTTGATGTTTCCACTATGGAGGTCGCAGCAATGGGTACTGCTTCTCCTGGAGATGTTTGTGCAACTATCCGGTGTGTCACTGATCATTACAATTGAAGACTTTGAGTGAGGAGGGTTTGTTTAAATTTTCATCCAAAAACAATACACTGGTCATCGAGCTGAAGGCTTGCTTAAAAAGCTCTGGGAGTATGGATTCAGAGGTTTTTTTCAATATTAGAGGTTATTGCGGAAAGATTAAACAAATTTCAGATAGATGCTGCAGTTCAAGTCAAGGAGTACTTAGACACAATGGATGACAAGAAGACTCCGCTACTGGACAGGGTGGAAAAAATAGAGCAATAAGTCTCAGATTGCAAGGATACACTTCTCATAGTAAGGGACCAAGCTGCACAGTTCGATAAGGATGCATGACCTCCCAGAATCTTACAATACTGCAGGCACATAGAGTTACCTCTCAGATTGTACCTAATGCTAAATGTGCTAGGACTGTTCTTGTTAATTTCTCGAAGTATAGGGAGATTAATTCCCACTAAAGCAATTCTGGGAAAAAGCATTTGACATCCAAAGGGAATATACATTTCAGTTTTTTTCAGGCATGACAATTGAAGCTGCCCATAGACGCTGAGAGTTCGAAAATGTCATCCCAGTTCAAGCAGTTGGTGCCCAGGCCTCAAAAAGCTTTGCTAAAGGTTCTTACATGGGACTATATAATTGTTTATCAGGGTTAAAGTAGCACAGGCCTTTATGAATGAAGCTTGTCATTCTGGTGCATGATGATGATCTATTTAAGGTTAATGGTGGAAGCATAGAAGACTTACAGGAAACTTGGAGAACAATTGCTCTAATTCATTTTGCCAATATCGTTACTAGGAGGTTATGTTCTGGAGTCTGAGCGCAAGTGACATGTACGAGCAGTATTACATTCCTTTATTGAAGGAAGGACACATGCCGGTAAGTGTCTATAATGTTTTATTAGACACTACATACATCAACTGAGAAACCACTGCCACCATCTTCAGCCACTGCTTCTAACTGTAATCCAGGAATCCTTTCGACACAGCATTCCAGGATGACCAGAATTCTTCCATAGAATGGAAGAAAGTTCCAAATCCAGGCATGTACAACACTTGTCCTTTCCCTTAATAAGAAAGAAGACCTGTGCAGAAACAGAACACGAACATACAGGAATTGCAAACTACTGGATTATAAATATATACAGTTTAATATTCATCAATATTGTAGAACAGTAAAATCAATAACATTACATTTTGGAGCATAAATATGGGAAACAATGTAGCATTCTACAATGACAATATGACATTATACTATGGCACCATGTAATCTTTCCACTAGAGGAATCTGTGGCAATATACTATGACATCACGCAATCTTTCCCCCATTTGGGTCTAGAAGAAGAAGACCTTGTGTTATGTCTGGGAAATGATCTTGCAGGGTAATTACAACTGGGGCTACCCTGTGGATGGATCACTGCTCTCATATTTCCCATTTCCCAGAAAGAAAACTTGCCTCAGAACTCAGTCCATCATCGGGACTGTCAGAAACAACACCATTCCATTTCACCAATGTAAAAATTCTCCACACATCACCATTATCCAGCCTAACTACATTCCTCATGACCGTCTTTATCTTGAAAGGGCCCATAAAGCGTGACTCATCATTCCGCACAAAACCCAGGTTCTTCACCAGTACCCTTTCAGTAACCAACCACTTGGCACAATTATTTTGCTCATACCTCCTCTTCTAATTGCTTTGATACACATCTCACAACAACTTATTCATCCAACTGCTTCAATCCTTGAACTCCTCCACTCATCCATTCCTGATTCAATTGTTTGTTCCCTACTCTCCCTCTCATCCAAAGGAAAGGTTACTTGAACGTTACTGGACTGGGAATGTTGTGATGTGCCCACCATACTTCACTCACCATGTCAGACAAAGACCTTCTCGTTTCCACATCTTTTTGTACAAAAAATTAATCAATTTCAACTCTCGTGTCAATTAAGCTTACACACTTTGCCACTACCCACTTGGACATACAAAACACTAATAATATCACATAGCTTTCATTTCGGTGTAAAACATGAAAAGGACCAGTGAAACTAATCCCAAATTCCTTCAGGGTTCCTCTGGAATTTCAAAAGAAGACAACAAAGCTTTCGACACTAACTTACTCTTCTCACTCTTGACACAAGAAACAGTCTTTAACTACATTCTCAATGTGCTGGGCTAACCCTGGCCACCAGTACAACTCCCTCATCCTGTCTTTTCTGAGATTCCTCCCCAAATGGCCCTCATGTGACAGATTTACAACTTTGTCTCTTAGTTGTCTGGATGGAATCTACCTCGTACCCCTGAACAGTTCACTTCTAATCAAACTCAATTCTTCCTTCAGATTCCAGAACTCCTCAAAGCTTCCGAGAGAGTTCGGAACAATGGCAAACCTTAGCTATGAACTCTCTGAGATCCTTGGTCTCCCGAGCTCTCTCTCTTGCCATCTGCCACTCATCTTCACGCATAGCACTTTTCACTTATCCAGTTAATGTGATAAACTCCTGTTAACTCCATATCCTTGTCTACCGGTAGTCTGGATAAGCAATCCGCTACTTGGTTCCCGGAACCAGCAATATACTCCACTTGGAAATTGAAATCACTCAACCCCTCTACTCTTCACCTAATCCTGGGTGTCAGATCATCATCCTTCCTAATGCAAAATACATGAATAAATGGTCTAACACAGTAGGACCAAACCATTCTGAGGATTCTGTCTTCTCGATTATGCCTTCTCCAATCAATCTGCGGATTTCTCCCTTCACAGGTTCCAACATGGAATTGAAAACTTTTCTCACTTTATGAATGCGGGGATAGCATTTTTCTTCAAAATGATCTTGTGTTGGAAACCTTTAAGATGACCCAATTTAACATTGAATATACTTGGAAATCATGAAAGTATATTTCCATGCTCTTGCCCTGCTAATACAGACATAACTGTTTGTAAGGCATTGGGATTCAACATAATACCCATGTTGGTGACGTCAATCCAATAGATTGTCCCCTTGTTTGGCCACATATACTTTTCCCACAGATTTTGTCTAAAAATGCAATCCTCATGATAGCATAACCCAAGATGTCAATCTTGGTGCCTCCATAGCTCACAGGACGTATATCAGGTGGAATAAGAGAAATGTAATCATCACCAAACTCCTTTCCCAATTTTTATCACCCACCATAGTATAAAATGATTCTTATTCAGCTAATCCCACAGTTTCCTTATTATCCAGCTTAATGTGACACTTAGGCATCGTCAAGGGGGCAGCATCAACCCCCACTCAAATTGGGCTTAATGGTTAAAACCATCTTAGTCAGATCTTCACTTACTGTATCTATAGTTTAATCCTTGTCACTCTTACAAACTCGGGTATAGTGAACCTATTTTCCACATTTTCTGCACGTAGAATTCCTGGCATAAAACTAAACACTATTTGTAGAATGACCAGGATTACCATATCAATAACATTTCTTTTTACTATTCTTGGTTTCCCTACTACTGCCAATTTGTTCCCCCTCAGATTTGATTCTAGCAACATCTTCAGCAACTTCCTTTATCCCAACATTAGTGGAATAACTGCAATGGAGGAAGCAGAACTCGCATCTCACACACCCATGTGGTTGTGCTTTCTATAAACAGTAGCAATGGCCTCTTTGAGATCAGGATTTTTTGCCAATAACTTCTCTTGAACCCTGATACTATTGGTATACCTTACCAACTGATCCATAATACGTGAATCAGTAATAAGATCAAATTCACAAGTGTGTGCTAGTGTCCGCAAGCAAGCGACGTTGTTCCCAACACTTTCATTTTTCGCTTGTGTCCTTGAAAACAAATTGTGACATTCCAAGAACCACATTGATCCTTGTTTCAAAATGTTTTCGAGCATCAACACAGACATATCATAAACATCTCTTGGTTCTCCTTCCATATTCCCTTCAGGAATGGTTTCTAGCATAAATCTTACGTCCTTCTACTACTTAAATGTGTAGCAGTACTCCTTGTTTCCTGGCAGCAGAAAAATGTTCACCCCCAATGGCTACAATGTACAAATCAAAAATATTTTTCCATCTCTTCCACTGTATCAGTGATTCATCCTTATCAGACAAAAAAAACAGCAGGAGAAGGCATGCTAGCTGTTGGCATTATTAGAATGATATGGGGCTTGATAGCTGTATTAAGTTTGCAAGAATAGCAATGTTACTCATTGTAAATAAGTACTTCCAACGGTGGTAATATACCCACAGGAGATAGGCAGCACTGCCCACAAACTCCTCAATTAACTCTCCAGCGCCATAGAATGCTGTGAGCATATAAGCACTATCACCCAACTTAAGACAGTAATAATAAATGCACCAGAACCAATAAATCTGGCAATTTCTATTGTTCGTACAGGAACACTGAGCTGCTCCATCATGCACTGTATCCCATAGCAAAGTGTCTGCTTTGTCATGCGTCTTGATGACATACGTCTCCTGCAGTTGACTCAGTACACACGATGGCGCTGCTCTAGAAGCGTGAGCTAAGGCTGCTGCTGTGCCACGTACTGAACTAGAAGCGCAAGCCAAGTTCCACTTGTGGCTGCCACTCACCAAATCCCAAAATCCACACGAGTGCTCCATACTAAAACATACTTCAGGAAAATGGCAAACATTGTCTGTGAAGCAGCTGAAGATAATATATAAGATGAGTGGAGAGTTCTTCTCAGTTTATTCATAAAGTGGGTTAGGAGAGGTTGGCGTGGTTCAATTAGCCTGTCTCCTCGTCGCCAGAGTTATGTTCCTCTATTAAAGGAAGGACACATGCCGGTAAGTGTATTTAATTTCTTTATTAGGCTTTACCTACACCATCCGAGGAATGGCAGCCGTCATCTTCATCCCACTGCTATCCTGGAATCCCTTTGACACAGCAGTCCAGGATGACAAGAGTTCTTCTATAGATGGGATGACAGTTCCAAACTCCAGGCAGAACAAACAGATTGGGACAGGGTCAAGGGGGTTTAAGTAAGAAGCTAAAAAAAAAAGGAGACATAGCATGCCCTGTGTTTTCCACGTTGATGCTCTTAAAGTAATACAGTCCTACATTTATCACAGGTCGCTAAGAGGCATATTTGTACCCTAAATGGTAGTGTCAAAAGGGGGTATTGATTCACACAGGAGTAGCGGTGCCTGCAATGTATCGTACTGTAACTCCGTGCATTAAAGTCAAGCAGTGCGACAGGTGAAGGAAAAACCCCTAAAACCCTCGAATTGGGACCATAAGTCCAAATTAAATAAAGTCAAATCCTGTGCACACACGCTCGTGTAATTTGAAACTTCATCCAAAGTTGAAAATCAAAGCAAGTATAGTCTTTTGGTAAGTATTCTTATTCTTTATTCCAGAGAACACCACAAGGTCCAGCCAACACGTGTTTCGTCGTTGGGGTATTGAACCTCAACTTCTTCAGGGCTGTATAGTTACCCAACCGAAAATTCAGTGCCTAGTTACCGGTTATACTTCTGACCCGGCTAGGTCATTCCAATTCTAGTGTCTTGAATCCAAATGATTCAGATTCGCCAATCATTAAAATTCTAATCCGTAACTATCAAAAACTGTAACAGTATATATGTTCATACACCAGTGCGTGTGAAATTACAATCAAGGAGGACGATGTATGGCTTGAAAATCTGCAGCAGGTGCGCTGTCCTTGTCAATACGGGCGAAGTATGCCATGAGATCTGTAGCGAGTACGCTGATCTCTTCCCCACTACCGGAGAAGCGTACTGAACCGGCATTGAAGACCAAGGAAAAATCTGCTCAAAGAATTATCAAGATGTTTGACTGTCCAAAAAGAAAGTTAATCATTGCTGAGGGAAACTAAATAAGCAGGACTGTCTTGGATCATTATAAAAATGCCTACATAAGCATCATGAAAATGATTTAATAAATCTGGAAAATCTTCTTAAACTATAGTCCAATTGGTATTCCTTCTCTATCGCAAACATTTGTGCGCAGCGTCATATAACATTTTACATTAGGTGAACTAGAATCTGTAAGTCTATACTTATCACATGGGAAAGCTAGACAAGAAGATGAGGTTCTCACAAAAAGTTTTAAACCATTTGGGAAAGCTTTAAATATTTATCTGTTATAACGTATGAATTATGTTTTAGCAGGTGGTGACATCCCTTTTTTAATACGGGAATAGTGCTCAGCTTTTGGAGAAGAAAGGCAAAAATCCCAAAGACTGGAATTCATACCAAATAATTAGCCTACTCAGATCATACAATTATAACCAAGGTAACAGAATAGTGGATAAGCAGATCCTTAAAGATCAAAATGTTTTCATTGCGGATTACCAATTATCTGCCAATACAAATTACTCAGTAGAAGCACTAATTAACCATTTTAATTGTAAGCAAATTCATATAATGGTATTTTTAGTAGTACCTCCTGTGCAGGGAGAGTCTTTGTCATCTGAAATATATTTGTCTTTCCCTCCCACCTCATAAGGGATTTAAGTAATCTATAGAGGTGCCAAAGTAAGATTGGTATTACATTCAGACATCAGCATTTTTTAATTTAATCAGTGAAATAGATAGGTCTGTCCATCTCCAATTATTTTTTATAGAACCACTTGCTATTGTACCACAAAACGATCATGCCATAAATTCTCCATTACAGAAAATAGCTAAAATTAAACTATAAGTAGCCGATACATTGTTTTCTTGAAGTAAAGACAATGAAATACAGGAGATTTTTTTTCTCAAGATTTAGGTGGATACAACATTAATAAATCAAAAACCCATGGCTTATTATTCACTTAATTTACTTATAAAGCGCAACACTCATCCCAAGGGATATCACAGCACTAAGATAGCTAACCCATATTGAGAAGACACTTGTCGAGGCACGAGCTGTTCAGTCCTGAATAGCTATGTTTTCAGTTTTTTCCTAAACCCCATGTGGTCGTCGGTAAGATGTAGGGCTAAAGGGAGGTGATTCCAATGAACGGCTGCCTGGTATGAAAAAGAGCAGCCTTCAGATCCGACTTTCTTTATGCGTCTGGTTTTAGCAAGAGTGTGATTTCTGGACCTCAGTTCTCGCAGGGGGACATAAAAATCAACTTTGTCCTGCAGGATTTCTGGGCCGAACTTGTATAGGGCTTTATGCGCATAGCACGGTAATCTAAACTTAGCTCTTTGATGCATAGGCAGCCAATGTAGCACCTTCAGGCACTCGGACGCCGAGCTGTACTTATTCTTGTAGCAGACCAGTTTAGCTGCTGCATTCTGAGTCATATGTAGTCTGGAGAATGGATAGTTAGCCATACCAACATATAGCGCATTCCCAAGGCCTTAACAATGGTTTGTCTCCAGTTGGCCGGGAATCATATAAAAAGGCTCCTTGGTAATTTTAGCATGGCAAAACATTTGCCACACAGTGTTTGTGCTTGATCTTGCATGGTTCATGCATTGTCAACCAGAATTCCAAATTTGTTTTACAACCCGTCTGGGTTCTGGTGCAGTGCCTAACGATTGAGGCCGCCAAGATGCATCCCAGACTAGGTGTGGTTTTCCAAAGAGAAGTATTTCAGACTTCTCTGCATTCTGCTTCAGACAGTGGTTTGTCATCCAGTCTGCGGTTTCTGAAAGACAATTGATCAAACTACCTCTAGTGTCCTCATATCGTTTGGCTATAGAAATCAACAGCTGTGTGTCAACGGCATAAGAGTAAATATTAAAGCCCCATTTCCTCCCAATCGTGGCCAATGGAGAAACATAAGCATTGAAGAGGGTGGGCTCAATGATGCTCACTGCGGAACTCCCACGTGATTATTTTTGGATTTGAAGAAAAGAACCCAAGCTGTACTCTCTGGGTTCCTTTTTTTTTTTAGAAAGGTGCTGGGCCATTGAAGGGTTTTAGAACAGAGTCCTTTTTCATACAATGTTTGCATTAGGAGGCTGTGCTGAAACGTCCGATAGGTCCAAAAGGATCAGGGCAGCTGCTTTCCCCTGGTCCATCAATAGTCTAATATTATCCAACACTGCTAATAGTGTAGCCTCCATACTGTTCATAGCCCTAAAGCGTGTCTGTGAAGGATCCAGGAGATTGTTTGTCTCTAGGTAGTCAACAAGTTGTTTGTTAACCAGTTTCTCTAAAACCTTAGACGCGTATGAAAGTTGGGAAATTGGCCGATAATTTGAGAGGTTGGAAACATCCAAACCTGCCTTTTTTGCCAATGGAAATACAATAGCTTGTTTCCAAGCATCCAGAACCACAGCTGGTTCTAATGATTGGTTTAAAATTTGTGTTAAGTAAGGGCATAGGACAGGTGTTAACCGAGCATAGATGAAGTGTGGGCACGGATCTAACAAGGAGCCCGATTTGACCTGTCATTTCCTTCACTACTTGCTCTTCCGTAAGAGGAGCAACGTTTCCTAAATGAGAGGACACTTCAGGGTAGGGTTTCAGAGCTTCCCAATTAGTGTCCTCTGGTGTGGGTTGAGTTTTGAAAGTGGAGTAGATTTGGGAAACGTTATCATAAAAGAAGTGGCTAACTTTCTCACAGTTAGCTTCTGAAGGAGTCATTGATTGGGAGATGCTAACTGGCTTGGAAAGTTCCCCTTCACTATTTTGAATAATTTTTTTGTTGTTGAATTGCTATTCTCTTCAATTCTTTTCACAAAGTACAGTTTTTTAAATGTTTGATGGCTTTGTGATACCTCCTCAGTTCCTCTTTGTATAATAATCTAGCTCCACTCTCTATGGGTTTTCTCCATCTATGTTCCACAGATTTGCATTTTCTTTGCATCAATCTGAGTTCTGAGCACCACTTTTCTGATGGAGATTTCCTAGTTAGATTACTTTCTTTCCGGGGGACACACTGATACAATGCAGAGCTTATTTCTAGGTTTAAAATCTCTACCTGCTCGGAGAGTGCTCTCAGTGCAGTTTGTTCCATAGAAGGAAAATGGAGATCTGGGGTTATAAGATTCCATGACCTTTTTGTTTTTGCGCTGAGGGTGTATGCAGGTTTTTATTTATCCCCTATAGGTATCAATCAATCAAAACTTTCTTTATTCGACTTTCCGAGGAAAAGTCATAAGAGATGCAGGTACAAATACATGATAAAATATCACATTAAAAAGTCACATTAATTTAAAATTCATCACAGGCAAGAATGATCACAGTGATATCAATTCACAAGTTTAAAGTGGCAATGCAGGGAGGATATCTGGGTAAGAAATATCAATTTGATTGGTTACAGTTAATTTAACAGTGAAATCAAAAATAGATTGAATCAGCCTAGGTTCGGTCTGTGTCGCATGATGTTCTGTAAGAAGTTAGAAACAGTGTAGACCAGCCCCTCCCCCTCGAGTGACTGTAAAAAGAGTAAAGCTGGGCGGCAGGTACGGAAGCCCAAGCGTTTTAATAGGGGGATTAGTAGTTTTCTCCGTTGGTCCGTTTAATATTTACAGAATAAGATGGTATGAATTGTAGCCTGGGAGGAACTCCCGTCGCAAGGGCAAGGTGGTAGTATTTTAGCCCAGTTGTTTCTCAACGGAAAAACTACTAAACGATGAAAGAGATTCAGTCTAAACCTAACCAAAAGGTACTGCTCATAGGAAGTAATACTGTAAGTTAGGTAAGGCTGGATCCCGAATACCGTCTGGACTGTTAGACTGTGCCTAACTGTTTGCTTCATAACCTCTGAGTTAAGTCTTAGATCTTCCAGATGATTAAAACAAAGTTTATAGAAGGCCTTCCTTGTTAACTCCTGAATCAGAGAAGGGTCGTGGTAGTATTTTACTAGCCCTAAATCAGTTAAGAAATTTTTGACATAGACTAACCACCTAGATCTGTATGCATTATCAAGGGCTTTACAGTCTTGAATAATTTTTTGGGTGATGACTGTTTTTTCTGACGACCAAATTCGGTGCCACAATAGGAGGGGCTGGATTCTTACCAGGTCTGTCACATATGGAAGGCCTAGTTCCAGGTGGCAGGAGTAGTTTGCAGCTGTTATTGGTAGAGCGAGAAGGTATCTCAAAAAAACGTTCTCTATTGTCTGGATGGGGCCCACGACTGCATGTCCCCATACACCCGCTCCATATAAAGCCACTGATATACATTTGGCTTTGTAGATTTTGACCATTTCCGCAGGTGCTTTTTTCCCCAGTTTCCTGGAGAAACTCACAAGTGCGGAAGTGGTTCTTGCAAATTGCAGTTTTCTCACTTCGACTGCCGGTTTCCAGTTTAATTTTTTTATCAATCATGACACCTAAATACGGATATTTATCAGTGGTCGCTAATCTTTCTTTATTCAGGTAAATAGGTCTAATTTTATTCTTCTTGCCAACGCCCGCCTTCATGACGAAGGTTTTTCCTATATTGACTTTGAGGTCCAAACTGGCCATAAAAAGTGCATAGCTATTTAAAGCCCTCTGAAGTTCGTTTGGGGTGCGAGCCAATATCACCGCATCATCCGCATACAGGAGAGCTGGTATGCGGCGATTGGCTACCATAGGAAGGTCCCGGGCTCCTCTCAACATCTCCCTCTCCAGGCCATTAGTATAAAGGGTGAATAGAAATGGAGCCAGGACGCATCCCTGTCTCACACCCTTCTCCACCCCAAAAGGTGCAGTGAGTTCTCCACTGGTCCCAAATCTCACTCTGGCAGTTGCGTCAGCGTAGAGTTCTCTCATAAAGGTGACTGCAGTCTGGTCCATCCCTAGATCTAATAAGATGGACCAGAGTTTAGAATGGCTAACGCAGTCAAATGCAGCTGACAGGTCTACATCGACCATACAGAGTGCTCCAGCCTTGATATTGACGTATTTGTCAATCAAAAGTGATAAATTCAAGGCTTGGTCTATGGTCCCCAGACCTTCACGGAACCCATATTGTAGGTCGGATAGAATGTTATTTTCCGCTGCCCACTCCTGCAAACGATCAAGTATTATCCGCCCCATCATTTTCCCCGTTGAATCCAATAGGGATATGGGGCGGTAACAGGAGACTAAATTCCTGTCGCCTTTCTTAAAGATCGGGACTAGGATAGATTTTTTCCAGGATTCCGGAATGCCGGTGATGCACAGTGCGTTGAAAACCCTGGTCAAAAGAGGGATCCAAAGTTCGACACGGGTTTTATAAAAATCTATTGGAACCCCGTCGGGGCCCGGGGCCTTCCCTTTCTTGCTTGCACTTAAAGCCCGAGTGACCTGGTCAAGTGTAATGGATAAGTCAATAGGGAAAGGCGAAGGCTCTTGGCAATAAAGGTCATTATCTCTGACATCAATTGATAATGGGTTAATCATAAAAAAAATTGAAAAATGATCTACCCAGTCCCTTTCTTCTATGGCGACCTCTACTCTTGCGGAGCTACCCTTATCAGTAAGAAAAGGTGTTTTTACCACTTTCCAAAAAGCAATATTATTATTACTAAAACAGCTCTCATGTAGTTCGTCCCAGAGTTGTTTTTTTAACTCCGATTTTCTTTCCTTTATCACAAGATTATAGGCCCTCCTCAGTTTAGATATTTCTGTGGAGTCCCTGACTGTTTTACGCAAAGCAGATTTTAGTTTTGAATAGGCTGCTGTGCACTTATGGTTAAACCAGCCCAGTCTATTATTTGCGGAATGGGTCTTTTTTGCCATTAAGGCTTGTTTAACAGCCTGGATCACAGTGCCAAAGTTAGTAATGACATCTGCATCTGAAGTAGTCAGATCCAGGCATTTCATAATGGACGAATATGATCCAATGACCACGGTATTAACGGTTTCAATTGGATCAACTAAAGCCCATTTCAGAGAATAGCCGTTCAATCTGGATAATTCTAAGTTATTTTGGTCCAGAAGACTAGGATTTTTAGGGGTGGGCCTGTTGGAAAGATAAAATGTGATACTGATAGGATAATGATCGCTCAATACGATCTGATGGGTGTGAAAAGTGGTGTCCCTCTTTGTGGCACCATCTGAAATCAAGATGTAATCGATGGTGGAATTACATCCCCTCCCATGATAAGTAGGGGCCGGAAACGCGTTTAAGTTAAGCAAATTGTTCGCGATTCCCAGATCTAAATTAAACATGATTTCATTTAGGGAACTGCCTAGAATCGAGTGAGTAAAATGAGGAATAGGATTGTCATCCTCATCATTTAAGCCGCATAGAAATTGATTGGAAGCGCCACAATTAGTCTGGTTAAAATCACCGCCCCATATGATGGTCACCTCTCTGGTTGATTTCTTAATAGTAGATGTTATTAGAGAAGAGATTGAATTAATTTTTTCCACTGCGTCTTGGTCAGAGAGGTTATTGTAATAGTTGACCAAGAGAAAACCAGAACCTCTAATCTCCTGAGGCGGAAGCCGGGAGACGTCCGCTTTTTAAAAAAATTGTATTTCTTTGTATCACTCCTTATTTCTTGTACTTTTAACTGGGCACTCACCCGGTTGACACCTCGAGACTCGCCTGAACAGCGACTCCTTCGCTGCACCGATCAAAACTTAAAAACAAACATTAGACCGCCATTGTCGGCGAGGAACTGAGGCCACGCCCACTTGAGGCCACGCCCACCCGCCACAGTACTAAAGCGCTGTCATCAGCGCCAACTGATCAGAACCTCTAATCTCCTGAGGCGGAAGCCGGGAGACGTCCGCTTTTTAAAAAATTTTATTTCTTTGTATCACTCCTGATTTCTTGTACTTTTAACTGGGCACTCACCCGGTTGACACCTCGAGACTCGCCTGAACAGCGACTCGTTCGCTGCACCGATCAAAACTTAAAAACAAACATTAGACCGCCATTGTCGGCGAGGAACTGAGGCCACGCCCACTTGAGGCCACGCCCACCCGCCACAGTACTAAAGCGCTGTCATCAGCGCCAACTGATCAGAACCTCTAATCTCCTGAGGCGGAAGCCGGGAGACGTCCGCTTTTTAAAAAATTGTATTTCTTTGTATCACTCCTTATTTCTTGTACTTTTAACTGGGCACTCACCCGGTTGACACCTCGAGACTCGCCTGAACAGCGACTCCTTCGCTGCACCGATCAAAACTTAAAAACAAACATTAGACCGCCATTGTCGGCGAGGAACTGAGGCCACGCCCACTTGAGGCCACGCCCACCCGCCACAGTACTAAAGCGCTGTCATCAGCGCCAACTGATCAGAACCTCTAATCTCCTGAGGCGGAAGCCGGGAGACGTCCGCTTTTTAAAAAATTGTATTTCTTTGTATCACTCCTTATTTCTTGTACTTTTAACTGGGCACTCACCCGGTTGACACCTCGAGACTCGCCTGAACAGCGACTCCTTCGCTGCACCGATCAAAACTTAAAAACAAACATTAGACCGCCATTGTCGGCGAGGAACTGAGGCCACGCCCACTTGAGGCCACGCCCACCCGCCACAGTACTAAAGCGCTGTCATCAGCGCCAACTGATCAGAACCTCTAATCTCCTGAGGCGGAAGCCGGGAGACGTCCGCTTTTTAAAAAATTGTATTTCTTTGTATCACTCCTTATTTCTTGTACTTTTAACTGGGCACTCACCCGGTTGACACCTCGAGACTCGCCTGAACAGCGACTCCTTCGCTGCACCGATCAAAACTTAAAAACAAACATTAGACCGCCATTGTCGGCGAGGAACTGAGGCCACGCCCACTTGAGGCCACGCCCACCCGCCACAGTACTAAAGCGCTGTCATCAGCGCCAACTGATCAGAACCTCTAATCTCCTGAGGCGGAAGCCGGGAGACGTCCGCTTTTTAAAAAATTGTATTTCTTTGTATCACTCCTTATTTCTTGTACTTTTAACTGGGCACTCACCCGGTTGACACCTCGAGACTCGCCTGAACAGCGACTCCTTCGCTGCACCGATCAAAACTTAAAAACAAACATTAGACCGCCATTGTCGGCGAGGAACTGAGGCCACGCCCACTTGAGGCCACGCCCACCCGCCACAGTACTAAAGCGCTGTCATCAGCGCCAACTGATCAGAACCTCTAATCTCCTGAGGCGGAAGCCGGGAGACGTCCGCTTTTTAAAAAATTGTATTTCTTTGTATCACTCCTTATTTCTTGTACTTTTAACTGGGCACTCACCCGGTTGACACCTCGAGACTCGCCTGAACAGCGACTCCTTCGCTGCACCGATCAAAACTTAAAAACAAACATTAGACCGCCATTGTCGGCGAGGAACTGAGGCCACGCCCACTTGAGGCCACGCCCACCCGCCACAGTACTAAAGCGCTGTCATCAGCGCCAACTGATCAGAACCTCTAATCTCCTGAGGCGGAAGCCGGGAGACGTCCGCTTTTTAAAAAATTGTATTTCTTTGTATCACTCCTTATTTCTTGTACTTTTAACTGAGCACTCACCCGGTTGACACCTCGAGACTCGCCTGAACAGCGACTCCTTCGCTGCACCGATCAAAACTTAAAAACAAACATTAGACCGCCATTGTCGGCGAGGAACTGAGGCCACGCCCACTTGAGGCCACGCCCACCCGCCACAGTACTAAAGCGCTGTCATCAGCGCCAACTGATCAGAACCTCTAATCTCCTGAGGCGGAAGCCGGGAGACGTCCGCTTTTTAAAAAATTGTATTTCTTTGTATCACTCCTTATTTCTTGTACTTTTAACTGGGCACTCACCCGGTTGACACCTCGAGACTCGCCTGAACAGCGACTCCTTCGCTGCACCGATCAAAACTTAAAAACAAACATTAGACCGCCATTGTCGGCGAGGAACTGAGGCCACGCCCACTTGAGGCCACGCCCACCCGCCACAGTACTAAAGCGCTGTCATCAGCGCCAACTGATCAGAACCTCTAATCTCCTGAGGCGGAAGCCGGGAGACGTCCGCTTTTTAAAAAATTGTATTTCTTTGTATCACTCCTTATTTCTTGTACTTTTAACTGGGCACTCACCCGGTTGACACCTCGAGACTCGCCTGAACAGCGACTCCTTCGCTGCACCGATCAAAACTTAAAAACAAACATTAGACCGCCATTGTCGGCGAGGAACTGAGGCCACGCCCACTTGAGGCCACGCCCACCCGCCACAGTACTAAAGCGCTGTCATCAGCGCCAACTGATCAGAACCTCTAATCTCCTGAGGCGGAAGCCGGGAGACGTCCGCTTTTTAAAAAATTGTATTTCTTTGTATCACTCCTTATTTCTTGTACTTTTAACTGGGCACTCACCCGGTTGACACCTCGAGACTCGCCTGAACAGCGACTCCTTCGCTGCACCGATCAAAACTTAAAAACAAACATTAGACCGCCATTGTCGGCGAGGAACTGAGGCCACGCCCACTTGAGGCCACGCCCACCCGCCACAGTACTAAAGCGCTGTCATCAGCGCCAACTGATCAGAACCTCTAATCTCCTGAGGCGGAAGCCGGGAGACGTCTGCTTTTGAAAAAATTGTATTTCTTTGTATCACTCCTTATTTCTTGTACTTTTAACTGGGCACTCACCCGGTTGACACCTCGAGACTCGCCTGAACAGCGACTCGTTCGCTGCACCGATCAAAACTTAAAAACAAACATTAGACCGCCATTGTCGGCGAGGAACTGAGGCCACGCCCACTTTGAGGCCACGCCCACCTGCCCCCTTTTCTACCCATAAAGATGTGCAACCACAGGACGCGCAGTGGACGAGCGCAGCGGGAGCGCCGTTTGCGCGCCGAAGGCGCGCTTAAGGCAAGCCCGTCTGCGCCCGATCGGGCCCAGGGCCAGACTCTATGCCTGTCCTTCCAACTACAAAGGTAAGCTACTCTCGTAGAGAGCTACTTAGCCTTAGACCCAGAAAAACCAGCGCATGCCACGCTCCGCAAGATCCGAACCTTCCCTACCTCAGCTGCAGCAATTGCAAACCGACGAAGCTACTCCTCCCTAAATCCCCGGTCCCACCGCCTGTCCTCAAAATGGCGACACTCAATTGCAGATCGCTCCCGAAGCATGCCCTGCATATTAATCATCTTATGGTCGATCTAAACTTGGACATACTCTTCTTGACAGAAACCTGGATCACTGAGCACTCCAATTCCGACATGGTACTGGCTCTCCCCCCCGGCTTTCTCATCTTGTCCCAACCACGCCCTCTAGGTAGAGGAGGTGGTATTGCCATCATTTTCAGGGACCACCTCGCCTGCCGCATCAACACGATGGCAACCCCGGAATCAGAGAGCTGTTTCTTCACTTTTCAGCTTACTCCGACCAGCTCCCTGTCAGGCCTTCTGGTGTACCGACCTCCCGGCCACTTCGCCCCCTTCGCAGCTTCCCTCTTGGAAATTGTTTCCTCTTCAGCTCACTTGTCATCAAACTTCCTCATAACAGGCGACCTCAACATACACTTTGACGACCCGCTGGATACAGGTGCTGCCGATCTTATCTGCGACCTGGCATCTCATGGCCTTCTCCTTGCCAACACTGGTCCAACACATGTTAAAGGGCACCTTCTTGACCCAGTCTTTTCGAACATCCCCTCCCTCCAATTTATTATCTCCCAACCACTTCCATGGACGGACCATTTTTTGATCACTTTCCACATTTCTGGGGCCACCAAGAAACCCCATAAAGCCCCCATCTTTACTAAAGATAGATCGTGGGCCAAACTCTCTGCGGTGGACTGGTCCATAGCTCTGGACTCTTCTACCCAGAGCCTTGCGGCTGACCCGTCCGAGGCTGATACCCAAGTAAGAGGCTGGCTCTCCTCCTCCCTCGATAGCCTTATTCCCATAAAAAGTCGGGAGATCAAAGATAGGACAATGGGCCATGCCCTGTGGTACACCCCGGAACTCCGAGACCTCCGCAAGGAATGCAAAAGAGCGGAAAGACTGTGGAGGAAAGACTGGCTACATAGTAATAAAGATACCTACAACATAGCGGTAAGACGCTACAAATCGGCCATTAAACTAGCCAAGACCACCTTCTACGACAACAGAATTAAAAATGCGACCAATTCGGCCAAAGAATCCTTCCTGATAGTTAAGGAACTGCTCAACATCCCCTCATCTCCCGCTGCCTCTCCTCCCCCACCGGACAGATGCAAGGACTTAGCCTCATACTTCGATTCCAAAATCACGCGGATCTTGGAGTCCCTTCCCCCAATCAGCGCCCCCATCCCGGTTGATGCAGACGCCTGCTCCACCAGCCCACGGCTGTCCTCCTTTAGAGGAGTCTCCCTCGATGAGGTCACCACCACGCTGGCCAAAATGAGAAGTGGATCCCCCCTGGACCCGGCACCCGTCAGATTCTTAAAAACCGTTTCTCCCAGTACTTCACCTACCATTAGGGATCTGATTAACACATCTCTTGCCCAAGGCACAGTGCCCTCCTCGTGGAAGAGCGCAGTTGTCAAGGCCTTGCTGAAAAAGCCCAATCTGAACCCGGACGATATGGCAAATTATAGACCCATTTCGCTCCTCCCCTGCATCAGCAAGGTGGCTGAGAAATTAGTCAACGTGCAACTCTCCCAATTCCTCGAAACGAATAAAATTCTACGTCAGTCACAAACCGGATTCCGGCCGGGCCACGGCACAGACACCGCACTCCTCTCCGTCATCGAGGAGGCTAGGTGTATCCTGGATTCAGGAGGATCAGTGGCAGTGATCCTCCTGGACCTCAGTGCCGCATTCGACACGGTGGACCACCGTGTCCTCCTCCATCGCCTGGCCAAGGCAGGAATTGTGGGAACGGCACATGCTTGGATCAAATCCTTCCTCTCGGGTCGCTCATTTCAGGTGTGGGACGGCAACTCCCGCTCAGACCCCCTTCCGCTCACATGTGGTGTGCCCCAGGGGTCCTCGCTTAGTCCCACCTTGTTTAATGTGTACATGGCCCCGTTAGAGGATGTGGTTACCCCCTATGGGATAAAAATAGTCAATTATGCCGACGACACCCAACTCGTCGTCTCTCTTTCCCAGCTGGACAATAACCCTAAAATCCTACTTAACTGCCTACAAGACATACACACCTGGATGTGCGAATCCTCGCTGAAGTTGAACGGGACAAAAACAGAAATCATGCTTCTGGGCAACAAATGGTCCTCCGTCCCTCCTTCAGTCTGGCCGGATTCCTTCGGTGACATCCCCACGCCTAAGACAGAAATTAAAACACTGGGCTTCTGGTTGGAGCAGGACCTCTCCTTGAAGACCCAGGCAGTCAAGACCGCGGGGACCTGCTTTGGCCTTCTCCGTTCAATTCGTAAGATCCTCCCCCTCCTGCCCCCCCTGTCCAGGAAACTTCTAGTTCAAGGGCTCATTCTAGCACGTCTGGACTACGGCAACGCCGCATACCTCGGCGCTCCTGAATCCACCCTGGCCAAACTCCAGCGTGCACAAAACGCCGCGGCGAGACTCATTTTCAACCTTCCTCCCAGAGCCCCGACCACACCGGCCCTTAAATCTCTGCACTGGCTTCCGGTCCGCCAGCGAGTAGAGTTTAAGGCCATGTGCATCACGCACAAACTCATCAATGGGGCTGGACCTGCCGCCCTCAAAGATATGATCACACCTTATAAAGCCCACAGAAACCTTCGCTCGGACAACGAACATCTGGCCACAGTCCCAAGATTCAAGAAGTCGCGCACCGGTGGCCGCCGCTTCTCAGTTAAGGCCGCCTCTAACTGGAACGCTCTCCCTCGCCTGCTGCGCCTGGAACCTAGCCACGCACTTTTCCGCAAAAAACTCAAAACCCTCCTCTTCCCCAAATAGTTCCTGGTTTCCGCCTGTCCTGGATTTTACATTCTTATAGCGCGGGGATGCCCTCGGGTCACCAGGCGCTCTATAAATCTCAAAATAATAATAATAATAATAAAACAATCTCTCGCATTTATTATAAGGCTAAAAAGTTGAAAGTTAGGGTCAAGTTTTATGATCCTTATCTCATCCAACTTGATCAGATTTGATATGTAGGTGGTTAATCCACCCTTAGCCCTGCCAGATTTAGAGGGTTGGGCAGGTGAAAAGTATGTTCTATAACCATCCAGATGAGTCACTGTTGTCAGCCATGTCTCTTGTAAGCACAAAACGTTAGAATTTGAAATAAAATTAGTCCAAACGTCGTTCCCTAGTTTGGAGCGTAGACCAGCTACGTTCCAGAATACAACCGCTGTCTTTAATTTACTGGGCTTTTGATCGTGTATAGTTATAGGATATGATAGTAGAGGAGTCGTAGATGTCATCGGTTCGTCTGTCGATTGAGGATCAATACTTAATGCCATCGGTGGTAAGTTCTTAATATCCGGTACAGTGTTGATCAATGGAAGAAAACAATAATCACTATTTACTTGTACCTTCGTTGTGCCACAAGACGGGCCCCGAGTATGATCTCCTAAGGAAAGTCAGTCGACATCCTCTAATCCTCTAAGAGGGGAAAAACAATTGGAAGTGGGTAGATTAAAATTGGAAGACCCTACTTGGGGCCGTAAGTAAATGCTGGGCTGTGTTAAATTCCTAGTTAGTGTCTGTGGGTAAAAATAGGTCAGGTCGTAGGTTCTGATGGCACTCTGATGTTGACCTTGAAACCAATTAATTATATGTCTAGTTGCCCTGTGATCTCTGAAATTGACAATAATCACATCACCTTCAATTTCCTTTGGCCGTGAGCCAACCCAACCAAGCCTACAGACATTCAGGATCTCACCAATAATGTTAGGAGGTAAGGGCCTATTCTGTCCCAACCAGTGCATGACCTTATTTTTTAGGTCATAATAGCCCTCTTTCTTTCCTGTTTCTAATGCTGGGACTCCTGTCATAAGTACAGCATAGGGGACCGCCTCCGGGGGCAGATCTATATGATGACAATTAGCACCGTACGTTCTACTCGAGGCAATGACAACAGATGCATTGCGTATATTGGAATCGGGGCCGTTAGTTCGGGAATTGACAGTTGCCTGACCATGGTCTGGCTCAGTATTGTTCTTTCGGTTGGATAACAGATTAGTTAAATTTAATGAGGATGGTAAAGTTTTGATTTTAGTTGCCTCTAGACTAAGTTGCCCATCATCTACCGCTAAAGATGGTTTAGAATAAATGGTACTATTTAGGGGTACCACTGTATTAGGCGATGGCTCTTTTGGTTGTTCAGTATTTTTTAAGATCAACTTCTCCATTAGCTCAAGTTGTTTCGACATGCCCTTCATTCTTTCTAAAAGTGGAAGAAGGAGTGATTTGACAAGTAACTCCAGTCGACCCACAATTTCGTTCGTTAATGAGTCACAATTGTGGGGATCCGGCTGTGTTTCTGAGCCTTGTGGTTGTTTGACAGCTGAGGGGATATAAATCGCGGTATTTTCCACTTGGTTGCACTTGTTATTACCAGGTGGATTCGTTTTATTATATTTCTTTCCTCCCTTCTTTCTTTTTTTCAGAGGAGGAGGGCCTGCGTTCGTGGTTCTCCCTCCCTTCTTTTGTGGACTAGCAATAATGGGAGTAGTAGTTACCCTTGAAAATTGTAAGTCCGATAATATGCAGTCAGAAGAAAGATTAGCATGGAGCTTGGAGTCAGGCGTTGTTAAATGTGTATGAAGTTGTGTCACAAAGTTAGAGTCTCGAGTGGGCGAAGAAGATCTAGAGGCAGTCTGAGAATTATTTATTAAACAGAGAGCTGGCAGAGCAGGAACCGGTGAGACGGCCATCTGAATAAGACCGAGCGAGGAGCGTTTGGTATGCAAATGTTCGGCCGATATGCGTCGCTCCACCATGGCAATCTCCTTTTCGAGAACTGAGGCGGCCCTTGTAATAAAGTTGTCCAGCGTGCCTCGCACTGAACCTCCCAACAGTGATGTTCTACTTTTTGAAGTCCGTGTTGTCATAATGATAGTTTGGTCAAGCAGCTATACACGATGATGGGAATTGTCAATACCAATATCCAGTTTATGCGAGACACGCAATCGTAAACAAGAATAAGTAAATATATGGCAATCAAACTACAAATAATTACAAGTTGTACCTTTCGTAGAACTACGGAGATCTCAGGGAGTAGGCCCAGCCCTGCCTCCTCCTGCCCCGGACGGCCACAGACGGCCCGCCCTTTGCCCGGGCTTAGCCCGGCGCCACCCGCACGCGGTCCCGCGACGCGGGGGTTGCGGCGATCTTTTGAGCGCCTCCTGGCGCGAAAACGGCGTCGGCGGCTCCCCTGCCGCAAGGGATGCTGGGATGTGTGGTCCGTTCCCACTCCGCGGCCGCAGTTGGAGGTAGCGGCGGCGGGAGACGGGAGCACAATGAGGGGAAGTGCACTGCTGTTACAGGTAGGCAGACTCGCAGGCAAGGTCCGCAGGATCAAAACATAAGCCCGCTCTGCCGAGGTTGCGGCGATCTTTTGAGCGCCTCCTGGCGCGAAAACGGCGTCGGCGGCTCCCCTGCCGCAAGGAAAGCTGGGATGTGTGGTCCGTCCCCACTCCGCGGCCGCAGTTGGAGGTAGCGGCGGCGGGAGACGGGAGCACAATGAGGGGAAGAGCACTGCTGTTACAGGTAGGCAGACTCGCAGGCAAGGTCCGCAGGATCAAAACATAAGCCCCCTATAGGTAGTGTAAAGGAGAAGGAGATTAAAAAATGGTTGGTCCAAATTAAAGGCACAGTCCTGGAAATAATAGTGGACTCGATGTTGGAAAATAAAAGATCAAGTGTATACCCTGCAATATGAGTGGGACCACTGACCCATTGTTTCAGCAGTAGAATCTGCATGTCACTTTCCAATCATTTACACCCAAAATCGTCCATGTTTTCAAAATGAACATTGAAATCCCCTATTACTAAAAAATGGTTGAATTTCAAGCATACAGGAAGCAGCTGAGAAAATAGTTTAGCACTAAATTCAGGTTTGTAGCCTGGGGGCTTGTAAATTATTGCTCGCCCAAACAATCTGCAATCTCTACTAGAAACTTGAAATACTAAAATTTCATGATGCTCTGTTGGCATTACTGATTCGGAAAGGCAAGTGTAGCAATTTCTAAAAAGGATAGCTGTTTCTCCTCCCTTCCGCCCTACCCTATCACAGTTTAGTATTTTATAGCCCTCAGGAAGGGCGGTAGAGATATCAGGGAAGTTATCATCTAGCCAAGTCTCTGTTATAAAGGCTAAATCAGGCTTTTTTCTGTCAGAATATCCCAGATCCCGAAACAGTGCTTAGGAAGGGCTCTTGCATTGAAGTAGACAACTTTTAACAATATCACTCCCTCCCAGTCCTGCCAATCCTCCACTGCTCGGCTTCCCCACTTGCAGTTAAGGCATTAAAAGGGGCCCATGGTACAGTCTGGGGACCCTTTAACACAGAGTGCCTCATTAAATATTATGGCCTTACCTAACTCGAGAAGCGCTTCCCTTGTGTATCGGTAAGGACTACCATTATTTGGCAGAAAAGGAACGGGGCCCGTGGTCCAGTTCGGGCGCAGACGGGCTTGCCTTTGGCGTGCCTACTGTGCACGTCTGCTGCGTGGCCGCGCTGCGGCCCCGTTTTTGAAGCCCTATGTCCTCAACATCTAGGAGGCTGACCCTCCCTCCGATTGCAGATCAACTTCCAGCAATTTCCAGTAACGCTGCTTCTGGTCCTCGTCTCCCACCTTCCCACCATCCGATTCAAGTCTCCTCTAATTGGGTGCAGGTAAGGACTTACAAATCAAATTCAGCACAGATTCAATGTAAACTGTTTCAATAAAAATAATAAAAAGGGCTTAGCAGTAAAATAAAGAAGAACAAACAATGTGTTTAAGCATCAAACTGAGTGCCTCAGATGCCTTAGACATGCCTTGCCTGGCAAATGAGATGAAGATCAACTACGAAAAAAACAATATAGTTATCTTTGGTCGGAAAAAGAAAAAACAATATCAATGGCATCTTGACACTCATAGCCTGACTATCGTGAACCAATCTGAGCTGCTGGTTAGACAACAAAGGAGGTCACTTATTGCACTTGAACTCACTAAAACCAAAACTAGCTTTGCTGCAAGTTACTTTCCGAACAATATTTAAGAGCACAAATAAGTTCTCCTTCAGGGCACTGCTGAAAATAGTCTCTGCCAAATTAGTGCCAACACTGTCATACAGGTCAGAGGCCTACCCAGGAAAACTGAGGGCTTTCCTAAACAGACACAGAGTGCAGTGTTCAAGTCTTTATTTCAATTGCCAGCTCAAATTAGAATGGAATTTGCATTACAGGATCAACTGCTCTGTTGCAGGGATTCTGCACATACACAGAACTATGCGCAGGATTACGGGACCTCGGTCTCCTAAGCAATCACGACTCTCTCAGGAATCGCCGTAGCAAGACGTACCCTTTCACTCGCTCGTACTCGTCCACAATAAGAATTGACAGAGACACTTATAGTTTAAAATGTTTATTTTAACTATCGTGATCCATGACGCAGTGTACAAGCCACTACCAGCAGCAATACGCATAAACCTAAAACTGTTAGCATTGTAGCCAGTCTATATATTATAAAGGGAGATGTCATCTTATATCGACAGTGGATAAAGGACTATAAGGCCTAACCACCCCCCCTTGGTAAGAATAAGTATTATTATATAATAGAAGATCTCTGGGCTTTGTTAGCAGACCCCATACCTTAGTGCCTAGATGGTATATATACATCATAGGAACAGCATGGCTCTTCTCTCTGGAAAGGTCCCTCTCCAAGTGTCTGTCAACCAAACGTACATTCTCATAATATCAAAGCACGAGTCTTCAGCAGCCGCAACTGTGTTAGCGTGTTATGTCTAGGTGCTAGGGACTGACCAGAACAGAATAACAAGGGGCATTGTTTATCGGCCTTGCTCACTGTGTTCAGACTAAACTCCAGGAACAGACGAAGAATGCACCAAGCAGACGGTTCCCACGTGAAAGGCATAAACAGAGTCTTGCAAAATAAAGTCATGTAGTAACGTGCGCTAAAGCAGCATCACGACTGCAGAGCTCATGCTAATGTCATATGGCCGGTAGGGTCATTGTCGACATCGCTAGGTTAGCATAAGCTCTGTCATGATGCTGCTTTTGCGCATGTTATTACATGACTAGAGTCATGTAGTAACGTTCATGATTGTTTAGGAGAGCGAGTGAGACACTATAGCTAGTCAGTCCTGGGATTGTGGGTACAGAGGCGGTAGGAAGGCTTAGCCCCCATACACCCAGGTCCCGTATTCCTGCGCATAGTTCTGTGCATGTGCAGAATCCCTGCAACACTAACTTAGCGATGTCGACAATGACCCTACCGACCCTACCCAGCTTGTACAGAGGGCCTGCATAATAAAATACTTGCACTCCACTCTGCTTATCAATCATTTGGTGGGAAGTTGTGTGTTTTGACAGCACAACTTATTCAATTGCCAGGTCACACACCCTGGCCGAAGCATTAGGGCAAACTCACTCTAGGGAGCTGTGGAACTTAAAATTACCACATCTTCAGTTCAAAACAGCCATTAACAGAAAGGTAAAATTCTATCTCTTAAATCTGACCAAAGAGCATTTGCTAGAAGAGAACATTCTTACTTGCTCTTTTGCAGGTATGACAGAAGAGACCCACAAAAATACATCAACAAAACATTCCCAGTCTATTATAAAATGAAATTCCTACAGCTTCGGATGGGCTCTTTTGCATCCTTAGACCTGTCGCCACCATTGGCAGTTAAACCAGTCGAAAATATGCTGACTATGCAGTCTATTCCAGGAGTCAATAACTCACTTGATTTGTCTATGCCCTATTCTCCTGTAAGACCACAGAAGATTGCTTAGGTTCCTATGGGCTAAGGAGGGGACACGAACATTACCATCCGCCGTCAGCTTCCTACTGAATAGTGAGCAGCCGCAAGCAATCACAAAACTGGTAAAAAGATTTCGGGTGCGTGGAGAAGCAACTAAGAATAAATTCAGAACCCCAAAATAAAGAAGGGGAGGAACTTTGAACCTTAGTAGTCTTAAAAAATTTGCCTCAAATAGATACAGTACTGCTTTTCACTTTAACCTAAGATTAATTTATTAACTCATTAGCTTTTTATCGAATTGTATTTTAACCATTTTTACTATTGAGGAAACCTGTTGATGAACTATGGGTTACTTGTTAAATTATTGAGACTTAACGAAATACAATGTAAATAGCAATCATTCTGATTTTATTTGAAATGAATGCACTTTGACAGACTTCATAGTCTAAAAGTATTTTTGAGTGCATCACACACCTAAAATAGATAGTAGCTATCTGTTGCTATATTATGCAATTACACTCCAAATATTTTAGTCAAATCTCTGCTATCAAGATGAGACACCCTCCCTCTGCAGCTTCTTGGCAGAGTAGTTTTAATTAGAATGCCAGTTGTACCATTATTTATTTTTATTTTCATTGCTGTCCCATGTGTTTCATATCCTACATTTTTTTTTTAAAGTAGAGTAGGTTTTGCCCATTAATTTGGGGAAGTAAACCTCATAGACTATCACTTTAAACAGATAGACCTAACTCTTCCAAATATTAAAACATATTATTGTGTGATTTTAGCAGACCATAAGATATTAAAATATGCATCTGGCCAAGAAAGTAGACAGAAAATTAAAATACCCCCACCCCCCCTTTGACCCAAAGCTCTTATGGGACCAAGCAAGGGTAGCAAGTCATCACGACTCTGCTCATCCCTCAATCTTCCATCCACCTGCTGATATCCACCTTTCATCATTACATTCTGTCATTCATTAATGTCATCCACCTGTCTTTCACCTTTCCGTACGGCCGACTGCCCATTCATATCCAAACCTATCTATCTATCCATCCAACCAACCATCCGTATATCCTTTCACTCATCTATCCCATGAGCCCATCCTTCTAACTTTTCACTCCATCCATCCACTCTGCCGGTAACTCATCCATCACCTTTTCACGCAGTCATCCATCCTTTCACTCATCAATCCTTTCACGAATCCATCCACTCACCCATCTATCCATTTATTCTATCTCATTCATCCATCCTTTCACTTACTCATCAATCCATCTACCCTTTCACTCATATTTCCATCCATTCACTCTTTGACTCATCCATCCATGGTCTCTTTCACTCCTCCATTCCTACATCCATTCCTTTACTCATTCATCAATCCTTTCACTGTCTACCAATTCACCCTTTCACTCTATCATCCATCCATCCTTACATCCATTCTTTCTCCGATTGGTCCATCCTTCCACACTGTCCACCCACCCATCCATCCATCCTCTCTTTCACTCATCTATCGATTCACCCTTTCACTCAGTCAACCATCTTTTCACTCTTCCTTCCACCCAACTTTCCATTCATTTACCCTTTCACTCGTCCATCCATCCTTTCACTCATACACACTTACATCTATCCTTTCACTCACTTATCCATCCATCCATTGTCCCACTCTTTCACGTCAATTATGAGCTTCTGTCTTATGAGCTGCAGACAAAAGAGCCTCATTATGGACTTCACCCCCGCTGTAGCAACTAAAATGGGGGGCTCACTACACCACTGCATCTGGCAAATACTTTGACGAGTGGAGTATGATTTTGAATGGAAAAAATTGATATCAAGTTGCTGACCAAATCATCCAAGAAAGTATCAGGTCCTACAATGGTTTTCAAAAGAAAAGAGCAGCTTTAGCATTTCTCCATTCTATATTCCAAAGCCCCTACACATTTTAAAGACTTAAACATGAAGGAACAGCCATTCTTAAAGTGAAAATATCTTGATGGCAAACGTATTTTGTAAATGGTCAGATTTTTTAGCTTTGCATGACAAACCCAGCCAAGTCTTAAACCATCATCAATAAAAATATTTAAAGGATGGTTGATGTGGTCCTATAATACAATGCATCCTTTTTGTGTGAAATATCGATCTAGGCAGTTTGAGTATTACTACAGATCTGGTTTCAGATCGAATATCGAAACCATGGGTAAAAATCAGATGGCGCTTGGAAAACATATCTAGTCAGTATAAAATAAATGTAAATCTTCTCCGAAATCACATAAATGGGCGCTGGAGGAAAATTATAACCCCAGATAAGTGGAATAAAAGTAATACAATGTTATTTTTTTAGTTCTGAGAGAGGCCAACTACCACAGGATGCAATTGTTTGCAAAATGGCTAATCTACAGTACGGCTAGGTGTTTTTTTTAAAAATACAAGATTAATCCCGAATACCCAGCTAATTGTTTCAGATGAGACTATGGGGAAAAGGGAAATTGGTCCCATACTTTATTCAGCTGTTCTAGATTACATCTCTTTTGGAATGTAGTTTGTGAAAATAAATTGAATAGTAAATTGCCACACGTTCCTGCAGTGGTTTGCCTTGGCTATTCATCTTCATTAGCATTAACAGGTAGACTTTGTAAATGGATATAGGTTTATGTGTTCAGTGCCCAACATTATTATTGCAAAAAGGGAAGTCTAAATTAATTTGACATTTTCTGAATGGCTGGCCAAAATGTTGAGTGTAAAACAGCAAAAACGTATACTTTCTTACCTGTCGGTGTAGTTTTGAAGCTTGAAGAGCTTTCTGGATTCACATGCTGTGCATTATTCCACCATCTAGTGGTTGGGTCCGGAATTGTTATATTTCTTCTTTTTTTTTTTTTTGGGTGGGCGTCGACATACCACCATTTGATGTCCTTCTGTGATGTCGACGCGCTTCCTCCAAAAGCTCCCATCTTTGATCACCATCTTCGGATTCTTTCTTTTATTTTTTTTTCTTCCTTTCTCATCTTTCTGGTGGAGGAGTGTGGGTTCGCTAGTGAATCCAGAAAATTCTTCAAGCTGCAAAACTACACCGACAGGTAAGAAACTATACATTTTGCAGCATTAATCTTTTCTGGATTCCCATGCTGTGCAAAGATTTTGTAGCAGTTTGCTAGTCTTGTGGTGACTGGGTGGAAGAGGAGCGCTGGTTTGTAAATATATGTGGTAAGACCTTTTGTCCTACTTGTACCTCTTTATTCATCTGAATGTCCACACAATAATGTTTTGTGAACGTGTGCACTGAAGACCATGTTGCGGCAAAGCAAATGTCTTGAATTGGAGTATTTGCTAGAAATGTGACTGTTGCTCCTTTCTTCCTTGTTGAGTGAGCCTTTGGTGATCTTTGTAAAGTCTGTCCTGCTTGTTTGTGGCATAATTGTATGGCTTGAGCAATCCATCTTGCGATAGTGTTCTTGGTAACAGGTCGTCCTAGGAAGCAGTTAGCAAAAGATACAAAGAATTGCTTTGCCTGTATTCCTTTGCCCTTTCAATGTAATACATTGCTGCTCTTCAAGCATCAAGAGTGTGCAAAGCTTTTTCTGATTGTGTTTTTGGAAGAAACTTGGAATTTGTAGAGTTTGGTTTATGTGGAATTTTGATACCAACTTTGTCATAAAGTGTGGATCTGTTTTCATGACAATCCTGTCATATATGTATTTGGAAGTAGGGTTCCTGTAGTGTTTGTAATTCACCAACTCGACGTAGAGATGTAATTGCCACTAAAAATGCTGTCTTTAGTGTGAGCATTTGTGGCGTTGCTTTGTGTAGTGGTTCGAACTATGCTTTCATCAGCTGATCTAGTACTATATTTAAGTTCATTGTGGGTGCTGGTACCCTTTTTGGGGGTGCTATTCTTTTTGCTCCTTCTAGGAATCTTTTGACCAAGTAAGAAGTGAAAAATCTCTTTACAGTTTCTCCTCTTGTATATGCTACAATTGCAAAGTGCATCTTTAATGACATGTAGCTTAGATTACTTTGTAGTTAGTGCGTCCGGAATTTTAGAACTGCCCATTCCCTTGTGATCTTCTTTGACAGGTTTTCTTTAAGGCACCATTGGGAGTATCTCTTCCATTTTGCTGTGTAACATTTTCTTATTGGTTTTCTTGCTTCTCTTAGTACGGCTATTGTGCTTTCTGGCAGTTTGAGGTGTGCAAATTCTATGTCCTCAGGAGCCATGCAGCTAGGTTTAGGCTCTTGGGTTCTGGATGAAGTACCCTTTATTTGCACTGTTAATAGGTCTTTTCTTTTTGGAAGCCTGTGCACTGTTCCCTCTATTATCTCCATCATCTCGGAGAACCATGTTTGTCCGGCCCATTGTGGTGCAATGATAATCATTGTCATGTGGCTGATCTTGCATTTGTTGATCACTTTGTGGAGAAGTGGTATTGGGGGGAAAGCGTAAGCAAATATCCCTGACCAGTCTGTCCATAGCGCATTACTTGGGTACTGCTTGCAAGGTTGCTTGTGTGCGAAGCGTTGGAATTTTGCATTGTGGTGAGTTGCAAATAAGTTGATTTGCGGAGTCCCCCATTTCCTGAATGTTTTGTGTAGTTCTGATTGGTTCAGTTCCCATTTGTGGGATGCTGACATCTGTCAGCCTATACATTGTCCTTTCCTGGCAAGTGTACTTCAATTATGTCTATACTCTTTGGGATTGCTCATTTCCATAGTTCCATAGTTGTTGAGACAGTGTTCCTCCATGCTTGTTTACGTAAAACATGGTGGTTGTGTTGTCTGTTTGTATTAACACTTTCTTTCCATAAAGCTCCTTCTGAAAGGCTTTAAGGCTAGGAACACAGTTTTTAGCTCCTTGAAATGTATGTTTTACTGCATCCTCCTGTGTCCACAATCCCCTTACTTTGAGGCTGTTCATATGTGCTCCCCATCCTATCTGGGAAGCGTCTGTTATGGTCACTGTTGGAGTTGGTTGTGTGATAAGTCTTCCCTGTGATAGGTTTGTTATATCCACCATGCTATCTCCTGATGAACTGTTTGCATGACAACCACTAGATCCTCCCAACACCCTGTTGTTTGTGACCCATGCTCTTGAAGCTATTCCTGGAACGACCTCATGTGCAAGCAAATGTTGGGGATTAAATGAATGCATGAAGCCATCATTCCTAGAATCTTACCCACTGTCAGAGCTTGCCCCTTGTGGTACAGATGTGTCTCCTGCAGCAGTGCCAATGTTTTCTTCTTGCTTGGGAACACCTTCCCTACTATAGTGTTGATTTGTGCTCCTAAGAACACCTTCTATTGTTCTGCCTCTGGTGACGACTTGTTCCAGTGTATTGAAAATCTAAGTTGAACTAGTGTCTCTATCACTTGTTGTATATGCTATTTGCAGAGACTTTATCAGCTTGCTTTTATTCATCAGTTGTCCAGGTACGGGTGTATATAAATCCTCTGCCTTTTTAGAGGAGTGGCTACTGCCGCTAGGCATTTTGTGAAAACTCTTGGTGCTGATTTTTGGCCGTATGCTAGCACTTTGAATTGGTAGTGTGTTTTGTTGCCCTCAAACCTTAATAGATGTTTGTGTTTTCTGTTCATTGGAATGTGCAAGTATGCATTCTTTAAGTCTATGGTGGCCATGTAGTCTCCTTTCTGGTACCGGTTCTATGGCCTCCTTGTATTGAAGTTCTTGCACCTCCTGGAGTAATTGGGATAAATCTTTTTCTGAATATTTTTTTGTTTGGAGGTTGCTTTGTCAGTTCTATGCAGTAACAGTACTGTATTATGTTTAATATCCATTTGTCTGAAGTGATATCTCTCCATTTTTGGAGGAAGTATTTTAACCTGCCTCCTACTGGTGTAGTATGTTGGAGGAACTGTTTGTTTAAAGGATGAAGTCTTTTTTTCTGTTAGTGTCTCTGGGGGCCCACTGATGTTTTTGGTGAGTGGCCAATTTTTGGAATGCAGTCACTTTGTTGTGGTCTGTGGTCCTCCTCATTGTGTTTGCCTTCTTTCACGAGGGCACCCTTGAAAGGATTGTCTTCCCTGTTGGAACTGCCAATTGTGCTGCTGCCCTTGTTGCTGGCAGTCTTACCCCTTGGTAAGTTTGCTGATATGTTTGGTGCGAGGCTGTTGGTGAGGGTTACCTCTGCCTGCTGGTCTCCTCGAGGGTGTGCCTCTACTCATGCCTCTAAATTGTAGTGCGCCCATAGGCCTTGCTGTTTCATTGTCTTTTTTCAGTTGATTCAGCTTTTAATCTACGATGCTACCAAACAGCTGTTCACCATTGAACGGTGAGTTTAGTATGTTATTCTGCACTTCTGACTTGAAACCTGAGATTCTCAGCCATGCAGGTCTTCTCTCGGTTATGCCAATCATCATCTGTCTGCTAGATGTGTCTTCAGCATCTAGGGCTGATTTTAAACGTGTTTGCCATGTTCTTTCCCACCTCCACTAAGTGGTTTGCCCTTCTTTGGAACTGTACTGGCAGGTGCTTTAGTAGTTCTATCTCCTGCCAATGTGGATATGTGTGCCTGTTTATCAATGCATTTGAGTTTGCAATGCGCCACTGAATTGCTGCACTTCTCTTGACCTTTCTCCCCATTAGGTCCATTCTCTTGCTCTTTGTCTGGCGGTGGTCCAACACTGGTTGGTACATTGGCTCTTTTGCTGGCTGTAGACGTAATGATAGTCAGCGGGCACCGACCTTTTGATGTACAATGGGTCTTTTGAGTAATGTTTATATTTTTTCTCACCTCTTGGTGTGACTGCTTTGCAAGTGGCAAGCTCTTTAAATGCCTCTTTCCCTTGATCTAATACACTTGGTAGCATGGGTAGAAACTGGCTCCTTGACTGTGTAGGCAGTAAAGTCTCTAGTAGAAAGCACGATTGTGGCTTTTCGTCTTCAAGTTGCCCGACAGATGTGCCTGATGCCCTTTTTATGACTTGGTTGTAAATCCCAATGTCATCTGGTGGTGAAGGCCTCGAAGGATCTGTGTCTACCACCTCTTCTGATGATTCAGCATCAAGATCCTGCCAGTGTAGATCTTGAGCCTCCGAGGTCGTGGAGCCCACATACGTTAGTGTCTTATCGCCTACTTCATCCTCTAAGAAGAATTCCTCTTCGTCGAGCAGTTCGGGAGTAGTTGGCACTGCAATTCCGACTGGTTTCTCCGCTTCAATCGATGTTTTCGTCGGTATCTTGAATTGCTTCATGCGGTCGTCTCATTCCTTTTTGTGCTGCTAAATATTCGCCATCCCTGCCTCTAGGCTCTTTCTTTTTTCCGATCTCAGACGAGTGTTTCAGCATCAAGACCCTCAGCCTCTCTCTTCGTGCTTGACAACGCCGACACTGTCATCGAAGGTTGTTTTGGCCTCTCTCGTTTCGAAGTAGGGGTCGTTAGTGACCATCTTTTGACATCTTCGATAGGTTTCGCCATCACAGTCCTATTCGGAGGATCCGACAGATTGCTTCTTCTCTTTGGAGGATGCTCCGGCCGTCTGTTTCGCCGCGGAGGACTTTGACATTTTTTCGTGTTTCTTCCGGTCTTTTTGAGGTCGATGGCTCTCTTACTTCCTTCAAAGTCTTCTTGACCTCTATGACAGGGATATCTGTGTCCTCGTCGACTTCAGGGCCTTCGGCGACATTATCACCTTCTTTGCTGGAAAGGCCCAGATCTTGAAGCGACAGTGCTGGCCCCTGGCCCTGCATGTTGTAGTTGGCCCTTCTCTGTCTCTCTTACCCTCAATGTCTTTGGGGTGAAAGCTGAGCACGCATTGCAAACTTCACTTCAGTGATCCAGCGGAAGGCAAAGGTTGCAGACTGGATGCTGATCTTTGAGCATACTTATGACAATTCTTGCAGAACTTGAAAGGTGTCTTGTTAATTACCGTGCACAGTGAGCCCCCTGCATGCGCATTCTCATTGTCGAAGTTCCATACTTTTCCTTTTCAGCGCACTCCGGCTCGTCTGATAGTAGTCCGGTACGTCAAAATGCCTTTTATTGTTGTTTTGTACAAGTTTCACCTATGTTCGTTGATTCTTCTCAAATATCTGGCTCTCCTTCCCTATCGATCCGGAACCAATGGCGGAAAAAAAGTATCTGAAGAAGGCGACCAAAGGTGGGAGCTTCCAGAAGAAGTATGTCTACCTCACAGGAGGACAACAAATGGTGGTATGACAACGCCCAACAAACAACAAAAAAGCAGCAATACAACAATTCCAGACCCAACCACTAGATGGTGGAATAATGCACAGCATGTGAATCCAGAAAAGATTAACGCTGCAAAACTGTATTCGGCCTGACTGGGAGCCATTTAAACATTTTTAGGCTGTGGTAAAATTGTTTAAAGCCATTGTATTATGGTGTTAGGATGAAATGCTCTATTTACACTATTTATGGTCTATGAATTGTCCATAATAATGAATGACCTTTGATACTCCTTGTATTTGTTTATTTATGTCTACTGATATACTCTGTATCTACATAACAAGGCTCCAAAACTGCACAGAAGTTCACATCTCACAGAAGCCAGCTCTACAGAAACTTTCTAAAACAGGAATCAATGTTACATAGCAAATGTCAACCAGTACACAAAACTGTGCTCATTATATTTAACCATATCCACTCAGGGGGGTACAAGAGAGCCAGCGCACCAACGTGAGGCTCAGGAGGTCCGGGGCTATCATCCAACATAATCCTGAAAACTCTGGCTCCATTTTGGCTTATAAACAGGCCAACTGCTGTGTGGTCACTGCAACGGTCCAGCCTATGCCACCATTGGGCAAAAACATGTCGTACGGCTGCAGCAGTGCATACATGTAGACGCACGCCACAAAACTATGATGGCGGCCATATGAGACGCTGAGCTGCGCTACAGAACCTTGGTGAGTGACATCCAGGGACACAGCTTGGAGGCGCGAATACTGGGAAAAGAGGATTACATAGAGCAGAGTTCTTCAAACTTTTTGATGCAGAGACCCCCCCCCCATCAAAATTTTCCAGGAGTAAGGACCCCCTCCTGACAAAATGTATAGACTGATACTCAACTATAAACACCCCCAATTCCCATGGCAAATCATCTTTACAGTGGGGAAAAAATAAAGTGTTTAGCAAACCAAAGGTTTGTGGGTGACTGGGTTTTGGGTCAGAGGCTTACCAAAGAGTTCAAGCAAAAAATCTCCAAAAGAATTACCCAAAAATGCACAATGGTACTTTATTTTATTCCAAACAAAACATTTTGACAAAACTTATTTGGATAACACCTTTCTGAACTAATGTGATTGGTGTGCCTGGTTTTTTGCAGAGAAACTATCACCGTTTCACCTCATTTGTACCAGTTTAACAGCCAAATATAACAAGAGCAAACGTTTTGTATTCCAGGCAGAAGTGAGGCTGGGGAACGCATGCACCACCACTAGCCCCACTCGCTGGGGGTACAGCCCCCACAGGATGAAGACCTCTGAAATAGAGAAACTCATGTTTTCGGGCCCAGAATCATTCTTGCATGTGGTTGAACGCGCTCACCGGGCCTTAATGGCTCTCTCAAGCCAGTGGCCCAGCAAGGCCAATCATTGCTCGACTCATGAATGACTGGATCACTGGCATTCGATTGGAACTTCGAGGGCAACATCGTAACCATATATCCAGATTTCACTGTAGCCGTGCAGAAGAAATGTACTCACTAACACACTGAGGATACCCACCCCAATGCTCTACCCCGCCCATCTTTAAATCTCCTTCCAAGGCAGAGATCACATCTCTTCTTCCCCTCAGCAGGAAAGTGAATTCATGCACTGAAACGCTATGCATATCTCCCCAGCAAAATCATTGGCTACACAGTTAAGCATCGCTGCGGCGATTATCCACCTCAGATACCTCCATCAACTATGCATACCCTCTGAACTGTGGTGGTGTGCCCGTGGTGGATGCCCTAGCTATGTCACTTCACCAATGACTGGACAACTCACATGACCGATACAATTCTCCTTCCTACCTTATTTGTTCGCTCTGCTCCCTTTCTACGTTGGACAACCTTAGGCAATCCATTCTCCCACCCTGGACAAACTCGTATAGAGGATGAACCCATCTGGCTCTTTGGATGAATTCTTACGGGAGCCCCCCTAACTCGCTCAAATTTTACCATAAAGATTTGGTATTTGTGACCTTCTACGTGACTTCTTTTCCTATCACGCCCCACCTCCTTCTCTAACCCTCCTCTCACTTACTGCCCACCCTTCTTTCCCACCTTTGTTTGCTTCTACCTTTCTCCCTTAACAGGCGATGCCATTGCTGTACTGTTATGGATGTTGCTATGTTATGGGGTTTTTGCGAGGAATGTATATACCAGATGGGGTTGGGCCATGAGCGTGGAGTGCTTGAACAGTTAACATGTGCACTGAATCCACTTCTGGTGGTGCCACACAGCCCATATCACGCTGACATGTGCCTCCATATAAGGCTTCTCCCATACACATACCCAGCCTTGAAATGCCTAGTACTGTCACTGATCAGACTAATACCACACCTGTGAAGTACAATTGCATATCCTGGAATGTCAGAGGACTGGGTGACTCCCTTAAACGTAGACACTCGCCTACTGTCCATACAGCCCTCCTTCAAAAATCTCATCTAAAAGATTCCGCTGACACCACATTAGCCGCCCACTGGCACTTTCTTAGCATTTTCCTCCTATGCACGGGGAACTATCACCCACATTCGGAAAAGAGTACCATACATGCTGCTGGGCACATGCAAAATGGTTATCAGGGGCGATATACATTGATGTGAGGCCGTGACCCACTCATAGCTCTTGGAAAATGTATGAGTAAAGGCTATTGGAAAGTATGTTACAATCAGCCTCCTGTTAGAGAGATGCAGTCTCGTCTGTAGGTGAGGAAAGAGCACCCAAATTAAGACTGGCTGAATGTCGAGACCAAATAACCACATATGCAAAGCGATTGCCCCCGAGATCTCGTCCCAGGGATTCCTTGAACACCTACCTCTTGACTCTCCACAAGCAGCATTCCTTTGGCTCAAGAGCCTTGTCAATTCATTAACTAGCAGGTAGAAAATTTTAGGTCTGGTTTGCAGACCTAGCCCTGCTCTCTCATAACCATATGTAACAAGACATTAGTACAACTTCTCCCTTAGCACATAGCGACCTGTGTGGATTTTCAGTTACTGATGGGCAGAAGACGTGCAGAGATTCCCAATTAGGTCCTCTTAGGAACAATTCTGGATTACTTTGCCAGGTCGAATTTTGTATGCTGGTTATGTTTAGAAGATGGATTGCTGGCCCGGTGTGAAAGCTTATGCTCAATGGGCAAGAGCTCCGTAGGGATCAGTCAACCTTCTTGGCCTATGTTGGCCATTACTAAGAGTTAGCCACAAACAGGCTGCACCCAGAACACTTTGTTTAGTCAGCAAGACTAGCCAGATCATATTTTGACCCATGGGTGGGAACTAGTGTTCAATTAAGGTTGGTGAAGGTGGTTGTTCAGATATGTTGGCCCTATGTTGTGAAGTGCCTTGTATGAATGAGGACTTTGAATTGGCTGAGTTTGTGTGGAGTGCGATGTGGGTGCATCATGGGAGGTCAGTCTTGCTGCAGTGTTCTGGAGAAGACAATGTAGCACATTTATTCCAGTGTGGCCATTTGTGCCTACGCTGCTCTACCAGCTGCTTGCATAGGTTCATCAAGCCCACTGAAAATAGTTTACTTTTGCTTGGACACTTTGCAATCAGGCCATTTTGGGGCTGAACAGACAGGCGGTGACTTATGCTACAAACTTTGATCATAAATGGTGTTGGTTATTGGTTTGCTTTGTTTCACATAGTTGTGCAGTTACTCACTTGACAACTGTAACATGTTAAGACCTAACTCTTCCAAATATTAAAACATATTATTGTGTGATTTTAGCAGACCATAAGATATTAAAATATGCATCTGGCCAAGGAAGTAGACAGAAAATTAAAATATGAATGAAAGAAATAAGCTTTATTTCGATAAAAATATATCTTAAAAGCATGTACATTAATGACATAAAAAGATATATAAAAGACTCAGGACTAGACATAAAACTGTGCTATCACCAAATTTCCAGAACATACAGGAGATAAAAAAATACATATAAACAGAATAAATAAGACAATTTTATTAAAAAGGGAATACAAACAAACGATGTGACAGAAGGGCTGCTTATGTGTGGACTGCTAGGGCTTTTGATCTTATGAGCCAAGACCATCTCAAGAACTTGTGGATAATGCGCAAACATACAACGGTCGTGTATCTGATTTAAAGATGCGCAGAGCTGTGAGGTGGTCTCTTGTGCCCAAGTCTCTACACAAAGGTTTGAGCCAATAGGTCCTTGGGATTTTATATTCAGGACATGCAAATAAAACATGTGCAATTGACTCAACTCGAGTCTCAGAGCGAGGACAAAATGGTGATGTCTGGAAAGGTGGCTTCCAGCGTGCGGTTAATTCGCGCACTGGAAGTGTACCGACCCTAAATATAAAATAGAGGGCCCGATCGAAAGGCTTCTGGATAATGTCAAGATAGGGCTCATAACGCACTTCATCCTTAAGACTTAAAAACTCAATGGTGGTTCTACCACCATAAGGACTGGAAATCCTCTTAGCAGTGACCCAACTCCAGTACAATTTCTTCAGTTCAGCTTTCGGGGGTGAGGTTCTATTCACCCAGGCGTCTTTGAGACCTAGGTCACAAAGCAAGATTTTAACATCTTTCAGCCATTTAATTTTATTTCAACATGGCATAGACAATATTTCGGTCAGTCCCTCTGCATACTTAGCTAACTCAGGGGTTCGCCAAAGCCGAGCCCATAGGAGAAGGGGGCGGAGTTTTGCCAAGTCTTTCATCGTGTGGCACCCCAAGTCCATTAACAGAGGTACTACTGGAGTACTCTTGGGTAATGCCATCAGTTCCTTATAGAAACTGCAATCAGACTTAGCAAGTTCATCAATATTATTTAAGCCCCATAATTCAGCGCCATAAAGTGCCGAGCTCACACCTTTTGCTTTATATATCTCTAGGGCTGGGGCTATTGGCCTAGACGTGGAAGAACGATGTTCCCTGAGGAGGGCACCAGTAACCCTCTTATGATTTAAAAGCATCTTTTGCATGTGAGGTGACCATCGCATAGTGTCTGAAATGCGGATACCCAGGTAGTCGAATTCTTTTACCCTTTCAAGGTTAGCCGCATTCAAAACTGGGGGCCGCCCTCATTTTTTGGGTGGATTCAATATTAGGTATTTCGTTTTGGCGGAATTTATTATAAGGCCTCTACCATTGCAAAAAGTTTGGAAGCTGTCAAGAAGAGTTTGAAGACCCATAGGTGATTTAGATAACAGAAGAGTATCATCATCGAACAGGAGAGTTGGAATAGGTTCGCCCGCCAGGGATGGCGCATCAGAAGGAACTTTCAGCAGGTGCTCCACTACACCATTCACATAAAGTGAGAAAAGGGTAGGAGCAAGAACACATCCCTGGCGGACACCCCTGTTCACTGGGATTCTCTCTGTTCTCTGACCCTGTGAGCCCCACTGCACTTGTGCGTAGTTTCCCTCATGAAGTTTTATTAGTAGATCCAATAGGTAGGGGGGAATCTTCATGTTGGCCAAGACGCCCCACAGAGTGACTCTAGGAACTAGATCAAAAGCTGTTTTGAGACCTATAAAGGCGAGATAAAGGCTGCCCTTTCCGAGAAGGACAACCTTCCAGTAAATGAGGAGCAGTCTGAAGACTTGTTCTATGGTGCCTGTCCCGACCCTGAATCCTGCCTGATAGTCTGAAAGGATGTTATTTTCTTTCACCCAGGATAGGATCCTCTCCAAAATCACCTTCCCGGCAACCTTCTGGGTTGAGTCGATCAGACTAATTGGGCGATAGTTGGCTGGGTCGTCCCTAGCACCCTTCTTGAAAATCGGGACAACCTCAGCCCCCTTCCAGGATCCAGGGACTGAAGCACCATTAGCAATGGCATTAATAAGGGTGGAGAGAAGCTTCCCCCATCTAGATGGATCTAATCTAAGGACGTCACCAGGGATACCGTCCGGACCTGCTGCTTTCTGGGGGACGATAGACTTGATGGCATTGAGCACTTCCCTTTCGGTGAAAGGGTCAGTGTTCAATGCACCTGTAGAGGCGAAAGCCTCTTTGGGGAAAGGGTCCCCCTCACACTCGGGCGGGGAGGAGTAAAGTTTGAAAAAAATTTCAAACCAGACCCCACTAGTGATGTTACATGTCAAAAGATCGTGGGCTGGTCTGTTCTTGGTCCTGATAATATTCCAGAAAGGGCCTGAATTACGTTTTGAGGAAGCCTCCCTTAGTGCCTGCCAATACTGTTCCTCCCAGTCCTTTTTAGCATTAGACACACAGGTCCTATACTCCTTCCTGGCTAGCTGGATCTTTGGCGTGGACCTACTTTTGAGGGCCATGATTAGGGCGGATTTCTTCCGCCTGCAGTTTTGTGTGTACCAGCCATCCACGGGCTTATGCTTTACCCCCCCCCCCCCCCGATGGCCCGCCTTTACCATATACTCGAAATAAATTCCCCAGGTCTTTAATAATACCTTGAAAAACGGCAGGAGCCTTGCCATAAGCTGCCTCAAGGATATTTGACGCGGCCAGCTCGGCTTGTGCTATGCACAATATTGCCCCAATCGACTGAACTTTCTCTTCGTCAAGCATCACTCTACGCCATTTTAGGCGCCTCTCACAATTTGCGGGGCACACCTCAAGGGTTGGCATAAAGCTAGCTATCGGAGGAATCAAAGACCCATTTACTCCCTCCCATAATGGGTTCATACTCAAGGATAACTGGTTGTGGTCGCTGTCGTCAGAGGGGATTATCTCCATGTCCACCACATATAACCAAAGTTTAAAATCGAGGAGTATATAATCTATCCTCGAAGTATGGTTTATCCTGTTATAGGTGTGAGCGCCTTGCAGATCTGAAGCTGTTCTGCCGTTTACCGCCCTTAATCCGAACTCTAGGGACATGGTGTTCATGTGTATAACTGATTTTGTCCATCTCCCAATGGGGGGCAATGTCAATATCGGAATGCCTCTTTTGGCATAATCCTCCTTTAAATCAGGAAAATCCAAAGACGCAAGGGGTTCAAAAGAACAATTAAAGTCTCCTGCTACCAGGACGTGGGATGCGTGATGGCACTTTCGCAATTCACCCTCGAGAAGTGTAAGTGCAGGTGACAAGGCTTCTCCACTTAAACCCCTGGCATAGACATTAAATAGGTCTAGAGACTTCCTTCCCTGAGCTCCCTTAAGAGTAAGCCTTAGAATATCGGGAGAGATATTTTGGGTCTGTCTAATAGTGCACCCGAGAGAGATGCTGTCCCAAATAAGAAGACCGCCCGAAGGGCGTCCTCTCCCAGATGAAGATAGAATGGCCGGCACAAAAAAGGTGGTATAGCCAACCATATAGTGGGGCACTGTGCTCCAAGTCTCCTGGAAGATACAGATGCTGTAGGGCTCTATCAAGGAATTCCAGTATGGGAGATCTAATTTGCTAGCAATGCCAGCTACATTCCAACTTAGGACCCTTAGGGGAGGGACGTCTGTAGCTAGATCCCGTATTGTAGGAGGGATGGTAGAACTAGGGGTAGCCTGAGGCAAGTTGGGTGTAGGAGGCGATGACAAATTATTTATATCCTGAAGATTTAGAGTAGACTGTGGTCTATTCTGCTGGACGTGGGGGCTCAGAGTGTTAGGTAAGGAATCCCCAGCTGTTTCAGTAGGAGTTCCTATATCTTCGTTATTTTGTTCGCCAGCGGAAGTATAGGTTCCTGCCCCGACAGGATTTCCATGTCAATAGGAGACATAGTGGCCATGAAGTTCTCGATTTCTACTAAAAGCAGAGGTGGAATAATCATAGCCACTGATGGACCGGACCCCCTTATGGTACTCATCGGGAGCCGAATGGAAAAAAGATTGTGAATGATGGAAATACACAGAATCTGAATAGAATTGACTTAAGTCAAGACATCCTATACCATTGGTGACAAAGCCTGGTTGTTGGTTACAAATTAACCTTGTGACACGAAGTAGACAGAAAATTAAAATACCCCCACGCCCCCCTTTGACCCAAAGCTCTTATGGGACCAAGCAAGGGTAGCAAGTCATCACGACTCTGCTCATCCCTCTTTTCTCTTCCATCCAAGCATCTATCTATTCAATCTTCCATCCACCTGCTGATATCCACCTTTCATCATTACATTCTGTCATTCATTAATTTCATCCACCTGTCTTTCACCTTTCTGTACGTCCGACTGCCCATTCATATCCAAACCTATCTATCTATTCATCCAACCAACCATCCGTATATATCCTTTCACTCATCTATCCCATGAGCCATCTATCCATCCATTTGCCAGCCCATCCTTCTAACTTTTCACTCCATCCATCCACCTTGCCGGTAACTCATCCATCACCTTTTCACGCAGTCATCCATCCTTTCACTCATCAATCCAGTCACCCATCTATCCATTTACTCTCTCATTCATCCATCCTTTCACTCACTCATCAATCCATCTACCCTTTCACTCATATGTCCATCCATTCACCCTTTGACTCATCCATCCAGCGTCTCTTTCACTCCTCCATTCCTACATCCAATCCTTTACTCATTCATCAATCCTTTCACTGTTTACCAATTCACCCTTTCACTCTATCATCCATCCATCCTTACATCCATTCTTTCTCAGATTGGTCCATTATTTCACTCTGTCCACCCACCCATCCATCCTCCCTTTCACTCATCTATCGATTCACTCAGTCAACCATCTTTTCACTCTTCCTTCCACCCAACTTTCCATTCATTTAGCCTTTCACTCGTCCATCCATCCTTTCACTCATACACACTTACATCTATCCTTTCACTCACTTATCCACCCATCCATTGTCCCACTCTTTCACGTCAATTATGAGCTTCTGTCTTATGAGCTGCAGACAAAAGAGCCTCATTATGGACTTCTCCCCCGCTGTAGCAACTAAAATGGGGGGCTCACTACACCACTGCATCTGGCAAATACTTTGACGAGTGGAGTATGATTTTGAATGGAAAAAATTGATATCAAGTTGCTGACCAAATCATCCAAGAAAGTATCAGGTCCTCCAATGGTTTTCAAAAGAAAAGAGCAGGTTTAGCATTTCTCCATTTTATATTCCACAGCCCCTACACATTTTAAAGACTTAAATATGAAGGAATAGCCATTCTTAAAATGAAAATATCTAGATGGCAAATGTATTTTGTAAATGGTCAGATTTGTTAGCTTTGCATGACAAACCCAGCCAAGTCTTAAACCATCAATAACAATATTTAAAGGATGGTTGATGTGGTCCTATAATGCAAGGCATCCTTTTTGTCTGAAGTATTGATCTGGGCAGTTTGAGTATTACTACAGATCTGGTTTCAGATCAAATATCGAAACCATGGGTAAAAATCAGATGGCGCTTGGAAAACATATCTAGTCAGTATAAAAGAAGTGTAAATCTTCTCCAAAATCACATAAATGGGCGCTGGAGGAAAATTATAACCCCAGATAAGTGGAATAAAAGTAATACAATGTTATTTTTTTTAGTTCTGAGAGAGGCCAACTACCACAGGGTGCAATTGTTTGCAAAATGGCTAATCTACAGCACGGCTAGGTGTTTTTTTTTTTTTAAATACAAGATTAATCCCGAATACCCAGCTAATGGTTTCAGATGAGACTATGGGGAAAAGGGAAATTGGTCCCATACTTTATTCGGCTATTCTAGATTACATCTCTTTTGGAATATAGTTTTTGAAAATTGTAAAAATAAATTGAATAGTAAACTGCCACACGTTCCTGCAGTGGTTTTCCTTGGCTATTCATCTTCATTAGCATTAACAGGTAGACTTTGTAAATGGATATAGGTTTATGTGCTCGGTGCCCCACATTATTATTGCAAAAAGGGTAGTCTAAATTAATTTGACATTTTCTGAATGGCTGGCCAAAATGTTCAGTGTAAAACAGCAAAAATTTATACTTTCTTACCTGTCGGTGTAGTTTTGAAGCTTGAAGAACTTTCTGGATTCACATGCTGTGCATTATTCCACCATCTAGTGGTTGGGTCCGGAATTGTTGTATTTCTTCTTTTTTTTTTTTTTGGTGGGCGTCGACATACCACCATTTGATGTCCTTCTGTGATGTCGACTTGCTTCCTCCAAAAGCTCCCACCTTTGATCACCATCTTCGGATTCTTTCTTTTTTTTTTTTCCTCCTTTCTCATCTTTCTGGTGGAGGAGTGTGGGTTCGCTAGTGAATCCAGAAATTCTTCCAGCTGCAAAACTACACCGACAGGTAAGAAACTATACATTTTGCAGCATTCATCTTTTCTGGATTCCCATGCAGTGCATAGATTTTGTAGCAGTTTGCTAGTCTTGTGGTGACTGGGTGGAAGATGAGCGCTGGTTTGTAAATATATGTTGTAAGACCTTTTGTCCTACTTGTACCTCTTTATTCATCTGAATGTCCACACAATAATGTTTTGTGAACGTGTGCACTGAAGACCATGTTGCGGCAAAGCAAATGTCTTGAATTGGAGTATTTGCTAGAAATGCGACTGTTGCTCCTTTCTTCCTTGTTGAGTGAGCCTTTGGTGATCTTTGTAAAGTCTGTCCTGCTTGTTTGTAGCATAATTGTTTGGCTTGAGCAATCCATCTTGCGATAGTGTTCTTGGTAACAGGTCGTCCTAGGAGGCTGTTAGCAAAAGATACAAAGAACTGCTTTGCCTGTATTCCTTTGCCCTTTCAATGTAATACAGGACTGCTCTTCTAGCATCAAGAGTGTGCAAAGCTTTTTCTGATTGTGCTTCTGGAAGAAACTTGGAATTTGTATTGTTTGGTTTATGTGGAATTTTGATACCAACTTTGTCATAAAGTGTGGATCTGTTTTCATGACAATCCTGTCATATATGTATTTGGAAGTAGGGTTCCTGTAGTGTTTGTAATTCACCAACTCGACGTAGAGATGTAATTGCCACTAAAAATGCTGTCTTTAGCGTGAGCATTTGTGGCGTTGCTTTGTGTAGTGGTTCGAACTGTGCTTTCATCAGCTGAGCTGGTACTATATTTAGGTTCAATGTGGGTGCTGGTACCCTTTTTGGGGTGCTATTCTTTTTGCTCCTTCTAGGAATCTTTTGACTTAGTAAGAAGTGAAAAAACTCTTTACAGTTTCTCCTCTTGTATATGCTACAATTGCTCCTCTTGTATATGCTACAATTGCTAAGTGCATCTTTAATGACATGTAGCTTAGATTACTTTGTAGTTAATGCGTTGGGTATTTTAGAACTGCCCATTCCCTTGTGATCTTCTTTGACAGGTTTTCTTTAAGGCACCATTGGGAGTATCTCTTCCATTTTCCTGTGTAACATTTTCTTGTTGGTTTTCTTGCTTCTCTTAGTACTGCCATTGTGCTTTCTAGCAATTTGAGGTGTGCAAATTCTATGTCCTCAGGAGCCATACACCTAAGTTTAGACTCTCGGGTTCTGGATGAAGTACCCTTCATTTGCACTGTTAAAAGGTCTTTTCTTTTTGGAAGCCTGTGCACTGTTCCCTCTATTATCTCCATCATCTCGGAGAACCATGTTTGTCCGGCCCATTGTGGTGCAATGATAATCATTGTCATGTGGCTGATCTTGCATTTGTTGATCACTTTGTGGAGAAGTGGTATTAGGGGGAAAGCGTAAGCAAATATCCCTGACCAGTCTATCCATAGCGCATTCCTTGGGTACTGCTTTCAAGGTTGCTTGGGTGCGAAGCGTTGGAATTTTGCATTGTGGTGAGTTGCAAATAAGGTGATTTGCGGAGTCCCCCATTTCCTGAATATTTTGTGTAGTTCTGATTGGTTCAGTTCCCATTTGTGGGGTGCTGACATCTGTCAGCCTCTACATTGTCCTTTCCTGGCAAGTGTACTTCAATTAGATCTATACTCTTTGGGATTGCTCATTTCCATAGTTCCATAGTTGTTGACAGTGTTCCTCCATGCTTGTTTACATAAAACATGGTGGTTGTGTTGTCTGTTTGTATTAACACTGTCTTTCCATAAAGCTCCTTCTGAAAGGCTTTAAGGCTAGGAACACCGTTTTTAGCTCCTGGAAATGTATGTTTTACTGCATCCTCCTGTGTCCACAATCCCCTTACTTTGAGGCTGTTCATATGTGCTCCCCATCCTATCTGGGAAGCATCTGTTATGGTCACTGTTGGAGTTGGTTGTGTGAAAAGTCTTCGTGTGAAAAGTCTTCCCTGTGCTAGGTTTGTTATATCCACCATGCTATCTCCTGATGAACTGTTTGCATGACAACCACTAGATCCTCCCAACACCCTGTTGCTTGTGACCCAAGCTCTTGAAGCTATTCCTGGAACGGCCTCATTTGCAAGCAAATGTTGGTGATTAAATGAATGCAAGAAGCCATCATTCCTAGAATATTCCCCACTGTCAGAGCTTGCCCCTTGTGGTACAGATGTGTCTCCTGCAGCAGTGCCAATGTTTTCTTCTTCCTTGGGAACACCTTCCCGAACAATAGTGTTGATTTGTGCTCCTAAGAACACCTTCTATTGGTCTGCCTCTGGTGACGACTTGTTCCAGTGTATTGAAAGTCCAAGTTGAACTAGCGTCTCTATCACGTGCTGTGTATGCTGTTTGCAGAGACTGTATCAGCTTGCTTTTATTAACCAGTCGTCCAGGTACGGGTGTATATGAATCCTCTGCCTTGTTAGAGGAGCGGCTACTGCCACTAGGCATTTTGTGAAAACTCTTGGTGCTGATTTTTGGCCGAATGCTAGCACTTTGAATTGGTATTGTGTCTTGTTGCCCTCAAACCTTAATAGATGTTTGTGTTTTCGGTTCATTGGAATGTGCAAGTATGCATTCTTTAAGTCTATGGTTGCCATGTAGTCTCCTTTCTGGTACCGGTTCTATGGCCTCCTTGTATTGAAGTTCTTGCACCTCCTGGAGTAATTGGGATAAATCTTTTTCTGAATATTTTTTAGTTTGGAGGTTGCTTTTTTCAGTTCTATGCAGTAACAGTACTGTATTATGTTTAATATCCATTTGTCTGAAGTGATATCGCTCCATTTTTGGAGGAAGTATTTTAACCTGCCTCCTACGGTGTAGTATGTTGGAGGAACTGTTTGTTTAAAGGATGAAGTATTTTCTTCTGTTAGTGTCTCTGGGGGCCCACTGATGTTTTTGGTGAGTGGCCCATTTTTGGAATGCAGTCACTTTGTTGTGGTCTGCGGTCCTCCTCATTGTGTTTGCCTTCTTCCACGAGGGCACCCTTGAAAGGATTGTCTTCCCTGTTGGAACTGCCAATTCTGCTGCTGCCCTTGTTGCTGGCAGTCTTACCCCTTGGTAAGTTTGCCTATAGGTTTAGTGCGAGGCTGTTGGTGATGGTTACCTCTGCCTGCTAGTCTCCTCGAGGGTGTGTCTCTACACATGCCTCTAAAATGTAGTGCGCCCATAGGCCCTGCTGTTTCATTGTCTTTTTTCAGTTGATTCAGCTTTTCATCTACGATGCTACCAAACAGCTGTTCACCATTGAACAGTGAGTTTAGTATGTTATTCTGCACTTCTGACTTGAAACCTGAGATTCTCAGCCATGCAGGTCTTCTCTCGGTTATGCCAATCATCAACTGTCTGCTAGATGTGTCTTCAGCATCTAGGGCTGAGTTTAAACGTGTTTGCCATGTTCTTTCCCTCCTCCACTAAGTGGTTTGCCCTTCTTTGGAACTGTACTGACAGGTGCTTTAGTAGTTCTATCTCCTGCCAATGCAGATATGTGTGCCTGTTTATCAATGCATTTGAGTTTGCAATGCGCCACTGAATTGCTGCACTTCTCTTGACCTTTCTCCCCATTAGGTCCATTCTCTTGCTCTTTGTCTGGCGGTGGTCCAACTCTGGTTGGTACATTGGCCCTATTCCTGGCTGTAGACGTAATGATAGTCAGCTGCCACCGACCTTTTGATGTACAATGGGTCCTTTGAGTAATGTTTATATTTTTTTCTCACCTCTTGGTGTGACTGCTTTGCAAGCGGCAAGCTCTTTAAATGCCTCTTTCCCTTGATCTAATACACTTGGTAGCATGGGTAGAAACTGGCTCCTTGACTGTCTCTAGTAGAAAGCACGATTGTGGCTTTTCTTCTTCAAGTTGCCCGACAGATGTGCCTGATGCCCTTTTTATGACTTGGTTGTAAATCCCAATGTCATCTGGTGGTGAAGGCCTCGAAGGATCTGTGTCTACCACCTCTTCTGAAGATTCAGCGTCAAGATCCTGCCAGTGTAGGTCTTTAGCCTCCGAGGTCGTGGAGCCCACATACGTTAGTGTCTTATCGCCTACTTCATCCTCTAAGAAGAATTCCTCTTCGTCGAGCAGTTCGGGAGTAGTTGGCACTGCAATTCCGACTGGTTTCTCCAATTCAGTCGATGTTTGTCAGTATCTTGAATTGCTTCAAGCGGTCGTCTCATTCCTTTTTGTGCTGCAAAATATTCGCCATCCCTGCCTCTAGGCTTTTTCTTTTTTCCGATCTCACACGAGTGTTTCAGCATCAAGACCCTCAGCCTCTCTCTTCGTGTTTGACAACACCAACACTGTCGTCGAAGGTTGTTTCAACCTCTCGTTTCGATGTAGGGGTCTTTCGTGACCGTCTTTCGACATCTTCGATAGGTTTCGCCATCACAGTCCTTTTCGGAGGATCCGACAGATTGCTTCTTCTCTTTGGAGGATGCTGAGGCAGTCTGTTTCGCCGCGGAGGCTCCTTTCGAGGACTTTGACATTTTTTCGTGTTTCCTCCTGTCTTTTTGAGGTCGACGGCTCTTACTTGCTTCAAAGTCTTCTTGACCTCTACGACTGGGATATCTGTGTCCTCGTCGACTTCAGGGCCCTCGGCGACATTATCACCTTCTTTGCTGGAAAGGCCCAGATCTTGAAGCGACTGTGCTGGCCCCTGACCCTGCATGTTGTAGTTGGCCCTTCTCTGTCTCTCTTACCCTCAATGTCTTTGGGGTGAAAGCCGAGCACGCATTGCAAACTTCACTTCAGTGATCCAGCTGAAGGCAAAGGTTGCAGACTGGATGCTGATCTTTGAGCATAATTATGACAATTCTTGCAGAACTTGAAAGGTGTCTTGTTAACTACCGTGCACAGGGAGCCCCCTGGATGCGCATGCTCATTGTCGAAGTTCCATACTTTTCCCATTTTCAGCGCACTCCAGCTCGTCTGATAGTAGTCGGGTACGTCCAAACGCCTTTTATCGTTGTTTTGTACAAGTTTCACCTATGTTTGTTGATTCTTCTCAAATATCTGGCTCTCCTTCCATATCGATCCGGACCCAATAGCGGAAAAAAAGTATCTGAAGAAGGCGACCAAAGGTGAGAGCTTCCAGAAGTATGTCTACCTCACAGGAGGGCACCAAATGGTGATATGACAACACCCACCAACAACAAAAAAGAAGCAATACAACAATTCCAGACCCAACCACTAGATGGTGGAATAATGCACAGCATGTGAATCCAGAAAAGATTAACGCTGCAAAACTGTTTCCGGCCTGACTGGGAGCCATATAAAAATTTTTAGGCTGTGGTAAAATTGTTTAAAGCCATTGTATTATGGTGTTCGGATGAAATGCTCTATTTACACTATTTATGGTCTATGAATTGTCCATAATAATGAATGAGGATTAGTTACTTACCTGTAATCCTAGTTCTCTTCCAGGGGTATCCTCATCAAAGTCATAAGCATTAGAATATTCCCGCCCATGTGCGGGATCCCGGAAACAGCATATTATATGTGCCCCACATATATATATCCATACATATATACCTATATGTATACACAAGCAATTGCAGCCCCTAAACCCTAGAGCTGAACCATGCTGTAAGTAATTTCCACTACACATAAGAAAATAGCATTATAAACATGAGAAACAACATTATAACTTGTTTGGAAACTGTTTTAATGCTTAGAAAACAGCAGAAATTCTTAGAAAACACTGAAAGGATAGGAAGCTCCCAGGCTGCATTGCAAATACCCAGTCTAAAAAGACTGAAAAGCTAACTCATAGCTGCATAGCAAAAAACTGACACCGTGCCTTTAAGGCACACCTGACCCCCACCTTCCCATCATGCCTCAGGGGTGGCAGTTAGGTCAGTTGTTCTTTGCGGAGACTGAAAAGTCATGGCACAAAGAAAAATAATAATCTCTGAAAACTAACACACCTTTGCCCGGGGAGGCGGGAGGGTTGCTTATGACTTTGATGAGGATACCCCTGGAAGAGAGCTAGGATTACAGGTAAGTAACTAATCCTTCTCTTCCAGGGGATCCTCATCAATAGTCATAAGCATTAGAATAGAATAGCGAGCCTCACCTCATCCCCCTGCGGGCAAAGGAAAGAAAAACAGAGAAGGAAGAGTATGCTCAGATAGCTCAGCTACCCAAACAGGTTCCTCAAGGAGGCTTGGCCTACTTGGGCATCCGCCCTGGAATCGGATTCGAGGCAGTAGTGCCTGGTAAAGGTGTGGACCGATTTCCAAGTGGCCGCCTTGCAGATCTCTGCCATTGGAACGTCATGCAAGAAAGCTACTGTGGCCGCTTTCCCCCTAGTAGAATGAGCCTTAGGGGCCAAAGGTAAGGGCCTTTTCGCCAGCTGGTAGGCTAGGGTAATGCAGGAAACAATCCATCTGGAAATGGATCGTTTAGCCGCTGGGAAGCCTGTTCTCATGGCGCCATAGTTGACAAACAGCTGATCCGTCTTCCTAATGCTTCTGGTACTGGCCAGATAGAATTTGAGTACCCTCTTGAGGTCTAAGGAATGGAGCGACCGCTCAGCCGGGGTCGCTGGATTCGGGAAGAAGGATGGCAGAGAAATGGACTGATTAATATGAAAATCAGACACTACCTTAGGGAGAAAGGATGGATGTGCCCTTAAGACCACTTTGTGCTGGTGAAAAACTGTGTACGGTTCTTTAGTACACAGAGCCTGGATTTCGCTTACTCTGCGTGCCGATGTAATGGCTACCAGAAAAGCGACCTTCCATGACAGATGCTGTAAAGAAGATTTGTGGATCGGCTCAAAAGGTGGGCCCATCAACTTGGATAACACTAAGTTCAACTCCCACGGAGGTGAAGGGTTTCGAACAGGGGGGTAAACTTTTTTCAACCCCTGCAAGAAGTCCTTGACCACCTGCATCTGGAAAAAAGAAGGTTGACTTGGAGACCTCCTGTAAGCTGTAATGGCAGACAAATGGACCCTGATGGATGCATACTTCAAGCCTGATCTAGCTAAGTGAAGGAGGTACGGAAGGATGACGTCCTCCTGCCCCTTTGTAGGATCATGGTGATTCTGCCTACACCAAATGAAGAACCTCTTCCACTTAAACGCATAAGACGCTCTTGTGGAGGGTCGCTTCGCTTCCTTGAGAATATGCATGCAGTCAGGCGGTAGACCTAAATGTCCGTATTGCAGGACCTCAGGAGCCATGCTGTTAAGTTCAGTGAGGGAAGGTTGGGATGCAGAATCCTCCCGCCCATCTTGGACAGCAAGTCCGGCCTGCAAGGCAGCCGCCTGTGAGGTCGAACTGAGAGATGAAGAAGGTCCGGGTACCACCACTGGCGCGGCCAGTCCGGAGCTATGAGGATCATCTTCATGTCGGATCTGAGCAGCTTGGACACCACCTTCGGAATCAGAGGCAGGGGCGGAAAGGCGTAGGCAAATGTCCCTGACCAGTCCATCAAAAGAGCATTCCCCCTGGTCCCTGGACGGTGGAATCTGGACGCGAAGGCGTGGCATTTTGAATTTTCGTCGTCTGCAAACAGATCGATGTCTGGACGACCCCACCAACGGAACAGGTCCGCCACCACGTCGTCGTGCAGCACCCAGTCGGGCTGATCTTCGAAGTGCCTGCTGAGTGCGTCTGCCTTGATATTCAACTCCCCTGGAAGGTGTACTGCCACCACCGAGAGGTTCCGGGCGAGCAGCCAGTGCCAGATCGCCTGCGCCTCCAGGGAGAGGGGGCGTGACCGAGTCCCGCCCTGTTTGTTCAGGTAAAACATGGTCGTGGTGTTGTCGGTCTGCACCAGGACTGAGTCGGTCTCGATTGCTGGGAGGAACGCCTTTAGAGCAAGGTGGACTGCTCGAAGCTCTAGCATATTTATGTGGTAGCCCTGTTCTTTTGCAGACCACTGACCTTGTATTTGGAGGCACCCCATGTGGGCCCCCCATCCTTGTAGTGATGCGTCTGTCACCACCGATTGCACCGGAAGTGGCTGGTGAAACGGGACTCCCACCAACAGATTGTCCTGACGAGTCCACCATGCTAGGGAAGATTTCGCTACCTGGGAGAGAGAGAGATTCGATCTCCCCAACGGCCTGTAGACTGATCCCATTGGTCCTCCAGAGCCTGCTGCAAAGGTCTCATTCGCAGTCTGGCGTGGGGAATTAGAAAAATGCAGGACGCCATGGAACCCAGTAGAGATGCTACCTGCCGAGCTGACGGCCTCCGCATCTGCTGCATAAGCCTGCATTTCCTCTTCATTGAAGATAGTCTCTCCTCCGAAGGATACGCTCTTCCCACGCTTGTGTCCAGAACGGAGCCAAGGTAGTGGATGGACTGAGTGGGCTGCTGCACAGACTTTGCCATGTTGACGTGAAGGCCGAGAGCGTGCAACTGTCTCAGACAGATTTGGAAGTCTTTCTTCACCTGCTGCTGGGATGGAGCCTTCAGCAACCAGTCGTCTAGGTACGGGTAGACAAAGAGACCCTGCTTGTGTAGGCAGGCCGCCACCACTGCCATACATTTGGTGAAGACTCGCGGAGCCGACTTGAGTCCGAATGGGAGGACTTTGTACTGGTAGTGCTTGCTTCCAACCACAAACCGCAGGTACCTGCGGTGATGTTTCGCTATTGCAATGTGAAAGTACGCATCTTGGAGGTCCACCGAACACATCCAATCTCCGACTTGTAGATGTGGACATATTTGGTGAAGCGCCAACATACGGAACTTCTCCTTGACGATGACTTTGTTTAGGAGACGAAGGTCCAGAATCGGCCGAAACTTGTGCTCTTGATCTTTCTTGGGCACCAGGAAGTACCGGGAGTACACTCCTTTTCCGACCTGCGAAGGAGGAACTCTTTCTATGGCTTGTTTTTGCAGAAGGGCCCTCACCTCCTGCTGGAGCAGCTTCAGGTGGTGAGGACGGGACCTCTTTGGCGGAATGTCTCTGGGACGCGCTCGAAAACTTAGCGCATATCCATGACGCAGTATATTCAGCACCCAGCGATCTTTTGTGATGCTGTCCCACTCTGCTAGATGTTGTGACGTACTTCCTCCCACTGGAGTGGGCAACGGCCGTAGAGGAAGCCACAGCTCATGACTTTCCTCCTCTTGTGGTAGTGGAGGACTGTTGCTGGTGTCCACCTCTGCCCGACTTTCCGCCTCGAAACTGGGTTTTCCCTTGGGGCTTGCTCTGAGACCACTGAGGGGTTTGAACCCTCTGTTGAGGCCCCTTGCGTTGGGTGGGTCGAAAACGGCGCTTGAATTCCTTTTTCTTCTCCAAGCCCACGGCTTTGAGGGTATCCAGCTCAGTTTTCATGCGCCCCATCTCCTCATCCGTGTGAGTGCCGAAGAGGGAGTTGCCAGAGAACGGGAGGTTTAAAATCCGTTGCTGTGCGTCTGGCTTGAGCCCTGTCAGTCGCAACCAGGACGACCTCCTGGCGCAGACGCCGTGTGTGTAAGAGTGGGCTGAGATTAGCGCACCATCCGCCGCTGTGCTAATCGACTGATTAGCCACCAGAGCCCCTTCCGTAACAATCTCCTCAAAGTCCTTTTGGTCCTCCTTGGGGAGCTTGGACTTGAAACGCTCCATCGAGTCCCAGAGAGCCCTGTCGTACCTGCCCAGAAGCGCCGCCGCGCTGGAGATTTTGAGGGCCGCCGCCGCAGAAGAGCAGGCACTGCGTCCCCATGAGTCCTGGGTTCTGCTCTCCTTATCTGGAGGGACGGAAGAGGAGGTCGACGCCGTCTGACCCTTTCTTGCAGCTGCCACTATGACAGAGTCCGCAGGCGGGTCTATCTTCACAAAGACGGGGTCAGAGGTAGCTGGCTTGTATTTTTTCAGGATACGAGCCGGAACGGCTTTGACGGTCGCCGGGGTGAGAAAGGTGTCCATGACTGGTTCCATGATTCCTGGGACCAAAGGCAGCAGCGGACGAGAGGCAGACTTTTGGTGAAGTGTTTTAAAAATCACCGACGTGGTGACTTGGGGGACTGACATCTCAATCCCCAGCTTCTGTGCTCCCCGCTGCAACACCTCCTGGTAGGTGTTGATGTCGTCTATGGGCGAGACCCTGGACACTGGGCTGCCCGAGAGCGTGGGTGAATAGTCCTTGATGGATGACGAGGACGATGATGGAGTCCTTCTCCTCTTCCGGCGATGATCACGAGCCCGTGACCCAGGTGAACGCTCCTCCCGTCTGGGGGAGCGCGATCTGCGTCGCCTGTCGTCCGGCGATCTCTGACGCGCTGGCCTGGGGGGACTAGCTCTGTCCACAGCCGCCACCAGCCGTTGCAGCGGAGAATCATGCACTGGACTGATGTATTCCCGCATCCTCCTTGTAGGCCCCGAGTCCTGCCAATGATGTGCTGGCAGCAGCCATCTGGGCGACAGATTAATTGTCTGAGTCTGAGGAGAAGACCTACGGGGTTGCACTGCAGGTTCTCGTGGAGTTGCCGGTCGTGGAGAGGCCCCTGAGTGGGAGGAGGAATGGCGAGATGCCGACTCTGTCACCAGGACCACCGACCTGTCCGAGGCCTGTCTCGACGTCGAGCGCGGTCTTGACGTCGATCCGTGGTGTCGTCTCCTTTGTCGCCGGGACTCTCTCGACGTCGAACGACACCTCGATGTGGACCGGCGGCCATGTTCAGTGGGCGAAGCATGCCGCCTCGACGTCGAACGGCGATGTGAAGCCGACGACGGAGGCCCTCTCTCCCTCGACGCCGAACGCCGCGGGCGGAGATGCCACTCTCGACGTCGACACGGATGCCAACCTCGACGCCGAACGCCGCTTAGAGGACGACGGCGGAGGATCCTGTTGTCTCGACGTCGAACGCCGATGGACCCTCGACGACGGAGGGGATGGTGCCCTCGACGACGGAGGGGTGACACTCCTCGACGCCGGTCGTCGCCTGGTTGACGACGGCGGAGGGTCCATGCTCCTCGACGCCGATCGACGTCGAGATGTCGACGGCGGAGGGTCCCTGCTCCTCGACGCCGAACGCCGCTGGGTTGGCGACGGCGGAGGCTCTCTGCTCCTCGACGCCGATCGTCGCCTGGTTGACAACGGCGGAGGTTCCCTGCTCCTCGACGCCGATCGTCGCCGGGTTGACGACGGCGGAGGGGTGGTGTCTCTCGACGCCGAACGTCGCCGGGTTGACGACGGCGGAGAGGCTCTGGATCTCGACGCCGATCGTCGCCGAGTTGACGATGGCGGTCTGGACTTCGACGTACCTGCTCTCGACGGCGAGCCCGCTGTCGAAAGCCTCTTTTTCGAAACACGACCTACCGGAACATCTTTTCTCAGCGCCGAGCCCGACGCTGAGGCGGAAGGACGAGAGGACTTGCTTCTAGATGAATCTCTATGCCTCTTGGAGCCCTTCCCCACCGGAGATCGGCCTCTGGATGGTTGTGCCAGGCCATAAACGCGAATTCGCTCTCTGTCCTTCAAAGTTCTTTTGGACAGGCTCTGGCAGTGAGTACATGTCTTGGAATCATGATCCTCCGGTAGACACAGGATACAGACCCTATGAGAGTCAGTCCTGGCCTTCTTCTTGCCACAGGCAGGGCAAGGATCGAAAAGAGAAGGCATTTTAAGATGGAAAAAATGCCCAAAAATGCCTAAAAAAGGCAGCCTCTTACTGACTTAGATGTAAAACGTCGAAGTAAGGGAAAAAACAGTTGAAAAACAGACAAAATTTTCTGACAAACTCAGAAAAAAGTGGAGCTCTGTTGCCAGGATCCTTCCAGAAGGAGCCGGAAAGAACAACTGACCTAACTGCCACCCCTGAGGCATGATGGGAAGGTGGGGGTCAGGTGTGCCTTAAAGGCACGGTGTCAGTTTTTTGCTATGCAGCTATGAGTTAGCTTTTCAGTCTTTTTAGACTGGGTATTTGCAATGCAGCCTGGGAGCTTCCTATGCTTTGTGTTTTCTAAGAATTTCTGCTGTTTTCTAAGCATTAAAACAGTTTCCAAACAAGTTATAATGTTGTTTCTCATGTTTATAATGCTATTTTCTTATGTGTAGTGGAAATTACTTACAGCATGGTTCAGCTCTAGGGTTTAGGGGCTGCAATTGCTTGTGTATACATATAGGTATATATGTATGGATATATATATGTGGGGCACATATAATATGCTGTTTCCGGGATCCCGCACATGGGCGGGAATATTCTAATGCTTATGACTATTGATGAGGATCCCCTGGAAGAGAACCTATGATACTCCTTGTATTTGTTTATTTATGTCTACTGATGTTCTCTGTATCTACATAAAAAGGCTCCAAAACTTCACAGAAGTTCACACCTCACAGAAGCCAGCTCTACAGAAAAGGTCTAAAACAGGAATCAATGTTACATAGCAAATGTCAACCAGTACACAAAACTGTGCTCATTATATTTAACCATATCCACACAGGGGGGCACAAGAGAGCCAGCGCACCAACATGAGGCTCAGGAGGTCCGGGGCTATCATCCAACATAATCCTGAAAACTCTGGCTCCATTTTGGCTTATAAACAGGCCAACTGCTGTGTGGTCACTGCAACGGTCCAGCCTATGCCACCATTTGGAAAAAACACGTTGTACGGCTGCAGCAGTGCATACATGTAGACGCACGACACAAAACTATGATGGCGGCCATATGAGACGCTGAACTTCGCTACAGAACCTTGGTGAGTGACAGCCAGGGGCACAGCTTGGAGGCGCGAATACTGGGAAAAGAGGACTAATAGAGAAGAGTTCTTCAAACTTTTTGATGCAGAGACACCCCCCTTCCTCAAAATTTTCCAGGAGTAAGGACCCCCTCCTGACAAAATGTATAGACGGATACTCAACTATAAACACCACCAATTCCCATGGCAAATCATCTTTACAGTGGGGAAAAAATAAAGTGTTTAGCAAACCAAAGGTTTGTGGGTGACTGGGTTTTGGGTCAGAGGCTTATCAAAGAGTTCAGGCAAAAAGTCTCCAAAAGAATTACCCAAAAAGGCACAATCGTACTTTATTTTATCCCAAACAAAACATTTTGACAACACTTATTTGGATAACACCTTCCTGAACTAATGCGATTGGTGTGCCTGTTTTTTTGCAGAGAAACTATCACTGTTTCACCTCATTTGTACCAGTTTAACAGCCAAATATAACAAGAGCAAAAGTTTTGTATTCCAGGCAGAAGTGAGGCTGAGGAACGCATGCACCACCACTATCCCCACTCCCTGGGGGTACAGCCCCTACAAGATGAAGACCTCTGAAATAGAGAAACTAATGTTTTCAGGCCCAGAATCGTTCTTTACAATGCATGTGGTTGAACGCGCTCATCGGGCCTTAATGGCTCTATCAAGCCAGAGGCCCAGCAAGGCCAATGATTGCTCTACTCATGAATGACGATCACTGGCCTTCGATTGGAACTTCGAGGGCAACATCGTAACCATATATCCAGATTTCACTGTAGCCGTGCAGAAAAAATGTACTCACTAACACTGAGGATACCCACCGCAATGCTCTACCCCGCACATCTTTAAATCTCCTTGCAAGGCAGAGATCACATCTCTACTTCCCCTCAGCAGGGAAGTGAATTCATGCACTGAAACGCTATGCATATCTCCCCAGCAAAATCATTGGCTACACAGTTGAGCATCGCTGCGGCGATTATCCGCCTCAGATACCTCCATCAACTATGCATACCCTCTGAACTGTGGTGGTGTGCCCGTGGTGCATGCCCTAGCTATGTCACTTCACCAATGACTGGACAACTCACATGACCGATACAATTCTCCTTCCTACCTTACTTGTTCGCTCTGCTCCCTTTCTACGTTGGACAACCTTAGGCAATCCATTCTCCGACCCAGGACAAACTCATATAGAGGATGAACCCATCTGGCTCTTTGGATGAATTCTTACGGGAGCCCCCCTAACTCGCTCAAATTTTAACAAAGATTTGGTATTTGTGACCTACGTGACTTCTTTTCCTATCACGCCCCACCTCCTTCTCTAACCCTCCTCTCACTCACTGCCCACCCTTCTTTCCCACCTTTGTTTGCTTCTACCTTTCTCCCTTAACAGGCGATGCCATTGCTGTCCTGTTATGGATGTTGCTATGTTAAGGGGTTTTTGTGAGGAATGTATATACCAGATGGGGTTGGGCCATGAGCGTGGAGTGCTTGAACAGTAAACATGTGCACTGAATCCACTTCTGGTGATGCCACACTGCCCATATCACGCTGACATGTGCCTCCATATAAGGCTTGTCCCATACACATACCCAGCCTTGAAATGCCTAGTACTGTCACTGATCAGACCAATACCACACCTGTGAAGTACAATTGCATATCCTGGAATGTCAGAGGACTGGGTGACTCCCTTAAACGTAGACACTCGCCTACTGTCCATACAGCCCTCCTTCAAAAATCTCATCTAAAAGATTCAGCTGACACCACATTAGTCGCCCACTGGCACTTTCTTAGCATTTTCCTCCTATGCACGGGGAACTATCACCCACATTCGAAAAAGAGTACCATACATGCTGCTGGGCACATGCTAAATGGTTATCAGGGGCGATATACATTGATGTGACCCACTCATAGCTCTTGGAAAATGTATGAGTAAAGGCTATTGGAAAGTATGTTACAATCAGCCTCCTGTTAGAGAGATGCAGTCTCATCTGTAGGTGAGGAAAGAGCACCCAAATTAAAAGACTGGCTGAATGTCGAGACCAAATAACCACGTATGCAAAGCAATTGCCCCCGAGATCTCGTCCCAGGGATTCCTTGAACACCTACCTCTTGACTCCACAAGCAGCATTCCTTTGGCTCAAGAACCTTGTCAATTCATTAACTAGCAGGTAGAAAATGTTATGTCTGGTTTGCAGACCTAGCCCTGCTCTCTCATAACCATATGAGACAAGACATCAGTACAACTTCTCCCATAGCACATAGCGACCTGTGTGGATTTTCAGTTACTGATGGGTAGAAGACGTGCAGAGATTCCCAATTAGGTCCTCTTAGGAACAATTCTGGATTACTTTGCCAGGTCGAATTTTGTATGCTGGTTATGTTTAGAAGATGGATTGCTGGCCCAGTGTGAAAGCGTATGCTCAATGGGCAAGAGCTCCGTAGGGATCAGTCAACTTTCTTGGCCATTACTAAGAGTTAGCCACAAACAGGCTGCACCCAGAACACTTTGTTTAGTCAGCAAGACTAGCCAGATCATATTTGGACCCATGGGTGAGAACTAGTGTTCAATTAAGGTTGGTGAAGGTGGTTGTTGAGATATGTTGGCCCTATGTTGTGAAGTGCCTTGTATGAATGAGGACTTTGAATTGGCTGAGTTGATGTGGGTGCATCATGGGAGGTCAGTCTTGCTGCAGTGTTCTGGAGAAGACACTGTAGCACATTTATTCAAGTGTGGCCATTTGTGCCTACGCTGCTCTACCAGCTGCTTGTATGGGTTCATCAAGCCCACTGAAAAAAGTTTACTTTTGCTTGGACACTTTGCAATCAGGCCATTTTTGGGCTGAACAGACAGGCGGTGACTTATGCTACAACCCTTGATCATAAATGGTGTTGGACCAAGGACCCACGGGTTATTGGTTTGCTTTGTTTCACACAGTTGTGCAGTTACTCACTTGACAACTGTAACATGTTAAATTTAGTTAATCTATTGTAAGCTCTGTATGGTTGCAAGTCAGGATTCTCATTGCCTGCTACCTGGCTAAACTTCGAGTGCCAAGGTGCGTCAGAGCTTTGTTGGATCATAGCAACTTTCAGCTAATTTATGTTCAGACAAACAGCAGGCATTTACCATCCATGCACTCAGATTATGGAACATCCATGTATCCCATCCATCAGGACTGCTAACAATTCTCCAATTTAGGAAGGAGTTGAAGACTCGCCTCTAAACATCACAATGCATGAACAGACCACAAACCAACAGCTTTCATTACTAGATAAAGTTATGCTGGTCGGGGGTGGTGGGCGCGCTGTTGAGCCCGAAACAAAATGGCCGCACATTAGTGCAGCTCTGCTGGTCAGGGCCAATATCCGTCAATTAACCTGCTTCTCTCGGGACTATCCTATGGCTGGCTAAAGTGCCTTTGGTTTCCCTAGATGCAGGCAACGGATTGCTCTGGACGCGGGGAACATCAGTGTGCTGTGCGCCTTAGAAGACGTCCCGTGAGGCTGGCGCTCTGGCCTTAGCGAGCAAATGGCAGCATGGGACCTGTGGTGACTGGCGCTGCCCATCACGACGCGCTGCTGCACGGCTGGAGCCGCTTACGCCTCCGGTGGTGTTATCTCCTAGGAATTGGTGAGCCTGTGAAGGCGTGAGAGCCTGCTTTGTGCTGCAGAGCGGCGGCTTGAAGTGCTGCTGGCGCTGTGCGCGGTCCTGTGGCGGCGGCGGCATCTATCCTGCAGGTGAGAGAGCAGCTGCCCGGCGCCAGCGTTCTGTGTCCGCCATGGATGTTGGCGCTGCTGCGGGGCCACGGCGAGATCCCAGCGTTGGAGGGCTGTCCTGGTTCTCGTGGCGAAGGTAAAGGCAGCATTATTGTTACAGGGGACTGCGCACTGAGCACTCGCACTACCGTGAGGTATGTAGGCTCGCCCCACCGCTGTACCGTCGGTGAGGGTGCTGGGCTCCTCTGCATCCGCCATCTTGGAATTTGAGTGTGGCGGCGGCTGGCATCGGACTCCCATTGTCTCTGGGGCTCTCCTGTTTTGACTGGCCTTAATGCATTCGCCTCACAATCAAGGCGCCTATTTGCTGGAGTGGTGAATTTGCCTGCTGAGCTGCAAATTTTATTAACGGACAGTTGGCCAGTTTATGTTTTGTGGTTGCGAAGTGAGCTTGCAGATCTGGCAGTGCACTACAGAGGCGCAGTGTGACAGAGTGCGCACCCACGATCGCTAGGAGGATCAAGGTGCTTTGGGTGACCCCCGCTGTCTTCCTTTAGCGTAGGCTGCTTTTATAAGTGCTAAATTCATATAAAACCTGCAGGTGTTCAAACAAGTGTGTTGAGACTGTGCGCAGGCTTTCGAACTAGGCGCAGCAAATCCTCTGCCAAGATGGGCAAGTCGGATAAGCAGGAGCAGCCTAAATTGTCTTGAGTCAAAACGTGTCAAAAAAAGCAACTCCGGCGATGGACTCGGAGACAGATATGGATCTGGAGACTGGTGACACTAGTAGACTCGAACGGATGATGCTCACCATGCAGCAAAGTATACAGGCCATAGACAGTAAAATCGATGCTTTCAATCTCCGCATGGATAATATGGCGTCCAAACTGGACAAGCATGGCGTACTAATTGCGGAGGCGGAACAGCGCATCTCCAACACAGAGGACAAAGTCGTGAATGTCAGTAACTCCTGTGCCCAGATGGAGAAGGTACTATCGGTGATATCTGCGAAGAATGAGGAGTTAGAAGCTAGGTCCAGACGCAACAACCTGCGCGTTATAGGGGTGCCCGAATCCACCAATATAGGAAAAATTGAGCCGTATATTGAAGACATGCTTAAAACGCTCTTTGGTGCGGAGAACTTCTCCAACATGCTGGTGGTTGAGAGGGCGCACCGTTCCCTTGCTCAGCGCCTGGTTCCGGGGGAGCCTCCCCGCCCGATAATAGCTAAGCTTCTTAACTATAGGGATCGAGACGCGGCGCTCCAGATGGCGAGGGAGCAGGGCACTACAAAATATCAAGGCACTGAGGTCTAACTTTCCCCAGACTTTACAGCAGCGGTGCAGCAGGCTCGTCGGGAATTCCAACCAGTTAAGAGGCTGCAAGTAATGGAGATTCAATACGCCATGCTTTATCTGGGGCGGCTCAGGATACACCCTGGCAGTAAGCATAGACTGTTCACGACTCCGAAGGAGACTGTTCACGACTCCGAAGGATGCTATGCACTATGTCAAGTAGCTTGAACGCAGGGAGACAGAAAGAGTGGCTGGAGATGACGCAGAAGTTGAGGACTGATGACATTTGAAATGTGCATGCCTTGTCCGGTGTCTGCACTGTCAAACATATCTCCTGTTACTTTTCTATGTGGTCTTGGTACTGTTTGTTGTTTCTCTAGCTCGCTTACTGCTAGGTTTGTGTATGATTAATACGCCACGGTAAGAACACATTGAGATTTAGGTAATGCTGCTCAGTTGTTTGCCTCGGTCATTGCTCACACAAGATAGGACGCTGTATGGGTGCATTGCGCAGTCAGAGGGTGCAAGATGGGCAACATGACTAGTCCAGAGTTGGCAGAGTTATGGTGCAGTGTGAGTCTCAAATTGATGAGCTACGATTGCGGGGACTGTTTGTAGGAGCTGTTAGTGGTCCTATTTTGCTGGGAAGAGCTGTAGAGCTCCAAACACGCCCTGATCTTCCCCCCCCTCTTACGCGGAGGGGGATCTCGGGCAGCTAGTGTTCTATACGAGGGTACACCCCACACTGTTGATGACTGAAAATGTACGCTGCAAGTGGGCTAGCCGCTTGCAGAATGGGTGGGAGTTAATGGTTCTGCTGTTCAGTTACATGGGGCTCTCCAGTATGATTGGGATGCTGGGGTGGGTGGGGGGGCATTTGGGGGGGGAATGTTCCATATTCAATTTTTTCCATGCAGAATACAGGTCTGGTGAGTAGTCTATACATGCAAACAGTATATCATGCTCATACTGCACGCTAACTTCACTAGTGTAACTTCCGCAAACTGAAGGTACGCTGAATTGGATCACATGGAATGTCACGGGTCTTAACAGCCCAAAAAAGACCCGACAAATCTTGATCGTCATGCCATACATGTGGCATTGTTGCAAGAAACGCACCTCACTGGGGCTGCTGCCTCTTAGATAGCCCCCAAATGGGCCGGTGCTCGTTTTGCCTCCTATGCCAAAGGGGTTATGATTTTAATTTAAAAAATAAAAAAAAAAAAAAAAGCGTCCCCTTTGTTAGTACCTATGAAGACGCGGACGTTAATGGTCGATACATAATTATACAGGGCAAGCTGTGTGGAACTTTAGTCACCATAATTAATGTGTATGGGCCTAATGTAGATGACCCTGGTTTCTATGACGAGCTTTGGAATAAGGTATATCAGTTGCCATCAGCTGCTATTGTGGGGGGTGGGGGGGCGGGATTTCAATGCGGTACTTGACCCTGCTCTAGATCGGCGTACCACTGCAGACCCTGTCATTAAAAAGGCCCAACACTCGATTCGAACTGGTACGCAAACTCTGGGTCTCCTGGATGTTTGGCGATTACGGCACCCAGCGGCACAGGAGGGCACCTGTCATTCGTATGGTCGCGGCTGGACTACTGGTTGACTACAGACGATGACCATGCCTGGATTACTCAAGCTGCACATCTTCCTAGTACACTGTCAGATCACTCCCCGGTACGGCTTACTATGTCCATACCCACATACATGTCACCACAATTCCACTGGCGATTGCAGTCATCGATGTTGCTAGATCCGGTCTTTAGGGAAGGGGTGCATGACACTATTGAACATTACTGTACTGAGAATGTGGGATCAGTGCAAAATGTAGGCATTGTATGGTAACAATAAGGGGGGGTGGTATAGGCCTACAGGCTGGAGTGCTTCGGTCGCTGCGGGACTCCATGAGGCAGTTAGAACTCGACCTGGTGCAGCTAGAGCGGCACTATAATGAGATGCCAGATCCTACTACCTTGGCGTCCATGTGCTCTAAAATTACTGAATACAATGCACTGGCGGACCAAGAAGTGAGGCATATGTCTCGGCGCTGGAAGGCCAGATAATATGGGGAAGGGGGTCAGCCTGGACGCGCTTTAGCAAGAAGGATTAGAGCCACGAACGAAAAGCTGTACAGTGCACTCTTATAGTGGAGGGAGGGGAAATTCACTGTGATGCGCCCGGAATCCTTGCAGCATTTGTAAGACATCATAGGGAGCTGTATGGTGGTCGCCAGGCAGCTACTGAGGAAGATATCGCTCAGTACTTGGATGATATAGCTTTGGTATGGCTGTCGAGGAGACAGCAGGACTTTGATGCACCCGCTGACGCCTGATGAGATCAGGGATGCAATCACTGCTCTGCCCAATGGTAAAGCTACGGGAACCGATGGGCTGCCGGCAGAGGTTTATAAGGAATACATGGATATGCTAGTAACCCACTTGCAGGCCATGTTTGCTGAAGCGCATGAACAACGGCTTCCAGATTAGCTTCGTGAGGCACTAATTGTAATGCTTTTGAAGCCAGGGAAGACCCGACAGCTGTGACTCATACCAGCCCCTCTCATCGATGAACACGGATGTCAAGATCCTTGCGAAGGTGCTGGCGACCAGACTGCACTTCCGAATATCAGTAATGGTATTACCTGACCAGTCAGGGTTTATCCCAGCCCGCGGCTCACAATCTTCGGACTGTTGGCGGCGATACACCTTCTGGAGCCCAAATTGCTGGCAGCTGTCCTACTGGATGCCACAAAGGCATTTGACTCCATTGCCTGGAGTTATGTTTGCGGTGTTACACCGCATGGGGGTGCCATATTTATTTACGAATTGGATTAAACTACTCTATACGGATCCGGTGGCCCGTGTCCGGGTTAACAGTCAGACTTCAGACCCGCTGCCCAGTCAACGCGGGACGCGACAGGGGTTCCCCTTATCACCTCTGCTTTTTGCGGTGGCGATGGAGCCGCTGGCCTGCATACTGCGGCAGAGGCATGCTGCTGCCTTACGTTTTTTACAGCGACCATTGGCAGTGTCCATGTATGCGGACGACATGGTCCTGTATCTGCGTGTGCCTGCGGTACATCTAGCACGACTAATTCGTGAGTATGTGCTTTTTGAGTGGTATTCGGGCCTCGCCATAAATTGGAATAAATCAGTTGTACTATCCTGGACGGACAGCACTATGCATGTTGAATTACACTATCCCCTAGAATGGACTGTTGAATTGGTTAAATACCTAGGTATCTGGGTTCACAAAGACCCTCAGGTCGTTCTCCGCACCAATTAGGATGCAGCAATAGAGGCAAGAAGAACAGATATCCCGATGGGTTAGGCTGCCCCTTACGTTTGCAGACAGGAAAGCCCTTATCAAAATGGTGGTCCTGCCGAAATTTTCAAATTTTTGTGAATGTCCCTATTCTCATCACACAGCACTTACCACGCTACGATCATTACTTCTTACACTGGCATATGGGGGGGGGGGGGCAAGAGGCCGAGGATAAGGTGGGAAATTCTGACGAGACAGTACGAGATGGGTGGTTTTGCTATACCCGAAATGCACTTGTAATGCTCAGGCGCAATATGCCTCTTATTGGCAGAATGCGCCACCTTTTACACCGCATGTTGCAGTATAGGCGGGTGCAGTTCATCCAATCCCCCTTAGGGCAAGGATAGTAAATAGCACCACAGTTCTTGAAAGGGGTGAAATAAACACAGTGAAATGTACCCATCAGGCCTGGCAGGAGCTAGTACGCCCAGCTAAGAGGCTACCATAGCATGCGCCAGCAATGCCGTTAGACCATCATATGGGTATATCGGTGACGGGGGAGGCTGGATCCCTTAAAGCGTTGCACACTTCTGGGGCACACACTATGGGTGACATCTTTCCCAGTGGGCAGTTTTTAAGCCTTCAGGATTTTGTGGGGGACAGGGCGCATGTCCCTATGTTGACTTTCATTTACTGTAGACTGAGGGCTGCGCTGCAATCACTTTATCCCAGCTTCCCGGATGAACCGCTGGCGTTGGGCACTTTGCAATTTTTATACACACCAAACTAGGGCGAAGTTGGTTTCTAGATTGTATAGTGCCTCGTAACAGGATGAGGGGCCTGCGGATTCAGGCTCACTGGCTAAGTGGAATGCTCCTACCGCACCCGCTCACAGAAAAAGATTGGGAGGTCTGCTGCCGGTTCAGTTTGCTGCAAATGGCAATCTTAAATATATTCATTATAAGTATCTCCACCAGGCAGACTATACACCAGCACAATTATACAAGTACGGATTGCGCGACTCGCACTGTTGTAAACGCTGTGGGGCTGATAACGCAGACTTTCAGCATTTGGCATGGGCCTGTTTAAAGGTGGCAACTTTCTGGGGCGAGGTCACGGGAACACTAACGAAAATGGTAGGTGAACCAATTGAATGTACTAGGAGGATCCGTTTGCTAGGGCATGTACTTCACGTTAAGCCTACAAATCGTAAATGTGGGGCTGGCGCTACAATTGGCGAAGCGCAGAGTCTCGCTGCATTGAGATGGTCGACCTGCACCGCAGTTGACACTGGTTACAGGACATAACATACTGCCGAGATCAACTTACCTGCTATGCAGAGGAATTGCCAAGTGTGTCCCGCCCACGGGACATCTGGGCCCCCTTTACTGCATATATGCTCACCAATGCTGCCGATTGAAGACATTCCAAATACATGAACTGTATGGTTTATTTGCGTTCAGCTGTACCTGTATCTTAGTGCTACCCTACTTTGCATGGTATTTTATCAACTGGCCGCTATGTATTTCTATATGATTTTGCCAAAGCTGTACTGTTATTTCTGTTGGTTGTCTTATGGCAATTTCCAATAAAATCTTTTAAAGTTATGCAGGTCTGACCCTTTACAAAATCTACACAGCTTCTGGGCTAGGTCCACACTAGCGAAATACCACAAACATGGTTAGCTTGTTAACAAGCACTTACATTTCAGTTCTAGTATTTTATTTATATAGGGCTTGGGCTTACCACTCCCCTCCCCAGCTCCTGTGGGACAGTAAAGCAATACACGGTGCTAGTTTGGCTGGTAGAATGTTTTGAACCTATACAACAGTGATTTGAGACTTGTATATTGACTACCATGGAGCAGTTATGATGAGTTGCAACAGGGTTTGGGTGGTCATGAAGTGAGAGCAGTTTTAAGATATCCAGTAGGATGGTGGCTTAGAGCACATCTGCAGGTCCCTTTATAGGTTTGGTGCAACGACTATGGAACATAGGTCTGCTAACCCCCAGGTAGTAAGGTTCTTGAAGGATGGCCACATCTGTACAGCACTTCAGTCATATGCCCCCTATCGGCCAACAAAGTTATACTCATAACAAAGGGCAGCTGGTGTAACCTCAACCCGGGTACATTGTGAGGCACTTCGAATAGAGGGCACAAGACTAATTGTAGATAAAAATATTTTATTGGAGAAATAAAAAAGTACAGCTTCTTTCCCACGTAGAATGCCATCCTCATGATGAATCTTCAGCCACTCTAGCAGATATTTCCATCAAGTCTTCATCTACATGGAAAGAAACTGATTACTAAAATTCCCATTGTCTCCAGATGTTGACTAATCGGGCACAAATTTAAACCTAGGTTTTAAAGAATCTGCATTTAGATTACATAACTGAAACAATTTGTTAAAATGGCATGTTGTTAATTAACCCATGTCTCCAGTGTCACCACTGCCTCAGGCATAGCCATACAGCTGAGAAACTCCTCTGCCTAATCCAGGGAACTTTAAAGCTATTTAATTGAATTAAGATAGATCTTAAGAGCACAGCTGCCTTGATAAACCGCTACGGCTATTTGCTCAGATAGATGGACCGACTCTAGACGAATATAGAAATAGGAGCCTTCAACTTCTGATAAACACCCTGAGCTATTGCCTAATAGATGGCCTAGATGTAGATAAGAGGAAAGGAGTAGAAGCTAGAAATTCGAGTGAGGGAAGGTAGGAGAAAACTGGAATGAAAGATGGGAAGCAATGAGAAAGGTAAGCCATTAACTACGGCAGTGAATAAAAAAGGACTTAATATACAAAGAAAGGAAAAATAGAAAAAAAAGATAAGGTGGCGAGACAAGGTATGGAATTAAAGAGTGAACGGCAAGGAGGGATAGAAAGGTAACAAGGACAGGAAAAATGACAAAGGAAGATATGACAAATCAAGAGGATTGAAAAGGAAAAAAGGAAAAGAAAACGACATGGGAAAGAAAATGTAGAGAGCCTCGACGATGCAGGGTAGTAATCAGATTTACCATGTGTCAAGCATTTAATGAGTCTTCTGAAGAGGAAAGAGCAGCAGGAGAAAGGGAGAACTCGACATAACCAGACCCCGTTTTTAAGAGTAGCATTTGGAGGTGTAGTTCAACATTGCCATAAAGCATGCCAGCCACACCAACCTAGCCTGCAAGCTACTGGTAGTGCACAATCAAAATTAGGCCTGGCCAAAATTCTGACCGCTCAACCTGAAATCAGACTTCTGGAGACAAAGACGAGTTATATTTTAGCAATGAACCTTTGTGTTTTGCAAACGTTGCAGATTGTGCCTTGGGATTTGCTATTGGTAAGTTTGCCAAGTGGTAGCAATACCTGATGCATACTATCAAACCATGACTTAACAAAATAACCAGGCCCAAAAGCTGGTATCTAAATCGGATTAAAGCCTGACCTTTGTAAGAAAAAAATTGCCCAATTCCCCTAGTAGCAAGACAGTACAGAAAATGTTGTCACCACTCAAATATATACAACATTCAACCGCGATTCACAATAGTCTCACCATTAAAAGCCTTAAGCAACTAGACTTAAAAAGCATAATACCTAAAATCAGCTCAACTCCTTACACAATAGCACACCTGTGCTCATTCCACCGCACAAACGCATGAATGGGAACTACGAACAAGCATCACCCTTAAAAAAAGATCAATTGACCCCCCCCCCACCCCAGGTACGGTTTTGTTCCAAGTGGGTCAGACATTTTTGGAACTAGAACGAACTGGATTCAACGTGTGCATAATGAAACCAATCGAGTAGTGGTGCTTAAAAAGCAGGGTTGAGCTTAAAAGTGAAGAGAAGCTACAATTTGTTTTTGAAAGTCACATGTATGCATCTACTTGGCCATATTTCCATCGTAATACCTTCTGTCTGAGGAAAGATTATGCGACGGACCACGGCATTGACCTTCAATCTCACAATGGTATCTGTAAAAGAATGAAGTTGCATGCATATCAAACAAGAGCAGAGGAAAATGACATAAGAAATATGAAAAAACAGGTTATTTAAAAATGTACAGCCAATGGAACATTGAAAGAATGCTTGTGGTTTAACTGAAGTCACTCATTCATGTATTTAATTAAAACGAAACCGATTGGGTGAAAGGAGACCGTGGGTAAAGTCAAATTTTTAACAGTAACTTTGTAACTGCTCAACCCAATCTTCAGCAACCCAGATCATAATTTTAAACTAAGCATGTCCTAAGGCAACCAATGCAGACACTACTTCAATGGAAGATTTCAAAGTGGAAATTAATTTCCGGGGGGGGGGGGGGGAGGGGGGATTCTTTGCCACGAGCAACTATCCATTTGATTGGCTGCGTGCCAACAGCCCCAGACATGAACCGTGGTCTTCCTCCTACCCTTCCACATAGTGGTAGCGCGGAGTAAAAGGCAAGGGTCCAGCTGCACCAGCTTCATCCGAGGTCAGGGCACACAGCACCTCGAGGTACTACCATTCAGCCCATTTTTTTTTGTAAGGCCCGGACCCGGCTCTGAATCAGAGGTAGCCAGATTGTCCCAGAAGTCAGGGGATAAATTATACAAATGTCGCGAGGTGTTTGTCCACTTTACACAGCCCTGGGGCACATGGTATTACAAAAGCTGCAGACCTCTGTGCAGCCCCTTCAGCAATATGGGTAGTGTCAGCACATAGCGCCAGTGCTATCGGAGGGTGTTCTCCCCCATTTGCATGGGGCCCCATGCAAATGAGGGAATCTTTGCCCATGCGGTATGTGTGCAAAGGGAAAGAAGCTAAAGGTGTGGACAGTATGCCCCATGAAGGCAGCCCGGCGAAGGGGGTACTACCAAAGAGCTACTAGACCGCAGGTCTCCACAAGTAGCTGGGGAGCTACAGGTAACTCGCCAGTACCCTCAAAGTAACTCAGGTGAAGCCAATCCCAGTATCATTCAGTCTATGCAGAGACTAAGCATATTAAAAAGACAGCACTGCTCATCTGAAGATATTTTGCCAACCAGCCTACAGCAAACACACCGTCAGCCTATTGAGTGCCACATGGCCACCTTTATCCAGTCTCAGACCAAGTCACAAGGTGATTGGCCATGTGGTAGTCCCCTGCTTTAGCAATTTCACCATGTGTGCAAGCAGAGGGCCATAAGAGCCCCTGTGGCACAATTGTGTCAGTTCATGGCATAATAGCACCAACAATTATGGCCATCCTGAACTATTTTGGGTATTCTCGGTCTAGTTATGGTATACTGGCAGCCATCAGTGACATTAAGAGCATGACCACTATATGTAGGTGTCCATGATGCAATTGTGGCTGCCCCATGCAAAATAATGACCAAGACCAATATGGTGGCCATCCTTGTCCTTATGGCGTCCAGCATTGGCACAATTGGATACTGGTGGGCATTGGCATTATACAGTCATCCTTTATAACATGGATTATGACTAATACCCGAGCATTCAAAGCAGTCTGTCAATGTGAGGCATTTGTACAGGTTAAGTGCATTTAAAATGACAAGCCGACGTTTGGGGACTGATCTTCCTAAAAACGAAAATGTTCCCAACAACGGCTCTCTTAAGGAAAATTGAGTGTTTTTGCCCAAAATGGAAAGTGGTGATACTACGGGAAGAGACAAAGCAATAAAATATTTTGCTGTGGCACTGGGAGTCCAGTCCATGTTAAATTACTCCGCTATTCATATCAAGCACCTCAAGAAATTCCAGTTGAAGTTTTACTGGAGGCCAAGTTTTAGCTGGTCTAGCAATTTGTTTATGTAAAAACATCCAAGGAGTAGAAGTTTGTCAATGGCACCATTTATTACTCTTTAGTCTCTGGGTGTCCTCCATATGGACTCGCAGACCATGAAAGATCAAACTGGAACAAAGTCCACCTACCTCATATCACCCAAGATCTGCCAAGTCCCACATGGCCAAGCCCTACATAAACCCTGCCCACCATCACTGGAACCGACTGACAGATATCCTACCCCACTGACACCCAGGTCATCCCCATGCTATTGGAAACCACCCCATGGCCAACTCCAGCCAGATATCCCTGACTTGATGAAAGACAACTGCTTAACTCAAACAATGCTACAATGGTTGCCTATTCAGGTGTCCATTCTAGATGCTGATCCACACATGCAAATCCCTGCACAGCCATGGACCCACGCCCAGTCTCCCTCTCCCACACTGCCCACAAATACCAAAGCTCCTCTGCAGTGCTATGCAACACACTGAGGCAATCTAAACATGTACAGGCCTAGTGCCCGTTCGAACTGGTCCAGGCTGGCATAATTATGGTTTACCACAATCCTTGACATCTTGCCCAACTTGATCCGCTGCAATAACTGTAGTGGAGGCATGGCAAGTCTTACCTCAGCCGAAGCCATCAGAGTAGTCCTCCCAATCCAGCCACACGAGCAAATGGTTGTCCCTGTAAAGAGAAATAAAACCATAACCACTACTATGTCCCACAGACATACAAATTCTGTGAAAAAAAGTAGGCAGACCTTACCTATACTTATAGCCCTTCCTTTTCGGTCGATATGCTAGACCTACTGTCACCTGAAGTAGCTATCACTCAAGAAGACTCCAAAAGGTGATGGCCTCGGCTAGACTCCTCCATATTTCAGCTGTGACAAGTGGATTAACTAGTTTGGGGGAAGGATGCCCACTACATCACAATATGGCTCGCTCTTCTCAGGAACTTGAAGCTGCTTCTGCTGCCTTTCCAGTCTTTAAATTAGTGATTTCACTTCCGCCTCCTGTTCTATTGGCTCTCCTTTGATCCACTTTCTAAAAGAGTCGCACGCACATTTGAGGTTCACAGTACAAGGCATTTCTTGGCTCTTTGATGAACATATAGCATTTGAAAGCAGCATATTCATGTACAGGACACGAGCCTTCACAACGAAGGTAGTTTTGAAAGCAAGCATGACAAAGCAGCAGCTTTTGTATTTTACTGCTAGAGCAGCCGCGCAACACAAGTTTGAAAATGGAACACTCGCACCTGAAGTGTAACAACCTTTCCCTTCTCAACCTCTCGGGTATAGGGGTATTTAAACACCTCTATACTAAGCCACACGCACCACCAGTACCCGGTTTCTGGCAACCCAGATACATTTTCCCACAAGTCTTAACACGAAAAAGAATTCCTCACATGCACCAACACGCCTAAGGAGTACTGCAGCATTACTACGCACTAGAGCTGCTCGGCTACAGAACAGACGTAAAGCAGCACCAGATACACTGGACTTGGGGCCCCGTCGGAAGAGATGACCGGTGGTAAAGGGTGGCACTTTCCACCTATAGTTTAAGCTAACTCGTCCCCCTCCGCCCCAGATGAAAATGGACACGTTGGCTCGATCTATCCTGAGATTGCTACCCTTTCCAGAGTATTCTATACCCAGTTTACATCATGCAACACCAGTAAACCCACGTCCATTGCGTTTTTAAAATGCTACGCATTGGCCCAGCGTTTTCTTCTGGAGTCTTATACTTCTCGCGTGGGCTTGCATTATCTAAACCTGTACCATCAGAACACTGATCATTTGGAGCATTGAAAGAGTACGCATGGATTACCTTGAAATCCAGCACGAGGGTGAAATGTGTTTAGGGGATAGGCTCACCAGTACAAGGACGGCATGTGGTCAGGATTTATAAATCGTGTCCGCGTTAAAGTCAATGGGTGTTCAGCAAATGGCTAAAATTTAATCTAGAATACCTAAACTTTCAGCATGGCCATCATTTGGTACATCAATACCATGGCCCAGATCAAGAGCAACGTGGTTTGGAGGAAATTGTCACAAGGACACTACTCCGTGTGCCATGTCAATCACCAGCACTGGCGGACTGTAGGTAGTTACTGGTCCGCTTGAAAGATAGCGGAGCATTGATCGGCGGAGATAGCTTAATTACAGCAGTTTAACTAGGGGTATCAGTGGTTAAGTTTTCACAAGAGTTTAATTTGACATTTTGTACTGCAGATTTCTGGTACTGGATTCTAATCCAAAGGAGATTTGGAACTGCATGCCTTAGATAATTGAGTGACACCCTAAAGCTTCGGTTAAACACCTAGTCACAGGTTGATGGATCCCCGGGAACCATCTCAGTATGGAACAACCTGCAATCACACCTCAGTCACATACCCAGCTAGACTAAAGCTTGCAAGGAAGCACCACATCAGACGCCCGATATGCCACATTCGGCAGAACGCATATCAGTGATTCTCCCACTCGACCAAGTAAGCCAACTACATGCTTACACGCTTCAATGCATACCACATGCGAGCATACCACTTTTCAAACTTGCAAAGAAAAGGGAACAAAAGCCCAGGTACACACAAACGTTCAAGGAAAAAGGTTGTAAACCAGTGGATGAAGTGCCCTGACCCAGACATAAACTAGGCCTTTTCTGCAAATGCTTTAGGCCAGATATGGCTGCCAATAGTACGAGACTACAATGGCATGTTCCGGTACAAGACTCGTGTAAGCAACACCAGAAGCCTTTTAGGTTATCAATTGAAGTGCATCTAGTATTAGCTAAATTTTATAGATGAATATCACTCCCAAATGCCCTGCCTGGCGACTACTCTCCCACCATACAAGACAATCAGTGGTCTCCCAGGTCAACTTTATTTGGGGGGGGGGGGGCAATGACTGGAAAGTCATCTAACCACCAGCCAACGTCAATAGCCGTGCTACCAGGTAGAATCTTACTTAAAACCCATGCCCCAAAAGCTTGCCGAAGCCACGGCACAATTAAGAGATGTTAAAACAGCCATGGTACTTTGAAGTCATTGCCACTATTCTGTTTAAGACCATATTGGAACTCTTGCGGCTGCTTTTAAAGTGACTACGCTTGGGGCGTTCCCAACAGTAGGGCTTCCACTGGACCCGTAAACAAATACAGCCCAATTCACCGACAAGTGAGCAAATAGCTTGCTTTGCATGGTGTGTATAAATCTGCTCAAACGGGACACATTTACTCAGCCAGTTCCCGTGGAGCTCGCACTTGCAAAATAGGGCAGCGTCGTCTTCTAGGCATTACTATGAATATCATTAAAACAGGGCTATAGACAGGGTTGACTGGTGAGGCTGGAGTTCAGGCATGGACCCCTCAATCCTATCACCTTGATGTATTTTAATGTCGCTAAATTTACCATGTGCCTTACTTGAATTTATGGTGCAAATCGTTTTTTTTATTTTGTACTCGTTATGGTCTATATTGACCGAAATAAAGTTTGCTGGAATGGCATCTCTTTACGACTATGGACTAAACCAGGTCTATTTTTAGACGCTTCAAGAGCGTAAGAACGTCACCGTGGTATGGGATAAACCTGTCTTGGCGAGAAAAGGCCATGACAATAGACCTAGTATAGCATTACAAAACAGCAAGACGACAACTGTAGGTGCAACGTGGACTCGCACGAACCACACATACTGCTCTTTAGAGCCAGACACTAGAGTTGACTAGTGAGATCACAATCCGCTTGTGTTCCAACTGTCCCTAGTTTGCTTGCATGGTCACTGCTTCCGTGTTCACTAGTGGCCATTTGGAGGCATTAAACGCTATTGGGACAGTTGACTTGCTCCGGCAAGGTCATGGCGCAATCCACGCTCACCCCCTGCATTTATCACACATGGGGATGGCCACCCTGCAACAGACATGGAGCCAACACGCAGCGCCACTTTCACTGTTTTCAAAAGTACAGAATACAGGTATAAACGCCCGTTCTGTACTCGCATGGAAGAACTCAACTGCCAAGTACGTAAAAGTTAAAAAGTCCTCAATTTCTTTATTCCTGACATCACTAGCACAATTTACAGGGCAATATACCTGATGTAATGAAAAAATAAAGAGACAAACTACAACAGATAAAAAAAACGACCTCAGGAATGAATGTACATCTAAATCAACACTACATTGTATTCAACAGCTGCACTTTTGTTTTTAGCGAACTGTGGCTATGAGTCCTGAACAAGAAGGTTCTCCTGTTTAAGCTGCAGTAACTTTTCTGCCTAGGATCATCGCTCCTCCTGTGGTAGATTACAGTTCCTCCTAATGCACATGGACGACTGTCTCAAAGTAACCTGCAGCTTTCCTGACAACTCCTCGCTCTCCTGCTAAGAACTGTAGCCTGTTGAACAACATAGGACAAAAGATTATATCACTCAGTGTAACTGTTTTACATAAAGGGTCACAATACTAATAGTCTTTTGTAATAAACATACCTTATGGCAAATTCGTATTAAAACCTTCTGCCACCATATCCGCCGCTTCCACCACCAGTTCCACCACCGGCTCCGTAGCCACCTAACCGGAGAAAGCCCCAGAATTTACCTCGATCTATGACATTTGAAAACGGCTCGTAAATAGTGACTTTGCAGTTAACAGACTAGTCCACCTTGAGGTTGAGAGATACCATTAAAAGCATACCGCCTCTTGCAGCTTGTATATGGTTGCAAAGACAAAGGATTCACACAAAAGGACCTAGGAAACCGCGCTTATCTGACTACTGTGAATTGTATTTACATATGGTGCATCGACCAACAGAGCCAGACCCTTCAGAATCTTTCACTAGACAATTATACAAAATAGCTGGTCTGCACACAATGCCAATTCTTGAATCTTTTATTTTCTTGTTTACACGCAGTAGGCTAGATGCTACTTACCTCCACCACCACCACCACCATAGGGACTGCTTCCAGAACTTCGTCCACCTCCAAATCCGCCGCTTCCACCCTTCATCGGCCCATAGCTGGATTGCTGTTGGCCACCATAATTTCCGAAATCGTTGTAGCCACCACTGCCACCATAACCGCCTGCGTTAAGAGCCAAGTTTTATACAGCATTAGACAGTTCGTCGTGGGCAAATGCAGGCACACCAATAAACACCAAAGAACAGATTGCTGAAAACAAATAAACGTAAACCTACCGCCTCCACCGCCACCAAAGTTTCCTCCTTCGTTGTAGTTATCGTAGCCTCCGCTACCACCACCGTAACCTCCACCACCACCTTGGCTCCCATAGCCACCAGGACTACCAGCATAACCGCCGCTTCTTCCACCACCATAGCCAGAGCCGCCTCCATAGTTCCCACCTAAAATGGAATTACGGCTCAATGTAAGGTCACATGGTTCACATTCGTTAGTCAACCTCACGCCCTAGTCCAACTATGTCGCTTAGCTACTCCACACGGAGCCAACATCGTAACCCAAGCCATCTATACTCTGCAGCTACGTTCGTATTCTCAGGTGCCCCACTTACCGTCCCCGCCATATCCGTTGTACCCATCTCCGCCACCGTACCCACGGCTTCCACCTCCACCACCGAAGCCTCCTGGGCCTAGGATAAAAGGTAACACGACGTGAGCGCGCCTCGAAAACTGATCATGTAACTCGCTGCTTGAATATAATCTATAATGTACATGACACTAGGCACCTTTTATATTGCAGGGCTACACGTTTACACAAACGAGAGATCACCTTCAAATGAGTGGAGTATATGTGCAGCACAAAAATGTCGAATGTTCACCACGTATAATCGCACATATACAGGTTAAACATGACCACGGCTTGCCTCCTCTAGTTCACCAATATTGCCACCGGGGCAGGTGAGTTTTGGATGTTTAATTAAACTAAAGGATGAGGTGGCATGTCATTTACAATAAAACAGACAACGGTACCACTACCTGCAGTTTTACTAATAAAACTACAGTGATCAATCAATAAGACAAACCCCTACTGCTGAAGTTTCCTCCTCCACGACCACCGAAGTTGCCGCCGCCGCCACCACCACCATTGCCGAAGCTGCTTTCTCGACCACCACCAAAACTGCTTGACCCACCACGACCTGCAAGCATAATAGGGTTGAACCCAACTTTAGTTAAGGAAATATGGGGGGGGCGTGCACTTTTCACAAACGCTACAAGTTAACGTTGAGGGGAAGTCGAGATTATGCGTTTGAACTATTTTACTGTGATGGTTACATGGGCCGCACGAAGCATGATCATCGAATGCGCCCGAATACAGATTCGCTCACCTCTTTGCGTGCCAGCCGTCTGCATTTCTTGTTTGGAAAGTGCTTTCTTAACTTCACAGTTATGCCCATTGATTGTATGGTATTTCTGAACTGGAGGAGATAAAACGTTAGGATACCTCATTACGTGACAGCACTGGGGCATGTAGGCCCCAAAAGGTCATGCATGCACAAGGATAAACGCGACACCGTGACACCGTGCCATAATAAGCAAGCAATAAACATACCAACAATTTTGTCGACTGTATCATGGTCATCGAATGTTACAAATGCAAAGCCTCTTTTCTTCCCGCTCTGGCGATCTTCCATTACTTCAATTGTTTCGATCTTTCCATACTCTTCGAAGTAGTCTCTTAAATGATATTCTTCTGTATCTTCTTTAATCCCGCCAACAAATATTTTTTTGACTGTCAGGTGTGCACCAGGCCTCGCAGAGTCCTAAAAACCAAGGTACAGTTTTAATGGAGTTCAGAACAAAAGAAGCAGTAGACAGAACACTTGAACAACGAAACTTACTTCGCGTGACACTGCTCGCTTCGGTTCTACGATACGTCCATCAACCTTGTGTGGCCGAGCTGACATTGCAGCATCAACTTCTTCCACGCAGGAATACGTCACAAATCCAAACCCTCTGGAACGTTTTGTTTGTGGGTCCCTCATCACCTGATCATACATAAGTACATTAGCCACTATATAATAAGTACCACGAGAGCTTAAACAACTCGAAAATTGTACCTCGGCGTACTAGAATAAGTCACTTTTTCAAAATGCTAAAAGGATCTCTCGTAAAGGGCTAAAGAGATGGTGTCAAGAATACCATGTCAAGCCCTACAGTTAACGCTAAATGCAAACCGACACCTGCCACCTAAAGTATGTAACGAGTTGCTGCGATTATTAATTGCTATGCAGGACTATAACTTGAATGGGGGACGAGGGTCAATCAACGCTGAACTTTGAATTTCACTATACATAATACATTGCTACTGACTGAGGTCAACTTACCACGCAATCTGTGAGTTTCCCCCATTGTTCGAAATGTTCCTTTAAGCTGTCGTCTGTTGTTTCGAAGCTCAAGCCTCCGATGAAGAGTTTCCTCAACTGCTCCGGCTCCTTGGGATCACGGCCCTGTAAAGATCAGCGAATAAAAACGTGATATTAAACATCTTCAAACTAAAAGTGTTACCGTGCGGTGCCTGCGCCGAAGGTGGGGGCAAGGACCGCATCGAGGTCGGCACTAGCAGCGTTTAAAACTATGGCGTGGCTACTCGACTCTACGCTGCAGCGGCCTTTGTTCTCGGCTGAAAAGACAGCTGGCGCACCTCTGGCGCGACTACAGCAAGATGGAGGCCGAGGCGGAAATGTGCGGCGGCGCACAACTCCCCCTCCCCAGAGGGCCCTCAACGAACGTTGCCGCCATTTCATAGGCAAGGTTGCGCCGCCATTTCAATCCCGATGGAAGCACTGCGGCGGCCGCCGCCCATATGAACATAGATGGCATTAATATACAATACCCTCTACTATCAAAGGTACCATGGCAAAGATACACGATACACGGTTACGGGACACAACCCCTTGTATATCGACTACAAAAGCTATCGATTACAAGTAAACCGGACCTCTAAAACACCACATCAAAAACTGACCTCTCCACGAGATTTCAACACCTTTAAAGGTACACCGCACAACCAAAAATGGGCCAACATAAGCACAACGAGAAGGGAGTAAGGTAAATGAAAACGTAAAAAAAAATTAAAAAATTATAGGTGGGGCTCGCGGGTTTGTTAATGAGCCACGATTAGTCTACTTTACTCGTCAACCCAACAGAGAAAAGGCGTGGAGCCCATACTTACGTCCATTACTGCTTGTGCCGCGAGACGCTTCGATGTTTGTCCGTTCGCCCAGGAGGAGGAGGAAGAAGAGACTGAGGCGATCCCTTACACACGTGATAAATGCAACGAGCGCGTGCACGGCCTTTTGAAGGAAGGAGCTAGCACCAATCACCTCTCACCGGAAAAGGCGGGCGCGAGAAATCTCGCGCGCGCCCTTAGAGGAAGTAGAAAAACATGAAGGCGTACACCAATTTTTTTTCCGCAACGTCATTGCAGCAGCCATGTTTTATATGTACATTTTATTTTCGCCAAATGTATGTGGTGAGCCGCCCTGATCCTTCTGATGTTTATGTCTACCCAAAGCAGCACTATGAGTGTCCTAAACTGAACATATATTGTAACGGCCAATGTCCGCAATCATCCCCGAGGAGTAAAACTTGTTCAAACCAGAAAACCTATATTGCACTTCCGCGTAATTTTTGAATGAGCTTTTCTCAATTCATTATATTGTACATCCAACAGTGCACACGGTGGATGCAGAGTGGATGCCATATTAGAGTCAGGCACTATTAATCACCAATTCGACAGGGCTTTGAATGAAATGTGGACCCTATGTCGCCTGACTATAAGATGGCCTTTGCCAATACCCTGAATTTAGAATAACAGGCGTGCGCGTTCAACACTGTGCCACGCTTCCGGTTCAGCCATTTTGCTGCAAATATACGTACAATAAAATGCTCTGTTCTGTGAAAATGGAGGATGGGTGGGGGAAGGGGTGTGAGCGGCGTTACACTTAAAATGTTAAGAACACTGCGCGCTGTTATGGCTATGACAAGCGCTGTCATGGATATGAAATGTCAACTGTAGATTTGTTATCTCCAAAGTATTTGAAAGTCTTAACCTGTCGCTTGTATATTTTACGACCGTTACCCCATTGTTTGCCATCTTGTTCTTCCTAGACCCAGCGTTAGTATAACGTGTTAATCGTGCTGATTTACTTCGATTTCCTTTAATTGCTTCTTAGGGAAACCATGTCTGTTGATGGTGATATGCTATTTCTTCTTAATTCTGTATACAATTATTAATGGTGCACTTTGTGTAAATATGTGTGGTACTGTCAGTCAGTTATGTGTTTATTGTATGAGTAGTTAAAATCTTTACAATTCCATTGTGTAACATACAGGTAACAGAAAATAGATAATTTAAAATCCACAAATCAAAATCACATTGTAAACCATTACAGCATGAATTTGGGCCATCGCTAAAATATACGGCATACAATATAGTCTGCCCTTTGACAGACACTCAGGGCAATTGATACTCTTATCTCATTACTGTGTCCTAGTTAACAATGCCCCACGCGTTAGGCAAGTGGATGTGGGTTCCCCATGTAAATGCAATGTTCAATGTAGGTAGCCCCAGACACATTGTTATCAAATTCATTATGAGTCTTTTATCTCATGGCTGGGGGGACAAGATGGTTATGTATAGTGCATAAGGATGCAGCATGCAGAGTAGGTAAATGCATGCATGTGTTTTTAAAAGTGCAATGTGCCGTATAGTCGAACCAATGCAGGTGTCTCAGAAAAAAAGAGTTGAATACAGCCCACCTACCCAAGTCAAAAAGGAGGATCATCCTGGACTCATTCTAGGGTCATCCGATGACTTCAGCCAGGCTATTCCTGTAATTATCTGGGGAAGTCATCCCAAGCCATCCTGAAGTCTGCCCACAGGGAGAAATATTTAAATGAGATGACTCTTACTGTAATCACAAAAACTTCTCCAGGATGGTGTCCTGATTACTTCAATTAAAAATGCGTGATGATCCTTTACAACTCCAAGAATACTAATTGACAACTGCAGGATGAGTGTGAATTACTCCAGGATGGTGTCCTGATTACTTCAATTAAAAATGCGTGATGATCCTTTACAACTCCAAGAATACTAATTGACAACTGCAGGATGAGTGTGAATTACTCCAGGATGGTGTCCTGATTACTTCAATTAAAAACGCGTGATGATCTTGTACTTCTCAAGGAATACTAACTGACAAGTGCAGGATGAGTTTGAAATACTACCGGATGATTTCAGGACAACCTCATGGTTACTGTTTACAACCACTGGATGATTTGCTAACATCTTCAGAATTATTATGCATTACTGGAGTATGATTTTATGACAACTTCGAATTGGAGTTAATGTACACGAGGGTATTGGGAAAATACTACGGACATCACTGCCTAACAACCAAGAGTACTCAGTGGAATTATTTAGAAGTAATCCCAATTCGTAACATCCAAGAGTATCCACTGGATGGGCACTCTTGGCTATTGCAAATGGGCATTACTTCAGAATGGTTTAATAAAATGTTCTCGATGCTTGTAGATCACTCCTAAATGTTTAAATACAGACTTTCCAAATGTCCTTTCCTTCATCCTGGATTACTCAAGTCTAATTTAAAAACAAATTTGAAATGAAATACTTGGGTGAAACATGGTGTCCCTTTAAAAAAGAAAACTGTATGGGTTTAAAACAGGATCCTTCTTTAAACAAGGACAATGATATAAAATGAATTTGTGAGGAGCGTTGGTGTTGGCAAGAATACCATTTGCATTGAGTAGCAGCCTTGCAACGTATGGCCTTTCCCCATACTAATTGTGACAGGTCTTCATTTCAGCTAAACGACGTCACTCTAAGTTTTGATATGGTGACCTGTGGCAATACACCGAACAAAGAATTGGTTCAAACAAATGGATCTGAAATTACTTCTCACTGTGTGCTTTTATTTCGCCAAAGCATGTACATGACCTCAAAGAGAGATAGGATACTGTTCAGGATAACATTAAAAGTAAGGAAAGAGAATTTTAAAAAGTCAACAAAAGAAGCAGCTCTATTGTGTGTTGCCAGATTCAGAGTATTTTGTCCTCTTTTGCAATTGCAGATCCTTACGACAAGAGCCTTCTCGTAGTTTGGTTGTTGAGAGGAAGCCAGCTTGCACTAAGATTTCATAACATTCTGCAAAGATAACAAAAGACTATATTAGTACACTTTCTACAATTGAGTTACTTTAGATTTTCTTTTAGATTAGCTGCCTTCATAAATCACTGGATTCCCCTCCACCATAAAGGGTGCCTTATGAGAGGTTTTAACACTGCTTTTCTGATGCTTCTGGTTCACATTTGAACTTAGGCCATTGATCAGATGGAAGGTGAAGAAATAAGGGTCATGCCGGTGATCGGAAGACCTTGGGTTGCCATCGTTTGTCATCGATCAGCAGGATGCTTAATAATACCTGCTGCCTCCTATTGTACCGCGACAGTGAGTGCAGCAGACCTGCTTACATCTCCTCCCGCAGGGGGCGGCTCTCGGCCACTGTCTGTCAGCAGCAGAGAGACAGCTCCGGGTGACAGGGTGGTTTGTCAGCAGAGGACCAGGAATAAAAAGAAATGGACAGGAATCCGGAACCTACAGCATTACAAGGTTGATCGAACTGACAACCCACAGACGGGTCACCTACAATGTTTATTCATGGAATCAACGAGTCTGCTTCTCCGCTTTATCAGGAAACGCAGGAAGTTGGCAGGCCAGCAGTCAACAGTGCGCTGGTCACTTAAAATCCCCAATTATACATGCAATAAATGCATCCACCGCTAATTTTGAATGATTTTACTTAAATAGACATACGTGTAGGCATAAAATAAATGGAAACTATGTGCACTCCCGAAATGTAGACCTATCGCGTTTTGGGGCAGACATCCGGTGGCGCCAAAAGGGACGTCATCCAAGAAGTAACCTACCAGTGCCGACATTAATAGGAACAGGCGAGGGTTTCGGCCGGAGAATCTAAGAGGTATGCAAGATAGGAGAAGGACTGCTCTTCTTTACCCTTCTCAGAGACGTTAATCAGCAACTAGCAGCTCTAGAATGTCGCATTCAGCCTCCGTTTTCGAATTGCTTTGAGGTAAAAGCGTGCAGAAAATTGAGGAATCGGATTGTAGTACGAAATGCCCGGCACTTGGGAACAATTGACGCCCCTCACTGAGCACACATTCTTCGCATTCCAGCGAGGTCGAGGAGATTATTTTTTATTGTGGCATTGCATCGCAAACTGCATAGGTTTGAGGGTGCAATTTAAATGGCGGAGTCCCGCCTTTCAAACAAAGGACTTGCAAAGAACCCCAAAGGGCGATGAGAGGCGGGAAACCCCACTCCTTACTAGCCCCCACAACATCACCAAATTACCTAATGAGATTGAACAATTATTTCTCCTTCTCTCGTGAATGCAGCCCCAAATCCACGCGAGGTCCGACGCGCCAGCATCTTCTCTTTCCCCTCACCCTCGGTCGCTCACACTGTACTTCCGCTTCCGCTCCGATGCAATTGAGTAAAAGAAACAAACAAAGGACTGCAGCAAAAGCACGGTGAAATACTTACCTGGCAGTTATAAAGCAGTGCCATTTGCAGTGTCTTAATTTATAAGCCTTTATTTTTTTTCTTATTTGAGCCATCTAACTATCGCAGAAGCAGACAGCGCAGACATTTTAATTTGTTTGAAAGTGAAGCATTTAACTTCAGCTTTATATAGCGTGGACTTGACGCGATTGGCCTCATGGCGCTTTACACGAGAACGAGATATGTTAAGAGGCAGAGGTTGCACTTTTTTATTCACATGGAGGTTGTTATTTACACAATCACGGAATGCGGAGGTCTATAAGAAACCTGCAATTGTTTCAAAGCATCGCTTGTAGTTCAACTCAATTAATCAAACAGCCACGCGTATTAAACAGATACATGTTATTCTAAGAGCCAATGGAATTATGAACTATTGGAAAACCTAACACTGGCGAGTGTTGTTTTATTAAAAAATGGTGATTGTAACTGACGCGTAATGTGTAATCAAGGCGTATATCACCAAAACGCGTTACAGCAGCAAATAAAAACAGCGCAAATACCAAAAGGAGTGGTGTGGTATATATATATATATATATATCACTGAAAAAACCATAGGTTTCACACATGTTATAGTTAGCTGGACATTTTACTGATAAAAAACCAATGAAATTCCCCCGTTATAGTTACTGTAGGCAACTATAACTCACGCGACCGTAATCCTCTGCTGATGACATATGTGTCTTTATGAAAAAAAAATATTTGTAATATATGTATAGCTAAAATTTAATGGAAGAAGACATGGGCAAATAAGTGTCTAAATACAGTATTAGCATCAGCAGAGGATTACGGTCGCGTGAGTTATAGTTGCCTACAGTAACTATAACGGGGGAATTTCATTGGTTTTTTATCAGTAAAATGTCCAGCTAACTATAACATGTGTGAAACCTATGGTTTTTTCAGTGAATTTGCAAGGTTTTTTAAATGCTAATTCCTAACTATAATATATATATATATATTTTTTTTTTTTACCGTACGCTTACCGTAAGCTTACCGTACGCGTACCCCGTGATTTTTTTTAAAATCAATAAATGTTTTTTTTGTACTTTTCTGTCCTTCTTTGACCCCCTTACAAATGTTAGGGGGTCTGTAACTCTCCTCATTGCCCCCTTTCCTTGTTTTCACTCTTTTTTTTCAGAGTGAAATACACAAAATGGCGGCCGCCGCTTCCTGGTTTCGACCGATTTGAATGTTTACTAAGATCTAAGAGCCAATCAGAATCGAGCTCGCGCACGCCACCGTACGCTTACCGTAAGCGTACCGTAAGCGTACCGTAAGCGGGCTCAGATATATATATTGATTTAAAGGCTATTTTCTCAGAATCTACTGAACAGATTTACACCAAACCTACAAAAGGCACTTCCTTGACCTAGGGACTACCTCTCTGCCAAATTTTGAGTAATTCTGTTCAGCCGTTCGGGCTGTAGCTCGTTCTAAAGGTCCTATGGAAAAATGCATGGGAAAAACGCATTTTGGGACCCCCCTTTTATCTCAGCCCCCGCTTGACGGATCCCCCCGAGACTTTCAGGGTAGGAGCGGAGCGTAGCGCCCCACCTATTTTGAGAAATTCGCGAGGATTCGTCGACCGGCGCCAAAGTTATTCAAAATAGAATGTTGAGGTTTTCCTATGGAAACGTGGTCCTAACTATAACTACCTACTGGCGACCGCCAGTAGGTAATATATATATATATATTCACTGAAAAAACCATAGGTTTCACACATGTTATAGTTAGCTGGACATTTTACTGATAAAAAACCAATGAAATTCCCCCGTTATAGTTACTGTAGGCAACTATAACTCACGCGACCGTAATCCTCTGCTGATGCTAATACTGTATTTAGACACTTATTTGCCCATATCTTCTTCCATTAAATTTTAGCTATACATATATTACAAATATTTTTTTTTCATAAAGACACATATGTCATCAGCAGAGGATTACGGTCGCGTGAGTTATAGTTGCCTACAGTAACTATAACGGGGGAATTTCATTGGTTTTTTATCAGTAAAATGTCCAGCTAACTATAACATGTGTGAAACCTATGGTTTTTTCAGTGAATTAGCAAGGTTTTTTAAATGCTATTTCCTAACTATAACGTGTGTGAAACCTATGGTTTTTTCAGTGAATTTGTACGGTTTTTTAAATGCTAAGTTACTTTACGCCATTTGTGGCGTGCGCGCCCACTTAACGCAGTTCGTTCCGTGCACGGTTTTTATCAACTTTAATAAGCCCTGTACATTTGGTGGCCTTCGGCCACCAAAAGCACAGGGGGTGAGGTCAATGTGGATAGTGTTTTTTTTATTTCGATTTTATAATTTCATGTTGCCAAAATTACGTTTTTTTTCTCTATTAATAAGCCCTGCACATTTGGTGGCCTGCGGCCACCAAAAGCACAGGGGGTGGGGTAAGTGTGGATAGTGTTTTTTTTATTTTTATTTTTTTACCGTAAGCGTACGGTAAGCTTACGGTAAGCGTACGGTAAGCGTACGGTAAGCGTACCCCGCGAAATTGCCGAAAAAAAAATAAAACCGTTTTTGCTCTTGGGGGATGTTTGGGGACTCCCTCAACATGACTATGTGGGAGGGAGTTGTCAAAACAGCCCCGTAACATGTTTTTGGCCATCATGTTTGATAAACAACACTCAGTGCGAGAGACAAAATGGCGGACGCCGCTTCCTGGTTTCGGCCGATTCGAATGTTTACTAAGATCTAAGAGCCAATCAGAATCGCGCTCGCGCACGCCACCGTAAGCTTACGGTAAGCGTACGGTAAGCGTACGGTAAGCGTACCGTAAGCGGGCTCAGATATATATATTGATTTAAAGGCTATTTTCTCAGAATCTACTGAACAGATTTACACCAAACCTACAAAAGTCACTTCCTTGACCTAGGGACTACCTCTCTGCCAAATTTCTAGTAATTCTGTTCAGCCGTTCGGGCTGTAGCTCGTTCTAAAGGTCCTATGGAAAAATGCATGGGAAAAACGCGTTTTGGGACCCCCCTTTTATCTCAGCCCCCGCTTGACTACTCCCCCCGAGACTTTCAGGGTAGGAGCGGAGCGTAGCGCCCCACCTATTTTGAGAAATTCGCGAGGATTCGTCGACCGGCGCCAAAGTTATTCAAAATAGAATGTTGAGGTTTTCCTATGGAAACGTGGTCCTAACTATAACTACCTACTGGCGACCGCCAGTAGGTAATATATATATATATATATATATATATATATATATATATATCCAACGAAACAGGAAAGCCCCAAAGGAGTGCAGCCTCAGACAGAAAGTAAAGTTCCCCTCATTTATTGGCACTGTGCAAGCAGGCGAACTCCCAGGATACAATCAAAAGTTCATCCTCCGCCATACGCGTTTCAAGATTCCTGATCTCTTCTTCAGTGGCGCTTGTGAAGAGTGAAAGCAAAGTTCCACGTGCAAAACGTTGATTAAATCACCTGCCACAGTGGGCGTGGCCGTCACCACGGCCTTCTGGTGATTGTAGTGCACGAAATAATCCCCAGTGGGCTTGCGTTTCTTCTCTATGAATAATCACATTTCATACCCATGTGGGTTGATGTATAGTCCTGGTCGCAGCCTGCCCCGCTTTGTCAGAGCACAATGGAACATCAGAACGGCACCACCCTGTCAATGGCGCCGAGCTGCCTGTCTCCCGTTATTGCCAGCTACATCGTGAGGCCAGCGCGGGTCCGCACTCAGGCGATGGGCATCACTCCGCGGCTGGGCAACAGCCGTATATATCCAACGAAACAGGAAAGCCCCAAAGGAGTGCAGCCTCAGACAGAAAGTAAAGTTCCCCTCATTTATTGGCACTGTGCAAGCAGGCGAACTCCCAGGATACAATCAAAAGTTCATCCTCCGCCATACGCGTTTCAAGATTCCTGATCTCTTCTTCAGTGGCGCTTGTGAAGAGTGAAAGCAAAGTTCCACGTGCAAAACGTTGATTAAATCACCTGCCACAGTGGGCGTGGCCGTCACCACGGCCTTCTGGTGATTGTAGTGCACGAAATAATCCCCAGTGGGCTTGCGTTTCTTCTCTATGAATAATCACATTTCATACCCATGTGGGTTGATGTATAGTCCTGGTCGCAGCCTGCCCCGCTTTGTCAGAGCACAATGGAACATCAGAACGGCACCACCCTGTCAATGGCGCCGAGCTGCCTGTCTCCCGTTTACTAAGATCTAAGAGCCAATCAGAATCGCGCTCGCGCACGCCACCGTAAGCTTACGGTAAGCGTACGGTAAGCGTACGGTAAGCGTACCGTAAGCGGGCTCAGATATATATATTGATTTAAAGGCTATTTTCTCAGAATCTACTGAACAGATTTACACCAAACCTACAAAAGTCACTTCCTTGACCTAGGGACTACCTCTCTGCCAAATTTCTAGTAATTCTGTTCAGCCGTTCGGGCTGTAGCTCGTTCTAAAGGTCCTATGGAAAAATGCATGGGAAAAACGCGTTTTGGGACCCCCCTTTTATCTCAGCCCCCGCTTGACGAATCCCCCCGAGACTTTCAGGGTAGGAGCGGAGCGTAGCGCCCCACCTATTTTGAGAAATTCGCGAGGATTCGTCGACCGGCGCCAAAGTTATTCAAAATAGAATGTTGAGGTTTTCCTATGGAAACGTGGTCCTAACTATAACTACCTACTGGCGACCGCCAGTAGGTAATATATATATATATATATATATATATATATATATATATATATATATATATATATATATATATATATATATATATATATATTCTTTTCTTTTTTTTGGGGGGGGGGGGAGTTTTATATAGGGAGAAATATACCTCAAGAAATCAGAGCACTTTATTTGAGCACCATGTGCGTTATAGACGGACACATTATTTTTTTGTTAGGCTCCGGGAGATTAAGTGATATGCCCAGGATCACAGTATTTTCAGCCTCCCTGCTTTAGGCTCGAACCAGATACCCATCTCCGAGGTCGACCATATGCCTTTACCACGCATGCCATGACAACGCAAAGGCGTGCACGGTGAATGCATAAAGTTTGTAAAAGTGTTTATGGTAAATATATATATATTTTTAAATATGATATGTATATATATATTTAATTTTAATTATTTTTTTTAAAAACTAAAAACAAAAAAAGGCCTTTTTATCCCAATAACTAAACACCCCTAACATTGTTAAATTACCCATACCACCCCAATACCCATGCCCACTAAAATCTTAAATTACCCTTGGCACCCCAAATCCACCCTGAACCCTAAAACACACACTGACCACTAACAATACCCCTACACCCCCAATCCCACCCTGAACCCTTAAACTACCCTAGCACCCCAAAACCTAAACTGAACCCTGTACACTAAAATTACCCTGAGCACCCCAAAAACAAAACACACCCTGATCCCTAAATGTTCTACTACACCCCAAACCTAAAGCCACCCTGAACCCTAAAAATCCCCCAGCACCTCTAAACCCAAACACACCCTGAACCCTAAAAATTCCCCTACACCCCAAAACCCTAACCCACCATGCCACTTAAAAATACCCCAGCACCCCAAAAACTAAACCCACCCTGAACCCTAAAAATACCCCAGCACCCCAAAACCCAAACATACCCTTAACCCTAAAATTACCCATAACCACTAAAAATAAACCTGCACCCCAAAACCTAAAATGACCCTGAACCCTAAAAATACCCCTGCACCCCAAAACCTAAACCCACCCTGAACCCCAAATATATCCTGGGCACCCCAAAACCCAAACATGTCCTTAACCCTAAAACTACCCCGGACCACTAAAAATAAACCTGCACTCCAAAACCTAAACCTTAAACATACCCCTGCACCCCAAAAACTAAACCCACCCTGAACCCTAAAAATACCCCAGCACCCCAAAACCCAAACATACCCTTAACCCTAAAATTAGCCATGACCACTAAAAATAAACCTGCACCCCAAAACCTACAACAACCCTGAACCCTAAAAATACCCCTGCACCCCAAAACCTAAACCCACCCTGAACCCCAAAAATACCCTGGGCACCCCAAAACCCAAACATGCCCTTAATCCTAAAACTACCCCTGACAACTAAAAATAAACCTGCACCCCAAAACCTAAACCCTAAAAATACCCCTGCACCCTAAAACCTAAACCCACCCTGAACCCTAAAAATACCCCAGCATCCCAAAACCCAAACATGCCCTTAACACGAAAATTACTCCTGACCACTAAAAATAAACCTGCACCCCAAAACCTAAACCCACCCTGAACCCTGAAAATACCCCTGCACCCCAAAATCTAAACCCACCCTGAACCCTAAAAATACCCAGACACCCCAAAACCCAAACCCACCCTGAACCCTATAAATACCCCAGCACCCCAAACGCCTTAACCCTAAAATTACCCCTGAACCCCAAAACATATAACCCTACACTCCAAAACCCAAACCCTATACATACCTTATACTTACATATAAATCACATATGCTTCTACCATTCATGCATTTACAACAAATTTTGTTGTAAAAGCATGTGTGGTAAATGCATATGCATTGTAATGCCATGCGTTGTAATGGCATTGCCGAGTAATGGTAGTTGCATTGTGATGGTATGCGGGGTGATGGTAGTAGTGGTTAAAGATTAGTTGTAATGGGTGTTTACCTCTTGCACTAGAAGTATAATCATTCTCAAAACATAAGGAGCAATCTCATCATGTTAAGAAGAAATGATGCTTGTGGAGATTTGGATGTTTATTTTCAAATCATCAAGCACAATTGGATCTTATGAAGTAATCACATACTCATTCTTAAATCCTCCTGAAGTCATCAGGAATAGTCACACCTTGTGAAGTCATCGCATACTCATTCTTAAGTCTTCCCGAAGTCATCAGGAATAGTCACACCTTGTGAAGTCATCGCATACTCATTCTTAAATCCTCCTGAAGTCATCAGGAATAGTCACACCTTGTGAAGTCATCAGATGCTCATTTTCAAGTCATCCAGAAGTCATCGAGCTCAAGTTTCTAAACTCTGCTGATGACTTCAAGAGCTTGATGATGTCTGATGATGTGAAAATGACTTCTAGAGTAGTTGGATGATCATCCAATGACTCTGGGATTGCTTCTAAAGTAATCCTGTTTGACCTGGGACAAAAGAAGCAATTACAAACGGTTGTCACAGTGCAATGCAAGCCCAGGTTAGGAGAAATCTTCTAGGTCAAAATACAGCATGCTGAGTAAGTGCAAGTATGTTCCAAAGTGCAATATGCCGTACAATCGAAACAATGCAGGTGTCTCATTAACAGCGAGCTAAAAACAACCAACCTATTAAAAAAAGCAATAAAAACTGTTGAGACAGTGCAATGCAAGCCCTAGCAAGGAGAAATCTGCTAGTAAAGGATTCAACATGTAATGCAATGTGTTCCAAAGTTTAGATACCGCTGACATAGGAGGGGGATTGAAAATCAATAAGAACAGTGCAATATGTGCTCTGGGGAAGAGAAGTATTCTAGTCCTCAAGTCCACAGGCTAATTTTTTGGGTTCATGCAAGTTCAAAGTAGATGCAGATTGGTGGTGTTTACCCATGTGTGGACTATGGTCCCGCCGTGTCCTTCCAACTGTTGCAAAGAACTTGCCAATTTGTGCTAACTCCATGGGGATATCAAACAAGTAAACAAAAGTTGCTGCTTCTTTACACGTTCCTTTGCCATGCTGCAAAAATAATGGCCTTAGGAGGTATCGTCTTTGGGGAAGCAGCGCTGGGCAGCAGCCTAGTAAATGTTCTACACATTTCGAAGTGTAAGGGTACAGTCTGCACACCCTTCGCCATGGGGGGTTTGTTTTCCAGTGCATCCTGTATTCCTATATAGGCAGTGTCAGGAGTCTAGTCAACAATATGTTCTTCCCATGGCCGCACTCACGTATCGTCGGCAGGTAATGTCTTCATGGGATTTAACAAGCCCATGGCGCTTTGGGTGTTTCTGATTTTGTTTAAATCCGGTTCTTTGACAGGAGCTTGCCCTGTTTCTTTAGAGTGCTCTTAAAGTGCTGTAGCGTAATAGCCGGGTTGATGAAGCACTTTGTGCTCAAGTCTAATGTGGTTATAGTACTGTTAAGATACCTTGCCCACTCACTCTTATCACCCTTAAATATTATTTGCAGGGCTAATTCTGCCACAGCCCAATAATGGTTTATTTTTCTGCCTTTTGCTCGACATCCTCTTTGGACATTGCTCTGACACCATGGTGGGCGGAGTTCCCTTTTTCATAAAAAGACAACTAATAATACAGTTAAAAAAAACACCTACAAACTTCCCTTTGTGGTACTCGCAGAGTCTTGGCTGTTCAGCAGTTCACACTACTTTAAATCTGCACAGTAACTGATAAATACACATGGTCAAATTGAATCTTGTAGTTGTGCTCTTGAAATCCTTTTCATCCTAATGTTCTAGGAAATCAACCTACCTAATGGTGGCGAATATCGAACATTGCATTGACGTCTCTCCTGAATACCTCAAACAAAATAAATATTTTAATTTCTTGTGACAAACAAATGCATCCTATTTTGCTTTAGAATTTCTTAAGCCCTGACTTCTGCAAAAGGAAACAAGTCTTTTGATGTAAATGGGCCAGGCTTTTCCGACAAGTGGCTTGTAAGCTACCGGTAGATCTCAAGCTTCCTTTAAGTAGCTCTCCTGCTACATAGCCTACTGATATAGAAATTTTTGCTGTGCTGAATTAATATATATGTACCAAAATTGGAAAAGCTTGTGTTTGAGATAAAAATGTGTACATTTTCAGAACACAGTAGCTGGTTTTTGGAGATAAAATTGTTGCATTTCAAAAAACGTATTTAAAGTTGTCATTTGATTGATAAATCATGTGGTGTTAGGGAGACCTATTACTCACATAATTACATTGGCTCCAGGGACATTGCAAATATGGCTGTTTTGTATTGCCCACGTAGAGGCATTCCAAATTTTAATGCTTTTTCACATTACAGCTGGCAACCCTGCTTGATGCAAAAGGCTGATCGCTGGTGACAATCTTGAATGGGGTTGCCACTAATTTGTGGCATCTAAGTTGTGGTGGTCATAAACAGAGCAGCTGCGAGGGCATTCTTGATAACGGCTAGTGTGCTGCAGAATCTGTATGAACAAGTGGAGAGCAGCCGTCAGCTCCGATGCAGCTGCTCTGTTTATGACCACCACAACTCAGACGCCACAAATACTTTTGCCCTGAAGAAGTTCATTGCTATGAACGAAACGCGTTGGCTGACATTTTCTACATTTGGATCTTCACAATAAAAGACTGTCTAAAGACAAATTCCAAAATACTGTGATACTTATTGAAAACAACTCCTTTCACATATACCAGGTGGTGCACCACTCCACTTTTGGGCTCAGTATCTTTCTGCGTTGCAGTTAGCACCAAACAGCGGCTGGTGCTGGAGTAGTCTGTGCACACCAAACTTAATTGACGATTGATGATCACACTAAGGGAACACTACAGGTGAAGTGCGGTCAGTGTATCCGCCGTTGTCCTCCTCTGCAATCTGCTTGGTTGCCACTAATTTAATCATCTCTCATGTTCTTAATATTACATCACTAATACACATAACTAAGGATGATTGCCATTGAACATAAGTAACTGTTCATTACAGGAGAGATTGGGGACCTCTGACATGGGCGATTAAAAACCTTAATCAGGTCGAGTAAACACAATATAAGGCAATGCACAAATATGTTTTTGGCAAAACATATGATCGACCCATGGGCATATTTGTACCTAACCCATCTGTGTCCAAAGAGGCTCACATCAGGTGTTTGTTCCAAATAGTTCCATGGAAATCATTGAAGGACGACATAATTTAGTGGACACAGAACATTTGGAAGGTGGGTGAACCCCACTGAATTATATGAGAAACATTTGGAATACTGGGCCTGGCCTTCACACATGAAAATGGTGCCAGGGCGATTGACACCCTCAAAGTGGGCTAGTTGAGAGATGGGACATGTTTCCTTTATTTTTATTGTGGGCGCATTGCTTTTATCCGGTCGGGGCAGAAAATCTTGTATGTTATTTTTTTCATTGGCTGAGCCACTGTAGTGTACCCAAGAATATTCCTACTGCAGCTTTTTGGATTAAATGGAGAGAGGATATTTTGTATTTCTGTAAGCCCTTAATTAGGGAATTGAGAACATAATTTACCTTGAGTGAGATAAGACTAAAGCAACTGACAAACTGCTGCAGTCTTTAAATATGAGAGTTTGTTGGGCCCTCCTGGCCTTCTGACCAGCGGCCTTATCCATGCCAGAGGTTTTTTGGTATATCCACACAATAAATTTATACACAATAAATCCAAACAGTTTATGGGTATAGTGATCATCTTGAAATTCTGATATTGAGTCCACCCTCCTGGGACTTAGCTGGGCAGGCATGCTACAGAAACTACAACCAGTCTACGAGCCCAGACCATGCCCTCCTGGATGCGGGGGGGTCCTCTTCCAGTCAGGCAATTATTTGTTTATGCATACGAAATCTTGCAAGAATCTGAATTATTGTGTTTTGCAACTTTGTGTAGTTTGGTTTTTCTATGCTTTTCACATAATTCTTGCACGCGGGAGGCCAGTCAGAGTAGAAATTCACACAAACCACCCATTGCGATCTTGCATGGTTTTTGTACCAAAGCGCACTCCTTGATTACATTGCACACAACTGCTGAAGCATAATTTGTGTGACAGGAATGATGTTCATGAGGACAACAGGTCATGCAAGTTACACGTGCACACCCTTAGTCCCCTTCAGTGAAACTAGCTCAACAACCTAGCATGGTAAGAGCTTGAAGTGGAGGGAGGGGAGGGAATTGCAAATAGCAAAATAAAATGCTGCAAAATTCCCCGATTTGTGCTATAATTTTCCATATTTGCGCCACAAAATTTGCCAATCCATGCCGCAATATCCGAGGGGGGGGGGGGGACTGGAAAAGATAAGTGACCTGTGGTTTACCTTATGGTGGATATCCTCAACAGTGCTATTGTTTAACTGCATCTATTGCACCATCATCATATGTGTGGGTTTTGCATTTTATATGACATTTTTTTTATTGTGGTACTTCTCTGTATGACCTCACTGTTAAGAACTTCAATGAAGAAGATGAGTAGGATGACCACACACTGATTGAGTACCAATACCAATTATTGGTTTGAGTCCTACTGTTTGTTGTCGCAGTCCTTCGTTCCTTCCCATACCAGGAGTGGAATATGAGATTTAGTAATGATTCTAAACTCCAAAAATATGACGGCTGAATAAAGGCTAAAAGATTAGAACAGAGCCACAGAACCAAAAATGTTGTTCCTTCCATTTTGGGCAGTGGGGCTCTTGTTTATGCAGTTGATCCAACTTCAAAAGGGGTATATGGTTACAGAGCCAAGCACTTTCAGGAGAATCAGACCCTCCAGGATTTCGCGATTTGCAAAAAAATCGCGAAATCGGCAGTTTTGAAAAAAGTCAGCGATTTTTACTAAACTGCCCGCGAAATTTGAAAACGCAGTCCTTTTTTTTTTACAAGGCACTTCAGCTCATTATTTCTGTGCCCTTTATAAAAGCATCTGTACTCATTTCATCAAGACAAGGTTCGAGTATTGTTAGAACTCGCGCCGACCTCTGAACTTAATCTTGAAGAAGCCGCAGAAGCTGTCTCTCGGAGGATCAAAAGTTACTCAACGAGGCAGCTGCCCACTTCTGTGAAAGCCTAAGCTGGTAGATGCGCACATACACTCTAAGGGTTTATTAAACTTACACTCGTGTTAATGTATATTCAAGAAAACCAGAAAAAGTATTTGAAAATCATTTAGTAAATGTGCGATTAAACAGTGTTAGAAAATATATAGTATTTCTATTGGAATGTCTCCAGTTCGTCAATACTGAGCACAACATTCTGGGATTTGAATTATATTTTCGGCCATTACTTTATGACACATTCCTGAGACTTCTTGTTCACACCGTGTGTGTTTGTTAGTCGCATTGAATACATGAGACGCAGCCGGGCATAAAATTCCACGTGCTTCGTGACAACAACAAAAAACCTGGCAAAATATTATTGAAGGATATAATAAAACGATCTGCGACACAATATTTATCGCATGCAAGGAATTGGCAGTGCACGAGTATGGTTATTTTTCATTATTTGAAGACTCATAAATGTCAGATACTTTGAGATGACTCAAATTAGATTCAAAACCAGAAAGGGGGAAGGCGCAGACCCTTGATTACAGTGACTGTAATCAAGGGAAAGCATTGCTTGCATACTTCGCAGCTCGTGGTGAGTGAGGCAAGGTGACAGGATGTGGCGTTACAGTCAAAATTGCAGACTCTGGAGCTGGAGCACTCGGTTCGAGTCTCGGCGTTGGTTCTTCATCCTGTGATTCTGGGAAAATAACTTAAACACTATAAACATAAATATATCCTTGTGTAAAGTAACTGGCGCTCAGATAAGCGCTCCAATCAAAACCTTCGGGTTGAGTTTGCGCTATAAATATAAATACGAAAAAGTGCAGAGTCCAAAAAGACCACTTCTAAACTACCTCAGCTACTCTGTGGAAAATTTGAACAGCTTAATGATGTGAGAGGGTAAGTCAGAGGTGACTAGCAGGGTGAGAGGCTTAGGTTTAGCCCATAAGGAAGTAGATTTCTAGTTTCAAATAGTAACACATGTTCTATGAATAGTCAATTTCTACATTTTGCATAGAATTAAAGTTGAACTTACATGCCTAAAACAGATAAAATGCAGAAGGTAGGCTGAATACAAATTCACATATCATGGACCCCTTTTCTGCGGCAAACGTGTGACTCCTGGGGAACGCCCCATGCATGGCACAATTCCTTAGATTTTTTACTCCCATCACAACACTCCTCCTGCCTGCATCCAAATGGAATATTGATGAGCTAATGATTACGTCTTCACCTTCAAAGGGGGAACTGAAACCAGCTTGCTTTGCAGCTCACTTTTCTACAGATCTTTCAATCTAGTCAGACCCCCCAGGACAGCCACGGCCCGTACAGGGCGTGCTAGCGGGCGGTGACGTAGGGCAGGGGAAGGGTAGGGTGGGGGGTTGTAAAATGCAGCATACGGCCGATTTCAGGTAAGTAACGGGGAGAAAACGAATTTTGTTGCGCGCGCTGCATCGCATTTGGCAATGCAGCGCGCGCAATGAAATTCTTTTTTTCCCCGTTACTTACCTGAAATCGGTCGTATGCCGCATTTTACAACACCCACCCTGCCCTCCCCCGCCCTACGTCACCACCCGGCTAGCACGCCCTATACGGGCCGTGGCTGCCCCAGGATATTGTGGCATGGATTAGCAAATTTAGCTGTACAAGGAATAGTACCAGGGTGTTAGGTGCATGCTCAAGTCGACTTATGAGGACTGAACCAGGTAAGCAGGTGGTGACCTCCCTATGCAGTCTTTCTCACTTATTTGGAACAGCCACTACGATTCTGCGCCCTAGGGTGCCTGAGGATCCGGGAGGCAGCGGTGCCCCGGCAGAGGTGCATATATGGGCACTAGAACATCCCAGGGAGAAATACAGCTCCCTCCCACGAGGTTAGGACTTGAGCTGTGCTTCCGTAGAGCTGCAGACACTTTAAACATGCCTATTGCAAAGTGGAATACTCTGCTAAAACAGTTTCCATTGGTTACAGGCTAAAAAGGAATGATTATGAGTAAAATAAACTGCCGCAAAAATGCCGCTAAATTTCCATATTTGTGCTGCTAAATTTCCATATTTGTGCCGCTAAATTTGCTAATCCATGCCGCAATATCCTGGGGGGTCTGGAGAATAGATGAAGCTGTTTACACGGTATTGATAAAAGTATAACTGTTGCACTAAATCTTAAAGGCCAGTTCCTATGCTTTTATTACGATGCCAATATTTAAGTGAGGGGGAGCACTTGCTTTTAGAATCTAAACTAATGTTAATATGTGCATGGATCGAAGACAAACAAAGGATTGCTACAGTCAAGTCTATTGCTTTTTGCCTACATCAAAACTACCAACTCATTATTAAAGAAATGAAGAATGGGAGACAACTGTAATTCGTGATAATCAATTAAATGAGAACTGACTCCTCGGACATACCATACCCTACATTTCATGGCCGGGTGCATTTTATGCTTAGGCCGATATTCCTACATTTCATGCCTAACGCTTGATTCCCTTCATTTCGTGACTGGGTTGCAGTATAATTTATACCAGCTGCCGTGCAAGTTATGTCCAGATAAAGCCTTATTTTGCAGTCGTCCACCCCAAGACCAGACCGACCACAGTACACCTCTGAACCACACTTTACAGTTCACCCCGCCAGATCTCATGCCAGGATAGCTCGCAGGTTAGGTCGCTTTGTATTTGCCGCCGACCGCGGCCCCCGCAGGGGGCCACTAGAGCGGTCGGCCTAGTGTCGCCTGGGCACCGGTCACCCCTCCCCGCCCCCCCTTCAGGGGGCGGGGACGCCGGCCGGTGTCTCCCTCCTCTCTCTACCTCCCGGAAGTGACGCGGTGGCGTGTCACTTCCGGCCCTCTGTGGCGAGGGGGAGGCTATTTAGCCTTCCCCCACCCTCCTGGCGACCTCGTTGTTCGCCTCGCACGCCGCATCCCACCCTACCGCTTACCCGGCGTGAGGGTCAGGTGGGGGTAAGAGCGTTGTAATGTTTTTTTTCTTTTTTTTTTGTTGCAGGTGGAGTTACAGGGCGATCTGGAAGCAGGCCGGTACCAAGGGTACCGCTGCGCGGCACCATAGGGGGTGCCTGAGCCAAATCCGAGGAGCCTCATTGGAGGGTTCTGGAAGCCGTGTTGGCGCCCCGCTAGTCCTGCGGGCGGTTGTGGGCCTGAACAACCGGGGGTTGCTATGCGACGCTCCGCCCCGGAAGGGGCGTGAGTAGAAGTTACCAACGGCACGTGATCCTGTAAGAGAATCACCTGGATGGTAGCAACGGCGGGGTTCGCCCCAGCGCTGCCCGGCTCATCAGGCGGGCAGGCGGCCCAGTTGGTTGCCTGCCCTGGATCGCCCGTAAGATAACCCACCCATTACATATTGGAATATGTAATAAACCTGCAGCAAACTTTACCCAACCTAACAGTCTGTGTGTGTGTTATTTGGGTATGTATTCTGGGGGAGGGGGGAACTGAGGGGTGCCAATGGCGATGCTATGATGCCTGGACCCACTACGTGTTGATCTCTCATCAGCTGCATTTCATAAATAATTCCCAGGGTTTTGTGCCCAGCCGTAGCTCCCCACATTCCACTCTCGGGTGAACAGTTCACGCTCGGGTGACTTTCATATCCAGAGCACCTGTATTTGATGTCGCCCGCGGATTCGCCCGAATAGGATTGCAGAATATGTCTGCCTGGCTGCGTGTTTAGCTAATGCGCCTACATTTTACAGCTAGGCATGGCCAAGTACCACCAAGCACGTCCCATCGTTTAAGGAAGCGTAAGACTGCTCGATGGGAGGCCGGGGCTCGTTGTCCTCTCCCGCCCACGCAGCCTTTGCCCTCCAGAGAAGTACACAGGTGCGAGGGCAGACTGCGGAGTGCTGGTTGCAGGAAGGGGGAGGGGCTAGGCGTCTGCACCTTTACGTTCACTGTCGTGCCGCACGCGGAGCTTCCGTGCTCTTTGTCCCCAGGCGCGCGCCGTGCACAGGGTCGTCTTTGTTCGGCTAGTCATTGCGGCGCACTCACCCCCTTAATACTAGGTTTATGGCCACTAGCCGACGCAATCCTGAATTGTACTAATATTGAATGTAAGAGCCGACTAATGAGCAACTAATAATGTTTTAAGTGTTACGCGGAAGCCCAGCAACCGAAAAGGAAAACAAAATCTTGTAGGATTGGTTATAGGTTTAGGTTACCCATTTGAGACGAGACACAGATATACGTGAGATGAGACGCAGAGCTTCTGCGTGACGAGAACGCAACATTCGACCTCTCTGTAATAAATTCGATCACTCTGTGTTGCGTAAGCCTGCGCATCTTTTTATGCTTTGTTTTCATTTAAAATATGTATTTTTAATTAGTTGTTTACAATTTAAAACTGCCACGTATAGTGCTAGCGATATTCGTCAGATATGTTTTGTAGATGAAAACGAGAAATATAGAGCTGAAGACAAAGAATGACTTGGTGCGTGACTGCTGGGTCGAACATGGCAACCTCGACGCGACCCTTATTGCTATATGTGTGTGTTTAACCCCCATTCTCGTTTTATCTGAGCGTTTTTAGTTATTATATGAGTCATGTATGTCTCTGTCAATCCCATGAACTGCTTTTATTATTTCCTTTCTTTTCTGCCTCGCCGTACTTCCTTTTCCATCCCTTTAAATGTGCCTTAAATGACATAATGATCGTCTGGCAGCCCAAGTGTAAATCAGATAAACAGACACAATTGATCTCCTGTGGACTGTCTGAGAAGCCGCGGGGGGGGGGGGGGGGGGGGGGCTGCATCGAGTGAGAAGCGCCGGAACTCAGCAGCAGCTCGCCACCTTCTGCATGTCTTTTCACTCGAGCCACTTTGCCCCCTCCCTAGCTCGTCTTCGTCCTTTTGTTCCCCTGGTCGAATTGTAAGCATCCCCCCCACCCCCCTCCGTGGATGGGTGTTTACTACGTTCTTCTAAATGCAGGAAAGCCCATCAGAGAAGAGTGAGAAGGAAGCACCTCTTTCACACTTCTGATTAAGTTATAAGTTAAAGCAATGAAAATACGTCTTGGAGGGGTGGACGTGATCTCCTTATACTCCTTTACCTTTCCGTGCACAGAGTGTGTGGCCATGTTGCAATGCCTAGCAATCCAGTGGGCCCTAAGCTACGCCCCGGAGCCACAGGCCTCAACCTGCCACCCACCAGAACATAGTAGCTCAACAAGTCTTCTTTTTCTTGGTATTTTTTATTCACGGCACATGGTTGTTTTTGCTTTATTCAGTGGAACATTCACCAATGTGTTTTGCCTCTTGGCGCTTTGAGGTTTAGTGGCAGATTGGTCCCTGCGTGATTTTCCGCACGAGGATTATCCGAAGGGAGTGTCCTTTCTCCATGCTCTCCAATTAAACGGAGGCCATGAGCTACTGCACTCTTGTACCCTCCCTGCATTTCAAGGGGTTGCGGTAACTTAACGGCAGTGCAACGCGGCAATAAAGGGCTGGTGCGCACCTTGAAACGCTGTAAAATTTATCAACAGTTACTTTGTTATTAACAACATCGCTGCAAATCACCAGTGAGCAGAAGAGTGATGTTAATGTCTGCGAAATTTAGAAACATTGCGGAAATGTAACTATTTATTCCTTTTGAAAAACAGCCCGTATTGACACTTTTTTTTCCCCTAAAGAACAAAACAGAGGTGTGGCAATTATTGTAGGGAAACACTAAATATATGTGCTGTGGTACCTGTAAATTCCTCTTTTAATGTTATGTTCTTACACCGGGTAACTGGAACTTCCACATTCACTTCTTTAGAAAATCTATCCTTCCTTTTATACTTCCGAGCCCCAGAGAGGCGTTATTTAGATTTTAAAATGAAAAAAAAAACATGGAGGGGTTATTAGGGAGTTGGGGGGAGTTAACCTTCAAACAGGCCAGCTATATCGCACCCAGACATTTCAAAATTGTCTGTAAAATATAAAGAAATAAGTTCCGGCATTTACAAGCCTGTGTGCTGCAACTCATTTTGGCCGCCAAGAGGTTGTTTTAAATTTAAATTAACATCATATCTCTGTTCATTGGCTCTGCCTCGGGCATTAATCTTCAACTTCCTATTACAAAGTGCAATAAATAAGGACATTACAGCTGTCAAAACCTGTCCCTGCGCTGAATTATTGTGACACACAAAAAGTGCAGAAATATGTCCTCTGCACAGTAAAAAGTCCAACGTATGGGCTGTCTGACAACATGTCAGGATCCATTTCACTCTCAGCATTGTGCCGGCTCATAAACCACTTGACCCTTCGAGTGTGTGGTTTATAGCGGAGCCCATGGAGGAAGCTATGCTATGTCACTGCAAACCATACCTTACCCACTTTGGATACATGGGAAGGTGATACATGATTGAATGATTAAAGGAGGAACAAATGAATGAAACCTTTTATGAAGCATCAGCATGCCATTAGGTGACCTTCATCGGATAGGACATATAGATGGTACAAAGGGAGAACCAAGAAGGGATAGCTAGCTGTATGTCAAGAGAGAGACAGCCTCAGCTGTTGCAAGAGAGTAAAAAATAGGTCTTCATTAAGTGCACGGGGAGTTCTCCAGCAGCCTTGCCAGGTATCGCCGAGCTCCAGCCCTTTCCATGGAGTGACCTGGTTCCCCCCCACTTGCCCTCCACCATCCCCCACTGCGATAAACAGTACAAAAAAATCACTTCCAACTATGAGGCCGAAAGAAAAAGATAATGCACACAAGACATCAGAAAATTAAACCATAAAACAATCTGCTGTTTAAGGGGATGGTGGTCGGGACAAAAGAACTTGATCTGGTACCCCCGCGGGGGGATCAGCAGCGTCCTGTTGGTAGCGGTGCGCAGAAAAGAGACTGCTCCGTTGCCCATTTATGCGAGGGACCCAGTGCAAACTGGATCAGCAGGGAACCTGAAGTGTTAAGCCACTTCTGGGTCACCGCTCACCAGGGTACCAACTGTTGGTACTGATACTGCTTGGTGGCGGCGTCACCCACCGCCTCCCTTAACACAAGGAGCTGGGCTGGTGCAACTGCCATAGGCGCAGCGTCCCCTATTTGGGTGTGCCTTGGCAGATGTCTACTTTGCATGGGGCATTCATAATCGTTGCACTGTTTATTGAGGTTGGGCTCTCAGTCTGCTTGAGGGAAAACAGATGAGGGTGTAATTCGAGAAGAGGTTATTTTATGAAAAAAACATGGTGACATGGCATGATTAATTTGTCCACAGTACGTTCTGGTGAACCAGGGGAATGCCTTTGGTGGAAGAGTGAAGGGTGTTTGTGAAAGGATCTCATGAAAGGAAGTTAGGAACTGGCCTTATGAAAGGGATTTATGAACTTTTTAATATATTCAAAGTTTTGTCTAGTTCCCCCTTTCAATGTTTGTTTTTGTTGAAACTCAATACATTGAAAATAAAAAAAGGTAAGGATTATATATTGCACGTGCTCTTGAGTATGGGATTAAAATATGGTATAGAAGGGACAGCTACATGGCAGATTTTCAGGATAGTCACTTAAGATACATTTATATACAATGAACCTCAAAGGTTATCCTGACTATCTGGCATGATAAGCCCTTCTACCCCCAAAAAATTGTTAGACACCCTTGCTCCAGAACATCAAAAGGGAAACTCTCAGATGAGTTGCACTGCCTCTAGCCTGAGATTGCACAAAATCTTTCTTTGAGAAATGACACAAGGAGGCCTACCTGACTAACTATATGATGGATTGTCTTCCTCTTTATCCCAATTGTTATTTGATGGAGTGTCTCCCTCTGCTTCCACAAACATGACTCTTTTTGGTACTGGGCCAGAGCGTGTTTGCTAGTTCCAATGGATCTTGGCTGTCTGCCTGATACCCTCTTCTGGCTCAGAATAACCCTTTCTTTTTTAACGAGTTGAACTCATTGAGAAGAAGGGGCATGAAGAAAAATGTTATGTTATTTGTGCCATTCACAGTACTAACATCCCTACCAGAATCGTTGCAGTGGGGATTTTACCCTGAACGCCCAAAAAAGACAAATATACTACCCAAAGGGCCCCAGTATCCTGTCTCCATGCTCATATTTAGGCTTAGGATCGATGTGTTTAATCATGTTGACCACACACATAATCACCCATAGGTGCCGTTGAGCCTATTTAGTGAAGACCTAAAGATGATCAGCTAAATGGGAGATGGTCGGGTTACTGAATTTCTATTAAGGTAGGCAGATTGTTCTATTTAATACGGTTTTCTAAAGTATTGGGACATTCTGACATTCTTTGGTCTGTCTATCTTTGCATTGATACTTTGGGAAATTGAATCAGCATCTGTATGATGATCACAGAAATCAACTTTGCATGTAGGGAACAACTTACTGATTCAGTTAATTTCAGCCGTGGACAAAGGTAAAGCAGAATCATGTTTTCTTTTCAGAATGATGGGTTCCCACAAATGCATTTTGGGTGCCCTAAATCACACTGTGTGGGTGTCCAAGTTAGTCTGGCTGCTTTTTGATGTTTATGAATGCCACTAAAACAGTGTATTTTATTTTTGTTTTAGTTTGGTGCACAGAGAGGTATGATTCACATATGCGTTTTCATTATTGATTTAATTGTTGTCTACATTGTATAGAATTTGAGTGAATTCAAATCATATTTGATCTTTTGGTGGTCCTCTTATCCTGTTTCTTATTCCAAAAATGTCTGTTTAACAATAATCCTAGTGTGCAAGTAAGTATTAATAGCAGAACATATGGGGACCTCCCATGCTTTAGTCATTAATTGAATGGTGGAGAGACTGATACCTGTGGAAAGTGTTTTGGTGCCATGTGCTCAGGAAAGTGGAGAAAGCATGGCACATCACTATACACACAGCAAAACATGTTACTGGCCCATAGCTAACCAGTGATACAAATGTCACATTTAGCTACATCAGCCATCCTTGGTTTCTTTGGAAACCACACTTAGCATGATTGGGTTTCTGAGGCCTTACTGTCTATACTGAAAGCAATAACACAACGGCCAGGCCAATATTAACTGTCAGGATTCAGTACTAATATAACAGTTTAAAAATAGTTGACTTGGCTGATATGAATGTTCAGACAATAGAAGTCCCACTTCTGTGAAGCTATGAGATAAGTTCAGGAGATAGGCAGGAGCTTCTGAAAAAATCAGCGTTCAGGTGTATAAGAAGGCAAAGGTACACAGTAATGTTAAGGTTGATAATTTCACAAACAACCACAGTATGAACATGGTTGAACACCCCTAACACACTGTACATGCAATATGACATTAGAAAATAAAATCATGCACAATGAACAGTCTTAAACTAATTTGAGCTTCAAGAGTCAGTGAATGTGAGAGAAGTTGGGTAGATAGTTAAATGCATGGCATGAAAGTACTGCTAGCACAATCTGCAGTAAGTCCAGTGCAGTTGCAGATTCTAACATTGGAGAGGTCAGTGTACATTGTATGTTAACTCTTTAAATAAATATGTGTATTGTACATGCACTATAGTAAAAGCTATCTGTTTCGAAAACTCTGGAAATCATAGTTTTTATGCACTGTTTGTGAAAATTGCTGTGTAACGACTGACGTTTTCATTAAAATTGACTCAAGTTTCCGCTTGAACTCTACATCACTAGATTGGCAGACACTCGCTGTGAGAATGATTTTTGGAGGGCAACTTTTGTTTGCTTCTAATTTTTCCTTAGTTTTGTCAACACGAAAAGGCCACAGGTAGCGTAACGCAAACTGGATTTTGCATGACCCCCAGATGCAGTTGGCATGCTGAAAAGTGCTTTCGCTAAAAGAGCAACCAATCCTTGTAGATTTCTGATTGTACAATACATTTTTCAGAACATCTCCTGTGATTGATCAGCTGTCTAAAGGGGTTGTTTAGACTGTGGTGGATGGGTGACATTCAGCAAAATGTCGCAAATGCCTAATTCACCAAACTCATGGTTTGCCCACCCCATTGGAGGTGGATTAAGCACCAGCAGATACTTTTGACCGACAACCGTCTGCCACAAGGTTGTCTGTCAATTTACTGCAGAATGTCTGCTCTATTTAGTAGAGTTATTCTGATGTACATTTTTCCTGTCCGGGACCTCAAAGGCTGAAGTACCCTAGGCTGAAGTGCCTTTGCTGTGAAAATCTGAATAAACATAAAATCAACAACAACTAAAAAAATCAGTGATGGACTCTTGTTGGAACTATTCAAATAAAATAAAGTACTGAATGCAAACACAGAGAGGGTGTTTTTTTAAATGAGATTTATTAGCTTTTCTTTACACCTTAAAGCATTTTTTCTCAAAACGTGCTATCGTCCCAACCATCTTTATTTGTTCCAGTCTTAAGAGTGCACTTTAACATTTTCATAGTCGGAAGTGGGACATGTTGAGGTACTAGGGTTAGGAGACCCACTGAATGCTCGAGCCTGAAGCTTGACTCTGGCTCAGCTCGAGTCCCATTGGAACCTTGAGCCCATAACGAGCAGAGATTTCATGTCTTCTGCCTGTCACCCTCGCTTTCCCTCATGCACAAAGAGATAAAAATAAGCAATAACATTTCAGGTAAAAAGGTGAGACACATAAATACACATTTAGTGGCTGATTTGTACATAGTGAAACCAGAAACATGGTTTAATCATGGCATCCCCACTTATCCAACTTATATGATCTTAGGCAGCATGAAATGCGTTAGTTCAGAATATCAGCTATACAAAAACCTATTGTGTTTGATTTAATAGACTATAATGTTGCTCTATATATAAGAATCTTGACTACATACAGCGTTTACGTGACAACTGTCCTACCTGTTAGTTTAATAATGGCAATGTCGCCAGCGTGGGAATTGGGGCAGGTCATTTTTAAACCTGTCACTTTTGATAAGTGCTTCTCAGTACAGTGCTATAATAAGATGCATTAATGTCAAAGCTTCTACATGTTAAAAAATGCACGTAACATTTTTTTTTGCAGAGGCTTTATTATATTTTGCGTGATGTTTGTTATGTGATCTACTTGGCAAAGATTTTCAGGGCTTCGCTCGCACATGGGCTCTAAGAGCCAAGACAGACCATTAGCTCAGCTCACCCTGTTAATTTGTTTGCTCTCCCACCTCTATGGGATAGGCATATTTGCTATCTCATTAAACGATGCTTGATTTTGACAATGTCTTGTTTGGCAGTGGACGTCATATGTTGAATTTAGGAACAGGAAGTACATTCTGGCCTGTACTTAACATGACTGCTGAAGAGGCAGGTTCCTAAAGCAGACTTGTATAAAAATAACCTACAAAAAGAAATTAAAGTAAAGTGGGACAGTAGATTCTGGGGCAGTTGATTATCTGCAAAGGACTTATAATGCTGGTTTAGAGGCACTTGTCAACCCCAGAATGTAATATAATTTGTGTTGTTAGCAAGTAGATCTCACTTGTGTGCCCCTGAGTATTGATCTGTAGCTTGTAAGTGCTAACTTCCATAAAAAGAGCTTCATTCCCAAATGGCTCCAGTTATTACGGAATGAAATTATCAAAAACCTCCAGTGCGGTAAAGTACATCTATTATATTTATGACTGGATCACTTATTTCTTGCTGCATAATGCATCCTTTAAAGAATTCTGTTAAAGGGTTCATTCATGCTCAGCTCTGCGTCTCTAATAATCACCAACAACAGGCATTCAGGAATGTTTTTTTGATGCTGTGAGCTGGGGTTTTGATATCTGTTGTGACATCATTCCCCTGATGGTCCCTTTAAATGCATAAATATTTTGTTGAGTACGACTCAGCATATGTAGTGCGAGAGAATTATTCCATATTGTTGACATTCCACCGCCCATAAATAATCTTTATTTTGTTTGTCTGGTCCTTGGTGCTAGAAGCTTCCGAAAGTTGCTGCTGTGCAGTAAAAAATATTGTGCTTTCTGATTATTATGCTTAATTATTTTTAATATTATAATTTATTCTCCTTTGTTTGCTGCAATAAGTTATTTATCAGTACAGGTTTACTATACAAAAACGGATCACAAAGAAACTAGATTTACAGACAGAGATTCTACTGATTTCGTGAGAGAAAAGTAGAAAATCCCAAAAATTGTAATCAGATATTTTACAATCTGTTATGTAACTAAGAAAGGAAAACATTTTTAAGAAAAAGGCAGCATGGTATATGCACAGACAATATAGTAATTAGGGTAAAACGTACCATTTAATGTACCTTTTTTTTAAGGATCTCGTTGGTTCCTTTCTCAGCCGTGTTTTCTAGATAATTAGGCTACTAAGTAAAGCAACCTGCCAATGGACTTCAGTGGACATATGAAGATCCAGCGAAAACAGCAGAACAAGCTTAGTATGTCATACGATAGACTTTACATACCAAAGTGTACTAAGCTTTATATGCTATTGGGATGCATGTTGTTCAGCAGGGCCTTCAGCCTACATTCTCGGTGATGGTAAATGCAGACCATGAACCTCTCATTCTTTAAATTCCTTCTCAAAGCAAGGTGACATAAATGACAAAGCAGTGATAGCAAGAAGGTGGAACTTAGGGTCACTACAAACTGTGCAAAAGTGCTAGCCAATAGCCTCTATGACTCCCAGCAGCCTAAAACACTTCACAACAAGAGTGCAGAGGATCATACTTGTTGAAACTGGGAGCAGGGTAGAAAAGGGACAAATGTGGCAGTCTTGTTCTGAGTGCTGCAAGGAAACACTATTTAATCATCATAGCAATATGTTACATCTGAGTTGTGGGTCTACATACATGCATGTAATTCACTAACTGCTGGGAAGAGAGGGAGAGCAGTGCTCCAAGAGGTACCAGTAATCAGATTTTTAAAAGAGGCTTTAAGTGTGGGATTATATCATTATGCATGGATTGTAGGGAATTAGTCAATGCACCAGCAGAAGGAATTGAACTTAATGGAAAGTCAATGGGCAGCATGCATAAGTTATACCCATATGAGCATAAAAATTTAGATGAATTAAGGGAACTATGTAATGAGATATATACAGATTTTGCGATCGGAATCCAGTGTACCCAGTCATTTTGGTATTATATGAGAAACATCGGCGATTGATTACCTGCTCCATCTGACCATCCAGATGAGGATGATATCTACTGAATTTATTAGTCACAATTCCTAATAATTTCATTAGAACTGGTCAGAATTTTGAGGTAAATTAGAAACACTAGGTACCTGATGATAACAGTATATAAACCATGAAGTTGTACAATGTTCAGCAGAAAATGTTGGGCTAATGTTTAGGCTGTAGGGAGTTCTTTTAGAGGAATGAAGTGCCCCATCTTATTTAAAGAGTCCATCACTACCCAGCGAACAGCGGATCTTATTTTAAATATGGGAATCTTGCTGTATATAAGCATCCTGAGAGACTGCTTAGTGTCTTGTAGAGTATGTAAAACATCTGGAGACACAGAAGTAACAGCTGCAATTGGCAAAATCTTGGAATCTTGACTTGTGTCACTGGAAGACTCCTTTTTTTTCTTTTTCTCATCATTTACCTCAGAAAGGAAGATAAAGCAGGGAGTCCATTGTTTCTGCCCTTTTTTTCAAGGGGGGATACTGACCATTAAAGGGCATACTATAATAGACACCCGCCCTTCTGCAACTTTCTCTCTCACACGGTGTAAACACCGGAACTGCTTATAATTTTAAGAGTGTGACCAGACCCTATAGCAGTCAAAAGAGTTTATTTGCCAGTGTAATCATTGGACATCATTTCAGATCTTGTATATATAATGTATGATATTAGTAAGTTACTTATTACGACCCTCCTGTGGTTTCCAACCATAGTTGTAATAAATTCCAGAAGGCTTTCTTTTTTGACTTTTTTCCGGATAGGTCCATCCTGGACATATATATTAGAGTCTCCAACCATTCTGCATGTTGGGGTGGTATATTGCTCACCCACTTTCGTCATATCTCTCTCCTGGCTAAAAGCATTGCATAGAACAACATATCTCTAGTACTGCTCGTGTATTCATCAGCAACACCAAAAATAACCAGGAGGAGGCTTACCTTGATATACCGACCCAATATACCTGATATTGTCGTTTCCACTCTGCTCCAGAAATCGCCAATTGCAGGACATTGATGAAACATATGTATATCTGAGGCATCTTTGAGCCCACATTTGGCACAGCTGGTTCGACTTCCTTTCCCCATCTTTGATAACTTCTCCGGTGATATGTACCCTCTGTGAAGTGAAAACAGGTGGTTTCTTCTTAAAAAAGCAGGTTTAACTATTTGGTAAAGTGTGCACATAGATACTTGCCAGATATTTTGCAGCTTCTCTTTCGGCAAGTAATTCCCCACAGTTCTTCAGCCAAGGTGAATTCTACATCTATGATGTCGTGTAGGTGCCAGTACCATCGTGCTACTTCCTTCTTCCCTGTTGATTTAGTTACCAGTTCATCTTCTAGGCAATTTCCCATTCCTATTGTCGATTTTTTGCTTTGCTCCCAGCTTTTCAGTTGCAAATATTTAAATTTTGAAAGAGTTCCGGCCATTATCTCATTTAAGTTGTGCCAAGATAATAATTTGCCGTCTTGTATCGAGTCGCCCCAGATTTTAATATCAGCGACTTTAATTGGTGTTGCCATTTTATCCTTGAGACATTCTGGGGTACCTGGTGACTCCCAGATGGGGGCAAAGTATGAATAATAATCCAGTTTCATAAGACGTCTGATTTGATACCATACTCTTGCCATTGACCGTATCACCTTCAATTTAACTTTTTTTTAAAACTTAGGATCACCAAATTTAAAAAGAAAACCTTCTGAATCTATCTGGCACTCCGTTAGCATAGCTGTATATATTCGACCTATCATAGATGTGTCCAGCGTTTTTATAAGCATTCTAGAATTCTTTAATTGGAAAGCCCAAGCATAATATTGGATGTCAGGCAGTGTTAAGCCTCCCTTCTCCCTTCTCCTCCGCAGTTTTTTTCCAGGAGATTCTAACCCCTTTATTAACCCAGATTAATGAATTTATATCTTGTTGTACTTTTTGTATAGTTATTTTTTCAAAATGGAGAGGTATGGAATCGAATATGAAAGTGAGTTTTGGTAAAATAGACATCTTAACTAAACTAACTCTACCTAAGATGGTTAATGGGAGATGTATCCAACTCTTCATTAGTTTAGCCACTTCCTTAGCTACCCTTTTCATATTATTCTCTGCAATTGCGTTTATATCCTGAGATATCCTAATACCTAGATATCTTATCTCTTTTTTTATTAAGGAATTACTTCCTGCATGATTCCATCTCATCACTTCTGTCTTGTTTTGATTCACTGAGTACCCCGACATTTCTCCAAATTTTGTTGCTGTATTTAAAATTGCGGGTAAGGCTCTGTTCAAATCAGAGGAGTAGACCATAAGGTCATCCGCATACAGTGCAACTTTCCTGACCCAGTCTCCCTGTTGAAATGGTCGAATATCAGATGTATGTCTAATTTTAAAAGCAAAGGGCTCCATATAAAAATTAAACAAAAGGGGAGGAGAGAGGACAGCCCTGTCTTGTGCCTCTCAAATTTTAAAGGGCGAACATAATCTTTCATTTACCAGAACCCTTGCTACCGGTTCTTCATAGATTAACCTAATTGCACTGCAGAAATTGTCTCCCAAGTTGTATCTCTCTAGAACTGAGAATAGATAAGACCATCTCACCTTATCAAATGCTTTTGAGGCATCTAATGTAACTATAGCTAAAGGGGTATCAAAAGTTGTTGCAAAATCGATAGCACCTATAAGCTCATGCGTGAGTTCGTGTAGATATCTTCCCCTTACAAAACCTCTCTGATCTCCATGAATTACGCTGCTTGCAATTTTTGATAGTCTATTTGCTAACATTTTTGTAAAAATGTTGTAATCAGAGTTTAAAAGAGAGATTGGTCTATACGACTCACATATTGTTGGATCTATTTCTGGTTTTGAAATAAGGGAGACTGTAGCCTCATTCCATGACTTAGGCAGTTTTTTTACCCTGGGCTAATATCTCATTCATCACAACTGTCAACAAGGGGGACACTTCCTCTATTAGGTTTTGTATAGCTCCGTTGGTATACCGTCTGGACCGGCCGCTTTACCCCTCTTGCTGGTTGAGATGGCATTCGCAACTTACTCCTGTGTAATTTCTTGGATAAGGCTATTTTGTTGATTACCCTCTATAGGCTTTAAACATTCCGTGAGCCAACCCTCTAGCCCTTTGTATACTAATTCCTCATTTCCCTCCTTATATAGGTTGCCAAAGAATTCTTTAAAGGCCTCATTGATCTCAACATCTCTACTCAATAGATGACCCGATTGAGCTTCTCTGACTTCTTTAACTTTATTCTTTGTTCGGTCTGCCTTAACTTTCCAAGCAAGGAGCTTGCCAGCCCCCTCCCTGTATTCAAAATGTGCCAATTTACTAGCATCCCACCATTTTTTATCCGTATTTGGAGGATCTCTGATAGTTGATTCTTAGTTAGTACCTGCTCTTTCTCTAACTCTATTTTTTTCCCTTCTAAGTCTGTACTTTTAATTTCCATATCTATTCTCTTCAGCTCCTCCTCTAATTGTGATATCTCTCTTTTATATACTTTATTTCTGTAACAAGTTAGTGATGTAATCTTGCCTCTTATAAAAGCCTTTAGAGTGTCCCACACTATTCCATTTGAGGCTGTATCTCTGTTGATCTCAATGAATTGTATAACCTCTGCTGTAAGATTTTCCATAATTTTGCTGTCAGATAGTATCGTGTGATGTAATGTCCACCTTCTCTCTGCGGCCTTGCTACTATCCTTCAATGTTAGCAGAACTGCTGAATGGTCAGATAAATGAGCTGCTTTATATCCTATTTTCAAAATATGTTCTCTAAAACACAAATCTACCGAAAAGTAGTCAATTCTGGACCTACTCCCATATTAATTATTATGAAAAGACATGCCCTGTGTGGTTCCTGCTCTTTCTCTCTAAAGGTCGCAAAGTGTATGTTGGGCCATCATAGCTTTTAAGAGATTACGTGATTTCGGAGTTGGAGTTGTCCTAGATTTACTAGATTTATCTAAATTAGGATTTAGTACCACATTAAAGTCTCCTCCCATAATTATGGGATCAAGGAAATCCAGAAGGTTAGCAAAAAGGCTTATTAGAGGCTCACAATCATCATAATTTGGACCGTAGTAACCAACAAGTGTCAATGGTCTATCATTCACCTTGATTTTCGCTATAATCCATCTACCCCCTTTGTCAACTCTGGTTTCTATTACCCATATTTTTGCTTGTTTTTTCACTATTACTGCTACCCCTCTTATATTACAACTCTGGTTTGTACAGAAAACTTGTTCTACCCAGCTTTGTTTTCAAAAAGATCAATACATTCCTTTTTAACAGGTGTGTCTCCTGCAGAACTAGGATGTGTGCCGGGGAGTCTTTCAAATATTGGATTAATTTATCTCTACGTCCCTTTACTCGTAAACCATTGACGTTCCAGGTTAAGATCTGAATAGCCATATCCTTTTTGTTCTCACTAAAATTGAGGATCTTGAGGATTTCTTTTGATTTTTTCCCAAATGCTCCCCACCCTGTGCCACTCCTCCCCCCTCACCCCCTTCTTTACCCATCTTACCCAGGAGAACCCACCCCTGCTTCTTCTCCTTGGACATGGTGTTAGTCCAAGTTAGGCTTGGCTCTGATTACTCTCAACCCCATTTCTAATCGCTTTATATAATCTTTATGTCGTCAAGTGAATATTGAGTGAATGTCAACCTATCTTTCTATCTTTCTCAGCACAAAAGTTCTATCTTTAATTCCCCCCACCACCCTTTATGCTTTCTAGAAGATCATCTGCTTCCTTTACATTTCTGACCATTTGCATTTTGTTATTGTGCATGATACGAAGTGACGCCGGGAATTTTAATTGCGCGTTGGCCCCAGCTTTCTTAAAATCATCCATGCGCTTCACAAGCTCCCACTGTCTATCTAACGTTGCTCTTGATAGATCAGACCGTATTTCAAAGGGAAAATCTGGGCCTTTTAAAGACTTTAATTTCAGTGCAGATAACAAGATTTTTTCTTTAATTGCATATGTCTGAAAGTTTATGAGGATTTTTCTCGGTTTTGTTCTTCCTGGGTTTTTCCTAAAGGGGTCCCTATGTATTCTCTGTATGTCTTTAACAATGACTTCCTCACTTTCCTCTATATGAAACGCAGATTTTATAAGGGCCACCACGAATGATCGTAAATCCTCCCTTTCTTTATCTTCCGGCACATTTAATAATGTTAGATTGAGGAGCGTGACGCGCGCGCATGCAAGATGGCGGCATTTCTTTAAGCTCCGGTGAGCCTCCGTGTGACCGTTCGGACTCCTGAGTGCGGAGCCTCGGAAGGTCGCTTCCCGCTATCGCTACCGCAAGCCGAATGTAGCGAGAAGACGGAGGAGGTGTTGCGGTGCACTGGGAACGCGTTCCACACTCTTTTTTTGATGTTCTCGTGTTCTCCTCAGCACGGCGCCGCGGGCAGAACGAATGCGTTGACTCTGAAGGCTCTGCTTTTTGAAAGTTTGGTGGTGAGAACAGAGTAAGCGTTTTCCCTTAGCATGCTTTCAACGTTGTTGCTTAATCGATGAGGTGCACTTTGTTACAAATGCAGTGTTGTCAATGGAAGATATTTTTCAGGAGTGCTGCGACTATGTGCTGTAAACTGGCAGTGACTGAAAATGCAAATTGCTGCCTACCCTGAGGTAAAGTTCAAATGAAATCAGGCTGTGACTTCCGGCAACCATTTAGTCTAAGAGTTGTGATGCTATTATTGAAGATGCGGTGAGCTTGGATACCGCTTTCAAGATAATGTCCTCTTGGCGGTCGTGACTTGTGCGTCAGCAGTTTTGAAAGCAGCGTCATGTGTTGCATTGCATCTTAGGGCGCTGTCCTCCTTATTGAAGCCCATAATTACAGATTTCAAGAGCCAGGAGTTTACCTCACCATCTTTCAGCAGACGGTAATTATTTCTTCACAGAAACATATGTGGCCGCCCTTTTAGATCACGTCATCCATGCTTTTTCCGCATTGTGCGATATTCTAATAGTATTTTTATTTACTGGTGCCATTTTTTGTATCCACTTCACTTTTTGGACGACCTGCTTCCACGATTTGGCTATCACTGAACTTTCCCTGGTGTTTGGTGGCTCCTCCTTTACCTTGCTGCAATACTTTGGTGTTTTCTTTTTCTTGGCACAATGTCTACTGACTTCCACTCTACCAAATCTTCCACCTCTGGTACAAAACCTAAGCGGCATAAGAATGACCCGCCTTCTCCTATCCACTCTTCTCAAAATCCTGTTCTGGACTCTATCCTGGATGAAGTCCGTGGTCTTCAACCCTTCATGTCAACTACCAATGAAAAACTGAAACAAATTGAAGAAAGATGGATCGTCATGGAAAGTAAAGTTTTTGATATGGAACAACGTGTTAGTGATTTACAGGATGCCTCTACAAAAATTCCGCTTCTTGAACAGGAAATTAATAAACTGAAGCTTCACACGGAGGACCTTGAAAATCGTAATCGCAGAAATAACCTACGCCTTTATGGTCTTCCGGAAAATATTGAAGGGTCTGACATGGTATCCTTTCTTCAGAAATTTCTTCCAGAGCTCCTTGATCTAACACCCTCATCAGGTCCTCTTAATATTCAAAGAGCACACCGCTTAGGTCGATTAAATCCTGCTGCAAATAAACCTCGTGGTATTATTATGCTCTTTCTTGAATTTACTGAACTGATGCATATTTTGAAAGCTGTTAGACTTAAACGGCGTCTTATTTGGTCAGGTCATACTCTCTTCATATCGCAAGATGTTTCCAATGCAACCAACGCTCGTCGCAAAGAATTTCTTGCTTTACGCCCACATATGAGACGTCTTAACATCCAGTATGGAATTCTTCATCCATGTCTTGGCAAAATTACGCATGAGGGACGATCACAATCATTTGACGATCCGGAAAAACGTAAACTTTATCTTCGGAGTCTCCCGTCACATGGCATGGATACTAATCCTTGACTAATTCTTCTTCTGGATTGTTACACTGTATTCTGTTAACTGGTTTATTTAAAGTTTTTGCTGATGGTTTATATTATCAATATTCTTGTGGCTTTCTTTCTCTTTACTCCATTATAGTTATTGGTGTGGTCTGTGTCCTCTGGCGTCTCTTTGCTCCTCTTTCTTTGACTTTTCTTCGTTCTTTACAGATCCGGATGTTATTCCTTGATCTGTTTACATGTCTCTATTTTTCTCTTTTGCTTCTTTTTCTTTTTGTCTATCTCTTCTTTTTATCTACTCATTCTTACTCAGCTTTAATCCGGTTTTTCTGTACCTGTCTCATTTTTAATACTAAGTCTTTCTCTTCACATATTGAACATTGTCTTTCCTTCTTTTGTCTTGTCGATTTTGCAGTTTTGTGTTCCTGTTCCCTCATGTTTACCTGCTCCCAGAATTATGGTTAATGTGACTTTGTGGAATGTTCGTGGTCTTAGTCATCCAGTCAAGCGTCAAAAGGTATTGCCTCATCTTGCTAAACTTAATACCCATGTTGCTTTTTTACAGGAAACCCATTGTAATGACAAAGAATCCCTTAAACTTAAACGCCATTGGGTTAATCAAATTGTTTTTTGTCCTGCTATTGATCGTCATGGTGGTGTCGCTATATTGTTTCATAAATCTATTAATGCACAGATTATTTCGTCAGAGTGTGACCCTGATGGTCGGTGGGTATTGGCAGAGGTTATTATAAATAAAAGACAAATAACTTTTTTCAATATTTATGGTCCTGTTAAACCAGATTCTGAATTCTGGCACTCTATAAGGCTGAAACTATTGTCAATTGCTAATTCTAATATTGTGGTTGGGGGTGATTTTAACAATTGGTTAGATCCATTTAGTGATAGACAATCCAATTGTAAGTTCAAACCTGACAAATCCCACAAATCATTTCAAGCTGCCATTTCCTCTCGCCCATTATTTGATACGTGGAAAACATGTAACCCAGATACCTTAGAATTTACCTTTTTTTCACCCGTCCATCATACCAGATCTCGTATTGATTATATTTTAGTTTCCAAATCACTGCTACCATGTCTCCAATCTTCTGACATTGGATCAATATTTATATCTGATCATGCTCCTGTCTCCACCCTTATCGACCTATCTCTCACCACATGTAAACAAGGTAGATGGCGCTTCAATAATTACCTTCTATTGGACCGTTCCTTTTTTCTAGAAGCAACTTCTTTCATTAAGGAATTCTTTACCTTTAATAACTCCTTAGACACTTCCGTTCACAACAATTGGGACGCCTTTTAAGCTTCCTTCAGAGCATTCACTATTTCATACTCCTCAAGGAAGAAAAAATTACTGCATACTAAATATAAAGAAACCCTGACCCTTCACAAACGTTAGAACATAATTATTATTATTCTAAATCTCCCTCATCACTACAAGAATTGATTAAGGCTAAATCCTCCCTGAATAAAATAGCCACTGCGGACGCTTGTAACATCCTCCTCAAGATTAAATCGAAATATCATGGAGGTCAAAATAAAGCTGGGAAAATGCTAGCAAATTAGCTAAAAATTAAATCAGAACGTAAAGTTATTGGCCCTATTCATTCAGAATCAAACAACACACTCCTTTCATCGGATTCCGATATTATCTCCACATTTCAATCATACTACAATCTCTTATATACAGAAACTACCACGCCCTCTGAAGATGATTTTATTTCTTTTTTCCGAGATATGCCCAAGCCTAAAACTTCCCAGGATAATTTCGAACCCCTTGAAGAAGATATCTCTTTACAAGAATTAACCGATGATCTTAAATCTTTGAAAAAAGCGAAGGCTCCTGGTCCTGATGGATTTTCAATAGAATTATTTTCCACTTTCTCCTCAATTTTTGCTCCCAAATTGTTACAACTTTTTAATTCCTTTATATCCAATTCCCAAGCCTGTGGTTCTTTTTTGGAAGCCCTTATTATTGTAATCCCCAAACCAGATAAAGACCCCTCCTTTTGCAAAAAGTTTCGTCCTATATCATTAATTAATTATGATTGTAAAATTTTTGCAAACATTTTAGCTTCTCGTTTAGAAAAAATTATCCCTCTTCTCATTAAACCAGACCAAGTTGGTTTTGTTAAAGGTAGTTTGGCCTCTGATGACGCCTGAATGTTTTCCAATGTTCTTGCTCTTAGTAGAAATTATCCAGCCCCACTTGCTGCTTTATCCCTGGATGCAGAAAAAGCCTTCGACCGTGTTAACTGGGCATTCTTATTTCATGCATTACAATGGTTTGGTTTTGGTCCAAAGTTTATTTCATATGTTAAATTGCTATATACCAACCCAAAAGCATGTATTTTTGTTAATGGTCTCTTTTCCCCTTATTTTTCCCTTCAAAGTGGTACTCGTCAGGGCTGTCCCCTTTCACCACTACTTTTCTTGTTATGCTTAGAACCTTTTCAGGAACGTATTAGAAATAACCCTCTCATTAATGGTTTTAATTTCAAGACCCAACAAATTAAATTATCTGCATATGCTGATGATGTTCTTATTTATATGTCTAATCCTGTGTCTTCCCTACCCCCCTTTTTGCAGGAAATTTCATCATTTGCTAAGGTTTCTGGCTACAAATTAAATTTTCTAAAACTGAGATCTTACCCTTAAATCCTTCATGTTATAGATATATGTTTGACTCATCTAATTTCACCTGGTGTCCCCCAAAAATTAAATATCTTGGCATATGGTTCTCCCCCAACATTCGTGACACATTGTCCCATAATTTTACTGCCTTAAAACTTAAAATTGCTAATTTGTTAAACCTCTGGTCTCCTCTGTTCCTCTCTTGGTGGGATAGACTTGATACAATTAAAATGATGATTGTCCCTCAGATTCTGTTCATACTATCTATGCTACCTTTTAAAATTCCTAAATATTGTTTTTCTCAGATTAATTCATTATGCACTAAATTTCTCTGGAATAACAAACATGCACGTATTGCTTTGTCTAAACTGATTCGTCCTAAAAATGAGGGGGGGGGGGTAAGATTCCCTGATTTTGCTTTATATCATAATGCCTTTTTGATTCGTCAATGTTATGCTTTATCTAAAGATTACCAGGATTCACCTAAACCTTCATGGGTCAATGTTAAATGTTCATTGTTAAATGATTTTTCAATGCGAGATGTTGTCCACATGACTAATTGTACTTTTGTTTCCAAATACCCTATTTTGAAACACTCTCAAGTTTTGTTACATACACTTTTCTTTACGAATTTGGATGACTATCAATCTTTTCTAGCGTCATCACTTTGGTTTAATAAATACATTAAATTTCGTCACAAATCATTTTACTACAAACAATGGAAAGAAAAGGGTCTTATTTATGTACACCAAATGTTTGTGAATAATGTAATTCTTTCTTTCCATCAGTTGCAAGAATCTTTTCAAATACCTGATTCCTGTATTCACCAGTATAATACTTTAGCTTTAATACTTCAGGATTGTGTACAGAAATTTCTCTCTCTACCAACTCCTGCTTCATTTCTTCCTGATACTCCATTATATCAAATTTCTGCTGACACTGTGCCTAGTGCCTCTTTTATCTATAAATCTTTATCTACCCCTGTTGGTACACGGACTAAATCTAAGGTTGAACTAGAGTGGGAGCATGACCTTTCTTTGACTCGGTCGATTTCGCAATGGGATAAGTTTTGGCAGAAAACATTAAAGACTTCCAAAGCTGCTAATATCACACAGTCCCTGTACTTTATTTATAATAGAGTTGTCATTACTCCCCTTTTGTTAAGTAAGTTTAACCACTCTGCTTCATCATTTTGTTGGTCTTGTCTTAATGCTGAAGGTTCTTTATTGCATTTATTGTTCTATTGTCCTAAGGTTTATGCATTCTGGACTGCTATATGGTCAAAGTGTACCCTGATTTTCTCTTACAAAATTCAACTTAGTATTCATAATGTATTTCTAGGCACCATGTCGCCTGATTTGGCTCAAGTTAATCCCATATCTCCTTTATTTGATTTATTTCTTGCGGTCGCTTTTAAAGTCATATTAACCTGCTGGAAAGACAATTCTAAATTATCCTTTTTACATTGGTGGAATTATATATGTGATGATCATAGAATTGCCTCTATTCCTCAGTCTTCTATCCACCTTCAAATTAAATCTGATTTACTATGGCTACCTTTTACGACTTATCTGTCATTATCATTATAATCCCTTTCCATCCTTACTACTGAGTTCTCCTTCTCTTCCTTTCTTTCTTCTCTTTTCTTTACTCGTTTCCTTTCTTTCTTTTTCTCGTTTTCTCTCTTTCTTTTCTTTCTTTTTTCTTGTCTCTTTCCTCTATAAAAATTACTCTACCCCTTTATATATTATATTCTTTCTAACATTCACACAGGTTCTTTATATACCACTATAATATCCTAGTTTCATATCTTTTTCCTTAGGTATACTCTCTTTCTCCTTTTAGGCACGATATTATAAATGTTTATATACTTTGTAACCTTTTCTGTATAATTAGCCTATTATGCAGTTACTATTTTTTTTTAGAACGTTTGTATGCTTATATTTTGAACATTATTGATTAGTTTATATTTGTAATCCTGTGCTTTCTTATATTCAATAAAAAATATTTAACTAAAAAAAATAATGTTAGATTATTTTTTCTAGAATTATTTTCAAGTTGTTCGACTTTTTCCTGCAAGCTTAGTTCATCCTTACGGAGTACCTGTATTTCCGCTTTGCTTTTAGCGAGATCTTTTTTCAGCTCCTCCACTGTACTTTCAAGGACCTCTGTCCTGTCTGACAATGAGTCTAATTTATTTTCCAGGGTTTCGCAGAACCCCCGAATTTCCCGCTTGTTAGCCTCCGATACTGAGAAGCCATTCCTAATCTCAGTGGTTAAATTTCCCATCATTGCCTCTAAAGATTTGGCAGTTGGACCAACTGGGTCCTTAACTCCGGGGGTGGTTGTATTTATTGTATTTATATCTGATATGCTTGAGGCTTCTGTATTTTCCGCAAGGTTCCCTCCACATACACCAATTTCTATCTCGCCTTCAGTCTGTGCACCCGAGTGTCTTGGGTATGATCCTCTGTACCCCCTTTAAGCACATTAACCTGACCCCCACTCTCCATATTGGGGATTCTGGTGTCTACTGCGTTTGCTGCTTCCTCTAAGGTACTCCCCCCGCTATCTTTGAGTCCTTCTTCCTCGGTTAAAGGGGGCCTTTTTAAATTAAGAATGGGCAGTTGTACTTTAAAAAATGAGCGCAGAGAAGGCGTAACTTTAAGCTTGGGGTCTAAAAGCTCTGCTTTTTTCTTTTGTTGTCTGCCCCTTTTTTAAACCTCCAACCTTATTCTCTCCTGGGGGGGGGGGTGAGGGAGGGGGGTTGGATTTTGTGTTCTTTGCGCTAATTCTTCTAGAGGGGTCAATTCCACCCAAGTGGCTAAGTTCCTGATGGGGGACTGTTCTTTACAGCTTTTGTTTTTGTTTTTTCCTTCCCCAGGTGACCCCAGGTGACACCTCACTCCCCCCTTGGGATTCACCTATTGTTTGCCCACCCAATTCCCTCTCCAGGCTGACCTCCACTTTATCCCACCTACCTCTCTGGACATGGCGGCTGAGTGAACGCGTCGGCCGCAACTCTGAGAAGCTCTCAGCCGCTCGCTACTCACAAACACGTGGATTGATGCTGGATTTATGAATGTCTATCGAAATAGCAAAACCTAACCAGCTCTGACGCGGTCTTTTTCGTCAATCCAATACGCTCACCCTGGATGTCGCCCCTTCAATGTGCCGAGTAGGTGAGAGTGGCACCGCTCCGCGGCCCCCAGCTCCTGTCTGCCTGTCTTTATCTGCCGGCCCGCGCTGCATTACAGTTGCCCTGGAGCTCAGGAAGAGCTGCAGGGCAGCTGCACGAGGTTACCTCCGGGCGAACGGAGGCAGTGGCAGTACAAGCGCTGCACGCCCGGGTTATTCAAACTCAGCATTTACAAGTACAAGCGCTGCACCCCCGAGTGATTCAAACTCAGCATTTCGGAAAAGCCAGCTGGGGAGCCAGGCTGTTGAAGAACCCCAAGCACTTCAAGCCAAGAAAGGCTCCTTTCCTGATACATGATTTGCTTGTCATAGAAGTTACTTGGATGGTAACTGATTCTGAAATCAACATAGGAAAATAATTGTATCCGTATGGCATGACCATGCTTTTCAACTCTAACTCTTTTTTTTTTAAAACACATTTTTTTTATGATCAGTCCATACTTTTTCATTTAAAAAAATAAAAATCCTCATTGGTTTTCAAGTTTCTTAAAACACATTATTTCTTCTTATTTTTTGCAACAGTAATTATGAACATGTGTACAATCCAGTATTTGCATATATTGTATAGCTTTGTAACTGATATTTCTGATACACTCATGGCGATTTAAAAACAACAGTTAAAGTAAATTAGCTTCCTATAGCAGTACATGTCTTATTTAAAACACTACGTACTGTGCACAGGACAGTCTGTGTTATTTCCCCTTATCAACAAAGCCATTACGACCTCCTATAGCTCTGGCCTCATCTTTTGATGATCTGCTGATCATACTCAAATATTCTAGTTAGAATGGTTGGCCATATTTTAACATATGGAGACTCTGCAGTAGGTGCGGTAATTACCGCATGGTAAAGTGAAGGGGAAAATAAAACTGTTCCTTTAACTTGAGCATAAATATTTAAAAAATGTTAAATATCAATATAAATTCATTTTATATATTTTTTCACATACAGAACAAAATAAAAATGCGACATCACTATTAGCTTAATTCTGAATTAAAACTTTAGTAACTGGAGCTATGTTAAATTACAATAGAATTATTTTTCTGAAGTTTAAATTAAAAAGTAAATTCCCACCTGCATAAAATATTTAATACAAGTGTTGTGAATAATTAATTACATTATTTTAGTTACATTTGATTAAAATAGTGTTACATTCATTTTTAAATTCAAAATAGCATTCAAATATTTTATAAATAAATTAAATATATGTGCTATTTCATATTTTTTTAACCTTTTATTATATTTATTGATATTTGTAACTATTTTAATTAATTTCATTTAATATAATTTAGCATTATATCCTCTTGGGTTTTATTTAATTCTCTTTCTCCACTATTTTATGTAGAAGGGTATTACATTACCAGGTGTGGGCCAATCGTAGAGCTTGATTTACTAGTGGTTTGGGTATTTTTCAAAGTAGTAATTTACACTTCAATTTTGTGTGATTAAGCAAATAGTAGTAACTTACTCAAAAGTGTAAGTTAACTTTATGAATCAGACCCTAAGTTTCCTTTGTCCCATACCTAAAGCAAATATGAAAGGTAGTATGGACGTAGGAAAAATGTGAGACATACTGAGCTTGCTTCACAAAGCCATTTTTGCATGTAAACACATTTTTATGGGCAAAATGGCCGAATTTCGCCTGTCAGAAATTCATTACAGAAAATTTCTCTGCACAGTGGGTAGATCAAGGAGTGGTTTACCTTGAAAGTTTATGACCACCAACAAATGTATGAGTTTGTCTGTATTCACAAACCGATCTGACTCTTTTTTTTACCCTGGAATTGGTACTTTTTACTTCAGCAAAGGGATGCAGTAATTCCCCTGCCCAGGATGGGGAGAGGAATGGCTCACCTTCAAGCTAGAAGGGGGTGTAGGAGAAGGGGTTTTAAGAAATAAGAATGTCCACACATGGGGATGCAGTTCCCCGGTGTGTAATTGTACAATATGCACAGTAATGCATTGGGGAAATGATAGCACAGGAAATATGTCACATGACATTCCAAGTAGTACGTTTGGAAACCTGACCTGACACAGCTTTCCAGGCATAGTACTGGGAATGCTTGCGAACTCCCATTAGAGGTAAATCTGCAACCTTTAGTAGGAGCACTACTAAAGGTGCAGTTGTATTATTTTTCTTTGTGAATTGAACCCACTGTATTTTAATAGAAATTCATTTTTCGACCTTCAAGAGCAATAATAACGTGAATAGAACAAGATTTATAGATGTATGTGAATTCTGTAACTGACAAAGAACAGTAAATGTGTACATTATTTTACGTGTGCTTACTCTGCCATAGCGTGTACTTTCAGAGAGGCTACAGGTGGAGCCAGTGGTAATGTTACAGATGGCCGTGTGACTATAAAAGTTTGCTGTGTAAATATGAATATGAGCAAAGGTGAGAAAAAGAGACTATTTCAACAAATATGAGTGGCTGTAAATCATATGAGATGCACAGTTTGCAAATGCCCATGTAACTGTAGTTTGAATATTTGAATGGTACACCTTGTACGCTTCTTCTGCAAACGTCTGTTTCCTTTTTCTTGCTTTTTAAATATATGTAAAGTGAAAAAACTTGAAATAAATTGTGTACTCTATGGTAGTCTACTTCAGGATGCCTCTAAACTCTTTAGGACTTCCATCCATTGGGCCTAGGTTGTGATTCATACTCCCTTCACTGATAATACAGTCCTTCTCTGGAGCCTGATGCCTAAATTCTATTTACATGTAGTGTATATAGCTTATTTCCACACTAAACAAGTTGTTAGGTCTTTCTATTGGAAGAAGTCTAGGGTGGTGGTGAAGTCAGTTGAATATTAGTGCAAAAGCAAATCTTTAATCTGGTCCATCTAATAGATCTAGATCGGACAATTCTTGCAAAGTGCTGTGGACGAGGAGGCGAGCAGATACACCATGCTCTAGAATACTTTGTGTTCCATTTGTTGAATGACTATTGTCTGTAATTTCCGTCAGTGAGTTTTCAAGAGCAGAGGTAGTGAATGTTTTCAGCTCTCTGTGACTGTGCCTTTGTTACGTTGGAATGGACATTCGCTTAACAGTTCACCACCCCTCCCATACTTTCTAGAAGGCCTTTATGTGTGATTATTCAGAGTAAAGTTTTTGTATTACCTTAATAAAATGACATTTTCTGTCTGAGTGCGTTTATGTGCATTTTCTTTCCAAACTTGTTATCTGATTTACAGGCTGTGGCTTTTTCTGGTAGCACTTGCATTAAATATTGATTTAGTGATTGTAGTTTGTATATGAGCCTCAGGGTAGCTTTAAACCTATCATTCCTATGATGTGTCATCAACTTTATGGCCAGGTGCTTTTTATTGTTTGAAAACTAACCTGCACTTTGGCAAAATGCAAATCCTTTTTCTTGCTTCTAAGTAGCAAGACCACTAACCTGGTCAGTATGACTCCTCTCCCCACCCACGCAGCTCCACTGTTGAGGTACTGACCTCTGAGCCCTGGGCCTCCATGCCAGGTAGGTGTTCGAGGTTCTCCTCCACACGCAGGCTCCTGCCTGCGCCTCATCCCTGGAGGTCCAGTGGGAGAGCACTCTGCTCTTCTGCTGGTCTACTCTGTTCTGTGCCCTTTTTTGTCTTTTTGCCGTCTCTTTCTATTTTGATCCTTTTCCTCTTTATGCTTTTTTTCCCACGCACCCTGCCACTGCCCCGCAACTTCTCCCCTTCCAGCATATCCTTCTCGCACCCGCCTCCCAGCTGACCGCCCTCTCCCACCCCCACTTAATGGCGGCCGCTGTGCAGAGGAGCAAGATCACTGACCTGGTTAGTAACTGCTCTCCCCCGCGCAGCTCCACGGTTGAGGTACTGCCCTCTGAGCCCGGAGCCTCTGTGTCAGGTAGGTGTTCGAGGCCTTCCTCCACCCGCAGGCTCCTGCCTGGGCTTCATCCCTGGTGGTCCAGTGGGAGAGCACTCTACTCTTCTGTTGGTACGCTCTGTTCTGTGCCCTCTGTGCCCTTTTTTTCTCTTTTTGCTCTCTCTCTTTATGCTCTTCTTTTTTCTCTTTTTGTTCTCTCGCTTTTTTCTCTCCCTTTTCTCTTTTATCCCCCTCTTTCTATTTTGATCCTTTTTCTCTTTATGCTCTTTTTCTCCCATGCTCCCTGCCGCTGCTGCCCCTACGGCCCTTCCTCCTCCAGTGTGTCCTTTCCGCCCCGCCACCCAGCTGATCACCCTCCTCCGACCTCTACTTAATGGCGGCCGCTGCGCGGCAAGAAGAGCAAGACCACTGACCTGGTCAGTGTGATTGCTCTCCCCCTTGAAGCTCCACCATCCAGGTACTGCCCTCTGAGACTGAAGCCTCCGTGCCAGGTAGGTGTTCGAGGCCCTCCTCCAACCGCAGGCTGGTGCCTCCACCTCATCCCTGGTGGTCCAGTGGGAGAGCACTCTTCTTCTGCTGGTCCACTTTGTTCTGTGCCGTCTGTGCCCTTTTTTCTATTTTTGCTCTCCTTTTTTCTCTTTATGCTCTCTCTTTTTGCCCCTCCTTCTATTTTGATCCTTTGTTTCTTTTTGCTCTTTTTCTCCTGCGCTCCCTGCCTCTGCTGCCCCCATAGCCCATCCCCCCTCTAGCGTGTCTTTCCCGCTCCCGCCTCCCAGCTGACCGCCCTTCCCCAGACCCCTACTTAATGGCGCCCCCTGCGTGACAAGAAGAGCTAGACCACTGACCTGGTCAGTGTAACTGCTCTGACCCCGCGCAGCTCCAACATTGAGGTACTTCTCTCTGAGCCTGGACCCTCCGTTCCAGGTAGGTGTTCGAGGCCCTCCTCCATCCGCAGGCTCCTGCCTGTACCTCATCCCTGGTGGTTCAGTGGGAGAGCACTCTGCTCTTCTGCTGGTCCACTTTGTTCAGTGCCCTCTGTGGCCTTTTTTTAAATCTTTTTGCTCTCTCTCTTTTTGCTCTCCCTATCTGTTCTTTTTTGCCCCTTATTTCGAATTTGAACATTTTTCTCTTTTTGTGCCATGCTCCCTGCCGCTGCTGCCCCGCGGCCCCTTCCCCTCCAGCGTGTCCTTCCCACTCCCACCTCTCAGCTGACCACCCTCCCTGACCCCTATTTAATGGCGGCCGCGCGCAGTGGCTGTGCCACTGGTGCACCAAAGGCAAGACCAGATGACCAGACCGCAACCAGCGCCAGAGACCCATGTCCCCCGACCCGCCTCTGCTACGACTCTAGTATCCTCCACTCTCTCAACCCCGGACACGGCAACAACAGCCAGCTCTCGGCGCTGATTAGTACCCAAGTCCCGATCTCCTGCTGACACTGTCGCTGCACCTTCACCCACAAGCTGCCCCCAGCCTACCGGACGCCACCACACACAAACCGCTGAACTGCATCCTCCTCAACGTGGGCTCCCTACACAGGCACACCATAGAAATTTGGGATCTCCTAAACACTCACACGCCCAACGTCGCTTTCCTCAAAGAGAGCTGGACCAGCGCCAACTCCATACCCAACATTGCAACCGCCATTCCAGATGGATACAAGATTGTAGGAAAAGACCGCCCTACCCGCCCAGGAGGAAGCATCGTCATCATCTACAAAGCTCCCTTCGCATGACAACCACTGACCCGGACATCACCACGACCCTCATGAAACATCTCCATTTCCAGATCCAGACTAACCCCAATACGACTCTCCACGGAACCCTTATCTACAGGCCGTCCGGCCCCTGCGCTCCTTTCACTGACTCGATTGCCAACCTCATCGCCCCCACGTGCACTCCTCCACAGACTACATCCTACTCGTAGACCTAAACTTCTACCTGGACAACCACGATGACCCCAACACCACCGCCTTCCTAGAGAACCTCGCCAACATAGGACTGAAGCAAATTGTCACCGCCCCCACGCACACAGCGACACACACACACTCAACCCCATCTTCGCAGAAGGAAACAGCGTTTCCTACAGCCACACCACGGAACTTCTCTGGATGGACTACCACTGCATTCGTTTCTCATTTAAAAAACCAACCGTACACAAGCACACGCTCTGCCTCCCCCGCAGAAACTGGAACAAAGTCACTGAAGAACAGCTCACCTCCGCCCTCACCAGACCTCCACATTCGTTGACGCCAGATGCCAACACCACGGCATGCAACCGCCACTGCTTGATCACCAACTGCGCTGACACACTCGCCAACCTCAAGAAAGCTACAGGACGACACAACAAGAAAGCAAGCTGATTCACCCCCACACTCCAAGAATCCAAGCGCTCCTGCTGACGACTTGAAAAGACATGGAGAAAAAAGCAAAACACTGACACACGCACTGCCTACAGAACAGCCACCACAGCACACCACCAACTAATCAAGTCCACAAAGAAGAACTCCCTCCAAGACAGAATCCTCACCAATGCCCACAACTCCAATGAACTCTTCTCCATCATTCAGGAATTTGCCAAACCCGGCAGCGAAACTACAGACATCCCACCCTCCCAAGACCTCTCCAACAGATTCCGCTCCTTCTTTCACCTCAAGATTAAGACGCTCTATGACAACTTCAAAAACCAAGACCTCTGCACCGCATCATTCCCCCACCCCAAGCGACGTCACCCAACAGACCCTACTCACTTGGACCACGCTCACAACAGAAGACACCTTAAAAACCGTGAAGAGCATCCACTCCGGAGCACCCTCAGGCCCTTGTCCCTACCACATCTTCCACAGGTCTGCCACAGCCATTGCACCAGAACTACGCTGGACAATGTTATGTTATTTTAATTTATTATGTGCTCGAATCACCCCCGGAAGGGTAACTCGGCGCGGGACCAAGACAGGTGGACGGTAGGCAAAAGGCACTCTTAAAATAAGTAAGTCTTAAGTGCTTTTCTGAAGTGGGAGTGATTTTCACAGATGCGTAATTGCATTGGCAATTTATTCCAGAGATGAGGAGCAAGGAAGGAGAATGATGAACGATCAACTGCTCTCTCGAGACCTCCACATTCCCCGATGACTGAAAGCATGCCGAAGTCAACCCCCTCCTGAAGAAAACCTCTGCGGACCCGACTGACCTCAAGAAATTCAGGCCCTTCTCACTGCTTCCATTCGCAGCCAAGGTCATCGAAAAGGTAGTCAACACCCAGTTGGAAAACTTAATTGAAGCTAACAACATTCTAGATATCTTCCAATCTTGATTCCACAGCACCCACAGCACCTACACCGGCCTTCTCACCCCCATTAATGACATCCATGCCCTCCTCGACCAGGGCCAAACGGCAGCCCTCATACTCCTGGACCTCTCAGCTGCCTTCGATACCCTCTCCCACCCCACAGTAGCCACCAGACTCAACGATGCCTGAATCCGAGGAAAGGCCCTAGACTGGGCACGCTCATTTCTCACAGGCAGAACGCAGCGAGTCAGACTCCCACCCTAAATCTCAGAACCAACAGAGACCAGATGTGGAGTACTCCAGGGATCCTCCCTCAGCCCCACCCTCTTCAACATCTACATGGCCCACCTCACAACCATCGTCAGAAACCACGGACTCAACATCGTGTCCTATACCGACGACACCCAGCTCATCGTCTTCCTCACCAAGGAACCGAACATCACCAGGCACAACGTCCAAGAAGGAATGAAAGCCGTTGTAATCTGGATGAAGAAGAGCTGCCTGAAACTCAACTCAGAGAAAACAGAAGTCCCCATCCTAGGCTTTACCACCTCAGCATGGGACGACACCTGGTGGCCCCCGCCCTCGGAACCCCACCACGCCGACAGACCATGCACGAAACCTCACCATCATACTGCATTCATCGCTCACTATGAACCTCCATATCAGTGCCGTATCCTCGGCCTGCTTAAACACTCTCCGCATACTCCGAAAAACATTAAAATGGATCCCATCCAAATCAAGAAAAACGGTCATGCATGCTCTCATCACTAGCAGACTGGACTACTGCAACGCCCTCTATGCCAGAATCAACCAAAAACTCCTCCGCAAGCGCCAGACCGCCCAGAACACCACTGCCAGACTAATCCTAGACATCCCCTGTCACAGCCACATCACCCAGCACCTCTGCGATCTCCATTGACTCCGCATCAAAAGAATAATACCCTTCAAGCTCCTGACGCACTCATACAAGGCCCTCCACAACATCGGACTGGCATACCTAAACAATCGCCTCTCCTGCCATGCCCCCAAAAGAAAACTCTGATCAGCCGTCCTCTCCCTGGCCACCATCCCATGCATCTACACGACCAAAACGGGTGGAAAGTCCTTCTCCCACCTCGCAGCCAAGACCTGGAACAACCTCCCACTCCACCTCCGGCAAAGCCCCACACTGCTCCAGTTCAGGAAGGACCTCAAGACCTGGCTCTCCAGATGATCCCAGCACCCAACGGAGCCAGCCCCCCCCTCAGCGTCTTGACATACTCACAGGTGAGTAGCTGCCCTTTAAAAAACCCTGATTGATTAAGTTGAATTAAATTAAACTTTTTGACACACTAGGTAGCTATATTTGAGTTTGATTAAGTTAACTGTGAAACCAGTAATCAAATATACCAAAATCCCACACATTCGCACCTATATTTTAAGTAACTAAGGAGACTGATGCCAGAAGTAGTTTCTTTAAATCTATAGTTTGACTAAACGTACATCCAGTTCATCTCATTGCTAGTTCTTCTCAGAGCATTAACTTAGTAAGATGGAATATTAGAAATGGGGTATACCTATTCGATAAAACCGAATCAATCATTGGAAAGGAAGGTGCAATGAAAGAAAAGTTGTAATGCTCATGTGTCCATGTGCATCAGAATTACAGATACATGGAAAGTATACATCTTTTGTGCTTGTCAGAAAAAGTCTACATTATCTATCTAGTTAGCTTCCAGTATTGTAAAATATCAGAAAACCTTAGCTATAAATGCTGTTTATAATTCTTATAATTGTTTCACCTTGATTTTATCTCTCATCTCATTGCCTCCACCTCATACCTGCACTTAAAACTTGAAAGCACCGCGTTTGGAGCGGGCCCCTTTCCCCCACTTGCATTAGCATTCAATCATACTGCCAGAACGGCGGACATCTTGGGTGAGGGCTGAGGATCGCTGCGGTCTAGTCGTCACAAGGACGCTAGACCGGTACTTAAGCCGGTCATGCTGACGCGCTGCGGGTTCGCCAGAGCATCGCCGGAGTCACGCCAGAGTCCGGCCCGTCTGCGCCCGTCCGCGCACGGACGGGCCCGGAGGCACGGACATCTGGCTATAGGATTACCTATTCCCCAGTGGAGCTGCGCAGTCTGGATAAAGGTGAGAGGTGTCCGGACTACGAAACCCTGAAGACTATCAAGACTCATGCTATATCTCGCCCTCATAAGGTCATTCCCTCAGGCCGGGGCTCTATACTGAAGATTGCCAGCTTAAATACGAGATCGCTCCACTGCCATCATGTAGAAGTATATAACCTACTCCAGGACAATGACATCGATGTCCTGACCCTCTCGGAGACCTGGCTGGATGACAACTCGTTGCCTGACATCATTGCCGCTCTCCCAGGGGGCTATGATGCCATATGGCACAACCGTCCGGGAGGTGCTCGGGGGGGAGGGGTAGCTATCCTCTTTAAAAAGAGCCTGTCAGTCGAGCTACTGTTATCTGAATCAGTGGATCTATCTGACTTGCTTGGGGTAAAGTTAACAATGTATAATGTCTGCTGGGTGATTCTGTCAGTATACCGCCCACCAAAGTCTACCCCGCTTTTCTATGACCTTTTCGGACCCATTATGTCGGACCTGTGTACCCGATACACGAAAATCTTGGTGACAGGAGATTTTAATTTGCACTGGGATAACCCCCACCGGGACTTGGCCACACGTCAATTGGATATTATAATGACTGCCCTGAGTTTTACACAACTTGTCGACACTCGCACACATATTAAAGGCCATATTCTTGACCTTGTGTGGACGACAGACACAAATGTCACTCTTAAAGATGTTACTCATTGTATATGGTCAGATCACCATCTAGTCTCTTGTAAGATACCCATTGATGGCCATATACATATTACATCATTAGAAACCAGGAGTACCCGTAATTGGACTGAGGTTGATTTAATGGCCTTAACTAGGTACTACTGCCATTGAATCAGTCCTCAGATTTGGAACGTAGCCTGGACCAAGAATATACTGGTCTAATACAGAGCCTGGCCCAGGCCATTGACCAAATAGCGCCAGTAAAGTCACAGCTGATAAGGGGTGCTGGTAAGGGGGCTCCCTGGTTCACGCCTTTATTAAGGGAACATAAAAGAAAGCTCAGAGCCTTGGAAAGGGGTTGGAGGAAAACCAAGCAAGACACAGCTAGAAACCTCTACAAAGCCTCCCTTAATTCTTATAAAAAGCTTACCGCTCTAGTTAAAGCGGAATATTATGAGTCCCGGCTAAATAAGGCAGCCAACATTCAGAAAGAGACTTTTAAAATCCTGTCAGAGCTAAGTAAAAAATCTGACAATTCCAAGTCCCCTATAAACTGTAACTCCTTTCAGGCGTACTTTTTAGAAAAAGTGAAGGCCATTATCACGGAAATAAAGAGTGGGTTGTTAAACGGAACTGCCACAACTTCAACCTCGCATAATCTAGCTGACTGTACTATTACAGCATTTCCAGAGCTGGATGAGTTGAGTCTGGAGAAACTGATGGGAAAAATTAAATCTGGCTCTCCAGCAGATCCGTGCCCACCCAGCATCTTTCGTGTAGCCCGTCCTCTATTGGAGAAATGTATCATTTCTCTCCTCAACAGATCTCTGGAAACAGGGTATATACCGGTGGAATTTAAGGAGGCACGTGAAGGCCACTACTGAAGAAACCCGGTGCGGATCCTGCAGTGCTAAAGAACTACAGGCCTATTTCCCAACTGCCTTTCCTCTACAAAATACTTGAACAACATGTATTAAAATCCCTGTCCCTGTATCTGGAATCTCACCATCTACTCCATGAGCGGCAGGCAGGATTTCGAGCTCATCACAGCACCGAGTTGGTGATGCTCTCGGTGCTGGATGAATTAAGAGGCATGGCTGACCATAAGAAACCGAGCGCCCTGACTTTGTTAGATCTATCAGCGGCGTTCGATACGGTCAGTCATGCCTTACTTTTGGAGAGATTGAGAGACTTTGGGATCAAAGGTCTGGCCTTTAAGTGGTTGCAATCCTTCCTTTTGGGAAGAACGCAAAGGATACAACTGGGGGAACACACATCTGAGGTGGGGACCCTGGAATGTGGGGTGCCACAGGGCTCTGCCCTGTCCCCACTGTTATTTAATATCTACCTACAACCTTTGATTGCATCACTGGCAAGCAGGGGCTGCAGAGTCTTTAACTATGCGGACGACACTCAGCTGTTGCTGAGTGTCGATAATTCAAGTACCGCACAACTCAATGCTCAGAACATATTGAGGTACACTGTGCAATGGATGACTGGAAACCTATTAAAGATCAATCCAGATAAGACCGAGGTACTGGTGATTCCTTCTACCGCCTCACCCTGGAGTGACCTCTATTGGCCAGCTGAGTTGGGCCCTGCTCCAAAACCAAGCATGAACGTAAAGAGTTTGGGGATCAAACTGGATTGCGACTTGTCAATGGCCAGTCAAATTTCATCTGTGGTGGGGAGCTGTACAAACATCATCCGACAGTTACGAAAGTTAACCCCTGTCCTCTCCCAGTCAATGATGCGTTCAATTGTAGCAGCAACCGTCATCTCAAGGATAGACTACGGAAACGCTCTCTACCTTGGCCTACCCAAAACTCTCACTAACAGATTGCAGGTCGTGATGAATGATGCTGCACGACTAATTTTTAGACTCCCAAGGAGAACTAAGGCCTCTCCCCTGCTACACAGCTTGCATTGGCTCCCCATTAAAGAGCGCGTGGAATTCAAAAACTTATGCACAGTTCATAAGGCAATCTATGGTCAGGCACCAGCTTACATCACTGAGCGTCTGGAGGTGTATAGTCCAGTGAGAACACTTAGATCCTCAGACTCTCAGCTTTTGGTCTGCCCCCGTTACAAACTTGTAACTAAGGGAGGAAGAGCCTTCTCTGTATTAGTCCCTCAGCTATGGAACACACTGCCTGAGGTGATGCGCAGGGAGGGGAATCTTCTGCGATTTAGAAGGACGCTAAAAACATTGCTGTTTAAAAGATCCCTGGGTGTAAATTAGACCAAAAAGTGCCTCTCATTCTGTGTTTGCCGAGTTTATTGTCTGTTACCATCGATTTCCGCGCGCCTAGAGACCTGTAAGTGATTGGGCGCGATATAAATCCAAAATAACAATAACAACAACAACAATAATTCTTAATTCTTGCCTGTTTCTTGCTGTCACACCCAAGCAGTTACGGCCTGTGCAGGTAAGAGAGGTGAGGATGAATGGGGGGAATTTTGACAGACGATGATGAGGGAAAATTATTTATTTATTTAATTTTCACTCGTTGTCTTCTGTCGAAATCGCCCACCCGGCCCCACCCCTGCACGCGCCGCGGCTGCAACTAGGCTTCCCCAGCATAATGGTGCAGAAACACCACTTATTCCACAGATCTTGCTGTACACCTAAGAGTTTGCTTTCAACTATTGCCTTCAGTACTAATAGTCCAGAGAAAGCCACCAAGGGAAAGAGGAAAAGAATTTAAAAACAAATCTGGTTTCACTGACTCGGAAAATTAGCATACAAAAGAGCATAGCCTGCAATCTCTCCCACCATATACCTCTCCCACATGCACCTTTCCTGACTATACTATGACCAGTGAAGCGTCCTGGTTAGAAGACTGTATATTCTGGACAACCTTGTGATGTTCAAGCTAGTACTTCAAAGAGAGATTGACAGAGAAAAAAGAATCCTTTTGAGATGTAAGAAGTCTATGCTGAACATTCTGCCTTTGTTTCTGGAAGTTCATGTTATATGGCATATCTCTACAGGACCTCATTGTCACAGTGCACATCATTCAGTGTATAAACACAACCCATGAGCTAATCCTAATGCCCTTAATCTCTAACAGGCCAATAATGATGTCCTGAGCATTAATGCTGTCCAAGCTAGCATTTGTGTTCGTTCCTTTCTTCAGACCAAAGGTGAAGATGTGCACATAGAGCTGAATGCTGGGTCCACTGTGGTCTTGGATGTTGGAGACAGGACTAGACGACCCCACAATTCCAGAACTTTCAACAGGTACATATCACCAGCAATCATCTGTTGCAGTTTGGTCATCGTAGTGTGGTTTCTATAAAACACAGTTCCAAGAAGGCTATCGTTCAATTGCTCAACTCTCTTGCTTTAAACTCTGTGGAAGTGAAACTTTAGTCAAGTTAACACTAGACCACCCTCAAACAACTCTGAAGGCAGTTCCAAGGGTTGACGAAGGTAGATGTTGGGAAGCTGACACATAATCACTATCCTACCCAATGCAAGGCCTCCCCTGTTCATAATCAACAGTGATAATCACTACAGGATAGCAATATGTATCCATGCTGCTGTCTGCTAGATGGCAAACCCTACTGTGAGGCAATCCGCGCTAGGTGGTTGAGGGTTCATCATCCTATGATAATGTACCAGTTTAGGGAACTACTTTTGAAATAGTCTCAGCCATATAGGGTTGTTTCACCTATTTTATATGGTAATATAGATAATATATAATTTCTAGAAATCTCTTTCATAGTTTTCATAAATGGCCCATAATTTGCCTGTACTAAATCCTCTGGTTCCATTATATGTTTTTCCAGATTACGTATCTACTCTCACATTATGCTTATCTTGATTCCACTGCATTTTCACTTTCTTGTCGGGATTGTTTTATATCCTGTAACTGACTTAAACTGTAGCTATGTTTTTTTACTTTTCAGAAACTGCGACAACAACAAAACGTTACATATTTAATATATGACCCCTTTACAAATCTTTCAAAAGATTTATCTTCATATGTAGAAAAGTCTGAATCCTTGCCAAAAATGTTGACATGGGCTTTGCAGATTCCAAGCTGCAGCAAACATTTGTTTTAAGAGCTCAAGGTGCAGGTCAGGCATAACAATGTGGCAGTAAATCTTTCCTCTGGTCTTTGTTTGTTTGGACAGACCTTAATTCTACAGTGGAGCTGGGGATAAAAGGAGCTAGCCAATGCTGCCAACGAGCAGTGGTAAAGCAAGGAAGGGTGAGGGGAGCAACAGATGAGGTGAGGGTGGGTGAGCAGAGAAATAAAGTGGAAAACAGCACACAGGGAAGTGGTAGAGACTTCAAGAAAACTCATGCCCTTTTATGGAATGTTGAATGCTAATGAAAAAGAAGTATTTCCCTGAATGTAAACCATAAACCATCAAAAGAATAGTAAAGATGCTATGCTCCAGGGAAGAGACTGACATAAGATGAAGAAAAGCCATTAAATAAGAAGCAAGCATATGGGATTGGCAAGAAAATCAACCCATTATAACCAATAGGCTGACCCATTCCCCACTGTATAGCCCTCATTACGAGAGGCCCGGAAAATGGCCCTTGATTGTACCCATCCTTGCACTTACCAATACCAGTGATCCACTTAGAAATGTAGATTGTTTTTATATATGTTTTTGTTGGAAAGCAAACACAATCTGCATATACATTTCTTACAATCGAGATGACAGTTATACACAGTCCATTGGTAAACATTTCACACAAAGATAACATACCTTCAATGACCTTAGTAGCGTTATATCTCATCATCTGAATCATGATCCAATATCGGAGGTGTACATATGTTCCCCCTGTAGGCATTCCATTTGCCCCATACTCTTCCCCATTTCTTTGGACATCCTCTGTGAATGTATGTAGCCTTCTCGACCGCCATGACCATATCCATATCCCTACACCACTCGAGTAGAGTTGGAGCATGTGCCGTCCCCTATTTCTGTGCTAGATTTCGTTTGGCAATCATCATTACCGTCATTGCCCACTGACGTTCAGCGTGGTTAAGGTCTGTAGGCTCCCATACATTCAGAAGGCAGCATTTAGGATCGAGCGGGACTTGTTTCTCGCTGACCTCTGTAATAGTGTCCATCACTGCTGTCCAGTAAGGTGTAAGCAGTGGGCATTCCCACAGAGTGTGATAGAATGTACCTATTTCACCACATAGGCGTAGACAGTGCGGGTCAGGGGTTCTTCCTATCTTATGCAGTGTCACCTGTGTGTAATAGGTCAAGTGTAGTATTTTCAGTTGTACCAGCCGTAATCTAGAGGAGTCTGCCACCTCTATAGGCGACACAGTCGCATCCTGCCAGTCAGTGTCGTCCATATCTCCGATATCTGTCTGCCAAAATTTCATCCATATGCTTTCGCTTTCATTCCTGTTTTCTTCTTCCCTTTCTTCCCTTGTGTTTTTCCCCTTATTTTGTTGTTCTCTTATCTCCTTTCTTTCTTTCAGTCTTTTTATTTTGTATTTCCCATTTACTAGTTTTTCTCCTTTTCTCATTCCTTTTTTTGCTTTCTCACATCTTCCTTTTTTTCTCTCTATTTCTGTGTTCCTCATTTTATTTCTCCCTTTCATTCCTTCTTCATTCCTTACTTGAATAATATGGCAGTGTTCCAAACCATTCTGCTTTTCCGACTGGTGAAGGTGAGCATCTTTGTCTCCGCCTTGCAATGGTGTAGGCACTGTTTAAAAGACAGATGTCAGGCTGTTCATCTCTGCCATTTCAATCGGAGTTCAAGACACTGTGACAAGGTGTTCCTCAGGGATCCGGCCTCAGTTTGAGTTTTTCTGATCTTTTCATTTGTGCCTTGGTACAGCTCATTAGATCACATGGGGTGAATTTAATTAATTAAGCAGATGAGACATAAGTGCTTATCTCCATTGACTACTTAGTGCCTCACCCTTTAGATGCATTCCATCACTGTATGACAGCTCTTACCTCTTGGCTGTCTCAGAACTCGACTATTTGGGTTTCTTGCCTGGCTTAATTAGTTTGTAACCTTGGACTTTAAATGGATGACATACTATCTCTCAACAGAACCACGAGTCTCCTGAGGCGGAAGCCGGGAGTGAGCCTTAATCTTTTAAAATTGTTTGTGTATTGCTCTGTTTTTAAAAACTTATCCACTCACCTCCTGGTCACGAACAGCGTTTTCAGCGCTGCAACGATCCCTACCATCGCCATTACTGAGGGCGAGGCGCTTCCTGACACGCCCACCTCAGCTGGCCACGCCCCCTGATACCGGCTATAAAGTGCGCGCAGCTGATAGCGCGACACAACAGAACCACGAGTCTCCTGAGGCGGAAGCCGGGAGTGAGCCTTAATCTTTTAAAATTGTTTGTGTATTTCTCTGTTTTTAAAAACTTATCCACTCACCTCCTGGTCACGAACAGCGTTTTCAGCGCTGCAACGATCCCTACCATCGCCATTACTGAGGGCGAGGCGCTTCCTGACACGCCCACCTCAGCTGGCCACGCCCCCTGATACCGGCTATAAAGTGCGCGCAGCTGATAGCGCGACACAACAGAACCACGAGTCTCCTGAGGCGGAAGCCGGGAGTGAGCCTTAATCTTTTAAAATTGTTTGTGTATTTCTCTGTTTTTAAAAACTTATCCACTCACCTCCTGGTCACGAACAGCGTTTTCAGCGCTGCAACGATCCCTACCATCGCCATTACTGAGGGCGAGGCGCTTCCTGACACGCCCACCTCAGCTGGCCACGCCCCCTGATACCGGCTATAAAGTGCGCGCAGCTGATAGCGCGACACAACAGAACCACGAGTCTCCTGAGGCGGAAGCCGGGAGTGAGCCTTAATCTTTTAAAATTGTTTGTGTATTTCTCTGTTTTTAAAAACTTATCCACTCACCTCCTGGTCACGAACAGCGTTTTCAGCGCTGCAACGATCCCTACCATCGCCATTACTGAGGGCGAGGCGCTTCCTGACACGCCCACCTCAGCTGGCCACGCCCCCTGATACCGGCTATAAAGTGCGCGCAGCTGATAGCGCGACACAACAGAACCACGAGTCTCCTGAGGCGGAAGCCGGGAGTGAGCCTTAATCTTTTAAAATTGTTTGTGTATTTCTCTGTTTTTAAAAACTTATCCACTCACCTCCTGGTCACGAACAGCGTTTTCAGCGCTGCAACGATCCCTACCATCGCCATTACTGAGGGCGAGGCGCTTCCTGACACGCCCACCTCAGCTGGCCACGCCCCCTGATACCGGCTATAAAGTGCGCGCAGCTGATAGCGCGACACAACAGAACCACGAGTCTCCTGAGGCGGAAGCCGGGAGTGAGCCTTAATCTTTTAAAATTGTTTGTGTATTTCTCTGTTTTTAAAAACTTATCCACTCACCTCCTGGTCACGAACAGCGTTTTCAGCGCTGCAACGATCCCTACCATCGCCATTACTGAGGGCGAGGCGCTTCCTGACACGCCCACCTCAGCTGGCCACGCCCCCTGATACCGGCTATAAAGTGCGCGCAGCTGATAGCGCGACACAACAGAACCACGAGTCTCCTGAGGCGGAAGCCGGGAGTGAGCCTTAATCTTTTAAAATTGTTTGTGTATTTCTCTGTTTTTAAAAACTTATCCACTCACCTCCTGGTCACGAACAGCGTTTTCAGCGCTGCAACCATCCCTACCATCGCCATTACTGAGGGCGAGGCGCTTCCTGACACGCCCACCTCAGCTGGCCACGCCCCCGTGACGCCCCCCCACTCAGGCATAAACTATGTGCCTCGCTAGGAAGTGCAGCGGACGGGCGCAGCGGGCGCGCCGTCAGCGCGCCGAAGGCGCGCCAAAGGCAAGCCCGTCTGGGCCCGTCCGGGCCTGGACCGGGCCCAGGGCTAGTCCCCCTGTCTGTTCCGCTGATTCCGCTCGCACGTCCTGGACCAATTCCCAACTGCATTCACTCAATCCCTTACACTGCGCGGCCACAACCCCCTGCAACCCTATCCACTTAGAATCCGCTCCTTTTCACTGCCCTCAATGCAACTTCACTCTCCCTCCCTATCCTTTTCATTCTCTCTCTCATCCCACGCCGCAGCTCCCCGCATCTAACCACCGGATGCTGAAAGCAGGCTTGGTCAACTGCCGGTCTCTCCCCCGTCATGCCAACGACATCTGGCTGTCGATTTCCTCCGACGAGTGGGATATTTTATTTCTCACTGAGTCCTGGATAACTGATTCCTCCTCTCCGGACATCTATCTGGCCATTCCTTCAGGCTATGACATAAAATGTATTAACCGGGCTGGAGGTAAATCGGGAGGCGGACTAGCAGTAATTTTCAAATCTTGTCTTCAGCTGACCACTACCAAACTTACCAACATTGGTATAATTGAAGCCCTATACTTCTCTGTATCCGATTCTGCAGCAGTTATACTGGCTGGTTCACTAATCTATAACCCCCCCCACTGCTGCTTCCCTTTCCCTTACCGCTCTTATCCACCAGCTGGCCGACCTATCTCTTAAACATCAATGCTTTCTAGTTTTAGGTGATTTTAACCTCCACGCTGACAACCCTCTCTGCGCGAAAGTGAATAATCTGCTGGAAATCATGGGTAGTCTTAACCTCACTCAACTAGTCACCGGCCCTACTCACGTGGCTGGTCACACCTTAGATCTTATTTTCGCCAACTTTTCCACTATCACTGTCTTCCCCCCCCTCCCCCTTACGTGGTCCGACCACTACCTCATCCCCTTTTCTGTGGCCTTAGATCGGAAATCTGTTCCTCCTGCACCCAGGAAGGAGCTGGGAAGGAAGTGGCACAAAGTGACATGCGCCACCCTGGACCCGGTATTCCACTTCCAGACGGATCATCTATCCTCTGATATCGACGGAAATATCACCAGGCTTAACACTGCCCTCATCAATGCCATCGACCACATTGCTCCCCTGAAAATCATTGCCTCTACTAGATCTCGCCCCTCTGCTCCTTGGTTCTCCACCTCTCTCCGTGAGGAAAAAAGTAGATGCAAAGCACTTGAACGGAAGTGGAGACTAAATTACGACCCTGAAGCTAAGCTTGCCTACAAAGATGCCCTGAAAACATTTCTTAAACACAAAAAAATCACCATGAAAGATTATTTCTCAGTTCAAATTGCCAAGGTCAAAAACTCTTCAAAAACCCTCTTCACCATCGTTAAAGATTTCATCAATCCTCCGGCTAGGGCCACTCAGAACTCAGCTAGTCAGACCCTGTGCGAAGGACTGTCGGACTTCTTCCTTGAAAAAATCAACAAGCTATGCATCTCTTTCCCTAAAGGGCCAATATCCCGGCCTCCGTCCACTAGTCCCCCTGTTTTACTGCCCTTTCTCGCTTTTAATAAACTCACCCAGGAGGATGCCATCAGACTACTCATTCATTGTAAGTCTGGCGCACCCTCTGACCCTGTCCCTGCCAAACTCATGGGTGAGCTGGCCCCCTCGTTAGCCGATTCTTTCCTCACCATCTGGAACGCCTCCCTCCACCATGGCTTTTTCCCTACCACTTGGAAGGAAGCCTTGGTGATCCCCATTCTAAAAAAGGCAGATGCTGATCCTACTGTCTTCTCCAACTACCGCCCCATTTCCCTTCTCCCCAAACCCGCAAAGGTCTTGGAAAAAGCCGTGCAGTTGCAACTCACGGAGTACTTGGAAAGCAACTCATTACTGCACGACTCACAATCTGGTTTTCGGGCGGGATACAGCACAGAGACGGCTCTGCTGGAAGTATCGGAGACAATCCGGGAGTGCGTGGACAGGGGCGAGGAGGCCATGCTAGTCCTCCTCGACCTGTCCGCTGCATTCGATACAGTCTCTCACCCCATCCTCCTTGACCGACTAAAACAGATTGGCATTGGCGGCACTGCCTTTGGCTGGATCAAGTCCTTCCTCTCAGGAAGAAGTCAGAGGGTATTGTTGCGGCCTTTTCAATCGGAGGAAAAACCCCTGTTTTGCGGTGTGCCACAGGGCTCTGCCCTCAGCCCTCTGTTTTTTAACATCTATCTTGCCCCACTGGCCGGCCTGGTGGAGTCCTACGGAGTCAGGGTGGTCTCCTATGCTGATGATACCCAGCTAGTGTTTTCCTTTAGAGACCACTCTGACTCCGCGTTCTCCAACTTCCGCCAGTGTCTCAACAACATCAGTGGCTGGATGTCTGAAAACCATCTTAGACTCAATGCAGACAAGACAGAGGTGCTGTTTTTTAACCAGAAAAACTCCATCCCATCCTCCTGGTGGTGGCCCGCGGCACTTGATCCCGCTCCCTCTCCCGTCCACTCAGCCCGCAACCTGGGTTTCCAGTTTGATGACTCCCTCTCATGCAAGACTCAGATTAATAAAGTGACCTCTGCCTGCTTCCTGAAGTTGCGCATGATTAGAAAAATACTTCCCTATCTCCCTCTGGACTCCCGCCGTACAGTTACCCATGCCCTCATCACGTCCCACCTGGACTATGCCAATAGCCTCTATGCGGGTGCTCCCCAATACCTGATTGACCGGTTGCAGATTATTCAGAATGCGGCAGCCAGACTGATTGGCAATATTCCCTACCGTCAATCAGTAACCGCATATCGTAAGGAACTGCACTGGCTACCTGTGGCCAGCCGTATCCAGTTCAAGGTCCTCACTCTCACTTACCGAGCCATCAACGATCGCGGACCTAACTACCTGAAAAAACGTGTCTCAATATCCCGTTCCATTAGATCCTTGAGATCCAATGACCTACGCCTTCTGATCTCTCCCCGTTTCAGACTATCCAGAATGGGTGGCAGAGGGTTCAGTGTAATTGCGGCTAAACTATGGAACGCACTGCCAGTCGATCTTAGATTCTGTCCCTCTGTATCCATCTTCCGGGCCAGACTCAAAACTTGGCTCTTCTCTGGACTCTGATTTATTACGCTACTTCCCCTTCTTGCTCCTCTCCTCTCCTTTGGAGGTTCAGGTTCTAGCGCCGGGACACCCCTTCGGGGGTAGCTGTGCGCTCTACAAACTACATAAAATAAAATAAATAAAATAAAATAAATCTCTGTCCAATCATGTTAATCAGCTATCTGCCCCTTGTTTTTCGTGGCTGCGAATCCTGCTGAAAATCTTGCCACTTCTTTCATTTTTGACTCGTTTATTGGTGGTGCAGTCGACCATTTTGAGCCAACTGGATTATTGTAATTCAATTTTTTGGGCTCTGTGGTTGGCCTTCAGAACGGGCTGCAACAAATTCAAAATGTAACAGCAAGATTAGAGCTACAAAGGCCTGTGCATTTCTCTGCTTCTGCCGCCTTGGATGCTCTACACTGGCTAGCTATGCCCAAGAGGAACTTGCTTAAATCACTTTGATGCAACCACAAAGATTTTTATAGGACAGGGCCCCTTTATCTTCAGCATACATTTGAACACTACATACTAGTCCGCATGTTTCTCTGATCGGATACGAACATGGTTATCAACCCAAAGTCTAGATGTGAATGTCTAGGGGGCCAGTCCTTCTCGATGAGGGCATCCCAACTATAGAACAAACTTCCACTATCCTTGTGAGCCATACAGGATCTGTTAGCTTTCAGAAAGGCCTTGAAAGCATGGTTATATCGTCAATTGCTTAGGTCTGTCTTTGTCACATCATCTCTCCCGTATTGGCATTAGTTAGCTCCAGGATTCCTTTACAGGCAACAGTGTGGTTTGCAAAACCACTTCAACACTCCTTTCCCAGTCTCTGATTTTCAGTGCCTTTGTTTCTCTTTTGTCCCATTTTTGGTCTCAGCTGCATCTTCAACTGCCTCTTGGCTTGACATGTTGTTTCCAATAGACATAAAATGGCCCAGCTCCTTACTCGTGGTTGGATGGCTTTCTTGTCTATCTCACTTCCATGCTCCTGGTTCAGCGGCTTTTTTCCCTATTCCTGGGGTTGTTCCACCCAGGAGGATTTTACATTGTTCTGAGTGATTGACATTTAGCCTTCCACTACTGACCCAGCTTACATTAACATTACCTTCCTTCACGCCCCTCGCTCTCAGTGTTGCTTTCCCCATTCCTTCCCATCCCATTGTGTCATGACGTGCGTGCTTCTGCATTGTGATGTCAGTGCATGCACACAACAGTGTAACATGTTTTTTTTGTGCTGGCATGACACTGGACGCATGTGTAAACGTCAATGTGGATGCATGCATGTGTATGCATCTTCTCGTATGTGAGCACAGGTGATTGCAAAAAAACATTGGCAAAGCCAATAGCTCTGCATTTTAGAACTATTAGCTTTGCATACTTTTCTCTTAGTGTGATTCATGAACCAATGGCTGCAGACCTGTGACGTAAGGGGTCCCATAAGGAACTGATCAAATAGTCACAAGCTTATGGGTTCATTGGACCCAGTGCCAGCTCCCTTCAGATGGGTTTGTGGGAGAGGTTCACAATGCCACAGCCTAGTTCTTTCAAAATGTTACTGTCCCTTTGTGAATCAGGCCCTATTCTAGAGGAGTGCCAGATTGGCCAGACTCCTCCAGTAGATCTCAGTGGCCCGCTCAAAGGTTCATTCAAAAGTTGAAGATCCTTGGTTTGTTTGTTGTATTTCATATGTGCCTGTGAGGCCTTACTCTGTGTCTTGTCTCTTCACTTTCATGGCAACCAGCTGTCTATGTAAATAGCTGTAAACTCAGCAGTGATGTACATTGATGTCATTGCATATCTCCCATTGGGCAAAGGAACAGCAGGGATATGCTGTAACACTCCCATTACAAGAAAAGATAGTGAGTGCAAACCTCCATCACACGGAAATTAGAAGTCAAAGACAGTGACATTACATAAAAGATTGAGAAGAGACAACACTTCAAAGACACCAAAAACCACCAAAACATACACTCATACAGACAATGGATAAAGCTAGACTTTCATAAACTCAATTACCATCTTGAAATAACACCAATAAATATGTGACTTCAAGACACACACACCCTTTACGTGTAGATCTCCACTGTACTGGACAAACAGATACCAATAAAGACCACATACAGAGTTACCCACATAATGAATACAAATGGATTAATGACAGAATGAAAACACAACTCAACATACAACACAAAAGGAGAAAATCAAGAGATGACAAAGACAGATTACCACTTGGCCACTATACCAGAGCCCATAGAAGAGCCAGTATGCCCACAAAAAGACACCATTACTCCAAATACTTGACACAAGACGACTTCACTTCTAAGGAACTCCACAAAAATCTAGCAAAAGTTCACAAATCTGAGTTTCAAAACACAGAAACACCACAATCACAAGACTTCAGTGATAACATTTCAGTGAAATTGATCTAAAAAATGAGAAAGATAGAAAATTGCCTTACGGAGAACACTGACAACTTCACCCCAACCCATAACCCAACCACCAAAGAACGAGACAAAAGCATTTTTCCACAATACATACTTTCAATAACCTCTCAGAAAATGATATCCTCAACATTTTCATTGCAAACAGACCTTCGAGGATCACTTTCAGACCTGCCACCTTTAAATTGTTTTAAATATATTCTTCATACAACCTGTGCAAGAGAGGTAGCTAGAAGCTTACTCAACAAGTCCATGGAAGTAGATTCATTCACACCAAAGCTGTAAACTTTCTACGCTAGACTGCTTCTAAAAAAACAAACAACCCTAGCCCATCTGACCCTGCAAACTACAGACCTAGATCAAATGGGCTATTTTTAGGAAAAATATCTGAAAGAGCAGTGTTTACTCAATTTTCAAAATTTAGAAGAAAATGACTTGATGACAGATCATCATTCCAGCTTCAGATAGAAAGACAGTCAGACATTATATCCATCTGGGATCACCTAAATCTCATAGTGGACAAGATTAGAGTGGCCACCCAATTGTGTCTGGACCTACAGCTGCATTTGACACTGCCCACCACCACATGCTACTACAATGACCCCTTCATCTCAGAATACATGAAAATGCTCTAAAATAGGTTGCTTCCTAAATCTGAGACAGACAAAGCGCAGTTTACCTACCACCTTTCACATCAGCTCCTCACACCCATCACTGTAGTGTCCCTCATTTGACCCTCATATCTCCTCTATTATTCAAGATCTACCTAACTCGCTTACCATACCAACTTAAATTATTCAATCTTACCTGTTACGATTATGAAGATGATACACAAATCATCCTAACAAGGTCCAGAAGACCTCTACAACTCAAAACTTGATGAATGCCTTTGTGACATAATACATGGATGATGAGTAACCACCTAACACTCAACACCACAAAGACAGATCATGACCTGTGGAAATGGTAAAAATATCAGCCCACTGCCATATAGACCAAGGAACGTGAGGCCGCTCCAACAACATCATGAGTAGTTAGAAACCTAGAGTTGACCATGTATTCAAACCTATGCTTGATGCCACATGTTAATATTATCACACAGAATGACTCCTACACAATAAAAACACTGTGTTGTATCTTCCCACACTTTGGATGCCAACAAAATCTATAAGCTATTTTCACACTCCTAATATTTCAATGGCTGTACTTTGTAGCTTGAAAAATGTTTTTAAAAAACCTCAAAGGGTTGTGGATTTTTTTCCCAATAAAGCTTTATTCTTTTTTTAATGACAATTACTTTTATTAAACATAGAACTGGATGAATTAATAAAATATACATTTCGTTATAATTGTTGGTTATTTTCTGAGAAAGACAATACATGTGCTTTATATATGTTTATATTCTGTCCCCTTCATAAAGTCAATAGGTCCACATTTTTGTATTGTGTTGTTCAAACCCTCTGACAAAGTCAGTAGCCCTGCCTTACTCAAAATGACTCCCCTTACATTCAGCAATATGCACCCATGGGTGTTTGGGCGCCAGGCCCTGCCCCAACACCTGATGCACATGAATTGTACGCTGTGGGGGGGTGGCTTGGGCACCAGTGGGGAGTTTTTCAGAAGCCAGGTCTTTGACCTGAAGTTGGCTGCCCTTGGGGGTTTGGTCACTGGGCCTGGCCACAGGCAAACCCCACGCCGCACACACCCAGAGGCCGTGCTATTGTGGGGTTGGCATTATGTATGGTATTGAAATACTACTTTACGTTAAATAAAAACCTAGAAATACACTGAAAAAAACAAATGTTAAAGTGACATTGTAGTTAGGTATGTGAACAATATCTTTCTTTCCATTAACAAAAACGCAATTAATTCACTGACAAAAAAACAAAGGTTAAAGGGACGTTATAGTTAGGTGAAAATGTCAGTTAAAACATACTGTTTTAAATTAACAAAACCATTGAAATTCTCCAGTTATAGTTGTCTCAAGTAACTATAACTTGCGCCCAAAAGTAACTATAACTAGCACCCTCACCTTGCACTTCTAATTACCTCACATATTACATCACATATGACATGATCTCTGAGATCATGGATACCATGACTGCAACATCTGAAATGATATCATTGATGACCAGACTGTGCATGGTGGGGGGCATGAGTAGTCTTTCATTTGTGAATTTGTGAGTATTCTGGCTGCCCAATTATAGTCCTCCTTCTATTTCTAATCTTGTTTTTTTATTTTTTCTATCTGGTTACTCTGTGGGCAAAATATGCTTACTTGTTAGATTAGTTGAGTATTGAAAAACATTTTATTGCAGGTTAGGCCGGTCAATGATTGTACTGCCTATCAGTAGTACTCAAATACCACTATTTCACATGCAAACAATGGCATTTCTTTCTACACTCTCTTCTTTGAATTACACTCACCTTCGTTCACATATGACAACTTGCACTTCTTTGAAACTATCTTTCTGAAACCGAACAATACCTAATCTCCTCTAGCCCAGCTTTACATCCCGCAATGCATTTGCATGAACTCACAAAGCCCCTACTATTGATCACACCTCACTTTTGTTAATGTAATCTTTCACAAATAAACTGGTGTAAATGCATGGCATGAGTATCTTGAAAGCACAAGGCTAATCTGAATATCCAAAAATAATCAATTACCTCTGGTCTAAACACTAATCTTAGGTTCCAGAGTAGCTTGCTATTCACTGTAAAGCACTTCAATGCCTTGTCAGGGCTAGTAAGCACTATATAAATGCATCCAGTTTATTACTACACCAGTAGTACACATTAGACACAACACCTTGCACCCTCATACATACAGCACAGCACCAAAGCAAGTTTCTTGGCCAATCATTGCCACTTAACAGCAGTTGTGTACCCTCTCACAAACGTACATATTAATACAAGCTCAGATTTCTAGTTTGCCCTGCTGGAACAGTACACTCTCCTGGCACCATAAGGCTGTTCTACAGTAGCAAAGCAGTATCATATTCAAGTCAGATTCATACCTCACTCTGCTTCACAGGAACATATTAAACACACCACCTAGGACCATTATACACACACCATGGAACCAAAACCATATGGGCTCCTCAATATTGCCATCGAAACAGCATATCCATATTCTCACACTAACCCATTTATAACAATTTAAATTAAACATTCTTCATCCGCATGCATATAACATTGCATCAAAGCCATATATAGGTTATAATGTTTTATAGGAGGTTTGAAATAGTTTCACGGACCAGGGTCCCAATAAACTGATTTTTGACTGGCTGACTATAGGTTTAATGATGGCTCCTCACCGAATAGCCACACTAAGCAGAGCTGCCGACAGCCACACATCCCAGCAGAACAAAACAAAGAAAAAAGTCCTTCGACAAACACATTCATGCACAGAATGTTCTACAAAGATCCACAAAAGGATCAAGCTAGTCACTATCCAACATCAACCATTACTAAACCATACGTTCATCATTCCCATTGTTATTCTACCACAATCCATTGGGATGCTTTAGCTGGAGACAAATGCAAGTAGGAAAAACCAAAAGGCAGACGTTCTCCGTCTACGCTCACAGGATCTGGGAAAACATACCCGTCCGCACAGAACTGCTCTTGTTCTCCAACAATTCAGGAAGAAATGAAACACTCATCTCTTCAAAGTCCACCACCTTCTCATATGATAGAAACCTGCTGTACCAATCCTGGGCCATATGCCAGGGCTTTCACTGGTTGCTCTGTACTCTGTTACTTCTGAGTCAGGTTTGCGCTCTGAAAGCACCTCTTCATACATCTACAAGCTTTCCTTACTACACAAAACCAAACTTCATAGACCATCAGACCCAAAAAAAGTGAGAATGCCAGAATTGTAAAGTGTGCGCAAACAAAGCCTTACAGATTGTAGAAATTCACTGTTCCAATGGTCGCAACACAAATTGAAACAAGCAGACTTCAATCAGCAGTTCCAATATGTAGTTGGAGTTAAGTGGACGCTTCTTTTTAACACTTAATTTCAAGAGACATCCTAAACCCATGTGCTAGGCAACTGGACACCCTGTAGCCGTTCTGAACTGGTTAACAAAAAATTCCACCTACATTTCCTGCAAATTCCAGAAAAAGCAGAACATCTTTTTTTTTTTAATATAAAAGAAAAATCAGGAAAATGCACAGCGGGTTAGGGTTCTACTGCAACACTGCCTTTGTGCATTTCTGCATCAGAAACGAATACTTGGAGCTCATTATTAGAGGGTTCATAGTTTAAATAACTAGGCTTCGATGGCCAGAGGGCACCGAAGCTGCTTGGAAAGCCCTTTCACTAGCTATTGCACGGTGGCCACCATAAGAGAAATACCCAAACACATTATGCAGACATGTCGGGCCCTGACATAATAAAATATGTTGTTGTTTCTTCGAGGACTTAAGCGCACGAGTCAGCATTTTCTGAAGGTCTGGGAGGCAATTCGTCGCCACTCCATTTTTTTACTGTGATCTTTCAAAGTCACTGAATTTTCTTGACCTTGGATTTCTCGGTTTAAAACACATACTACTGCTGCAATTTTTGTCATGCGATTAAGACCCATATGTATGAAATACCAATTTTGTGATTCCCAAATACCGAATCTGTAGAAATCTCAATTTGGAATCGCTAAATGGAATGTATGTAATTTGTGGTTTCCTAATAATTATTCCTACGGATTCGCAATAACTATTAGGAAATCGCAAATTTGGAAATCACTAAATTACAATTTCCTAATAGGAATTCACAAAAATTACACATATGGCACTAAGCCCCTGACAAATCAGGTCCTGCTATATACTAGCATGGTACCTACATGATGTTGATCATTGATTTTTTTTAAATCAGCCATCTTCACTGGCAATCCATCTTGCTTGCTTTAAAGAATTAGGGCAAGATGTATCAAGCGTTTTACCGTTCGCAAACGGGCCGATTTGCAGAATCGGCCCATTTGCGAAAGGTAAAAAGCCTTTTGGGATGTATCATCCCAAAAGGCATTCGCAAAATAGGGAATCACAATTTTTGCGATTACCTATTTTGTGAATGCATTAAGGGAATTGCAATTTGCGATTCCCTAAATGCAGAAAGCAGCTAAAAATCGCGACATGGCTTTAAGGAATTGCAAATTACCACCAACTTCAAGTTGGTGGCAATTTGCAAATTCCTAAAAAAAAAGCAAATGTTTGCATTTTTCTAAGTGCCATGTGGCGCACACACATGCCCTTAGGTCATGTATGTGCCTTTTGGCCCCCATCCCCCTTGTAATTGCATTCGCAGTTTGCGATTACCAATTCATTCCTATGGGCCTATACGCCCATAGGAATGTATGGGAAGGCATTCCTTGATAGCGAATCGCAATTTGCAATTCGCTATTAAGGAATATGTAGGAATTGCAATCTTTTTTGCAAAACCTACATACAGAGCTAACATGTCAATGTTAATTTGATGTATAAAATCACGGAATGTTTTCTTGATTAAAGGAGAGGTTTGAGTGTCCATGCAGTAGTCATTTTCAACCCTCCTGCTCAGCTGCAATACATTCCAGATATCCTGGTGAAACTGAAATAATTTACATATTCCGCTCCAACTTTTGTACAAGAACGGATGAAGCACCTCATTAGAAAGGAGAATAAGCACTCTAAAAGAAAGTTTAAAATTGCCCAGCACTGATATATCTGTAGAAACGTTTGGAAAGAAAGCGATAAGGCCTCCCTTATTGAACCACATAGCTTAAATACTGGCCACATTTGCAAATCAGGCCAGTTTTGAACTTGTAAAGCGACAGTGTGAAGGTATTATGCAAGGTATACTGGTTGTATAACAATGTAAAGCATTATAAATAAATACCATGGAAACAAGTATGTATTTTTATGGAAACAAAGAACTGTAGAATAATATTGGAGTAGATTAAAAGGTAAGGTGACAGGTGCCGAAGGCGCACAAAAGGCTAGCCTTTCAGCGCCCATCCTCACCATGACCACACCCTGCACCAGGAACCCTAGCCATCCGACCACTCACAGGTACTCCGCCACTAAACTCCAAACTCGGGGCCCCAAAACAACTGCTGCCTTGCTTTTCCTTGCTCAGCAGCAGGTCTGTTCACCTGCCACCGCTGTCTTTTCACCTGCCACTGAGGAACACCTCAATTTCCAAATCTACACCAACGACAGAACCATCAGAGGCACTCTCACCTAAAGATGCCCAGGATGACACACCAGTTTCTGCAACCCCCATCACCGACTTCATCACGCCACTAACCATCAAGTCCAAGCACTACATCTTCCTGGGAGATCTCAACTTCCACCTGGATGACCCCACAGACACTAACTCCGCCAACCTCTTGGAATGCATGAGCAACATTGGCCTGACCCAGCTGGTCACCAACCCCACACAAAGAGCAGGACACACACTGGACTCTATTTTCACTGCCAGCGTGTCGAATACAGGCATGCCACAGAGCTCACATGGACCGACAACTCTATTGTCCACTTCACCATCACAGGATCACTATGCACCACGACCAGCCCCCCAAAACCCTCTTCAGCAGCTGTAACAGAGTAACACAGACCCAATGGATGGACGCCCTCAACAATACCCAGCCCGACCCCGCAACCAACCTGGAACAAGCATTCCAGAACTTCACCACCTGCATCACCAACGCTGCCAAACAAGTCACCCCAATCGAACAGCTAGGACCCACACAGCCTCCAAAAGAGCCAGCTGGTACACGCCAAAACTCAGGACAATGAAACACAGCTGCAAACTACTGGAGAGAAGATAGCATTCCAGCGAGACACTACAGATCGAGCCACTTTCAAATCCCCCTAAACAAATACCACCAGATGCTCTGACAAACAGCATTGAAGCAAGTGCCAGACACACCAAGGCACTCATCAGCAATATTAGATTGAATGCAGGATACTGCTTTGCTAGCTGACTGGTGTATTTTTAAAGGGATAATGTTGTATGACGGACCCACGCAAGCCACTACCACGCAAATCTTTACCATGACTATGCCTTTTCCACCCATGCCTTTACAATGAAAATGTGTGTTTTTTACAAGCAAGTATAAGCCCTTTTATACATACATATATGTGTATATATATTATCTACTGGCGGTCGCCAGTAGATAGTTATAGTTAGGACCGTGTTTCCATAGGAAATCCGCAACATTCTATTTGGAATAACTTTGGCGCCGGTTGACGAATCCTCGCGAAATTTTCAAAATACGTGGGGCGCTCCGCTCCGCTCCTACCCTGAAAGTCTCGGGGGGATTCGTCAAGCGGGGGCTGAGAAAAAAGGAGGGTCCCAAAACGCGTTTTCCCCATGCAATTTTCCAAAGGGACCTTTAGTCCAAGGTACAGCCCGAACGGCTGAACAGAATTACTTGAAATTTAGCAGAGAGGTAGTCCTCAGCTCAGGGATGTGACTTTTGCATATATGGAGTCAATCTGTTCAGTAGTTCTTGAGAAAATTGCAGTTAAAAGCACATACATATCTATAGCCGCGCACCGTGCGCGCACCTTAACGTGCGCGAGCGTAATTCTGATTGGTGGTTACATGTTAGTTAACGTTCGAATCGGTCGAAATCAGGAAGTGTCGGCCGCCATTTTGTTTGTTTTCAGTGCTAGAGTGAAAAAGGAAGGTGGCGAACGTGAAAAGGGGGCAGGGTAGAGAGTTCCTGACCCCCTAGCCTTTGTCAGGGGGTCTCTGAAGGACCCCGAAGGCAGAAAAAAACATTTGAATTTTTTTTTTTAAATCGCGGGGGTGCGCGCACCGTGCGCGCACGGTGAAAACCCCCCCAAAAAAAGAACACATTTAAAAAAAAAATTTTAATACGTAGTTTGTTGTAAGATAAATATATAAAAAAAATAATAATACATACATAACTTAGCATTTAAAAAACTGTACAAATTCACTGAAAAAACCATAGGTTTCACACATGTTATAGTTAGGAATTAGCATTTAAAAAACCTTGCAAATTCACTTAAACAACCAGAGGTTTCACACATGTTATAGTTAAGTGGATATTTCTCTCGTAAAAAACCAATGAAATTCCCCCGTTATAGTTAGTTCAGATAACTATAACTCGCGCGGCCGCCACTCTATCACAAGGATGATGTCATCAGTGATGTCATGAGTGATGCCACTGAGCATGTCATGAGTGATGTAATATGTGACGTCATCAGCAGTGGATTGCGGTCGCGCGAGTTATAGTTATCTGAACTAACTATAACGGGGGAATTTCATTGGTTTTTTACGAGAGAAATATCCACCTAACTATAACATGTGTGAAACCTATGGTTTTTTAAGTGAATATATATATATATATATATATTTATTTTTTTCACCAAAAAGAAGAAATATATAGAGATATATATATCGTGTCGGGCCTGTCAGGGTGCGTCGTACACCTACATATCCCAAACGAAGAGATATGTACTGTTTAGAGCTGTACAAACAGGCCCTCCAGGCAAGATTACTGGCATTACACATTTCGGCTCCTACGAACCTTAATCATATGCACATACTAATGGCAGACTCATCTGATCTTTAAAAAAACATAACTACAAACAGTAAAGAAGGACTGGGAAGCTCACATATTGTTCTTATTAAAGTGGTAGTGACTCAATTATTCTGAAGTTATAATCAAGTAAAAGCCTAGAAACAGTGAGTATTCTCGCCAATTCTTGTGCAGGTAAGTCTTTAGTAGTTGCATGGCTTCACATATTTTATTTCAGCACTGTCTTAATTTTGCATCTTTTTTCTCACAATACTTGGGACCACAATGCCTTGTTTTTTTGATTTGCCAATATCTTTGGCTTCATTTGACGATTCTTTATGAACTTATAAAAACTAATAGGACAGTCAGATCAGCTGCTGTGTTGAAAGGTACGGGGTAAGACGTCAAGTGGGGGCTGAGGCAAAGGGTGGGTCCCAAAATGCGTTTTCTCCATGTTAATTTCCATAGGAAGTCCGAACTGCTGAATGAAATTACACCAAATTTGGCAAAAAGGTAGCTCTTGGTTTAGAAAGCACTCTTTTTGTTAAATGGTGTACATCCGTTCAGTAGTTCCTGAAAAATGTTAACATTTCTCAGATATACAACTGGAGAAGGGGGGGGAATTTGGGAACCCTCCTGATCTCGTGCCTGAGATCTGATTGGCTGCCAACACTCCAAACCAGGAGGTGTTGGCAGCCTTCTTGTGTCTCGGTTGAACTAAGTCACAAGAAAAAAGGTTAGAAAACAAGAAAGGGTGGCAGGGTAGAAACACCCTGAGCCCCTAGGTATGCCTTTTCAGGGGGTCGCTCAGTGACCCCCCAGGGCCAAAAAAAAGCATAAATAAACTTTTGGGGCTGGATTTGTGGTGGACCCATGGATCTGGCTGAAAATTTTAAAAAGCAAAGCGCTTTGTTTCCATTAAGCCCCCGGGTGGGCCAGGTACTAGGGGCAATGATAAAAATAGATGCCGCATGCCCCGGGGACCCCCACCTCCCCAAGGCTTTATTGATCAAAAAATGCATGGGGGCGCCTGCCCCCCAAGCAGCCCCTGGGTCCACCACCTCCCCAGGGATAATTTTCTTAAATGTAGGTGCCACGTGGCCCCCCCGCAGCCCTGTGCACCGCCACCTCCATGGGGCTAAATTTAGAAATATGGTTTTTAAACAATAATTACTAACTATAATGTCCCTGAAACCTGTGGTTTTTTTCAGTGAATTTCTAAGGTTTTTTAAATGCCAACCCCTAACTAAAATGTCCCTGAAACCTTTGTTTTCTTATATAAATTGTCAATAAAAAAAACAAAGGTTACAAGGACTTTGGCTAAGGTTTCACTTGTACAAAACCAGAGAAATTAGTTATAGTTAGATGAGCTAACTATAACTTGCCCCCCAACAATGCACCGCTTATGACCTCACATATTACATCACTCATCAATTGGGCAGTGATATCACTGATGACATCACCCAGTGACTGTGAGTGTTTTAAAAATGTTTATGAGTCTTAAATCTATATACCAAGGTGTATTGGTGACTCAGTGGGTGCATGAGTGCCTGTCTGGATGATTCAGTGGGTTGTAACTGACTGTATATGTGAGTGATTAGGTGTCTCAGTGAATTTATGGGTGAGCTACTGGTTGTGTGAGTGAGCTGTGTTTGTGTGTATCAGCCAGTCAGTTGGTGTCTAAATGACTGTATGGGTGTGTGAGTGGGTATGTGAGTGGTTCTATGGGTAACTGATTGCTTGTCTGAGTATCTGTGTGCATGGGTGAGGGGGTGTGTGACTGCCTGTATGGATGAGTAAGTGAGTTAGTGGCAGTATGGGTTAGTGAGTGCATGTGTGAGGGGCTGTATGGGTGAGTGAGTGTGTATGGCTGTGTGGGGGAGTGAGTGGATATGTCAGTGGTATATGGGTGAGTAACTGGGTATGCGAAAGGCAGTATAGGTGAGTGATAGGGTGTATGAGTGACTGTATGGGTGAGTAATTATAAGAGTGGCTGTATGGGTGAGTGCATGCTTGTGTCAGTGACTTTATAGGTGAGTGAGTATGTGTTAGTATCTGTATAAGTAAGTGAGTGAGTGTGTAACATACTTCATCATCGGCGCCTATCCACACTCTGGTGTGTCTCACTTGGCAAAGTTGGAAAGGACACAGCAGGTACCCCCTCGGTGCTGCGACTTTGACGCATGACCCGGAACAAATAAACTCAGAGGAAATCCTATAAAGAAGAAGTAACAAGAGAGGGGAGAGCCTTAGTCTGCATAAGTGGGCATGGAAAGCATGCCTTAGAAGGCAGGGGCAGACTCATTAAGCCTTGACGGAGGCCCCAGACCTGATTGGGCTCTTTGAACAATTTTTATCCAAACCCCAGGTACCGACAAATAAAGGAACACTTTGAGTATGCCTGTAGGTATTTTTGACAGCAAAATTTCATCTGGATCCTTGCTTATCCAGTATGATTTAATTTAAGAACTCCCAACACAAAATCTTGGTTAAGTCCGCCCTGGTGGTATCCTACCAGGGTGTGGATAGGCGCTGATGAAGAAGCATGTCACGATAAGTGAGTGAGGCATATAGACCAATTATTTTGGGATATTCAAGAGGTTACCTTCGAGACCAACTCTGACAAAATAGTCTATAAATAGGCCTCTGCAAAAAAAACAACTTTTCGAACATTCCAGTTGCCCTTTGTGTCTAGCTCAGCTAACTATAACTGCTGAATTTCTCAGGTTTTGTACGAATTAAACTTTAGCCTAACTATAACGTACTTGTGACCTTTATTTTTTTTGTGAATTTTTAAGGTTTTTCAAATTCCATTTCTAACTATAACCTCCATGTAACCTTTGTTTTTTCAGTGAATTTCTTAGTTTTTTTTAATGCTAATTCTTAACTATAACCTTTGTTTTTTTTAATGACTTTCTGTGGTTTTGCAAATTCTATTTCCGAACTATTACATCCTTGTTACTTTTAGTTTTTTAGTGTATTTCTGAGGTTTTTTAAATACTAATTCCTAAATATAGCTTCCCTGTCACCTTTGTTTTTTTTGTGAATTTCTATAGTTTTTCAAATGTTAGATTCTAAATATAGCATATCTCTATACTTTAGTTTTTAAAGTGAATTGTACTTTTTTAATGTGTATTCTAACTAGAACATTCTGCTAACATTATTTCTTAGTAATGATATGTAAGTATAAAATGTTATTCAAATGTGTTTTGAAACTAAAGTATTTCATAATTTTTTTTTAATAACTGTATAGCTTTGTATATTTTAAACTGGATTAAAGTTTTTGATTATTTGTTTTCTTTATAATAAATAGCTAAACGTTTTTTGTTTGTATATTTTGATATTCGGTACAATTTGTGACAGTGATTGTACAGTGGAATGCATTATTGTACAATAGACTGTATGTATACATATGTAAGTATTTGATTGTATATGTTTCTGAAATCATTTTTATATATATATATTTTTAATTTAGTGCATTAGTTTAAGTGTTTCAATGATAAGTCTATATCTGTTTAAGCAACACTGTATTGTTTGTTGTATACAGTACCAATTTCTTTTTTTTTAACAATCATGTACCAGAAGAGAACCCTTGTGCATGGTATGTGACTCCAGCACCTGTAACAATTACATTTATAAATATGTAGTAACTTTTTACATTTAGTTTGAGTTTTGAGGATTATTAATATAGTAAATACTAAAATGTAGGATGCAACAAATATTACATTCCTGATGTTTGTGATCAATTTCAATAAGTCGCTACTCTGTTGAGTACCGTTTTCGGGAATCACGTCGGGTATGCAACTCCAACACAGTGTTCTCACTATTAATACGGATATGTATATGTGTATATATATACTTTTACTTTCAGCTTATAGTTTTAGTTATGCACAAATAAAAACATTATTTAAATTTTAGTACGTTTTATTGTTTTTATAAAATTATTTAGTGGAACTGCGAACCCATCGCACACCGTTGTGCCACGTATTTCTGATGTTTCCTAGGGTTTTTTCAAAAGTAATACAATTTATATTTAATGATGTTTTTAGTTTACATTAAATTAGGAGATATACTTGTAGGAATATAAAATGGTATATTTTAAAGAAAAGTACGTATGAATTAAAATGTAATCGTTTTTTACTGCTTTTGCGTTAGAGGCACGATGGGGTCGCGTAGGGGTCACGTATTCCATGTGACATAAACATAAAAGGATTTTATTGGTTAAAGACCTTTCTGTCATATAGAGAGAGAAATCCCACCCATTTTCTTCTTGATTTGGGTATGGTACTGAAGAGTATAATTTGTTCAGAAAGCAACCATTTTGAAGGTTATTTGATATTTTTTGTGGACTTCTACACAAGATGTCAGCCTCTTCTGAATTCCAGCAGGAGGAGGAAGAAAACATGGAGCAAGAAGATGAGGAACCACCAAAGAAAAGGAAAGAGAGTGAAGTGTGGGAATGTTTTACAATTCCCAAAAGGGAGAAGAAAGTAAATGCTTGCAAGGTAACTTGCAATATTTGCAGCAAAGTTCTGTCTCAAGGCTCTGAGAGGAAGTATTCTTGTGGTACTTCTTCCATGTACAAGCATCTAAAGACCATGCATAGTGCTCGACTAGCAAGAGCAGAACTCTGGCATTTGAAAGAGCAGGAAGCAGAACAAGGTGCCAGAAGTGCTCAGGCGGGGAGCATCCTATGCAGCAGGCCAAGTTTTAACTATGCCACTAACTTTGCCTTTATTCGCCAATGCTAGAATTTTCTGCCCTAAGTGCTCAATTGTCCTTAGCGTTGGAGAGCAAGTAGTTTCCAAGATTGTTGAGATAATATAAAATCATCATTGATCTTTTTTCCCTGTTAAAGCATAGCTTTTTTGTGCCTGTTTTTTGTTAGTTTTGAACAAATAAAATAAAAAAAAACTTCAAAATGGTTAAAAGAAAATGTGAACTTGTTAAAAAAGAAAAAAGAGTTCTTCTAGCGAGAACCGCATAAACTGGTTAAAGAAAGAGAAAATATATGTTATATGTATGTTTGTTACAATGTGTATATGTTTTTCTGAAAGATGTGAATGTGTGATTAAGTACACGTATGACTATGGGCATTGTTAGAATGGCATTCCACCACAGGAAGGTCAATTTTAATGATGTTCCTGTCTTGCTCCAAATTTACAAGGTAGTGTTGAGCCACTTAACGTAGCTTAATGCCACCTTGTAAATATGCCCCGGCAACGGGGCGAACAATGGGTTTTGCTGTGGGTGTTCCACTGCAACACCCATTTCTTTTTTACATTGCCCCCATTTTAAAAGGGTGGCGTAAATATTGGCAGCGCAAAAAATAAGACCAAGGAAAACCTGGTCTTAAACAGGTGAAACAAGGAGAATTTATTCACTTCTTTTCGTTTTTGGTATTCCTATGTGTGCTACATTCTGCAGCATAATAGAAACAGCAAATTGCCATTAGTGATTGTTTATGTGAAGGAAGGTGTTCTTTCCTGCACACAAACAATCATTCCCTGCAATGCAGGCACCTTTGTAGTATGTTGCAACGGTGCCTGCTTTGGCACTAGGCAGCTAAAATTAGCGCCACAGCTAGGAGAAACGCAGGGGTGGCAGCATTCTTATAAATACGGTGCATCCCTGCGTTTTGAAACTGTTGGAGCATGGCATTAGCAATTTTGGTCTAATGCCACGCTCCAACAGTTTTTTGTTAATATGCTCCTTAGTGTATAAGTGACTAAGTAAGTATAGGGTAATAGTAGCTATGTTACTGAGTAACTGGATGTAGACATGGTAGTATAACTGAGTGGAATGGAGAGTGAGTGATTGTATGACTTATATAGAAGGTGTATAAGTATGTGAAAGTATTAGTGTATGATTGGATGCATGTGAAATTATGGGTGAGTGAGTACCTGTGTCACTGACTGTTTCAGAGGTTGCGTGAATTTGTGATTTAGTGTATGATCTAGTAAGTTTGTGTCTGAATGTGTCTATAAGTGAGTGAGTGGTTGTGTAAATGTAGTGTTTGAGTGATTGGCTGTTTAACTGTGAAGTTGATTGTCGGAGGGATGGGCGGAAATGGAAACTAGGAGGCCGCAGAGATGGTTGAATGTTGAAGATTTTATTGGTTAATTACAAAAGATTATATATGGACTTGTGGTTTCTCAGCGTCAGAGTTGGTCAAGTGGTTGTTGTTTTGGGGCTTGGTTGTCCAGTCTCGCTCTTCTCTTCTCCCGTGGTCTCTTCAGTATTGTTGGATGATGACAGCCGTCCCGGAGGGTCTCAAAAAGAAGGAAAAGAGCGGTCAGTGGACTGTCCTGTTTTGGTCCGAGTTGTTACCATCACCACACTCGGAGTGTGTTAAGAACGGTGAACAGAAATAAACAGATAAAATCAAGTATAGGTGAACCTTCCACCTACAGAGGGTCAAACAAACAACAAGGAAAACTACGGCAGGTTCCCCTGTAGGGCTTAAGGGTGGTGGGTTGGTGAAGTCACAGGATATTCTCTCCTTTCTAGTACTACCGTAGGGGTCCCTTCCCCCGTTGCTTCGATTGATGAGTGGGTCACGTAAAACACCTAAAGCAAGAGGACTCCACCTGAGGTGAGGCGTTAAAGAAAACAAGGAAAAAAAAACTGCAGGACTATATTCTTTTGGGAGATACCTCCTCTCTGTACCCCCCTCCTGTTCGGAGACCCGAGTGTATGGGCGTTTTAGTGAGGGAGCATGCAGGGCTTGGGCTTAGGTTTGTTGCACAGTCCGGTGCCCCCTTTTCCCCCTCCCGCCCCTGTCTGTCCACTCACCGCGTCTGCCGCAACTCTCCGGAGCATGACGGTATTTTCTCACATTGATCAAGTGTGTTAGTGTATAAATGTAAGACATAGATAATATGTCTGAATTAGTGTATTGATGACTAAGTGGTTCTGTAACTACATATATGAATGGGAATGTTATTGGTTACATTTTTGTTTAAGTGAATGCATCATTGGTTGTATGAGTGTGAGAATTGGTATCTTTTCAAAAGCTGTATATGTAAGTAAGGATGTGAGTGGATGAATAGCTGAATACATGTACGTGTTACTACATGTAGAAGAGAGTGTATGGTTCTGTGATAGATTAAGTGTGTGACTGACTGCTTGCATGATTAACTATATAAAAGAATAACTATTTGTGTTAGTGGTTAGTTGAAGAAGTGAGTGACTGTAGAAGATATTTAACTGAGAGTGTTCCTACGTTCATTAACAGTGAATATATTAGGGGTGTGTGTGTATTCCAGTAAAGTTGTAGATATTTGAAACAGTGTCTTAGGGGATATATTAGTAGCTTCACCTTTTGCTAACTTCTTACATTACATTCAACTCAATGTAGAATAGTGAATATATAAATACAGCTCAGCATATGTCCTTAAAATTGTTGGTATACCTCTCAAAGTGTTCTAACTACATGTTTTTGCATGAATGTAGTATATACCGTTTACTTTATGTCCTAGCTACTGGGTACCTTAGGAGTAACATTTAAAAAGTGGTTAAGAAGAAGACAAAGGCCTGTTAATATCATTTAAAAAGAATTCGACCTAGCTCTAGAACTGCATGCACAGGTTGAAGTGCAGTAACTTTAGAATATTGAAAAGCCTATTTGTGTGGATGGTACATTTGGCAATGTGAGAACTTTATTACATATGTAGATAAGTGTGTCAGTTCCTGTTTGGGTGTTTTTTTTATAAATATAGTTATGTTTGTTAGCACATTGCTGGCTGCATTTCTGCCGGTTTTACTCTAATCTATATGTAAGGAGTGACATGGATTGTGTCTTGGGTGTGATAGTCGCTAATAGGTTGTTTAAATAAGACTATCACAGTAGATATATAAGATTTATGTCTGTGCATCTCAGTGATGTTGTATATGTTTCAAACACTGTCTAAGAGGTTGTATTAGTAGCTTTACCCTGTCATTTTTACCTACATACCATTCAACTGAATGTAGAATAGGGGATGTATAACTCACCATATGTGTCTAAAAGTGTGCGTGTACCTTTGAAAACCTTCTAACTGCATGTCTCTGCTTTCATGCACATACCCTCTGGTCTAGCTACACACTACCTTACGAGTGACTTTCAAGTACTACTACAGCAGGTTATAGCTCATGAAGAGCTTTGAAATATCAAATTGCCCTAGCTATAGAATTTTATGCACAAGCTCAGATGTAGTAATCCTCACATATGTTGAAAGGCCTGCCTGTCAGAATGTTCACTCGGTAATGTCAGGGTAAGTGTACCAGTTTCTATTTGTTTTTTTTGTAATATGTTGTAAAGTGTCTTAGTAAATTGCTGTCTGAGAGGATGGATTAGGAGGTCTTCCCTATCCTAATTAGTTACATCACATTGAACTGAATAAAGAGCACTGGATGTATAATTCAGCCTATATATGTGTAAAACTGTGAATGTTCCTGTGAAAAACCTCTTGCTGCATATGTGATAAGGTTCACAACTGTCTGAGTAAGTCTGTGACAGAATGTGCCAAAGTCTGTGTGGGTATGTGATTGGGTGCTTCTTTCTGAGTGGAGTTGTGAGTGGATGCATCAGTGTCTGAGTGAATCAGTAACTGGCCTTTATCAGTGACTGAGTGGGTCTGTGAATTAGTGCTTCAAGTGTCTGAAAAGGTCTGTGAATGGGTGTGTCAGTGTCTGAGTGGGTCTGTTTGGGGGTGCAACAGTTTGTGAGTGGGTTTGTGAATGGGTGTGTCAGTGTCTGAGTGAGTCTCTCAGTGGATGTGTTAGTGTCTGAGTTGGTCTGTGAGTGGTTGTGTCAATGTCTCAGTGGGTCTTTGAGTGGGTATATTAGTGTCTGAAAGGATCTGTAAGTGGGTGTGTCAGTGTGTGAGTCGGTCTGTGAGTGGGTGTGTCAGTCTCTGAAAGAGTCTGTGAGTGGGTTTATTAGTGTCTGAGTGGGTTTGTAAGTAGGTATCAGAATCTCTCACTGCGTCTGTGAATGGTTGCATCAATGGCTGAGTGGGTGTGTCATTGTCTAAGTGGGTGTGTGTGGGGTGCTTCAGTTTCTGAGTGGGTCTGTAAGAAGATCTGTAGGGGAGAGGATGTGGTCCGTCGGCTAGACTGACGACTTTGGTGCTGGAAACTAGGGTTCGAGCCTCAGGGTCGCGTCCACATCCTGTAATTCTGGGCAAATCACTTAATCTGCCCATGCCTGAATATGTAATGTAAATACGGTGCTCATGTACAGCGCTCCAATACCTTCGGGTCGAATTTGCGCTATATAAAAGATGCAACAAAAAAAAAAAAGATGTGTCAGTGTCTAAGTGGGTCTCTAAGGGGGTGGAACAGACTCTGAGTTGGTTTGTGAGTGGATATGTCAGTATCTGAGAAGGTCTCTGAATGGGTGTGTCAGTGTCTAAGTGGGTGTGTGAGTGGGTGTGTTAGCGTCTCAGTAGGTCTCGGACTGACTACAGCAGTAACTCATTGAGTCTGTGAGAGCATGCGTCAGTGTCTGTATAGGTCTGTGAGTGGGTGCATCAGTGTGTGAGTGGTTCTGTCAGTGGGTGTTCCTGTGTCTGAGTGGATTGATGAGTGGGTGCATCAGTGTCTGTATGGGTCAGTGAATGGACATGTCAGTGTCTGAGTGGGTCTGGAAGTGGATGCATCAGTGTTTGAGTAGGTCTGTGAGTGAGCGCATCAGTGTCTCAGTGGGTCTGTGAGTGAGTACATAAGTCTATGAATTGGCCAGTGAGTACATGTGTGACTGTTTGTGTAAGTGTGTGAGTCAATACATTGAGTGAGTTAATATTTGAATATATTTTAATTATTTATTTTCGGTAGATCTGCGACTCCACTGAGACAGGGTCGCGACTCCATCCATGTGGAAAAACAATAATTATAATTAGGGCTCCCGGTTTTCCATTTAAACAGATTTTTACATATAAATACAGATGGAAAACAAGTTTTCCTTTATCTGTATTTATATATAAAAACGGGAAAATACTAGTACGTTTTGCTGCGCTGCCGTGCTCCAGCAGACCTGCCTAGAGTAACACAAAATGCTGTTGTTGATGCCCCAGCCATTTACCGGGGCTCCGCGCCGCCCCTCGAGGGAGGCCTTCATTGACATCAATAGAATCACACCCCCAACCATCTGGTGTCTCCCCCTTCTTAGAGAGTTAAGAGGTGTCAGCCCGGACAGAGACAGCTTCCCGGGCACACACAGAGCCGCACCCGAGTACTTCACAGGTCTTTGAAAGACCATTTACTTGTTAATGAGGCTTTGTTGTTCTTTCACCCCTTCTTAGAGCCCCCACGAAATTTGGCTCTAGTTGCGCCTCTGTAACCAGCTCCATACTAGCACTCAGAGGTACTGCTCCAGTGACAAGCGACGGAGGGTATGGACATGTATCTCGCGCACAGGTTCTGTTCCAATGGTAATCCACTGTCCGATCTCGGCCCCCATCTTATCGTTAGGGGAGATCTAGGGATGGCACACAGGGGTGAGAGTCCAATGAAGGGATGGGTACATACTGCTAATCTATCCTTAGTTGTGGCAAGGACTCAGCAGGTATGAGGCCTGTGCTCCCCTACGACTGGATGGGCACGAGACTGAGATCTCTGCTGTCTCCTTGTGAATGGCGGCCTCGGTGCAGGATTGAGACTGGTTACTGAGTGAGGACTCAGCTACTTCAGCATGGGCGACTTCTGTTTAGCCTGGTCTTCAGTGCTTCTGTAGACGAGGGAGAGAGACCCGCAGCCTTCATTGCTTGCAAAGTGACCCTGTTCAACTTTCACAGTAACATCTCTGAGTGAAGCCGAGTGTGTGTGTCCTTCACATGTCCTTGCACACCAGTGACAGACGCGCACCAAGCATCATCAAGGCACTACATTTCAGCACTGACCCTTAGTTCTTTTTCCTAGACCATCAGACACTCCAAAAGTACAAGGCTGTCCGTGATGTCTGGATATTCATTGTGACGACTGTGATAGCAACATCAAGGCGTGGCCTAGGATGTCCAACCAATGAAAAGGAAAAACAAATCCCACAATGTCTTTTAACCCAATTTGGCAGGACGAGCAGTCACCAACAATAAGGATTTCAGAGTGTTTGATAATGTCTGATTGGGTCATGGTGACTCTTGTTTATTTCACCACCACCTGGATTCATGCCCATCAAACGTGCTAACGTCTCTCTTCATCCATTCTCCATGCATACCCATCAAACACTGCGCTGGCCCCTCTTGTTATTTCACTCTCCACCCATAATTCACATCCATCCAACATTGGGCTTGCATCTCTCGTAATATCTTGTGCGTCTTGTTATTTCACTCCCACCTGTATTCATGCCCATTAGACACCGTGCCGGGGACTCTTCTCATCTCAACCTCCATCCACCATTCACACTCATTGAACACTGTGCTGGGGCCTCTCGATATTTCACCCTCCACCTGCCATTCACTTCATCAAAGGCTTTTCTTTTCATGTTGTTAGCTTTTCAAGCAAAAACACTCCTTGATTTCTGAATAATGAGTGTAAAAGCTTTAAGTTGTATTCACTATGAGTGTTTGCTTTTTTCCAGTATGTTGTTACTTTTTTTCAGGCAGAATATTACTGTAGTCTAGTGCATAATTTGAATTGAATTACTTCCAGGTGTTTATAGCGGGGCACAATTGAGTTGTAGCTGAAGGCAGTGCGAGTTTCTCTCAGTGGGGCAGTATGGTGTTCAGTGGGGGAGAGGATGTGGCACTCTGCCGATGACAGAAACGGCAAGGCTCTGAGACAAATGGCTTGTTATAGCACTTTTAAGCATATTTGGGGCATTCTGCAAATGGCAAAGTTTTCAGACGAATGTATAGTGTTGACCAATAACAACCGAGCGCATGTGTGCATTGTCAATTTAAATAAATGTGGAAAAATACTAGCTGTAGCGTTGTCTTTTGCTTGCGGCAAAAATAAATGTGGATAAATACAGAAAAAATGCCCAAAAAATAAATATGGATAAATAGAGACGGAAATGGCAAAAAAATAAAAACCATAAAACCGGGAGCCCTAATTATAATTGACATTCTGAACTCATACAATATTTAACTCTACAACATTATCACCCCATCCCCGGCACCATGCTTTTTTAGAATGGAGAGGGGGCCACGCAGACTCCCTCCCCGGGGGCCAGGCTTATACTTTTTTTTACATGTTTTTCTAAATAAAAAAGGGTGCCTGCTCTCCGCTTGGCAACAATACTGGGTGCCCTGGTCCCACTCAGGCACCCAGTTATTTTCGTTGGGGACTGTGGAGGGAGCCTGAACACCCCGCGGTCCCCGACAGCTCCCTCTGTCTTGCAGGAGCCGGCATTGCTTTTGGGCAGAGGGAGCTGCTGAATATGCAGCCTCCCTGTCCAAAAGCAATTCTGCTTTGCTTCGAGTAAGCAAGAGCATTTTATATGCTCTCACTTACTTGAAGCCCCTGTGACAAGCCATAGCAAACAGCAATGTCCAGGTGGTGGGAACCCCGGGACATTGCTGGAGCCGGTTCTGGTGGGTGGCAGTCCCCAAAATCATCTAGGGCTCCAGGAGGGGGTCCTTTGCCATTTTCAAATGATCCCCAGGGAGGTGGTGGTCCCGGGGCTGGGGGTCTGCAATGGACCCCCTCTATATATATAATTTGAGCCCTGGGGATGTGGTGATCCCCGGGGGTGCGGTAGGCCTTGCGGGCCCTCCTAATATTAGCCCGGGGGAGGTGGCAGTAACCAGGGCTCCCCGCATTAAGTTTATTCAGTGCCTTGGAGAGGTGGTGGTCTCCGGGGCTGCGTGGGGCAGTGCGGGCCCCCTGCATTAGATTACAAATATTTTTCCTGAAGAGGTGGCGGTCCCCGGGGTGCATTGGCACCCCCGCATTACTATAAAAACTGCCCCCGTGACATAGCCCACCTGGGGGCCTATATTTACCGAAGTGCGAGAGCCTGCGCTTTGTTTTTTAAATATTTGTGGGAGTCGCAGATCCGGCACAACTCCAGCGGAATGTTTCTTTTTAAAAAAACACTATTTTGGCTTTGGGAGGTCCCTGTGGGACCCCCCCAAGAGGCCTAGTGGATCAGGGTGTTTCTACCATGCCCCCTTTTCTTCTTTTTAAATCCTTTTTCTGTGACTCTGTTCAATCGAGTCACAAGATGGCTGCCTATACTTTCTGGTTTGAAGTGTCAGATCTCAGCACTAGATTGGAAGGGGTCATGGATCCACTGCGCCCCTATATATACAACTGGAAATGTCTTTACAGTTCTCTGCAACTACTGAGTGTGTTTACACCAAATCACAAAAAGGCACATCTCTGAACCATTATCTACCTTCCTGCCAAATGTGTTGTAATTCCATTCAGCAGTTCGGGCTGTAGCTGTGTCTAAAGGTCCTGTGGGAATAACAAGGGGAAAACACGCTTTTAAGCCCTCCCTGGTTCTGCCCCACCTCCTGACGAATCATCCCGAAAATTTCAAGATAGCAGCTGAAGTGAGCATCGTATAAGTTTTGAGAATTTCATGAAGATTCGCCAAACGGCGCCAAAGTTATTGGCAAATGAAAAAAATCTCTTCCTATGAAAACTAGGGGCCTAATTACTATGTCGGTCAGAAAGGATCCGAACAAAATTTGGATTTCCTAACCCGTGTCGGAACCCATGTTTCCGACTGACTCTGAAACCTTTTTGACCAATTACGATAGAAGATAACTGTTCAGTCTTTCTGACTCGGTTCCGACTGGCATTTGGAGATTCCGAGTCGGTCGGAGCCGAATCGTACAGCTCTATGGACCGCTGTATTACTATGCCGGATTCAGACAGACTTTCCGAATCGGTCTGAACTGACTTTGGGGGCTCGTAGCAGGCCCCTACACCTGGAGGCCTCCAGTTGGGGCCCCTGGGGGTACCCATGGGACCCCTCTTTACAACCATGCACAGTGTGGCAGGCACCATGGGGTGCCCACCGCAGAATGCAAGGTTTTCCGCAACCACCCCTTTCTTTAATGGGAGCCTGTGTTGTCGGTCAGAACACAGGTTCTCATTGAAGTCAATGGTAGTCCAACCGAACGGTGTTCAGAACCATCGTAATTGCTTGGTCGGACTCCCCGAATCCGAGTCGGTCAGAAACGATTCTGACAAGGGGTCGGTTTGAATGCTTTCCAACAGACATTGTAATGTCTGTTGAAAAGCAGGTTGTAACTAGGTTGAAACTAACTCCAAGGTTACCCACCTATTGAAGATGCACTCCGGCATCCGACTCAAACCATTTAATAAGGTAAAAGCCGGAAAGTCATGCAGATAAAAAATTACAGCCATCCTGTCTATTCACGCCTGACGCGTTTCAGTGCTAATACACTTCCTCAGAGACGTGACAGTCAATTCAGCAGAGTGAACACACCCCCCCACTTAAAAATGAATGCCCTTCAATGGGCAGCTCGAGTGAGCCTGTGTGGATTTGTGGGACTTGTAGTGCAGTTCACAGTTCTCTGCTGCTGTATAAACAGTGCAAGCCCTCCGATGGGCCTCTGCATGCCAGTCCCGCTTGTCAATCCTATCCGGATGCCTGCACAGAGAAGTTTCGTTGAATACGAAGCTCCATGGCCCCCTTTGAATCTTCGGGTGGTGCGTCTCCCGCGGCTGGGCTTGCCGCTTTGAAATGAAAGCTCCAGGGTTACCCAACAATTGAAGAAGCACTCCGGCATCCGACTCAGACCATTTAATAAGGTAAAAGCCGGAAAGTCAAGCAGATAAAAAATTACACCCATCATGTCGATTCATGCCTGACGCGTTTCAGTGCTAATACACTTCCTCAGAGGCGCGACAGTCAATTCAGCATGGTGAATACACTCCTCACTTAAAAATGAATGCCCTCCAATGGGCAGTTTGAATGAGCCTGTGTGGATTTGTGGGACACGTAGTGCAGTTCACAGTTCTCTGCTGTTGTATAAACAGTGCAAGCCCTCCGATGGGCCTCTGCATGACAGTCCCGCTTGTCAATCCTATCCGGATGCCTGCACAGAGAAGTTTCGTTGAATACGAAGCTCCATGGCCCCCTTTGAATCTTCGGGTGGTGCGTCTCCCGCGCCTGGGTTTGCCGCTTTGAAATGAAAGCTCCAGGGTTACCCAACAATTGAAGAAGCACTCCGGCATCCGACTCAAACCATTTAATAAGGTAAATGCCGGAAAGTCAAGCAGATAAAAAAGTACAGCCATCCTGTCGATTCATGCCTGACGCGTTTCAGTGCTAATACACTTCCTCAGAGGCGCGACAGTCAATTCAGCATGGTGAATACACCCCTCACTTAAAAATGAATGCCCTCCAATGGGCAGTTTGAATGAGCCTGTGTGGATTTGTGGGACTCGTAGTGCAGTTCACAGTTCTCTGCTGTTGTATAAACAGTGCAAGCCCTCCGATGGGCCTCTGCATGACAGTCCCGCTTGTCAATCCTAATCGGATCCCTGCACAGAGAAGTTTTGTTGAATACGAAGCTCCATGGTCCCCTTTAAATCTTCGGGTGGTGCGCCTCCCGCGTTGGGGCTTGCCGCATTGGAATGAAAGCTCCAAGGTTACCCACCAATTGAAGAGGCACTCCGGCATCCGACTCAAACCATTTAATAAGGTAAGAACCGGAAAGTCAAGCAGATACAAAATTACAGCCATCCTGTCGATTCACGCCTGACGCGTTTCAGTATTAATACACTTCCTCAGAGGCGCGACAGTCAATTCAGCATAGTGAACACACCCCCCACTTAAAAATGAATGCCCTCCAATGGGCAGCACGAATGAGTCTGCGTGGATTTGTGGGACTCGTTGGGCAGTTCACAGTTCTCTGCTGCTGTATAAACAGTGCAAGCCCTCCGATGGGCCTCTGCATGACAGTCCCGCTTGTCAATCCTATTCTGATGCCTGCACTGAGAAGTTTCGTTGAATATGAAGCTCCATGGCCCCCTTTTGAATCTTCGGGTGGTGCGTCTCCCGCGTCTGGGTTGGCTGCATTGAAATGAAAGCTCCAAGGTTACCCACCAATTGAACTGTGAACTGCACTACGAGTCCCACAAATCCACGCGGGCTCATTTGAGCTGCCCATTGGAGGGCATTCATTTTTAAGTGGGGGGTGTGTGCACTATGCTGAATTGACTGTCGCGCCTCTGAGGAAGTGGCACGGGGGGCACGTTTGCACAGTGGTGCAGAGAGGGGGTGGGGCCTGACATAACAAGTGTGCAAACGCACCCCCTGGCACGTTGTAAATTGGGGGATTAAGTCCCCTCCAATCCTGAGGGTCACTGGGGGCCAACTAGCCCACCAGGTACCTCCAGTAAGCGCAACAGAGCTGCGTTGCAGTGAATATTATATATATATATATTTCTATACTCACCTAAAAACCCATACCCACCCAAAACACTCAAAATACCCTTGCTAACAAAAAACCCACACCCATCCTAAACCCTAAAAATGACTTTGTCCTAACATATTACCTACTGGTGGTCACCAGTAGGTAGTTATAGTTAGGACCAGAGTTTCCATATGAAAATCGTTTTTTGTTTTGCCAATAACTTTGGCACCGCTTAACGAATCTTCCCGAAATGTTCCCAAAACATCCCCTTTTTAGGTCTCGCCTCGCTATCGCGTAAGCGATCGCTCAGTGAGACTTATGTAGGGGCTTCAGAAAATGCTCCCAAAGGCTTCCCAGGCGGATCGGGTGGCGGTTACGCGCAAAACCACGCGCATTACATTTGCCACCAGCTACTTCCTGCGCATGCGCCGCCTCACGCATTCAGAGAGATTTAGTAAGGGGCACAAGACCTTAGGAATGCGGTTTATGGCCAGTGCATGTGAGGCATTCAAGCGCGAAGCTGGCATCTGACATCGGACTTGGAAGCAGCAGACTGCTTTTGCCAGCGCGCGCTCGGCCTCACTTCCTGCATCCCCTCTTACAACAATTAACTTTTGTTATAACTCACACCCCATATGCTCGTTCCCTCCCACCTTTCCTTTGAAGTCCGCTTTTCTTGTTGTTTACAAACCACGCCACACATTGCTGCACGCCACACACTGCTGCACGCCGCACACTGCTGCACGCCGCACACTACTGCACGCCACACACTGCTGCGCACACTGCTGCATTAAACACTGCTGCATTACACACTGCTGCACGCTGCACACTGCTGCATGCCACACACTGCTGCACGCCTCACACTGCTACACGAAACACTGCTGCATGCCTCACACTGCTGCACGCCTCACACTGCTGCACGCCACACACTGCTGCACGCCACACACTGCTGCACGCCTCACACTGCTGCACGCCTCACACTGCTGCACGCCACACACTGCTGCACGCCGCACACTGCTGCACGCCGCACACTGCTACATGCCACACACTGCTGCACGCCACACACTGCTGCATGCCGCTGCACGCCACACACTGCTGCACGCCACACACTGCTGCACGCCACACACTGCTGCACGCCGCACACTGCTGCACACCGCACACTGCTGCATGCCGCACACTGCTACACGACACACTGCTGCACGCCACACACTGCTGCATGCCACACACTGCTGCACGCCACACACTGCTGCATGCCACACACTGCTGCACGCCACACACTGCTGCACGCCGCACAATGCTACACGAAACATTGCTGCACGCCACACACTGCTGCACGCCACACACTGCTGCACGCCGCAGACTGCTGCACGCCACACACTGCTGCACACTGCTGCATTACTCACTGCTGCATGCTGCACGACACTGCTGCACGCCACACATTGGTGCACAAGGCTGCATTACTCACTGCTGCATTCTGCACGACACTGCTGCACACAGCACACTGCTGCATGCAGCACACTGCTGCACGCCGCACACTGCTGCACGCCGCTGCATGCCACACAGTGCTGCATGCCTCACACTGCTACACGAAACACTGCTGCATGCCACACACTGCTGCACGCCACACACTGCTGCACGCCGCACACTGCTGCACGCCGCACACTGCTGCACACCTCACACTGCTGCACGCCACACACTGCTGCACGCCGCACACTGCTGCACGCCACACACTGCTGCATGGCGCACACTGCTGCACTCCACACACTGCTTTTATGCGAGTTTATGCTACTGACATTGTAAATGACAATGCCTTTTATTTGTTTTAAAACCAAAACATAAATAAAAGGCATTGTAATTTAACAATGCCAATAGCTCAAACTCTTATAAATGCGAGACCTATTGCATTGCAAAGACTTGTTGGTTCAGCTGCTGCATTGAAGATAAAAAATTAAAATAAGAAAGAAAAGGGGGCATGATCGAAAAAACCCTGACCGTCTAGGCCTCTGGCGGGATGTGGGGGTGCCACTGGGCCCCCACAGGGCTAAGCCATTTCAAACAGTGCTCTGCTTTGAGCAAGCGAGAGCATTCTGCTCATGTAAATGGGTACTCTGGGTGGGACCTGGGCACCCATACTATAGGCTGGGCCCGGGGGATGGGACCCTTCCCTTTTTTAGTGAAACAAAAACTAACAATAAAAGAAGGGCAAGGCTCGGGGGATGGCGTAAATGGCCTGTGAGCGGCACGGGTCAGCCCCCCTCCCCTGAAATTAAAAAGAAAAGGCCGGGCACCGGGTGATGGGGTCCCTGGGTCCAAAATCGCTCCCCCCTCCCTTCAAATAAAAAAAAGAAAAGAATAAGAAAAGGCTGGGCCCCAGGGGATGGGATCCCTGGGGCGAAAATCGGCCCAGGCAGAGGGGCCGTATTGCCTACCTCCCTATGAATTCTATTTAAAATAAAAAGAAGAGGCCAGGCCCCTATAAATGGCGTCACCAGGGCCAAAATCAGACCGGGGAGGGGGGCCATGCAGCCCCCCTCGCCCATTGAGAAAAGGCCTGGCCCCAGGAGATGGGGTCCCTGGGCTGAAAATGGCCCAGGGACAGGGGGGCCACAGAGCCCCCTCCCTAAAATAAAACCCATAGAAACAAAAACTTCTGGCACGTAGCCAGAGGCCATGCCCCCTTTACCACCACTCTGCAAACGCGCCTCCTGGCACAGTGGTGGTGGGGGATGAAATCCCCTTGGATGGTGAGAGTCCTTGGAGTCCAAGAACTCCTTCTGTTACCTCCAGTAAATATCTTACAGCGGAATTGCTGAGAAGACTTGGAGGACACGCCCCCTTTCTTCACCACCCTGCAAATGCACCTTCTGACGCACTGCTGGTTGGGGAATCCATTTTACTTTACTCCTGAGGGCCTCAGGACTAAAGTGGACTTCTTCCCCCAACCAGTAGTGCGCCAGGAGGCACATTTGCAAATTGGTGGAGAAAGGGGGCGTGGCCTCTGACGACCTCTTAGCAATCCAGCTGTGTGGGTCTAACTGGAGGTAACAGGAGGGGTAATTGGCCCTCTAGCACCCTCAAGAGCCAAGGGAACTTCACCCTCTAACTAGTAGTGTGCCAGGAGGCATATTTGCAGAGGGGTGGAGAAACGGGGTTTGGCCACCGAAAACCTCTCAGCAAACCCACTGTGTGGGACTTACTGAAGGTAACAGTATGGGTAGTTGGCCCCCAATGACCCTCAATAGCCAAGGGAACTTCATCCCCCCTACTAGCGCTCCAGGAGGTGCGTTTACAGAGTGGTGGAAAAAGGGCGCATGGCCTCAGACAACCTCTCAGCAATCCTGCTGTTTGGGACTTACTGGAGGCAACAGGAGGGGTAGTTGGTCCCCAAGGATGTCCTTGGGGCCAACTACCCAACTCTTACCTCCAGTAAGTCCCACACAGCTGGATTGCGAAGAGGTCTTCAGAAGCCACTTATCTTGCTGCTAAAAGGGGCCTTATTTAAATGGTGCAGCAGGTGCAGTGGCACGGTGGTCAAAAGCTCTAGGGACCCCACTAAACACAGTTTATTGCTAAATTTTACTACTAAACAAGCAGTCATAAATGCAGTTATCTTGCAGGCACTAGGGTCATGATTTCAATGGTGCAGCAGGTGTAGTTGCACCGGGGGGGGAAAAGCTCTAGGCACCCCACTAAAAACAGATTATTGCTGTAATTCAGAAATAAATAGGCAGTCACAAGTGCAGTTATCTTGCAGGATCTAGGGTCATGATTTGAATGGTGCCGCAGGTGCTGTGGTATCAGGGCCAAAAGTTATCAGAACTCCTCTAAATACCACATAATCACACGTACAGTTACCTTGCAGGCACTAGGGTCATGATTTCCATTGTGGGGTAGGTTCAGTGACCCCGGGGCCCAAAGCTCTAGGAACCCCACTAAACACCAAATATTGCTAAATTTTACTATTAAACAGACAGTCACAAGTGCAATTACCTTGCATGCAATAGAGTCAGGAGTGAAATGGTGCAGCAGGAGCATTGGCACCGGGGCCAAAAGTTGTCAGAACTCCCCTAAACACCTAATATTGCTATATTTTACAACTGAACAGGCAGTCACAGGTGCAGTTATCTAGCAGGCACTAGGGTCATGATTTCAACTGTGCAGCAGGTGCAGTGGCACTGGGCCCAAAACTTGTGGAACTTTTTTCCTTACGTTAAGGCTGCACAGCGTTTACTGTTTAGGCAAAACCCAATGTATTTACCAGTGCTTGTTTAAGTTTGCATCTGGTTACCATCAGATCCAAGTCGATTCTAATAGCATTTCCTAATTGCCCTTTTTTGCAATCAGTTGCGATTAGAAAATACTATATACATGCGGTTTCCGATTCACAAATAGGAAATTCCAATTTGCCGCTTGTGGGTTTTTACATTAGGAAAGACAGTTTTGCATTGCTTAACCGCCCGAAATAGCGATTCTGACCGCTAAGAAATGCAAAATCCTTCCTTACATATGGGCCCTAATGCACAAGACGGTTTAAATCCAGTTTGTCTGCTGAATACCACAAATTAAATGTCTTTATTTTTCTTCAGAAAATGAATTTGCTTGTGTTGCTATTTACTTTTTACTTTAATTTAACTACAATTTAACTACAATTGACTAAGGAACCACATCCCCCGGGTTTTAAAAGCCTGGCGAAATGCACATATTAGCCGGAGTTTAAAACGACTTCAGACAACTGACTGTCTGCGACCTTGAAACTTTCTGCATTTCTACTTGTTTGTAAGGCCTGTTGTCCCTGAACAAGCGGCTCCCAGGGTGGCTTATCAGGAATGTGTTTTCACATTCAGGCAGAGCACTTCACCGGTAATTGTGTAACTCAGTGACCCAGTTTCTTGCTGCCCCGTTTCCTAGACTTATCTAATAAAAAAATGTACATGCGAAAGAAGCACGTAGTAGTGACGCAGTGCCCTGCTGATGGCATCTTGAATGGGTGGCGGCACTTGGCCGCCCCACCCCGCTGGCGGCACTTGGCCGCCTCACCCCGCTGGCGGCACTTGGCCGCCCCTCCCCGCTGGCGGCACTTGGCCGCCCCTCCCCGCTGGCGGCACTTGGCCGCCCCTCCCCGCTGGCTCACTGATATCTATTCACTGAAATTCTCAGTCAGGGGTGAACCAGCCGGGTGCACTGCTCTCACCATGGCACCTTGAGAGCGTTTTCATCTTTGCAAAGGACTTTCATCTAAAAGAGACACGACAGACCGACAGAAAATAGAGTAAAAATGTCTACGCTGCAGTGGGAGACTGTGGCCTGTTGCTAAAGTGAGGGTTGAGCCCTGTTATTGAGAGGCCAGTCAGTGAAAAAATCAAGGCCTGTTACTTGTTACACTCCGAGGCGGGTCCCGTCATAGAAGTGAGTTTGAGGTCTACTGTTGGACCGAGTCCCACAACTCGCCCTGCTGTGGCGGGAGTGAAAATCTCAAAAGTCTGTTTCTACCGTGGGAGAAGCTGAGTGAACTCTGAGGCGGAATCGAGAGTTTAGGTCCACGTCGTTCCGAATAGGAGCCTGTAATTCCTGTCATTGAGGCAGACTTCTTAGCTATTCTTGTGTTTGGTACTTCAAATCTTGAAATGTAGGGAGGAAAAAGCAAAACCGCAATTTCCAGAATTTAGATGAAAAAAGGGAATTTGACAATGTTTCAACAAAATAGACATCTCTGCTAGAGTGAGTCTCCGAGGCCTTATGATGTATAGTGAGCGTCACTGTTGCCTTGTACGGGGGTGTGAGTCCCTGAATTCTTATGCTGTGGTGAGAGTCAAGGATGCCTTATGCTGTGGTGAGAGTCACTGACTGATGGCATAAGCTGTGGGGAGAGTCACTGATGGTATATGCTGGGGAGAGAGTCATTGCTGCCTTATTGTGGGGTGAGCATTGTTGGGTGATGCTTTATTGGGGTGGGAGACTCTCATAGTATCCTCTAGGGAGGTGATCCAGGATCCCCGTTGCTAGAAACAAAACTTTATTCCAATCAAAGCTGGATACATATGGGCTTCAGGTAGACTTTGTGGACAGTGCTTGTACTGCCTTGCATGCATATGGACTTTGTCAGCTTAAAAAATCTCCTTAAAACCTGGCTCATTTTACACTTACCTTTTTTGTCCTTTTCTATCTCCTGGCTTTGTGCTCCAGCGCTGAGATACCCCTGTGGGGGTAATTTGTTTGCGCTATATCAAGTCTCTTTAACATAACATAACATCTTTTTTTCTTTTCAAACACATGAAAATCAGACTGTAGTTAAATCAATCAGAAGCCCCAGTATCTCTATCTTTTATGTTTAGTTCTTTCTTACAAACTCAATGGTGTTCTACTCCCTTGCTAGGGCATATGTGAGCTACTTAATTAACAAAAACAATGGCTATGTACCTTCTCTGTCCTCATTCTCACGTTGTATAGGATCCAGGGCAGGTACGATAAAATTGCCAGTGCTGATTTGTGTTCTCCGGCCCTGGTAGCATCTCTCTCTCAAAACTCCACTCCATTCTAATAATTTATACTGTGCTTTCCTGGTCTTCTCCATGGTGCAAATCTTCCTTTCACATTTACCTCTCTGAAGGATGTCTCTCTGCAGCTCCCTCCTAAGTGCATAGCTGATGGACCCACCAAGGTAAGCTGGGGAGACCCAAGAGCAAGATAATGTACACAAAACTGTTCCCACCCTCTAAGAAGTAGCCATGGACAAAATGCAACATTATTTACATCAGTCATTGATAACCTGTTTGGAAACTAGACATTTAAATTACATGATCATCATCTATCTTCCCAGAGTCATGGTTGACCACCTAGCTGGCGCTTCCAATATCAGCTTATTGAAATGGGACATCTTCCACTACCTCTGGTGCCACTGCTCTGACAAAATGTACTAGAATGAGTACATCAATATTACACTTTTCAATAATTTGTCTAAGGTCATTTGCAACCAAAATGACAAGCCTAGCCCTCTCGGAAACAGAAAACAAGCAACCAAAGACTGGTTTTGGCCTATTTGGGCCTTTTCAGTTGGGTGCATATTGGTTAAAGTGCACAGTGAGCATCTTGCATATCGGTCCCCTCAAAGTTTCTCTCCAGTGTCTCACGCTATCCTCCCTCCTTCCTCCTCTCCACACTTCGACACTTCACAGTGTCCTTTTATCATTCAACATTAAAGGACCAGTGCAATGGATTACCCTGTGGGCTGCCCAGAAAACCTTATACTTACCTTTATCCACTCCAGGAAACTAGAGGGTTTTGACTAGCAAAGGTGTAGCATTGTTAGATGTCTCTTCAGCAAATGCAGCTAAAGGCTTCCCAGCATGCTTAACAATGTTATGTTATTAAAAATTTATAAAGCGCACGTACGCCCGAGGGCTTCTTGGCGCTGGAAAGATAAAAAACATAACAAAGGGTGAGTCTACCGGAAGCGTTATTTCAAGTAAGCTTTTGTGAAGAGGTGAGTCTTGAATGCCTTTCTGAAGGCAAGGAGGTCTTTACTCTGTCTGAGGGCTAGTGGCAGAGAATTCCATAGGGTAGCTGCTAGGAAATGGAAGCTGCTGCCGCCTTGTCGTTTTTTCTTAAAGCGAGGTACTTCAAGAAGGTCTTTGTGGGCAGATCTTAGGTTCCGTGAGGGAACATATCTTCCGATCAGCTGTCTGATGAATAGAGGTCCCTTGCCTTGCAGAGCCTTAAAGATGATGCACCCGGCTTTGAATTCGGCTCTTTGAGCCACGGGTAGCCAGTGCAGGCTCTCTAGGCCTGGTTTAATCGATTCCCATTTGGGTACATTGCAGATCAGCCTAGCGGCCTGATTCTGCAAGTACTGCAGTCTTCTGAGTTGTCCTGCGGGTAGGCCTAGGTATAGGCTGTTTGAGAAGTCGATGTGGGAGAGGACTAGGGCCATGACAACCTGAATTAAGGCGGAGGGAGTGAGGAAATGGGCGATTTTCCTAATTTTCCTCAATTGGAAAAATCCAGAAGAAACCACGGTTCCAATTTGAGATTTTAGCGAGAGGTCCTCATTGATGGTTATCCCCAGACTTTTTACAGTCAGAGATTTCTTAGGGGGGAGGCCCATATCAGTCGGCCAGAAGTTAGGGCTCCAACTGATTTCGCTCTTGCCGGGCAGGATCAACTCAGTTTTCCCTGGGTTTAATTTAAGGTGATTTGAGGACATCCAACTCTGGATTAGAGTCATAGTGGCTTGGAAGTCCTCCACCGCATTTGGGGAGTTGAGAACAAAACGAGCTGCAAGTCATCTGCATAGTTATATACAGTGACTTTGTGCATTCTCAGGGCAAAAAGAAGGGGCCGCATGTACAAATTGAATAACAAGGGGGATAATGAAGAGCCTTGGGGCACCCCACAGAAAGACTTGACTTTGGCGGCAGAAAAGGAGCCTAAGCGGACAGACTGAGTACGTTCGGAGATGAACGATTTCAACCAGGCTAGGGCAGAGTCTCTGAGACCCGCCTGTTCGACACGGTTGACCAGAATGGAATAGTCAACCGTGTCGAATGCAGCGGACAAGTCAAGAAGTACTAGGGCTTGATGAAGGTTGTTATCAGCGTTGGACCTCAAGGTGTTCTGGACGGCCAATATTACTGCCTCAGTGGAGTGACCAGGCCGGAAACCTGCTTGGTTGGATTGGAGATATTCCGTTTCCTCCACGAAATTAGAGAGGCAGTTGGTAACATGCGCCTCCAGCATTTTCGATAGGAAGGGCAGCAAGGATATGGGCCGATAGTTCGTGAGGTCCAGCGGGTCGATACCAGGTTTCTTGGTGAGGGGAATCAATAAGGCCTGCTTGAAGCTGCTAGGCACTGTCCCTGAAATGAGAGAGTCATTGAGCAAGGGTATCATGCTGTTGGGCATAGCTCGACCAATTTCTTTCATGATTTGGGGGGGGCAGACATCCATAGGGGAGCCTGATTTGACTCTGGACAGTAGTGCCAAGAAAGTTTTCAAATCGATAAGGGGAAAAGAATGTAAAGTTGAGGGATTGAGATAGATGTCATCCACTGGGGCGCAAGCTGGAAGTGTGGAAATGTTCTGCTTAATCATTAAGATCTTATCGCGGAAAAAGTCATTCAGGGAATTGCATAGCGCTTGTGTGGGAACTACCGGAGGGGAGGTTCTATCGTCATTGCAAAGGTCGTTCACTATCCTGAAAATTTCTTTTGACTTATTGGTGGAGTTTAGGATTTTGGATGAGTAATAGGTTGTTTTATGGTTTTGTAGAGTTTTTTGGTATGTCTTCCTGGCTGAGCAGTATGTGGCCTTGGCCAGTGGGCAGTACTGGGAGCGCCAGGTTCTTTCCTTTTGCCTCACTTCCAGTTTCAGTTTTTTTAGTTCAGGTGTAAACCATTTGTGTGCGTCCGGACTCCTAGAGCTGCTGAGATGCGTAGGAGGAGCATAGATGTTAATCGCTGCAGTAAGCCATTCATTGAACCGGCCATCGGCCTCCTCCACATTAGTGCTGTCAAGGGGAAGGGAGTCACCCAAAAATTTAAGAAAGGCTGGCATATCCATAGAGGTCCATTTCCTAATGGTTTTGCTGGTTTGTAGCTTGAAGTGGGTTGTCTTATCTAACTGGAAGGAGAAACTTATGCTGTGGTGATCAGACCAGCAGCAAGGTTTTATGTCTAATGCGGATAGTGACAAGTTCAGAGACCAGATTTGGTCGAGGCTATGGCCCTTCTGGTGAGTCTCAGTGTGAGACCAAACCATTTCAGTATTGAACCTGCCTGATATTTTAAAACTAAATCAATGAAAAATCCAAAACAGCCTGGCAAAAAATCTCCCCCACTTCTACAAAATAAAATTTCTCAATCCAGTCCGTTGACTTTGTGACATTTAGGCAGATTGTGGGTTATATCTTCACAATGGGGAACAGTCTGCAGGACAGAACCAGTCACCTAGGATTAAGCAAGACAAGCTTGACGCATTACGACCAGCCTTAATGTTTTAGGGGGTAATTAAGACTTTCCTGGCTGGTAGGACTTATCATACTTTTAACTCCTAATGCTGACAAAGGGCATGGACAAGTGCTTGGGAGTCAGTGAGGCTACCCTAGGACATTAAGATCAGCATTAATGTAGTCTAATTATTCCCTACAGTGTACATGTAAAAGCCAACACCAGAGTTCCTAGATGAACAGGCAGACAGAGGCCCTGCACTTCCAGGGCAGCCCTAAGCTTCAGTATCCAGTAGACTATTGCTTTAGTTCAAAGGCCTCTTTCTAGAGATGAGACCAGAGTTAATGGGGAGTGGAAGAGTGGGGACGGACCAGATATAGGAAATTGGAGAGGAAGTTAACTTGTGGAGATATATAGAAAAGTGTTTTTTCACAAGGCTTACAGAGCTGGGTTAAGATTGATCACATATTTTACTACTACATTGGTGCCGTGCTGTTGTCGTATCTGAAACCCTGACGTGCCATTTTTTCTTAATATTGAAAGTGGGAGAACATTTGACAAGGTCAGGATAAGGTCAGGAAGATGCCTCCTAATGTAAAGGCATCTAAAAAAGGTATTGGACACGCATTTAGGGGTGAGGGGAGCAGAGTATCCTAAGGCAGGTCAATCCACTCTTATGCTGTCAGTGCAGCAACCTACCAAGTGCATTGCCCCTCGCCCTCACATGTGCAGGGTGCAAATCTGGCTTGCGTCTGAGCTGCAACCTGACTAGGCCTTGCCCAGTTGGCACTCATCCACCGTTGAGAACCTTTGGGAGCTTGGGAAGGGTGAACTTCTGCTCAAAACTTTACCTTCCTTTGGTCTAGCAGAAGTGGATGGAAGTTTGTGTAGTTTCTGCTCTTGTAGCCTGCCTTAGTTGCTCTTCCACTGCCTTCCTCCTTCATGGGATCTACTCACTCAGCAATAAGTATTCCTGCCTTAGAACGAATGGTACATAATAACTGCTTATGTCACCAATTCCTATTCTTGTGGTTTTGGTATCCTTTTACTCATTTGACAGCATCTTTATCTGCCACATATGGAATACTAGATCTTTTCTGATTACCCTCCTTGTTGGAGTGCAGGCACATAGCATACCACTACCGCGGTGGCCAAGCAAGATACTCCTTATTATGATTATAATGTGAGTGTCTAACTCGCACATATTCTTACCCATTAAAAACTCAGGTGCTGTGTCCCACAGCACGATAATTTCACCTCTGTAGTCATCATACACGAAATGAAAACACTTCTCACATATGCTTGAATCAAAAACAACATCCTTGCAACCACACACCGTCCAAGGTGTAGCTTGCTCTCCTTGTGGGTAAGCGCTACAGCATCCCACATAGGGGAAGTGAGCACTATAGACATGCTACAGTACAGTACAAGCACCCGTGACACTAAATCTTCCCCTATTCCACAAAATCAAATCCCCCACATTGGCCACACTTCTTGAAACTGTACAAGCACTCATTCTGTACCGAATTTATGGGGGTTACACAGTCCTCACAGGTCTCATGAATCCACTCTGTTTCATCTACGAACATCTTTCCATACAGCAGCTCAACTTTACAATGGAAAAAATTACTTTAATATTTAACCCTCATCATCCTCAGGAATCTACATTGGCTCCCTCTTCAAACATACAACAAATCAAAATGCCTTTGCATCATCTAAAAAGCCATCATAACCAATAGATCAGGTTACCTGTCTAACAACCAGCTTCACAGGACAAGCTTGCACCGACAACAGCACCAACCAAATGACCCTTGAAACTAAAAAGAAAACAGAAAAAAACTCTCTGAAAGCAGGCCATCATTACCTTCTTCTCTCAGACTAGTTTCGACATAACTAACATTTAAAAAGGAAATTTATAGTCAATACCTTTTATGTAGCCTTCTTGGGTCTTGGATCCTAGGTATTATTATCAAACTCACCAGTGCACAAGATGAGGAATGTTGCATTCTAAACGGAATATTTAGTGTAAAGTACGTGGTGCTTTTCCTTAGTCTCAACTGTACTGGTGCCTCAGTAGTGGAGTTGGTTCCTTGCTAAGGGGTGCAGCTTCTTTTAGCCTTCCTCACCTACAACATACAAAGGTGCCTCCCCCGCTAACGTTATAGTCTAACCACTGCATTCTAGATTGAGTTGTATCTGAAGCCTGCTTGACTCTGCTTTCAAGGCTTGACGGTAAAGACGTGCAGCGCATAATATTAGTGATTTCAAAGTGACAATGCATGAAAAGCCTGAAACCTGGCTGTAAACATCAGCTATGGAGCTTAAGCTAGCAATGGTTGTGAAAGGGCAAGATTTGAGGAGGTCTGTTGAGGCAGGGATCAGTGACTAAGTGCTCCAGGAATCAGAGGAGAGGCTGTTGAGCTTTGGAGTAGAAACTCGTTGTCCCAGGTGAGAAAAAGTGTCAGATATGCTTCTGGCTGAGGTGACACCTGTAAAGCTTGGTCTGGGCAGATCTTTAGTCAGTGTGCCTTTTCTAGCTAAAGCCACCATGCATTTTACTACTTGTGGTCGTGCATTTATAACAAGGCAAGCAAACCTAAAGGTACCAGAATTCAGAGTACATGAGGAAATTGGTGGGTTAGTCCAATGGATAAGGGACAACCAGAGCTCTTTGATCAGATTTTTAGCTGGAGATGCCTTTCAGCTAATGTTGCTTTGCTGTCTGGTATTTGTAGTCCTATGTTTATCATGCTGAAATATAACAACAAAGGTGCATCTTAAAGAGTGCTGCAAATGATAGCCCACCTCAGACACGAGGCTGCTTTAGATTCTTCTCTGATGACAAGTTAACCCTCACTTCTCCTGGCAATTCATCAAATTACAGATAAGGTTTTAAACAAAGGGTTAAAGCTACACAAAGCCTTCACAGGGTGAAGAACAACCATGTCTTGAATGGCTTAACATAACATTGAAATTGTACATTAGAAAACATGTATAGCAAGTTATTATTTATGTAGCCTTCTTGATGCTTGTATCCTAGATATTATTACCAAACTCGTTCGTGCATATGGATGGGAAATGATAAATTTTAACTGCATGCATTGTGTAAAGTATGTAGTGCATTGCTTTTCTCTAAAATTGTATTGGTGTAGGTAGTGCCTCATTTAGAGGTGCAACCTCTTTTGGCCTTCCTCACCTCTACCAGCCATAAGTTTCTCCACTTCTCAAGTTATTGATTTAAACAGTGGATTCCAGATTATGTTGTACCTTAAGATCGCTGGACTCTGTTAAGGGGTACAGCCTCTTTTGGCCTTCCTTACATGCACCAGTCAGTTAAAAGTGTCTCATCTCTAAAATAAGGCTCAATGTATGCATGTCTGTTTTTATTAAATATGTGTTTGTTGTGCAATGTCGCTTGCAAATTTGACCCCATTGTACATTTCGGTAATGCTCACTCCCTGCTTTGTTTTTTGGACCAGCTATTTTGGTTGAAACAGATTTCAGCCTGTTTTTCACTTGTGTTGCTCTTGTGAAGGAGTAGCTTCCCTGGGCCCATTTTCTTACTCTCCCTCACTGTTCCTGCCGGATCCAAATTCTAGGTCATGTGACCACACCTCCAGCCCATGAGACATCTCCTCCAGCCCACGAGTCTGGATAAACAGTGGAAACTTAAGGGTGCCTTCAAGTGGCAAGTTTAGACTTGTTAGGGCCTTGAATACAAACTCTTTCTCTGGTTATCACTTCTTCTTTAAACGTTGCACTCATTCTTTCCACAGGATTACTCACTGACACCTACTCAGTTTGGTTCCCTAGTAGCACCAACCCCATCACCACAACTTCTAGGTAGACTCCAGAGACTCCCTAGGTATGTGTACTGTGGTGTTGTTAATTTTCCTGAGTTGTACCGTCAGTGCTTCATGGTGAACCCCATTGATTCTTATATTGTGTCTGTTGAGTTCCTTGGGTTGCACCATCACCACTCTGTGTGCCCCCTTAAACCTAGACACTTTGATGTTTGTATGATTTCCTTGGAGTGTACTATAGCCACTCCAGGATGGACACCTTTGACCCATACAGAATGGGGTTTGTTGATTTTCTTTGATTCATCATCACTGCTTCTGGGGTTGCACAATCATTTCAAATAATGAGTATGTATCATACCCTGTAGTGTCTTGCGTTTATTATGACCGAACCTTTTGGGGTCCTAACAGACTACATATAGCTGTCACCAAGGTGTCAGAGCGGAATGCAATGAAATATTGTTTTAGAATGTTGAGTTCGCAGTTATACACAGAAGAATAAAGACGTGTAATATTAAACTCTGTGTGTGATGTAGTCATTGACAGGTACCCAGGCTGGGGAGAATGCTACATGCGACTATTCTTCAAACAAGTATGTATAAGAATTACTAAATGAGGTCTCTATTTCTTTTACATACATCTATAAACATTGGCATGAATACCAGGAGAATCAAGTTCACCACAACATGACCTGGCCGCCTATCAGAACCACATTCGGCACACCCAACTCTTCAGATTGAACAGGCAAAAACTAAACACTTGTCATCATTTTGGGCAGTTTGAATGCAAATATGCCAAGCAAGTGGCAGTTGCATGCAACAAAAATGCTAGATTACCTAGCTCATTGTTGTTCTGAAATCATCACCCACATATTCGGCCTACTAAAAATCCAGATTTCTCCACAGACACTCGCTTCAACCTTCTACCAATGTTTCATCACCATTGCAACATTTCTTTTACTCACATTTACTTTGGTGTCATCACACTGAGCAATTTTGCACCTACACTGACTTCAGTGGCATCACCATCCCAACAATGGTTTGCCTGGAATGTCGTCAGAGTCATAGTACTTTAGTGCACTAACTTAGCCCTCCAAGCTATAGCAGGACTGCAATGGAGTCAAACATGTACATTACCCTTTCAACTCCGTTGACTTCAATGACATTTCCCTTTTGCTAACATCAAATTCCCAGTTGTGGTGCACTTCCAATTATTCTAAAGGGATCAAACTTGTATATCAACAGGACCCTAATGCGAAACAGCATAATTTCTACTTCTAAATAGATCAATTTTACTTGTAAACAAACCAAAGCACCAAATTGCTTGAATTTAAATATGTAATAATAAAAGTGAATAGTGTCTCCCCAACAACTCTCGCGCCCTGGTAGCTCTAATTTACCTCTGCTCTAACCCAAACTGGCCCAATAATTACCCAATACGCCCTTTCCCTGCTATCCTGTTTGCACAATAATACTCGCACACTAATCGCAACACACAGTGCCCTGGCAACTCTAGCCTATGCCCCCTAAAACTCCTTAAGGCACAGCTCCTTGCTGCACACCCTTCCCCATACATGAACCACAACACCCACATGCACTGATAGCCCTGTCACCCCACCCAACATTTGTTTCTCTTCTTTAAACCCTCCTTGATGTTCTGTGGATTTGTACAGCCTGGTTAAGCACTGCTGCAGTCAACATGGGGACACCTGGGATGAATAAAGAAGGAGGAAGAGGGTGGGATGGTGGAGGGTTTCCAACTATCATGAGCACTGAAACTTGCCATTTGAGAAAGGGTCATTTTCTGCCTCTCCAGGAGTTTGGTGAACACACAATTTGTTCCTCTGCCCTTTTAAATGGCTCTGTCTGATTCAATCCGCCCTAATATCAGATCCTTGTCCCTGTTTATTCCTGTCACAGATCAGCTCCCACAGATCCTGTCGCTCTTTTTCCAGTGGTGGCTGGTGACATTTGAAAGTGATGGGGCGTGAGGGTTCGGGATGAGTGCCCTGTGGCGAGTGCCATCACAGATCAGTGGACACTTCTCTGGCTAAGAGGTTTAGGACTCATGTAATACTGGCAGGTGGCACCACCCACAGTTACATTTATTTGACGTGTATACAAGACCAGTCTTTGAATGTGGCACCGATCTCAGTAATGTTTAACAGTTTACCCAGCACCACCCTTAACAGGTGGCAACACTCACAGAAACGTTTAACCATGGACGGGGTAAAAGAGCTGGTAGGCAGAGGGCATCTTCCGACACAGAGGACGGGGCGATCTATCACTTTTCTCCCTCTACATCTGAGGAGCCAGTGACATTGGTATGATTGCAGGCATAGGAAGAGATCTAATGGACAGGAAGCATTCATAGCCATAGGAAGAGCTCTAAGGAACAGGAAGCAGTCACAGGTATGGGAAGAGCTCTCAGGGACAGGAAGAGGAAATAGGTCACAGGCATAGGAAATATTCTCATCCATAGGAAGAACTCTCTTCGGCAGTTAGCAGTCACAGGCATAGGAAGAGCTCTAAGGGACGGGCAGTAGTCACAGGCATATGATACATTAACAGACATAGGAAGTAGTCATATACATAGCAAATACTCACAGGTATAGGAAGAACGTGCAGGTATAGGGAGCATTCACATGCATAGGAAGCAGTCACAAAGAAAGCAAGCATCCAGGGGGATAGAAAACACTTGCCTAGTATGGCCAAGGAGCCTTCACACGAGAAGCCCTTAAGGTGTATACCTCCTTTATTTATCAAGGTAGCTCAAATTCCTTGCCTGTCAAGTGACTGTCTGTTCTAGTTGAGAAAGTGCCATCAAGAAAATTCACACCTGCCCGTACCCAAGAAATTGCCCATATAAACAGCCCAGAATTCAAGCCTATAAACTATATTTGGCAGAATCCCTAAATTGCATGACTCATGTTGATCTGCGGACTAATAACCCCCTCCATGCATACAAAACAAGTAACAGTCCCAACCGGAGGAGTCCTCGGCCAGCCCTGTTGCAAGAAACTATCCATTCTATGCACAAACAGATCACCAACATGTCGTAATACTGTCCAAAGCGATAAAAGTGACTACACAATGCGATCCCAGCGCCCAACACATAAGCCTCAAAATAACATGCCTTATTCTCGCAAGAGCCAAGAAACGGGTAACCTTAGACCGAAACCCGGCTAAGGCAGACCACCAACAACAAACATAGGCCGCAGCTGAGGCCAGCACTCACCAGCATGATCCTTGGTCCAAACCGCATTGAGACAGGCTACGGGCCATTGGGTGCGGTTTCAAGGCTGATCTTTGGAGCTGGAAAGTGGTGAGCTAACTCCCCCGATCGCGCTGGTACTTGGGTCCTGCTTTGTGGCAGGGCACGGTCAACAGGTAAGAAGCGGCACTGCTTGATAATAAAACCACATTATTCGTGTTTGATCTGCAGCCTGAACCCTACGTGCAGACAGTATACAGTGGATGAAGACGTTAAAGAGCAGAGCTGGTCTACAGGCCTCCCATCCCTTCCGGGGTGACAGGGCCCCCACTGGACTTTCCCAGGAGGGGTCAAAGATTCCTTAGCTCCCCTGAACAGATGCATACTGAGTGCCGACAAGGGGGCAATGTTGCCTATTTCATAAACCAAACAATAGTACTATCGCATTCATAAGGAAAACGAAAACCTAAGAATGCTCATAATCGAGTTTCTTTATAATGCTTTACTATAGCACCTGACTTTCTGACCTTCCACGGTATGCTGGTTGTGTGCTCCCGTGGCCGCCATCGGCCATCCTGGCCCCTGAGCTCCCACGCTCTTCTAAACTGTTCACTGTTGACACCTTAAGTGCGGAACTGTTTGTTCCAACCTACTTCTCTAGTTCCTGCATCTCACACTGCCTTCTAATGTCTCCCTGTTTCTCCATATCCTATGTCTCTTGTGTCCACATGTTGGCCTCTTTTTGTCCTGTCTTGAAGTGTCTCTCTCTATGTGTCAATGTGTCTCTCCTGTCTCGCGCTCTCCTCGCCTCTGCGCCTGAGTTTGTCTCCCCGTTTATGTGAACCTTTCAACAGAAACACTAAAGAGTGTACAATAAAAAGGACGCAGAGGCGATATGATGCTTCTTACGATCCCGCGCCCCTCGTCACTGCCAAGATATTCTAGTTAGAAAGGTAAAACGGTAACAAAACTACCCAAATGTAACTCGTCAGGTTCAGGAGGCAGAGAGGCCACCTCGGGCTTTCAGATAAGGCCCGCGTTGCACACACACTCTCTCTCTCCCCTTCCAGTGGGCCAGCAGCGCAGACACCAGAGTTCAGAAGGGTAACAACGTGAACAGCATGGGATTTTCCTGCAAACCGCTGTGCTATGCATTTCTAGCAGAGCAGTCCCAGGGTGAAAGCTTGCCTACTGCACCAGAGGCTACCACAAACCAGCTTTGTTGTCCAGGGGCGCATACACCATTGCACACACGGCACGATTATCTTGGCAGTGACGAGGGGCGCAGGATCGTAAGAAGCATCATATCGCCTCTGCGTCCTTTTTATTGTTCACTATTTAATGTTTATGTTGAAAGGTTTAATCACACTTAACAGAGACAAAGGATAACAGAAAAGAGCAAATCTTGCAGTCAAGGATGCTAGAAAGTGGGAAAATCAATAGATTTTATAATACTGCCCTCACACACCCGAGAGTGTCATGCTTCATCATTGGGCCGCATCATACACCAAGGTGCAGACCAACACCTTTGGTGGAGCGCAATTGTTTAGAGTGAATGATGAAAAATGGTGGTGAGGGTAAAGTATAAAAGGCAGAATAGTTAGAATAAACACAAATTTGTGCTACTCAAAGAGAAAGACAACAGATAGTCTCTCAGAGTCAAGGGACCAAAGGAAAGCAGAAAGAAATTTAAAACTGTCTAGGGGTTGACTCTCGTACTTTATTCATGTCAACCTCTGGCAGGGTTAAAATGAAAAGGATGGGGTATCCAGGGCAGGTAACGACCCTATAATCCCCCTGCTAAAACCAACATGTTTCTGCCAGCTATTCGTGTGCCCAGCCGGGTCACTCTGGCATTCGTCAGGGTGTTGGTCCCTATGGTGTACCCCTTGTCGAGTACTTATTACCTTGGATGTTCGGGACAATATACCCGTCTCGCTCTTTTAGGAAATTCCAAGAGGAGGAACATATCTATAGGAGGAAGAGGAAAACAGAGAATAGTCATTCCCTCCAAACTTCATACTCTAAAAATGAAACATCATTCTGTGTCCCACGCATCCTTCATATGTGAACCATGTTATCACACTACAGCCCATTACCCAGCACACCCAGTGCCCAAACTGTGGAAAACACTCGCACCCAGACCCTTCCGCAACAGGTTGGCGGGTATAACGAGTCACTTTTGTGCTTATGTGGGACGATTTGAATCAGAGGATCACACGCAGCATGGCCCGGGAAGGAGAACCGAGCACGAGCAGGGAATAGATCTGGTCATGAATTTGAGCAAACTAACCCTTACACCAACACAGGAGAGAGTATTAGCCAAAGGATTGGGTTTCGTACCCACTAATCAACCCGATAACTTCAAACTTAAATGTGAACTAGCTGGTTTCTTTCGAAACATCCGACTAAAATTGTTTTTCGAGGGAAAAGAAACTACTAATAGTGGAGGCGACACGGGGTTTAGAAACAAGTCAACCTTTGTCCCCACTCTCAACCAGTTGCCACCTGAAGTAGGGGTATTTGAACAAGCAGTATTGAGAGAGGTAGATCTATTGGACGCAGGAGGAGCAAGAAGACCATTTTTCAATCTTTCCAAAATGGAAAACAAGGCCCTACAAGAACTCAAAAATGAGAAATCAATAGTGATAAAACCAGCGGATAAGGGCGGGGCGATAATTATCCAGGACTTGGATACTTATAACGCCCAATGTCTCCTCCTCCTAAATGACAGGAGAAACTATACCATACTTGAGAGGGATCCTACAGAAAATTTGAGGATTAAAATTGCATCCGTTTTGGAAGAAGCGTTATCAAATGATTGGATAAGCCAGAATGAGGCCGCATTTCTAAGTAAGGAACAACCAACAGTACCTTACTTTTACACCTTGCCTAAGGTACATAAACCAACACGACCGCCCCCGGGGCGACCGATCGTATCAGGTGTTAACTCAATTCTGGAACCCTTGTCCAAGTTCTGTGACTTCTACCTGCGCCCAATTGTTCAAAAGATGCCAGCCTACTTGAAAGATACTAGAGAAGTACTCAACCTCATTAAAGATCTTGAGTTTGATGTAGAAAAAGATCTGTTGATAGGGTTGGATATAGAATCTCTATATACCAACATCCCCCAACAAGAAACCTTGAGGGTGATTGAAAACATACTGTTTTCGGAGGATTGGGCTTTTCAGACACCAAGGGCTTTTATTCTCTGCCTATTAGAGATGGTACTAACTCAGAACTTCTTTAAGTTTGAAGATAAATTCTACCTACAGACCCACGGAACATCTATGGGGAGCTCATGTACCACCAGCGTGGCGTGTCTGTATGTATCAAAGTTTGAGGAAGATGTCATCTATCAACCGACCAACCCTTTTTTTAACAACATAAGGGATTGGCATCGGTATATAGACGATGTTTTGATAATCTGGCGGGGGGATAGGGCCTCGGCTGAGAACTTCCTAACTTGGCTTAATTTGAGAAATCCTTTCCTATTCTTCACTGGATCAATCACGAACAATACTCTCCCCTTTCTCGACTTGAATATCAAAGCCGAGGGAGGGGGCCTGACTAGTAGTGTGTTCCACAAAGATACAGATAGGAACAACTTACTATCGTTTCTGAGCTTCCACCCACGGACCCTGAGAGAGAATCTTCCCTATGGACAGTTCCTGCGTCTTCGCAGGAGCTGTTCACATGTGGAAGATTACAAAAAGGAAGCAACCCTCCTGAGTGAGAAGCTAAGATGTAGGGACTACCCTGAGGGAGTAATTAAAAAGGCCCAAAAAAGAGCAAGGAATTGCAACAGGGAGGTTCTCTTGGAGACCAATCAGAGAGAGACCACGGACAGGAGTATTTGCGTGACCACATACAATACAGTTTCAAACAACCTTAAAAAAATCATCCATAAGAAGTGGCAGATTCTTAATTCAAATGGACTGAACCAACCTGTCCCTTTATTTGCTTTTAAGAAGAGTGCCAGTATTAAGAATATTATCGTTAATACTCGCCCGAGACCATCAAGAGAAGTGGGTAACTTAGGTTTGGGCGCACATTTTTTACCCCCGATTGTTGGGCATTATGCCTGTGGATCGTGTAGAGCCTGCCCCTTGTCAATTAATGGGAAAAACATTGACATTGGTTTGAGGAGTCCATGGGAACTGAGACAGCACACCACATGTAACACTGAAAATGTCATTTACATTCTGAGGTGCCCATGTAATCTATTATATGTGGGCATGACCACACGAAAAGTAAAAGTTCGAATTCTAGAACACATGAGCACAATACGCTGTGGTAAATCCAATACGAAACTTACAGCTCACTTTCTAGAACAAAAACATGATGAGAAAGACTTGAGGTGGATAGTGGTGGACAAACCCTTTATCCCGCAGAATGTGAGTGACACTTCAAGCTTCCTACTACTAAGAGAACAGAGATGGGTAGAGCGGGTGAAAAGCCATACCTTAGGATTAAACGATGGAATCCCATGGTTCCAGTTGTATGGTATCACACAATAAGATCTGGTATAATGTAATGAATATAAGATCTGTATTGACTGCGTAAAAAGGAATAAAGAAGAAAATAAAATGTCAGTCTCTGAACCTACTGTTCTCTCACATATGATGAGGACATTATACGCTTAATTAAAACTCGGGAGCATGAATAAAATACGAGTATATAAAAACCCTCCCCCGCCATCCCTTCATAACCGAGAGAAATACCTCGTGGTTAACTACTGTTGTTAACTACTTTGCAAAGTACTGGTAGAAATTCAAAGATGGCCGCCTTGAAAACAACTGGGCTAGAGAGCATCTAGAAGGCCTCTTTCTATTTCATGGATACAGCGAGGGTATTGGTTAATGAGCATAAGGGGCGTGATTGACCGCGTCTATACGGAAACAAGGTTCCCCGGTGTTTAAAAAGGACACGAGAGGAGTGTAGCACATCGGCAGAGGACTGACGATGGGAAAAAGGAACGGGTACCTCTTTGGAGTAGTAAGCGTTTATTGATTTCTTGATGCGCGAGTGAAAGTAATGCTCTATATGCACTTAGTTAAGGGCTTTGGCCGCTCGAAAGGAGAGTCTGGGTGGGGTCGAGGAAACCGCGAATATTGCGAGTACTGGGTAGTTGTCTTTACAAATTTTCTACTACCGCCCGGAACACAGCAGGATGTGAAAGGCAAGGAATTGAATTACGCAATTGATCTCTTTGACGAAAAAAGCAATTCTGAAATAAGAGTCTCTGTGGCTTACAAACGAGTCTTTTGCTCGGAGAGATTGACCACGTTTGTTTTATGCAGAGTGTGACTACAAGAGCACCCGCCCCCGCAGCCCCGGGTTTAGAAAAAGTTTCGTAAACCCTTGTGAGTATGTCTATGTTTTATGTAGAGATGGGTACACAGAAGGGGTGAGAGAGATCATGAAAATGGGGGATTACACAGTTTTTGGTACTATACAGAGCATGTTTTTATCAATAGCGTGGGAGTGTGGTTCGGATCAATATCAGGACACATAAGCACAAAAGTGACTCGTTATACCCGCCAACCTGTTGCGGAAGGGTCTGGGTGCGAGTGTTTTCCACAGTTTGGGCACTGGGTGTGCTGGGTAATGGGCTGTAGTGTGATAACATGGTTCACATATGAAGGATGCGTGGGACACAGAATGATGTTTCATTTTTAGAGTATGAAGTTTGGAGGGAATGACTATTCACTGTTTTCCTCTTCCTCCTATAGATATGTTCCTCCTCTTGGAATTTCCTAAAAGAGCGAGACGGGTATATTGTCCCGAACATCCAAGGTAATAAGTACTCGACAAGGGGTACACCATAGGGACCAACACCCTGACGAATGCCAGAGTGACCCGGCTGGGCACACGAATAGCTGGCAGAAACATGTTGGTTTTAGCAGGGGGATTATAGGGTCGTTACCTGCCCTGGATACCCCATCCTTTTCATTTTAACCCTGCCAGAGGTTGACATGAATAAAGTACGAGAGTCAACCCCTAGACAGTTTTAAATTTCTTTCTGCTTTCCTTTGGTCCCTTGACTCTGAGAGACTATCTGTTGTCTTTCTCTTTGAGTAGCACAAATTTGTGTTTATTCTAACTATTCTGCCTTTTATACTTTACCCTCACCACCATTTTTCATCATTCACTCTAAAAAATTGCGCTCCACCAAAGGTGTTGGTCTGCACCTTGGTGTATGATGCGGCCCAATGATGAAGCATGACACTCTCGGGTGTGTGAGGGCAGTATTATAAAATCTATTGATTTTCCCACTTTCTAGCATCCTTGACTGCAAGATTTGCTCTTTTCTGTTATCCTTTGTCTCTGTTAAGTGTGATTAAGTCTGTTTGAGGGAGTCAGAGACAGTGCTGTCCCTCGTCTCTTCTACTTTGTGGGTGTATGTTGAAAGGTTCACATAAACGGGGAGACAAACTCAGGCACAGAGGAGGGGAGAGCACGAGACAGGAGAGACACATTGAGACATAGAGAGTGACACTTCAAGACAGGACAAGAAGAGGCCGACAGATGGACACAAGAGACATAGGATATGGAGAAACCGGGAAACATTAGAAGACAGTGTGAGATGCAGGAACTAGAGGTTGAAACAAACAGCACCGCACTTAAGGTGTCAATAGTGAACAGTTTAGAAGAGCGTGGGAGCTCAGGGGCCAGGATAGGCGATGGTGGCCGTGGGAGCACACGACTAGCATACCGTGGAACGTCAGAAAGGCGCAGGTGGTGGCGGTGCGCGTGTGGAGGTTGGCGACTGACTCGTTGGGCTGGAAGGATAGGCTCACCCTAGCTACCCCGTTGTTTGAATCTGAAAAATTGGGGATGCTCTGGCATACGAAAGGTTTTGATAAATGGGACTTGATTGGAATCTCCAGGGTTGGAGATTTGCTGATTAAGGGGAGGGTGAAGTCCTTTGAAGAGCTGCAGCAGGAGTATGAGTTGGGGAAATCCGAGTTCTTCCGCTATGTTCAAGTGCGTCATGCCCTGCGATCAGTTCTCGTAGACGGCGAGAAGGTGCCTGAGTCCTCTCCATTGGAGGATCGGATCCTCAACGGCCATATGCCAGAGAGTACGATTTCTCTCATATATAATAAATTGATAAATGTTCGGGCGGACCTGCTGTTGGGGCTGAGGGACCAGTGGACTAGGGACGGACTCGAACTGGATGACGAGGATTGGCAGTCTGCGGTCTCCTCTCCTAAGGAGGTCGCGATCCCATCACGTCTGAGGCTGGTGCAGCTCAAAATACTTCACAGAACCTATGTTACGGGGCCAAGGCTGGTTCATATGGGATTTTCTGAGGAGGGTTTATGTAGGAGGGGCTGCGGTATGGTGGGTACCTTTATGCATATCATTTGGGAATGTGGCGTTATCATGGAATTCTGGAGGAGAGTCCATACGGTGATGGGGGAGGTGACAGGCATTGTTATGCAGCCGGAGGCGCGGTGCTGTCTCCTGAATGTTTGGGGGCCTACCGATCACGATGAGGCACAGACCCAGTGGGTGACCCTGGGTAATATGGTGGCTAAGCGAGACATCGCGCGCCTGTGGGGCTCTGCGGGTCCCCCCACATTGACTGCGTGGAAAGAAAACATGGACTGGAGTATGCTAAGGGAAAAGACAGTATATTGTGCTAGAGGGCGCCCCCGGAAGTGGCACGCCATTTGGGGGAGGTGGAACCAGTATAGGGGGGGCATATGTCTTGCCCCTGATTTGGATCCCCCTGATGAACAGCTCTCTCCTTAACATTCTTTCCAGCTTTTGTATATGTATCTGATTGTTAGTTGACTTTTTGGGCCTCTGCTTTTCCCCCTTTTTCCTCTTAACACAGTGTTGTGACTGTTAGACGAGGGGGGTCTGCTCTCCCCTGAGGGGCAATCACCAGTGGTATTCAGTGTCCTTCGCCTTGCTGGGGTTTTGTGTGAGTTTGTGTTTATTTAAAATAGAACCTTTTCTGCTTCTCCTCTATGCACTGTGGACGTTTCTTTGTTCTGCTTTCTCAAAGCTGCCGAACCTCCGGGATGTCGGCTGAATAGCTGTGTCCATGTTTTCAAAGAATAAAGGTTTTCCAAAAAAAAAAAAAAAAAAAGAAAGGCGCAGGTGCTATAGTAAAGCATTATATAGAAACTCGATTATGAGCATTCATAGGTTTTCGTTTTCCTGATGAATGCGATAGTACTATTGTTTGGTTTATGAAATAGGCAACATTGCCTCCTTGTCGGCACTCAGTATGCATCTGTTCAGGGGAGCTAAGGAATCTTTGACCCCTCCTGGAAAAGTCCAGTGGGGGCCCTGTCACCCCGGAAGGGATGGGAGGCCTGTAGACCAGCTCTGCTCTTTAGCGTCTTTATCCACTGTATACTGTCTGCACATAGGGTTCAGGCTGCAGATCAAACACGAATAATGTGGTTTTATTATCGAGCAGCAGTGCCGCTTCTTACCTGTTGACCGTGCCCTGCCACAAAGCATGACCCAAGTCCCAGCGCGATCGGGGGAGTTAGCCCATCACTTCCCAGCTCCAAAGATCATCCTCGGAACCGCACCCAATGGCCCGTAGCCTGTCTCAATGCGGTTTGGACCAAGGATCATGCTGGTGAGTGCTGGCTTCAGCTGCGGCCTATGTTTGTTGTTGGTGGTCTGCCTTAGCTGGGTTTCTGTCTGAGGTTGCCCATTTCTTGGGTCTTGCGAGAATCAGGTAGGTTATTCTGATGCTTATATGTTGGGTGATGGGATCGCATTGTGTAGTTACTTTTATCACTTTGAACAGTCTTGCAACATGTTGGTGATCTGTTTGTGCATAGAGTGGATAGTTTCTTGCGTCAGGGCTGGCCGAGGACTCCTCCGGTGGGGACTGCTACTTGTTTTATATGTATGGAGGGGGTTATTAGTCCGCAGATCAACATGAGTCATGCAGTTTATGGATTGTGCGAAAGATAGTTTATCAGCTCGAATGCTGTGCTGTTTATATGGGCAATTTCTTGGGTACTGGTGGGTGTGAATTTTCTTGATGGCGATTTCTCAAATGGAACAGAGACAGTCACTTGACAGGCAAGGAATTCAAGCTACCTTGATAAATAAAGGAGGTATACACCTTAAGGGCTTCTCATGTGAAGGCTCCTTGGCCATACTAGGCAAGTGATTCCTATCCCACTGGATGCTTGCTTTCTTTGTGACTGATTCCAATGCATGTGAATGCTCCCTATACCTGCTAGTTCTTCCTATACCTGTGAGTATTTGCTATGTAGATGACTAATTCCTACGTCTGTTAATGTTTCCTATGCCTGTGATTACTGCCTGTCCCTTAGAGCTCTTCCTATGCCTGTGACTGCTAACTGTCTAAGATATTTCTTCCTATGCATGAGAATATTTCCTATGCCTGTGTCCACTTACAGTCCCTGAGAGCTCTTCCCATACCTGTGACTGCTTCCTGTTCCTTATAGCTCTTCCTATGGCTATGACTGCTTCCGGTCCATTAGATCTCTTCCTATGCCTGCGATCATACCAATGTCACTGGCTCCTCAGATGTAGACAGAGAAAAGTGATATATCGCCCCGTCCTCTGTGTCGGAAGATGCCCTCTGTCTACCAGCTATTTTACCCCATCCATGGTTAAACGTTTCTGTGAGTGCTGCCACCTGTTAAGGGTGGTGCTGGGTAAACTGTTAAACATTACTGACGGCGGTGCCACATTCAAAGACTGGTCTTGTGTACACGTTAAATAAATGTTACTGTGGGTGGTGCCACCTGCCAGTGTTACATGTGTCCTAAACCTCCTAGCCAGAGAAACGTCCACTGATCTGTGATGACAGTCGCCACAGGGCACTCTTCCCGAACTTTTACGCCTCATAACTTTCAAATGTCACCAGCCACCACTGCCTCCTGGTCACCTGGGTAGTTTGGCCCCTCTGGATTCTTTATTTGCTACAAATCAGAGAAATTAGTAACAATGCCTCACAGACCCCAAACCACTTGCCACAAATTGCGAGCCTTCCTGGTGTTGACTGTTACATTGGTTCATGCCCTGGAAGGATGGAGTCATTTCCCTGCCCTGGGGCTTACTGGAGCTCAAAGCTTCCACTTGGGCTCCTTGCCGCAGCTTAGAGCACAATTTAGGGGTGGTAGATTCATAGAACCAATGAGACATTAAGCTCCCACATGTCTGGTGTTTGTTGTTATAGTTGAGGGTTGGACATAGAGTATATCAACCATGATGTAAGGGTGAAAGGGACACTTTACAGTACAATACAAACTATGTATTTCCCATGATGTCGCCATGGCTTGTGTGTTTACCTTACCTAAACTCCCATCAGTATCCTCTTAATGCACTACTATAGATTAAGCGGGGCTCCCAGAACCTTAAAATCCATAGTGGCATTTTCATGGACAGATTTCAGTCAGGCCTAAATGAGAGCAGAGCACACACAGGAACTATCGGCACTCTCTGGGAGAGGGCAGACTAGGAATGTATCAAGGGTAATTGAACAAGGCCAAGGGGCACAAAGTGGAGAACTAGATAGACATACCTGGAACAGGTATCACACACTTCATGGAACTGGGAATACCATACCACCTTACATATGGTCAGAAAGACAATAATGTGGAGAACAAATAACATACCTTTTCCTAGGTCAGGAAACTCTGGTTTAAGAAAGTCGGATGCTGCAAAAGGAAGTAAAAGCTCAGAATAAAGGGATGACACTGGGTTGGATTAAATGTAGCATACATGCATTTATTTACTTACTTTGTTGCATCAAGACAGCATATTCTTTTCAACTTAAACACTAGCGAATAATATCCAACTCTAAGCACCATTTCAGGACAAAACCTAGGATTTTTAAAGATGGGGCTTGGGTATCATCTGTCTGATAGCAAAAGAAAGGCGATGTTGAGAACCCAAATGTTAATTTTTTTTCCCAATGTCTCCAATTGCCTCCATCAAAATCAAATTAATGGAATATGAAGACAAAAAATATACAGGCTCATGTCGCACTGCAATTTATATAGACACACATGCCACATTTGTGCCTTTAGACAGCAGAGCTATCTTTCAGATGAAATAAAACGCAAAGGCTCGGACAACTCACGACACAGTTATCCTAAAAGTTACACAGAGTTTAAAGGTATTGGCTTTAGAAAGCAACTTTGTGCATCAGTTACAGCTTTCAAATGTCAGAACTTTACTTCCAGATTTAACAAACTTTACATGCTCATCTCTGAGGCAGCAGCAATACCCGTCAGGTGGCGTCTGCATTTATGATTCTGCTGTAAATATTTGCCCACTGAAATTCCTATCTCAACATCATCGCCATACTCTTCTCATCTCATCTGGCTGCATTACTTACACGGTGCGCAAAACGCTCACTAAAAAGACCAGCTTAGAGCATTTGGTCTGTCTTATGTACACCAGCTTTAACCTAAGAGACAACATGGACATTGATTGACCGAAATACTTGGGATAGCAGTAGTGACATTCGACACCCTTGGACACTAGGTCAACACCTTGTTCTAATCTTAAACCCTGATTTATAGTTTGGCAATTGGTTACTCTGTCACAAATGTGATGGATAACCCGTCTGCCTTATTACAAGTGCCATAGAATATAAGACACTTGTATTAAGGCGGATCTGGTATCTGCTACATTTGTGATAGAGTAACTCACCCGGTGCAAACTCTACATCTAAACTGTTAGGGCCCGATTCACAAAAGTAATCAGAGACAAATTCTTAACTTTACGACTTTTGATATTCACAAAAGGCATTTAGTAGTAGTAAAGCTAGGAATCCAAACTTTACTACTACTAATAAAGGCCTTTTGTGAATACCAAAAGTCGTAAAGTTAGGATTTTGTCTCAGTTTAGTAGTAGTAAATTTAGGAATCCTAACTTTACTACTACGAAATGCCTTTTGTGAATACCGAAAGTCGTAAAGTTAGGATTTTGTCTCAGTTTAGTAGTATTAAAGTTAGGAATCCTAACTTTACTGCTACAAAATGCCTTTTGTGAATACTGAAAGTCGTAAAGTTAGGATTTTGTCTCAGATTACTTTTGTGAATCGGGCCTATTGTATCCCAGCAACCCTCTATTTGCTGCTGAGGTACTGGTAGAAGGGCGAGGAGTGGTAGCTATAGAAAGTACAAAGGAACTTAGAGGCCTATTTATTTTTAGGTCTCGCCTGTGACAGTGCATGCGCTGCATGTGCTCTCGCGAGATATATTGTATACAGCAAGGGGCTTGGAGCCCGCGCATTGCTTAACATTTGTTGGCTTCATTGTCACTCTTATTTGCTGCCTTCTAATTGGGCAGCGCGTTCTGGCTTCCCTTCCTTTTCTTTCGGGTGGACCATGGACAAGTTCTGATTTCTTCAGCTTGATTGCTGTCCTTCCACTGATCATGCTGTGACTGGGGTACTACTTTTATTTTTTCTTCCATGTCTCCTTGTTGTGCCTCTTGCCATTTGTAGCCATGTTTTACTATGCCACATGCACTTAAAAAAGCCCTTTTGCCCTTGAAATGGATGTCTATTGTGAAAACAGATGTTATCTGCTTTCATTGTGATAACAGATGTTATCTGCTTCATAATGTATTTTTACTAAGACCAGGTCATGGACACATTTGCTTTTTTTATGTGACAGGAGTTTTTGCCAAATGTCATATATTTTTTTCTTTTTCTTGCATGGGGAGATTAACTGATTTGCTCAGAATCACAGGGCTGATGTGCTGAGACCTAACAAGAACTGGCAAAGCAAATAGTTCTTGCTTTGAAACTATTGGCTCTGCCTTTGCCTTTTGTTCTTGCTGTACAGCATAGGAATCGCTGACTTTGGCAATGATTTACTGCCATACTGTTTAACAGAGCAGCTAAAAATAAAAAAGGACTATAATGCAACCAGCCCTAATGCATATTTAAAATAAAAAGAACACTAACCTTGGCTGCGTCATAGTGCTTTTTAAATTTTGTTTTAGCCACACTGCAAAGCATCCATGGTGCTGTACAGCATGGCTACAAAACACTGCCAAAGCCAATGGATATCACAGGCGAGACCTATTGGCTTTGCCAATACTTGTTTATCCCTTTTGCTGTCTCCATGATCCCCAATCCCAGCATGATATTACCTAGACAAAAATCTGGAATCTCCCTTACAATAACCTACAAAAGCCACAAAAAGACTTGCAGAACTAACTAATACTGCCAGCACATATCAAACTTAAACCACTTGTCTATCCCTCACACTTCTTTCATTCACCACACTCTAAGCGCTGTGTCCCATAAAACAATAACTGCCCCTTGGTGGTCATCATGCATGCCATGAAAACACTTCCTACATAAGCTCACTATTAAGGCAACACTCTCTCAACCACACATTGTACAGGCAGCAGCAGCTACCCGTGTTGGCAACCACTTCAGCCCCACCTAAGGGTAGTAAGAGCTATATTAATGCTACAACACAATAACATACAATACAATTCAGTACAATACAATACAATACAAGGGGTACTACAGAGGAAGCCAGGTGGAGCAGCTGCCATCCATGGCTGGCTACACCTAATTTATGTCTGTGCTGAACACTGCTTTCCTCAGGGCCACCTACTGAGTGCCACTGTAATCTAATCTGATGCTTTAAAATGAAATAATAGTTTTATTCAAAATAATAAATTTGTGTTATTGCTCTAAGATCAATAAACAGTCCACAGTGATATGGCAACTAACACACAGTGAAAACAAGCATTGGCATTTGCTCCCAGCCTTTTGGCTCTGTCAGTGCTTGTTTTGCTTCGCCATTGTTTTTATGAAACATTCTTATGGGAGCTGCTGGGCCCTCACCAATCTTAAAATAATGTTGAAAAAAGGAGAAATATGTTTTGGTCTCTTTTAGCACACATTGCCCTAGTAGTCCCGAACCTGAACTAAACTGAACTATTTTGTGTGTGGATGTGCTACTTGTTAAAGAGCAGAAAGTTTCACTCACAGTGAAATTAGCCAATAGCTGGGGTTGGCTGGCCATGACTGCCATGTTGTATGCTGTGGTGAGTGGAAGAAAATTGTGAATGACACAACAACTGACCAGTGGATGAAGAAGGCTGGGTGAAAGCCTCCAAACAGTGCTGGATTAAACCGTGTGGAGGCCCCTAGGCAGTCGGAATTACGCCCCCCCCCCCACGCAAATTATCTCCCAATACCCTATGCAGCAGATTTTTTTTACAAACTGACAGCTGCCAGAAGATGAGCTTTTAAGCGACAAACTGTTATGTGAATCTGATGCCTCTGGTTTATGTACTTTAAGTTGTTAAAGGGCACGTTACATTAATACAGTATTTTCTCTATAGAGTCTTTAATGTAAAGTTTTTGTTTTCATGAGTTGATTAATTATTTTCTATCTTTTGGAAACAATATTTACGAAAGCTTGGTTGTAATTTTCTTTCAAGATCAAATCAATATTATTTTGATCTGTTGTTGCTGCCCCTAAAAGTACTGGGGCCCATAGGCCGTTGCCTACTTTGCCTATTTGGTATTGAGGAACTGCCTCCATAAATATATTATCTGTATAACTTTACTGCAATCAAAAGGTCCTGGCTAACACCAGACCGAAGTGTGCCCCAAATACAAGGCAAAGACTAAGAACAGGAAGCAAACATTACTAATTTAACACAGTTTTCTTGAATAGTGCCTGTTTCCATATCAAGTTTCACCCTTGTTTATTTCTTAATGCGTGACTGTTTTACTGTGGCAGTTCAATAAAGCAATTAAGTTTGCCTTGATCTAGGACATTTTGGTTTTGGGCAGTTAATCTCCTCACATTTGAATCTGGGGCAGGTGAAATGATCCTAAAATCGCCCGCGGAATCGCCTCCATTGGCAGACACTCGTAAGAGATTCAATCAAACTCTCAGCAGAAGGGCAGACATAAATTGAGCGCTTGAGCTGGCGGACTTAAAGGTGACATTCACAGCAGCTGCTCAAGAGAACTTCAGCGCCACTATTTACTTGCTTCTAACTGCGAGATAAGTGAACCTATTATTCAAGCAGAATAAAGTGAAAGTTTGAGCGCCGTTGTTCTTATGTGTATAATGCCTTAAATCACAAGCTATGGGTTCTTGGAAAAAGACTTTTGAGATGGATAGATATGTAGGAGAGCATCAGTTTTATCGTTTGATGTCTGTAAAACAAGTCATGTCCCCACAGGTCTTAAAACACAGATTCAAGCCATTCAAATTATGGTAATCCCTTAGCATTGTATGTGCATCTGGGCGCTATAAACGCAGATGCAAACAACATCTCTATGATGGGTCATCATACACTAGGGGCGGTAAGGGGAGGGTAGTTATGGGAAGAAAGTTCTACACATGGGATTGCATACCAGCACGGGAATAGAATTGTGAGTGACCACTGAGATGCCTGATTATACCGGCTGGCATTTTACTTTGCATGACACTTGCCGCCTTCATTGTATCCCGTGATGGCTAATGAATATGTTATTGAACAGCAGAGATGTGGAATAATTCCTCCATGTAACCTTGTGAAACTTAATAAAGTTTGTTGACAAAAAAAAAATGATGGGTCATCATCCACATGCCATGTCTTACTTGCATTGTTATGGAAAGGTTGTAGGGTAAAGAGGGCGGGAGATAATTTGCGGGGTCTTTTAATGTTAGAAATGTTTTGAAGACAGATGGATTACTATCACCTACTTGTTGCCTACTAATTCTGCCCACTAGACCCATGTACACCTATACGCATGTCTTCATGTAAGTAAATCCCGTTCATTTTTTTGTACTTACTCCCATGATGACTGGCATCTTGGGTTTCGTTGGATATCAAACACGTGTTTACCTTTGTGAGCGTTCTACTACATGGTCGATGGAGTGTTGAAAAATTTGTTTTTGCAGTTTCATATAGCGCAAACTCGACCCCAAGATATTGGAGTCCTTTAATTGAGCACCAGTTACATTACACAAGGTCTCATTCAATTTTTTTTGTTGCGGCGGTGAGATTACATGTTTTGCCCAGAATCACAAGACGTTGAGCCAATGCTGAGTTTTGAACTGGTTCCCCAGTTCCAAAGTAGCCAGCTCTGGCTATAACACCATATATTAGGCTAGTTCACAGTCCTTTTGGTAACAGTGATGAGATGGTCAAGTGAATTCGGGCAATAGAAAAAGGGGTGCATATTGATGGATTGCATGAGTAGTTCCTGGCTGCCAGTAACACCCAGAATGTAAGCTATGGGGAAGGTTGATAAGCAAATAACTAAGAAAGAGAAAAAACCCAAAGGGATTATTTAGTACCTCCATACTTTCATTGTCATTAGGTATTTCCATCAAGTCCCTCTTAAAAAAAAGAACATCATTTTTTCTGCACTCCACAAGGGCTATTAGAGACCAAATCACGATCAAACAGCTCAGAATGTGTAACGTTTATTCCTTTGGTCTTTGGCTGTATGCACTGATGGTTTACATACTGCCAGGTGTGCCTTCTTCAACTCCCCCTTTCACTTTCAGGCTACACCTTGCTGTTTTTATGTTGGCAGCAGCTGAGGCAAATTCCAATCCAAAGAAGGATATACTGATGGGTACATGATTCAACCATAACTCATCGCCCATCTAACCGAACATGGCAGAGAAATGGCTTGTTTACGTTACTAAGACTTTGTGCATCCCAGAAACTCTATTGGACGGGACTGCGGAGCCTTTCCAAAGAACCCAAGGACATTGGGATAACTGAAAGTTGATTCTAAAGGCAGATTCAGCTTCTCTGCCAATGGTGCAGTGCCACTGTTTTCCAGGTGGACTGTAACGACTTTCATATGGAGCTTACGGGAGAAGGTGATTGTGAACTTCGCCTTGAAAGGATCAATAGCTCACAAAACAGCCTCATTGACATTTGCTCAGCATAAGAAGTCGACTCAGTGCCAGAAATTAAAGCTTTTATGGATGGAATGGAATTCCGAGGAATCTAGTGACCAAGTCTACTAATACAAACCCTCAATTAAATACAGCATAACAAGTGGTAGATGATTATTACACAAAAAGGCAGCTTACGACTGTAGAAACAATCTGCATCATTTAACTTTCATTCCATTAATATTTGAAGAGATACCCAATATCTAATAATTTACAAACAACTTTAAACCTATGATGGGCTTCCAAACGTTTGCCCTACCAAGAGAAGATATCTATCCCTGTGCAGAAAGGGTCCATAGATGGGGAAAAAGTGTGTGTTTCTATTATTGTTCTGCCTTCTGCCCATGCATTTGTCTCTATTCTGGTTGGTTGGACCCTAAGGTAATACCTGATGTGACATTCTCTTTTAGTTATCTATAAGAAAGCCATATTTCGACTCATTTACTGTTTTTCTTATTTCTGTTTCGTCTGTTTCCTTTGTGAGTGTATTCAAACGTTTCTTCCTGTGATGTCCCTCTTCGTTATATGTTTCCGAGATACCTGGTCATCTGTTGTTTCAGGTCCTGAATGTTGTGCGCAATTTATTTGTTGATTAAGATGCCAGTTTCTGCCCTCAACCCTCTTGCCTTAACTCAAACAGCAGGGATAGTAGCTCGGAGGGGCTTATTCCTTCCAGCATCTCTTCCATTTCGGGTGATTTTTCGGATCTTTATTTCTTATTGGGCTCTGAATCTTTCTGCTTCTAAACTATTCTTTCTTATCGCTGCAAGACTTTGTCTTGTACTTGGCTGAGGCTGAGAACATCTTCTTTGTCCGTTGACCTATTTGAGGTGTTCCCCATCAGAGCTGGTGGAATCCACTATTCCACCTGCTCTGATGGGGAACACCATTCTTATTATGAGCCTCCTGTCTTCCTTTATTCGGCGGCATGGTTACTTTTATTGGTTATGCTTCCAAATTGTGTGGGGATTCATTGTGTCTTGAATTATGGAGTCTTTTAAAACATATTTGATTGTAAAGAAATCAAAAGGAAAACAGAATACTATATACAAAATTATAGTAATATGATAATTACAGCAGGAACTGGGTTCTAGTTTGGCATTCCAAGGCTAAAACAGTTTGATTGACTGATTGAGGGCCTACTTACTACTTACCCACATCCTCGCCAGATGTCCTCTGACCACAATCAGTGCAATGTTATAGAAAACCTTATTGTTTCTTGCGAGGGTCAATCTCATTATGACTAACTGTAGGCACAGCTCTACCTCCTCACCTATAACCATATGATCTCACGGCCGACCTCCTTCCAGAACAGTTGGATTTGTGGACATTTCCAAGGTGGGTGGATAAGTGTGCTTTCCCAGCTACACCCCCTGAGGCATCTGTTATTATCTGTCCTCCTCATTCTCAGCAAGAAGAGTCTTGTGTAATATGCTCTGTGCAATAATTGAGGTTGAACCGATCTAAACTTGGCCTCATTGTCACCTCCCCTGGGTGCCTACAGGCCTCTCCCCATTCTGATTCTTCTATCACCCCAAGATTTTGTCCGCGACCGCAGGTACACTTTTACTAGTACATATGCAGAAGTCAAGTGTATGTTGCAAGTGGGCGCTGTGATGCCGGTAAAGTAGTGGGTTCTAGGCACACATACTTAGAAAGGATGGACACCATCACCGTAATATGTTACTGGTAACTGGCCACAAGCACGCGCACTTTGGCCCTTTATTGGCAAGATCACCTGACCGGAGACGCCTGTGTTAGATGGGTGTGGGGTAGGTGTATGATCAGCTCTCAAAGGAGTGACTGGTAAAACTGGTGCCTGCTGGGATACTAGAACATGTCCAGCAGGACACTACATTCCTCCCAAACTTTATACAACAAAACAAAACACCAATCTAACCTGTGGGAGTAAACAACAATAAACTGAACACCACGGTGTCCATCAGCCTCTAGACCCGATCAGCGGGACAGCAGTGGACATGGGCTGATGACACAGACTACAACAGGACATTTTTGCCTGCTTCCATAATTTAAACTAAGGGGTTCAGGGCACGAATTCAGACTTGGATACATCAGCAACACTCCTTCAGAAGACCGCTGGAAACGTCTCAATGGTCTGAAGCAGTTCCATTCCGCTGACGCTGAGAACAGTTTGTGGCAAGTCTAAAAAGTTTAGAAAACATGGTGAGTCAGGAGCGTGGTTGGAGTCCATTGCGAAGTTTAACAATTGTGTTGCTTGTCCCACTGACAACCATATAGAAGGCCTTGCTACAGCCTCAAATCCATCTGTGGGGCAATATCAAGTCCATCTCTCGCGCTTTGGGGTGGCCCCTTGGTTGGGTTGCCACGCAAGTGTTTTTGGGCTGCATTGGGGCTGCGTGTGTGCCTATGTCGAGGCAGCTGCAAAACAGTAGGGGAGCCACTGCCTAGTCACTCGCACAAACCTCAGGGATAGATGGGTCTATCCCTGGGGTCTTGAGCTTGGTCAGTTGTCAAGTTCCTAGTGTAGACCAGTTGTTCACACTTCCATCTCTTGTTTTGGGTGCGGTGGCATGCACCATCTTCTAAACAGGCCAACAATACCTCTTAGCATTCAGTGGTCTCTGGACCATGTGCAAGACCTCCAGTCACTCTTCTCTCTTCTACCGGGTGCAGTGGCATGCACCTTCTCCAGGGTTGGGCAATAGAGCTGCGCAGTGGTTGACTGTTTGCATAGTCAGGCTAACAGCCTCGGGTGTTGGGCTCCGGCTTAGCGATGATCAGGGCAGTCGCTGATCAGCTTTCCTTTTTCTCTTGAGTGCTGGGAGGCATCTGGCCACGTATCTCATGTTTCCTCTTCAGGCACCTTCATGAAGCTTCTATTTTGGGTGTTTCCTCTTCTGGGATATGCTTCCACAGGTGGTAGGGAGCTGTGGTGGTAACAGCTTGCCATCAGGGGTGTGCGACTCTCCTCTTGCCTGTATTGGGCCACTGGTGACTCACTCTGTACAGTCTAGTTCAGTTAGGGTGAATACAATCTTCTTCCTGCGTTCGGCACACACAGGGCCCCTCCTGTGGGATTGCCTTCTCTGGGATCTTCTTGGTGCTTCACTATGTTGATGGCAGGTGACCTACCTTCAACCTCCTCTTCCCTCGAGGGCTCAGTGCTTGCACCACGATATTGCACCATCGTGGCGCTGGATCCTGCCTAGATTTGTGTGTGGGGTGGCCGGTTAGTGCGGGTTCTTCCGTCCACCTTCCTTCTTGTTCTCTCGGAGGGCTCTCTTTCTGCTAGGCTCCTGCCTTTGCTGTCAGATTCTTAGGTGCGGTACTCTGCGCACCTCTGATCACGTGCGCTCAGTCTTTCATCATGGACACCCTCTGCTTGCGCCCTGCATATGGTGCTGGTCGTTCACCACTAGGGGCATGCGGCGCTGTCTTCTTGACTGCGGTGGCGTCAGTCAGCCACGGGGGGTGTGCGCACTGTGCCCTTGTGCCTTTCATGTATTGGCAGCCTTGGGGCTTTGCTGCTTGGGGCTTGGCAGCCTCTGTTTCCGTCACCTTGGCTTTTACTCAACTCTTGACAGCTCTTTTGGCTGGGGTAGCTTTGGGCTTCTTGTGGCTCTTTGTGGGGGTTTCCAGTCCATGTGCCAGAGACAGGCAACTACTAGGGGGCATAAGCTGCATTGCAGTTCTCACTGGGTCAGTCTCTGTTTTCTCTCTGACCAGAAGCTGTTCAAGCTGCTGCCTTGCAGTCTGTCTTCTGTGGAAACACAAAACGAAAGTTTTACCAGCAGACTGCTTTGTCCATATTCTGACTCTGTGATGGAGGCAGCGTGTGTACAACAATTCAGAATGCCTCTTTTAGAACAATCTAGGGTTCTTTGTCCCTTGGAACCAAGTAGTAAAGATTACCCAGTCTTTCTTTCTTTATTCAACCAGACCTGCTGGGTGCAGGGCGGGGAACGGGCACTAAACGGCGATGAGAGCAGCTGCACTCAAAGTCTCTTTCCCTGCTAGTGCGATGCTGCTACTGCTGATAGCCCTCAGACGATATGGAGGGTGGAGTGCCTCTCACCAAGCCCCCCTCTCTTCTTCATGCACTGCTTGGTGCTCAGGTGAAGGGGGGGGGGGGGAGGGGGTGCCGAGAGGGGGCATTACAGAGCTCTTTACATATGCCGGGCGGCAGGTCCCTTTTGGCAATCTTTGCCTGGTCAGGGCTGCTTCATGTGTCCGTGGCTGGGTGTGGTGAATCACATCGACTGCTAGGTGGCACTGCTGCCTGATGCTACTAGCCTTTCCTGAATCCGCGGGCCACGCAGGGCTTGAGTTGCAGGGGCGTGGGGGTAGCCATGCAATGCAGGTACAGCAGGGCGGCTCCTGTCTCAGTTAAACCAGGCCGGGCTACGTCAGTTATTTCCCCACCCTACCTCTGATGAGGCGCTCATTGCAGCTAATTTTGGGGATGTGCAGAAAGGCGCTGGGGGCATTTGGAGCAGCAGCCTCGGGACTTTCAGAGGTAGTGCAGACTTAGTCTTACTGGAGCGCCATGCTACATGAACAGTCAGCAGGGTGGGTGTCAATCAGAGCGCGACTCACCAGTTGCATGCGGCTGCCTGTGTGTAAGCGGACAGGCGCGGTGTGTCCATTGGGGCATTGGGGCGTTGCCCCCCCGCCCCCGCACCCGCCTGCGCCCGCAGCTCCCTCCTCGGTGTCGCTGAACTTAGTTTCCATAAGTTCAGAGACGCCGAGGGTGGGGAGAACTGACAATGCATGTCAGTCAGCATGACGTCGGACCGTGGGCGGTCCGGCGTCATGTTGACTGACATGCATTGTCAGACAAGCCAGGGAAAGGCAGCACTGCAGCACAAGTGCGCATGAGTGGGCATGGAGAGTAATTTTTAGCCCGTGCCCAGTCATGCGTACTTCTGTTTTTACTGCCTTGAGCATGCCCATTAGGAGCCCCTCGGTCTCCTAATGGGCAGGCGGCGGGCGTAGCGTAAGCTGTGCCCTCAGCCAATCCTGGTGCTGCAGCAGCGCCAGGATTGGCTGAGGGGTTGCCACTCCAGTGCTGACGTGGTGTTCCGGTTTGAAGGGGGCAGAGGCGCCAACACGGACCAGGAGCAGAGGCGGTCAGGTAAGTTTTTGTTTTTTGTTTTAATTTTATTCAGTTCTTCCACTGCTGGTGGTAGGGTTGGTGTGGTGTTTAGGGTTAGGTGGTAGGGTTGGGGTGGTGTTTAGGGTTGAAATTTGCTAGGGTTCCCGGAGTCTAGGGCTCAGGGCCCGATTCAGGTTCGTGCATAATGGTGTTGGGAAGGTTTTAGGGTGGTTTTGCAAAATTCCATCCAGATTTGGCTGAGTTGGGGTTGGGAAGGTTTGGCTGGATTTGATGCAGATTTGGCTGGGTTGGTGTTGGGAAGGTTTTAGGGTGGTTTGTCAAAATTCCATCCAGATTTGGCTGATTTTGGGGGTTTTTTGTGGGTTTGCGGGGGGCTTGTATTTGGGTGAAAAGTCGTACCCCTTCCAGTGGATGGATTTGTGTAATTCTTGCTGAGATTCTTGGGAAGGGCTGGAACTAGTGTCTCACTGAGTTTGAAGATGATCGAAGTAGTGGAAGTGCGAAAAAAGAGCATTTTTTGTGAAGGCCTGGATTGCAATGTTATCCAACGGGCGGTGTTGGGGTGCGTGGAGAAGTGTTTTTTAGGGGGTTCCAGTGGATCGACAGGAACGGGGCTGCTGTGAGTGGCAGGGAGGTGGAATTGATGGGTGTGCAGGAAGTTTGGGAGGAATCGATCGATGGGAAGGGTGTTTTTTGGCAAAGTCGAGGAAGGGAAAGAGCTGCCATAGGAGCCCATGTTAAACCTGAGTTTTGCATGTTTTTGGGGTTCGATTGTAGGGTGTTGCAGGTGGTTCTGAGTGGATTTGCTTAGCTGGGATCAGAGTTGGGACGGTCTAATTTTGATTGCAAGTGTTTTGAAGAAAATCCATGGAGGGGACGGTGTGTTTTGGGCCTAATTTCAGAGTGCGTTTTGACGCGACTTTAGGCCTTTGGGAGCTGGCGGTAATGCACATGTTTGGGATGTTAATTTAGGGTGTTCTAGGTTTATGGGAATGGGTTTAGGGGTGTGGGAGCAATGGGGGGAAGGTCTAGTTTGTGTGAAAAAGAGCAGTTTGGTCGTAGTTTAAGGGGAAAGGGTAATTTGGCCCTGTTTTCTAGGTGTATTTTGTGCCATTGGCGAAGATTGCCTGTACTGGGTAATTGCAGGTGTGCGGGATACGAATAAGCTAGAGCGATAGAAATAAACAGATAGCGTTTGGAGAGAGAGAGGTGAGGAGAGGTAGAGGCGAGGATAAACGGAAGCGTGTGCACCACACCAGGCTTGGCAGCTTTATCTCCCACCTTTGCGCCGAAGTGGTAAGCTAGCGTCCAGGTTATGTTATGGGGCACTCCTCCAGCACTTTTACGCCCCGCCATTTTCAAATGTCACCAGCCGCCCCAGTAAGCGGACACTGCACCTGGTTCACCGCCGCCTTACAGGGACCAGTTCTCCGCTTCTCCTCCAGTGCTGGGGCCCTGCCTGCAAGGCCGGTCAGTACTGTGGCTGTGGGGCATCCGCTGGCAGGTGCCATCGTCCTCACTTATAGCAGCGTGCCGGCAGGGGTGCCTTATGCACAGGCTACAATTGCCCCTTTGCTCGGCTCACTCTGCTCCCGGGTCAGGTCTTCGTGCTGGCTTACGGCAGGCACGGGCTGCAAAGGCTATATATCTGCCTGAAAGCACGACAAACTGCAGCCGGCGCACATGCGGGGTCAGACTCGTTCATCGCCATAGTAAATATGGGCTCAAGGGCCACATACTTGGAAATAATGGACACGGACACCGTGGTATTGTACTGGTAAATTTCCACGAGCAGGTGCACTCGGACCCTTTTATTACCACATTGCCGTCAGCGAAGTGCATATTCATGACAGCGCAGTCAATGCCATCTCGCAGCAGTCAGTCATCAGTGCAGTTAGCACCGCCTGCACCTGAAAGACAAAATGGCAGAATGCACACGGTTTAAGTAAGTCTAGGCTTTCACCTAGTGTTTATTATAATCGTTTACAATACAGCAACTTCAATCCATAAATTACATTTTTCGAGATTAGCTCATATTATTTTGCTAATACTCTTCACAATGTAAATCTGCACACTGTAAAATCACAACCCTATTGACAGAACAAATGTGCTTTGTGTTTGTTAATATACTCTATTTTAATACATGATTAATGTGATGAATGTGTTAGTATCCATTTGCACTGTTGATTCTATATTATGAAAGGGAAGATATACTACCCTTCCTCCAATTAGTTTGATCTGTTGGGGCCCCCTCAAAAGATGCTATTTATTGCCTCTTGGCCGGTTTCTTTAGTTTGCCGAGCTTAGTGGGAGTAAAGAGGCTTCTGGGCTGACAAGTCTGGAAACCAAAGCTTCCCAGGCAGCAGTATAACTCGATGACAGATCCTGACATCAAATCGAACAGACCTAATGGGTGGGTTTAACGGACGCTTTGTGGACAGGGGCCATTTACTTTCTACAGCTGACATGATCAAAAATGTCATCATCATATTTTTCAGGACAGAGCCATAGACGGTGAGCGGGATTGGACCAGGCCTGAAAAGGCACAAAGACTGTTGATGCATCAGGGATTCAAGATCGCAGGTCATCGAACCATCAACAGCCGTGGCAACAAAAAGGGCTAGCCGGGTATTTTGCATATGCTTGAGTACTTTTGGAATATGGAAATAGTCCGAAATTTTGCATTGCAAAATAGCTTTGGGGTTATAAATGCACACATAAACCACTCTCCTAGTAATGCAAGCCATGCATTTATGGACAACCCAAAACGTTGTATTGATTAATATGGTCGGGCCTTGAGGTTATAAATATTTACACAAATCACACTGCTCGTAATGTAAGATACGCTTCGAAATTACCTGATTTTTTTTGTAACCTATATTGTGCCATGGACAGTGGACAGTTTTAAACAGCATTTTCCCATCCAGCTCCTTTAGAATGGTGGAGCTATAATAAAAAAAGGTCAGGAGAAAATTTGAAAATCCAATTCGGCAGTCCCTAGCAATAAATTCCAGGAAAGATTGTTTAATATTGTTTTCTCTTCAGTTCCTTTAACAAATTCTGCTATATTTGGGAACATTTTTAATTACCCTCATACAGGTCAATTAGACAGTGACAGATGTATCAGAATTTCACAGCCCTTGACCTCTAGCTTCCTGCCTATCAAGAAATTGTTCACAACATTTTACGAAACTGAAAAATGGAATACAGTTTATCAGTCGTGGCTGGTGTTGGGGCAAAGTGGCGGGGTGGGGGAGGGGACAAAATAAAAAACTAAAAACGTACCTGAATGCCCAGCGCATCGCTGCTCTTCTGGCTCCACTGCAGGCGCAGGCTCCCAGACTGCCCTGTGGTCAATCCTAACGCTGCTCTCATGCATGAAAGCAGTGTCGGCGAGACTGGGAGCCTGTGCCTACTGTCTTCAAACGACAACGCAGCTCGGCTTGGAGACCGATTCAGTGGCATGTTGGTTTGGCCGTCATGAGACGGCCGGCCAAACCCACATGCGCACTGACAACAGTGCACCTACCACTCCTCCTCGTGCCTGTCACCCCCATGGCCCGCCCCCTAGACATGACGCTATGGAAAAAATAAAACAATAATAAATGTGCTTTATTATCATTTTATTTTTCACGTTTTGCAGCTGCTGGCAGTGATGCCACGCTCCTCCACCATGGAGGAGGAGATGCCACTTCAGTGTATTGGATCGGAAAGTTCCATGTGTGGTGCTCTTGGGACCTGTACCATCCTGTGTGTTTTAATATCCTGGATATCAGTTGTTTTTCTTCAGTATGGTCGGGTGTGAGGTGTGTAGGTATGTATGACTGTGTATATGGTGGAGTCCATTGGACTTCATGTCTGTGTGCCCTTCAATATGGTGGCTGCCTTGTGCAAGGCTGCTGATTGAACCATGCTAGGAGCCAACAAGATTTGCATTCCTTTTAACCCTGCCAGAATACAGTTGTTCCTGAAGGTTGGGGAGGTATCCCCAGCAGCCCTGCCAGAGTATTTCCAGACACTGCCCTCTTTCCCCCTTGTTGGACAGGCCACACGAAGGGCTTGCTCCCTCCCCGCACGACAGGGCCCGAGCTCCGGCCCACCAGGCATAATCCACGAAAAGCACCTGTACCCCGTCTCCCGACGGATCTTCTGCCCTCGGACCTCTACTCATCACGGGGCCCCGCCCCACCGGCTCCCCCGGCCGGTTCAAGCCGCCATCTTGGGCCCTGCACCACGAGGCCGCGTGGCCTCGCCCCGACCCTAACCCCGGGCCTGGCCGGCCCCGACATCCCGGCACCACCATCCACCCGGGAGGTTAGCGGACCACTTGGCAAGTCAATAGGAGGACGAAGTGTCAAGAGCTCTTCCCCCGCCAGGTGCCGATCGCCTCCAGCTCCCCCAGGCGCTGGCTCCATCCCCTGCTGGGTGTCTGGACACCTTCATCCCGGGCCCTCCGACCTCCAAGTGCGAGGGTCCGGCCCTATAACTGGGGCAACTCCGGAGCAGGAAGGCAGTTGTATCCTGGAGTCGAGAGACACCGAGAGAACTCAGCCTTGACGGACTACTGGCGCTGCCGTAGCCCGCTCTTGTGAACCATCGTCCTGCCTGCTGGCGCTGCCGCGGCCTTCTACAACATCCATCCTCGTCGGGACCTGCTGGCGCTGCCGCGGCCCGTTGTAACGACCATCCTCACCGGGACCTGCTGGCGCTGCCGCGGACCGTACATCGACCATCTTTCCGGGACCTGCTGGCGCTGCCGCGGCCCGTTGTAACGACCATCCTCACCGGGACCTGCTGGCGCTGCCGCGGACCGTACATCGACCATCTTTCCGGGACCTGCTGGCGCTGCCGCGGCCCGTACCAACTAAGCTCGAGGATTGTGAGCTAATCATCATCTCATCCAAACTACCTGACTGGTAGACAGACTGTCCCGCTACCCCGTACCCTGCTTTGAGAGACTTGAACCGAGGGGACCCCTGAGTCCAGACCTCCTTGTACCATTCAACCGTACCTTAAGAAGTGCTTATAAAGAACACTGAACCTTATCCGTGTGTGGTATCTGTCTGTGGGGGGGAAGTTACTTGTCTGTACGATCGCTGGAGACGGCTCTCCCCGGAGACCTCTCCTCCTGACCCCGGCCGACCCTCCCGGTCCGTCCATCCTTTCTAACATTGGTGGCCAGCGGCGCGATCCGAATCAACGCGTAATCGTACAGAGAGTAGCTCACCCCACGACAACAACACGATGTCAGCCAAAGATAGCAACTCCACCGAGAAATTCCAAATGGATAAATTAGAAGAATACAACCACCGCGAACTGAGACAATTCTGCATAGAACTTGGCATTGCTACCACCGGCCTGAGTACCAAAGATGATCTAAAGCACGCCCTAGAGTCGTGGACAGAAACTGGGGTCGCCGGACCCTCCGACCAAAGCAGCATCACACCAGAGGGGAACGCCACGGCTCCCGAGGAGCGGGGAACGGGCCTCTCGCAGGAGGAGATCCGAGAAAGAGAAAGAACCAGATTGCACGAGTTGGAAATGGCACGACTCAAGATGGATGGGGAACTCAAGTTAGCTGAACAGAAACTCAACCTCGAGCACATGCGGCTCCGAGATGAACGAGAAGAGAAGCAGAGACAGAGAGAGCTGGAGGAGAAAAAAATAACGCTCGAGCATGAGCGCAAACTGGCGGAAATAGAACTTCGGAAACAGAATAAAGAACTGGGGGTGCCTGAGCGACCACACACCCCGGGGCCATCGAGAAAAAAGTCCACATCCCCAAGGATGTTGTCCGCGAGTATGTCCGAGAAGACGACATACAACAGTGGTTTAAAGCCTACGAGATCGCCATGACCTCCCACCGGATCGACCGGAGTGATTGGGGAGCCGGACTCTGGGGGAGGTTTATCAACGAGGGTCGCGATGCCCTACTGCAGCTCCCAGATCACCAAATGTCGTCCTACGACCACATGAAGGCTGCCCTCCTCACCCGCTACGGCCTCACACCCGAGATGTACCGCCAGAGGTTCAGAGATTGCACCCGGATCCCAGGTACAACTTGGGTAGAATACGTGAACTATTTCAGCCGTGCCTTCGAGGGTTGGATAAAGGGGAGCCAGGTCACCACCTATGAACAACTCTTTAACCTGATGGTATGGGAGCACCTGTCGAACAACTGCTTCGTCGAGCTCAGGCAGCACCTCCTCGACAGTAAGCTGACTGACCCCCGGCAGCTCGCCGCCGAAGCTGACCGATGGGAAAGCACCCGAGTGGGCCGGAGGGGGCCACACGAACAGAACAGAAACAACCAAGGCCAGCACCGTCCTCGGGGAGGAGGAGGGGGCCAGGGGCGAGGGAGAGACGCCTTGCTCGCAACACCCGTGGCCAGCACCCCGGCTCCGGCCGGTCGGGGCAACCCCCCGTGGCGTCCTGGGGTCCGAGCCAACGTCACGTGCCACCGATGCCAGCGAGTCGGCCACTACGCCAATGACCCGAGCTGCCCGCAGAACCAAACACCCAAGCCCCGCCAGGTAGCTGCCGCCGCCCTGGGGGAAGAGCGATCATTGGAGGAACCAGAGGAGTATGAGCCGGCCCAGCAAGAGTGGGAACCGGCCGCCATGGTCCTGGCGTGCTTAGGGGGAAGAGACATGGTCCCGCGGGCTCCCCTACCCGCTAACACCAGGAAATACGGTCAGTGGGTGACCATTAATGGACAGCGAGCCGAGGCCTTGCGTGACACAGGCGCCAGTGTGACGGCCGTCCGCTGTCACCTGGTGAAGCCCGAGCAGATCCTGCCGAACATTCTCTGCCCCGTCCGCTCGGCAGACAACTCTGAAAGTATGTGTCAAATGGCCTGCGTCCCATTCGAATGGGGAGGGGTCTCCGGCCTGTTGAAGGTGACGGTCCGGGACGATGCCCCCGTGGACTGCCTCCTGGGGAATGACCTCGAGAGTTCCCCGTGGGCCACCGTTGAGAGAAGAGAGCACCTGGGGATGCTGGGCCTCCCGGACTGGGCCTGCATAACCACCCGGTCCATGGCCGCCCGTGCCGTCCCTCGATCAGAAGAACCAGAATGGCCAGCACCTCCGCCCCCAGTCGCCCCAGTAGAAGACAACGACGAGGCCAGCCTCCCAGACCCGACGGCCGAAGGGGACGCGCAACCCCAGGACCTTCCTGACCTGGCTCAGTGGCGTCAAGAGGGGGGGCCCACCCAAGCACAGTTCCGCCAGGAACAAAAGACCTGTCCCTCCCTCGAGGGACTCCGCCAACAAGCCAGCGCCCAGAACGCAGGGGACTCCACCGGAACTCACTGGGTCTACTGGGATAACGACCTGCTATACAGCGAGCAAAGAATCGCCGAGCTGGGGGCCGGTCGAGTACTGGTGGTACCTCTCCGCTTCAGAGACTTTCTGCTCAACCTGGCCCACGATGTCCCCCTGGCTGGACACCTGGGCCAAGATAAAACGTACAGCCGCCTAGTGACCCACTTTTTCTGGCCGAAGATGAGGAACGACGTCCTGAACCACTGCCGATCTTGCCCCACATGCCAAGCCAGCGGGAAGAGTGGTCGGAAGCTGAAAGCCCCTCTGCAACCCTTCCCTGTGGTCACCACCCCGTTCGAGAGGGTGGGGATAGACATCGTGGGGCCTCTGGACCCCCGCACGGCACAAGGACACAGGTTCATCTTAGTACTGGTGGACCATGCCACCCGCTACCCCGAGGCGGTGCCCCTACGGACCGTGACAGCTCCGGTGGTTGGCCGGGCCCTAATGGGGATCTTCTCCCGGGTAGGCTTCCCCCGAGAAGTCGTCAGCGACCGAGGCACGAACTTTATATCCAAATACATGAAGTCCCTCTGGCAACAATGCGGGGTCACCTACAGATTCACGACCCCCTATCACCCCCAAGGGAACGGACTAGTGGAGCGTTTTAACCGCACCCTCAAGGGGATGATTGGGGGATTGGAAGAGCCCCTCCGTCGCCAGTGGGATGTACTACTCCCGTGCCTCCTCTTCGCCTACCGAGAAGTTCCCCAGAAGTCCCTCGGTTTTAGCCCTTTCGAACTCCTGTACGGGCACCCTGTGCGAGGGCCCCTCAGCCTAGTAAAAGAAGGTTGGGAGATGGCCCCCCTAAAGACCCCTCCAGACGTCTTCAAATAACTCCTGGCCCTACGCAATCAGACCCGGCGCTTCAGAGAGATGGCCAAGGCGAACCTCGAGGCCAGCCAGGAGGACATGAAGAAGTGGTATGATCACAATGCCTCCTCCGTTGAGTTCGAGCCTGGACAACAAGTATGGGTGATGTCCCCCACCGAACCATGTGCCTTGCAAGATAAGTGGACGGGGCCCTTCAAAGTGGTCGAGCGCAAAAGCCCCGTCACTTACCTCATCGACCTGGGGACCTCCCGGAACCCCCTTCGGGTCCTCCACACCAACCGACTCAAACCACACTTTGTGCGCTCAGAACTCAGCCTCCTGATGGCTACGGACAGTGGGGCAGAGGAAGACTCCGAACCCCTCCCGGATCTTCTGAAGACTCAGGAGAATGACGGCTCCGTGGACGGGGTCCGGCTCTCTGACGCCCTCACTTCGGAGCAACGCCAGGGCTGCCGGAACCTCCTGCTGCAGTTCGCTACCCTGTTCTCCCTCACCCCCGGGGTCACCCCTTGGTGTTTGCACGACGTGGACACCGGGGACAGTCCCCCTGTCCGACACCGGGCCTACCGCGTACCAGATCGGGTACGGGCCTGCATACAGGAGGAGGTGGCCAAGATGCTCACAATCGGGGTCATCGAGCCCTCGGACAGTCCCTGGGCCAGTCTGGTTGTATTGGTCCCCAAAGCCGCTGCCCCCGGCACCGCACCTGAACTGAGATTCTGCGTCGACTACCGGGGCTTGAACGCTGTCACCCGGACCGACGCTCATCCGATCCCCCGAGCAGACGAGCTGATCGACCGGCTGGGGGCCGCCCGCTACCTCAGTATCTTCGACCTAACAGCGGGCTACTGGCAGATCGGCCTCACACCCAGGGCTCAGGAACGGTCAGCCTTCTCTACCCCCGATGGCCACTACCAATTCAAGGTCATGCCCTTCGGCATGAAGAATGCCCCCGCCACGTTTCAACGCCTCGTGAACCAGGTCTTGGCGGGGCTCGAAGAGTTCAGCGCTGCCTACCTGGACGATATCGCTGTATACAGCCGCCACTGGCCCGACCACCTCCGTCACCTCCAAGAGGTCCTACAGGCCCTCCAGCGGGCCGGCCTCACAATTAAGGCCGGCAAGTGCCAAATTGGCCAAGGGTCTGTGACCTACCTTGGGCACCAAGTGGGAAGCGGGCTGGTGGCCCCGCTACAACTTAAGATTGCTGCCATCCAGTCCTGGCAGCCCCCCGTCACCCAGACCGAGGTCCGAGCCTTCTTGGGGCTCACCGGCTACTACCGGCGGTTCGTGAAGGACTACGGCAGCATCGTGGGGCCCCTCACGGGTCTCACGTCCAAGAACCAACCGAAGCGGATTAACTGGACCCCCGATTGTCAAGCGGCCTTCGAGAAGCTGAAGGCCGCCCTGTGCACCGCCCCTGTGCTCCAGGCCCCCGATTACAGTCGGGAATTCGTGGTACAGACCGACGCCTCCGACCACGGCATCGGAGCCGTCCTTTCTCAGTTAAACCCCGAAGGTCATGACCAGCCGGTGGCCTTCATCAGTCGACGTCTCCTGGCCCGAGAACAGCGCTGGAGCACCATCGAGAGGGAGGCCTTCGCAGTGGTGTGGGCCCTCAAAAAGCTCCGGCCCTATCTCTTCGGTACCCACTTCCGGGTACAAACCGACCATCGACCCCTGCAGTGGCTGATGCAGATGCGGGGGGAGAACCCAAAACTCTTGCGCTGGTCCATTTCCCTGCAGGGAATGGACTTCACTGGGGAGCACCGACCAGGCCAAGACCACGCCAACGCGGATGGCCTGTCCCGCTTTTTCCGCCTCGACGAAGAGAGTCCCCAAGGAGATGGGTGACTCTCCCCGCCTTCAGCTGGGGGGGGACGCATGTTGGACAGGCCACACGAAGGGCTTGCTCCCTCCCCACACGACAGGGCCCGAGCTCCGGCCCACCAGGCATAATCCACGAAAAGCACCTGTACCCCGTCTCCCGACGGATCTTCTGCCCTCGGACCTCTACTCATCACGGGGCCCCGCCCCACCGGCTCCCCCGGCCGGTTCAAGCCGCCATCTTGGGCCCTGCACCACGAGGCCGCGTGGCCTCGCCCCGACCCTAACCCCGGGCCTGGCCGGCCCCGACATCCCGGCACCACCATCCACCCGGGAGGTGAGCGGACCACTTGGCAGGTCAATAGGAGGACGAAGTGTCAAGAGCTCTTCCCCCGCCAGGTGCCGGTCGCCTCCAGCTCCCCCAGGCGCTGGCTCCACCCCCTGCTGGGTGTCTGGACACCTTCATCCCGGGCCCTCCGACCTCCAAGTGCGAGGGTCCGGACATCAAAGGGCGCCTGCCCTATAACTGGGGCAACTCCGGAGCAGGAAGGCAGTTGTATCCTGGAGTCGAGAGACACCGAGAGAACTCAGCCTTGACGTACTACTGGCGCTGCCGTAGCCCGCTCTTGTGAACCATCGTCCTGCCTGCTGGCGCTGCCGCGGCCTTCTACAACATCCATCCTCGTCGGGACCTGCTGGCGCTGCCGCGGCCCGTTGTAACGACCATCCTCACCGGGACCTGCTGGCGCTGCCGCGGACCGTACATCGACCATCTTTCCGGGACCTGCTGGCGCTGCCGCTGCCCGTTGTAACGACCATCCTCACCGGGACCTGCTGGCGCTGCCGCGGACCGTACATCGACCATCTTTCCGGGACCTGCTGGCGCTGCCGCGGCCCGTACCAACTAAGCTCGAGGATTGTGAGCTAATCATCATCTCATCCAAACTACCTGACTGGTAGACAGACTGTCCCGCTACCCCGTACCCTGCTTTGAGAGACTTGAACCGAGGGGACCCCTGAGTCCAGACCTCCTTGTACCATTCAACCGTACCTTAAGAAGTGCTTATAAAGAACACTGAACCTTATCCGTGTGTGGTATCTGTCTGTGGGGGGGAAGTTACTTGTCTGTACGATCGCTGGAGACGGCTCTCCCCGGAGACCTCTCCTCCTGACCCCGGCCGACCCTCCCGGTCCGTCCATCCTTTCTAACACCCCTCTTACTGATGTGATCTGCATTCCATTGGAGCTGATAAACATTCTCATTGGAACAGCTAAATCCACTACAGGAGAAACTACTTTTGGCCACGATTCCTGCATTTCCTGATCACCCAGTGGTCATGTCCGCATTCAATTTAGCAGTTGCGAGAGAGTGGACTGCTCAGTATTCACCATAAGTACAGCTTCCACTGCCAAGTTCATAGTTCCACGATCTCTCATTGTGTAGGCACGTGCTGACCAGCAATGTAGCTGAGAGGGATTGTGATCTGGAAATATGACTGAGCTGTTTCTATTTACCCTCGAGACCAGACAGACATTCAGGACAAGCCTGCAGAAATCTGCTTTAGCTGACATGTGAGGAAAAGACCTTCATGCCTGTGGGTGAGTTGCTAGTCTATGTCATTCAGGAGAAGTGACCCCCTGCCAGTAAGACACTGAGCCCATATGGGTGAGAGGAACTATTGGAGTAGCCATTGTGGTACACTTTCTTCAGGAGCACGAGGTTACCCCTAGTCAGCTGCACAGGAGCCATCTATCATCTCCATGAAGGTTTGCTGTCTTTTTTGCTCGTGAGGGTGGGCCACCTCGTCCTTGCTCCCATATTGTGAGGTGCCTGTGTGTGCCCTATGGTTAACTCCAGAGTGATTGAAAGTTTTGTTAACTTCATCCTCTGGTTTTGGGAGTAAGAGAAGTAACCAGAGGAGGACATCTTGAGCCTGGGGACATGACCATAGCATTGTATCCACAGCAGTTCCAGAGATATTTAAATTTAAACCCATGGTGACTACATCAAAAAGTACATTATCTCTGGCTTTGCCCTTGCCTTAATGGCAGATGTTGCTGGTGCCTGGTTCTGTGGACCCCTTTACCACTAGAATTCTTGTCCGCAAACACTTGGTTTCACAATATAAGCACTGAATTTTTCCATACCATCTCTATGTAAGCAAGTAAGTAATCTTTATTGTGTATAGTTAATTAAAACCTGCCCAATATACAAACCAATAAAACCACTCAATTTTCAAAAGGTAGACGAGATATTAGAGCTTTTAAAAAATCGAATAGATAAAACGTAATTACCAAAATGAGCTAAACAAGTTTCCTCTTCGGCTTTTGCCCAAGGCAGATCCTTAGCTGTTCCCAGAAAAAACAGGGTTGAGTTGACAGTTGATTGCAGTGTATGCTCATAGATGTTTGAGCTTTGGTGTGCAAATAAGCAAAGGGAGTAGCAGTTTGAAAAGAGTGGCACCTCTGAGAGAACAGCGGAATGATTTCTGAACAGTGATGCTAAAAGAGCATTTAAAAATGGCACGCTGTTAGAAATGATAGTCCTCAGCAGCAGTGATGTTGGTTGGAGTCTTTGAATTCCCACAATCCTTTGTGCCAGAGGAGTAGTTGTTTTTTATGAGGTGAGTGTGGGCGGGCCGGGGCGTTCCAGAAGCCGTGTCTGTGCTTGCACTTGACAGTTTGTTTTCTACTAGTGCTAAAAATGTAACTAACTTGCAGTTTATTTGGTTTGAAATAAGCTATCACAGCCTGTCTCCGCGAGCGGATCCCCCGCTGGTTGAACTGCAGTTTAAGCAGACGAGACGTCTCCCCCTTCAGGCTGATAAATGTGCAGATCAGTCCTCATTTCCATTGCTGCACAGGCCGCAGCGCGATGGTATTTACCATCTCTATGGGTATCGCAGTGTCCTGACACCAGCAAACTTACCAAATGGTGGGTTTGACTCCTTTGGACTGTGTCCTTTCGCCATAGGCACTAAAGGAAGTGCTTGTGTGTGCCAAGACTTGATGGGTACTTCATTGTTTTGGCAGGAGGGTTTGTTTGCAGTTTGTTCTCTGGGTCCAGAAGTGTTTGTATCAGGTACATCAAAACCTCATTTACATTGCATCAGCAGTAACTGAAACAAAATCTCTGGAGGTCAAATATAGAGTTACTTTGCACCTTTCAAGTGTAGCAAAGTGAACTTCTGTGCTTTAAAGTTTTGCACTGTGAGCTTGAGATTTGATATTACCGTTTTACATACCCAATCCATAAACGATGACTTTACATTTAATCCAAAGACGTGAGTTTGAGCTTTGCAAACAACTCTGAAGGGATAACATTGGCCTATGACTGTAAAATAATGTTTGGGGTAGTATCTCTGGCTAGGCAGGGCTAGAAACTTCTGATTTTCTTTGCTGATTCATCATTTATGTGTAGTAAAGTATTCTTAGGGTATATATTATCTTTTCCAAAGGAAAACGCTGCTTTGAGAAGTAGCCTTCTTATCTCTGGAGTTACTGTGTTATCTGTTTTGTGAGTATCTAACCTGCACCACCTGCATGATTAAGAGCTTTGGAATCCTAAGAATCAAGTGCTAAGGAGAGATACTAGGTCAATCAGTTCGGGCGTCTAATAGTACAATGACCCTTGTAATTCTGTGCTAAAGAACTCCAATTGTCGCAATCGGGCCCATTAACCCCCTATTGCAGAGGAATAGTGGCTCACATAGCAAGTGATAGATGAGTTTTTAATTCAATGTAATAAAACTAGTACTGCCCTTTGTAAGTAATAGCAAATGAAGAATGCAAGCACTAAGAGAAGAATATAAGCAAGTAATAGTAACGCAAGCATCCCTCAGGGTCTCCTTTTATCCTTTATCTTGATTTGTGATTATGTTATTTTCAATAGCGCAAAGACAGTTTGGCGTTCACAGTCCTCTTTACATTTTAAAATACAGGACATAACACATCACTACCAGGCATGGCCTTGCCATGCCCAGCAATCCTCTGAGCCCTCCTGGAACTGTTAAGTATCTGAAGGGCTCTGCTTTGAGTTTCTAAACCCCCTGTAATTTAGGGATGCACAGGATTTCCCCAGACTGGGTAACTTCAGTAATATCTAGGATTAGTAATGCTGGGGTGCCCAAGTACCCTTTGGCAAAAGGGTAATCCCTAGGATTATGTCCCTGGTACCTTGGAGAAGGTGCCATCAACACAGGACATGTGAATGTAATCTCATTTATCTGGCTAAAGGTTCACCAAGGTCAACTAATCTGTTGTCAATATCGTTAATCACTTCTCGGTCGCTGAAGAGTCTAAAATTGGGCACTTCTGATCTTGCAGAGATTACACAGATTCCTAAAAATCACAATCCTACTATGCTTTTTGAAGCATTTCTGAATACAGCCAGAAGTATTGAAGAAGGTTAGGAAGACTAGATCAATCACTTGGTTGGCTGTACCCACTAACAGTCCATTCATGCGTTAGAGAATCCACAGGTCAACGATGCATTAATTAGATATTACATTTCTCTCTGTTGGACTGACTGTTTTATTTTCACTTCCATCTCTTTTCTTAGCTTCTCTTTGTCTTTGAGTAAGCCATGTACATCTTGTATTAACATCTGTGGAGACTTTGTGAATTTGGGCAAAAGAGAATTGTCATTTGCTTAATGTAATGATTCACCCCGTTGGAAGATGGGTAAGAATGTTAGCAGGTTCAAATTTGATTTACTAACATGAATGGTTGGCAATGTTATTTTCTCCTGTCTGAATGAAGTAGGGTCGATGCTTTACATTATCAGTATCCTGTCCATGTTTCTCTTTTTACCTACCAGTCGAAACTACTGAGTTCATTTGACCACAACATGTCAGTGTAGTCCTGGATTAATTAATAAAACATTGAACCCCAAAAAACCTCTTCTTTCCCGACCATGGAGTTCTATCCAGTGTGCATTGTCTTGTGGTAGCTGTACTACTCTTCAGTCGTACATTCAGGGAATCTCAAAAGCATTTTGTATTTTTTCAGATATCGCCTATCTGCGCAATCCTGTTCGTTTAGACCTTGTTAAACTGTTTTACAGTTAAACGGCCCGAGCGGAGAATTTGAATGCACTGGGGACTTTTAATGCATTTATGGACGCCTTATAATGAGCACAATGAATTGAAACAATAAAATTGTTTTAAAATAAATTAAAGCAAGCTGATTTAATTGATTAGATCTTTTTTAGAAACATGACAAAATGATTTTGCGCCTAAGGATTCAATTAAGAAACCCAACGGGATATTTAAGCGGTGCTAGAGGGGAGACACAATCCTATCTCAGGACTAGTGCTTCACGGGCACCTTCAAATTCTTAGATACATGCCCACCTTCCATTATCATTTGCGTATTGTTATCATCTATTTCGTAAATACATTAAGATTGCATCATCTGTCCCATTGTAACATTCTCACGTCTCCCCCTTGCCTTGGATTTAAACTCAGCTGTTGCATTGTCCAACAGGTTTCACTGCTGATGATACTTTATGTACTGTTCTTTTTTTACTATTTAATATTTTTCATTGTCAAATTCCTACACCAGTTTCCAGGCTTATCTTTTCCATTTATCTTTCATTTTATTCCTTCTTCCTCTTTTTATTTTGACTAATCTATTTGCTTTCTTTTCTCTTACATCTTAAGTGTTCAACTATCCATTGCTTGAGTATGGTTTGACTAGTCTTTGAAGCACTACTCATCTATTGTGTGCATAGTTTTTCTCTTTTTTTATTTAATAGGCATAGACAGTGTGCCCATGTCATTTGATTGATGGTCATCAATAAAGGATGATAAATCTGTTGCATTAATTAACATGATTATTTTCACATAATTGGGGACCATTATCTTTGCTTGGACTTTAAGACCATACATATATCATGTCCAATTTCTTGAGTTTTGATCTCATGTTCAAGAATTACTCCCATTTTTCATTGACATTTTGAACAAGCAGCAGATTCCTAAAAATGATTCCATTTATCTTTCCTTCTCTTTATTGTTTTGCATTGTTGGCCTTGGTCGTAGGAAGAATGCAATTGCTGGTTTTTATAAAATGCATACTTGTGGGATTCGTCACACAGACATTGTGTACTCGCTGAATGTTACTGGGCAATTAGAAGTTTTTGTTCCAGGGTTTCTGGCTTACATTTCTCTGAGAACCTTATTGTATTGTCCCACTCACGTACAGCAGAGATTACAAAATGTCTTAATTAATTCTTCATGTTTCTGTCCTACATTTCAGCACCGGCCTTTATCCTGTGGCTGGGCCATGTTCACGGTTGTCTTGGCTCTTTCTTTAATTTTCTTCTCTCATCTCTACTTCATCCATTCTGTGAGTATGTTTACTCCTGCCTCCTTTCCTGGAATTATTAATGCATCACTGGGTTTCTGTCATACACTTGATCAGTTGTCATTTTTAAAGATGACAGTTCTTGTAGTAGAGTCTGCTCTGTAACTGATTGTGCATCTTTTACTGGCAGTGGTAGTTTGTTCTTCTGTTTTTTCTCCATGGTGACCATTGTTGGGAATGAGTAGACATTGACATTGCATTTATATTGTGTGTATCCTATGGTGCGGAGCTGTTGCCCAGCCTCACAGAAGGCTCGAACTTGTGAAATGTTCTAAGCTGTTGAGTGCAGCCTCAACCACGCCTATATTATAAGAATAGTTTGTAACATGTAAAAGCTTTCTATACCGTGAAGTTACTTTACCACACATTTACTTTTTTGCAATCTGGAAATGGAAAAGCTAGTAATAGATACAGGAATAGGTCATATGCACAAAAGAACCTTTCAGTGGACCTGCATGTTCAAAGTAAATTCCTACTTGATCACTGTGCACTCGGCCTAGGGCACACATTGAAATCGGCTTGTGTGTTTGTTGATACAGGGAATTATATATAGCGTGGGTAGCGAAACCCCATATACCCCTGCCACTGATGGGAGTGCAGGACTGATGTGGGTGTGCACAAGATTCAGTGACCGGAAGGATGATATTGGGAAATATAGTATGGATTTCCAAAATGTCACTGGAGGTTGACCACAAGAGTTGATTTAGACAACTATTGCCAAACTGAGTTGGTGCTGAGATGACTGGTTGAGAAATGCATATTTTAACCAAAGGACAGTTTTGATTATTACCCGCGCCTTCATTTGTGGACTAGGAACTTCAGAACTGATGAGCAGGCTAATGCTTGCAGGGCTGTTCTCAGAAGTGCAGTGATGTTAAAAACATGAGATAAGCCCCCTGCTTGGAACCCATTGAATAAAAGTGAAATTACTTGAAAAGGGATTACAAAGCTTACTTTTCATAGGGTACCAACATGCCTTGACATTCCAATATCGGATGAGATAATTGGCTGCCTGGAAATATCTCTTTCCTGTAGACTGTCAGGCGGGCATCATATTGGGCAGCTCCTGGGATTAGAGCTGACAGCTTCTTTCAATTTCCGAAGAAAAAGCATACAGGTTAGCATTCTTTCCTCGGCTTCTCTTCTACGCAGTTCACCAAAAGCTTCAGTGGGGTTCATTTCATGCCTTATGCCTTCCTGATGAACTTTGAAACTACCTGGAAAATCATGGGTAGAAGCTTTGTACAAGCTGGTCAATCTTCCTCCATAATTTGGGTACCACTTGTTCAATGACACTCCTCACTTGGGATCCATTTATCAATCCCAGGCATCTTAAATTGTCTGACCTCCTACTTTGGATCTTAGAAAATTAGAAACATGTAGAAAATCAAAGTACTATGTACCAGGCTGGACATTCTTTTTAACAAACCGATCCCTCTAGAAAGCCATTGTCACAGACAGGGAATTAGGGCCTTACTGGAATCCATCAGAAATGTTCATGTGCTTCACCAACAATAGTGGAGTTGAGCTTACCCCAATGGAAGTTTCATCCATTTTCCATAACATTATTGAACAAGTCTTGGAAGTCCCTGACCTCTTGGAGTCTCTGAGTTACACTGATACCACCGTGCACAGTGCACAGATGCAGAGGAGGCACTCGAATGAGAAATGCTAAGGCACTCAGTTGTACCAGAGCTTTGTGGACCTTAGGTGTTTGGAAACAACAGAGACCGATGCCTTTCAACACCCCTACCTCAAGGTACGCTTTTCGTTCATCTGAAAGCAAGTGGAACCTCTGTAGCAGTTTTATGCAAATGTAACTTCTGGTCCCACAATGGCGGTAGATTGTTACCTTTTGTAGATGTGCACCATGAGAGGCTGTCCTAATTTTTTCTCAATTTGAGTAAGGCTGTTTGTGAAATCTCTAAATCGGTGTTGCATTGGCCACTTTATGGCACAATTTTACCCTTGCAAATTTCTAATGGAAGTGACATACCTGTTTAAAAATGGTTACCAGTTTTAAAATTAATCTATTAGACAGAAAGCGCAATGCGTCCTGCTCGGACCTGCAGGTTGTGAACATTAGCGAGCTTGCATACTAAGTGTAGTGCAGGACTAATTTTTGGAATGCCGGCTGTCGATTGCACTTTGGGGTTGAAGCTTCTTCCTGCAGTGGTCCATAAAAAATCCTTTGGCATACAGGTTTTTTTTGTTGCTATGTGTCGTGAGGCTTTGCTCATGCACATACGTTTTGGTGGATACATTTGTTTGTGTACCAAGATACTAGCACACATTCATCGACTGTATTCTCGTCCCCAGTGCTCACACACTACTACACTATCTGTACTGTATGTCAATTAGGTATTTTTCGTCGTTTTAATTCTTATTCTTATATTTACGTTCACTCCAAAGGGCATTTTAGTGCAAATAACAATGCTTCTGTTAACAAACACTGAAAACAGGAAGGGCAAAACTGGAAACTAGATGAAGAAAAAAATGAAGTTTGATAGGGATTTCATGGGCCAGAAATATTTGAGGAACTTCTCTTTCTCTGCGTTTTACCAAATTGTCCACACCCATATATGCTAGTGAATATGCCCCAATTTTATTTTTGTAGCCGGTGGTCATTCTGTCAAGTATTTTTCTTGAGTGGTTAGAAACCAGTTGAGTGATGTAGACAGTGGCAGGTGGGCATCCGAACAGCTGGTGCAGAGGAGACCGGTCCTCAGTGGTGTAGCTAGCCACTTTGCCACCTGTGGCGGGCCCTTCCTTTGCTGCCCTGTGGCGGCCGCATGGAGGAGCAGGGAGGGGGTGCTGGTGATATGAACACGATGGCTGCCTGTGGCAAACGCATGGAAAAGCGGGGGGGGGGGGGGGGGAGGGGAGGGGTTGTGCTACGCCACTGCCGGTCCTCCTCTACCCCAGTAGTAACCGGCTTCAAATATTTAACGTTCCCTGCTGCTGTGGCGGGTTGTGTTTCATGACAGGAGACCCTTTGGAGAAAATACGATGCCAGGTTTGTTGGCAAGGCATAGTGAGTGACTTACCATTTTTCTTTCAGAAAATACCCCAAAGCTGGGCTTTGTCTCTGAAACGCAAAAAAGAAATGTCCCTGACACCCAAGGAGTTTTCTCACAACAAATGTGTGACATTCACGACGGCCCACCAGTGGCGGAATGAGGGTATAAGATTATAGTACATTGGGAACATGCTATATCCTTTGTTTGTGAGGGATGGCTGGCGGGATGGAGGGGTTCATCTAGGGAGGTTATCAAGTGTACTGTTGTGGTATCCTATGTGTTTTTAAGTGATGACATGGGATTTTGGTTGTGTTTTTTACAAAATAAAAATTGTTTTAAAAAAACATATGAGAGACATTTATGAGTTTTTCATGTTCATGATCATGAACATGAAACATTACCTTAATGGCGGTCATGAACAGGAAGAAATAGCATGGAAGGCTGTCCAAAATGGAGAAGAACTTATGATGCTGTCCAAAATGGTAACCCAGTAGCAGACTAGCTCCGTCATACAGCTTCTTCTGGTGGACTCGACTGAGACTTTGCCTTAGTAAACTCTGTCAGTGTCCCCACCAGTAAATGAGACGGAGGACTCATTGAGAGCCTAATTTTGAGTCATGGGGCATTAAATTCTGTCCCGTGTCTAAAATTCTGTTTACCCACGGAACGGAATTACGAGTTTGGTTTTATTTAACGCAGCCGATGACCATTGGATGCGTAAACGAACCCAACATTTGTTAAATTTCGGCAGGTCAAACATGCCGAAATTTATCAGGGGAAAACAGATGTTATTTACCGTATCATGCGAATTTTGGTGCGTTAAACATCAAAATCTGTCAGTTATTTCTCATGAACTCATAATAGGTGTTATTTATCACCCCTGATAAATCGGGTAAACCGTGTTATTGTCATTTATCAGGGGTAATCAATAACACCCCAGCTTGTAACCAGGCCCTAAATTTGTGTAACTAGACATCTGCTGATATATGGTGAATGACCCAGTTGCGCCTATCTCTAAATAAGGCCCTCAATGTAAAACTTTCTATCTTATTTTCGTCAATTTAATTTGAAATGGAATTTTTTTTTGGGCGCACACTTATTTTTTTGTCTTCCAGGTATTGCACGAACATTTTAGATTATTCATTGTAAAATAATCTTCAACTCTTGTTTGTGCAGGTGTAACAACCCCTGGGTAAAACTATATTCCTTGAAGGTTTTACTGCTCGTAGAATTGTGACAGCTACAAGCTCAGTGACATATGGCTGTACCAGTATGAACTCAGTTTGCCCCTGCTGTGAGATTATGTATGAATAGAAATGAGCAGCCAGGTTTCAGAAGAAGCGTTCATATGGGCATTTTCATTCGCTGAGTGTCTGGTGAGAGAATATACATGAAAATGATATGTGTGTTCATGTGGGTGAAATATTGTCATGCTGGAATTAGTAATGTGCACTTCTGTCATAACGTTTTAGGGGGTGCAGAAGAACTGAAACCCGCTGCATAAAACAACACAGATTCCGACGTAGCCTGGATGCAGAAATGACCACTGTTGGAGAGGCTGTAATGCTATCTTTTTATGCACCCCGTGTATTTAGTTTGACAAAGCCTGTCTGAGTTACAAAGCCAATAAAGCACCTTGCATTGTATTGTGTTGCATTTTATTGCGATAGCGCTGAAACAAAACAATCAATTGCTGAATTCTGTCACGGCTGAATCCATCTACACATAAACAACCAGTGATGTCCACTGCTCGAATAGTGTATCTTGAGATATAAAACAGATAGAGAGAGTAGGAGAGTGTATGGGGCCTGTATTTATTATTTAAAGTCTCCAACATCTTGCAGTTAGATTACAGCAGTGGGACCAAGAAAGGAATGCTTCAAATCAATCATTAACTTAGAATTTACTGCCAGATTCACTGGGCCTGATGAACAAAAGCTTTTTGAAGTCAGTGCTTTCCAAAACGACAGATTTTAAGACCCCAAAAATGTATGTCACAAAGTTTTAAAGTTACTTTGCGAGTTGGAAAGGTATTTCTCTGTTTTGCAGACCACATTTTGCTGCTCATTTTGAATCACACAATCAACAAAGGAGTGTGTCAAAATTGTAGAAAGAAGGAAGAGCAAGCATGTAAATAGTCACAGTAAGACTCTACTGTTGAAAAAACCACTTAGTTTTTTTAAAAAGCCCTCACTCACCAACCTGGTTGGTGACATGCTTCATCATTGGGCCCCACCAGGAGTGGCCGAATGCCACCCTAGTGTGCTGCAACGCCAGTTTACTGCGGAGCTGGTAAAAAAAGTGTTTGGTGAAGAGTGAGTAGTGAAATTTAAAAATGTCCAAATTGTGTCAAAAAAATCTTTTATTAATTTTGCCAATCAGAAATGTATAAAATAAAGTGTGGGATAAAGAACTAGAATTAAAAGTTCTGTTTTTATCCATAGAGGGATTGGCAAAATTAATAAAATATTTTTTGACACAATTTGGACATTTTTTAATTTAAAGTCACAAAGGGTCGACCTATTGGTTTTTGCCAATGCTTGTTTTTTATTCCCTCTGAACTGTTATTCTTATAGTCATGTATTGATGGGAAAGGTAGAACCACAAGAACGAGGACACAGAAATGCGAGGTTTGATGAAATAGTAACACTTAACAGGTAACTGGACAGCTCAGCAGCAGTACCGCAGCACGGGTTTTAAACAAACACTTAGGGCCCCATTAGGATGGCGGGCGGACCACCCCCGTCGGGCCGGCGGTAGCCACCGCTGGCCTGGCGGGGGCGATCCACCCGCCATCCATACCTAAAGGACCCCCGCCATATTAGGATGGCTGGAGGGTTCATGGGGGACGGAATGACCGTCCGCCGCTTTTCTGCCGGTCGACTCGTCGACCGGGCGGAAAACATGTATAATATGAGACATGATGCTGGTGCATAGCTATGCATCAGTCCCAGGATGCAACACCTTCATATTAGATGAAAAATCATCCTTTGACCATAATTTATTCATTTTAAGCATTTTTTTATTAACTTAATCCTCGTTGTCTCTTTTCAATGTGTCGAACTGGTAGTTTCGATTTTCAAATGCATGTATTATACTCACAAGCCTTAATTACAGCATGTTGAAAAAGCCAATACAACAAGTAGTCAAGAAGTTTTTTTGACCCAACGCATTTCGGGCTTATCGCCCTTCTTCAGGGGAAACTGTAAAGAGTGAAAAAACAGCACATCAAGGACACTTTAAAAGTACGATTTAAATCACAAGATACTTTGATCACAGAAAACACTATCATTATAATGTCATGCCAAGACTCGAGTGAAAACCAATCCCATCTATTGAAAAACGAATACAAGTAGCAGTGAATGCGTGCCGTAACTCAAATAAAACAATTCAAAGAAACCTACGAGATGCTGCTTGCAGCGTTACCCACCTCCAACTTCTTAACTGATCGCATAAAGCTGTTGCTTGGTTAACTCTCCGTGTTTAAACAACCAGTTTCACCAGCAGTGTTTAATACGGTGAACACCACACCCATTCAAGACACTACCATCCATGTTATGATGATGGCGGCAATTGGCCTTTCCATAGCGGCGATGCTGCCATGGAAAGGCATGCGGTCTTCTGTGTTGGGGGCCCGCTGTGGGCCCCCGGGTTGTTGGGGGGTTGGGAGGTGCACTTGTGGGGTACCCATGGTACCTGCCGACATTTGCATGCACAAGGTAGCAGGCCCCGCGCGGTGCCTGTCACGTTGTGCATGCAAATGCTCATCATGCAGTTTTTACATTGCAGCGGGTGCTGCTTGCAGCACCGCCCGCCGCAATGTAAAATATGCGGGATGCGCCCGCCAGTGTGGCAGGCGCATCATAATAGGCACATAATTGTCCCTCCGCCATCGTAATGGTGCCCTAAGGTTTCTCACATGGCAAGCAAAAATAATAGTAATACAGAGTTTCATTCAGCTGTTTCACTCAAGGAAATGGGCTGTGGCATACATAAAAGACATCGTGTGAGCAGCTGAAGAGCGGCCAAGACATTCATCTAATGTAGTTCCTGCAACACAAGGAACACATAATTTTTTAAGCCAAGGTGTTGATCTTGTCAGGTGGAGCATTGGGGAAGGGCTTGGATTAAATAAGTATGCTACTTGTACTTGCTCGAAAAGTCAGGGTAAAGGTTTCACAAACAAGTGCTTGCCTTAGTTTTGCTGCATGGGTATTCTAATGTATACATTTTCACTAGAAGTCTACAGGTATTTATTTCTTGTGTTTAAAATACTATATTAAATTCAGTATATACTACATAGCAACAATACAATAAGATCAATGATAATACTCAGACGTACGTATGCAGTAATAAACACTCTCAAGAAAACCCATAAAAGTCTTTATAAGAAAGGTATGCATTTCTTCTAGTTGCTTATCCAGGCCAGTTATCTCATTCTGGTACTTACAGTTTAGTTTAGATTTCCCACTTTTAATTCAAGACTACAAGAAGCAAAATATAAGGCAAAAAATATGGCTGAGTGAACAACCACCTCTGGCATGTAACAACAACTTGAGATCTCCCCAGGATACACAACAAATTGCCTTTCAGAGCAGGTTAGGTTTAAACCAGAGCACACATCCATTTGAAACTAATACCAGAGAAGGAAAATTGCATGTGCTGAAAAACACATTTATTTAACTTTCTTAGTGGCAATAAAAGCAGAGTCTCTGGTTCTTCCCACAGCAACCCTAATGTCCTCTCCCTCATTCTCTTGGTTTATTCTGCAAATGATGCCCATGTCCAAATTAACAGAAACGTAGGGCTATATTTGGAGTTTGGTGACCAGGATACTCTATCAAAAATGTGGTGGACTACCATTTACCATATTGTATAGCCTGTGGCACTTACAATACAGCGAACGGCCCTGCCAAACTCTAAATAAGGCCCTTAGTAACTTCAGGAAGAGGACACCCCTGAGAATGGGATGTGACAGTGGGAAGCCCTTTACAGCGGAAAAGGCTAAAGTGTCAACAAGCGATGGCAATGCCAATAGGTCTAGCTTTAAAAGAATGTTGTATGGTAATATGAAGTATTATACATAAATAGCATGGGAATGAATATATATATATTCACTCTCAAGCCAGACCTGAAATTCATGTGGATTGATGACTGCCCTCCTCCCATCTGTGCTTCTGCTTGAGAAAACAACATAAATTATCTAGTTATCTTAGACAATTTGGTAGCATTACAGTGTAATGTGTGTGCCCCTGAAAATGTTAGCTCTGGCAACTGGATAAAGAAACAAAATGATCACAGCTATGTGGAGGGCTAGCACTGTTTTGTGGAAGCGCATAACCTCTGCCCAATCAAAACATGCACTCCTGTCTCTCAACATGTGGGCAGAGCCAAAGCCATCTCCTGGTGATTCTCACATAATTAGCAAAAAGGATCATACTGGACTATAAATTATCCCTGAGACCGCAAATCAATAGTGTAGTTTCTAAAGGGATATTCTTCGTGTGGACAGTAAAGAAACGTATGCCTTTCTTTTCGTGTGGGGCTTTGAAATTAATCATGGCACCGATGGTCGGAGGGAGAATTGATTAGCAGCTGCATTTACCTGGGATCACCAGACAGTGCTGTAAGGAGACTCCAACTACTGCACAATGCAGCCGGCAAGCTGGTGTTCAAAGTCCCTTGCAGAGCACATACTCTCCTGCTGTTGATAATCTTCACAGGCTATCAATAGTACAGTGCATTCAAATTGAAGGCTACTGTCTTATTTTCAAGGCAATTTATAGTTTAGCCCTAGATTTTCTTGTTAAACGCGCAGCGAGATATGGTCCAGCCAGGATGCTGCACTCAAGAGGGAGAGGGAGCAGAGGGGTGGGCATTTCAAAAGAAGCAGAAGCCCAACATAAAACTTCAGACTCAGACCCTACATCATATCTGGTGTCTGGAGATAGACTATAAGAAGGTGAGTTTGAGAATCCCAAAAATGGTAATCTGCAAAGCAGCCAGATACACTGTGTGAGGAGTAGAACCTCTGCAAGACTTCTACCTGGGACCAGGACTAGGGGCCAAGGTCTGCTAGTCTCCCTGCTGGGTGAGGGCACATCAACCAGGGAATCCAAGGCGACCCGCTCTGGAGCCTGGTGCACCAATGCCTGCCCACTTGCCAAGACCGGTGTATCCTATGAGGAAGAGGAGAGCATTGTAGAGAGCGAGATCCAGTAGGAACCCCTGCTGAGTGGTCTCCCTCTGCTACTTTGAGGAAATGGCTGCTGCACCAATTGTGTCATTGCTCTTGTGCAGGACAAAGTCAGTGGCCCCCGTATGCCAGGAGATAGCCACCATGTATTCAGCTGCATGTCTTGTTGCACCATTCGGGCTGGAGCCTGTGTGTAGTAGCGAGGTGGTGACCCTTTGTGCCACACGGTCCATCGGGGAAAAGACTGCTGTGCGGAAAGGTCTGTAGCCCTATGAGTAGTGAGACGGCAACCCTGTATGCCAGGAGAGGCCGCAGTGGGGAATTTCACAGTGCTGGTTGAGCCAGAGCTTGTGGACAGTGAGTGGCAGTGGCACCGTATGTGAGAGGGGGTCACTGGGAGCACCAAGGATTGTGACTTGTTTTGCCCCACCAGAGAAGTGAGGACACTGTGGGAGCACCCGTGCACCATCACCTAGGCAAGGGACCTAAGACAGGATCGCCGTAGCCACCCTCTAGCGGGAGCCAAACAAACACTTACCCCATAGGAGGAGCTGCAGAGAGCCTATTGTTGCTTTAGGAGCGTGACTGCAAGTGATAGACTCTTCAACTGCTTAGTGCAGCCCCTGTGAACGCCACGGAACGGGCGTACTCAGGAACTCCCAAAGCTTCACACCTGCAGGTGCGGGTAATACTGGTTTTAGTCCTGTCGGCCCAGGGGAACTTGCCAGTAATTTAGCACGATAGCGCTGGAACACTATTGACTTAAAGTTAAAGTTATAGTCGACTCCTGAGACTCGGACTACTAGTGTGGCATACCCGTAATATTACCAGTAGTGAATGGGGAATAACCATAATCGCTAATGCAAGGGGTGAGTGGGACAGGGAGCTGCCAAAGAAACACTAGAGCTCCAACATCATGGGAGGGTTGTGTAATTGTTTGTGAATGTCTTATTTTTCCTTAGTGTAGGTAGCTTTAGAAAATAAAATACTTTTCTTTTTTCATAAAAGTAAGGATTTGGCTGGACAATGACTTAGTGCTGCTGCTGCGTGCATTTTGAGTTTTGAGCCTGTGCTCACTATTCTGTATTCAACTCCCCTCTGCAGCAACCTTGGACTGCTTGGATCACACTATCTTGAGAGTCAAGTGCAGAAGGGGTATGTGGCCCAGTTGCTCAAATCCCATAGTAGGCCCCAGGACGTCAGGAGTAAAAGGCCTCAACACTCTTGGTTGGGCCAGTAGCCCCTGAGTGCCCCGTGGCCCTCTGAAAGAAGGTCTTTCAATAATATTCACACCATCAGATTGTCTAAGGCTTAGTTCTCGTTTTTCACCTGTTGATTTATATTTTGGGATGGGGGTTGGCAGTAAACGAAACGTTGAACTGGCCATTCTGCTCCTGACCATGCCATTTAGTATATTTTCTGTGTGTTTGGAAGGTCTATGTTATATGAGTACTCATAATACATTACATTAATGACTCTAATAATTTGAAGCTGAAATGAGAGGGTTATAGAAACTACCCCAGATTGTTGTATTAGGTAACTTTAAATGCCTTCTGGTTCACGGTGATGGGCCAATGAGTTTGATTTGAGTGATGGGCAATTAATCTAAAACAAGCAGATATATGGAAGAATCCATGATGATCAAAATACATTTACATATAAAGAATCCTGATGGACTATATCAGTTTATCTATGTCTTGACACATTTAATTATATGCTTTTTGTTTTACATTTAGGGGTGGTTGGGTTGAGACTAAAAGTGATTCTTAACTCTGACAGGTCTTTTTTTAGTCTAAATGCATTAAAAATTTCAGTTTATATATCCATATTATTTTTACCAGGGCAAGAACATTTACATTGAAATACAGGATGGAACAATATGTGTGATGTGGGTACTTCCGTGATCTACATCCTGCTAACTAGATGTGCTAGGATCGGTCTGTGAGGAAAGACTACATCTGTTCTAGGGGGATGCTCTGCGACACTCATGTTATATGGGAAGTGATACGGAAGGATGTAGTTGTCAAGTGTATTGTCACATTTACTCCCACGGGTGGACCCCTTCAGATTTTCTCATAGTTTTTTTTTATTTTTATTTTTTAATTTTTTTTTTATTTTAGGTTGTCCGATCATCAGTATACCATACACTTACATAGACATTTACGTTTTCAAGCACTGTGTAACATAGCAATGTTAGACTTTGATGCATCACAAAGGACAATTTCCCATCTATATGAGCATCTTCAACATTCGGCAGCTATTCGGGTTACAATTCCACAGTACCATCCTCAGTTTTTTCTCATAGTTAAAGTGCTTTATAGGGTGCTTCTCATGCTAATTAGGTTGGATTGAGTCATTTTACATGTATTGTAAGCAGCGTGGCTATCTTGTCAGATACGTTTGATTGACATTGGTTTTGTGGTTGGCGAGTGAATAGCTATGCTATTTGTTCTTGTGTTTTTTTATGTTAAAGAACACAAATATCCACAGGCATCCTGGCACTAGACAGACTATCCAATCGTGACTCAATCAGAGTAGCAACTACACCAATAATGTTAAACTTAATTTGAAGAAAAATTTGAATTTTGAGATATGGCAGTAGTGTTCGTTTCATTACCCTTGTTATAAGTGGCTGAGAATTGGGCCAGTATTTTGCACCCCTGGAGTCACCGATATGAGGGATAGTTCCGCAGGTAGAGAACATCTAGTCCAATAAGTGGTGGAGCGTGAGGGACCACTAGGAAATGAAAAAAATACTGGGGAAATTGGTAACTCTGATCTGGCTGACAACAACTCTGTGCAAAAGTCCTTAGATCTATAGCGTTCCCGCAAATCTCTTAATTCCAATCGGGCCAGTAACTATTATTACTCCCCACACTGGTATTAAGTGACCAGTCATAACGAGGGCTATGTATCTTAGAATAATGGCACCATGACACTGGTTCATCAATTTCTGATTATTTTTTAATGTCTTAATCAAAACTGGTTTTGATAGATTTGGTGTTTTTAATTATGCTAGTTTTCCTGATTGGGATTGGAACATATCTATTATCCCAGCAAAGCATTTTATTATCCATGTCACCATGTCAATTGTTTTTTCTACCAAACAAATTGTAGCATGATGCAGCTATACTCAAACCATTTTGCTGTATCACCTCGATTTTCTATTTCTCACATTGCTCACATTTGGTATTCGCTGTTTTTGTAAGGAGTCATTTGTGGTTCTCTTAAAGGTGGCTAAGTTTCAAGTAGCACAGCTCTTACAATCTCATTGAGGAAATACAGGATCAAATAAATGTGATTTTTGAAAGATGAGGGGCAGCTCTTCTGTAGCAGAAGATGTATTTCTTTTGAAAGTCCCTGCGGTTGTCAGGGTCACAATATCAAAGTTTGCCGCAAGGTGAAAGCATAAATCCACTCCGCCTGAGGGGTTTGGAAGATTTCTAGACGAGTATCTGTGAAAGATATATGTGCGTTCCCTTTGTCATACTCTCGGTTATCGCTTGTGGACTCTTGCCCAATAGAAAGAGCATTTTAATGAATTGTGATTGCTGATGCGCATATGGCTTACCGACTGTGCATCTGAAATGTTTTTAACATTTCTATGAGAGTTGAGGGTAAAAAAGAGGTAATTGACCCTTGATATTCCGCACCCCAAAATACGAGCTACCCACTAGTGTAATAATTACAAAAACGTAAGCAGAAAAGAGGCAAGTCTAATAATTACAAAAACCGAAGCTCTCATTAGTACTTTCTCTGAAGTTAATATTTCAATAATAGTAGTTCCAATTTAATTTTCCCTTTCTTCAGAAAAAGTTTGTTCATCAGAATTACTTCTTCAATTTTTATCAACCAATTTATCTTTAGAAAGCCACTTACAATCAGTGTGTGTTCTTATAGTTAATTAAATCAGTCAGTCCATCCTCAGTCGACACGCTGCACGGATTAGTACAGTTTCTCAAGTCTTCAATATATAGAAACTGCATTTTTTTTTAGCGCTTGAGGCGTTGAAGTGGGCGATCAAATGGGCAGTTTTAACTTTCACAGTAACACGCTACTGGGAGCTCAAAGTTAGTGGTCAAACCATTGGTTCCTGGAATGGGTTTTGTGCTCTCAAAGAAACCATTCTGTGCATTTACTCAGTTTGGTTGATGGAACAAATAGATACTGTTAGGCTTCCAGGATATGGTTTGAAAGAGAGATTAAGATAGGCCTGTGAGTTAGAATAGTCTATGTATACAGCAGAGACACAGAAGGTAGAAATCAATAAGAGTTGCATTCAAAATAAATATGAGAGTAAAACATGGAAAGCATAAGTCAAGGTCAGATTTTCCTGCAGGGTTTTAGGAATCTACAAGGGAGATTTCTGCTTAGCATGCAGTCTGTGGGTGTAAACCTGTAGAAAGAAACAGCTTTTTAAAATGTACTGTAAAGGAATGTGGCTGTTAACAGTCTTTCTATAGACACTTTTACTTTCTGGAGGTGGCAGACATTTGCATTGCCACAAAAAGTAACCCCAGTGCTTGTTGACACTCCTTTATTAGAGAACATTAAGCAGTGACATTTACGCATATTCCTGTACCTGTAATTACTATTTGTCACCATTGAGAAATCTCTTGTGCACATCACCCCACAGTAAGTGTGATATACATACTTGCAAACCCAGAGAGGACACCGGTTTGTACCTACTTTAGCAGTACACTCAATTCTATGAAGTATTATTACAGTTTATGCATGCACATCCTGTTACACCACTCAAGCCACACATATAAACAATGTATGTCAACAATGACCTACCTACTACATAAATTACTAGGCAGTTGATGAACATATTGCAGCAATCATCATTAATACATTCAGTGCATAGTTTATATGACCCATTCATTCATTACCTGGTGCGGAAGGGCATGGAAAGGTGCTTCCCCCGCCCCACAACCTGAAGAGCACTGGACACCACAGACCGGACTATGGGCCACAGAATGAATGTGTCTTGTATCACTTCATGACTGTCCCGCATTCACCTTGCCTTGTACTATACTTAATAACAACTGTTCAATTAATGTGTCTACAATTCAATTGGTAACAGGATCCCCACTTTCCTTTTTCGTCATTTCGTATGCAAAGGTCAATGGGCTTTTGTCACCAATTTTGTATATTTAGCAAAGCCTGTGGTAAAGTTTTCTATTTGATAGTGCCGTTCCAGCCTCTGTCTCTCAGAATGAACTCATATTTTTGGTAAAGCTGAAAACAGTCATTAAATATGGTGCATTGTGCTTATTAATTAATTTTTCTTGCCAACAACATTGCAATATTAATATGATTATTTTCTCAGAAAATTCACTATGTTTATTACAGACTGCACTTAATACTTATTTTGCCTGCTAGCCATATATACTGGGCTTCTACTAACTAGTTGCATGGAAACATCAATGAGTTCCATATGTGCGTACAGACACACACACGCACACATGCACATACACACCCCATACACACACATACGCACAAACACACACACACGTCCGTATTATGCTTTCCTTATTAATTAGCATCAGGGCACAAGTCCTAAACAAGCTTTGGCATAGCCAATAGATCTCGCCTTTGAGACCTTATAAGTGTTTAGCCATGCAACAGTTGCATAATTAAATACTTATAAGGTCCCAAAAGCGAGACCTATTGGCTGTGCCAAGCGGCCGTGCGGCCGCGAAAGTGACCGCGATGAAACATCAAAGCGGCCGTGCGGCTGCGAAAGTGAAAGTAATCACGGTCAAACGCGGCGTGCGCGCCCGCGCACATGCACTGTAGCTCTAGGCTGGCCTGGTAGCACTTTTTGGCGCCCTCTCAAAAAGTCTCACCAGACCAGCGCATGTGCTGGGTCAGGCGAGACCTAAAAAAAAAAAAGGGGGGACGCTGACGTCACGACAGGAAGTGACGTCACGAAAGGTGGCTTGCACCATCAGACGCATTGCCTCCCCTCGCTCACTCCTTAGATGCGATTGCATCAGAGAAGCCAGCGCGTGAGCAGCGTTCTAAATGAGCTCCGATCTCGCCCCAGAGAGGCCAAAGAGTGAATGTGTGGCTCCATTTTCTCCAGTTATCGAGCTCCCGGTAAAATAAGTGGGGGGACGCTGTCCACCCGCGTGGTACCCCGACTCGAGCCCTGATTAGCATCCCACTATGAAAAAACATGGATGAACAGTCCTTGCCAGGTAGCTCAAGGAAAGACACAAGCAATCATACTTGACCACACAACTCTGCTACTTTTCTGTGCAGCACTGTTGGAGCCCAGAAAAACAAAGGTTCTCTTCAGGCCACTGTTGAACAGCTGCAGTGTAAACAGCAGCTATACAAAGAGCTTGCCTTCTGCATTCTCTTTAATGCAGAGCTCCTTTGCTTTTTGTGTTCCTCACTGATTTACTACTCAACAGCACACTGCCAACACTGATGGGCTGATTTATGGCCACATCCTGTGTTTGAGACCAGTAGTTCTGAACCTTTTGACATTTGGGGACGCCCATTAATTTTTAGAAGGACACGCACCCAAGCAATTTCTATGCTTGGAACCTCAAAACAATACACAAGAGTACAGAAGCAAATATACATTAAAAAAATACACAAATAATGAAATATTTCATTTAGTTCACAAACACAAAAAATATCCGAATGTCACAATTAACATTTTAGAGGGAATGTAGATGCTTTTCAAAATGAGGCTTTATTTCTAAAAGAGGAAGAGATACGCCAGACTCTTGCATTTCACTTTGGGGCTGGATTAGATTGTGGAGTACAGTATTTACTCTGTCGGGGTGACAGGGTCCAATACTCTGGCCCTGATTACGAATTTAGTTGTTATTTATCACACCTGATAAATTATGATACCACGGGGTTCATTATTTATCAGGTGTGATAAATAACGCCTATTACGATTTGGTGGGGATTATAATGTGGATGTTGGCATTTAACGCACCAGAATCCGCATGGTACAGTAAATACTGTGTGTTTTTCCCCTTTTACATTTCAGCACGTTTTACCTGCTAAAATTTAAGTACAGTTGAGGAATTTGACACATCCAGTGACAGCCGGCACAGGTAAGAGTGGTGAGGGGGGCGGGGCGGGGTAGCGGGTGGCTAAGTCAACAAAGGACGGGATAGGTAAAATGAAATAAAAATATAAAAAAAAACAGTTACATTGTGCTCAACGATGTGGTGATTGCAAGGTAAGTGGTTTTTATTATTTTTTTAATTTAATTTTACCTAGGCCATCGTCTGTCAACTTCCCCCCACCCAGCCCGCCCACTGCTCTTACCTGTGCCGGCTGCCACTGAACACATCCGATAATTATCGGATGCATTAATTACCTACCAACTTGTAATTCAGACTTGTGCGTAAACAGGGATTTATGCATGCATTAAAACACACCGACCACCTTCTAATCAGGCCCATTGTCATCCTGACAGAGTACCTGCACTCCAGATTAAGTGATGTCCGCCGCTTCAGTAATGGAGCAGGTAGTGCAAAATTTTGTATACCTCCTCTATTTTTGCATGAAAATACTAATTATATAATCTATTAATTATAATATTATTAAACAAGTATTGCATGTATACTAATCAACCTTATTAATACTAAAATACACATGGGATTTGCTAATTGCATGGCCAAATAACTCTTATAACTAAAATCTGTACGCATATTAACAATAGTATATGTGGTAATAGAATACTGCATGATACGTGTTGCTTTGTGATGTTGCACCCTTGAGGAGGATCGAAAGAGGTGAATATAATTGCTTTAAATGTCACTATATGCTAGATAAATACACGCACATAGAGGGATTAGCAAGGGGTTAACATTAGGATCACCATTTCCATGAATTAATTATTCTTTTGTGTTTGTTTCGCTTAAGTTGGCATTTGGGCCTAAATCCAATATGGCCGCTGACACCACACGCAGAAGTGGCCACTGTCTCATGAGGCACGAAGTGAGCTGCGCATGTGCAAGAAATCTCCTAAACCTTGTAGCGACCTTTGCACAAACTGTCCCCGGTCAAGGAGACGAAACGGGACACTCGCCAAGACACGGGAACAATCAACCTTACAGTAAACCGGAACAAGCCGATACTTCGCTAACCCATGACCTCACCCCTTGAACTGTACTGAAAATCTTCGAATATTAGTCGTATGATCTCAACCAGCCAATCACGACTGTTCTAAAGTTTAATATTGTATCATCTATGACTTGTTTTATTATAAAAAGGATGGTAGAATAGGGAGGAAAGCGTATGATGCGGATGATGCAGATGATGATCTCTTTTCATTTATCATTTCCACGTTCGTTGTGATGCCTTTTCCGAAGATCCAGATGCTGCCCGACCGCTTGATGACTGCAAACTTTTCCTAAAAATCAATGAACTATGATATATGCTTGCACGATTTTTGACCTGTGATAAATTGGGACTGTAGCGTGCTGAGCAGAGGACTTTGAGCTTTGGCCTGCTTTTCGGACAATTTTACGAGAAATTTTGGTTATGCAGAGCCAATGAATTAGAGGATTTCAAATAGCCAGATTAGGTAAATATGATGTTCTGTGATTTATTTGAACTGATCTAAACTCTAAACTTTGGCGACACAAAAGCAAATATAAATCATTATGAAAATTTAGATAAACAGATATTGATTATCAAGAAATATGAGTTTCTGGTTTATTAAGGGAAATAAGGATTCTGAGTCTTAAATTGTGTTTTAGCTGGTTCTAAATCACCATCAACCAATCCAACTAAATTGGTCTGTTGACCAAAGTGGGTGGAGTGCCTTGATGTTTGGGACTAGGGATCTATAGGCGAAGGATGTTAATGTATATGTTGTAAAATAACTTTTCTCTCCCTATAGGTTATAAGGTATTTCCCCCACATGTCCTGCGCTTGAATTACTCATCCCTCCTGTGTGTGCAGACGCGTGAGAGAGACGTATGAGTGTTGGGGTTATGGGCCCCACCAATGACTGCGTGTGTGAATGAGCTAGTGTGACGTCTGGTCTGCGACGCAGGGAGGGTATCAGTAAATGTTGCTCCCCATTTTCCCAGTCTCGCGCTGGATCAGTTTTTCTGGTAGCAGTATGATGGTTATTATTGTATTGGTTTGGTGATTGTTGCTTGTAAATTGCTTATTGATTATTGATTGTGGATAAGAATTGGTTTATGTATTAACACTCTATGTTGAGTTGCGTCGAGTTCTATGTTGTTTGACGGCTTCTGGGATGTTGGAAGTCGGAAGTTTGTAACGGTTCCGTAGTAGGGCAGACTGTTCGCTGCTCTCGGGAAAGACGAAATTGTTGTTGTCCTGTAGGTACACGGGGAAAACGTGTGACGATTGGAGTTGCACGACGCATTGTCTGGGTTCGATTTGGTAACATCGTCGTGTGTTACAGCTAGGGACATTTTCTGTATGGTAGAAATGTATGATAGCGAAGGTCACCAGTGAAATTTTGGTCTTAGGTACCAGGAGTCCAAAAGGCACTCTGATTACGCTTATCACTGGAAAGGTAATAGGTGTTCCCTAAGCTTGCTAGAAGGATAAAGTAGAGGGAAGTGCTGCATTATTAACGAGTGTAATAATTCTGTAGTGGGGCAGACTGTTCGCTGTACTCGGGAAAGACAGAATTCTGTGTGAATGAACTACATTTTCCGTATGAAAGTGCGTGAATAAAATAGCATTCAGGTTAATTGTGAAACTCTGGTTTTATTTCTCAGGAGCAGAGCATCTCCAACTAGGTGTCTTAATTCTAGAGAAACGGTTAGCTAATGCTTGTTAGAAGGGTAAGGTAGAGGGATGTGATACTTTATCAACGGAAATAACGATTCCGTAGTAGGGCAGAGGTAAGCGCTGCTCTCGGGAAAGATGGAATTCTAGTGAGAAAGGTCATTAACTATTCTTTGGTTAGCAAAACAGATAATGGTGGCGTTTTTATGTCATTACTAACAGATCTGTAAGTCAGAAGAACGTAAGAAAGTTTGCCGATAAATTTTGTAAAGGAGGGGTCAGCAGAAGCAGGAGTAGCGAGAAAAGCTGACGTCAGAAAGACCGCACTGGGATTGGCCAGTCAGTAAGAAACATAGACGCTCCTGATTGGTGCGTTAGTGTATGCTGGAGAATTACAGGGTGATGTAGACGCTCCTGATTGGTGCGTTAGTGTGAGTCGCGCTAGGATTGGAGAGTTACAGAAGTGACATAGACGCTCCAGATTGGTGCGTTAGTGTAAGTCGTGCTACGATTGGTTAAAACAACAGAATAGTGGTAGGGAAATCTAGCGATACACGGAAGACAAAATGATGTATTACGATCCACCAGAAAAAGAGAAAAAGTATTGGTTTGGAAAAATAAAGAGCTTATTTAAAAAAGACAAACCGATTGTGACAAGAGAGGGACAGTTACATCCCCCACCAAAATCGCCCGCATCCTATATGGTTGCGAAATATGGATACCATACTTGTTTTTGGTTGGATAATTGGGCAAAGTATACAAAAGATGATGGAGTTTTAGCATTTCCAGAACATGGTTCATTTAATTTAGCGGTTTTGAGAAATTTGAGGGAAAAAATGATGAATCTAGAACCGAGACCTAAACCAACACAGTTTGAGGCATTGACAGAATGGGAAGATTAGATGCATTACAGAGAATGACAGAGGAGTGGCGGAAGGTACAAATATATGTTTGGTAGACCATATGGACAGGAGAATCATGATGATGCAATGAGGAGATGGCAAAGCGCAAATATGACTGAGGGTTTGTTTCCCGTAAGAAATGCTGAAGAAATTAGCAATAGAAAATGTATGGAAAAGATAAATAATATTGAGTCAAGAGGGTATGGTGTGCATGAATCGGAGGATGATGTTCTTGACGACATGTTTTATAAAAATCCACCCCCTTATCAATCAGATTCCACATTATTGACACCAAGTGCCCCAATGAGAGAGACTCTACGAAATATAAAATTGGAATCAGTATCACAAGAAACAGAAAGAAACAATCCCTTTAAAGAAGTAGAGCAAACATAACATGGTAAAATAGGTAATGAAAATTCAGCTGAATTAGCGAAGACCACTTTAGAATTAACTGAGAAAATTAGGGAATTAACAAAAAATTTGGCAGGAGTTCCGTGTTGGGGGAGGACGTCAATCCGTGAATCACAGCCTGTTAGACAAAAAGCAAGATAAGATTGTGCGGCATGCATCCATCAAAGAAGAGAGAGAGAAAGACACACAGAAAGAGTGTGAGAGAGGAAGAGAGAAAGAAAGAGTGAGAGGAAGAGAGAGAGAGAAAAAGATAGAGTAAGAGGAAGACAGAGAAACAGAGAAACAGTGAGAGTGAGAGGAAGAGAGAGAGAAAAAGAAAGAAAGAGTGAGAGGAAGACAGAGAGAAAGAGTGAGAGAGACGAAGAGAGAGAGAAACAGAGAGAGGAAGAGAGAGAAAGAGTGTGAGAAAGAGGAAGAGAGAAACAGAGGAAGAGAGAGAGAGAGAAAGAGAGAGAGAGGAAGAGAGAGAGAAAGAGAGAAACAGTGTGAGAGAGAGAAAGAGTGTGAGAAAGAGGAAGAGAGAAACAGAGGAAGAGAGAGAGAGAGAAAGAGAGAGAGAGGAAGAGAGAGAGAAAGAGAGAAACAGTGTGAGAGAGAGAAAGTGTGTGAGGAAGAGAAAGGAAGAGATCAGGAGGGACAGTGAGTGCCCACACTGTGGACAAAACCCTCACAGCTCACCTTTGCGCCACCCCTGTGTCTCCAACCACGTGCCGGGACCTAGTGGAGCCCTGAAGCTCACACATCTGAAACATAGTACAGAAGCAGGAATGGCAGAGCATATACGACTGAGCACGCCTAAATTGCTGTCCCGCCTTTGTGCATCCAGGCTGCTGCACACCATCCACTCCCTCCGCCCAGAGGTGTTTGCCCGCCCCTGCGCACCCAGGCCTCACTGCTCACCTTTTCGTGGACAGGGCACCCTTCACATCATGCAGCCCCGCTCCGCAGGCCAACAGGTCTCCCATTTGGTGCTGCGTCTTGATTTTGCCATGGCAGAGGACATACCAGTGCACCCATCATCATCGCAGGTTGCACACCCGCTCAGCCCTTGTGGTGCCACTAACTCAGTGACCAGTGAGGCCACGCATGTGGTGGTAGGCCCCCACTGTTTGATGGCTTAGGCCTACACTGCGGTCCTGCAGGGCACACAAAACATGAGCTGTCTGGACGGGGCATCATCCCAGGCTGCACACCCGCTTAGCACTTACAATGCCCCTACCTCAGTGGACCAAAATTCACCGTCCTGTGGCGGTGTGCCTGTGCTGACCGCAGTGCATCTGGTGCACCAAGTCTTAAATGGAAATGGCGTGGAGCACATGCGTCCGGTCGTTTTTATTGGCAGGGTCACATGTCCTGTGACGCCTGTGCTTGATGGGTGTGGTGTGGGTGTAAACCAGCCATCAGGCAGTGGCTGTGGCGTACTGACAACTATACCTGTGAGCAGCAGATCACTACAATGAAAAGATGGACCATGTAGCGTTGTTGTCCCTCCCTGTATGTGTAAACGGATTGGGCTGGCCTGGCGAATGCCAGTCCTGCGTGAGGCTGTGAACAATGACTCCGGAGCTCTGGGTGTGGTTCTGTCCTGGGCTGTATGAGGAATCAATTGATGCGGGTGTCCCTGTTGTAGTGCTGCCGCCACCCAGGCCGCAAGCGCCTATGTGTCACCCTGTACTCTTGGTATTGTGTGCATTAGTATTGGTGGGTGTCCTGTTGTGCGCAGCCTCGGTGGTAGTGGGGGGGTGGTCCGGGGGGAGGTCCTGAGGGGGTAGCAGTGGGTTTTGTGGCCTTCTTGGATGTCGGAGGTGCATGAACAGTAGCTCTATGACATGTGTTGGTCTTCAGATGTGATTCTGGGCTGGGCTCCCTTTCACACTGTAGCTAGTCGTCCTCCTTTACACCAGTAAAAGGCAGATGTCACATTCCTACTGCTAACACAGCTTATCGCCTGTTTTTGGAATGCAAGGCAGATTTGGCTTCTCGTTGAAAATATCGGGAAGTGGTGTTTTCATGTTATTTTTGTACATGAACGCCTACTCTGCATATTATTTGTGTTAGTTGTTGCTTTCATTTGTGGCAATTTATTTGGGCGGGAGCTATTGCTGGAAAACTGGCAATATCGGCTGATTTAACCAGGTTGAGAATGGAATGATAATTTAAAATTACTGAAAAAACTATAGGTTTAATGAACATTATAATTAGAAATTAACATTTAAAAACCTTTGAAATTCACTGAAAAAACCATAGGTTTTACAGATGTTATAGTTAGAAATTATCATTTACAAAACCTTTGAAATTAACTGAAAAAAAACATAGGTTTCAGGGACGTTATAGTTAGAAATTAGCATTTATAAAAACCTTAGAAATTTACTGAAAAAACCATAGGTTTCAGGGACGTTATAGTTAGTTGGTCATTTCACTTGTACAAAAACAGAGAAATGTGAACGTTATAGTTAGTAGAGCTAACTATAACTCGTGCCCCCGCAATACACTGCTGATGACGTCACATATTACATCACTCATGACATGGTCAGTGACATCTGATGACATCTCAAATGACATCACTGATGACATCATCCACGTGATAATCTGATGCACCTCTTCACACCCTAATATAGCCTTTGATACACCCACTCTAAAATACTGACTACCATTTTCTAAACCATAGACAAATCAATAGCAGTTACTATATACCCACTGACTACTTCCTAGTTATACACACACATTAATTCATTCACCCATACAGTAACTCATACATGCAGTCACTCATCAATACAGCACTATTATATGTACACTACTCATACACCTCTACAAACACTCATACACCGTCACTCATCCATAGAGTTAATGACACACCTAGCTAGTTATGTAAAGAATCTATAACACTGCCGTTTACTCACCTATACAGTTATACATTCACTATCTAACCTATTCATATAGATACTAACAGATACTAATGTATTTACTCTCTTATACAATCACTGACACAAGCACACACTCATTTATACAGCCACTCTCACAATTACTCACTGTCACATAGAGTCATTTATATACTCCAACACTCACATATACTGCCTTTCGCATATGTAGTTACTCACACATATACCAGAGAGATATACATTCACTCACCAACACATTGATACACACTATCACTCACCGAAACAGCTAATTCCACATGCACTATTGAACCCATACACCCAGTAAATTAGCCACTCACACATGTTGGCAGAAAGTCACACACCGCCCACCCACCTACACACACAAACACTGAGTCACCCATACAAATACTTATGCTACCAATAAGTAACCCATATAGACAGTCATGTACCTAATCATCAACCCATGCAGCAGCTTATACAACAACTGAGAGACTGATACAGACATTCACACAGTTTAGTCACTAACCATGCATTCAGTAAGAGACATTTAATCACTAACTTATACAGTCAGTCACACACCTATTAAATCCTCCACCCAGACACTTATACACCAACTCATTCCTCAATACACCTTGGCATTAACATATATAAAATATTTTTAAACTTTACAGAAACACACATTCACTGGATGATGTCATCAGTGATGTCACTGACCATGTCATGAGTGATGTAATATGTGACGTCATCAGCAGTGCATTGCGGGGGTGCAAGTTATAATTAGCTCTACTAACTATAACGTTAGAATTTCTCTGTTTTTGTACAAGTGAAATGACCAACTAACTAAAACGTCCCTGAAACCTATGGTTTTTTCAGTGAATTTCTAAGGTTTTTTAAATGCAAATTTCTAACTATAACGTCCCTGAAACCTATGGTTTTTTCAGTGAATTTCAAAGGTTTTGTAAATGCTAATTTCTAACCATAACATCTGTAAAATCTATGTTTTTTTCAGTGAATATATATATATATATATATATATATATATATATCAGCTCCCAACTCGTATCTCCAGGAAACAAGACGACCGCACACAGCTTTCAAGGGGTAAATTCAGTTACTTTATTTTCTACTGAAAATCATAAAGCGGGACAGGACGCGTTTCGGCGTTGTGCCTTTTTCCACTGCAAGTGGGAACGGGGAAAGGTGCATTTTTAAATTTGTGCATACACATAGAAACAAGACAGCGCATGTCAGCAATGCTCCTTCTTGCAGCACAGACATAAGTGAAGGACAAACATACTATCACAATATTCAGCGCCATCTTGTAAATGGTATTTCAATGACATTTTTTAATAAAGTTTTCCATGAAGCGTGCCATGTGATGTAAGTTTATAGAAAATGTGCAACTTTGTTAAACTGTGGATGAGAAATTAATCACTTTAAAACAGTCAATCTTTATAACCAATTTCTGTACATACGAATTATAGTCTCAATTTAAATCAGCTCTCTATGAGTACTCTAGGGGCCTCATGTAGGTAAATAAATTTTACCGGTTCTAAAATACCGAGCCGTACCGAATCGGTAAATAAGAATCGGTAAGTTACATGTAGGTAAAAATTCGGTAACAGTTACCGAATCAGTAACATTCGGTAATTAAGAATCGGAAATGACCGAATCGGTAAATACCGAGGTGGTATATACCGAATCGGAAAATACCGAGGTGGTATATACCGACTCGGAAAATACCGAGGTGGTATATACCGACTCGGAAAATACCGAGGTGGTATATACCGAATCGGAAAATACCGAATCGGCATGTACGGATTCGGTAAAGAAAATCACATGACTTGACGAAACAGCTAATCAAGTGCAACGACAGCCCACCCAACAAGGAACAGGCCACACCCAGGCAGGTGTACAAAATTAGCCGAAGTGGCCACACCCAGGCAGGTGTACATAATCAGCCGACCCTGGAGAGGCTTGGAGTGCAGAGGAGAGGCAAGGAGCCGTTGCATGTGCGAGCGGGTAAACGAACAGCATGTCCAGCCAGAGAACACAGAAAGACGGAGGGGAAAGGAGGAGGAAGCTGAAATTTAGCCCCAAGGAACTCCAGGTGCTGGTGGAGGAGGTGGTGAAGCAGCACCACAAGCTGTTCGGAAGGCAATCCCTGCAAGTGCCTGAGGTGGAAAAGCGCAACATATGGCTGGCCATCCAGGCGCAGGTCAATGCTGTGGGAGTGACCCACAGGGACATTGAGGTACTCAAAAAGCGCTGGTATGACCTCCGGATTGTAACCAAGAGGAAGATGGGCGACATCCAGAAGGAGGCCAGCCAGACCGGAGGTGGAACCAACAGGGCACCTGCCCTCACCGAACTGGAGGAGCTGGTGGCGGCCACAATAGAGCAAGAGAGCGTCGTGGGACTTGGGGACGCCGACAGCTCTGCCAGAGCCGCAACACACCAAGGTAAGACGAAAGCACAGCAATGTAGCCCCCCCAACCCCTATCCCACATCCCCCAATTGTGAATCGAGAATCACACTGCAGTCCACACGTGTCAGTGCAGACAGGCAATGCATTCCGGGAGATGTAGTCAGGGCAACACTAACCATGACGTAAATGTTACAGGGCAACAAGGCATGTCACGCACTCGAGGCACAAGGAGACAGGGGACATATTGGAATGTGAAATGATTTATTGTGACGCATGCAATGCAGCCCTTCGGGGACACTGAGCTAATGTTGTATTTCTGTCCACAGATGTGACACCATGCAGGACAGGGCATGCTGCAGGAGAGACGGCACACCGGCCACATATATCGCCGCAAGCCAGCACATGTTCAGACCAGGGAGCAGGCCCACTGGCAGCCGCACCACCTACACAGCCAGCCTCGCCGCACACAGAGCCAGCATCACCTCACCCAGAGCCAGCATCACCACCACCAGAGCCAGCATCGCCACTCATGTTCGAATCACCAGCCACATCCCCGCTTGCAGGCGTGAGAATGAGGAGGCGTCCAGCAGCCAGGCTACGAGCCTTAGACACCTCGTCAGACGACAGCATGGGACCAGAAGACCGCACCGGGCCCCAGGAAGGGAGCCATGCCACTGTGCCCCACACCTCACAGGCAGCACAGACGGAAGCAAGAGGGCGCCGCAGGTCGCGTGTCCAGAGTCCACCAGCACCCACTGACGGCCATGGTGTCTTCTTGGGGCTCGAGGGCCAAATGTTAAAGCAACAGCGCCTGCAATCAAAGGCAGTCATGTCAGTCCAGAGGCACATGCGGGTGATGACGACAACATTAGTCAACATGGACACTAACATTAGCGGCATGGCTGCGGGCATTCGGGACATGTCCCAGTCTATCCAGCAGTTGTGCAGCAAACTAGATGCTGACATCGAAGCACGGCGCCGGGAACGCCAGAGAAGGGACACCACCAGCAGGGCACTCAACCGTCTGGCAACTGCGACTTCTCTACTGTGCCGGCGCTCTGTGACGATGCAGGAGGGCCTCACACAGTGCTGCAGCGACCTGTCTCGGGGGATGGTGCAGGTGACAAGTGCACTAGGGGTGCTATTGCCTAGTCAGGCGTCGACAACTGCTGCAGGGGATGCTGCGGAGAGCATCGACACCAGCAGCAGCATCACACCCCCCGTCCCAGAAGCACGCAGGAGCAGCAGGCGGCTTGGGGTTGGCTCTAGTGAGGATGCACAGGCCGTGCAACCCACCACTGCAGCGCGTATGCGCAAACATTGATGTTGCCCTGCTTTGCCACTTCCCATTGGGTGACGTAACCCTGGACATACTACTTGTATAGATGGTATATTGCCAGATTGGCCTGTTCATGTGTTCATGGCGTGGTGCCACATTAAAACTACGTCATGACTTCTCACAACTCGCTGTGTCCCCTTACTTACTCAGAAATAGTTGGCTGTGATCTCTGCCCGTCTCTCTCTCCCATCGATTGCAGTTGGCACTCTAGCTGCGTTGCCCTCTGGCTGGCCTGACTCATCCTCGTTGTCCTCATGATATGTTAGTTCCACATCTGTCCCTTTTTTCGTGGCAAGGTTGTGCAGCATTGCACAAGTGGCAATAATCTTGCAGCAGGTGATGGGTTTGTACTGGCGTGCGCCTCCGCTCTTGTGCAGGCAGCGGAACCTGCTCTTCAGTAGTCCAAACGTGCGCTCCACCACATTGCGTGTTGTTTTGTGTGCCACGTTGTATCGTCTCTCACTCTGGGTTGCTGGGTGTAGGTAGGGAGTGAGGATGAATGACCGGCATGCATATGCACTGTCGCCTGGATGAGTGAAAGGGAACCATCAGTAACATGCCTCATGACACTATGATTTGCAGGTTTCAAGGGGCGTCACTGTTACTTACCTAGCAGGTATCCCTCTCCAAATTCTCCGGCACTCAGTCGTGTGTATATCCCACTATTCTGGAAGATGTAAGAGTCGTGGGTGCTCCCAGGAAACTTTGCAACAATATCTGTGATGATGTTCCCTGCATCACAGATCACCTGCACATTGATGGAGTGGGTGGACTTCCTGTTCCTGTAGATGTGCTCTGTATCAGCTGGTGGACAGATTGGGATGTGTGTACCATCAATACAGCCGATGACATGGGGGAACTGTGCCATGTGATAAAAGTCTGTTTTTGTTTTCTGCAGTGCAGCCTGTGTGTTGGGGAAGCTGATGTAGTGGTGCATTCTCTGCATCATGGCATCCAGAAACTTCCTGAAGAAACGTGACAGGCAACTCTGGGATACCCCACCCACCGCAGCTATCACCACCTGATAACTGCCGGATGCCAGCAGATGTAGGCTGCAGAGCACCTGCACATGTGGGGGTATGGCGTGCGCCCTTCTTATTGGCTGGTCCAGGCGTGGGTGTAGGTCCCTGATTAAGTCCATGATGGTTTCGGGGTCTAGCCTGTACCTCTCATGTATCTCTGCATCAGTCAGCTGGAATAGTGTGATGCGCTGTCTGTAGATTTGTTCCTCCCGTCGCCACACCCTCAGTCCTGCTGCCTGTAGACGTAGGCGCCTTGCAATGACGTACATAGCGGCCATGTTGTCCACGCTGTAGCATTTTGGGTTTGCATTTATCCATTGTTGATGGTTACCACCTGCTTTTCATCCGTGTTAATTACCGACTCTTATTTAACGAATTTACAGGATTTCTTAATTACCGAGTGCTCCTACATGTCATTTTAAAATTTTACCACTTCATATTTACCACTTCATGTTTACCGATTCGTTAATTTTGTATTCGGTAAATTTGAATCGGTATTTTAGAATTCGGAATATATGAATCGGTATTTACCGCCTCATATTTACCGAAAAGTGGTTTTTGGACTCCTACATCTCACTTGTCTGAATACCGGTCGGTAACGGCATATTTACCGAAAATCGGCCGTTACCGACCGGTATTTGGCTACCTACATGAGGCCCTAGATATTTATGATCATGTTGCAAACTCATTATTCTGTGCAAACATTAGCATAAAGTCAATGACACAAACACATTTCAGTGACATGCCATTACGCAGAAAATTATTATAAAAAGAAGAAATCTTAGTACATAAAAGGACTAGGGGGCATATGTATCATCATCTCCATTTGCGATTCTCAAATAGCGATTTTTTGAGAATCGCTATTTGAGAATTCCAAAACGGGATGTATTTAAAAAATCACACAAATTTTGCGATTTCTCAAAATTCCTTAATTGCGATTAGCAAATTGCAAAATCGCAATTAAGGAATACCTTCCCATTCATTCCTATGGGCCAGGAGGCCCATAGCAATGAATGGGAAGTCCTTCTCAATTTGCGAATCGCTATTTGCTAATCGCAAATTGAGAATATTTTCAAAGGTGCAAGGGTGTCATGATGACACCCTGATGCACCCCTGAAATCAGCATGTGTGCACATATGGCGCACATACATGCCCTAAGGGCATGTATGTGCACCACATGGCACTTTGAAATATGCAAAAAAGTGCATATTTCAAAGAAATCGCAACTTACCACCAACTTGAAGTTGGTGGTAATTTGCGATTTCTTAAGGAGAAATCACACAACTTGGGTGCGTGTTACATTGCATTTAAGAAATCGCAATTTGCGATTTCTTAATTGCTTACGCAAACTTAAGAAATCGCAAATTTAGCGATTCCTTAAGATTGCGAGGCTGAAATGCCTCATACATCTCCTTTTGCGATTTTGTATTCGCAAACGCTGTTTTTTTGCGATTCGCAGCGTTTGCGAATACAAAATCCTTTGATACATATGCCCCCAGATGATATGTTCTCTCAAACATATTTTTCATGAAAAAACCCTTGCATTGTAAGGAGTTTAACAAAAGCAGTGATGAGACAAAAAATGCAAGCGGACAGTCTCATGGCATTAACTGTATATGTATATATATCTATATATCTATATATATATTATATATATATATATATCTATCTATATATATCTATATATATATATATATATATATATATATATATATATATATATATATATATAGATATAGATATAGATATAGATATATATAACAATTCAATTCCAAAACATTAAACTACCAAACAAATTAAAAAGCCAAAAAAGACGTTTAATGGAAAGATGGAAAACAAAAATATTGTTGACAAATAATATCAAATTAAAATGGTACATCATAATAGTAGATACATATAACTAATATTGGTAAAAATATTGGAGTCTGGGAATAAAAGATATACTATAGCCACTGCCGTTTATGCAACAGCACATCGCAGAGAGACAGTTGCGGTCAATGGCCTCTTTCAATCTGGTAATTCTTAGGGCTAAAACTGCCTCATGAGGGGAGTGGGAGAAGTTTTGTGGCAGGTACTGCTAGCCTGTGGAACTCTCTTCCTCTGACACTTAAGAAGGAAAGCAATCTCCTGGCATTCCGCAAAACTCTTAAAAACGTGGCTCTTTAACAACTAACCCAAACGCGCTTATCCCACATCCTCTCTCTGGTTAGCCAATTCAGCAGTATCTCCGCGCCTAAGCACCCTCAGGTATTAGTGCGCATTATAAATCTTACTTTCAATTCATTCTATTTCAACAGTAGAGAAAGTGTGGGGCTTCGGAGTGGTAACATTTATTATTTGCACTCCAAACAGCTCAACAGTAAGAAAAGTGTTGGATTTTGGTGGGAATAGATTTAATAATCCCACTACATCCAGCGCAACAGTAGGGTTAGTGTTGGAATTTGGAGGGGTTCAATTTACTATTCCCACTCCAAAGAGCACAACAGTATGGAAAGGGTTGAATGTTGGAGGGGTTAGATTTAATATTCCCAGTCCAATCAGCACAATAGTAGGCAAAGAGTTGGACTTCAGAGGGGTTATATTTACTATTCCCACTCCAGTCTGTGCAACAGTAGGGAAAATATTGGACTTGGGAGGGCTAAGACTTACTGTTATTACTCCAGTCTGTGCAACAGTAAGGTAAGCATTGGAGTTCCGAATGGTAAGATTTACCATTCCCACTTCAGTCTATGCAACAGGGTTGGACTTCGGAGGAGTTACATTCATTATTCTAACTGTAGTCTAAGCAACAGTAGGGAAGGCATTAGATTTTGGAGAGGTTACATTTATTATTCCAACTCTAGTCTGCGCAACAGTAGGGAAAGTATTGGAGTTCGTAGGGGTTAGATTTACTATTCCTACTCCAAACAATGCAATAGTAGTAAAATTGTTGCAATTCGGAGGGGTAAGATTTACTATTCCCACTCCAGTAGAGAAAACATTGTACTTAGGAAGGATAAGATTTTCTTTTCCCACTCCAGTCTGTGCAAGAGTAGATAAAGTGTTGGATTTCGGAGGGGTTACATTTACTATTCCCACTCCAGTCTGCAACAGTAGAGAAAGCATTGGGCCTTGGAGGGGTTAAATTTACTATTCCCACTCCAGTTTAAGCAACAGTAGGTAAACTACTTCAGTTAAAACGTGTTACATATTTGAATAACCCTATTAATTAGGAAAAAATATAGAAATCTTAATATCAACATCTTTACTTAACACAACATATATATTAAAAAATAAAAAACAATTCACAAAATTCATAAACAATGTAATAATGAATGCACAATTAAACAATAATTGTTATTTAATTATTACTTAACTTGCCACCTTATACCCCTACAAACCTAGTAACCCAGACCTAAAATATAACTAAAATAAATTAGTATAAAACAATTTGCATAACTGATAATCAATTACATCATTAATTAACAATTAATAGTTAATTGATAAATAATTATTACTTAATTAACTTCCCACCCTATAACCCTACAAACCCAGCAGCCCACACCTAAAATATAGCTAACAAATGTAATTATTGCACACTTTACATAATCAGTAATCAATTACATATGTAATTATACCTTGATAATTATGAATATTTAATTATTACTTAATTAACTTCACCACCCTATACCCCTAAAAACATAGCAGCCTGTAACTAAAATATAACTACAATAAGTCAGTGTTGCATAATGTACATAATTAATAATCAATATAAAAAGTAATAATATATTAATAATTAACTGTTAATTAATTATTACTTAATTAACTTCTCACCCTATACGTCCACAAGCAAAGGAGCTCACACATAAAATATAAGTAAAATATATGATTAATGCAAAATTTATATAATTAGTAATCAATTAAATAATTAAGAATAGATTAAAAATTAACTGTTAAATAATTAAGTTACTTCCCACACTATATCCCTACAAATGTAGCAGCCTGAACCACAAATATAAGTAAAATAAATGAGTATTGCATAATGTACATAATAAATATAAATCACATACTTACTTAAAAATTAATACTTAATAATTAATCATTACTTAACTAGCCACCCTATCCCCCTATATACCCAACAACCCGCTACAACACTATACTTTACTATTCTCACTTAAAATAACAAACTTAATTTAAAAACAATAATAATAATTACACAAACAATATTAACAAATAAAATTAATATATGAACTAAAACACATTCACATAAATAAAAACTATATTTTTGAAAACGATATTACCATCAATAATATTCTTATCAACAATATTACTTACCTGGAAAAAAAGATATTTCTGTCTCCTGATATTTACAAGTCATTATATTGTCCAAACACCATTGAAAAGTACACGCCTATTGACGTTCAGCTAATATAGATCGGTATTCAGTTTGAGTCTCTGCATAAGGAATGTTCAGCCCTTTTGAGGAGGAAGAAATTGGTAGGGCACTTATTTCAAAATATTGAGAGGGAGTGAGGATAGTAGTTAATGCTTTCACACTGCAGGTAGGAAAGAGATAGCAAAATCTGATTAGACCATAAACGTATTTTTTTGGGTTAAACACTAATTAATTACATGAATGTATATATTTGTTTGTTTTTGTTCCTCCTAGCTTGCATTTAGATGCCAATTTAATAAATGGAAAACACTCTCAAATGTCTCTGTTGTTCATTATACAGGTAATACTCAAAGAATGCCTTATATATACCAAGAAAAAGGGGTACTTGGAGCTTGTTGTGGTCCAGTACCCATGCTCCTTATGCTAGACACAAATCAAAAAGGGGTAGCTGTTACAAGGCTGGGCGCAGAAAGTCACCCACAGACAGGAAAATAAGGGAAAAAGGGGGGGAGGGTTCTAGGTCTAGGACTCACTGGTTAGAGGCAAGTGCTAGTCTTGTCTCATGATGCCCTCACACACCCCGAAGGATGTCATGCTTCATCATCGGATGTTTGCTCCTCGTCGGGCCGGGGCTGCAATGCCCAACGGGTGCCCCGAAGAGTCGCTTTAGCAGAGATCTTTTGTTTAAACTGCTGTCAGATGAGTGCGGGTGTGAGAAAAGAGGGTCCTCTGTGAGTGGTAAGTGGGTGCGTGAAAGATAAAACTGACTAAGGGATACCGAAAGTCAGTGAAGTTTATTATGTGGGTTCCCTTGTCAGATTAAAAGACCCCGAAGGTCGTGAGTTACTAAAAAGGGCGTAAGGTGCTTTCGAAACTAAAGGTCAACATGTTTCGCCCCTGATCGGTCAAAAAGATCCATGGAGCTTCAACAGGACCGAATGCTGTGAATAAAAAAGTGAAAAGGAGTGGTGTGGTCAAGAACCCTACTAGATCAGGGTGGACCACACCTGTGTGTAGCTACAAGGAGGCGCAAACTAAATACCTCTGCCGCTCCTGTTGCAACCTAGGTGTCAGAAAGGGAGAAAGGAGAGACAAAAAAACATCCGAGGAGTCAATGTAAACCTCCAAATGGCACGTGGTTAAGTGCATCTGACATATATGGAAAACCATGATAGGCAATAAGACTGGTTAAGTGTATCTGACATATATGGAAAACCATGACAGGCAATAAGACAACACAAATAGGAACAACTGTTTGCTAGGATACTTCCCCCACAGTGGTAAATGCCATCATGGGCGTGGATCACCGGCTATAGGTCATGCCATGGGAGTGGAAAGAACGTATGCGGCGTGGCCCAAACCCAACAGCGGTGCACCATCACTGCAGTGAGAGGTTTGAATAATAAGGCTCGCGATGGTCATTGTCATGTGAGAGCTTCAGGAAAAAACGCACAAGCCTGTTAAAATGTTAGTGCCTAAATACAGAGTGTTGGAAAACGAGGCAGCATCTGTGAGGCCTGCACAAATAACATGACTACATTTGTCCTTCACTGGTAACCAAACACCCAATTGTAGCGCCTGATTCTCAGAGGGCAGCGTTGCAGAGCAGTCTGAGGCTTACTCAAGGGAGGTGATGTGGGCTAGTAATCGCCATTTGCAGGTGCGCAGAAATAACACTCAATAATTGATTGTCCAGTCAGTACTTTGCTTTATAAAAGTAAGAGTACATTTATTAAACACACACACTACGCAATACTATGCACCAATTTACAAATATAGATAAGCTGTTGGAATTACTTTGTGACATTGCCCAGGCCCTCTAAATCAAATGCTCCTTACTAATGGGCTTGTATCACTGATTGTGCCATCCACATGAGTCGCTCTGCAAACGTCTGGGTGTGCATTTTTAAACTGCCATTTTGACCTGACAAATGCACACACTTACCAGGCCCAAACCTTCCCTTTTACTGTATATTAGTCATCCCTAGGGTAGGCCCAAGGCAGCCCCATGGGCAGGGTACATTGTATTTAAACGATAGGACATGTACTGGTGTATTTTTACATGTCCTAATAGTGAAATACTGCTAATTTCGTTTTTCAATATCACAAGGCCTACCTCTCATAGGGTAACTTGGGGATTGCATTGAAATACCTAATATATAAGTTTATTTTCCCGTTAGAAGCTGATAGAAATTTGTAGTTTGGGCTTTCTGAACTCACAATTTAAAAATACATCTTTTGGTGAAGTTGGTCTTTAAATTGCGTGCTTGGAAAGGCCACTTTTAGTAAGTAGGCATTTTCCTGCTTAACCATTCTGTGCCTCTGCCTGTCTGTAGAATACCCATCTGGGTTGGCTGACGGTTGGGCTCTTGTACATTCTCTCTAGATAGTCACACTGTTGGAAAACGAGGCAGCATCTGTGAGGCCTGCACAAATAACATGACTACATTTGTCCTTCACTGGGAACCAAACACCCAATTGTAGCGCCTGACTCTCAGAGGGTAGCGTTGCAGAGCAGTCTGAGGCTTCCTCAAGGGAGGTGGTGTGGGCTAGTAATCGCCATTTGCAGGTGCACAAAAATAACACTCAATAATTGATTGTCCAGTCTGTACTTTGCTTTATAAAAGTAAGAGTACATTTATTAAACGCAGACACTACTCAATAATATGCACCAATTTACAAATATACATAAGCTGTTGGAATTACTTTGTGACATTGCATAACCTCTCCACCCCTCCCGCAGGGGGGGTGGGATCTAGTACCACCACTCCCATGTATGCACATCATCTTGCCCCCAATGCAGTTAGTTGAACATAACCTGGAGCGAGGGCCCTGCGCACTGGCACCTTCCCAGTGGCGACCCACCCCACTACCTCAACAAGCATTAAAAAAGGGGTACACCTGCCTTGGTGACACATGACCCTGACTGAGCATCTCCTACTGACCATAAAGTATGCACCTCTATATCTTAAGGGCTAGCAGTCTGGGGTCTTCACCTAAGCGCAGCAGCAAGAATACATGTTTACGCACACTTTAGAATGACAGTACTCAGCACATTTGTGGATCTTTAGAATGTATTGCAATTGCAGCCCTAAAGGCATCACAGATGAAATCACAGGATTACAAATACAGTCAGACACCCTAGCAGGAAAGTCTGGCAACATAACCCCACTTTGCTTATGACATCACCTTACACCAGTACTTCACATTGAACACATGAACTTCAGTCCCTCTAAAAGAAATAACCATTAGTAAATGGGTTTCTGGTGCAATTACACCTCTTCACCTCTAGAGGATGCCCTTCTCTAGACATCCCCAACTCAGCCTTTCACTCCTGGATGCACTTTTTAAGTCACCTTCAGCTGTAGAACTTAAGTTCCGGCCCAGAAGATGTTTAATGCAGACTGAGCCCATGAGGGGCTATTCCTTTCAAATCCCCCAGGAAACTTAGGGTGGGACTTTTCTTCTTGCTGGGGGAGACTGCGCTCCTCCAGCAGTTGCCCCAGCACCTTTGCGCTCACATGGTGGTGACCCCGTCCTCCGGGGACACCACGAGCAGAGAAAAAGCTGTTTTTTTCCTTGCAGACCGGTCCAGGCCTGCAAGGCATTATGGGTGTTGCCGCATATTATAGTAGCATCTCCCCTGCTGCTTCGGAGGGAGCCGCGATCTCACTGTGGCTTCGCCGCGTCTCCCGTTCTCATTGGGGGGCCCAATCCCACCCGGACCCCCAGGGGATTCATGGCAGCTCGGGAAGCCCACCCCAGGCTGCTTCTGCGGGTGAGTGATCTTGCTTCAGGGAGGTCCGGTCCCACCCGGACCTCCCGCGAGGCCCCTGGGCAGTCGAGCAGCCCAGGGAGCCCACCCCCGGCATCTTCATTCTGGTCTGCCCGCTCTGGCGGGCAGACATGGAGGTTCCCGCTGGTGCAGGCGGACCTCGGGGGAGTGCGACGACACTCCCCCCGCCTCCCTCCAGCTTTGGTGCACGGGGATGGGGTCCCGGGCCCCCCCTGGACACCTTCACAGGGAGCGCAACGGCGCTGCCCGTCTTCACTTTTCGGCGGGGGCCAGCGTGGGCTCCTGGCACCCCGCGGGGGCACATTCACGGGGAGCGCGGCGGTGCTCCCCGGCTCACATCTTTGCGGGGGGGCACGACGGCGCTCCCCCCGCCTCCATCTTCAGTGGGGGCCAGAGTGGGCTCCTGGCCCCAATGCCGGGCACCTTCACGGGGAACGCGACGGCGATCCCCGTCTTTACTTCTTCTTGGGGGCAGCCCCCGGGACCTGACCCACCCCGGGGGCATCTCTGAGACCGGCGGCGGAGCCCAACGCGCTTCATCGTCGGTCTTCTTAGGGGGTCAAAGGTCGCCTAACTTCCGGGGGCCATATCTTAGCCCCTGGGGGTCCGATCTGCCCCATTTTCGCGTCTTTTGCTCCTGGTGGCGTCCCCCAGCCACTGGGAGCACTCTCCTTCACCCTCCGGGTCTTCAAGAGGGTGCCTTTTGCAGGGAGCGGTCTTCACTGGCTCCCTGCGCCAGCCTTTCGCCTGGCTCTCTTCCTGGGCCTCTCTTCTCCCTGCGCAGAGGCCCCTGCTTCTGCGCACTGGTCCTGGGCTCTTCTTCTGGCGCTGATAGGGTCCTGGGGGCAGTCAGGGGGTCTCTCCTTCCAACTGCCCATTGCGCCAGGCTCCAGCAGCTTCAGCCTCAGCAGACCACACCCCAGAGAGAGCTTCTCTTCCTGTGCAAGCACTTTATAAAAGTTGAGTAAGGGGCTGGCAGGAAGTCTCTGTTGGTCCTATCAAACAGCGACACATCACTTCCCTGCCCCTGCTCCCTCCTTCTTGTCCAGCCTCTGGGTTTGTTCAAAATGGCGTCGTCCAGTGTCTCTGGCCACATGGCCTCTGAAACCCAACTCCTTCCCTCCTTGGTGCAGCCTGGTGCCTAGCACCTAGTGATGGATGAGCCTGTAGCTCCACCCATCAGCTCTTCATGGAGAGGAGGCCCTCGCTTGTGGAAGAAAGGTTATCAATCCATCCAGCTGAGTTCAGCCCTCAGCCTGGGTCTGGTCATGGCTGGTTCAGAGAAATATGACAGTTCTGGATGACCCAAAAGCAGTACAAATATGACTTTGGACTCTGCAGAATACTTCTTTTCACATCCGCTACAGTGGACTTAAGCGCGTGTCTGGAATCTGTAGGCCTAATGGAAGTTAATCTAGCCCATGGGCTCCACATTCCCATAGGGGAATAATGAAGTAAAAAAACAGTAAGACACACTGACTTTCCCTGGAATGTTTCTTTCCAGTGCATAAAGCCTATTCCATGTCACCACCCAATACTGCATAAGTCCTGCCACACCATTCACTTTGTAGTTGCTCCTGGACTGCGCACACTAGGAATCTCCCCTGCGCAACCCGTACACGTGTGCACACGCATGTACACATGTGTCTGCATGTAACCAGCCCGGTGTCCCTTACTCCAGCTGCTGCGCAGTGGCCTGGTCAAGCCAGGGGGACACCAGTAAAATCCCCATGCAGTCTCTTACATCCAGAGTTGACTGTGGGTGAGTCCCAACTTATGAGGCTCAACAATTAGGTGCTCAAAAAGCGAAAAATCCGGGCGGCCCATAGTGTCAGAACCACCTTCTAACACAGAGAAATATTGTGACTTAGTCAGCGCAGCGAGCTGTGGGCTCTTACCTAGTTGCAGGTAGAGAGATGCTCCATAGGCTAATGCGAGTGGAAACCTGCACCGTTACGGGCTGTGGTAAAAAAATGCATAAAGGAACAGAAGAGACACAGTCACCACCAGCACATTACATAGACTTACTGGGTTGTCAGCGTGGCCGAGACTCGGGCCGCCAGGACCCTGCTTTTTGTTACAGTTATCTGTTGGGTGCATCATAGTTCAGCACCTACCCATCAGCACGCCTGCCTGTATGTTGAGTGCCTGAAACAGTGTTGGGCACCCGGTAAGGGAGTGTCCTGCTTCCGGGGGTGTGGTGGGCAGGGAAGCTGATATGTGTGCATCACTGACAGGTGTCTAGAGTAGTGTAGTGGCATGATCGACCGCGTAACCCACGTCTGCTGGAGAACGCGCTGCCCATGCGCGGGGGCCTTATTGGAATGGCATGATCCACTTTGAAGAAGTGTAGTGGTATTGTGCGGACCCAGCGGGTCCCATATTGGAGTGGGTCCACAAACTGAAAAACATGTGATCGGAATAGTAAGCTACCCAGGGCATCGTTCAAGAAAAAGGGGGATTATGGCAAGCTCCCTAACAGGTCTGAGTAAGAAAAGTATGCCAAGGACCATCAAGAGATAAATGTTTCAGGATGGACAGGGCGGAGTACCAGGTGGTGTCCTACATGGTGGCTCTGTAGAGAAAAGGTACTCCGCAATGAGTACAAATAAGGAAAGAGGGAGAAGCGCAATGCGGGTGCAAGAGAAGAATAACACCCAGCAAGCAGAAATGTGACAGTGTGATCTCAGGATTCTCAGTTCAATAGGGAGGGGCAAGAACAGATATGAGATCAGAGTTCTGTCCATGGTATTTGATCGTTCAGGCCTCTCGTGTTGGTCTGGAGGCGGAGGACCCAGCGTTGTTCGCGTCTCAACAACGAGGCATTATTCCATGCTTGGTTGGTTTCAAAGATGGTCCACTGGATGGCATCACATGGGTGCCCTTTTTCGATGAAGTGATTGCACATTTTGGTTGCAGTGTGACCGCAAACGGATGGTGCTCTTGTGCTCACTTATCCTGATTCTGATGGGTCTGGTCGTCATCCCTATATAGATGAGGTTACAGGGGCATGTGATCAGATAAATACAGTTCTTGGTACTGCAGTCCATATGGTGACGTTGCTCCCAGATAAAGTCTCCTATTTGTAGTTTCTTGGTATGCTTAGTCAAGGCACAGGCGTTGCACTGGCCACAAGGATAGTGCCCTGTCTCCGGAGGTGGGTTCCAAAGAGTAGTCTCCAGAGGTTTTTTACTGGGACGTGGTCGTGTGTTGACTAAATGGTCCCTCAGGTTAGGCGTCCTCTTGAAGGCGAACCAGGGCTGCTCTATGTTGAGGGAGCCAGAGTTTAAGATCTTCCAGTTGTGTTGGATGATGTTTTTGACTTGATTGAACAGTGCGGTGAAGGTCATGACACAGGTCATGACATCATCAGCTTGTCGTACCCTGGTTTCCAGCAGACTCTGGCGATTATTGTTTCTCGCTCTTTTCCTAGCTTGATGTATGACGTTTGAAGGGTAGTTTCTCTCCCTTAAGTTGAGAGAAAGAGTGGTGGCTTGTTGGTCAATCTCTGTAATGGAGCTACAATTACACCGGATCCTCAAGAACTGACCATAGATGGTGTAGTTCCTCATTGAGTCGAAAGTTGTCTTCTCTGGGTGTAGGTACAAAACCCATTCCTTTCTCCAATACCATGACTTCATCAGGGGATAGTGTCCTGTTTGATAGGTTCACAATCAGGTTTTTTGGTTGGTCTTGCTCCTCGTTGTTCTCTGTGTCCCTGTGTCCTGACACTGGACCTGATTGTTCCCTCTTCTTCTTCCTCTGCCTCTGCCTCTGTTCCAAAAAGGAGGGGGAGGATGTTGGAAGAGTGGTGGTTGGAAGCCTTGTTGTGGTCCTGGACAGGCTGGGTACCACAAAGGTCCTTGTGTGTGGTATTGTTGGTTGGCACTCAAAGAATGCCCCCATTTCCCCAGTGTCCCCGGATGTGCTTCCCTTTATAGCAGACTGAGAGCCACATGAGTGGTTCTAACACTTCCACTTGCTGGTATCTTGGCTTAACACATACAGTAGCGTCTACTGTCTTACTGGCTCCTAGGGTTACCACCTTTCTGAGAAAAATACCAACCATGTGTTCATGTTTTATGATTCAGCAAAGACCCCTAAATTTTACTACTTTATATAGAATCAACTACATCAATTTTATCATGACTTTTCTATGTTTGTTTATTTTAGTAATCAGGCTGGGTCATTGAGGCAGCTCTAGTACATATTTTAAAGTCCTTTCATCTTATATGTAATGTTTAAAGTATGTACTAATAATGGGAAAAATACATCCTTTTGGCAATTTTACTAATATTTGTTCCAGTTGGAGTATTACAATACTGATTGTGCTGCTAAAAAGCTGGTCAAGTGACAATCCTGGGCTTGGCCTACATTGGGGAGTCAGCCCTTCAGTATTGGCTCTCTTGTCCGATGACCTACTCCAGACCTAGCAATTTCTAAGCAATTTTTGCCGTGTGAAAGAAGGGGGAAAGTTCTTAGAGGAGCTGAGCTATGTGCTGAATACTACTGTGAGACACTTCCACCCTCCTCCCCCAAAAAGTAAAATAAAGCTTCATAGGCTTCCGCTGATTCCCTAAGGTGTTTTCATACTCTGTAATGGACACTTGCTGTGCACAGGGTCCAAACACGAGCTGGAAACCCAGCCTATGCAGATGTTTCCAAACTATCTTTTGCTCCACTGTATGATATCTGCTCGTCACTGGTGACAGTATGAAGGAAGTTAATATCATGTGAAATACAGTGGCACCATGTGTGTCATGATCGTCGATTCACCAAAATGCCAGAGGTAGCAGAAGTGACCTCACACACCCTTTGACCTTAATGACATCACAGGAAGTGATATAATATGACCTTTGACCCTGAATATATCCGAGATGTGGTCGCTGAACCTTAACCCTGAGGACACAATAATTAACACTGCTGAAGTACCATGATAACTACATGACTAATATAACAATAAACCAGAAATGTCTATTTTAGATACTACCTATATTAGGGTGCTGAAATTATCTTTGAAATACAATAACGGCCCTAAATTGTAGTGGGCAAGTAAAACGAGTTAGCAGATCTTTTCTAAGGAAATGTGGGGGTAGGGCTAGGTTTTGTCTAAAGAAATATTTAACCAGATCGAGTCTAATTGTGCATTCCAAAGGACGACTTTGATATACATTTTGAAAAAGCCAAGGGCTCTGAAAGGGTGTTCTTTAAATGTATGATGTGCCAAGCCAATTGTAATTGCATTTATATAGCCCTTTCTACCCCCAATGAGATGTTGAAGCACATTACAGCAAGTAGCACGCTACTCTGGAACTCATGGTTAGGGGTTAACCTATTGATATTCTGGTATTGTCAAGAAAAAAGATTCCATTAATTTACTCCAGTTTCTTTGTGGTAAATGAAAATGAATACCACTTAGATGTGGTCATTAGTGTGGGCTATGTGTTTTCAGGTAAATGGTTGGTGAGATAAATAGGCAAGCTGGCTGAGGTTAGTTTTTGGTCGGTTGCAGAGATGGGGTTTTAAAGAAGGAGAGGTTGTCAGCTATGAAATAAGGTGTGAGCCATTTGCAGAATTGCAGTAAGAGAGATTAAGGCAGACAGGCATGAGAATGTGAGGAGGCTATATAAATAAATAGAAGACATGCAGAGGATGGAAAGGAAGGAGTGGGTCACTCTGAAGAATGAAAGGAGATGAATTAATTGGAAGTAAGTCAAGTTCAATTTTCCATGCAGGGTTTTAGGAGTTTTGTGGGAGAAGGCATTCTAAGATCGCAAGCAATTTTAGGAAGTAAGCTGTAGAAAGAAACTACATTATATGCAGTGCTCCATGTCTGGTGCAGACATCTTAGACATGCAAATCTGGGTGTACACATCATTCAAACATTAAGGGGTCTATTAGTATGTCGGGCGGATCGCCACTGCCCGCATGGCGGTGGCGATCCGCCTGACATTATCCCCCGCACGCCTCCCATTTCCCCCCGGCCATATTATGATGGCGGGAGTACCGCGGTGGATGGGAAGACCGTCCGCCGCTTTTCCGCCCGGTGGACGAGTCGACTGGGCGGAAAAGGGTTGCATATGGTGGCGGTGTCTGCTAGACACCACCATCCATATTAAAATGGCAGCGGGAAGCAGCCTTTCCGTAGCGGCAGTCTTCTCAGTTGGGGGCCCATTGTGGGCCCCCAGGGTGTTGCGGGGGTGAGGTGTGCACATGGGGGGTACCTTTGGTAACCCCCTGCATTTGCAGGCACAACGTGGCAGACAAAAATACACAAGGTTCATCCACAGCATGATGAAATTTCAAGCATTACTGATCTAAGGGCTGATACATTCAACTTTGCAGAGGATGAAGCAAACAGGATATATGCACTTATACATGAGGAAACCAAACAATCCAGCACCAACCTGAATAAAGAACAAAATATTAAACAGCTACTCTATCTATCTAAATGCAAAATCAACCAACGCCTTCATGCCAGTACTTTGATTAAATATCATCGGGCACAAAGAATACCAAGGGGGCTTCGTATCCCCCTAAAACCATCATTATGCAAGAATGCTCAAAGATGTAAGGACTGCTGGTTTGCGATTCTTAATAAATGCTCGCTAGACTTAATCTTGTTAATCATTGAAGAACTCTCCAACATTCTTGACGAATTATCTAAAGAAATAGTTACAGTCACCAACGAACTAACCAACTCTATGTCATCCGATGATTGGACAAAGGTCTTAGAAGACAGCAATGAGCAGCTGACTAGACACTCGCAGGAGGTCAACGAAAGAAAAATGTGCAAATTCCGACGCAACAGTAGATTATAAGCTCGGCGAAGTATACAGCTGGGCTGAAGTGTATGCTCGCAGAAGACAAAACAAACCATATACACAAGATACCGATACATCATCCTCTGGCAGTGATATGTCTAATAAACCAAGATTTCAAAGAACTGAAGCAACCCATGGACCGAGACAGCCACAATCGACAAAGTATCAAGCAACACATACAGATCCCTCGAGCTCATCCGCAGTTGAATCAACACCAACACCAGCTGAGCCTTTTTTTAGAACAAGGCCAGACAGAAAGAAATGACCCCGGAGGGGAAAAAGAAAAAGGAACACCAGCCACCAGGTGCACCACAGCCACATCAAAGAAGGACAAAGGCAAGAAACAGACAAGTCAAATTTAGCAATAAACATATCTGACCAGAGTCTTGATCAAAACTAACTTAAATTACTCCAAAAAGGCACTTCATATGTTCCCACCTCACATACAAACTTGTTGGAACTCGAAATAAGCCTTTTTAAGTTCATGAGAAAACTAAGGTTGCGACATTTCTTCGATAACGTTCTACAAAATCAAAGAACTAAGGAACATGATCAGCTATTAGGTTTACAAAGCCACAGTACATACATGGCACCTGTAAGCCATAAATCACTAGATACATTTGAGAACTTAGTGAAACTGGATCTGACTAAAATTAACTACGCAAAAAAGAGAAAACACAATAACTTGTCTCAAAAAGAATTCGGCATACTCAAAAAACAGGCAAATAATCCCAACATCATTTGTAAGAAGGCTGAAAAAGGTGGAGCCATCGTGGTTCTCAACACCACGCACTATGAAAATGAAGTCACCAAACATGTTATGGACCAAACACGTACATTAGACTTGAAAGTAACCCCACAGAATCATTTCTATGTTTGCTCAAAACCATTGTTAAAAAAGCTCATGACAACGGCACAATAAATGACAAGACAGCGAAATTTTTAATTCAAAATCATCCTAAAAGTCCCACCATATATATGGTGCCTAAAATCCATAAAGATTTACAAAACCCGCCATTCAGGCCCATAGTGTCCACTCGTGGGTGTCTACATTAACCTATAGGTCAATTTCTGGATAAATATCTCCAACCAAGCATTGTTAAAATAAAGACATACATCAAAGACACCACGGACTTTCTACTAAAACTCAACCAAGTTCAAATCAGTCCCAATGAACCAATCCTACTGTGCACAGTAGATGTCAAAACACTATATACTTTGATCCCGCACAATCTAGGCATTAAAGCTATTGAATACACCTTACTGCACTCTGAAAGTAACCCTGACATGCAATCTTTTCTCATGGAATTACTTCAGTTTACTTTATTTCAGAGTTATTTTAAATGGAAAGCAGATTGGTATCTCAAAATGACTGGAACATCAATGGGCAATTGCGCCACACCGGCGTATGCGAATTTGTTCATGGAAATGTTTGCGGAAGAAAACATAATCTCAAAAGCCCCGTGGAACACTTACAGTAAATTGTTTATTCGCTATATAGATGACATTTTCATCATATGGAATGGACCAAAAGAAATAATACAAGCATTGAAAGACCTTAACAGTGTGAATGAACGTATACAGTTCTCATATGAGATACAAAATAAGTGCATCTCGTATCTAGATGTGACTATTACCAACACCGACAGTATGTTGGAAACAAACTTACATAGAAAACCCACTGATCGGAACAATACTTTACACTACAGCAGCTTCCATCAGGAATCTTTAAAAAATCATTTACCTTATTCTCAAATGTTAAGAGTAAAACGCATTGCATCACAACCACATATCGCAACTCAAAGAATACAAGAAATGGCCACTAGATTCAAACAAAGGGGATACACTAACAAGATCCTAGATCAAGCGATTCAATGTAGCCAATCTAAAACACGCGACGATCTCCTAATAAAGATTAAACCCAAAACAAGTAGTCGCAACGTCTTAGTATCTAAATTCTCTATAGCAAGCAACAGTTTCAAAAACATCATTAAAATAATTAGTCTATTCTAACTCAAGAACAGGATTTCAACAATTTGTTCAATGAACTTCCAATTTTCGCGTACACTAGAAGCAGAAATTTGGGTGAACTATTGAAAAACAACAAGAAAACAATTGACAAAATATTCAAAGGAACATCCCCCGTCACAACTGTAGCAACTGCCACAACATCATTCAAGGAACAGTCATTACGCATCTACGTAAAGGATATCAAATCAAACTGCAGGTAACAGCAACATGTGACACCACCAACGTAATATATCTATTGAAATGCCCGTGCGGACATGTTTGCATTGGAAAAACTGAATGTAAGATCAAAATCAGGATTAATGAACATAAATCTAATATCCGGACTAACAATATCAAGTCCACAGTTGCTGTCCACTTCCAAGAATATAACCCCAACATCAGTCAACTCAAATTCTTAGTCCTAGAAACAGTGCAAAAAAAGGAAGGACAAGATAATAATAAATATCTCCTCCAAAGAGAGAATTATTGGATAAGACGCATGGACTTCCTTAAGCCTCACGGTATGAATGACCGTATGGAATATCAATGTTACTTAGCATTGTAAACATTAGTCTTGTTGATATTTGAAAACTGTATGCATCTATCTTGATCTTTAAGCGCCCCGCTATTGCCTATCAATATTCACAACTTGAGCTTTATGTTCACAGAGATCGTAATATAATGAGAAGAATTAGTCATCATTTTATCGTTTATTCACAGTAACAGCACCAGTATACATATTTTCTATTTTCTTAACTCTTTATTTAACTATTATCTACATCCGTAATTATGTCCAATATGGCAGTCACATAATCCATTACCACAGCACCAGTTAGAGTTAGCGTTTCACACGCGCGTTCTAACAACACACGTAGTCCGTTTTTCATTTGTGGCACTATATGCGTACGATCTACGGCTATTTCGACAAAAGAACTAACACTCGTCAGAATGTTTATGATATAACCTGCCACAAACACGTAAGTGATATTCCTACTATATTTAATTTAATTTATTACAATTCACCGGGTAAAATACGATATTTAGTTGCCTTATTTTCACAGAAAAATGACGGTTGTTAAAACGCGACCTTCATGATTTCACACTCGTCTCGTAAGTAGTTTCAGTCAGAACCTCTCTAGTTGTAATTGTGGCAATACTAACCAGGTCATCACAGTTTTTACCTTTAGTGGAGTTTGCACTGGTTGTGAAGCATGCAAAAGACCTCACTTTTTTAAACCACGTTACCTCAGCGTCCACTTTCCACGAAGCACTCACTTCGTGTGAAGCATGAATAAAACTGCACTATTCACAACCGAAAACCTTCACAATCGTGTTGAGAACCACAGGACACCTCCATTAAACCACACGATTAACTATTCTGTTTCCTCACAATAACTGCAACTAGGCATTAAACCACCCGATTAACGATTTCATTTATCAATAAAAAACTGCAACCATTGCGCTTGAGAGCATGTCACATGACTAACAATTGATTTATGACATTTGCTATCGTTTCCTCATAGTATCGTTGCAATTACAGATTTGTCCCTGATGAAGGGCTGTTCTAACCCGAAATGCATTGGAATGAAGTATAAATGAGACATGCAAGCAAACAAAAATGATTGAATCTTCAAAGAAAAGTGAATAAAACTTTCTTCAATAAGAAACACGCCTTCTTATTATTTAATTCTGAAGATTTGGCAAAACCTATTTAAAGTTGGACAGAGACCTCCATCCGGAGGCCAGAAATAGTGACCAGGGGGACACATCCACACAGTGATGTGCAGCCTTTCTTATTCAAGCAAACGTTTTTGACCGGCACGTTGCCCCAGGAGCACATAAAATTTACAGCATATCTAGTTTTCCATAAAACCTAAGGTGGTAGTGCGTACTACCTGCTTTTTGCTTGGTGTCTGCTAAACACCACCATCCATGTTACAATGGCAGCGGGAAGCAGCCTTTCCGTGGCGGCAGTCTTCTCAGTTGGGGGCCCGTTGTGGGCCCCCAGGTTGTTACGGGGGTTGGGGGTGCACATGGGGGGTACCAACATTTGCAGGCACAACGAGGCAGGCAAAAATGCACAAGGTGCATCCACAGCATTGTGGCGGGCTGTGCTGTGAGCACCGCCCGCCACAATGTTGTGGATGGGGATGTCACTGCCACCGATCGGTGGCATCCTAATTGCCGGTGCAGGACTGCTGCACCACTGGCGGCCGGTTCCAGCACCACTAGGGTGGCGGGCGGACGAAAGTCTGCCTGCCATCCTATTAGGCCCCTTAGAGTCCAAGCCTGCTGTGTGCCAAGCCAGGTCAGCCCTTTGAAAAGTAGTTTGGAGTATTCCAACATTGGTACAGGATCTGTACTCTTCATAAGGGGAGTTTGCTAGAAAGAAGAAGTCACATTTAATCATCGTAGCTCATTATTCTGTGTAAAAACCTTTTTCACTTTGTAAAATGTAGCTTTTTGGCTTTAGAGAACATCTTGCCAATCTGCAGGTTTATTATGTTTATTACCTAATCCCATTGTAGATTGTTACTACTGCACAGCAGAGCAACCGTAGATAAGAAAGAGAGCTAGCGTTAACATCTCAAGTGTACATTGTGCGTGTTTGTGTATGTGGCTAGTGTTGTACATGCATTGTATGTATAAGTGAAGCAGAGTAATGGAGGTCTGTTGGTTCCATTTTGGATGGCTTGTCCATTTGCACAAGAAGGAGACCAGGTTGTTTTCCCAGGCATTGGAACAGTATTGCTAGCATTCCTGAAGCAGAAGGGAGGAGACCTAGACACTGAAGTGGGTACAGAAGAGACAAGGCTCCTGTGTAGAAATATGACTAGGTCCTTTTTCTGGGAGGGTTTGCTGATAAGTCTTCCTGTAGTGCAAACACTTGGTAGATGGTGGGGATGAAAGGTAGGACTGAAGTCTACTGTTCAGCTTGAGGTTCCCCATATGCCAAGAATGACCTCTAGTATGCCTGCACCAGACATTCTTACTCATTGATTCACTCTCATTCACTTTCACTCTTACCATATGTTTTAACGTAGTCTTGCAGCCCCTCACTCTACTTATTCTCTCTCACTCTAATACTCCCTTGATTCTTTTTATTCATTCTCACTCATCCACTCTCACTCACTTGCAGTCACTCTTACTCTCACTCATTTTCACTTACTGACATTCAGTCTCATTCATTTTCCCTGTCTGTGGCTGACTGTCACATACTCACTTTCACTCACTGTTTCACATACACAGGCTTTCTCAAAAATACAATCATCTGTAAACATGCATACAACATACATTTAAAAACACTGTTTTCCTTACCTTAGTTGTCACAAAAGGTCCTGTTCCAGATCCTATCGCTCCGTTTTGTATTACAGTAATAGTAATAGTGAATGATAGTCTGTTATTGAATATTAGTGAAATAAAAAATGTGCAGAAAACATGGATGGTGGAGCCCTGAGTCACCACTGTGTTCTTGGCACCGACTTTGCCATCCCTAAAGCGAGCTCAGCAAAGGCAGTGCCTGGGGTTCCAAGGAACAAGCAAGGGGTCACAGCTGTGACCACTGGCAATACCTAAATGACACCTATGTAGTTTGTAGTTTGTAGTTTATTGTTTATTGCGTGATTTCTTAAAATCATTACAAAATTGCATAAAACGAATTTCACTATAAAAACCGTGCTATCATATAAAAAAGAATCATTGGTACATGGTAAGATTAAAATATTAAATACAAGATGGTTTGCCTGAAGTCAAATGTCTTTTTGTATTCAACTAACATAATAAAAAATCATTATCACAAACCGCAACTGTCTATTATTTGGGGATACGCAACCAGCAACGGTGGATGAAGAGCTGCTAGTTTAAAACCAGCCATGCGATTAAAATTTCTTTAAAGTGCTTAGTGCTGTATAGCCTGTAATGTTCGGACCACCTATAATCGTGTTTTTTCAACCAGGGTTCATATTTGCTTGATCTGCTTGTCGGAGTAATTTCCTAATATGTGCAAAATATTTTGCACCTCAACAAGACAGAATAATTGATGAGCCCTCCATCCATCTAATCACAGCTTGTCTGCATGTACGAATGTTTAGCTCGTTAAAGATCAATTTTAAAAAGTATTTCCTTTAAATGTCAAACATTAAAACTGTAATTCAAAAAAATAAACACACACGTGTGCACATCAAACAAAGACTAGACTTGAATTACTAAGGGTTTTAGTATTTTTATATTAAAAATATTTGCAAAAATCGAAAAATCTTAATGGGAAGGTTGGTGCTGCATCTCGCGACCAACTTTTCATTATTTGGTTTTATTTCGCAGACCCGAGGCTCCTGCTCCTGCCAAGGCTGGACTGGGAACCTAAAGCTTCTCTGGCAAATGTTGTCAGACTAGTCCCCGTACATTGCACACCAAGTGCAGCAAGTGCGCATGACCTCTACAAATGGAGCTTTCAGGGGTCTGCCCCAAGAAAATTTGGGGGGAAATGGTGCATATGACAACACATTTGTCATTCTATATTGAATTGTATTTGCTTTTAAAGCTTAGTAAATAATGACCTTATTATGCACCAAGATACAACAGTCTATTGCCAGTCTTCAATGATTCCCTCACTACTACCCTCCCACAGTGCCTCTCATCTGTCCATAGCCCCACTGTCACATGTATTTAATTTGTTTTATAGCGCCTCTCATACCACTGTAGGGCGTCAGAGCACTTTACATCTCACACATACCGAAATAATTAATCATACGTGTGTAAATCAGTGAATAGAAAATGTTACATAAGGCAAAGAGGACTACAAGGTGTAGGATTCACATATCATCCACACTGGTAGGCATTTTTTAAGAGTGCTTGGTCTGTAGAAGCACTAACTCAGGATTCAGAACATAACATAGGGGTTAGCGTTGACTTTAATAATAAGGATGTATTTCTACCCAAACAAACCTTTTTAGCAGCATCGGGAAAATAAAAGACTAGAAAAAGCATAACTTACTAACTTGTACCATGCAGTTTGCATGCAGCTGTTTGGTGGCAGTTCATAGCTCACTGTGCTATATTGCGATTGGTACTTGTGAACTGCACAATAACAAAATAATCTCTGTGGGAAAAGCAGGAACCCACTGAGCTATGCACAAAACAAAAAGACAGTTTTAAAAAAAAATGCATTGTAGACGTTTTTTGCAGCAGGCATATTAAACACCTGTGCTTCCTTAGATGAGTCAAAGCAGCCACTGGTCAAAACCCCCATGTCTCTCCAGCAGGTACATTAATCACCGGAGTTATCTTGACACTGACACTTTTATTGCTGCCTAAAAACTGCTGATTATACAAGGAACTTTGCAGGGCTTTTAAAACTGCTGCCTGCGGACCCCCTGGGAATGTGTCAAGGACCCCTGGGGGTCCTCGGACCCCAGTTTGGGAACCACTGCCTTATAGCAAACGTTCAGCAATGGCCCGAGGTAGAGCAGTTATATTTTACAGAAATATTTGCTAGAGAAGTAATTGAAAGGTTTAGAAAACATTCCAAAGAATTGGAGCCTGTTGATATAAAAAATTATCATAAACAGTTGAGTGACGGTCTTTTTCTCCCTTCCCAGATGGGTGACTTAATTAGACGCTTGGTTAAACTACGAGCTGAGGCATTCCGTTTGCAAGAGGAGAAAAAGGCAGCTGATGCAGCTGAACAAACACTTCAGCCCTCCGCGTTGCAGGATGACAATCCAGGGACAGATAAGGCTATTGTAGTTCATGGGAAACCAATGAGTGAAGCTGCGCCTTTGTATGTTTCTCCTAAGGGTGCTTGAACGGATGATGATAAAGATTCAGCTGATGCGAAGGCATATTTTATTTATAATTGGGTCTATACTCCTTGGAGTAGAGCAGATGTCATGGCTCTTAAAACTGCTTTTCCAGACCCACCGAAAAATCCGGCGGCTTTTTATGAAGAGGTTGATGGAGCTATTAGTTCTTGTCTTATGACTTTGCCTGATATTGATATGTTTTTTGGGCTTATCCTACCCCCTGATATGTGGAGATCAATTCGTAAAGTAGATGATCGTGCAGCTTTTGAAGATGTCTGGAGGGAATTAGAGAAGATAGATAGAGAAAGGGAACCAGCGCAGAAACCGCAACAACTGATTTTAGATCTTCCAAAAGCTATGATAGTTAAATTGAAAACTCTCATTCCTCCTAAAAAAATAGATTGGACTATGTTAGCGTCCTGTAAGTAAAAGGCAGACGAATCGGTCTCTGATTTCTTTTTTGAGCATTTTGAGGAGACATTCCACAACTTTAGTGGCCAGTTATTGACAGATTACAGGGGTAGGCATCTGTTTGTCAATAAATTTGTCGCAAACATGTTGCCAGGAATAGCTAGTCGCCTAAAGGCCAGTGAGAGTTCATGGACTACATCTTCTCCAGTCTCTCTTTTGACTATGGCTCAGTACTATGAACAACAGGAATTGGAAGCTAAGGGCAGTGGGGATAAAAAGACTAAGGATTTAAAAACGAAGGTTATGTTAGCGCACGTTCATGATCCATCTTCTAGAGGTGGTGGCACAGGCAGCCGTGTGATGTATCGCCCTGGCACAACCCCTTTCACCCAAACTACTTTGTCTCCTGATCAGTGCGCTTATTGTAAGGAGATTGGACATTGGGCTGCTGACTGTCTGCAATTGCATGCTCAGCGATACCAGTGTGGCCGAGGACAAATGAGAAGCCATCCAGCGAATTTAGGATATAGGGGAGCTATTTATGATCGCACCAGGTTTGAGGCTGTTGAGCATACTCAGAATTCTTCTAATACTTTTGATAGACGCAACCAATATCAAATATCTGATTATCCGATCGCTGATTTGTAGGATTCTGCTTATGCATAGGAATGCCTAGGATGGGGTAAGGAATCAGTTGAAGTCCCAGTAGATCAGAAGGGTCCCTACGTTACTGCACACATTTTGGGTTCTACTGATCGTTTTGTGGTTGACACAGGAGCTACTCATAGCGCCCTGTCTAAACAATTGGTTCCAAGGGCTCCCCTGTCTGGCTTAACAATCACATCGATAGGTTTCGATGGGACTCCTTCCCTTAGCCCACTATCACAACCACTTGCATTTCATATTGATACATTTTCTGCTCCATGTCCATTTTTGCTTTCTCCTAACACGCCGGACAATATTGTGGGTCTTGACATGCTCAAGCATTTCAGGGCTACGATACGCTGTTCTCCAGAAAGCGTGCGTGTTATTTTGAATGACAACTATCCCTTGGTTGAAAAATCTTGTCTTGTTAGAGAAGATATTGCACTGGCTTCACTCCCTAGTACTTTGTGGGCTACGTCAGGCACAGATCTAGGACAAATGGTTATCCCACCAGTTCATATTCAAGTGAAGGAAGGTGCTTCATTACCTCGATTGCCTCAATACAAAATTTCTCGAGAAGGTGAAGAGGCACTTATACGTATTGTCCACAATTTGATTGAAGTAGGAGTTGTGGAAGAAGTCCTTTACAGTATTTGCAATAGCCCTATCCTTCCTATCTTACAGAAAGACACTGATACTAAAGTATACAGATTCACCATTGATTTACGAGAGGTCAATAAGATCGTAGTGCCCCAACACCCTGTAGTCTCTGACACCACGACACTCCTTACCATGGTTCCTCTGACTGCTACTACATTTTCAGTGATAGATCTGAAGAACGCTTTCTTTTCGATCCCTATTCATCCTGATAGCCAATTTTGTTCAGTTTCAATTTGGATAATAGATCTTTCCGATTTTGTAGAGTTCCACAGGGGTATACAGAGAGTCCTAGTATTTACATCCAAGCGTTAAAAAGACAGCTTGATTCTTTCCCTGTGCCAACAGGGGTGGCTCTTGTACAATATGTCGATGAAATATTTTTGGCAGCTGATACTCCTGAGCAGTGTGAAGAAGGAACACTGTCATTGCTTTCATTTCTTGCATCACACCATCACAAAGTTTCTCGGAAGAAATTGCAGTATTGTAGACAGAAGGTTACCTATTTAGGTCACCTCCTGTCTAAGGAGGGACGTGCACTCACACCGGATCGCATTCAAGCTATTTTAGACACACCTGTGCCCCGTACTCAGAAAGATGTTTGTGCATTCATTGGTCTTACTTCTTTTTGTAGGCAATGGATTCCTAGTTTCTCACACATTGTTAAACCTTTGTTGGCCCTCTTGACCAAAGACACTCCAATGCCCCTTCCATGGACTACTGAATGTCAGAATGCTTTTCAACAGTTGCGTCAAGCGCTATGTTCAGCACCAGTATTAGGCACTCCAGATTACACTAAGGTTTTTACACTCTATGTACACGGGAGGGATGGTTGTGCACTTTCAGTTTTAGTACAGACATACGGTGACAAGCAGCGTCCTTGTGCATCTTTTTCAGCTGTCCTTGATCCAGTCGCTCGTGCGTTGCCTGGGTGTTTTCGCTCTGTTGCAGCGGCAGCTGTGTCCATACGTCAGAGTGAAGGGATAGCCCTGTCACATAGATTGCTTGTGCTAGTACCCCATGCAGTTGATGCCCTTTTAAACCAAACTAAAACGCCGCATTTAACTAGTGCTTGCTTGACAGGATATGAACTGACACTTTTGGCCCCTCATATCACTCTGAAAAGATGTTCAACCCTTAACCCGGCTATTCTGTTGCCGTATACGGCTACTCAATCCCAGTCACAAGAGTTTCATGATTGTATATTCCTTACTGAGGAACAGACAAAGGGTCGTGTTGAACTACAAGATACGCCCCTTTCAAATGTTGATGGAGAATTATGGATTGATGGGTCCTGTCCATGATTACCAGATGGCACAACATCAGCTGCATATGCAATTATACCGCTTCAGACAGTAGTTGAGACAGCTCATATTTTACTGAAGTCAGCTTCGGGCAGCTGAGCTCATAGCACTAACAAGAGCGTGTGAGCTTAGTATTGACTTGTCTGTTAATATCTATACAGATAGCAGCTATGCTTTTGGAGTGGCTCATGACTTTGGGCTACTCTGGAAGGAAAGAGGCTTTCTTACATCACATGGAACGCAAATAGTGCATGGAGAATTAGTGCATAATCTCCTGACTGCCTTGACATATCCGAAGAAGATAGCGATTGTTAAGTGTAGCACACACAAGAAAGTGACATATAAAATAGGGCAAGGTAATACCTTCGCAGACCGCACAGCCCGCAAAACTGCAATGCAATCAAGCACCACATCAGTGTACATGGTGAAGTCACAGGCTGAACGTTGGCATGATGCCAGGCAGCAACTGCTTGATATGCAGCGATCTGCCTCCACAGAAGAACTTGAGCAATGGTCTAAGGAGGAAACATTGGATGATGAGGGCTGTTGGAGAAATAAAGACATGACTAAATGGAGACTACCCACAGCCTATTTACATCCTATGATTCATTTGGCACATGGGCCAGCACATGTTGGAGCATCCTCAATAACGAAGTTGCTTGCGCAAGTTTGGGATCATTCAGAAATTGCTGGCACGGCTAAAAAGATAGTGCAGTCCTGCTTGATTTGTCTCCAGTACAATCCTGGAAAAGGGACACGAACTCCAACAGGAGGGTTTGCTACACCAACTGCACCATTTAATGTTCTGCAGATTGATTACATCCAGCTTGAACACTGTAATAATTAAAGTATGTTCTAGTAGTGGCATGTGCCTTTAGTAAGTGGATAGAAGCATACCCTACAAAAGATAATACAGCTCTTACTACAGCGAAGGTGCTTCTAAAGGAATTCTTCCCTAGATTTGGTGTTTGCAAACTTTTGTGGAGTGATAACGGACCCCATTTTATTGGACAAGTTGTTGAGTATGTCTTGAATGGATTGGGGATTAATCAGAAGTTTCATGCTACCTTCCATCCACAATCAGCAGGACTAGTGGAACGATATAATGCTACCCATAAGCTTAAATTAGCTAAGATTCAGGCTTCCACATCTCTGAAATGGCCTGATGCACTACCCTTGGCATTGCTGTCCATTATATCAGTACCGCATACACGATCTGGCCTTACACCATATGAGGTGGTATTTGGAAGGCCTATGAATATTTGTGGGATTCCTAAGCCACGCCCCATACATGATGTACCTTGTGCTATGATGAACGATTATCTATCGAGTTGACTGATAGCCTGCTTTCTATTCATCAACAGGTTCAAGAAGCTCTTCCTGACAGGTCGGAAGGTGAAGGCCATGGATTGCGACCTGGAGACCATGTAATGGTCAAAGTCTTCCAGAGGTCAAATAGCTTAGAGCCCAGATGGCACGGTCCTGAGCAGGTGCTCTTGGCAACAAGAGCTGCAGTCTGAGTGACCAATCGGAAGAACTGGGTTCAATCAATCAATCAATCAAAGACATTTCTAGAGCACACTACATACCCGTAGGGTCTCAAGGCGCTGGGGGTAGGGGGGGGTGCCGCTACTGCTCGAACAGCCAGGTCTTCAGCTTCTTCCTGAAGGAGAGGTGGTCTTGGGTCAGGCGCAGGTCGGTCGGGAGGGAGTTCCAGGTCTTGGCGGCCAGGTAGGAGAAGGACCTTCCTCCTGTAGTCGCTCTTCGGATGCGGGGGACCGCAGCGAGGGCGTGGTTGGCTGAACGGAGGTGGCGTTTGGGAGCGTAGAAGTTGATTCGGCTGTTGAGGTAGCTCGGGCCTTGGTCGTGTAGGGCTTTGTGTGCGTGGGTGAGGAGGCGGAAGGTGATTCTTTTGTTGACGGGGAGCCAGTGTAGGTCTCTCAGATGTCCGGAGATGTGGCTGGTTCGTGGGATGTCGAGGATGAGTCTGGCTGAGGCGTTCTGGATCCGCTGGAGTCTCTTCTGGAGCTTGGCGGTGGTACCGGCGTAGAGGGCGTTGCCGTAATCCAGTCGACTAGTGACGAGGGCCTGGGTGACGGTCTTCCTGGTCTCGGTGGGGATCCACCAGAAGATCTTCCGTAGCATGCGTAGGATGTTGAAGCACGCCGAGGAGACGTTGTTGACTTGTCTGGTCATGGAGAGGGAGGAGTCCAGGATGAAGCCCAGGTTGCGTGCATGGTCTGTCGGTTTGGGTGCGGTGCCCAGGGCGGGAGGCCACCAGGAGTCGTCCCAGGCGGAGGGTGAAGAGCCCAGGATGAGGACCTCCGTCTTGTCTGAGTTCAGTTTCAGGCGGCTGGTCGTCATCCACTCGGCTACCTCTTTCATCCCTTCGTGCAGGTTGGCTCTTGCGGCGGCGGGGTCGTTGGTCAGGGAGAGGATCAGCTGGGTGTCGTCGGCGTAGGAGATTATGCTGAGGTTGTGTTGGCGTGCGATGGCCGCGAGGGGGCTCATGTAGACGTTGAAGAGGGTGGGGCTCAGCGAGGATCCTTGGGGGACGCCGCAGATGACTTCGGTGGCCTCTGACTTGTACGGTGGTAGGCGGACTCTCTGTGTTCTTCCGTCGAGGAAGGAGATGATCCATTCCAGAGCCTTGTCCTGGATTCCGACGTTGCTGAGGCGCTGTACTAGGGTGCGGTGGCAGACAGTGTTGAATGCCGCGGAGAGGTCTAGGAGGATGAGGGCCGCTGTTTCTCCGTTGTCCATCAGGGCTCGGATGTCATCGGTGGCGGCGATGAGGGTGGTCTCGGTGCTGTGGTTGGCTCGGAAGCCAGACTGTGAGGGGTCGAGGGATCCATTCGTCTCGAGGAAGGCGGCCAGCTGCTTGTTGACGGTCTTCTCGATGACTTTGGCTGGAAACGGGAGGAGCGAGATGGGGCGGTAGTTCTTGAGTTCGGTGGGGTCCGCTGTGGGTTTCTTGAGTAGAGCGCTGAGTTCGGCGTGCTTCCAGCTCTCGGGGAAGGTGGCGGTGTCGAAGGATGTGTTGATGATGTCTCGCAGGTGGGGTGCGATGACAGCGTCGGCCTTGTTGAAGACGTGGTGAGGGCAGGGGTCGGTCGGTGATCCGGAGTGGATGGAGTTCATCGTGCGGATGGTGTCTTCGGTGCTGATTGGGGTCTAGGCGTGGAGGGTGGTGGTGGGGGGTGGTTGTTCGGTCGTGGTGTGCGTTGGTTGGTTGTTGAAGCTGTTGTGTATGTCCGCGATCTTGTTGTGGAAGTATGAGGCGAGGGAGTTGCAGAGGTCTTGCGATGGGGTGATGTCGTTGTTTCCTGCGCTGGGGTTGGATAGCTCTTTCACGATGTTGAAGAGTTCCTCCATGCACTGTAAAAAGGTGCCATCTGCCCTGGTGGAACCTGCAGCACTTGCTGACCATAACGACATCCTGGACACAGAGGGAGGCCAAGCCATATCACCTGAGGAACCTGAGGAAGTCTTCCCGGACCACACAATCCCTGGTACATCTCGATATCAGCTACGGCCCCGGAGAGAAACTGCATTGCTGAAAGAGACTGGTTGAGCAACCGTCCTGGGTTAGTGAAAAACTGAGCTGCAAATGGGGGGGATCTATTAGTGACACCCGGCTCAAACTCAGAGAAGAAACCAACGGCTGCCCAGGACTTTAGAGTTCCATCATCTTTGTTATTTCAACATCAAGATAAACATGCCTATGAAAGAGACATCGACTGCTCCGAGAATCTGCGATAAGAAGACTATGTGCATTGTTGGGTTTACTGTCAGTGTGGTCATTATGGCAGTAATTGCTTGGGTTGTAGAGGAAGTGGCTCCTGCTCGACGAGTTTTGACTGCCACTACTCCAGCACTTATTGAGCACCACTACTTTACTCTCCCTTATCATGAGCAGAAGCATCAACAGTCCTATCTGAACAACACGTTTATCCAGATGTTACACCACACACATAATGCTACGAACATTACTAACTGTTGGGTGCGTGGAATGATGCCAGCTCATCAGAAAAAGGGAGGAACACCTTTTATTCCTTTGCCATTCTCACACAATGGTTCTTGTAGGGCCTGGTTTGCACTACTCTGGGCCACCCATGTTGCTAATTTCACTGATTATGGTGTGGGAAGATTGAACTATCAGCTGAATAAGGTGTGCTATCCTGATGATGAGGGTGATCCGCAGGCTAAAGGAACTAAATGGGAGATAGACGAGTATCGTAAAGGAAACTCTTCTACACACTATGTTTTTCCGAACATTCGAACTGCTAAGGGCAATGGACCACTTGTTGTAGCTGTGACTAGAGCCCGTGCAGATTTGTGTGTGAACAGTGTTGGCAGAATTCCTGTAGGGAAAAGTGATTGTACTTTGGTTTTAAATATTTGTGGAATAAATAACAGCAGCTTTACATCGTCACATAATACATATTTTATTTGTGGGAACAAGGGATACTATAATTTACCTGTTGGCTGGTCAGGAACATGTTTTGTGTCCTTTCTATTACCACCTGTGTAATCTTAGCACCTGCATCATATCATAGAAATGTCAAACTGTTCAATGACATTTCCAAAAATAGATTTAAGAGGACAGTAAATCATGATGAAGTGGATCAGACAGATACTACGCTGCAGCAATATGTTGATTTCAATTTGGGGCTATTTTTCTTTGTTGGAGCTGCTTTGAATAGCCGAAAGATTAGACGATTGACACGTGTCGTAGAGGCTGTAACTAATCAGACAGCTATGGCACTTGGGAATATCACTGAAGAACTACAGATTGCGAGGATTGTGGCGCTCCTGGATGTCGTTCTAGCTGATCGAGGTGATGCATGTCACATCATCGGGAGTAGTTGTTGTGTCTTCATCCCTGATTATGCCCCTTCAGTTTTTGATGCGATCCCTAAATTGAATAGAATCACTGCTGAGATTCACCCTGATACCGGAACATGGACTTTAGCCGGTTGGCTATGGACGTTGTTTACTACCTGGGGCTGGAAACTGTTAACGATATTATGTATATTGTTTGCAATTTTGATGACATGCTGCCTATGTATACAATGTGGACCAATATGTTGCTCCCTCTGTATCACTGCTTGTACACCTGCTAGACGCAATGTCAAGAAGATAAATGCCCAATATTTATTAGACAAAGAAGTTAATGAAATGATGCAGATAGATGTATGTGATGTATATGTGAACTCTTCTAAACTATAGATGTCTTCAGCTAATGCTAAAAGGGTCGTCTGTGGGAATTTAGCAGAGATCACTGTTAGCATGAGCTGAATACATCTTGTTTGTGGCAGCCATTTTAGTTGACCATGTGCTCGCCATGTGCTCTTTCCGTCTTCGCTGTTGCCTACCCTTGTTGCTTTGCTTAGAGACTGTTTATATTTAGCTCCTGCAATACTGCACATGCTCAGAAGAGTCTGTAGCTGCTCATGCACCTGCCTTAGACTGTAACTGTCAGGCTGTTCTAACTGATGTCAGCAACTCATTACTCCTCCTACTTGTTGACTGTGCATTTTCTGTATGACCATCTATGTGTGTAACTCTTCTCATGTGTACTTGTACCACCTCCTGTTGAGCCCCTGTGTGGGTATAAAATACCCACAGTCTCAGTACTCCTTGTGCTACCTCATACACTGCCGAAGGGTTTTGTATGGATGTAGTTCCACCTCATGAGGTTTAATAAACTGTTTTCTTGATACTCCAGCTTCCGTGACAATCTTTACTTATTTGTCTGAGGACTGGTGCACAAAGAAGGGTGAACCCCTAGCACCGGTAGGCCTCGCTGAGGTCTACTTCTACAGGGTGATGGGTGAGCCTATTTTGCACAGTCTTTGAATATTTCTATATGCATGAATTATGTTAAATCCCTCCTATTTATGGCCATAGCAACGCACACTGACAAAAGCAATAGATCTGGCTTCTTACTGGAATTACATCTTCATTGATTGGTGATTTTAGGCACTAATCACGCATGCACTCTGTCACTCATCCTTGCACTCATGAAACTATTCATCCACCGATTGGCTCATTTATCCATTCACTCACTTGCCCGTCCACAATACCACACAATAACCAGACTCACAAAACAATGAAGAGCAACATTTATTTATATGCCAGACCTACTGGTTTATTTTCATAGTTTAATTGTTGTACCTCAAGGATTGTAATCTGCTTCCCGAAGGTTAGGTTCTTTGCTCTACTGGCACTATTTACCATCATCCAACCCCTTCTTCTCCAACTCAGTATGACAAATACATATTAGTATGTCATTCCAAGTTATGTCAGTTTTAGCACCAAAGATATGGGACTGGAGTTGACTGGTCTGAAGAGTATGGTTTAGCCTGTGTCCCACTGTTTTCCATGCCCTGATGTCCTAGAGCTGTACCTACAGGTCTGCAAGCTTTTCGGATGCACCTGGCCAATGAGCTTGCCTTGCTGGGAAATGAAGGAAGGAAAAAAGTAAGGAGTGATGCCCCAACATGAACATAGAAGTGCTTCTGCCACAGGTGCCCAACCGACCAGAAGAGTAGTAATTCTGGAGTGGTAGTGCAAACAAATGCATTCTTAGTTCTGTTGCCAATGATAGGAGAACCTTTTGCCCGGGGAGTCATCAACATTGTTAGTCTCCTTAATCTTTCCGCCACTTTTGAGAACAAGCACAGGTAAAGAAGTCATGATTTCACATATCTGCTCAATGCATGCATTTATATTATAGCCTTATAGCCCACCGTAGCGGACTATACTGGCTATTAAAGGCCCGCTGCAGCGTTAAAGGCTCGAGCCGAGGGCGAGGGACTTTAACAAAGCAGCGGGACTTTGATAGCCGGTATAGCCCTGCTACGAAGGGCTATAAGGCTATTAGAACATTCTGCCACTAGAGGGCAGAATGTTCTAACAAATAAAACAAAGCCTTCAGGGAGCGGGAGGGGATTCAAATCCCCTCAGGCTCCCTGATGCCTTTGTTCACAGCCACAGCTGTGAACAAAGAAACATCGGAATGTTGGAGCTCCGGGCTTATACCAGCCATTATAAGCCCGGAGCACTCCATTGTTTTCAATGGAGCTTCCGACATTCCAATGTTCTAATTATAATTAAAGGCCTGGTGCTAACTGGGGTTTTAATATGAACTTTGGTATTACAAATCTGCTAAGATCTGTGTGGCAACATTATTCAAGGCGTACTCTCTGTAGCACTCATCAAGGAATAGTTCTTGACCTTTACCACCACAGCCTCCTTCTCAGTCCTCCGCACATGACTGGGGCACTGTTATAGCTACTATAGAAATCTCCAGATCACAAGCATAATCAACAAAATCTTCTGTGCTACAGTGATTCCAGCACTGCTCCTCACTGAATGATTTATCACCCAGATTTGGTCATCAGTGGGCCTGCTCTTGCCCATGTGCTGTTCCCACATAAAGCAGATTTGCTGACACTACTTGCTAAAATGTGATGGCATACATTTATCATGGCTTTGGGTTGCGCTCTTCTGGATATTAACCTCACACTGTTTGCACTGGTGCCACTGTCTTCATTGGGTGTCGATGCAGAGGGGTCGTCAAGTGTCGGTGCTCAAAAGTTTTCTGAGAAGCCCATGGCTGATGCTGACGAATGTTGGGGTGCCAAATACCAAGCCTGCCTAGTCTTGACACCACCTCATGCTTCTTTATTTCACAAGCAGACACTCTGTGCTCTTTTATCTCACTCTTGCAGGTTCTTTGCCATACCTGACTTCTTCATTTGTCATTGTTTTTCCATCTTTCTCTTCCTCTATCCTTCTTTCTTTTTTGTTTTTCTTTATCTTGCTCTAAATGAGAGTCTGATTAGGAAAAATAAGTGCCAGTTCTAAAACATAAGTTCTTGTGTGCTCTACCTGCAACCACCGGCTCAAATTAAGCGGTGACTAAGCTACACAAGGCGTAATTCTGGATCCTTCACCCTGGACCAATTGGTGTTCACTGGCTTGTTTTTCTGTGAGGCTGGGATCCTGCAAAAGGCTGATTTCACTGTGCACTGAACTCTTCCTGAATTTTACCCCCTCTGGCGCAGCCTGGTCCATGCAGTCCATGCGTGAAACATGCTATTGGGAGGTCCTGTAGGTCATCCTGGTGAGCAAAATTATGTTTCTTCTTGGGCCTTTATTCTGCCAAATACTACAAACTATGAGATTTGCAGTGGATGACGTTTCCTCTCAGTGTAACTGATGCTGTAGGATCAGCTACATCCACTCACAGACACTGACATGCCTACTCACAGACCCACTCAGACACTTACACACCTCACCCCCTGCTTCAACATCGATTATCTCCCAACTTGACCTTAAGTAACCATGGGTAGGGGAGACCAGAAGCATGCAAGTTATTCTTTGATTAGCACCACTCTGCAAAAACTGGTGATTATGAATAGCAATCCCAGATAGACTCTGACCCAGTGTTTAATTTGAGCCGGTGGTTTCTGATGCTCGGTACAGGCACTATTTTATATAATTATCAACACCTGCGCTTATGATAGCTCCCACAAGGCGGTAGTGTCTGGTTAATTTTGGGATGACCACAACAACAGGTAATTATTCATTAAATAAACTGAAAAAATGACTATTACCTGTCGCCCAAGCCATTCTTATAGCGTTGGGGGCCTGAAATAGTTCAAATTATCACACTTGTAGGAGTGTGATGGTTAGTACTTGTGTTGTTACTATCGTTGGCAGCATGGCAGGGACATTGTGTGGTGCAAGGTACAGTGACTTCCTGATGAGAGCTCTGCCATATTTGTTTTTTATTAAGCACTGCTCTGAACACTCAAATCATCTGGTTGAGAACAAAGAATGTGTCAAGCAAATCATGCCAAATACGCAAAAAGCCTTACTATGTTGGTAAGATTGACTCCCTCAAGTTTCAATGAAGTGCATGTGGAAATGTTCAAACAATCTACACTCAATGACATGGTTGAATACCACATCTCTTACAATAAAGATTACTCAACCACTAGAATTGGACAATGGTTGTAGATGGAGAAGATGTTCCTTGCTCATTCCCTATTTTCTCAGTTCCCTTGCACTCCATCAATTTGTTTCACTGTGTATCTTTCTCAGCCCTCTTTTTCTCTAGAAGGATAGAGAACAGCCCAATCACTGCTTCACGACAGGTACGGGGCATGTGGAAAGTAGAAGTGATGAGGTGTATACATATACATAGCCCACCCCACCACACAACACAACTTTGATGTCTTACAAAGTGAAGAGCCATCCTTAGATCAGAGCACTTGACATAGTCATACATGGTCAGTCATACATGCTGTTCCCATCGGTTGCTATATTGAGTTTAGAAGAGCCCCCTTTCTCACCAAAATCCATCTGAGTGTATTACAGAATGTATGCTACTCAAACACCTGGTGCCTGATGACAGAATTTGAATAGGCCAAACCATGGAAGTAAACACACTTAAAGACATCTAACACGTTTTCTGATTATTTACTCACTTTCATTGCTTGAGGGCTGAGTTTGACAAACTTGCCCTGTTATTGAAGATTATGTGTGTCTTTTTAAGTTCCTACTATGCACTGCCCACAACAGGAAGTTGATATTCCTTGTGAAATTTTAGATCCATGTGGATCCTTGTGAATCCTGATCCGTGTGGTTCTTTTGTAGAGTTTGGTGTAAAGAATTCTACTTCATGTGAAAGACAGCAACCTCTTTCCGGCAATGACAATCCACATCTGTCAAAGACCTTATCCCTGAGAGGCTGATGCTATTCTTAGAAGCTGCAGCATACCTACAAGGAAAAAGGTCTACTTTGTGGAATTTTGGATACTTGCTTTGAATTTGAGCTAAACCTTCACTCAAGAAATTTGGTGAGGTTTTTAAAACATATGTTTACAAAAACATCTAAATGCATGCAAAACATGTAATACAGTCTAATAGTAGAGTTTAGGCTACATGCTTTGAATTTTGGCAACTTGCACTATATTCTGAAAAATGAAAATCCCCAACTTTTCACATCAGTAATTTGGTGAAGTTTGTTTTTTCTGTTTCCTAATTTGATATTTTCTTTAATATACCTTTTGAGGTGATGGTGGGGAGGTTGGGTAGGGGAATAAAGGGCAGCAGAGATCTTTGGTGGAATAGACCTATCCTTCATTCTCCTGAGTAAAAGGGACATGTAGCAGTGATTGGTTCTTTGATTGAGGGCTCTCCATCTCCTGTGTCAAGTCTAGACTCAATTCAGGGTCATGTCATGACTCAAGCTTTGTCCCATTTCCGTCGAAGGGGGAAATGTGTTAACCTTGAGACCTAAAGTGAATAAAGCAGGGGCTGAAAGGGAGTAACAGATTAGAGAAGTGTAGGGAGATAGAATGGGAGGAATCAGAGGGAACAAAAGAGCAGGAAGAGAAAGGAACTGAGAGAATGGCAAGATGGAAACTGACTATGCAGGTGATGGAGATGGAAAAAGGTATAAGGATAGGTCATAATAATTTGGAACAGAGTTGCAGTAAAATGAAGTGGAACAAGAGAAAGTGAGAGATGGAGAAACATAGGCTCTATCAATGTACTTCAAAATAACATTTAGGGTGTTGTGATTGTTATCTAGTTGAATGGAATGAATTAGAGTTTTCTTTTCTCTTAGGAATATTATTTGTTCTTTCATCAAATGTGTTGTCTCTTTTATCGTGCACCTTGAATCAATAATTGTAGGGCATGTACGTATTAAAATAAATGTCATCAAGTGGGGAAGAAAAGGGAAATGTATTGTACTAGAACACATTAAGAGGGAAACAGGAAGAGAAATGAGGAGAACAATTGGAGTCCAAACACTGGTGAGAAGATGAGTGAGCTAGTAACCTCTGACCAATAGGAAAATGAAAATCAGATTCAAAGCAAACTGAGCAACGTCAGAAGTGATAGGATAGAGATGGCACACCTCTCTGCCTCTCCCTAATCCCCATATTTTCATTTGTAGATAGGCATATTGTAAAAAGGAATATTGTCAGTGTGTGGTTTTCAATTCCTGTTTTATTAATGTTAATGTTCTTACATGGGTGTGCATTGTATACAGTGTATTTTCAGAGAATGCTAATTAATATACATAGAGGATAAGGCCATATAATACCTCCCCTCTCCGGTTGGGGACTGCTTCGAAGACGGGGTATCAGAAACAGTTGCTTTAGTAAGAAATCAAAGAAATAACCCCTAATTTTGGGCACACAAGTAATAGATTTATTAAGGAGTTTTATAAAGAGCTCTATGTTGCCTATCGATTACTTCAGAGTGCTTGACTGAAGAGAATAGATTTAATGATTAGAGGAGGTTGGAGTTTTGTCAGATGGGGTCAGTAAACCATTCTTATCCGACAATATATTGAGTCTGAAAGGTCACTTTCTCAACACAAGGTATCCATTAGTATCACAATATATGTTACTCAAACGGGTGATGCGTGATTATGTTACTAAAGGACAGAATGAGGGGACCAAGCCATGGAACACAACTTACTTAAGGGCTCTGAAACACAATGTGGAGATGTAGCCTCTTTCATTGCTTGAGGGCAGATGTTAATGAACCTCACCTTACCCTGTTAACAATATGCATGCTTTTATGCTGATAAAAACCTCCTAGTTAAGAACAAAACCTAGTGTTTAGTCCCTAGAAACTCTTTTTATGTCAGTGGTAGAAGGAACAGTATGTTCAGCGTTTGCAGTGTAATGACGATAACAGGAGCCTGATATTCCTTCTATGCTTGTGGAAGCATGTGGCCTAATATAATTGACTGAAATTTAACCCCTTCAGCGCGGCGCGGATTACCGCGCTGTGCTGAAGGGTTCTTGCGCGGGCGGGGCCGTGACGGAGCGGTTACGTCATGCGCACAGTGCGACCGACGCGCATGACGGTTCCGCTCCGTCACAAGCATCGAAAGGGTTAAGAAATGTTTTTGTCTTACAAACAATATTCTGTTCTTTATACAGAGTATGCTAAAGAAAAAAGCATAATCAGAAGATATGTTGAAGATAGAAAGTAGGAAGATGCCAATTGGCCCACAGGCGTTGCCCTTTTCCAAATATCACTCTGAAGGTCTAGGAAATAATGTAAGTGACCTCATCTGCCATTCCATTAGTTACTCCCTGCCCCTGAGTCTGCCTAAACTCTGCCGTTTGATCAAAATTGACTTGGAGATGGATGAGTTAGGAGTTTTCTCTGCTTGCTCTGCTTTTTAGGACGGAAACGTTGGTCTCCTGAGTCTATTCCATTATTAGAGATCCTCTTCTGTGAATTCTAACCTACTGTATTGTTTTGTAGAGTTTGTTCGTAAAAAACACCCTTCTTGGGAGAGATAAACAATGTTTTTCCGAGAGAAGATTCACGTTTTCATCTTGTGAGTCTTATTATTTCTTGAGTGGCGGCAGGCTCATCCATATGGAGAATGGTCTACTTTGTGGAATTTTGGATGATTGCTTTGAATTTGGGTTACTTGCATGACCATCTGAAAGAACATTGTCACTTTTTCACAAACGTAAGTTAAGGTTTTTTCTTCAAAAAAATTAATATATTTAGATAATCAACTGACCATACAAACATATAACAGCATGCAAATCATTATATTCAGTGTTTTCTTCTGCTTAAAATAATTTTTAGAATGTAATATATTTCATTATTTGCGGACTTGGGGTACTTGCTTTGAATTCAGGTTACTTTATAGTCTGAAAACTGAATGCTACCACCTTTTTTCATGAGCTGTTGGTGAAGGTGCTTCTGTTTTCTATTTTTCTATTATCCTAATTTCTTTAATATACTATATAAGAACATTTATGGTGTCATATATATTATGTGGTGCTTGCTTGCTTCTGTTTCCTAATTTACAAATTTCTTTAATATCTCATTGGAGTTGATGGTGTCAGGATTGGGGTGGGAAAAAGGAGCTGTATTTATATTTTCTGGAATAGACCTATCCATCCTGATGTCAAATAAAAGAGGGGCATACAACAGTGGTTGGTTGTCTGAGGTCTCCATCTCCTCTGGTAAACTTTACAGTCTTAGTTCAGGGTAATGCAATGACTTTAAAGCTTTTTCCCATTTCTGCTGATAAAGGAAATTTATTCAGCTTCCTGAGGAATTAGGTGATAAAAACTCCACAGCACAGAGTGCTAAATTGATTGTTGAATGGAATGTAAGGAGGTATTACGTTTAGGAGATACAGGACGGAAGAAGAGAGTAGATGGGAAAATTCACACAGACGAAGCAGGGGAGGGATAGAGAAGTGATATTTGGAGAGTGTTGCAGAAAATAGAAGAGGGCAACAGTGAAAGTAAGAGATGGTAAAAGAAGGGACATCAATATATTTTGAAAGAACATTTATGGTGTTATATGGACCGTTTTTCATTTAGTTAACTAGACAAAAGTAGAGTTATTATAATGTAGGAACACTATTTTTTTTAAATAAAATGTATTGTGGTCTCCTATGTGTACTTTGAGGCTCTAATTGCAGAAGATACATGTATGATAATCAAATAACAAATGAGGAAGAAAAGGGAAAGTATCACAGGGGAAGACCATGAGTGAGGGAGACAGGAAGGGAATGGGGAGGACAATGAGAGTTCGATGCTGGATTGACTTTGGGTCAATCCAGCATCAAAAATGTACAGTTTAAAAGCACACCAACGAGGGATGTCTGAAGAGAGAGGTAGACTGGCCGTTTCCTTTTTTTTTTTTTTTTTTTTAAAACAGACTTTATTAGGTCACAGAACAAAATGCAGTCAATCCCCGTCCCCAATACTCCGCCCTCCAGCCAAATCAGGACGTAGTGCAGTGACCATAGACTGGCTGTTTCATCTCCCCTCCTATCTGTCTCTCCCCCCACCACCATCTTTTAATTTACAGATTGGCAGATTATAAAAACAAATATTGTGAAAACATGGTTTTCAGTTTCTATTTTATTACTGCTAATTTTCGCACAGGACTTTGACATTTGAAGAATGGGGTGCATTTTCAGAGGAAGGGGGTTAACAGGTATAAAGGATAAGATGAGACAATGTCTCTCTCTCTCACAGAATGGAGGGGCTTCTTTGAGGAGGACATACATACACATAGCCAGCATGATTGCTTTAATTAGAACTAAATGAATAACATCTAAGTGCAAAGAAAATACCAATTTATTGAGGAATTAGATAAAGTGCTGTGTGCCATCATTTCATCATGATGGTACACAGCCATCATTTCAGTTTCTAAAGGAAAATACAATTTTGCCGATTAGGAGGTTGGAGTCCAGTTAGACAACGTCAGTGAACCTTTCCCATCGGTCAGTATATTGAGTCTACAAGATCACACTTTTTTACTAAATCCTATCCATGGGTATCACAGAATGTATGCTCCTCAAACCAGGACTAGTAATAAAAAAGGGCCAAGCCATAGTGCCTGATGATGTCACAGAGGGACAGAATTTGAAAGGGTCAAGCCATGAAAAGGCACTGAGGGCACCTAACATTTCTGGCGATTTAACAACGTTCATTGCATGAGGACAGTTCTTGATGACCTTTACCTTGCCCTAATATTGAAACGATGTGCATGTATGTTTAAGTTGCTCTGGAATTTACAATGCATATGCACAAAATGGTTGTTATTCCTTGTACAATTTTAGAAGCATAGGACCGAAAAGAATATACTGAAATGATGATAATTAACCTTTTGCTATTAAAAAATGTTCTGTGCTTCACAAAGTAAATTGAAGATAAACCATGATTAGAAAATAGAATAACGATATAGGAAATAGTGAAAGACCATTTGACTCATTGTGTCATTGTCATTTTACAAACCTCACTGTTAAGGTCAAGGAAACAATGCAATTGACCTCACCATCCATGTCATTGTGAGTTACCCCTTGCCCCTTAATGTCCCAAAATTCAGCTGTGTTATCATTTCTGCTCAGAAAGGGACAAGGTAGGAGGTTCCTCTGCTTGCTCTACTCTTTAGGAGAGAGTCTATCCTTGTAGGTATTTTTCTGTGACTTCTACTCCATGTTATTATTTTGTACAGTTTGGTGTAAAGAATTCATCATCTTGTGTGTGATAAACTTTAGAGGCAGCAGCAGACTCACACAGTGCAGAAAGGTCCACTTTGAGGAATTTTGTGCATTTACTTTGAATTTGGGCTACTTTTTTGACAGTCTGAAACCAGAATCTTCACACCATCTCACTTAAGTGGAAGCTTTCTTTACAAAAAAGTTAAATCTATTTTTAGCCAATCAAGTGTCCACTCAAACATACAATTGCATATAAAACTACAATTATAACCATAGTTACTCAAGCTTGAAATCATTATTAGAATAAAATACATTCTAATTATGGAGTTTTGGGCTACATGCATTAATTTGGCCTACTTGCTTTATATTCTGAAAACTGACTGTTATGACTTTTTCACACACGTAATTTGGTGAAGTTGCTTTTTGCCTTTTCCTAAGTCAACAATTTTTTTAGTATACTGTTTGATTTGATGGCAAGGTTTGGGGACACAGAGGGAAAAATTAACAGGCGGCATGGATGTTTGCTGGAATTGACCTATCCATCTTGCTGTTGAGTAAAAAGGGGAAACACAATAGTGATTGGTTGTCTAATCCTTAGGTTCCTATCAGTCATGATTTTGGGTCTGCAAGATCACTATTTGGCACAAAACACTATCCAAGGTTATTATACCATTTATGTGAACTCAAAAAGGTGATGTCAGATGATGTTACAGAGAGTAAGAATTTGAGAGGGCGATGCCATGGAAGACAACACACTTAATGACATTTCACACATTTTGTGGCGATTTAGCCATTTTCATTGGCTGAGGACTAAGGCTTGTGAACCTCACCTTGCCCCCTTATTGAATGAAATAATACAGGTATTTATAAGCTCCTCGTGCAATGCCTGAGCCCACAGCAGAAGGCTGATACCCATCCTACAATTTTAGCAGCAAATGGGAACACAGATTATATTGAAAAGAAGAAGATACACGTTGCTTTTAAAAACCACACTGCTTTATATAGTAAGTTAAAGAAAATATAAAATTATTAGGTATAATAAGGAAAATAGAGAAAATAGGGAGAGGCCAATTGGCCCACAGAGTAACTGTTTTTTATAAATCTCTCTTAAGGTCAAGGAAATAATGCTAATGACCTTGTCAGCCGTGTGATAGACCCCTGTCCCTGAGTGTGCCTATAGTGAGCTGTGTGGGCATTTCTGCTTAGAGAGGGCGAGAGGGAGGTTTCTCTGCTTGCTCTGCTCTTTAGGACAAAAACAGTGGCCTTCAGAGTCTATCTTACTCTGGGTGATTTTCTTCTGTGAACCCTAATCAACTGTGTTGCTGTGTATACTTTAATCCAAAGAATCCACCTTCTTATGAGAGTCAAAATACTCTTTTTTGTCTAGATGATAATCCACATTTTTCAAGACTTTATCCTCCGTGAGAGACTCATTTCTTGAGATGCGGCAGCTCCACCTATATGAAGACAGGTCCACTTTGTTGAATATTGGATACTTGCTTTGGATTTAGGCTACTCGATTGGCAGTCTGAAATCGGAATGTTGTCCTCTTTTCACAGAAGTAAATTTAATTTCTTTTTTTAAATAATATGGATTATTTGGATAATCTATTGGCCAAACACATGTATAATTGCATGCAAAACAATTCTATTCATTTTTTATCCATCTTAAAATCATTGTTGCAATGTAATGCATTCTAATTATGGAATTCGGGCTACTTGCAGGGGAAACAGCCATTTCAGCGCAACTTTTACCACGCGTTGCCATTACATCGCATGCGTTACAACGCATGCGATGTAACAATGCGTAGCGTTTACTACGCATACCATTACATCGCATGCGCTTTTTTAATGCATGCGATGTAATGGCTATCCAAGTCGTTGTGAGGAAACTGAGGCTGTTTCCTCACAACGACGTGCACCACCCCTCGAAGCAGGAAGCAGGATCCGGGAGCAGAGACGGCGATGCTGGAGAGGAACCACGAGTAAAGAGAGGTAAGGGGGTTTGCGCTTGGGGTGGGGGTTACTTTTGTAGGGTTTAGGGCAGTGTCAAAGTAGTGTTGTAATGTTTGTGTTGTGTGGGGTTGTGTTTTACGTTTTAGGGTATTTTTAGGGTGTTTGTGTAATGTAGTGTAGTGTTTTAGGGTTGTGTCAGTGTTTTAGGGTTTAGTGTAGTGTTGTAGTCTTTGTGTAGTGTAGTGTTTTAGGGTAGTGTCAGTGTTTTAGGGTTTAGAGTAGTGTTGTAGTGTTTGTGTAGTGTAGTGTTTTAGGGTAGTGTCAGTGATTTAGGGTTTAGTGTAGTGTTGTAGTGTTTGTGTAGTGTAGTGTATTAGGGTACTGTCAGTGTGTTAGGGTTTAGTAGAGTTTTGTAGTATTTGTGTAGAGTAGTGTTTTAGGGTAGTGTCAGTATTTTAGGATTTAGTGTAGTGTTGTAGTGTTTGTTTAGTGTAGTGTTTTAGGGTAGTGTTGTAGTGTTTGTGTAGTGTTTTAGGGTTTAGGGTAGTGTTGTAGTGTTGTGTAGTGTAGTGTTGTAAGATTTAGGGTAGTGTTGTAGTGTTTGTGTAGTGTAGTGTTTTAGGGTTTAGGGTAGTGTTGTAGGGTTTGTGTAGTGTTTTAGGGTAGTGTTGTAGTGTTTTTGTAGTGTAGTGTTTCAGGGTTTAGGGTAGTGTTGTAGTGTTTTTGTAGTGTAGTGTTTCAGGGTTTAGGGTAGTGTTGTAGTGTTTGTGTAGTGTAGTGTTTTAGGCTTTAGGGTAGTGTTGTAGTGTTTGAGTAGTGTAGTGCATTAGGGTTTAGGGTAGTGTTGTAGTGTTTGTGTAGTGTTTTAGGGTTTAGGGTAGTGTTGTAGTGTTTGTGTAGTGTAGTGTTTTAGGGTTTAGGGTAGTGTAGTGTGTGTGTAGTGTAGTGTTTTAGGGTAGTGTCGGGGGGGTCGTGCCGGGTACTGTAGTGTTATTGTAGGGAGAGGACTGGGGGTCGGAGGATGGTTGTGTCGGGGTAGGGTAGTCACTTACCTTGCAAACTTTAACCACGAGTATAGCATTACCACGCATGCCTTTGCATTGTAATGGCATGCGTGGTAAAGGCATAGTCGTGGTAATAGTTTGCGATGTAATGGCATGTCGTTGTCATTGACATCGCGTAGTAATACCCGCGTTGTAATGGCATGCGTGGTATTAGTATGCGATGTCATGACATGCATTCCTTTAAAGCCTTGACGCTGAGGGCCTAATTGACAAAGGTAGCTTGCACATATGTGCAAACATTTTCAAACTACAAAGTGGGAGATTTTGGAAAACAAAATAGTGATAATTTATTTTCCCCAATAACAAACATTTTAAAAGAGGCAATATCAGGCGCGAGGCAGCTAAAATAAAGCCACTTTGGGCTTAAATAATCGGAAATCTCCTCCCTGAATCAGGTCAGTTTACAATTTTGAGTGTGTTTTCTACTTTTTAGTATTAACAAACTGCACTTTTGTAGTAACTTACACTTTTATAGTAAGTTCAGCACTGCACAACTGCTACTGCAATACCCTCCCACTGAAAATAGTGGAGGGTAGGGGCTTACTACAAAAGTGTAATTTAGTACAAAGGTGTAAGCTACTTCAAAGGTGGAGGTTGTAAATACTAAATACTAGTAAACTTACTCAAAAGTGCAAGTTACTACAAAAGTGCAGTTTGCGAATCGGGCCCTGGATGTTATCTTTTCACACCATCGAGTTGCTGAAATTGTTTTCTGTTTTCTAACATGACTAGAACCCAGCACATTATCTAACGTGTCTACCCCTCCCCTGCTCCAGGAGGAGACCTCTCCCATTCCATTCTCTTGTCTCATAATCTACTAACTATGATGTGTTTTAGTAAAAGGTATGGACCTTAAAGCTGTCCAGCGCTGCAGTTTTCGTTCTGCTACTCGACCAAAAATGTTTGATCTTGGGCAATGCCTATGTCCCCATAACTGTGAATAAGTTACAAATTCAAAACAGTCTTATTACAAGAAATGAGCACTAAGGACTTTGGCTGGCACCAAGGGCATTTTTGACTCACTGATTACAATTATTTAATCCAAGTTTTGTAGTTAAATCAGTGATATTTGATATGTGATGACCAACTGGACGTCCACGTTCCAGTAAAGTTTGCCCTATGCGGTTACATTAACATTACAATGACACATTGTAGAAATGCTAAACATTCAACCCATCCCTTACTGGTGGAAAATGATTGCTGGAAAGGAAAAGTTATATTTACCCTTTTTACGATAGTAAAAACAGTCACAATCTTAAAATCACACTTAACACGGGGCCACATGCCCTTTTTATTAAAGGTCCTGGCAATTAAGTCAATTTGGCTAATTTAAAGGCTTCAGGTAGCCCCTTATTGGTTTAAAGCTGCTCCGCTTCAGGGCAGATTTGCTTTAGGATTTCACATTTCTCGTAAACAGCATCTCTAATGATAAACATGTCTCTAAAGCTGTTGTGCAAGGGCCTTCCATGCTGCATCTTCTTAATGCCTGTAAATCCAGCCCTACACAGCTCTTCTTTTAACTCTGATTAAGGCTGTGCATAAATTCATAACTAGTCATATCCTGTCTAACATCCTCCAGATGTTCAGCGGGCAGCCTAGAAAACAGCAGGCGAGTTACAGGAATCCGTCATGTGGCTCACAAGTGACATGTGGGTCGGATAATGAGAAATCCATCTCTAGACAAAGCCAGCAGCTCTTAAGAGTTCTCTTGTTGATAAGGCCCAGAGTCACTCAGAGCTCTGTTCTTGATAATATACAGATTTACTAAAAAAAAAACAGATTCACTTGGAGTGTGTACAACAAAATAACCAACACTCACTGGCCTAAACGCAGATTTGTCTTGACTGTTTAAGATACCCAGATACATTCAAAGTGCTGATCTCATACTGCCCACATGGCTCAGAGACCAGCAAGTGATACTACTCAGAGCTTTGTTGGTTACAGACCTCACATCCACATTGACCAGTGCTCCGGCCTTGATAAAACCAAGTCATTCAATAACATAATAATACATTGCCATTCCCTCTCCCTATCTTGCATCCCACCCCCTGCCTGCTGTAGCCTGATGGTGGAAAGGCCAGTGGCAGCTGAGCAGACCTTACTCATTCATCCCCAAATGTGGCCTTTGGTAGCCAGCACCCTCACTGTAGAGTCCTCACCAGGGGAAGCTATTACTGTATCATCCCTTTAATGGGGTTCTTACCTGGGAATACACGAGTGGGTCTACAACCGAGCACCTGGCCCACTGCCCTAGAAAGAAGTATACTGTGCCTGCTCGTTACCAACCAGCGAACCCTGCTATTGCCCATACTCAAATCAAATCTCAGTGAGATGTGATAAATATATGCTAAATTCTTTGATATGTTGTAGCCATGAGATTGTTTTATCTAATTTTAGTGTTTTCACAAGTTTCCTCATGAATATTTTAATGGGACCAATACCATAATATTTTAATGGAGCGCATTGCATTTAAGATTAGAGATACTCATTCGATTACATTGTATGTAGCTCATAAAACTCTTTACTTTGTGTGGTAAATAAATATAAATGCAGTTAGTCAGTCAACAAATCAGGATGAGAAGATGAGGAGTGGCTTCAACACCAAAAGTTGAGCATTAGTTAATATATGGTGGCCCCATGCCCCAACACTTACTCCTTACAAATGTAAGTTTTTATTAATTATGCTGATGTACACCTTTGTTAACTGTGTTAATTAGTACTATGACTATTGGTTGTCTGCATTGTGGGAAATCTGCAGGCGGAGAGTTTGGGTTTTTGAGAAATGCATAAATATATTTTTGTTTTCCTTTTTTTTTTTTGTATTAAAATTTTTTACAAGAGGAAAAGAGAAGAGTAGATAAGTGGACATTTGCAAATATTGAAAACAAGACAGTGGTTTTGGGTAGACATGGGAAAAAAAAGGAAAACAATTATGGCTTAATTCGTAATTTGTAGTAACTCCATAGTTAATCCGATTGCTCCAGCCAGGTTGTAAGAGGGCCCCAGATATCAAGGCCTTTTTTCCTCCCTTTACGTCCCTTTTTGGCATATATGGCTTTTTCTATATGGTAAGTAGCCATAAATCTGGCGAGCCACTGAGGAAAAGACGGAGATTTGGCATCAAGCCAGAGAGATGCAACACATATCCTCCATACGGTCATGGCAATGAAAATGAGGGCTCCCCCCTTAATCCTGCTAATCTCCTCTTGAGTACCTAACATTATAGTAGAGGAGTTTAATAATATGTCTAGGGAGATAACTTTGCCTAGGAAGGCCTGTATTTTAATAAGCGTAGGGAGGATTTTTGGACAAGTGGCAAACATATGAATTGAGTCAGCTCCAAAACAAGTGCATCGAGAACAAAAAGTCCCTTTTCCTGACCCCCATTTAGCGATTTTGCTAGGCGTAATGTACAAAAAAAATTGTTTTAAAATGCTGAGCCTGTAGTTTGGATGAGAGAAGATCGCTGTGGAGCATTTTCAATGAGTTGTAGACTGTGTTGTTTGGGACCTCTAGTTTTGCATGCCATTTGTCCGCTATTCTTTCTAAATCATCTGGTGCCTGCAAATTTAAAATAGAGTAGATGAACCCTATTGAGGGGGGTTTGGGGAGCCTAAATTTATTAATTAAATCTATTTCTATGAACCCTGCGGATCCGCCAGTCTTGCGAACTATAAAATCGTGAACTGCTAGGTATTTAAAAGCCTCCTGTGGTGATAACCCATATCTGGCTTGTAGATCGCTAAAAGAGTAAGTTCCCTCAGCGCATATAATATCCCCGAGTTTTATAATGCCTGCCCTATACCAACCTGAGAGATAAGAGTTTTCAAAAAGGGTGGGCAGGTTGCTATTTGCCTCTAGGGGTGTATAATAGTTGTATCTACCCAATCCCAACATTCGACGAATGTTGAAAACTTTGAACGAATTTATCAGTGTCTTAAATCGTACACGTTTATAGTAGCCAAATGAGATCTGTCTGAATAAACAACCGGAGGCTTCCTTTCCTAGCAGTAACCAAAATGAAGACGGAAGGGTGTGAGAGAGCAGAGGAGACTGCTCCTTTAGAAGTTCGGTACTATATTGTAGGACCGAGGCCCAATAGTAAAGTGTTTTATTAGGGAATGCCCAACCGCCTTTCTCCCTAGATTGGGAAAGCTGTTTCAATGCCCGCCTTGGTTGTGAATATGCCCAGATAAAGTGTGAGAAGATTTGTTGAAATGTTTGAAGTTGAGTCTTACTAAATTCAAGGGGGATAGCCCGAAAAAAAGTAATTTGGTGAAATATGTCATAACCTACTAAGGTTAGGTGTAAGTTGTCAATGAGTTTAAGAGCCTTTTTTGTTTCAGTGGCTAAAGGATTAAGGTTCAATTGCACAATTTCTTCCAGTTTATCAGATATATTCACCCCTAAATATTTGGCACTAGTGATAACTCGCGGGGGGAGCGATGATGGGATCAGCGTGAGTTTGAACGCTAATCGGCCTCTCGCGTTTGACACGCAAGGATCGGCTAGGCGTCCTGCGATGCTTGGATCGGCGGTCAGACCAGCACCGCGAGGAAAGAGGCTGCAGCAGTACCGACGCCTGTCTCTCGCACCGGAGGAGGCGCGGATCGTAAAACTCACCCTGAGCGACCTGAAGTCTGAGAGGCACCCGCATCAGCCCCCGGTTAACTGCTACAACTTCATATGACATTATTTTAAAATCGACCTGGACCATAAGGACGCTAAGCGTGACTGGGGTTCTTTCTCTGCCACTGACAGTTGCTGATCACTGTGCGATACTGCAGACACTGCTAAAAACTGCAACCCTTGCCGAGATGAACCAGAAGGGCGTCAAGAGAGGCTCCAAGCCTAGAAGCAATCTTGCCCCTTGAGAGCCATCAATCACGGAGGGGAGCCAGCTATCAAAACAAGAAGTCAGTGCGGGGAAAAAGCTGCGTTCAAAGGCGGGGGGAGCTGACCCGGGTGTGACCAAAGACTCTGCTACTAGTGTGCTGGGACCCCTTGCAAAAATGTTTTTAAATAACAAGGGGCAAGCCACAGCCACAGCCGATAGCCAACCATCATCCGTACCCCTATCCGCACAAGAGGTACTGCCACCTGTCGTTTGCACTACTACAGACCTGTCAGGTAACCTACACTTGCCAGAGCCTCCAAGCTCTTGGAGTACCGACGTGGACTCAGGCTCGGCAGGTACACTCCAACCATCAGCTGGCCCCCGAAGAAACCGAATAGCATGAACACCACGCACAACCACCTCGAGTTGAGGGATGAATCCGAGATCAGAACAGAGATTTCAAGTCTGGAAGTTGGCGCCCCCCGTTCCACACAACTTGTTAACCCAGAGACAACCTCTACTAGGTCGTTAACAGGCATAAGTGACTATATATTAAGTCTGGAACCTATAGCTGGCGCGCAAATACCCTGGACGCCAGAAACGACCCCTGAGAACTTTTTTTCTGTCTCGGATGGTGCTGGGTCTTCCTCCGAGGAGGGGGGAGCTCGAAACCAGCGAATCGGATAGTGGGGATAGCAAAGAGACCGGGACGGTACAAAGACCAAAAATGCCAAAAGCTAAAGCCAAAAGACGTAGCCACTTGAGATGGGACTACTCGGACTCCCAGCTGTCCTATCAATTGGACAATGGTGACTCACAGGCGGCGAAGTGGGATAAACCTAGGGACCCTCCTGTAATCAGTGGTGAACCCTCACTTGCCTCAATCCTCGCCTCCATTAAAGAGTTCCAGGAGGAAGTCCGAGCTGATAATGCCACGGCCAAAGGAGCCGCCAAAAAGCTACAAGGAGGTCTGAGGCGGCTGAGCAAGACTTGTACGGACATTTGTGACCGGGTCTCCATGATTAAAGGACGCACGGAAAACCTTGAGTCAGAAACTACTGCTGTAAAGAAACTGGGAGAAGCAAATGCAGCCTGTATAACCGATATCATGACCAAGATGGAGGAGCAAGAAAATCGTCAACGAAGGAACAATCTTCACCTTTTGGGGATACCAGAAGGAAAAGAAGGGGATGACCCCAGACGATTCATTGTAAAACTCCTGCAAGAGTCTTTCCCTGACCAGAAGGGGTGGGATTGGGACCGGGCGGTCCAGAGAGCACACCGTTTCCCCTTCATCATTCGACGGCAGCGGAATGGCAATACGGCCACAGGAGGGCAGCCAAGAGTCTTCCTGGTATACTTTGGAAATTTCCTTCTAAGAGAAATGATATATGATCAAGCCCGTCCGAACACTATGAAAGGAGCTAATGGTATAAACTTCTTCGCCAAGCCGGACTTTTGTCATCAAACAGTCGAGAGAAGATGGCGTCTAAGACAACTAATAACCCCTTATCAACAGCATGGCGCGGAAGCCTATGTTCTCAACCCCGCTAGATTACAAGTCATATTTAACGGGGGGATTAAAATCTTCTTGTCAGAATTAAAGCAGGGGAATACCTGGAGGAGGTCAAAGCTAAGAAGGGCCCCAGATAAGTCAAATACAGCACCATAGGTTATGGGAGTATATTGACTCAAGGGGGGAATAAAACACAAAGGGGGAAAAAAAAAAAAGATCACGGTACCACTGCACCATAATACCCACTCGTGAAAAAACACAAAAGCACAGGTATAAATTTAAATTCAATTGCACTCTACTACAGGCTTGACGGGCGGCCGAGACCCATTCTGATCGCCATCCTTCAGGTAACACCTGATCGCTCTATAGAAGGGGGTGGAGGGAGGGCATGGAGGGGAGGGGGGATAGGGGGAAGGGGGGGAATCACCTTCACTACTCTCACGGACACTACTTCTACACAAGGGGACCGGATGCATCAGCATTGACATTTGCACACATACATGATGAAGTGACTCAGTTTAGATTTAAAGGAAAGTTGGACAAGACTCGAGAAATTTTCAAAAAAAGGGAAAATTAGAAGCTCAAAAGGCAGCAACCCATAGTAAACTTTTCATTACACACAAATGGCAAACCTAAGAACCCTTAGACTTATATCTATTAATATCTGTGGGCTGAATGAACCCTCTAAAAGACAGAAAGTAATGCAGGGCCTGTATTCACTAAAAGGGAATATCGTATGCCTCCAAGAGACACATATTGAAAATAGCCAAAGGAGCCTACTGAATTCTTTGGGGCTCAAAGTCATTGGGGCCACTACACAGGGAGCTAAAGTGAAAGGTGTAAGCATCTTGGTGGAAAGGAGACCCCCTATAAAAACTCCGCGAGTTAAAAGCGATGTACTAGTTAGGTGGGTCATTTCAGAGTGCCATCTTCCTTCTAGCCTTCCCTTCACGCTTTGCTCTATCTACGGCAGCAATCTAGATGATCCTGCGGTCTTCAACTTACTCTCGGGGGAGCTTGCCCACTGGCCTACCCCAATTATTGTATGTGGGGATTTAAACATTTACTTGACGTGTAATTGGGCATCGGATAACACATGGAAATATAGAGGAAGGAAACCTGCAGTCTTCCAAGCAATACATAACCTAATGCTTACACATGGGCTGAGCGACGTTTGGTCCAAACTCAACCCTCATTAATCAGGCTATACCTACTTCTCTGCCCCACACCGTTCTTTTGCCAGGTTAGACTACTTTCCGATTTCATCAACCCTTCTCAATAACTGCACTATAGACTTGGCCCCCCGCTTTTTATCTGATCATAATCCTCTAATACTGACTATTGGTGGGATGGGGGATTGGACCGATGATTCTATGTGGAGCTTTGAAAATGCCCTTCTACACGATACCGGGTATCGAATTCATATGCAAGCCTGGATCCAGGAATTCCTGGAACACAACACAGGTTCCGCCTCAATTATGATGGTCTGGGATGCGTTAAAGGCGGGCATACGCGGAGAAACCTTACGCTTCTCCGCCAGGAAAAAGAAAAAAGAAAAAATAGCCATGACCATTCTCCTAGATAAACTAAAAACAGCTGAGATTAAGTTAACCCATCAAATCCTAACAAACCAAGATACAGAAAACTGCTTGAATACAGTTATATTTATTAAAGCTGAAATCGGAGCCTTTCTTCTAGATAAAACTGCTGCAAGATACGCAGCCTCCTGCGAAGCTAATTATGAGTGTAGTGATACCATAGGGCACCACCTTGCTGTAAAAACTAGGCAGAAAGTTATAAGCAATGAAATTCTCTTAATACGACTTCAATCTGGGATAGAGACTAATGACCCTTGTTTAATAAGGAATGCCTTCAAAGAATACTGCTCACAGCTATATTACGAAGAAAATAATAACTCGGCTGAAATACTCCAGCAAGAAATAAACAACTACTACAAGGATATTCCTATAAGACCATTGGACCAGGGCATTTCCGAACGGCTGGAAACCTCTCCAACTTGGGATGAGATCTTGGACGCCTTAACAAAACTTCCGAGTGGCAAGGCCGCCGGTATAGATGGCATTCTGCTAGATTTCTATAAAATATTCGCCGCTGAATTAAAACTAGCCCTTCTAGCTGTAATCACTGCTATTTTTAACGGGATCGCACCACCAGCATCTTGGTCAAACGCCAAAATCTCGATTTTTAAAAAAAAGGACAAGTCTCCCCTAGATATGGGATCGTATAGACCCATTACCCTTATTAACAGCGATTCTAAAATTTATTCCAAAATCCTAGCCACTCGGATTTCATTAATCATCGAGCCGCTGGTCTCCCCCTGGCAGCATGGTTTTATCCCTAAAAAAAAACACCACAGAGCATATCAGGAGAGCTATCACCTTGTTTGATGCGGCGCAGGTGGCAGGAGGCCCGATGTCCTTAATACTGCTGGACGCTGAAAAAGCTTTCGATCGGGTCTCCTGGCCGTTTTTATGGCACACCTTGAAGGCTATGGGTTTTGGGCCTAGAATAATTCAGGCTATTCAATCTCTTTATCTAAAAACTCACGGCTTGTATTTCAATAAACGGGGGCTCACTGACCGGTTGAACATCACGCGGGGTACTAGGCAGGGTTGCCCCTGCTCGCCTTTACTTTTTGCTCTGTATATAGATCCCTTTATTAAAAAAATCGAAAATAACTCATTAATTATTCCCATGACCATTCAAGGAATTTCGACAAAAATTCTGTCATATGCAGATGATTTAGCCATTACCACCCCTGATCCAGAAAACGCTATTAAGGTTTTTGAAAGTGAGGCAAAAAACTTTGGGAAAATCTCTGGATACGCGCTAAATCAAAATAAAACACAAATCATAATTAACAGCAAAATTATGTGGACTGATAGTCGAGATATTTTTGTTTTCCATTGCATGGAAATCTTTTTCCATGAGATATTTCTCCCCTCATACTTGTACCTCCACGACTGATGGGGAGTTTTTTAATAGGAGGAAGTTTCTTCAAATTGGCGCCAAGGTATCCCAAAATAGAATATTATCCATAATTCTTAACCTAAGGAGAATGTCTTCAGACTATGGGAAGTAAATCTTCCAATATGATTGATCTGAAGCCATTATGGTGTTTGTAAAAATGCGTCGTAGTCAATCAAATTCGCTTCATGTAAAGATAATTTCCCATGGAATCAGACTAGTAGTTAATATGAATTTAAGCTGAAATTCATTGGGGAATGGACTATAGTGGCACCTCACACACAAATAAAGGGACCCTAAAATGAGAAGTCAGTTGTTCGTGCGTGCACACATGCGTTTGCACACACACACAAACACGCACAGTCACTCTTTCCCTCTCTCTTTTTTCTCGCATTATCTATGGGAGTAGTGATGGGGCTCAGTCATGAAAGATGGCGGTAATTTTCCAGAAAGGGACAGGAGGCAGCCGTCCCAAACTGGGGTGATGGCAAATTGTTGTGTACCCTATAACTAGTAATCAGCTAGCACCAGCTGTTAGTTGTGCCATGGCCTGTACATGCAGCACAGAAGCAACCCACGTTGAACGTTTTCCCAAATGGAGTTGAGGCCCAACCTTCAGCTGAGTCAGTGGATTAGCTGGATAAACAATGTATTGAGCTCCTTCCTCCTGCATCTCCCCTTTCCATCTTTCATTTAGAAAATGACAGATAGTAAAAAGTTTTTGAGCAGTTTCTTTTAATTTTTGCTAATGCTCTTTGCCAATGCTGTTCACTGCCTAGGGGTGCTAGCTGTGCATTTAGGAGAGAGGGGATTAGCATGACAAGAGAGTGGGGGGCGGGGTAGCTCTTGATGCTCCCCAATCCCGGACCCCTTCTTAGATGTTTCCTGTTTAAAATGATTGAACCCACCACCTAGCTAATCTGTGAAGCTCACAAGTCTAAATGTGCTACTAAAGGCATTGTCAACAATTGTATTTCTTTCATGCTGTATCTTTTGTTTTCAGATTTCTGTTGTTCTTGAAAGGGGTCCCTCTACCATCTCCAACCATCTGCAGACAGATCCCTTTCAGAGTATTTCAAGATGCCTAGAGTGAGTATCAATTTGTTGTTCAGAGTAAAACAGTGATTTTAGATTTGGATGTTCTCTCGGTTCAGTGGCAATTTTTTTAATTGGTGCTTAATGGATAGGGCTGTGGCTATGCCAGTTTCTTCTTGTTAGTTTTGTGTCTGACATGGCCTCTTTTTTCTCTTTTGAATTTTCATTGTTTGAGAGATTTTTGTGGATCCTTAAGAAGAGCAAGATAGTTAACACAAAATGCGTTTCACCTCCACAATGGCACCATGCATATTTAACTCGCATTCTCATTGGCGATAACGGTGACACTATTAAACTCTGCTTTCTTGAGGCATTTCATAGCCTCACTATTGAGGCAGAGGTCAAAGCATTTTTTGGATATGTCATCCAAATGCCTGGTTTTGTGAGTGGGGGTATTTGAATGCACAAGAATGCATAGCACACTGACCAGGCACCAGGTCACCAAACACTTACCGTAAAACAACCACCAGCTGGGTTCAGGATTCCCCAGTGTGTTGTTAGAAACAAACTGCTGATAGTTCAGCACAAATATTTGTTCCTCTTGGTGGCTGTTTTCTTTCTTTTTTGCTATTCATGAATGTCTTTTGTGACCTATGACAGTGAAGAGTTTATGTACGTACAATCAAAAGAGAGGGATTATGTCCAGCCACCCATGCTCCTAACTCTTAGTACTCAATCACATTTAGGGAGGCTGTTCCTGTGGAGGGGAGAGTCAGGGGAAAGAGAGGTTGAAGACTCAGAAGATTCCAGGGAGTCTTCCTCTTTGAAACATAAAGCCCTCACACACCCACTGAGAGGCCCTCACACACCCACTGAGAGTGAAAAGTTGATGTGTGCTTGAAATTTGAGGGTTTGTTTTCTGCTTGGCCTAGTAGCTTCTCGTAGCAGTTGATGGTTTGGAGTTTAACTTGGCCATTGTGCCTGCTTTGCATGGGACACTGTTCGTGGCTGGGCAGACTAGGCCTTGCTTTACAGTATAAGTTTTGAATTTCAACTGAAGGCTATCCGAGAGCAAGTGATGGTTGCAGAGAATGGATAAAACTTTCTCAATGCTACGAGTCGCAGAAAAATGATACTCTTGGTAGCTTAGACCAGTGACAGGCACTGCAATGTGACACTAATGGCAGATTTTAAAGAACTATACAAGTGCTAATTAACAACAACAATGTATGAATATTGATGCTACTGATCAAAAAGTGACTACCTTTCTCTCTTTTCGTTTCACTTGCAAAAATGGTGCCGCTTCCGTCAATGTTGTTCTCACGGCGTCTAGGATGTAAGTGAGGGATTATCCTATGTGCTTACTTATATTTAGTTTCTATTTAAAATTCATTGAGTTTGATTAAAATATGAACAGATATGCAAGCCCATAATCCATTTATGGTCACCAATAATACAGATGCAATTAGAAAGTAAATTTTTTATTAATAAGTATGCCTTGTGCATAAGCAAATTTTCCAGGCAGTAGTGGCCAATGATTAGCTTAACGGAAACAACTGGTCAGGTAGATAAGCCCCCCCTCTTTCTCAATATACGATTTATAAAATGACAACATAAAGTGCATCTGTTTAAAAGAAACCGGAAGAGCAATAAATACAGTTACAGCATGGAACCTCTGCACATTCTCTGAAGACAAAGAAAGAAAATGGCACCCTGAAATATAGAATGTCTATCCCCCGGCACGGAGGTTTAGGAAACTTTTATCATAACCAGTAAATGATGTCATGCAATTCAACAACGCTCTAATTATTGAATCTTCTATAATATTCACATGTCCAAAAGGAGCCTTTTTACCGTCAAGTGACAGCCAAAGGCATTATTTAGAGAGGTGTCTGTATGGTTCCAAATGGAGAGGATTGAAATTCCCCAGTGCAGTAACCATGTGCCATCCTTCTCACTTCATTTTTTCACTGAAGTATGATTACCTGTGCAGAACACTCACATCACAAGTTTGCTAAGAGGTATTGAGCATTATATGGACATTGCTTACAAGCACAGTGATAGAATCTGTTGGGTTACAGGGGTACAGCCAAAATAGTACTTTTTTTTCTCTTGGGTGATAGATGATTAATAGTTATGGGGTACAGGCATTTAAAAATATATATATAATATTGAATTTAAGTAAACGGTTTATCGCAAGCAGTTACTGCCAAGACCATTGTAAATTACTTTGCAGATTTATGTCAACTGCACAAGTGAATCCACTCATCCAACTAAGCTGAAGTAGGAGCCTATATCTAAATGTACCAGCATCAAAGCGCAGTGGTACATCACTAGTCATTATCATGGACCTCTTGGGATGTGGGCGAAGTAGGTGAAGAGTCATCTGCATGGGGGCCAGACTGTCTCTGTGGTGGGGGCATGCCCCACTTATTTCCAGGAAGGTCACCAATGGGGCCCATATGTTTCTCGGCCTCGAGTTCACAGGCATTAAATCCCAGTAATAGTCCAACTGTTATGGACAATAGGCTGCATCACGCAGCCAGTGGCTGTGTTTGGGCGTGGTACGTCTACCGCAGTTAATAGCAACCCTGCATGTAGCCAAGAGGAGCAGAATAGTAGTGATTCTACAGACAGATGGTGGAAAGTCCCTAACATAGCCGAGAAGAGCAGTCATCATCGTCTGTCCGAGCACAAATTCGGTAATCATCTCAATAGTAGCAAAGACCTCTGCCCAGAAATCAGTGGCCACAGGGCATTCCCAAGCCAAGTGCAGGAAGGTGGCGGCAAATGCGCCACATCTCAGACAGCGCCCATTTTCCACCAGGCCCATCCCATGTCTGGACGAGTGTACGGTAGATTTTATGTAGATATTTGAAATCTATTAATCTGAGTCTATAGTGGAGAACTGTCTTTTTAACTGCACCCCTGATTGTATGTGGTCTGGGTGAGTTGTCCATGGGTACATAAGGAGTGGTAAACCTCTAAATTGGGGTCTGCCTTGTCTGTATGCAGTCTTTAAGGCTGTAGAGTGATCCACTGCGGCTGTCTCCCTACCACCATTCCTGCACTGTTCTTTTGTCCATGCCCACCCTCATAGCAGAAACCATTATGGAGCAGGAAAAGTCCTTTGTGTTCACCTGCCCTGGACCAAACCAGTTTCAGCAGGTTAAATTCCAGCAGATTAGCCTGTGGCTGTGACCAAAGTTGCACACCTAGTAAGACCAGAAACAAGATAACTTGAAGGTCTCCCATAAAGGAGTGGGAGGTATACTCGAGAACTGGGGAGAAGACTTTGTTTCTGCTGAAAAATGAAGAAGAGAAGGAGATAGACGGCCCGGGATGTAAAGAATGTGACTTGCTTCAGCCTAGAGCACAAATACAACTGCCTAGTTCACAGAAGTGTTCACTGCAGTGAAAATGTTTGTTCAACAGAGATTGCTGAGACTTAAGGCCTGCAACCACTGCCCAGCCTGACCAAGACTGTGGCACTGAAAGAGCAGTGGATAGTATAGAGTGGTGACACTTCCGGGGTACACCACTAGCTAAGAGTGTCAAGCTTATGCTTCCTCCCATTGTCTGTGTGTCCCCCTTTGGGGAATCGATTCTGTGCCTGAGGGCAATGACCCTCCTTCACACTGTTTCATTGTTGGAGGTGCTGACGGTCTCTGCTATGCATAAGTGTTTATGAGACTCTGTCCTGATCTCATGCCTGCCCCCCCCAAGCCTGCTCTCTCCAGCTGCAAGAGCCTTGTGAGTTTGAAGACTCTTCCTGGTGCCAATCCTCATGTAAAACAACAAGCACAGGAGGCAATGTCTTGTGGGTCATAATACCCTGCTGAACTTTCCAGTTTTTGCTTCCTGAGGCCTTCACACATCACTACCAGTACCGAAGTAGCATATCCCTTTTCTGCCACATGCCCTGCAGATCTGGCCTGAATTGGAGATAAGCTTTCTACAGTCTGTTCACATCCTGAAGACTGCTTTGCCTTCAAATAGGAGAGATAAAACAAATATTCTAAGAACAGATGGTTATCAAGATAGGAGAGACCCGCATGCTCTTCAACATGATTCATCATGTAAGATGCCCATCTTAGCCAGCCTGTCTGTGTTAAACTATCATCATGTGATAACATATCAGTGTAGAGTCCTCCCCAGCCCGGGTACATGCAAATTATCACGCCGGACACAGAGCTTGGTGTTACAAGTCTTTATTCCTCAGCGTGTAACCATTAACTGAACATTCTACATCATGAATTCCATAAATTAAATTAAATTACGTTTGTAGATTTATATAGTGCAGCTTATCACCCGTGGGGGTATCCAGGTGCTGTCCATGGGCACCGGGAGATTAAGTTTTTTGCCCAGAATCACAGGCTGTTGAGCTGAAGATGAGACTAGAACCCGGATCCCCAGCTCCCGAGTCGGCAGCTCTGGCATCAGTACCATGCCCTCTCCCCATGAGCTTATGTCACTGTTCTACTGAGGGCCTCAGGAAGCAAAAGGGTCCCGTTCTCTCTAACTCACAAGACCCTACATCTCCTCCTTTGTTAAATATAAAGTACCAACAAGACAAATGTACATTACAACTCTCCAATAAGTTGTTATAGTGCTCGAATCAATCACCCAGAGGTATTGTGAGGCTGTGGAGATACAGAAGAAGTGTCAATGACTGGCATTGGTGACAGAGACATCGGTGCAGTCATTGGGCTCTCTGGATTCTCAGGTGGACAAGTCTCACTCCTGACATCTGGAGCTGTCGAAGGTTGAGGCAGGTGCTTGAAATGCGAAGAATCTCATGTAATGGACTTTCCAGGACAGTGAGCAGTCACCAAGTGTCTTTTACTAGTTACAACCCTCAGTGGGTCAGCATCAAAAGGAGCATCAGACTTGTGTTTCCATTTCTGCTTGATGATAATTTGGTCTCCTCTGTTGAACACAGTGCTCCGAGCACAACGGTGTCTGTCTGCTTAGGTCTTCATTTTGCGTTTGTTAGACGAATCACTGGTTTGAAGTTTATCAATGTCAATAGATCTCTCAGTGGTCCATTGTGGGAATTTAGCTCATATGGCTCGCCCAAAAATTAAGGTGGCAGGACTCTACCCTATGGTAGAATGTAGAATTGACCTGTATGTACGAAGCGTAGACTGAAGAACTGTTTTGAGTTCAAGCTTTTCCAGGGCAGCGTGCTGAAGGGTCTTCTTGAGGGTATTCAGTAATCTCTCAACCACATCATTTGCCTGTGGCCAGAGAGGTGGGCTTTTCTGATGCTTGACATTTAAATGAGGGAGAAAATCTTTAAATTCTCGACTATTGAAAGGCGGGCCATTGTCAGATATCAAAATCGAAAGAACACCCCAGGTTGCAAAAATACTTTCTAGTCTCTCAATGCCATGAGTAGTTGACAACAGATCTTCCACCAGGGGAAAATGGGAATTGTCATCAATAATTACTAGTAGATGATGTCAATTGTCAAGAGGTCCAATGAAATAAACTGCAGTCTTCTTCCATGCATGATTTGGGGGATCAGACATGTTTAATGGATGTGGAGTCTTATATAACAAACAGTTGCACAAATGACATGCCTTTAACTCTGTTGCAACTCCTTCATCAAGACGAGGGAACTACCCTCGGTCCCGTAAAGCTCGATTCAAAGCAGCAACTCCACGGTATTCCTCATGGGCCAGTTTAATAACTTGTTGTCTCAGACTCTCTGATATCACAATTCTCAATCCTTGTAAAATGATGCCTTCTGGGGTAACTGAAAGTTCTTCTTGCACATTTCTGAATTTTGAGTATTCAAGGTCATCATGGAAAGGTCTAGCGTGTTTTCACCACAATTGGTGTGAAATAATGTCTTTAAGTATTAGCAAATCCCTGTAAATACTCGTGGCAGCAATGATTTTTCTATCAATATGGCAGCAGGGGTATTGAACTTCACAATTAAGTTAACATAGCCATCAGCAGCTTTAGAAGTTGTGCCATGCCACTGTATTGGCACACATGAGAAGTAGTCAGCAGGGTTTTAATCTTTTCCTGGATGATTCACAATCTTGTAATCAGACTCCTGCAATCGCAAACCCAAGCTATCCATGCGAGTGGGCACCCTGGCTTTAGCATTGCCAAAACTGGTAAGCAATGCTTAGTGTTTAGTGACAACTGTGAAATATTTTCCATACACATGAAAATGCTCACAAGCCCACACTACACCTAGGCTTTCTTTCTCAGGTTGAGAATAAGCACGTTCTGTCGTTGACAAACTTTGGCTAGCATAAGCTACAATGTGTCTTGGGGCATTGGGATGTCCAGGGTGCTGGGCGAGGATGGCACCCACCCCCACGGAGCTTGCATCAACAACAACCTCCATCTGCAATTTCGGATCAAAGTATGTAATTTCAGTTGCGTTCTCAATTGCATGCTTGATTTTCTTGAAGCTGTGTTCACATTCACTGGTCCATTGAAATGGGAAATTTATTTTAGTAAAATTTCTCAATGGAGCACTTACAGTGGTAAAGTCACGTATATACCTTGAACAGTAACTGGCCATACCAAGGAAAGATCTCAGCATAGTTACATGTTGGGGGATAGAAGTGGATGACAAGGCATGTACTTTATTTGGATCCAGAGTCATTCCCCCATCAGAAAAGGTATGACCAAAGAATTTGAGTTTGGTTTGATAAGACTCACACTTTGCTGCATTTAAAGTGAGACATACATCAGTAAGTATATGACACACTTAGGTAAGAGCTTTATCATGTGATTCACAACATAAATGTACTTTCGTGTTTCACACAGAGATACAATGACATCTATGTTCATATATCTAAATTGATATTTATAATTCAATATAAGAAATACACAAGCACATAAAAGTGGGACAATTTACAACAAACAAAACGGGTTACCAAACTCAGGCATTGCACATGTTGGCCGGGATACAGATTTTTTTTTAACGTTCTTTTTATTGGCATTTATGAAGATAAGCATACATACACCACATTCCGTGGAAATGAGTATGTTACATGAGTAACTAATTAAACCATTTGCTATATAGAAAGCACGTATGTGTCTTGTTCTGTGTAGATGCGGTCTGTACTGTAGCAGTTCCTTGCCAGTAAAGAAAACTGGGGAGGAGAGCCAAACTGGGGAGTGCCATGAAGTTCTGAATGATGGGACCAAGGCTATGTCCTGAGTCCGCCCTTGACCATTCTACAGTATTGCTGCCTCCCACCGAGGGGGGGATGAACGTGTGCGCAAGCCGGTGTGAGGAGCCGTTGGGTGCGTCAGGGGAGCAGGGAGGGACCCAACTGGCTTAAGGGTGGTGTGGGGGGACAATGGGGGATATCCCCCGTCGTGGGGACCTGCGTCGTATGAGGTGACACGGTGTCGGGGGATGCATGTCGGTGACCGGGGCGTCCGGGGCCTGGGACTGTCTGAATTGATGTAGTAGGAGCGCCCATTCTAGAGAGATTGGGGTTTTACGGGTACCTTTGGCCTCCTCCTCCCGTATTGCGTCCTCCTCGGCTGCAGCCCATTTAAGAACCGCCCCTACCCAAGCCGCGAGCGGGGGACCAGTAGGGGACCGCCAGTGCATGGCTATACAGCGTTTGGCCAGTAGGTGGGCTAGGAATACAAAGCGCATCGGCACCTTGTGTCGCTTCCTCCGCCCCAGTATACCCAGCGCGCATCCCTCCCAGGTAGTCAAGTGGGTCAGCCCAGTAAGATCTCCGAGTGTCGAGTGGATAGATGACCAATAGTTCTGTATGTCCGGGCAGGTCCAGAACATGTGGAAAAAGGCAGCATCCCCCGCTTGCCAACGAGGGCAAAGGAAGGTAGTGTCGGGATAAAAGCGTTGAAGGCGCGCTGGCGTCAGGTAGGCCCTATGTAGGATGTGAAACTGGATATTCTTAAAGCGGGCATTCCTGGATACTTTTTTGGGGAATTCTAACGCCCTGTCCCATTCGCTGTCATGAAAGGGTCTTCCTGTTTCCTCCTCCCATAGGGTTCGGTGAGGCACCAGTAGTGGGGGTGTTAGGTCTCTGATTGATTTGTACAACCATGTAATGAGGTGTCGACCCTGTCCCATTCGTAAAATTGTGTGGAGGACTGGGTGTGTGGGAGGCTCTCCCCGTGTAAGATCAGCATATGGTCGAAAATGGCTGAGGAGTTGATGGTGAAGCAGGAACTGGCCTGGGGGTAAATCGTAGACTTCCATGAGCTGCCGGTACGGCCGGAGCTGTCCCTCGTCAAACAACAATTCTGCTTCGACAATGTCCCTAGACGTCCACTCCCGAAGCATGGTGGATGTGCAGAATCCGTCATTTCGGGGCCAACCGACTAGTGGTAATGATGGCGTGTATGGAGGGCAGCGCGGTGCCATGCGGTGTATGCGTTGAATACATTTCCGGGCGATGTTTACCTGCAGGGGGTAGGTTCGTGTGGGGCGGGAGCCCGGTAGAAGCAGGCGGTGCAATTCGGGCGTGGGCATATATCCTGTGGCCGTGCATGTCTCGAGTGTGTATCGCTCCGCCGTCCAGTATGAGAGCCACTGGAGCTGCGACGCCAGGAAGTAGGCTTCGAATAAGGGCGCCCCGAGCCCCCCTTGCGTCGTGGGCAGCTTTAGCTTGGCCAGTGCGATTCTGTGCCGCCCCTGCCCCCATATTAGAGAGCTAAGAAGTGTGTCTAAATCTTTGAAGAAGGAGTGGGGTGGGATCACTGGGAGATTGGTAAAGTAATACAAAAGCCGCGGGACCAGTATCTTCTTCGCCAGGGCTACCCGGCCGATCGGGGCCAACGGCAGGCTCTGCCAGAACCCAATGGAGGATCGTATCCCTGCTAGTGCCCTACGATGGTTACCCTCGAACATGTCAACTGGGGAATGATATAATCGAATCCCGAGGTATCGGGGACCCTCTGTCGCCCAATGCAGTTTCCGGTCACCAATCCAGACCTCCCGGGAAGGGGCATCCGGGTGGAGGGGGTAGATCATCGACTTGTCCCAATTCACTCTCAGTCCCGAGGCCTCCGCAAACTCCGCTAGAGCGGTCTCAAGCATGGTGAGATCCGCTGTCACATCTCGTATATATATGAGGAGATCGTCCGCATACATGGATATGCAGTGTGTAACGTCCGCTAGTGGGATACCCCAGGTTTGCCCATCCCTACGAAGCCGAATGGCCAAGGGTTCAACCGCCAGCACGAATAATAGGGGCGAAAGGGGGCACCCTTGTCGCGTGCCCCTGTGTATTGCGAATTCCGGGGAGATATAGTGGCCGAGGCGGACCCGGGACGTAAGGTTGGTGTAGAGCAGGCGAGTGTAGGCTATGAGTGTGGGGCCGAGGCCCTCCCGTCTCAGGACAGCGAAGAGGAATTGCCACATTAGAGTGTCGAACGCCTTTTCAAGGTCCAGGATCAGACCTGCCGCGTGAGGAAATCGGTGACCAATCTGATCCTGGATATGAAAGAGGCGCCTGATATTATGAGAGGTATTTCTTCCCGGAACGAAACCGCATTGGTCCGGGTGTACTAACGGGCGTATAATTTGTGAGTATCTGTCCGCCAAAATTTTCCCCAGGATTTTGCAGTCGGCTGTGAGTAGTGTGATGGGACGATAGGAGGCTAGGAGTTGAGGGTCCCGGTCGGGTTTCGGGAATGTCACAATCACCGACGCTCTCATAGAGCCAGGTAGTTCGCCGAGTCTTAGCGCCGAGTCTAATACTGCTGATAGACGAGGGGTCAATAGTGGAGCAAAAGTGGCGTAATATTCAAGTGGGAGCCCGTCAAGGCCAGGGGCTTTGCCGCGGGCCAGTGCTCGTACCGCGCTTGTAATCTCAGTTGTTTTTATCTTTGCGTCTAGCCCCTTCCGGTCTTCGGCGGAGATCCGGGGAAGGGGGAGAGGGTCTAGGAAATGGTCGACGGCTCCGGGATCGAGAGACGAGGGAACAGTGTAGACCGCCGAGTAATGTTGATAGAACGCCTGAAGGATCTCGTCCTGGGATTGTACCAGGGTGCCCTGGGGATCTATAATTGCGGTAATAGGCCGGACTTCAGTATCCTGCTTAGCGAGCCATGCCAGGAGTGTACCCGACTTGTCACGGTCCTGGTGCATTCGAGTTGCATATGCCCGAAAATTGTGCCGACGGAGGTCCACGCACGCCGCTTGATACTCTGATTTGGCGTGGGCGACCTGAGCTACTGTCGCTACAGATTGGTCTGCGGCCTTAGTGGCCGTCGCCAGTCGCTGCTCCGCCGTCTCTAGGGCTCGCTCCAAGATGTGTCTCACTCCGGTTCTGTACCGAATGCATTCTCCACGGGCCAGTACCTTGAAGCTATCCCACTCGACCAGGGCTGACGACGCGGTCCCCGTGTTATGTGTAAAGTAGTCTTGGATGTTACGTTGGTGGTCGTGTGTGAAGGTCTGGTCCGTGAGACAGTCCCGCGACAGTCGCCACGTGGGGACAGGGGGATGCGGGGGCCGCCATTGGAGGCCGAGAATGTGTGCGTCATGGTCGGAAACAACTCTACCTAGATAGTCCGAGTGGCATATTTGCGGGAGAAGCGCTGCAGTGCACAAGAATCGATCAAGCCGGACTCGTAGGTTATGAGGAATGGAGTGGAAAGAGTAAATACGGGCCTGGGGATGGTGGAGCCTCCATGCATCTGCGAGGGACCAGTGTGCGACCCATGCTTTAAATCGGTCTATTTGTCAGTATGTGGGGGAATGTGGGAGTGGGGGGTGTGAGCGGTCCAGCCCCGGGTCCAGGATACAGTTGTAGTCCCCGCCTAGTAGCCAGGGTATATGCGTGAATTGGGCCAGAGAGATTGTGAGTCGGTCCCAGAATTTATCCTGATCAACATTTGGGGCGTATATGCTTCCTAAGTGGATAGCCCTCCAATCTAAGAGACCCTCTAGTAGAACGTATCTGCCTTCGTCATCCACTACCCGTCTAAGTTCCCGAAAAGGGGTTCCCGGGCGGATCCATATCAGTGCTCCCCGGGCAAACGAGGAGTAGGTCGTGGCGCAGATGAGTCCGCGCCATTTTACTCGTAGTTTGCCGACTTCGGTGGAATTAAGTTGGGTTTCTTGTAAGCAGAGGATAGATGCCTTCTGTCGTTTCGCATAGGCGTATACCGCATAGCGCTTACGTGGGGTGTGTAGACCACGTGTGTTGAGTGTGAGTATATTAATGTCTGCGTTGGTCATCAGTCGTGTCATAGATGGTCGATTCTATGTGGGGGCTGGGTGAGGTGCCCATTAGAGAAGTCGTGTTGTGGACCCTCAGGGATGCGCTGCGTTTGAGGGGGGCCGGCGGACTGGAAGCCTGGAAAAACGGATGTGCTGTGGTGTGAAACTCCATGGCAGGGTGGGACATATGTGAACCGGGGATTAAACAACGTGTGGGGGTGCGGGAAACTGTCCCAATACATAGGACTCATCGTGTGGGAAACGATGTGTCCAAACTTCCTCCCGTAACACTAGGGGGGGGGAGAACTGCTTTATATAATAGGGGGTTACGATATGCTAGTGCGAGGCGGCACGATGAGTGGGCATGTAGTAGGATCAGTATGTGTCCGGAGCAGGGTGACAGTCCCTGTGAGTGAGATATTATGGGTGCTAGGTATGCGTTACAGATAAGGATACCAAGTAATAGTCCGTGTGCCTGAGTTGCCTCAGGGCAAAGTAGGAGAGGGCAGTCCATCCAATAGTCCATCTGCGGTTTGCGGAGTGGCGTGGGGGTCGCCACCTGGTCTGCCCCCGAGGCGGTGCTGTCGCTGTCGTTTTCACCTTCTGAGGAGAACAGGTGCGGAGGTCGATCTATAGAGTCTGAGGGCTGTGTGGTGCGTAGATCAATCACTGCTTGTAGAGCTTCCCGTCTTTCTCGCATAATCTGTTCGAGACCCGGCGAGTCGTGCGAGCCGTGCGTTGGTCTGGATTCGATATTACGGAGCTTCTTGGGCTGCTTCCGGGCACTGAAAGTCTTAAGGGGGGAGCCCCTTTGGGGATGAGAGGCGGATGACCGCGGGCAATGTTGATCTGTCCAGTCTTGCGCGGCCTCCGCGGAGGTGAAGAAGAGGGAGGACCCGTTATAGAGGATCTTGAGGCGGGCCGGGAAGAGCAATGCATATTGGATCTTATTGTCCCGTAGTCTCCGCTTTACGTCCAGGAAGGAGGATCTCTGCTGTTGTACCGCTCGGGCGTAGTCCGGGAAGATCATGATGTGGTTGTTTTCCACTCGTAACGGCGCAGCCAGTCGCGCCGCCCGAAGCACCGCATCCCGATCTCGGAAGTGTAGGAATTTGGCGAGGAATGGTCGAGGAGCCGCACCGGGCGGGGGCCTTCGGGCTGGCACTCGGTGAGCCCGCTCTATGGAAAAGAAGGGTGTGCGGTCAGATGATGGGGTGAAGGACTTCAGCCACATGTCCATGTATTCTATGGGGTCGGCACCTTCGACTCCCTCCGGCAGCCCCAGCACTCGGATGTTACAGCGTCTTGAGCGGCCCTCCAAATCCTGTGCGCGCTCCTCCACCGCGGCTAGACGAGTAAGGACCCCCTGGAGCGTCTGCTGTTGCTCTTTTAGCACGGGCTGTATTTCCTCAAGCGTCCGTTCCTCCGTATGCACCCGGTCCGCCAGCTTACGATGGTCATCGCGGAGGAGATTGACGTCTGTCGCCAGGGTACCCAGGCGTTCCTCCATAGACAGACGGGACAGTTCAATGGCGGCGAGGACCTTATCCAGCTTGTCCGAGATTGATAGATCTGTGGAGGGCATCGCTTGATGCTGCGCGGGTTTTGACTTCCCCATCGTGACTCCCCGTGGTTTGGAGGGGACGGTATCGTCGGCTAGGTTGCCGGAGCCCCCAGTGATGCCAGGAAGGGCGGAAGGCACAGCCGCGTTGTCCCTCGAGCGGAACCGTACAGGTGAGTAGCAGTCCAAGCCAGCCAGCCTACTGAAGCTCCCCCCGCGGACCAGGCACAGGAATCGGCTACCCCAGCCACCAGACACCACCAGCAAGGCGCTCCCAACTCCAGGCCACCCCCACTGAGACTCCACTGGTGGCCGATGCGATGGAAGAGGCCCTGCGGCGGCCCCTAGGCCGAGGGGGGGAGCTCAAGGGCCGTCCTTGCGGCCTCCGTGCAGGCCTACCTCTCTCTCAGGGTCCACAGCCGAGGCGAGGTCATCAAAATCCCTCGGCACCTCTATTTCCGGGTCCCGACGCGGGCGGCGGGGGGGGCCCGGGCCACAGCACCCCCCCTCAGAGCAGCCGTCACCCGTGTGCTCCGGCGGCCCCGGCAGGCCCCGTCAGGTCTCGAGACCCCCCCCCTGGCACCAGGGGGAGTCCCAGGCGGCTCGTAGCGGGAAGGCGGCCGATCCGTCAGTCAAAGGCACAGCAACTCCCTTGGATATCTCCAGAAAGGCCGTCGCCTCGGTGGTCACGGGGATCAAGGCCTCATCGGCTGCACCGGGAACGATCCGATGTCTCTTAGGCGGCCATGTTAGGGTCAGGCGAGCTCCGGTCGGGCAGGTTGGAGGGCCTCCAGGTCCCGCCGCCCCCAACAAAGCCTGGCGCCCCCCAGCCCTCTCCAGAGTCAGTCACTGTGGGCACCTGGGGTGGACAAGGGCGATCTCGGGGCTCACCTCCGGGTCACGGCGGGCTCAGCGCGTCCGAGATGGCTGGTGCGCCCGGGCCGGCGCAGCCCCTCCGTCCTCCGAGGTCCCGCGTCTCTCTTCGTGGGTCCGTTCCTCGTTCACACCCCCCGGGTGCCAATGCCAACGGGGCGGAATGCGCCGCTAGCTTCGCCACCTCCCTTTACTCCGTCTCCCGCACCGGGTAGAAGAGCTCCGGCGCCATCATGAAAGTTAGGTTGCGGCTTTGGCGGCAGCAGTCAGACAAAGTCCCGCTCTGAGGGCTAGGAATGAGCCCCGGCAGCCGCCGGCATCCCACTGCGATGCGGTCACCTTCCGACGCCCCCCGCACCGATTAGCACTCACTGAGATGCTCCATAAAGCTTCCGAGAGGCGCCCAGCCGCGGAGCCTCAGCAAAGCAGGACCGCCATCGTGGCTTGCTTAGCCACGCCCCCCTTGGCCGGGATACAGATACGTAGTATGGGCCAAGGAACATACACATTAGCAACATTGCACTTCATTATATTCTTTGGCTGTGAGTTGCTCCTTTGTTTCTTGCATGGGTTCTTCACTCTACTCACATGTTTGCATTATATTATGTTTCTATTGCCTTCACATACTTCTGCTCACAGCGTTCTCTTGCACCTGACTGGTGCCGTTCGTTGCACTTTCCATACCTTGTTGTCACTGCCTTCAGCATTTCTTGATATCAGAAATGTCCCTGCTTTTAGTGCTGCCTTGCACTCAGTGACTACGACTGCTAGCGCTTCTCTGTACCTGGTTGTCGCTGCCTTTAGCAGTGTCTTACTGTATGACTGATGGCTCTGTGTCACATTTAGATATTGTCTCGACTTAATCAGAAAATATTTAGTCGATGACAAACAAACTTTCTGTAAGGCCTTCACTTTCTTCACAGACCTTGCATTGGCTTGAGTGGCGCTTTGACTCCACATACAACCACTGCCGATTTTCACTTCGACTGAGGCCCACCTGGCACGCATGAGCAGTTTGCTGGACCACGACAATCTCTCCAGAAAAGCACTCTTGTTTCTTTGGGTCACTGGGTGTTAGACCTGGCACCATTGGCGTGGGTCTCCCTTCCATTTTTTACTGTTGCCTCATGTGTTTTTGCTGGTGTTAGATGCTTTGGGCACTGTGCCACTGCTATTCAGTGCCACAGTGCAAGTGCTCCCTATGGTAAAATTGATGTATGGATTAGTGACTCCATGATTGGCTGATTTGGTTTACCTGTCAGACCCTAGTACAGTGCACTGAGTGTGCCCAGGGCTTGTAAATCAAATGCTGCTGGTGGGCTTGCAGCACTGGTTGTGCCACCCACAGAAGCAGCCTGTAAAGTGTGTCTACGGCCTGCCATTGCGGGGCCTATGTGCATTCTGGTACTGCCATGTTGACTGGGCAAGTGCACCCACTTGCCAGTCCCTAAACCTTCCCATTTCTGCATATTAGTCACCCCTATGGTAGACCCAAGGGCAGGGTGCATTGTAAGTATAAGGTAGGACATGCCCTGGTGTGTGTGGCATATCCTAATAGTGAATTACAACCATTTTCGTTTTTCACTATTGCAAGGCTATCTGTTCCCCATAGGCCAGAATGGGCAGTTTGATTATAACATCATATAATCCTAACTGACCCAGGGAACATGGTAGAAATTCGAGTTTAGTATGCCTGAACTCAGAATGATAAAATACATATTTTAGTGAAGTTGGTTTTAACATTCTGTGTTTGAAAATACCACTTTTAGAAAGTAGGTATTTTCTTGCCTAACTATCCAAGCCTGCCTCTGCTAGGTTGTGTATTCCTTGTCTGGAGTTTGAGTGACAGGGGCTGGGGGATTCCAGGAGACAGGGTGAGTCAGCACAGGGCTAAATAGAGAGATCTGCATGTAGATGGGTTGGGAGGAGTAGCACCTGGGACCTAAATAGGGCTGTGCCTTCCCTCCACAATGCTGGCTCCACCTCCTGTGGTGCGTCTGATGTCCCTGGCCTACACTGTGAAAGGAAAGAGGGAGTCTTGCAAAAACAAGGTGCTCCAGGACTGACCAGAACTGGTTTGGACTAGGCAAAGGCCTCTCTGCCTTTAGAGAACAAAGAGAAAATTAGTATAAAAGGGGGGACCCAGACCCCAGAACTTTAGATCACTTTGGGAAACAAGAAGAACCTTTGCTGAGGAGAGGAACCAGAGAAACTGAGGAAGAGACTATCCCTATCTGAGTGCTGTTTGGGGGATTGGCCTGCAGTGGTGGCATGACTGCCAAAGAAAGGAGAAAGAACCTTTGTGCTTTTCAAATCAACTTGTGAAGGATCTCCAAGAGCTTGAGATAGAGCTTGCCTCCTGCTGAAGTCTTAGGGATAACAGACTTCACCAACCAGCTCCCCTGCCTTCCCTTGGGAAGTGAAGTGCCTGCTGTTGAGCTGGGCCTTCTGAGAGACTGCGTGTCACTGGGAGCTGGAAGCGGGACTCAAGACGAAGAAGCGTGCTGCCGCCGCAGCCATTGTCGTCGCATCACCGGAGAAGAGTGTCACCGTCGCAGCAGACGCAGTCGCATCACCGGAGAAGAGTGCCAGAGAAACCGAAGCATCACCTCCCCATGCAGAGAACAACCAAAGCATCACCGTCCCCTACGCAGCAGTAGGGAACTGACGCATCACCGTTCTTGCGTGTAAGGAACTGACGCATCACCTTCCCTGCAACACTTTCGTTGTATAGCGTATCTGATAGAGACTACTAGCCGCAGATTCCTTCACGTAAAATTATCCCCAGGAATGAGACTGGATATGGAAACTTTTTGCAACAGCATCCCTGCGCGCTAGGGGCAGGGCGACATCACGCGACTCCGCCCAGGCATCGTCCGCGTACGTGACGTCAGCGAGGTCACATAAGACCCGCTCCGGCGCGCCCACATCAGTTTTTTCATTTTCCGCGTGCAACGCGGATCTGTTCCTTGCTACGGGCCTGTTTAGGGCCCCCTTTCTTCCATTCTTTTTGGTGGAACAGTGTGCGAATGCCTTCGGGCTTTAAAACTTGCACGTTTTGTGGGCGTCTTATGTCGGCGACGGATCCTCACCTCATTTGCATATGGTGTTTGGGGGAGGATCATGGCACCACAGATTGTGCGGCGTGCCAAAAGTTGAAGCTGAAGTCACGGCGGGAGCGCCAAATGAAACTTCTCTTGGCGCGTCTCTCCAGGTCAACATCCTCCCCTCGGTCTGCTTCGGCGGACGGTTTCAGGTCCGGCCGTGGTCGTCGTCCTCACCTTTCTCCGATGTCACATGAGCATCGCTCCCCGATGGGTAAGGGTCGCAGTTCATCCCCGGGGGCTGGATTCCGGCCTACCGGGGGCGTGGACTCTCTGCGGGTGACGCCGCCCCGCGTGTCGTCCTATCCACCGTTTCCCGGTGTTGGGGCATCAAGAGTCCAGATGGAGAATTACAGGGCGGCTTTGCAGGCTTCGCTATCGTCTCCTCCTCCTTCCCCTTCTGGGTTGTCGGCAGATCCCTCGCCCTGCGCAGGGCCCTCCGCGGTGCCACCGGTGGCCCTGGCGCCGACTGGGTCGGATCCAGGCTTGGAGGATGTGGTGCTGTTGGGGTGCGGCTCCTCTGGGGCATCTCCTTCAGGCCACGGCGTCTCTGTCTCGCTGCAAACTCCCGCGGGGGTCCCTGTGGTGTCGCAGGAGGTCGCCGGGGCTTTGTTCGCATCCCCGAGCCCCTCTCGGTCCCTTGGCAGGGTGGTCTCTACTCTGGTCCCCGCTCTGGTCTCCGGTGCGGAGTGACTTGGAGGTCCCTTGCCCGGTGATGCTGGATGGCGCAGGTGTCCTGCCTCAAGAAGCGGACTTTACGGCTCCGCGCAGGGGTCGTACCGCGGATTCGTCTTCGGATGCTCCTTCTTCTCCTGAGGCAGGCTGCATATTGGTATCATCCTCCCCGGAGACTGGTCGCCGTGTGGAGTCGTTTTCACCGGCGTCAAAGGGCGGCTCCCCGCCCTTCCTGAGGCAGAGGTGTTCGTCGGAAGAGTGGCAGGTCCCTCATTCTTCGGCTCCTCTTGACTTCCAGGTCTGGCCCTTGCCCGCCCCGCTTGGCCTCGGGGACGGCCACCTTATTTTGCAGCCGTCGCCCACGGAGGAGCTGCTTTCTCCACCGCGGGGCCCTATGGATGCGGGTGCGGCCTTCGCTCACGCGGTGTCCACGGCTGTGGGCATCTTACACATGGGTGACCCGGTGGCTCACTTTCTGGCGGACCATCTGTTGGAGGTCCTCCACCTGGGCTCTGGTGGGAGGGAAATCTTGCTTCCCTTTGAAGGTTCACTCCTTTCTGCCTTGACGGGGGCTTGGAGGCGTCCTGCCTCCGGGGACCCGGTGCCTCCGCATCTTCTGCATCGGCACCTTCCGATGCCGCGTGACCCGGCGTGCCTGTCCATTCACCCCTCAGCCCCCAGCCCCCTTTTGTGGACTGCTTTTCCCTCCCTGCCGCCCCTGTTAGCTCCACCGTCCAGAGAGGCCCGCTGGCTGGACACTTGGGGATGCAACATTTTCACCTGCGGGCCCTTAACACCTTGTGTGTGCTGGCTCGGGCCTCCTCCTGTTTGTGGGACTCGGCTGAGTCCCTGGGGTCTGCAGCGTCCCAAGAGTCTGCTCAGGTGGATTTGCGGCATCATGCCTTGGATTGCCGGGAGCTTGCGGCGTTTATTCTCCGCTCCGCTTTGGACATCTCTGAGGCGCTGAGCCGGGCCATGGCTTCCTCGGTCGCTCTCCGTCACCATGCTTGGCTTCGGGACGGCGTCTTCCCCGAAAATATTCGGGAGAGGCTTATTGATCTCCCATTTGATGGCAGTCTGTTGTTCCATGCCCCGGCCGACTCTGCCATCCAGATGCTCTTGGCAGGGCTCCGTCCTCCTCCTCCGCCTTGTCCTCCTCCTCCTCCGTCCCCTCCTCAGTGACTTCTGAGTTAGGGTTGCTTCAGGGCCCTTTTTAGGCCGGCTGTTATGGTTGTGGAGTATGTTTTTCTGGCCGTTTACGTCCTTCCTTGGGACTTTGGCATTGTTGGCTGCTGGACGGCCCTTTTGTTGTTGTGTGTGAGTTCTGCAGGAGTTGTTGCACAGACTTGGCCCTGAGATTGGGCCTTCTGCTTTGCTTGGGCTGCTGTCAAGCCTGCAGTGGGGGTGCTTTTTCCCCCGTGGTTCTTTTGTTTCTTCCTCTGCTGTGGAAGTTCTTCCAAAGAGGGTTCCCATATCTTGGGACTTCACGTGCCCTGTGTGAGGTTATGGTGGCTGTCATATGGCTTGCGCTCTGCTGGAGGGTTCTGGTCACCTTCGGGTACCTGTTCTCCATGGTGTTTACGTAGGTTGCTTTTGCTTCCTGAGGTCGTGTGCACAGCATGGTGGCGGCCCGGGCCTCTCCTCCTCTCCCTGCTCCCGTTCTGCGGTCTGGGGTGTCCCTGTGTTCTCCCTTGCCAGGCGTCGCCTACTCGGCCTTCCTGGGGCCTCGGGCTGTTCTTCTTGCTTCTGGCCTTGACTGCCGGCATTGTTCTGGCTGGCAGGCTGCTCTCCATCTGGAGTGGGTTCGCCTTCTTCTCCCTAGTTTCCTTGGGCTCTCTAGGCTTCTTCTTCTACTTCTTCTTCCGTCTTCCTGTCTTGGCATTTGGCGGAAGCTATGTTGCCTTGTGGGGGAGTGGGGTGCTTCGGCCTCTCAGCCCTTGCCCTTGGTTCCTCTGCTGTGAGTGTACGAGCCTCTTCAGTCTTCTTTCCCTCCTACATCCCCTTGGGGTCGGTGGGGTTCTGCTTGTGGGGGTTCCCTTGGCCTGGCAGGGGCGAGGTTCTATCTGGTCCACAGATCTGGTCCCCTGTGGGGCCCTCTGTTCTGCATTGGCTGGTGGGGTCCTTTCGCAGACCCTCCTTCCCAGGGGGTATTGCTAGGGTATCTATTCTACGTGAAGGAATCTGCGGCTAGTAGTCTCTATCAGATATACGAGTTACTTACCTTTGGTAACGATGTATCTGGTAGAGACGATTCTAGCCGCAGATTCCTTCTTCGCCGCCCTTCCTCCCCTATTCTGCGAGGACCCTTTGGTTGGTCTTCAGTACTCACCTCCCGGTGGGCGGCTGTGTCTCCTGTGAGTGCCTTCCTTGTTCTTGATGGGTGGTTCTGTCTGGGGGCGGTTCATTCTTCCCTTGGTTCCTTGGAGGATGGGGTTTTGGTGCGCCGGTGCCCTGCTGCTCTGGCTACTCCAGGTTTGGTGGGGATTGCTTCTATCCTTGTCCTCCCTCCCCTCCCTTCCTTCCATTGCTATCCTCTGGTTTGAGGGTCCTCTGGCCATGTCTTGCCCTTGTCCTTGTGGGTGATTGCCCTCTAGGTTGGGGCGGCTTGGAAGTTTGTTGTCCCTGTCTGTCTTGGGGCTGGTCCCATTCCTTGCTCAGGATGGGGGGGTGGGTTGCCTATGTGTGCCATGACTTTTACTTATGCTCTTGCCTCCGGGGCACAGGGATGGGAGGTTGTCTGTGCTGGCAGGGTGACTGTGCAGGTTCCTGCTTCTCCTTTCTTCTTTCCCTGCCTTGGGTTCTGCGGTGTTGGCACTACTCTGGTGGTGTTATTTTTTCACCGTTTCTTTCCAATTTTTTCTGCTCTTCGCACACTGTTCCCATGCTTCCACAGTTTTTTAGCTGGTGATTCCGCGTTGTGGTGCGGAAAAGTTCTCCGAAGAAAACTGATGTGGGCACGCCGGGGCGGGACTTATGTGACCTCGCTGACGTCATGTACGCGGATGACACCTGGGCGGAGTCGCGTGATGTCGCCCCGCCCCCGGCGCGCAGGGATGCTGTGGCAAAAAGTTTCCGGATCCTGTCTCACGCCTGGGGATAATTCTACGTGAAGGAATCTGTGGCTAGAATCGTCTCTACCAGATACATCGTTACCGAAGGTAAGTAACTCGTACTACGCATCCAAAAGTTCATTGAACATAAGTTTCGCATTTACCATCTTTAGAGAACTAAGCTATTTCTACCATATTTGAGTGCACTATTGTGGATTTTTGTCGTTTGTGGTCTTGTGATAAGTCTACATAATGAATACTTATTTTTTATATAAAACCTGTTTGGTGTCCATCTGTAGTGTTGTCACTGGATTACTGTATGTGTTCACACATGCTTTACACACTGCCTCTGAGATAAGCCTGCCTGCTCGTGCCAAGCTACCAAGGGGGTAAGCAGGGGTTATTTTAGGAGTGTACCCCCTTACCCTGACTGGAAGCAAGGGTCCCTATTTGGTCAAAGGTACCTACCTCTGCCAACTTGAGATCCCCAGTTCTAACACTGGGTTTACGCAATCCCCTGTCTCATCACTGGTTGTAGCATCCTCCCCATGCCACACACGGAGCATGGTATTACACGTCATTATTCCTCAGCGTGTAACCCTTAACTGAACATCCTACGTAATGAATTCCATTACCCACGCAGTTATGTCACTATTCTACTTGTTCTATAGTGTAAAATGTGTGCAGTTCAATATATTGCTTATCCTTCTTAGGCTAGCAGTTATGGAAATACTTTTCCTCACCCTCCAGCGTGAGACGCTTGCCTTCAAGAATATTGTCTGCATCTCTCAAACCTGCAGCAACCGATATGTTGCCTGAAGCAAGTTGTAAGAAGTGTGGGATGGTGTGAGGGTAAATGAACAGCCTGTTAGGGGCTGAAGTCCATTCAAATAGGCGTTGTTTGGTAGCATTGTCCAAGCCTAATGCTTCCCTTAGAAGCAGAAAGGGTCAATAGATAAGTGTAACAGTTATTTCAAAAAGTGACTAAACAAGAGAGATTATGCTTTCAAATAAGCATAGATGATAGAAAAGAATTGTGATGACAGCTTTTGCAGATGAAGTATTGTAAATGCAGATTTTGATTTCTTATTGTGGACTAGATAAAGGATGGTAGTGAAATTGTAATGCAATGCCCACAATTTATAGAGATTCTGGTGAAATTGCACAGCAATTTGAAAACCTAATGGTATGTTTTTGCTATCTATTTTTAATAGGAAAAAACGATTTCACATTTTGTCATGTTGCTCTGATTGGCTTAGACAACGCTATCAGCTTTTGTATCGATCAAATAGCAGGTGTGTGGGGCTCTGGGTTCACTGACTTAACCTTCACATGTTAGGCTAGAACAGCTGAGGGGAACTGCACGTCCTGTTGATTGGGTTTGACCCCTTAGTCCTTTAGGACCAATGCTTGCACTGAAGAAGTCTCCCTATAAATGAAAAATAACAACCTCGACTTTCCAGAATTTTGTGGGGTTTTCTCAGTCATGGTTTTGGACTAAAAAGTGAACAGATTTTTGTGGTTGTAAATATATGGATCACGTTACTAGGGGTCACAGATGAAGGCTTAATTCCCCTGGAAATTTTACTAATCTGAAGCCCTCTAATCCATGGGTCAGTGTAGTGCTAATGCCCCAGTTTAAGAGTGAGTGAGGCAGGTGTTTCTGAGAATCCCATTAGTAGGTTCAATAGCTTTTTTCCAATAGTGTAAAATTGTGGATCTGCTATCTCTAAATGTTTTATTCCAGTATTGCCTGCTCTCTTATCACCTCCTATTTAATATAGGAAAAGATACGTCGCTCTGCTTAGTTTTTTTGGAATATGATTTGACCCCTACACAAGTGATAGAGCGTCATGTTATTCTGAAATTTGTAGGGGTGCATCATATTCACCGTTAGTCAGCACCCGCATAGTGATCGATATAGGCTAAGACGTGCCATAGAAATGTATTGCAGTAATCGTTTAATATAGAGGTGATTAGAAATGTAATAATGCTTTTCGTGAAGGATAATGTTGCAGATTATCGTGAATGTATTTGGTAAACGCATAATGATTAGTTTATGTAATGCAATGTGTTAGGTTAAACGTGTGCCATGTTAAAGTTACACGTGCAAGTTGCTTACTCACGTATATGAAAATAATGAACTAATGCTTAGAGTGTGATTTAGTAATATGTTTAACAGTGTAAAGGCCTGATCGCATATACGTTTAAAAGAGAAAGGCCTGTTCATTTCTTATGTTAGCTAACGTTGTAGGCCGAAAATGATTTCCCTTGCTAAAGGCTTTGGGTTGCAGGGAGATGTAACATTTTAGAGAAGTGAAATGTTTTTCGTTCCCACGTTTCTGTTGCAGGTGCAAGGGCATTCAGCTCGTTAGTGAGACTAGGTCTTTGTTTTAGGAGTTAGGATGCTGCGAGGAGCCAACAGGGGAGTACGTTGGAATGTTAGGATGATACTTTCAGCGGAGATGGTGCCTGGGACCCAAGGTCAAGCTAACCGGCGTTGGAAGCCAGACAAGTTTGTAGGAAAAGTACTGGGAGAAGACCTGGCTGAAGAGGTGTGCCGAAGGGAGTGTTTTATGTTTTTGGTGTTTTGTATTAGGGACAGTGCCCCGTGGTTTGAGCAGTTGAGGTTTAGATGGGAAGCTAGAAAGAGCATCTTAGATCGAGCTCTGACTAAGTGAATGTACTTCTTAGGACGTCTTCACTTCTGACACCTTTAATTCTCTTGCCTGGGAAGGGGAATGTTAAGTAGGGATGTCACCTTAGAGATAGAGTAGGGATAGACTAACGGTTTTCTTTTCCTTTTAGACTAATGATTCCTAATTTGGATATTGGCTTAACCATTGCTTTGTTGATGCTTTTAGAGTCAGTGATTCTTTTTGTTTTGTGTCGTATGAGAATTCTACGTAGGCTTGCATTTGTATTAGTGCCCATTTATCTTCTACACCTTGTACTAAGGCGTCTGTATGTTCAGTTATTTTTGGTTGTAATAAAATCTTACAAATTTTAGATTCAGAGTCAGTGGTCCTTTCCAAATGAAATCTAATTTTGGCGATTATGTTTTGATAATTGTATTTCCTCCCCTCTACACTATTTAGCAGATAAAAAGATCCTGGTGACCTGAGAGGATGCTTGGAGATAATCAGGTAGTCAAGAATACGGCCCCGTCACAAGTACTGGTGAGAGAAAATGTAAGTCCACCATCCTAGTAGAAATCTACACGCATGTCTTATTTTGACCCTGGAACCCAATGTAAATTGGTCCTAATTAAGAACCTGCACCTGGATTCAGATGAAACGTTTTGTGACAATTATCGAAACCACACTATTTACCCACAAACATTTGGGCAGGTAAAACCTGGCAATATTTGTGCAGACAAGCTCATTCTATGTTCGCATAACTCCGTGCGGGTGAAAACACTTACAAGTAGCCCTCTGTTCCCCAATTTGAAGGTGTGCAAATTGGAATGATGAGATAAAAGCACTTTGGTAAAACACTACACACCCCGCAGGAATGCAAATTGTGCCTGTGCAATTGCTGTACCTGGTTTGCATGAGATTCAGAGAGAGCCCTTTAATTTATTATCTGTTTATCCAATATGTTTACTGCTAGGATAGATGTTTAATGTTGGATATAACTGTGAAACTCTCTGTTCTTTAACTGCCACCAATCTCCTGAACTGGAAATATTTAGGCAATTACAGAAAACAGCTACTCTTTCTACCTACAAGTGCGGTAGTCATCTGCCATCTTTCCCGTGACAGGATACCTTCCAATAAAAATATACCTCTGGGTCCTCCACATCCCAGACTCTACATTGGGCTCATTAATCACTTGATTGATCAGCTTCTTCCTTTTGAGGTTTACAAAATGAGGAGGAACGACCTTGACCACAAACGTAGTCTTGTTTTCGGGGTTCCTTCCCTCCTAAAGAAGAAGCTCACAAAGTTGTAAAAGAAGGAAAATATCCTCACTCAAATATTTTATTCCTAGATCTTCTGATATTCCTTCCTAAGTAATTGTGCCCACAGCATTTACTAAGGATTGTGTGATCACATGAGCTGTGTAATTTTGTGCTGCGTGAACAAGCCTTTTCAATGGTAAGTAAATCAGCACAATGCTTTGCGTTGGCTTTGTGCCTTGTGTGCACCTATGAAAAAAGTTATTAAATAATCTCCTAAGTGCTCATTGCTGCAATGCACATCCATGCTCTGCGCCTTGGGCTACACAGGCATGCTATCTTCTGGCACACACTATGGTACAAGGTCTACTGCTGATGGATCTTGTGACACGGTCTACCAAAGTAGCCGTCAGGAGCATGGCTTTTTGACACCACGGTTTATCCTAGACAACAGGTGTTTCCCTAGCCTCTGGTTTAAATTTTACAGTTCACTGAATTTAAGATTATGGTCTGCTGGTGCGATACCAGGGATTGTTTCTTTGAAAGCAATCTGTCATTATTGATAACTGATCTCTCACCATTTTGTTCAGCTATCAGAGACTGTTGACTGCAAAGTGATGGTGGGGCTTGTTTGCTGGATTCCCAATGTAATGCCCAGGAATATAGGTCTTTATGTGAGAGAGAGACCATCCCACATCCTGTTGTGGCTTTGTGCCTACAAGAAGTCTTTTGAGTTTACGGTAAGTTGCCATGCATTCCAGAGATGATCTTAAATCAGGGAAGACTGTGCTAAAAGAGGTGGAACATTGATTAAGTTCTGTTTGGACACCTTTGGTGCAAGACTCACACAATCCAAGATATAAGGTTCTCAAAGCAAATTGTGTTGTGACACCTACAGAGATGGGTTTCTGGTTAGGAGAGTACAGCATTGCTTTATTAGACTTTAGGATCGTAACCTTTTTATTTATGGCAGTTAAACTTAGAAACATAGGGGCTAGCAGTAGATAGACTGGTAGATCCATCAGCCTGCGCATTGGCTGCTTCCCAGGAATGTACAATCCAATCTGGTTCTTGGCTTCATTCTTCCCATTTACTACTTTTCTTTGCCTGTCTCACTTGGACATTTTTTGTAAAGTTACTGTTCCAAACAATATCTGCTAGAATTTACACCTCACATTTGGCACTCTTTCTGTGATATATTGTTACTCGTTAGTCCAACCTGCTTCCCCTTCAGTCTCATGTTGTGACCTCTAATTTTGGGGCAATTGATGCTGATAAAGAAAGTAGGAGTCCACACCAGCTCTCTACGTGCTCATCAAGCCACATCATCAGATGCCCATAATTGGCCCTCCATAGGTCACCAAAGTCCCTGCTGAGCCATACCTCAGGGTGTTTCACAGGACCATCTGCCCACCGGATCGGGCATTCAGGAGAGAATTTTGCATTTGTTCAGAGGAACAGAATAGACTTCGTCCAGTTAATCATGACTCCTGACAGACCTCCAAACCTTGTAAATTCCCTGATCAGTGGATCCCTGATGTAAATGGATACGTCTTCAGCATAAAATGATCCTATTGGGTGTGAAAGCAAGGCCACGCTGTTCTTGATGTTGTCTTAAACGTACCACAAGTGGTTCCATGGCTACTGCAAACAGGATGGGGTGCAGGAGGCATCCTTGCAGAGTCTTCCTTGTCACTGAAAAGGAAGGCATGATCATCCCATTAATCTATATCCGGGCCACCGGTTGACCATACAATAACCCAATCAGTCACTTAAATCGAGAACTCACTCCAATGTGTGACAATAGAGCGAAAAGATGGGGCCACTCGAGTGAGTCGAATGCCTTGGTGGCATCTAAAATCACCGCAGCTACGCTCAGGGACGGCTCAATAGTGTGAAGTAGGGCGAAGACTTTGCACAAATTATGCAATGTTGATCTACCCAGGACGAATAATGACTGGTCTGGGCACACTATGTTTGGGATCAGTGGGAGCAGTCTCAAAGAGATCAGTTTAGCCAGGATTTTATTTTCCATATTAATCATTGATGGGGGGCTGTATGAGACACAGTGCCGGGGATCTTTACCTGGTTTGAGAATTGACACGATCAGTGCTTCTCTTAAGGAAGTTGTAATTGAGCGGGCATCCAGCGACTCGCAAGGAGGTGTGGTGTCAGCAGGTAGGCATATTTCTTATAAAATGCCGCTTTCAGGTCATCAAGTCCCGGGGCCTTGTCAGCCGGCATGGCGCTAATAACCTGGACTACCTCAACTAAGAAAGGTTCATTAAGATATTTCCTATATCCATCCTCGAGCCATAACAGCTGTATTGAGTCAAAGTATGTCTAACGGTCTGGGTGAGGGGTAATCTGCTGTGTCTGATAGAGCGAAGAGAAGAAATCAGTCATTGCCCCGTGCACTGCCTCAGTGTCAACGTACTCTAGGAGATGCTCATCATGCAATTCTACTATATAGTCGCTTGCCCAGGGTTTGCACAGCATTTGGGCCAATGTCTTAGCTGCTCTGTCTCCCTCCCCATATCTTTGTGTGCGGGCCTCCTTGCCTAACTAATGGGTTTCTCTTTGCGTTGCCTCCTCATATTCTGCCAATTTGCCTCTGATAGATGCCAGCACCGCTGCTTTCTGAAAAATACCAAAGCTCAAATTCTCGAATCTTCTTTCCAGTTGTGCCAACTCACCTCGCAGCACCCCTGCCTTCTTCACGATGCATGCGTCCCTCATCACAAGCTTAAAGGCTTCCCATGGGGAATATCGCGCCATCTCAGATTTGTCATTGTGATCAAAATATTACGTTATCGCAGTTCTAATTTCCTCTTGTAACACTTGGTCCCACAGGGCTCCAGGTGGAAGCCTCCAGGCAAATGCATGTGAAGGACACTCTGGGAGGGCAAGTTCAAGCAGGACTGGGGCATGATCTGACAGCGTCCGAGACAGGTGTGAGACTCGCGTGGTCAACGCATCAACGCATCATCATCCCGCAACTCCAACCAATATCCAATGCAGGACCACATGGTACCTGCCGCCACAATGCATGTGCCTTCAGTTACCTTTGGGTGGCGGGAGCTCCATAAGTCAGCAAGTTCAAAATAATCTATAATCATACGCAGCTGGGTCTCCGCCCATGGATGCGGGCATCTGGATTTGCTTGTCCTGTTTACCTCTGGGTCTAACACAACATTGAAAGCTCCACCCCACAGTATCGCCCCAGGGCCACACCTCTGCAAAGAACAGAGTGTCATCAACGATTGGTCCATACACTGCTATTAGCTTAACCAGGTGACCTTGTAATATACCAGCAAGCATTGCATATCTCCCTAGAGGTTCGCATAGCACATGTCGTGTTCGCCTTATAGGGTCTGGCGGACAAGTATAGCCACTCCACTCGCATAGTTGGAGTAATATACCACATGTTCTTCTCCAACCCAACCTGCCCTCAGCCTCACCAGGGGCTCTTAGTGAGATGGAGTGCCTGCAAAAGGCAAATATCTATCGAATGTTGCTGCAAATAGCCACGGAAGTGTTTCACATTTTGCCAGTCATTAAGGCAGTGGAAATTTTAGGTTAGGACCTTAGATGAGCTCATGTGTAATAAAGGTTTGTTGTGCGGGGTTCACACCACTTAGTTGCCGCCTGCCAGTTACGCATGCGCCCCAGCCCCTTTTGTCATGTATTGCAACTTGTGACAATGTGCCGAATGAATCTCAGGGAAAGGAAAGGGAAAACAAAGAGCAGCCAATGAACTGTGAAAAACAGTATCCAGCTGACATTCCCCCCACCTTCCACTTTGGCCCCTCAATTAGGCCAATTTATATAGACCCTCCCTTTGTGTAGCATCCAACAGTTAACTCATCCTGTGGGAGTGATCTAGGAGTCCAGCTTACTCCTCGTCTCAGAGAGCTGGGTGGCCGGAGACTCCAATGTCAAAGGGGCTCGGTTACACCATGAAAGTACACCAGTATTGGAATTGGTTAGTCACGATTGTGCACTCCAACTCCACCGAATCTGGTGTAATTGTACAGGGCATCACCCATCCCAGTTTCTCTCCCTCTTACTGGAATCAGCATGGTGAAGAGTGTGGATCTTGGAAATGTCTCTTCAGTGCATACCTGCAGGTGAATCGCAGTTTGCATAATCTCTGGAAAAGGGGCCACGGCCTGGGCCGAACCTCTTCCAAGTCATCAGCAGGGTGCGTCTATTAGTGACAGTGTGGAGCTAATCTTTGTCACTGAGGTTGTCAGAGCTTGCTCCACGAGAAGTCGGAAGAAAACCTCCTTCCTCGTCGAAATTGATTTGGCATACTAGCCCGTATTCTCAGGGTCAGTATAGTAGTGGGTCTTTCTCGGCTGTAGTATCTGAAGCTTAGCAGGGTACAGAAATGACTATTTAGCCTCGGCTTGCTGAAGGGTGCACTTAACTGGCAGGAAGTATCTGTTGGCAGCTTGTACGGCCACCGTCAAGTCAGGATTTCATTGTCCTGGTACTGGAGTGTCCGTATGTCACTCGCCTAGTGTAAGACCACTTTGCAGTCCCTGTAATTCAATAAATGGGCATTAAAAGAATGGGCAGGAAATCCTGGCTGGGGCTGCTGACCAAGGAATCTGTGGGCTCTCTCCACAGAGAACATGGTGGAGAGTGCCTCACCAAAGAGGGCTCAGAGCATACCCTCGACATCATTTTCCATTCTGCCCATGGCCGTTGTCTTAGGAACCCACATAATTTAAAGGTTGTTTCTTCTTAAATGCGCCTCTGGGTCTTTATGTTTATTTCATATCACCTCCAGTACTTTCTCCATACGCAGGATCATTTCCTTATCCACAGACTGCACATCTTCTAAATTCGAGGTGCGACGTTCAAGTTGATCAGTCCGGTTATCATGCTTGTCAACATTTTCTTTGAGGCGGTCAAATCTATCTGCTAATAAGTCCATTTTCGTATCTATGGCTGTGAGACTGTTTCAAGTCCAGGAACATGGCTGACATATCTAGTTCTGGGGCCACGATATCCCGCCACTCCTGTCTGTTAGGGAGTCATCAGGAGGTGGTTCCATCGTGCGGGTCTGCCGTCTGTTTTCAAAGGATTGTTTGTCTTGCTTTGCATCTGCTTTACCCATCTTCCATGCAATAAGTACTGCAGGCAGCGTCAGCCTTGGTTGGGCCAGTGCCTGTTCCAATCTTCTTCTGGGCGTCAGTGCTGGCTAGAGGTCCTGCCACTCCCCAGCCGACAGCCAGCAGAGGGCACAAGCTGATCTGTGTCCGTGTTCATCTCAGCACAAAAGTTATCCATCAGAGCCCGTGTGCAAGTATGGCAGATCCGCAACTGTTGGCCCTTAGTAGAAGCCAGCTCCCCATCTTCATGGCCACAACCCATCCGAGTGCACAGGGGCATGAGCAGGATATAGTTCGCCAGAGCTGTTTTATCAGTTCAGTGCGCAGACCAGGCCGGAACGCACCGCCCACTCCAGTGGCTTCAATGTACGCGCGCAGGGGTAGCTGGGGATACAAACGGAAGTCAGGAGGAAAGAGAGACAGGGCCGGCTTTAGCGCCGGTGGCGCCCTGTGCGACAATGTTTGTTGGCGCCCCCCCAATGACCACCTCCACCACGGATTCTCTCACTAGCACCCTTTAACAGTGACCAAGTCTCCATAACCACACTCTCTCAGATGCATTGAATTAGTTATATAGCGCCAATCATACCAGTGTAGGGTGTCCGAGCACTTTGCATCACACACACATTACACAGAGACAATCAATCATACGTGTGTAAATCAGTGTATAGGAAATGTTACATAAGCCGAAGGACTAAAAGTGTAGGAGTCACATGTCATCCATACTGGTAGGCAGTATAGTTCAAGAGTGCTTGGTGCGGAGAAGCACAAACTCAGAGTCAAAAAAGAAACAGCATAGTTGGGAGTTTTCTTTAATAATAAGAATCGATTTCTAGCCAAATTAACCCTTTTTGCAACATTAATCAATGTTCTAATAATGTATACTTTGCAGTGTGTATGCAGTTCTAGGATGAAAGTTAATAGCTCACTATTCTATATTAGGACTTTAAATTATAAATTGCAAGTAACAAAAAAGATGTCTCTTTTGAAAGCAGTAACCTGCTGATCTGTTTACATCATACGCACTCTATAATCTACTTGGTACACGTTCTTTGCAGCAGGCATATTAACCCTCTGCACTAACTTCCCTGAAGTCAAAACCTCAACTATACAAAATGCTGATCTCTCTCCAGGAAGATAATTAATCACACGAGTTATCTTGACATTTATGTGAGGCCTGGAAACGTTGCAGCAGGTGCTTCAAAAGCATAATAAACTTTCAAACACGGCGCCCCAAGGAGCCAGCACCCAGTGCGGTGGCACCGTTCGCACCGCCCTAAAGCCGGCCCTGAAGAGAGAATACAAATATTGCCAGCAATATTCCAGTCCAGTTAGGTTTCATGTGCTTTCTATTGGGCAGCAATTAGAAGGACCAATCATGGAGCTATAGAACAAGGCCCCTCACTCTGCATCGCTATCTTGACGCGGGGTGCACTCTCAGCGGGTTGCTCACGGGGGAGCAGCAGCCTCACTATGCGGCTGAGGGTCCCAGACCCTGAATGAAGCCCTGGCACCTTCCGCATGTCAGCCAGGGGTGTCTCCTTTCCCCACTACGAGGCCTCTCGCCGGCCCACCTCAAATCTCAGTGCTGGCAGTCCGGCGGCACAATGCTGACATGTCGCCCCTCGTGGTGGACCGTCAGCGAGGGGCTCCGGAGTTGCAGACATCCCGAGCCTCGACCTCTAGGCCTCGGAGCTGACACAATCCACTGGGGTATGGCATTGATGCTGCTTTCAGGCTAACTTTAGTCGCGTAGCCTCATCCAACAATCTCGGAACAGGTCAGGGGTCCACAGAGATCTGCTGTAGGAAGGGGGCAAGCATGCTGTCCACTCACCGGTGGCCATCCAGTCGCCAGGGCAATCCACCACCACATGGCCCTGCGGCCTGACAGGCCACGCTCTCTGATTTGTCCTCCCCGCTGAGCTCTGCACTTTCTCTGCCGATGTTGCCACTAGTAAGGCCGGGCCAGAGCAGTTGCAGTACTCTGCCGCTGACGCCTGGTCAACCCAGCGAGCGGATCTTACACGCCAGCCCAGGGCGATTAATACAACCACGCATCTCATTAGGCAAGGGCCATGAAAAGGGTCTTCTTCTGAGCTAAAACGGGAGACAAACTGCATCTCTGGTGCAGCAGGGTATCAGGAGTGCACATTCTGGTGTCATGTGCCGCGATGCCTCTGTGCACAGCGAATACAAATCAGATTGATGGCGCCAGCCAGCAGCACCTCACAGGTGGGCAGCCATCTTGCGGCCAGGCTCTCTAGCGCTCTTGCCCCGCATTATTTGAATGGATACATTGTCTGCAAGGCCTATCTGGATGCACAATGTATGAACACTGAGGAAATGTGCAAGGTACGTTGTCGAAAAAGGCTTTTTGAGGGAGGCAAAACATGCCACTATTATCTACTGAGACACTTTTCCCACATAAATTACAAAAATAGAGTATACGCAAATGTACCAACTATAATATACTCTTTATCTCCATTAACCATTTTAGGGAAGGCCATGATTCAAAAGAGGTGGAGCGTAGTAAAGATCACGATGCCTGTCCCTTCCCTCAACAATGGTAATAAATAGCTATCAGTGAGTGTGTATATATGGTTTTTCACTGAGAAAAAGAAAAGGGGACTCGGCTGCTCCCTCTGGAAGATGATCACGATTGATTAGCATGTGGTTGGTCACTCTCTTTAGTGGTACAGTCAGCAAATCAATTTGTGCTTGAATGCAATTCAAAGTAATTACCGATGGTTCACATTAGTTCAAGCACTCCAATCATTACATTTTGTTTTTCCAAGTGAGAGGGCCGAAGTGTATCTTGTGATGGATGCATCAAGATGGGGAGTATTCCATAGCTCACTGTGCCATAGGCCTTATGCTGAACCTCACTAATGATGCCCAGCCGAACTGGGAACCAAAACCGGCCCTGGCAAACTGTTCGGCTGGGCCCCCCTGGGGGTGAGGGGGGTGCAGCAGAGCGGTTTGCTATGGCCGGTTTCGGCCGATTTTGTTACAGGGGGGCGATTATCCCGACCCCCGGTAACAACACCGGCCCCCAGGGGCCAAAACCGGCCGCCACCCTGGTGGCCTAACAGGGAAACGCCTGGTGTTCCCCTACGGCCAGTCCGGCCCTGCCTTAAATTGATCTGCACTTGTGTGCATTCCCATTTAGAGGGGAGGTACTCGTTTGGGATGGAAGTCCCCATTGTAGCAGTACGAACGCTTATTCGCATATGATTGCTCCCTGTCTGTAGTGGGACAGTGAGCAAAAGAGTGATGGACTGGAATTTAGCCCAAAGAAACAATGGTAAATTTGACCCCAACATTATCCCCATCACCTATTAGAATATTCTCATATGGCATATGCTATGCTATTCTTCATGTGTAAAAGTTGTCAACAATGCTATTCAGCCAGAGACAGAATTTAAATCCAGTTAAGGGATGCAATCAAATTACATAGTCCTTGTGAGCATGGGGCTAGTTGGTTTCCTCAGTAAAGTGTTTGTAATATGGAATAATTAAGACAGGAAATGGTGACTTCTCCAAATAGGTAAGCAATTTGGCCTTTCTACTGCGATCATAGCTTCCTGAATGCAGGCCTATGAGTAATAAATAAACGAATAAAATGAATGACAATGCATGAATATGCGTCTCTACTACAAGTTTGTTACACAATAAAAGTCAGTGTCCAATTCTTTCATGCACATTGAGGCGGGAGACATGCAATCTCTTCTGTGTTACTTTCTGTAGAACTGTGAGCAGGTGCTGCTGACACTGGGCTCAATGGTGACTTTGCTTCCCCTAGAGCGGCTGGCACTGGAGCTGCCCAGGGTGTTCCGAGAGATAAACCTGCAGGCAAGCCTGCCCGAGACAAAACATTTGGCCTAATGAAGATATGTTTGGGACATTTGTACACAGATGTTGAGTATGTGGGTACTGTGTTTGGGGGTGCTCTTCGCTTGCCCTTCTTAACTCTGCTGGCATTTTCAGTAACTCTGACCCGTCTGATCTGGGTGTTCATTGCCTACGTCTTCTCTTTTTCCTCTGTCATATTATATTTGGGATTGTATTACGAGTGGCCCTACATTAATGATGGCACTAGCCCCATTGGAATCATATGTTTTGGAGGAACACTGTAGTGCTGTAGTGTTTTACCTGGGAATTTCTTCTGCTGCATGCAGGTGACATCTCTGGGGAAAATCAATGGGAAAACGTTCAGGAAATTTTACTTCCACACGTTATTCCCCAAACAATTTTAATCCTTGTATTTCCCGCTGCTCGAAACACAGTGAATTAACAGATTATGACAAGCCCCTTCCAATGTGGGAAGATGGAATTTAAGGAATCACACACATTTTTTTAAAGCTGTTGAATTTCCAAATACTTCTGAGAAACTGTCTTGTTTGGGATAGTTGCACAATAGAAGGAAGAAAGTAATGCTTCTGAAAGTTCCTGGTGCCACAGAGACAAAACTTGATTTATAGCCCATTCAGTTTGTTCCCTGTGCTCCTGGAAGACTCCTTCTTTCCCTTTCTCAACCTTCCTTCCTCACAGAGTTAAAAACATGTTCACAACTTTTTATGCATAACTTATTTGTCCTTTTCTGTATATCTCTCATATTCAGACAGAGAGAAATAGTAACCAAACAGTTTTTTTAGTTTAGAATGCTTTATTGAAATAATATATAAAGATAAAAAATCAGTTTAACACAAACAAAGGCCAAGCACTACCAATATCCAATTGAAATAAAATAAGTGAAAAATAACTTGAACCACAAGTGGGTGAAAACCATATTAGTGAGTAAATAGTCAAAACCACTTTGAACCTTCTAAAATTTGTACTAAGACAAATGCAATTTAGTATTTTAAAAGAGGGGAAGGGAGAGGACGGAGGGAAGGAGGGAGGAAAAGGGGAGATAGTATGAGGCAGCCAAACAGTAATATAGTTATAGTAATAAGACTGAACATAATATTATTAAGAAGGTACATGACAATATATATACAACCTAGGTCAAACAGCCATCCTGGAAAGAAATGTGGTAAATGGTAACCAAAGTACATCTTTTTTAATCAATAGGGGCATAGAGGTGGCATGTGCACGATCTAGTTTGTGATGATGACATAACATGTTCCACCAAGCTTGGTACGAGAGTTTAGTAGCATCCTTCAACAGTTGGTGGTAATGAACTGAAAGGTGATGGCTATAAACAAGTCAATACATTTACCCACGCTTCTCTGAGTACCCCAAACAGGAGAGGTACCTCCCAAATAAACGTGTACACTATCAAAAGAAACATTGGTAGATAAAATTTCATTCAATTTCTTCCAAATAAGCAACCAAAAACTCTTAACCAGAGGGCAGAGAAAGAACATATGAAGTAAATCACTATTTTCATGAGGGCAAGACCAGCATTTCGTAGCATCCAACAAGTTGAATTTATGGAGATCTGTAGGGGTGAGAAAAAGCCTTTAAAAAAATTATATAGAGTCTGCGTTGTACTTGCTGAGCATGAGGAGGTGGGGATTTTTGCCCAAATGGAATTCCAAGTCTGGAACGAAAATTCCTGTCCCAAATCTTTTTCCCGAAGAAGTTCTATATTGGGTTTGGTTCTAGGATCAGAGGGCTGAGATAATATCATATATGTCGGATGCCTTGAACAGAGTAGAGAAAACAAAACAGTTTTAGTGTTGCAGTTTTCATTTGATTAGTTGTACTTGATATCCCCATAAGCATTCTAATCATGCCCCCCTCACTAAGAGTCCAGATCACTTGACCTTCAACATTGTCCCCCACACCTGTCTTGTTTTCATTAGATAATGTATACATTTTGGAACAAGTTTTGAATTAAAAAAAAAAATCTTTCTTAGTATGTTATCTTAACAGCAATAATTCACTTGTTCCTTGTATGCGCCTCCCAAATGTCCTATAGATAACATTTGGAAGCTTGTAAACACACCCTAAAGACTTGGCAGACCTTTGAGTAGACTGATCACCTCTCCCCTTTTATCAGTCTTATCATCACCTTCTGAGGATTCTTATCAATCATCTATATCCCCTGAGATTCCTGATCGCCTCTCCCCTTTGGAGTATATTTGCATTGCCTCTCTGGAGAATCAGGAACACACCTTGGTCTCTTGGGATCTCAAACTCTATTTGCCACAGAGGATCTTAATCTCCTACCCCTCGAGGATTCTCATAACCTGACCCCCCTTCTCCTTCCTTATGATCCTGATTACCTCTACCCATTAAGGGATCTGATGACCTCTGCACCTCTTATAATCTCAATGCACTTTTTGTGATGATTGTGATAACTCCACAAAAAGTGGAGGTTATTACAATCAGTGCATCCACCTACAACCATGAGCACCTGCCCCTCTACAAGAAGGCTAATATATTCCTGTCACAGAATGTCACTCGCCTAATCACTTTTAGTGTGTGTCATCTACCTGTCCACCATAAGGATCCAGATTACCTCAGTCCCCTAGACTTCCATGAGCTCCTTTCCCACTCTATTTCCTAAAGCATTGGGTTGAATCCATCATCATTCTTTAGCTCACTTTGCCACCCCTGTTCAGACCCAGCTATATGCAAATCAGTCTTGACCCTGTGCCTCATGGGAACAGTCCAGCCCGAACTGCCAAGCCAGGTCTTCCCTGGACTGGAAACAAGCATCCTAGGACCGGTTTCGGGGTAACACCCCTCATCCGCCAGGCTAGCATGAATCCAGTGGCAAAGTGAGCAAGGGACCCACGTCTGGGCATACCCTGCCAACTTAGGGCGAACAAAGCAAACACAATGAGATGATGGACGGAGCGCTGAAACTTTTCAGACACTCACCCCCAGTCACAGATCTGGGTTGAATCAATCATCGTTCTTTAGCTCACTATGCCACCCCAGTTCTGACCCAGCTATATGTAAATCAGTCTTGACCCTGTGCCTCATCATCATTTATAGGTCTTAATTCTACAACAAGGAATGTGAGGGAAGTTTTGCTCTTAGTGACGGTGAATTTTATGTCTGAATGTCTCATATTGAGCCATTCAGACATAAAATTCACTGTCACTAAGAGCAAAACTTCCCTCACACTCCTTATGTAGAAGTAAGACCTATAAATGATGAATTAAGGATAACTCTACATCGTAAACCAACTGGCAGAAATACGATCCTTCATTATAAAAGTACACATCCTCGGAATCCACGAGATAATTTACCGTATGGCCAGTTATTAAGGATTAGGCGAAACTGTTCACAGATGGAGGACTTTGAGGTCCATGCAACAGCTTTATGCAAACAATTGAGAGGAAGAGGCTACCCCAAAAAACTGCTTAAGCATGCAAAACGGATGGCGTGGTACACACCGAGAGAATGTCTCCTATCTAAGAAAGCTAAGGAGCCTATGACTAAAATGGTGTGTGTGTCGACTTTTGGTCCACACACAAACATATTCTGTCAAATCATTCTAAAAAACTGGCCCTTACGTCAAGATTTGAAATGCCCGTTTGACCACTTTTTGCTATGAGGAAAGTTACAAGTGTGGGCCAACAATTGGTCAGGGCTGACTGTACCACCATAATGGAAAAACAGGACCTACGTTTCCATTGGAACCTACAACCAATTGAGGGCCACCACAAGTGTGGCAATTGTGTATCATGTGAAACAGCTTCTGAAGGGTCTATATTTGTGCACAATACTATCAAATGGATCCATAAGTTCTTTTAAAATTGCAAAACGAAGAATGTGGTCTACGGGATCACTTGCCCATGTGGTAAATTGTATATCGGCAAAACAAACAAAGAGATTCGAGTACGAATCGTCCAACATCGTTCTAGAATGCGCATGAAAGTGACAAATGCTCCCATGGTTGGCCATTTCATACAAGCCAACCATAGTGAAAAAGATATCAAATGGACAGTCCTCAGGGTGGTCAAACAGTCGCAAAGAGGCAGAGACACAGAAAGAACTTTACTACAAAAAGACTATCTGATCCTTCAGTTTAATACTGCCATAACTGGATTGAACGAAATGTCTGAAATAACAAGGGCGTTGCATAAAAAGGACAGAACATGTCTTGAATAGTTCCAACTGCATTTTTTATCCCCAAAAAAAGAACTATGAGGAGGCTGCCATTTAAGAGATAGTGTGAAGAAGTTTCATTTAAACACTACAAGATCCAGCATGATTTGCTTAACGGTGTACAGATTATGGACAAGGAACAGGAAGTCCTACTTAAATGTACTTGATTGCAGATGTATTGACAGCATTCCGCAATGCAGATGAAAACTTGGAAGAATGATTGATGGACACTCGTGATGCACGAGTGAGTCACCACATCTGAAATTCTGTATCCATTTGAAAGCGGTTGATGAAGACACGTACTTCGTAAAGCCCTTGTCCATGTTTCACCTTGCAGGTAACTTATTTGGAAGTGAGTGCTACGATTCAGACTGCTAAACTTTTCAAGTTGCCTTTGCGAGTATCTACTGGCAAAGAAAACGCACACGAGGCAGTAAGTTGGAAACTGAATTTAAAAGAACTTTTGCAGGCTCCTGTAGTTTGAACTTGGGAAAATCTGAGTGTTTTCTCTTTTTTCTACTGGAGAATAATTTAAGCCTGTCCATCGGCAGTTAAAAAATACCATGAAAGGATTTTTGTAGGAGTGACGACTGTTCTATTGACAACGAATTTCCCCTTAAGTAAGTGGAAATTCCCATAATTGTATTGATCAGCAAAAATGCATATTTTGAGCTATTAGAAGTTAGTAATTGAGTCTCCTTGATTACTTAAGGGAAAAACACTTACAATTCGACTCACGATTTCAGAATCCTACTAACAGGTACATATAATCCTGTTAATGCTTAAGAGTGCAAAAAAAAAGGTGGGCAATGGCTTGTTTAATATAAAATATAATTTCTGTCCATTGGCTTTTTAGAAACCCTTAGGAGAATCCCTTGAAATAAATTGGCATTCGAAACACGTTGGCACATCTTACCACCAGGGAAAGAGTTCTAATAGGAATGATTATGTATAGCGACTAAAGAAAAGAATGTACTAAAAGTGTATATCTTCTGTTGCTTGAAATGTCTTTACCCCTGATGGTTGGTAACCCCTGTTCTTTTTGAAATTGTCCTTGTGGGTTACTTATTTATTGTTTGTTCTTGACTGGAAATATTTTTTAAATTATTGTTATTTGTTTTTTGTCATTTCAACTTTGTCTAGATGTTATGTAATTGTGAAGTGTATTGATATCTGTCTTGTGAATTCAAAAACAATATTAGTGAACAAAATCAATAATTAAATGATGTAGACCATCTTATTGGTGAATTTGGTCTTAGTCTGCTTAAATTGTTGACAGCCCAATAAATAGTCAGCTAGATGTTGTTTGTTGATTATGTAGTACTTTCTAAAGAGGCATGTTCAAACACGCAAGTTAAAAACCAACTACACCAAAATATATATTTTTAAATTGAGAGTTCAGAGACCTCAAACTCCAAATCACTGTCTGCTCCCAATGGGAAATTACATTTAAAAGATATTTCTAGGCATTCTCCATGTTACCCTGTGGGAAAGATAGTCCTTGCAATAGTGATAAAGGAAATGAGCAGTATTTTACTATTAGGACATGTAAAACATAACAGCACGCGTTCTACCTTTTTAATACACTGTACCCTGCCCATGGGGCTGCCTTGGGCCTACCTTAGGGGTGACTTACATGTAATAAAAGGGAAGTGTTGGGGCTGGCAAGTGGGTGCACTTGCCAGGTTGGAGTGGCAGTTTAAATCTGCACACACAGACAATGCAGTGTCAGGTCTGAGGCAGGTTTGCAAGGCTACTGATGTGGGTGGCACAATCAGTGCTGCAGCCCCACTAATAGCAGTTTTCCTACAGGCCTTGGGCACACATAGATCCCTTTACTAGGGACTTACACATAGATTAAACATGCCAATTAGGGAGAAACCAAATTACCAATACATTATAGACAGAGAGCATATGCACTTTAGCACTGGTTAGCAGTGGTAAAGTACCCAGAGTCCTAAAGCCAACAAAAACAAGTCAGTAACATAAGAGGAATAAGGTAAAATATTTGGGGATATCCATGCAAAAAGGGCCAGGTCTAGCACACCCCCTTCCAGCCGAAAAGCCAGGGTAGAATAATCAATACCTTGATGGATTTTCCTGCTAAGGGCGATAGAACATGAACCCTGGTCCGCAGCAGCATGGGCATGCTCCAGTTCTATGCCTCCCTGAATCTGTTGGAGTCCTCTATCTATACTCTCAGGGCCCACTAAGCTAACCCATGGGGAATCCTCACCTATTGATCCCATCTGTGCAGCACCTAACCTTACTTTACTCACAGATGTATCCCAGTAGACAGACAGTACCACCATGGCCAACACAGTGGTGTGGCCCATTCCACCCCTGGGTTATGACTCCTGTCCCCAACCCAAGGGCAACTCTTTCCACCAGGAGAGCAACCCACAGTGGCCACTGACAGCTGTCAGTGACAAGAGCCAAATCTCAGGCAGTCAAAGGCTCTCTAACCTCTATGGTTTCTCAAAGTGGGGGGTGGTAGACCCAGGTCCATTCTCCCTCCCACCAGTTCAGGGATGGTATCCTGAGACTGGTACTCCAGCCCTGGGATTGTAGACTTAGTCTGGACCAGAGACAATGATGGGCTCTCCCTCTTGGAGTCCTGTACTCTCCTCTTGGGAGTAGTACCCCCAGTATCCTGAACAGTAAGGGTGCTTGTGCCAAGCATCTTGCACAATTTGTCCACAAGATCAGGGGTGTTATTCTGCAACTGGTCTCCCAACCTGGGTCTGTACCTTGAGGCTGACCATGTGCCTGGCAAGCAAGTACCAGAGGAGTACTCCTACCCTCCCCCAAGGGAAACACTTACTGTAAGTGTTGTGAAAGAGTCCACTTGGCAACGACCTCCTGCCCCCTGTCCATATGACAGAGCATTGAGCCCTCCCAAGCCAGAAGTGGCATCACAAGGGTCAGTCCTGGAATACTCTGACCTCAGAGCTGGCAACCCCTGACCCACTGGTCCTTCCACTGGGGACTGTCTCCCCCTCTTGCCCCTCCATCTGGACTTCTGCACCCTCCTTTATGGAGTGGGGCTGCCAGACACCAGAACTGGTGGTACACTTGTGACAGCACTTTTCCCAGGTCTCCTGACACTATGGGGTCCTCATCAGTGGATAGCCTCCTGGTACAGACTAGGCCCCCTCCTGGTGCTCTCTCTGGGAACCATCCACGCCCTGGGACTGGGTTTTGTGTAACTTGGACCTCTTCCTACACCCACTGCTCCTCCTACCCTAAGCAGAGACAGGGGACCCTTCATCCATCCACTATACTGGGACCTATCTGGGCTACCGCACACCTCCCCCGGCTCCCTCTGTTGGGAAAGACCTGCGCCACTCCCTCCTCAGACCCTCTGGCATCCACCAAGAGGTCTGCCTCTAGTGTAAGCTCTCTGGCGTCAGAGAACTCACCCTCCACTGGGTGTTGGCATAGCTCTGGAAAACTGTGACTGAACCTATGCGCTCCAGCAATCAAATTGTACAGCCCCTCTCCTGTGTTCACCATACTAACCTTCACCAAACCATTCTATGCCTTGAAAAAGTACCCCACATCACCCCCACAAGACTGATGAGATAGTATTTGACTGTCCCTGAAACTCAACCCAAACTCTTCTGGGTGTCTTCATACTTCCTTACTAGGGCTTCTACCATTGAGATACACCTTTCCCAGTCACTCTCGTCTAGAGCCAGTAGATTTTCCCTCCCACCACTAAGAACATGACTACCTGTGCCAGTTCCCCAATCCTCCTAAGGGACCCTGCGCACCTCTGGAGCTACCTCATATGCCTGGACCCCATAGTGTATGTCACCCCCTCTGTGAAGTCGAGCATCAAGTCTATGGGTGTGTGGACCTTTTCTTCAGTACTGGACATGGTACTTTCTCTGCCACCATCTGTCCTGGGCTCAGCCCTCTTAGCTTCCAAGTACAGCTCTCTTAACTTCAGCTCATGAGCTAAAAACATTTCATTTTTCTTGGCTAAGGCTCCCTCCGCATCAGCCCCCTTCACATCCACTACAGCTTTGCCAGTCTCAGCGCCTCTAGTCTGCTGCCAGTTGAGCCAGTTGCAGGTCCCTCTCAGCCTGTCTGTCCTTGAAGTCCTCAGGGGACAGGACGTAAGAGGCAACACTGATCCCAGCAGTAGATCCAGCAGGGGACTCCCTCTCTCCTCTAGATCCTCTGCTAAATAAGTTTTCACCTCCTCTGCTTCCTTCTTAGTGCCACTGCCCTCTTGGGATTCTGGTTTGGGATCCCCTAGAAGGTTTCAAGGCCTTACATCTTTTACACTTCCAGAGGGTTCCTCCCACCAGAGTCCTTCCCAGAATCATCTGTTGCTAGCCAGCGGTTATCCTCATAGATAAACAGGGCTGTCTCAAGATCCCGCCTTGTGGACCTCTTCTTCACAGCTAGCCCCCTCTCCTTGCAGAAAAAGCTCAGCTCCTTCATAGTATACATATGCAGATGCCAATAGTTAATTTCCATTGTGTGAAGGCCTCACTGGTGCGACAAATAAACAGAGTTAAAGTTGATCCTGGTGAGGCAGGAGTACATTTTAGAAAAATGACCAGTTGAGAGAAAAAGGAGAAACAGTATATTCGTAAATATTGATCTTCAATCACTGTATGCAAAGTACAAACACAAGTAGTATCCTCATCGCTGACCACCAATGTTAGAAATGGGGTCTCAAGTTGGCAGTGGTTTGCACCCTGTCCAAGTAGGGGCCCTCACTTTAGTCAGGATAAGGGAGTCACACATCTAAGATAACTCCTTCTCACCCCCTTGGTAGCTTGGCAGGAGCAGCCAGGCTTATCTCAGAGAAAATGTATAAAACATTTGTACATACACACACAGTAATCCAGTGAAAACACTACAAAAGGAGTACGCACCAGTTTACAAAAATAGCCAATATTTACCTGAATAAAAAAAGACCAAAATGACAAAAATCCAACATTCACAAGTCAATATATCACTGTTAGAAAGATTACTGTTGAAATATAGCTCCTAGAAAACAATAGCTCTAACAGGGGTTATTTCGACATCGTGACAGGTACTAATCCACAGTTTGGCCCTAACCCCGAGAAGCGCGGACTGGCTATGGAGTCACACAGACCGTCAGTAACAGTACCTTGAAAACGATGAAAACAAATACATTACGCGACACAGCAAAGGTGATGCAGCGTTGGCGTCAAGGAGTCAGTTCCTTACGGCGGTGCTGTGTCAATGTGTTCCGGAGGTCTACAAAATTGGTTATCGACTCCGTGATGATGCAGTTCAGGAGCTGGCATCACAGGTGTCAGGGCTGCAGTGTAAGTCATGGCAGTGCGTTGTGCTCTTCACGAGCGGTGCCGTCGGCTTTGGTGTAGGCAGCGGCGTGGCATCAGTGTGAATTGCTGCCGTCAGGGAGGTCACGGCTGCAGGTGCAAGTCAGGGTGGCACATCGTGCACTTAAAGAGCAGTGCCCTCAGCTCTGGTGCAGGCAGCAGTTTTTTGATGATGAGGTTGGCATCAATAAGTTGCTGTTGTTGGCAGCACCAGGGCTGCGGTGTAAGTCAGGTGATGCGTTGTGCTCTTCATGAGTAGTGCCTTCGGCTTTGGTGCAGGCAGCGGCAAAACGTAAGTGTAAATTGCTGCCGTCAGGGAGGTCAGGGCTGTGATGCAAGTCGGGGTGGCACGGCGTGCACTTCACGAAAACCTTCAGAAAGCAAAGTCCAGTCCCTTCACTCTCAGGACAGAAGCAGCAAGCAGCAGGCTAGCACAACAAAACAACTGGTAGAGTCAGTCCCTCGTACATCATCCAGCTCTTCTTCCAGGCAGAATGTCCTTAGTCCAGAAGTGTTCAGATTTGAGAGTGTCAGGGGTTCAATACTTATATCCCTTTCTGCCTTTGAAGAAGGCAAACTTCAAAGGAAAATCTTTGTAGTGCACAGGACCCTGCCTTTCCCTGACCTGGCTCCAGACACACTACAGGGGGTGGAGACAGCTTTGTGTGAGGACGGGCATAGCCCTATTCAGCTGTCAGTGACAGCGCCTCCCACCAGGGTTGGATTGGGATTCAAAATCGGCCCGGGCACGAAAAAAAAGTGGCCCACATTTGCATATTGCCTTTCCGCAAAACACTTTTTCGGGGAAATCGTATAAAAAAAGTCGATGGGGGGCGTGAAAGAAATGCACAGATTAGTTTACACTGGTGAAACACACCTGAAAACAAGTGAGGCCACTACTGCTTAGCCCCCCTGCCCCCTCTCAATAAGCATATATTAATGGGCCGGCCCAGCAAGAGAAAGAGAGTGACACCTCTGCCGTTGTTGAAAGGGAGGTAATGGACGCCCATCTGCCTCCAGAAAGGCCACTTAGGCACCCACTGGGCCGCTGGCACTATCGAACAACGCAGAAACCGCCAAATCGACCCCCCAGGCTGCTCAGAAAAGCAGCCCACAGCTGGAATTCAGATACAGACCCCTCGGGCATTGCCCGAGTGCCCGCATTACCAATTTGGCGCTGCCTCCCACCACTCTGGCTCAGGAAGGCTCATCAACCTGGTGACTGCACCCTGCCCACGGGTCTGCCTTGGGCCTACCTTAGGGTTGACTTACATGTCATAAAAGGGAAGGTTTGGTCGTGGCAAGTGTGTGCACTTGTCAGGTCAAAATGACAGTTTGAAACTGCACACACAGACACTGCAGTGGCAGGTTTGAAACAGGTTTGCTAGGCTACTTGTGGGTGGCACAATCGGTGCTGCAGGTCCACTAGTACCATTTAATTTGTATGCCCAGGCCTCACATAGTGCACTTTCCTAGGGACTTACAAGTAGATTAAACATGCCAACCTGGGAGAAACCAAATCACCAATACCAAGAGAGCATATGCACTTTAGTACTGGTTAGCAGTGTTAAAATGGCCAGAGTCCTAAAGCCAACAAAACAGATCAGAAAAAACAGGAAGAAGAAGAAGACACCGTTTGGGGAAAATCCTGTATAAAGGACCAAGTCCAACATCAAATCTCTAAGCCATTGCTTTTCCAGCCCATAACACATCACTCTGCCACTGAGATTTTCTTGCAATTTTTACCCTTTTACTCATCTTTCCCATATTATGTGCATTAGAAGTCACTCCTATTCTTGCTTCCCTAATTCTCTTTCCCATTTCATCCTGCATGTCTCCAATCTACTAATGCAAAATATCTAAGTTCAGTAAACGTGACAGTTTCTGATGGGTGAACCTTGCAACTCCTCCGACTAGTGTGGTGTCTAATGAGGCTTTTGATCACACCTGGTGCATCTCCTTTGACCCCGTTGTCCCATGGCTATTGTTTTGTAGGCCCTTAGCAGAAAGGGGTCAAAAGGGCCATCTCGAGAGCTATCATGTTGACAGGGTCATTGCATAGACATGTAGCCAGTCCTACCATAGACCCAGAAGGGAATTTGAAGGTGGGCTTTCCTTTGCCAATCGCCAAGTCAACACACACACAAATATTAAGGTTATATAATTTGTCAAAGGTGATACATAGGTTATAGGTCATCAGACATACTCGCATATGGCAAGAGACAAAGAACATTTTTAACTAGCTATAATGTCACTGGGTCAGACTGATTTGCATACGGCCATGTATGAACTGGGGTGGCAGAGTGGGCTAAAGAACGGTGATGGATTAAACCCAGATCAGTTGACTGGGGGTGAGTGCTTGCAATGTTCAAGACTCCGTCCATCATTTCCTTTGGTTTTTGCTTTGTTCGCCATAAGTTGGCAGGGTATGCTCAGACGTGAGTCCCTTGCTCACTTTGCCACTGGATTCAAGCAAGCCTGGCTGAAGACGGCTGAAATGCCAGAAACCGGTCCTAGGCAGCTTGTTTGCGGTCCAGGGAAGACATGGCTTGGCAGTGCGGGCTGGACTGTTCCCATGAGGCACAGGGTCAGACTGATTTGCATATGGCCATGTCTGAACTGGGGTGGCAGAGTGGGCTAAAGAACGGTGATGGATTAAACCCAGATCAGTTGACTGGGGGTGAGTGCTTGCAATGTTCAACACTCCGTCCATCATTTCCTTTGGTTTTTGCTTAGCTATAATGTCCATCATACTCTTCATGAGACTACTTTGGGTAGATAAACTTACTAGTTAAAAGATCTGCAGTTTGTGTTTGATGCTGAGATAAATGGAGTGTCTGTTAGTGACAATACATTTGAAGAGAATCAAATTCTAGCTAATTTGAGGAACATCAAGCTAAAGATTTTTGTGCACCCTTTACTCCTTAGTATAATCAGTAAACAAGTCTTTCTTAGAAATTACCATCACCAAAAGATCACTATCTGTGCATGGTACCAAATTCTGAAGAATTTCACATTCAACTGATGGCCAAACTTACAATTAACATAATTGTTTCAATTCACTATGGAATGCTGAAAGCTATTCAGCTACTACAAAGCTGTAGAATGGTCACATTAACTGCTCTTGTTTGACTGGATTCTAGGCAGTGAATGTCTAAAGCATGGACAGGAATCCACCTCTTGCAGTTGGCGTACTGACCTTTCTGTAAATGTGAGATGGGGGTATGGTCACTAATATATTTTTCCCACATGCTCGGTGATAAAAGCCCTTAATTGCTCTCACCCTATAGTATTAACTAGTGGTAACACCCTAAGAAGAGGACAATAGTGACTAATACCTTACCATAAAATCTACATGAGACCTCTGTAGGATGTTTTAATCATTAGTGAACGCATGCATATATGCAGTGAGACCAGAAAGCGACAATTGGAAAAAAGACTAAAGATGCATGAGTGTAGTACAAAAAAGTAGCACACCCTGTATAGCCAGGCTGATGTGTAGGACAACCTGCCTCACTATCACATGTCAAGCTAATCTTCACCTGTCACAGTAAATTAATTTATGACTTTCATAAATCACAGATGTGCATATTGTTTTTTGAATTAGCATATGTAACTAGGATCATCCACTTTTTACTGGACATTAGCCTGTCCACTCCCTTACATCCTGACATGCTGATTATGTGCCCTGGCTCCTATTTCCCTTTAAACATGTTTGGTTGTATTATTTGGTCACTAGAAAAATACTTAATGCAGTCTGTTTATACATGGGCAATATCTATAGACAAGCAATCCAAATACACAGCTCTGACACTTGAGATATTCAAACCCTTTGCACCTGTTACTGGTACCAAGGCTGAAGATATCACTTTACTGGCAAATAGCACTGTTATCTCCTATTCAACACGATTTACTAGAAACTAGGTTGTTAACAACAAACAGTATATCATCACTTTTCTACTTAAACTTGGATGCTGCTGAAAACTTGATGAGGGTCTTTTGGTGCGGTCATGGGGAGGGGTGTTGGTGTGAATAGTGGAAGTGGACCTTTCAGTAGGTTTTGCTTCATGCCATTTTTTATTTACCTATGCAGCAGCCACACATGTCCGCCACAGAGGCGGTGATGAGAGAGATCAGAAGCTTCCTATCTTATTCTGGCGACAGGGTAAGTGAGACAGAATACCTGTGGCCACCATGTGTATTTCCATTGCCCCAATACATTTTATCGTGTTGGCTTCTAGCAGTGGGTTGTCTAAAAAGCCAGTTTCATCCTTTGCTATCTGCCCCACTCTAAAACAAAACTGCTCAATCTCCTGTATCCTCCATTGTCTTATCTCCCTGCCTCCTCCTTACACAGTTTACCCAACATTAATTACATCTTAATATTCTTTGCGTTTTGACAATAAAGTGACTGAAGAGTTGCTACCTTCAACTGAATGCAAAGTTAGTAAAGGCTACCAATTGATCCTTACATAGATGAATATTTACAATGCTTTTTTGGCATGACAACGCAGGACAGCCTTCTTTATAGAAGTTACTTAAAGAAGTAGTTGATACAGAAGTACTAAAAGCAAAAAGCCAAAATATATAATGAAATCTTTCTATGTTAATCACTTCCACTTCCTTCTTTTATGATTCCAACATTACCAGCTGAACTAACCTTCACACTCTCAATATAAAAGATACTGGAGATCGTCTGAATAACATAAATACGCAGGAAACCTTTGATACTGATCATCTTGACCCTGGTTACTGCCAAACAGTTTCATGAGGGTCTTTCATTGTGGAAATAGTGTTGGGGTGGATAGCTGTGGATAGGTTTTGCTTTGTGCCTTTTTCAGCTTTACAGCAGCCATACTGCCCCGCCACAGAGACAATGATGAGGCAGAGCAAGAACCTTCCACTTGACTCTGCAAAAGGGCAAGGAAGGCAGGGTATCAAAATCCACCATGTGTTTGAGTATTACCTTTGCAGTAAAACATGCTATCTTGTTGGCTTCTGCTAAAACATCGCCTTTGAAGACCTACTTATCCCTTACCCCCTCTCCGTTTCTAAAACAAACTGCACAATGTGAGGATGTTTAGGGCAGTCAACTAATAGACTCAGTTTCACCCGATGCCCTTTTTGGTATCTTTATAGGTAGCAGCTTGGCCCACCACAGGTGGGATGGGACATGGGAACACCACAGAAATTACAATAATACATCATGCTGCTAGGAGGGAAATGGTAGGTGAGAGGGGATGTTAGTAGATTGAGTTTGAATCATGTCTTTCAATGTTTCCGTTGGCCTCCCATGCTAGTGATGAAGAAACGGCCTATTTTGTAGTTATCATGCCTGGCATCTTATATATATTCACCATTATCCATCACAACATCTAACCAACTAGATTCTGATCCGGAACAGCTTGTATGCGACGTCCGTACGTATTTAAGCAGCGGTTTCCTGACCAGCAAGTACGATTCGTCCCTACGGCACTCCGTACGGCTCTTTTCTTATGGGAGCCAAAAACAGCCATAAAAGCAGAGTCCCCAGGGGTACGAGTCGTACAGGCATGCACCCCGTGCATTGTGTATGTACGGTGCGTACCCCCAACATCACATAGGTATGGTGCGTACCCCCAACATCGCGTACCCCAACATCGCGTACCCCAACATCGCGTATGTACAGTGCGTACCCCCAACATCGCGTATGTACGCACCGTACATATGCGATGTTGGGGTACGCGATGTTGGGGTACGCGATGTTGGGGGTACGCACTGTACATATGCGATGTTGGGGTACGCGATGTTGAGGTATGCGATGTTGGGGTACGCGATGTTGGGGGTACGCACCATACATACGTGATGTTGGGGTACGCGATGTTGGGGTACACGATGTTGGGGTACGCGATGTTTGGAGTATGCACCGTACATACGCAATGTTGGAGTACGCGATGTTGGGGTACGCAATGTTGGGGTATGCGATGTTGGGGGTACGCACAGTACATACACAATGCACGGGGGTGTATGCCTGTATGACTCGTACCCCTGTACGACTCGCACCCCGGGAACAACTTTTCCCGGGATACGAGTCGTACAAAGTTCGCTTCGTAGCGGGTAATGGCATTCCCCGTGTACGGGACGTTTTCCGTACAAATCGTAAATTGGAAAGCCAGTCCGGATCGTACTAGTAAGGTCGGACTACATTTTTACGATTTGTACGGAAAAGTGTCTGGGTCCGTCCCGTACAAGTTTTCCTGATCCGATTTGTACGGATCGGGCTGATCTGTATGTATTTTTCCCGTACGAATCGTACTTCACGGGTCGGACGGGACTTGTTCGATTTGTATGGAAAAATTTACAGATATGAGTCGTACGGGGAAAAAAAATACAGGATCGGATTTGGCCCCTTAGTATTTCCTTGGCAAGTCTTACCCTTAGGATGGATCATTTACATTTACATTTACAGAATATCGAGGAGCAAAATATCGACCTGCCAAAATATCGATGACAAAATATAGAATGACAGAATATCGACTTCCTATCTACAAACAAGTAAGTACAAAAATATCGAATTCAAAATATCGTTGTAAAAAATATATTTTGTTAAAATATCGCATTTTTTAAATGTCTTAAAAGTAATGTCAAATAATGAAATAATGAATATAATTAAGTAAAACATACTTAAAAATACTTAACCTTAAAATTAATAAATAATTAATGTAAATAAAAAAAATACACATGCATTTTAATTTTTTAATACATATATGTTAACTTAATATTGTTAAAAATAGTCAATATTTATAGTGTTGGATAGTAGGGAAATCGTTGGATAGCGGGAGTTTAAAAATTACTATTCCCACTCCAGTGAGTGCAACAGTAGGGATATCGTTGGATAGAGGGAGGGTAAAAATTACTATTCCCACTCCAGTGAGTGCAACAGTAAGGAAAGCGTTGGATAGCGGGAGGGTAAAAATTACTATTCCCACTCCAGTGAGTGCAACAGTAGGGAAAGCGTTGGATAGCGTAGGGGTAAAAATTACTATTCCCACTCCAGTGAGTGCAACAGTAGGGAAAGCGTTGGATAGCGTAGGGGTCAAAATTACTATTCCCACTCCAGTGAGTGCACCAGTAGGGAAAGCGTTGGATAGCGTAGGGGTAAAAATTGCTATTCCCACTCCAGAGAGTGCAACAGTAGGAAAAGCGTTGGATAGCGTAGGGGTAAAAATTACTATTCCCACTCCAGTGAGTGCAACTGTAGGGAAAGCATTGGATAGGGTAGGGGTAAAAATTACTATTCCCACTCCAGTGAGTGCAACAGTAGGGAAAGCATTGGATAGCGTAGGGGTAAAAATTACTATTCCCACTCCAGAGAGTGCAACAGTAGGGAAAACGTTGGATAGCGTAGTGGTAAAAATTACTATTCCCACTCCAGAGTGCAATAGTAGGGAAAGTGTTGGATAGCTATGTCATTTCAGTTCCTTTGCCACTAGATTCTGATATTTTTTCAATTAATAAATAAAGAATTCATTATCTTACTTCTGGATCACATTTTTGGAACTCTACCTAGACTGTTTAACTGGGTGTTATTAACTTTGAGGTTTCTAACATTGACCATTAAACAACGGGCATTAATAGATTACACTACAGAGAACCTTTACTGTTCACCAGCGAAGCTGAACAAACTGTATTTATGTACAAATATACAGGGCATGCTTATTTATTTATTCCCCAGTTTGACATGATTGACAAAGAGCACGTTTGGGATCACGTGCTGGTAAATGAGTGCAAACAGATTATTGCTGCTCTGAAACCATGGAGCAGTGCTTAATTTTTACTGTTATGAATCTAGCCTGATGGACCATTGCAAGAGCCAAGGAGGATTTTTCAGCTCCAATAATCATGGAATCACTGTAAGAAATAGACACAGCAGCACAGTTTGAGTGCTCTGTAGCTAGGCACATGGGAAATCAAATGCTGAATAAGTAGCTATGGTTTTTTAGTGTCCGAGTTCAATAATATAATTGTGTTCTTTTTCAAGCATAACTTCACATTACACATCAGCCCTCTCTCTAAATCATCAGGTACGTCATCTCAAGTAGATTCCCCCTCCTTATGCAATAGATGAACTTCTTTTCTTTATATTCGATTGTAGTTTTTTAAATCTTGTGTTTATTCTTATCCTGTTATCCCTGATTTCTCTATTTGACACAGTTTTTCCATCTTCGTCTGTTTTTTAAAATTACGTTTCTGCTTTCCTTTCCTTGGTGATTGTCTGATGATACACAATATGTACTGGGCACCAAAAATGAGTGCCTGTGAGCCCAGCGTATGACCATCAACTCAAATTAAGCAATGCCATTGAAGCAACATAGTATGAACTTGTGTGTGAAACACAGAGGTGGGCCTGATCCCCTTGCTGCAGGCAAACCTAACTTATTATAGGTTTCATGATCCCTGAAGGAGTGCCTCTAGAAACCAAGACTGGCCTTGAGTTTGTCCATTTGGCAGCTACAACCCAAGAGTCAGGTAGGAGGTTGTCCAAGGTATTATATCTCCAAAGAGGGTTTGTAGCCCAAAGCAATGAACTGAACGCATCAACCACTGACTGTAACACTTCTCAGTTTCGTTACATTTCTTTGCTTCCTGGATCCTAGATCATTTCTGTAGTTGGGGAAAACCAGTCCTTTGCAGAGGACCATCTGCCATCAACTAAGGCAGACTTATGCTCGCTCGCTGGCAGTGCTACAGTAGCAGGTGCCCTTGGCAGCTGTCCTCTGTCTGCACGCTTAATCACATCCCTCCAAGACTGAGTCCCACTTCCAGAACACTCTCTGACTATTCAGATTACTGTCACCTAGGCAATATCACACGCATCTCATACATGCTTGATAGTCAGTCCCTCTTAGCCATCAATATTTACTCCCACAATTTTTTTATTGGATTCCTGCAATTCTCCAACCCCTTGCAGGCTTGCATTGCACTGACAAACATGAGGTGTTTATGAGCTAGGCATACAGGACACCTTTTTCCTCCTAATCAAGACTCATCTGTGAGCTGACATAACATACACAATCCATTCGCCCTGCAAATGAGAACACTGGCACTTGCAAAGAAATGTATGTATATTTTATACAGCCTGTTTGCTTTGTACAGATGTACCTCACTTGGTGTGCTTCACACAAACCTAAATGGCCTTCGTAGTTTTAGTGATATGACTGTTACTTAAGATGACACTGATTGGCTACTTAAGTAAACTCTGCTGTCCTATTTATATATTGCAGATGGGGGATATTCAAAGCATATGAATCCGTGAAAGATACCAATGCTAGAGAAATAGTGTATAGAAGTAAGATTTTCAAATAGCTGTGTTAAAGGTACTGGAGCTTCTGTGAACTTCTTTCCATTTAGGCATCAAAGCCAAGGGGGCTGAAGAGGGTTGAAATTAGATGAGGAATTTTCATTGTGGAAAAGGATTATTGATGCAGATAATGGACATGGACGCTGAACTAGGGGTTGCCTGATGACCTCTTTCGGTTCATTCCCCGAACCCACCCCTCACCACCTCACAGAAAACTATGAGAAGCAATCATGTATCCAATGCTACCAGTAGTGAAACAGTAAGTGAGTGCACCGAAGGGGTGAAGTGAGGTGTGGGGAATAAGAATGTTATCCAATTGAAGGGCAATTGTTTTTTGGCACTGACAATTCTGTAGTAAATGATAGTACCTCTAGGGAATAATATCCATCAGTTATTAGCACCCCACCTAAAGGCCTCACTCTGTGTCCACTACTCACTTTACCAGGCGTTTTGGAGTTGCATGTGAGCTCCCATTCAGACAAAATAGCCCCAAGGCGGATTTGCATGTAGTTTGTCCCTGTCTGTAGAAGCACAGTGGGCAAAATAATAATTTATTGGAGTGCAGCCAAGAGTAAATACGAGTAGTTGAGATTAATTAACAACATCACATTGTTGATTTTCTCACTAGAGCTTGCCTGGTGCCCTTTTTTGATGTCTTTCACAGCTATCATTCTGGCACGGTGAAGGACAGAAAAAACAGTGCATGGACCTCGTACCTTATAGAGGCAGGATTGAGAGCGTAAGTGAGAGCAGGCATCAGTTGGAGGAGGCCATCTGTCAAAACGAGTGATTCCTTTGTTCTCCATGTAGGCTGCTTAATCCTCTACCATTGGGCCTTCTCTAAATCTGACTTCATCCCTCTTTTTCTTGATGTCCCTCTTTAGCTGAAACTGATGAATCTCTAATCTTGCCCTCCTCCAGCACCACTTACCTTAATGCTGGCACAAATGCTCAAATGGATATGCCTCTTGTGACACCTTACAGATGACAGATTATAACTTCTTCACTCTAGATCCTTGTTTACATAGGCGAGGAAATCATAGATGGTAAAGTAAAAAATACATGTACATCAGCTAAAGAAAATCCAATTTATTCTTTTAATAGCCATATTTTCTTAGTCATTGTCATCATACCTTCAAGTTAGCTCAGGGAAACACACCCTGCTGGGCCTGCCAGCCTTCCTGCTGAAGAAGATACAGCAGATCCCAAATCTTTAGTTACGATTTTTCTGAGGCCACGAGAAACGCAATAAAGTTTCTGAAGCTGTAAAGAACTTCACTGGATTCTAATCTCATAACACATTAAATTAAAATCCTTATTATTGCCACTTGCATGCTTTGCCAGCATCAGAACAGATACTTAAATATTCCATTGTAAAATGGACTCTGTGCTCTGCCTCTAATTCGTAGCGGATGGGAGTGGGAGTAGTTGTGCTGCTGGGCCTGCTATCCCCAGACTCTTTCTGATCTGCACCACCTCTCTGCTACAGTAGAACTTCGTGAATGGGAGGCTCATGGCCCTGCTGGTGTTTGGCTCTGATCCAAGGTCTGCTTACTTGCACATCCTGTGAAAGATGGCAGGAGCTGTGGGCTAGTCACAAGGTACTCCAGAACAAGAGTATGCTTCACACATGTTCCTACTGCCACATTGCAAGGTAATAATAAAGCTTTATTTTTAATGTGCCCTTCAAGAACATGGCAGCCAACAGGAAAGACAAGTAGTTCTGAGGTAGGCAGCGCTGTGAGGAGAGTGGGGCTAGGCCCAATTGTGTGTCTGGCAATGCTGTCCTATGGTTGGTGGCAGAAGAAATGCAAATAGAGCTGTTAGAAGGAATGACAATTATGAAATTGCATTGCACCACATGGACACTTTACTGTCTATGCATAGCAATGTAAGGACACTTTAGGAGGAGGAGTGTGCATCTTAACAAAGGAAAAAAACTGCAAAGTAAACCCTCATCCCTTCTTTTGCACACCTGCCTTCAAAACATTGGTGTTACCTCCATCATCCTGAATGCTGCCTGGGCGCTTCATCCCCACAGCATGATTCTCAATGCCCAGGAACCCTTTTCTTATCTTTACCTTGATGTCTTGATAATCGATTGCTCATGTTTTCTATTCCTGCATGGCTTCTTCCCGCATACCATCAATCTCATTTCCATTCTAGGCCTACTCATAGTAAACAAAATAATTTGGCTGCCCATTAGCTAAAACAATGTTTTAAATACTATACCATATTTGTAGATTTTATTGTCTTTTTTAACAATGTAATATTTTTGAGAATTTTTTTTATTCCTCTTAAATTTTCATCTGCTTGTATATATTTGTGGCTGTTCTTTTATGGTGAAATACCGAAATAAAGTAATATTGGTATGGTATGGTAATATTTGTAGGAAGTAATCATTCATCAGTGGGCACACTTAAACAACATCTCCATTCTTATAGTTTCATCTCTAAGCTGCATGCCAGTGAAAAGGGAAAGATCATTCTTTGTGGGCAGAGAGAAAACGTGTGTGGGGATAAAGGGGAGCGGACCACATCTGATGCTCTTTCCTTGTTGTTGTCTTCACAGCAGCTATCCTACCCAGATGCGCAAGAAATGAGACAGAGACTAGGTCTTGTACCTTTTGCTTGTGGAAGTCAAAGGGTAAGAACCTACAGACTGCTGAACATAGAGGACTCTGTTATGTATGTGTTGAAGTGGGCAGTGGTCTTGCCTGTTGCTTTTTGGTGTGTTCACCTTGTGTACCTCAATTGTAATTCTGCAGATCAACAGTGCATTAAGGCTGCACCCTATAAATCGTACTTCAGTATGGCAAAGGGTAAGTGACTGGATATCGGTGGACATGGATGACCTATGTGTCTGAGCATTTCCTCTGTACCCTATGCATGCTTCATTGCAATCCTTGAACTGTGGATCCTCTTCAAATCTACCCTATTCTTCCATACCCCACGTATGCCCTAGATCAGTTACCAAATCTATAAGTTAGTATTTCCTCTACATCACTGAAGAAACCATGAAGCTCCACACTCTTAGCCATCTTCTAACCCACCTGCACTCACCATATTGATGTAATTTCCATCCACTTCACCCTTACACAATGTTTCTTGCCAATCAATGTTAATGTTTATTTAGTTAAGCACTCACTTCATGATAACATTACTTCTACTTCTAGGATTCTGGGAGAGGCATATGTGGTAATGGCTAGGAGTTATTGCATGATTTTGATGTTTTTTAATTGTATTGGTGGGTGTTTGTGAGTTTTGAGCCCTGAAAGTCATGCAGTATTATCCCTTATGAATGTGTGGAGGTTGATTTATATTCAGGAACATGTACTTGACAAATGCCAAAATGTTTTTTTGGCATTCTCTGGAAAAAATGGTCACGCATCATCTGATAGATGGATCATAACCTCTTTACTCTAGATGCTTTTTTACATCTCTGAGGAAATCCTATTTTTCTTTGAATTTCCATGTTTTCTTACAAGTTAGCTCAATGTAACATACTCTGTTTGGCCTGCCGGCTTACCTGCTGGAGAACTTGCAGAGTATGAAGAATCTTTCAGGTAGACAGTTTTGTACTCACGACAAATGCAACCACGTCCTGAATCCAGTAAAGAACTTCATTGACTCCTAATCTCATTATACATTAAATGTAATACTTATTATTGCTAGTTGCATCTTTGCTAGTGTCAAACTCTGCTTTTCCAACAGATACTTCAATACTACATCCTACGATGGATCCTGTGCTTTGCCCCAGACCGCTAATGATTGAACTTAAAAGATGCCTAGATGTGGGAATGAGTGCTTAGATGGTTGTAGAGTAACTAAGTTTATGGATGGATAACGACATGAAAGATGCAGACGCTGTGTGTGTGGGGTTAGGGAGTCTGGTAGACAATGGCAGTATGCAGGAGCATGGGTAAGCTGTGGTGAAGTGGGTAGCTGATGGTATGGTGATGTCTGAGTGGAGGAGCCAGAGCTCAGTTGAAGTCGCCCTGATAAACTTTCAGAAAGGTGCACCCAACCAGAGACTCATGGAGCACAGGGCAAAGAGGGAGCAAGTAGAAGTGGTTCTGAGGGGGCTGAGAGACAGTCATTCTCTGCTGCATGGCCATGCAGTCCTAGCCCGATTTTCTAATCTACACCAGTTCCTCAGCAGCGGTGGAACAGAGGCTCATAGCTTTGTTGTATGGTTATTTGTGATCTTCCCCTTTGTGTCTGGCTAAATGGTTGCTTATGTTTCCTTCCCCTGAAATGTTTCTTCTCACATACCATCAATCTTATTTTCATTTTGAACCTATTCACAGTACACAAATCTATTTGGCCACATATTACTCAAAACAAATGCTTTATACATTGAGCCAGATCCACTAGATTTTATCATCCATCATGTTATAAAACGGGCATGCGTAAACCTAAGCCATCTACCTACTTAGAGTATCACCTATAGGTTGTACACTAGTGAAATCTCAAAGATCTTTCATTATTGGCATAGAAACAATGTATATGTAGATATGGGGTGGATGATCATTGGAATGGATTTTGCCTGATGTTCTTTTTTGGTGCTTTCACAGCAATAATTCAGCCCTGCCACACTGGAAATAGAACCGAGCACAAGCCTTGTATCTCATGCTGGCAGAAGTCAAAGCGTAAGTAAGAGGATATCAATGAAAATGGAAAGACTTTGTTTATTGTAATGTTCCATGCAAGCTCTAAAGGAATGGCCTACATCATTCATTGTCTTAATTCTTCAGCACTAGATGTTCTAAAACGCCATCATCCCTCATTTCAGTTTTGTTTCTGTAAGGGTAATTATAAACAGATCAAAGAAACTCATCCCCTGTGTCCAGACCAGGTTATAACTTCTTTGTTGAACCCCTCAACCACCTTCAGTTGCTACATTGATTTCATCCCCATCCTTCCTAGAACAGGCTAGCTGCTTCATTCTTGCCATGATTTTAAGTGACCAGTCACCACCTCTTCCATTTCTCTCCAAGCTTGCTTTTATGTTTCACCACTTCCCCGTGTCCAATCCTGCGCTTTCATCTTAACCCCTTTAACTCCATTATGGATCTCTGCGCAGAATGAAACAGTGTGTGAATTTTGAGCACAAATAGCAAAGGCACATTCTGCTCTATCGCTCCCCATGTACTTCAGAAATATAATTCCCAGGCTTCATTCAGCACAAAGGTTTTCTTACCTCACCTTATAGCATCAGCCCTGTGCAAACTGAACCAGTTTTATTAACATTTTACATTCCTCTCAGACAGTGACAGGTAATTTTTGTCCTGGTATATCTGTAGGCCGATATTTCGAAAGACTCGAAAGACAATATTGTGATAACAGGGAAACTACAGGCTTGTGAAATTAGAGAGGATCTGTTGTGGGTAGGCGTTTTGCCCGATGCTTCTTTGGTATTTTCAAAGTTGCCAAACTTGTGTGCTTTAAGTTGAACAGAAGAGAGAGTGCAGCATCGTATTGGTGCTACAACTCGTAACTCACTCATCAAGAATGCAGAGAATAAGGAATGGGGTAGAAGTGAACAGACCTATGTGTCTGAGTGTTTAGTTTAGTTTTTGTTCTCTAGTCCATGCTCTGATACAATACTCTTCAATGAATTCTCTTCAAATCTAACATAATCTTTTATACCCTGATCACCCCAAATGATCTATCACATCTCTAAACTATTATTTCCTCTGCACCACTGAAGACGCCATTGAGCATAAAGGGCAAATTGGCTATTCACAAAATAAAGTGAAACAATCAAAGTTTTGTGTGAAAGGGAGAGAAAGGGACAGCGCAATATCTATAAAGATTTGACACTGCGGCTCTCTTCCCAAGTGCTGATTCTCTTTAAGGCGGCCTAGTGCCAGCCACGCACCTTTGCACCATGGCATAAGTATAGAATAGGTTTTGTATTGGAGGATAACCTTCCAGTACAAAACACTTTGCTTTGACTTAATCTTAAACTTTGACTCTGTGCTGTATACACATGCACAGATAGAAAAGTTTGGAGAAAAAAATATTTTCTCCTACTTTGCACTCGCCATGTGGAGGCTTCCTTTTTTGGTGCAAAACCCTGCAACCCCCTCATGGTAGGCAGTTTTTTTAAATCAAAATCCATGTGTAGTTTCATGAGAACAGATATGTGGTATCTATGGTGCAAACTAATGCAAAGTAGCACAATGAGCTACTTTCTGCTTCTTTTAATCAACCTTCCAGTTCAAATAAAGTATTTCCCAGGAAAGCAAATACTTTCTCAAGCCTTTGCACTAGTTTGTGTTTCTTTTCTTAGACTTTATAGCGATGCAAAGCCTTAATAAATCTGCCTCTACCTTCTTAATTAACTTAACCCACCCTGATGTCACCTCCATCCACCTAACCCTATGTAACAACTTCATTCTTACACCATGCTTCCTGGCAAATGTTTATGCTTATTTGTTTATTGAAGAACTCACTTAATATGCTTGTTAGATGCGAATATCATACAGAATGAGAATTACTGCATGACTTTCTAATTGTTTTTCATTGTATTGGTAAGTGGTTCTAGAAGCAATCATTTGACTGAGGTGAGTTTTGAAACTTGAAGCTCATGTGTCTAGTTGCATTGTGGGTGTGTAGAGGGAGGATATTATTTAAGCAAGTGTTTTCACCTTGGTTTCCACAGTTTGTTCCTGGGACCATTAGAAGGTTGACTGTTTGAATCTTTGATGGTGAGAACACTCTGGGCCGTTCCTTCCAATTCCACTCTAGCCAAAAGACCTTTTTAGTAGCCTGAGAGGAAACGAGGTTATCAACAATTTAATTTTTAAGGTACATTGTGACCATTAGGATCACACAGTCAAAGTCTGAGTCAGTAACGTGAAGTTAAAAGATTTATTACAAACTCAAAGCCAGACTAATATAAATCAATCCCAAGAACATATTATAAAAATATAAGATTATCAAAGGAAGACCAAAGGGGCGTACAATATTGGTCCTCAACAGCAAAGAGCATATATACATTTCAGTGGCATTTATACAGAAAATAAGGAAAGGATTTGATGACTAAACAAATGGTTTTGATCCTTCTCCACATACATGGAAAAGATTCGCAACATCTGCTAAACCCTACACTAAATTAAGAATAGGGGAAACCCTATTGAAATAAGGAAGCACGAAAGGTGTTAGCATCAGAAACTCCGTAGAAGTTCTATAGCTAAGGAGTCATGTATAGGATAAAGCCACACAATCAGATGACAAGAGAGTTTTGTACCTCTCAAAGTCGAAAGGGAATCTGACTAAACACAAGGTGGATTCACTAATTAAAATGCACAAAAAAACATTCAAGAAACATGACCTCATATGCATTATAGCACTTTTCCAGTTCCAAAGAAAGAACTTGGTGCCTACTCTCATCGTCCAATCTCTGCATCCAAGGCATCCTTAAGTTCCTCCACTTGGCTGAGAGTACACACTGGGAACACTCCCTTTGTTCTTCATTAAGTTTATTTGACCTTTCCAATTCTTCCTTGCCTCACTATCTCTGAAATTCATTGTTTTATTTACTAGCTAACGAATGCCTTTGGTCTGCACCTGCAGAGGAGAAAACATGCAGAAAAAACACTTTTACATTCATATTAAATGCTTTGACTGTAAGCTTAAGGTTCACAATCACGCTAACTTAACAGTTTTCTTTAAATGCAAATTCATTTTCCAACCTACTTATAAGTGATACTGTACTCTTATACATAGCACAGTAAACGAATACATGTATTTTTAACCCAAAAACTACAAGTGGTCACAATTTATAAAGAAAGCATTAAACACAAATATGATTCATTCTCCCTTATCCCTGGCAAATGCACTGCATTAAATGTTTTTAAGCGACCACCTTACAATCTAAACCTATAATTGATTAATAGCAGCAATACAGATGTCTCTGAAAAGGAAAATGTAAATATGCACACACACATATATGTCAAAACATACAATAGATGCACTTTTTATACATTTGGTCACCTTATTTCATTGGTATTATTGCATCACACGAGTACATGAGGCCATAGGTGGGCGGAGCTCATGGAGTTGCGCTACGCAGAATTCCACGGAGTTGCATAAAAACGCAGTGAAATTCTGTGGAATTCTGCTCCGCCCTAACAATGACTCCCAGTGCCAGAAGGGTTATTTTTCAACTTTGCCAGACCCCCTACCCGTAGCACCACTGGCCGGGGCCACTCAGCAGATAAGGGGGCTTGTCCTGCTTCACATAAGCATCTCATCTCTTGCATGGACATGCCAGGGGCACTACTGCCTCAAGGCCACTTGCTTAAAATGAGGCCACGATCTGCTTCGCAACAGCATCACTTGCAAGTACTACCCGTCCATAGTACCACTGTCCGGCCCACTCAGCGGACACGGGGGCAGGTATCTGTGGCATTACTGCCCCAAGCCCTCACAGCTGAACTGAGGCCTAGTTCGCGCCCCTGACCACCACCTCCATCGCACTTGTGGTGTAAGGTGAGGACACACCGGGTGTCGCACAACTTCACAGCCATCATTCTCAATGCAGGATCTCTGCTCTCACTTCACCATGTTACCCTACAGCCCACCCAGGAGTGCAGAAACCAAATCCAAGCACCTATATCCATTGATGCACAAGCATTGTGGGGAACCAGGGCCTAACATATTATTTCCATCCAAGTAACGCCCTTCAGTGGCAAGATTTGTTAAAAATGATAAAAACTGATTGATCGGGGCGTGGCCTGCAGCCGACAGCGATGGCCGCGCGCTAGCGAAGCTCTGAGAGCGACGTAGTTTCCCCAGACAATCCGGCAATATATCCGACAATTTATCCTGCCCCTGAGACAGCAATAACTATCGGAAGGCAAGAGGCACAGATCGATCTGGCCTCGGTCTGCGTGGGGGCCCAGGAGGCAGCGGAGGACGTGCGGTGGGAGGTGGCCTCGCTCAACGCCGGCAGCCGGGGACTGAATTTGCCGGTCTCTGCCAGTGGTCCGGGAGCGTGAAGGGAGGCCCGGCCAGGGAGGCGTGCGCGCACCTGGTGAAGTGCGGAGAGAGACGGCGACGGCGGAGGTCACCTGAAGGGGACACAACAAAAGTGGCACAAACGGCGACTTTAGCACCGTGAATGTGGAGAACGGCGCGAGGTGCCCTGCGGTGAGCGGAAGCGGAGCCAGCCCAGCAGAGTGCTGCTACTGATCCGGCAGTGCGGCAGAAAGGTGCAAGCAGCTGGGCCCCAGAGCCGTGAGAGAGCACAGTGACCCGGTCACCCCAGTGGCCCTACAGACTGAGGTAAAGGTGGAACCGGAGCGGCGGTGGCAGGCGCGAGGGAGCCGGCGGCCTTGTCGCGCACTGACAGCCGGGGCCTGGATTTCCGAAGAACCCTGGAAGCGAGGGCGGGGCCCAGCGGGTGACCAGAGGGGCCAGCCCAGGAAAGATCGAAGAGAAGTCCCGGTGGTGGGAGACGCCTGTGAGGGGCGCATCCCTCCTGGAGACGGGGACCACATCGGGGGCGAGCACATTGGGCAGCGGTGCGGAGGGTGCTAAGAGCGCGGGAAGAGGGCCCGGCAGAACGGCGCGATCCCACCGCCACGCATTGCGGAGAAGACGCACAAGTAGCCGAGGCCGCCTGGCGTCGGGGAGGAAGGAGGCCCTGCCCCCGATGTGACCCTCCGCCGGCTTAAGGACGAAATTCAAAACTTTTCAACACACTTGCTAGCAACAATCGCAGAGAGAAGTGGAGGGGCCTCATCCACGCTCCGCGCAGACTCGGGTCTGGGACGGGCCATTGTCAGGCCAATAACGTGGAGGGCAGACCCCTACACCCCTACGGGGCTTCCTGAACGCCATGGGGCTCCTTGACTGTTGGCGCATGCGACACCGCACAGACCACCAATACACTCATCACGCTAGCGCGCACAACAGTCTCTCGCGAATTGACTACCTCCTCACCTCTCCTACATGTATGGATCGCATACAAGAGATTAAGCACCTCCCCAGGGGCATATCCGATCACTCACCGGTGTTGCTAACATATTCCTCGGGCCTCTCAGGTAGAAGGCGCACTTTCCCGATACATCCTGGATTTATGAAGGTCCCAGGCGTGAGAAAGACGTTGCATAAAACTACAAAACAGTATTTTACCGAAAACTTATATTCTGTCTCCTCGCCTATTGTCCTCTGGGAGGCCTACAAAACAGTGCTACGCGGCCAGGCCATTGCAGTAATTACAGCCCATAAGCGAGAAGCGTCACACGAGGAGGCGACACTGGAGGAAACAGTGACCATGGCAGAAAGGGAGCACAGCAGAGACCCCACCGAAACGAATACACATACACTTAATCTTGCGAAACAGGCATTTAGAGACCACCTATGGGAGGCGACCCGGATGTGCCTAGCGAAAACGCAACATACGATATACGAGATTGGGGACAAGGCGGGCCGACTGCTAGCGTGGCTAGACAAAAAAGAGAAGGCCAACCGGTGGGTGGCGCGGCTGCGACTGACCTCCGGGGAGCACGTGGCAAACCCGGATGACATAGCGTTGGCCTGTGCAAATTACTATGAACAGGTATACACCTCTGCGGTAACGACTACCACAGAGGATAATTTAAAATTCCTCAAAGACATACGACTTCCGAACCTGGCCCCAGATGACACACTTGCGCTAAAAAAGGGTCTTTCCGAAGAGGAGGTCGCCCTAGCTATTCACGGCCTTCAGTCGGGGAAAGCGTTAGGACCGAATGGAATCCCAGTGGAATTGTTCAAACGAGAGGCGACTACGATAGTGCCGCACTTGTTGCAAATGTATGAGGCTAGTCTGGAGGAAGGCATGCTTTCACTAGACGTCAGAGTCGCGACGCTGGTCGCAATATTAAAGCACGGGAAGCCCCCCACCGAGTGTACCTCCTACAGACCTATCTCACTCCTAAATGTGGAAGCCAAGATATTGGCAAAAATATTAGCAACCCGTATGCAACCTCATTTGCAGACAATTATCCATCCAGACCAGTCAGGCTTTATGCCCGCGCGGAACACTGCAATGAATATGAGACGGCTGCACGGCATACTGGCCAGTGGGCCCTGCATCCAGGAGGATGCTGTTATACTCTCGCTAGACGCGATTATGGCTTTCGACCGAGTGGAGTGGCCCTTTCTATTCGCGGTGCTTATTCATTTTGGTTTTGGGCCCAAGTTCTGCGCATGGGTACAGCTACTCTATACAGAACCTCTGGCGCCGGTGGCAGTGAATGGCCGGCTCTCGAGAGACTTTGCACTGGGACGTGGTACTAGACAAGGGTGTCCTCTCTCCCCTCTGCTATTTGCCCTGGTTTTGGAGCCATTGGCGGCATGGATACGGCAGGATCCAGTTATATCAGGGCTAAAATGAACGGAGAGCAGGGATGATCGTATCTCACTCTATGCGGACGATATCTTGGTATATTTGACACAACCGAAATGGTCCATAGCTGCACTGCTGGATATCTGCGACTCCTATGGTAGGTTCTCTGGCTACTCGATTAACTGGACGAAATCAGTGCTTTACGTCCTACAGGGGCCCTCGCCACAACTCCCCGAAGGAGTGTTCATCCCAATGGCGGAGGATGGTTTCAAATATCTGGGTATAAACATCACGCCGGATCCAGCACTCTTCCTAGAACGCAATTTGCTTCCTCCCCTAAAAAGACTGAAAAGTGATGTCAAATATTGGCACTCCCTGCCACTGACGTTACTGGGGAGAGCGGCGCTCTTCAAAATGATGGCTCTCCCTCGTTTCCTCTACGCGCTGCAAAATGCGCCCGCTCTAGTCCCAGACTCTTACTTTAAATCGATCGACGCAGAGGTGGGATGTCTGCTGTGGGAGGGTAAACCGCATAGAATAGCTCTCTGCAAACTTATGCGGAGCTGGTATGATGGGGGAATCGCGCTGCCCAACATACGTCTATATTATTGGGCTTCCCAACTTATAATAATCAATCAATGGATGCACGCAGCGCAAGATGAACCCGCTTTGCGAATGGACAGGGCGATACCGGGACTACACGGAGTCCTCCACGCCTTATATGTTAAATCGGGGACAAATGAGCTACAAGGCCCCACAGCGGTACAGATATGGCGCACGGCACAGCGCAGGTTGGGGTGGGAGGGGGTGATTATGCAGCAGACGCCGCTATGGATCTCCCCTAAGATAGGTATGGGTCACTTACGTAAAGAATTCGAGGGGTGGGACCTCATAGGCATCTCCAGGGTCGGTGACCTCTGGAGGAAGGGTGGGGTGATACCATTTGAGAAGCTGCAATCAGAGTATCAGATGAACCGGACCGAGCATTTTAAATTCTTACAAATACAACATGCACTACAGAAAGCTATACCCAGGGGGACCACCCTACCCGAGTCCTCCCCGCTAGAAGATCGGCTGCTCACAGACCACCTCACCAAGAAAGCTATATCATTGACCTACCGTAAACTGGTGAATCATCAAAAATACCCCACGGAGATCCTTAAAAGAAAGTGGGAGGCAGCAGTGGGACCCATGGACGAACTAGAATGGTATGAAGCGTTGGCGTCTCCCCGAGAAGTGGCCATCCCATCCAAAATAAAACTGGTACAGCTTAAAATCCTGCACCGGATATACTACACTAGAGACACACTCCATAAAATGGGGAGGGCACTTACTCCGCTCTGTCTGAGGGGGTGTGGCCTACAGGGCACCTACTTTCACACTATATGGGAATGTCCTGACATTACCTTGTACTGGGGGGAGGTCATGGCGACGATCTCACGGGTTACCGGTCATGATGTCCCACCAGAACCTCGGATGTGCTTACTGAATGTGTGGGACGCTACTGATCTTAACCAGGCTGACCAAACTTGGGTGACCATCGGACTAGCATTGGCGAAGAGGAATATTGCGCAATACTGGGGGGCGCAGTCAGCCCCCTCCCACGTGAGGTGGTGCAGAGACCTAGATAGTGCCATGACGGCGGAGAGGGTGGTGTGCGCGAACAGGGGTTGCCCCCGTAGATGGCAGAGAATCTGGGGAAAGTTGAACGCATTTAGAGGCAATGTATGCGAACCCCCTGTTACGGACTCAGAGTCCGAGCTGAGCGAATGAAATAGGGACATCATCATGACATAAGAATCGACTCGGAGAAGGGTGGGTGTAAGGGCGGGGGGCGACAGGTGGTGGATATGTAGGCTTGGATGTAATTGTATGACAGTTTCACTAAATGTCAGAAATTGATTAATATGACAGCAAACTGTACCACACAGATGCAATATGTACTGACGAAAGGTGTACTTTTGTTCTCTATTTGTCTAAATAAAAATTGTTTAAAAAAACTGATTGATCATAGAACGTACCAGTCAGGCATTAAATTAAAGAGTTGCTTTCCGCTTGGCTGCTAGCGCCTTTCTATCAGAAGCTGGGCCACTGTTGCCAACTTCTGGGGACAGTGCCAACCCAGGCACCAACTGTAGGTGCTTCCATGCTCCCTACCCCAATGTGCCACTTTCATAGCCAGCACAAGCCCTGTCACCAGTGCCAAAACCCACTAAGTGCTATATCGGTGCTTACACACATTCACAGCTGCTCTCCACCCCAACAACCACTTCCAGCCAATAAAGGGGCCATAGGACGGAATGAGCAGCACTATTGCGCGCCCCTATTCACTGTATTCAGGCAGGAAACTGATAATGCGTGTTAACCTGGGATGTACTGTGCGCACAGCGGTGGGTCACACGAAGAATGCCCGTACAGTACCCAGAGGACGCGAGTGTGGTGCTCTTCACACAGCCCTCTAACAAATACCATTGCAATGTGTCTCCTCCCCTCATGCAGATCTGTGGATTGAGCACGTGTTGCATTGATCTCATGTGTAGCCTACGCATCACAAGCGTGATTCCCGGCACAGCCACTCAGCTTTTTGTCCTCCCAACAACAAAATGAAGAGCACCGAATCTAACAACGCTCCAAGTACAGACTGGATACAAGTAAGGACAGCTCCTGAGAAAAAATCAGTGGAGGTGTTCCTCAAAAAGCTGTGTCCAAAATGCCCAGGGCAGGCGGGGCCTCACTTGAGAGGTCAGTCATGAAACTCAAGCTCACACAACAGGACTCGGCGCAGGAAGTGGGAAGATGTGTACAGCAGGGGGAAAGGATGGCCAGTGCAGGTGACGCTTTTCCTTTGTAAAGGAATTCCTGTTGGTGTCATATCCCCCTGCTTTGCACATCCTCACACCCCACGCTACACAGCAAATCAAACGTGCTTAGGTGAAATCCCTGCTTCATGCAAGGATATCACCTCGGTGGCACCCCTCTCAAAGAAAATAAAAGGTGGGGGCAGGGAGGGTGGCTGAAACCTTCAGAGGCTGGCTGCCTCCGGCTGGTTCTAGGCCTCTCAGAAGGGCTTATTAAAATCACATTCTCAGATTCTAAAGAATCCGAGAATAAAAGTGGAGCCTTAATACAAATGAAAGTGGGGAAACGGTTTTCATACTTTCATTATTTTAGATCATTGTGAGTCAGGAAAGTGGGTTGTGCTGTCATCTGAACCTTGGCAGCCCGGGCTGAAGATGGCGACGGGGGGGGGGGGGGGCTGAAGACCGTTCAGCCCAATGAGTGTTGTGCCCCTGTATGTAACTGATGTCACAAAAAAGGACTCCATGACAAACCTGTAACCGACCTGCTCTCATCACATTGACATCTCCTGTATCCTTCTTAGCCCCCTCTGATTAGAACATCTTTACCCTACAGTTCTCTCCTGCCAGAAACACTTTTTCCTGTTCTTTCTCATCTTACCACATTATAGCCAGACATATTGGCTATAATGTTGATGCAGTGTCCATATTACAGATGCATTGTGAAACCATATTCAACATATGTATTGTTTATACATCATTTGAAAAGTCTAATACAAAAGTTAACAGATCTTAATCCATAAATGGCCTCTTTTGAACAAAGAAACTAGTTCCGCACTATTTTTGATAATCGTGCAATAAATTACAGTACACAATGACTTTGTCCCAAACATACTTCAATATTTTACATTTAAAAATTTCAATAATGTATGCTCTTATTTATAAACAAACAGAAAAAGAGTGTGGAATCACTTTTCCCCATGTTTTGCCCAGATGCGTATAACATTTGTCATATCTGCAGAAAAGAAGTAAACATGTACCCAGTGTTTTTTATGTATTCCCACCAGTGCAAACTTATGTGTTATGGCACAAGGTCTTTAGCACATTAAAGAATAGAAAGACGAGATGCAGGCACCTGAAACCGAGTATCTCCAGCCCTTTGCAGGCTTCTCAGGGCCTTATGACTCTACCATTTCTTATAGCTACCAGGATTCCCTGATTCAAGCTTGACTAGCTACTCCAGTCCATGTTTTTTTCCCATTGGATTCTGAGACTTGTAGTCCTGATTTTATGCAGCTACACAAGAACTACAAGTCGAAAGTCGTAGAATGTAAAGTTAACAACCTGGACTAGACAAATTAGTCAAAAATGGACCTTGTAAACTTGATAAGGCTGGGAAGGCCCTGTCAGCTCCTTACTACAATGTCTACACACCAGGAGCATAAACCTTGGTCCTGATATGAGAAAGGTGTAAACAAGCACTCCATAATGATAATTATTAATCCAGGTAAAAAACTTGTTCTGTTTTTTACTTGTGAAAAAGGTGCAGGAGTTGTACTACAAGCCAAATTAGTTACCAATGATTGTTCCTATTGAAATGCAGATAATGTGATTACTCCATGCCATTCGTGAACCACTACTGTTGTTTTGTGCATGATTAGCTGATGTTTTGGGTTTAAGATACCTAAAATTTTTAAACTATTGTACCCATTTCAATCACTGTAGCTGAAATGTATTTTTATGTATGTATATCTTATTCTTTTACAGAAGACAATAAACATCATGCACAAGCATACAGCCTGGATAAATAACATTGTTGTCGAGATTCATATTGGAGAATTAAAATGTTGTCAAAATGCATATTGGAGAATAAAATAATGTTGTTGTCTAAAACAGTTTTTGGAGATTTTCACTGTATCACTTATTCTGCTTCCCAGTCTAGCTGTTAAACTGCAAATACATTACTGGCAAAGTGTTTAAATAACAGTGGAATCTATGGAAATTGTGGATCAAATTTTGAGAAACTATTTGTTGTGCCAGATATTTGCCGGCGACAGGAAGTTGAATGAGGGTCAAATGGCTTGGCTTTTCCAGTCCGCTCTAAGATGGTAAATGGAGTGCACAAACAGAAGAGGGCTACCGTTTCTAGTGTGGCTATGTGCAGTGCCCGGTTTCTTCACGTGTAGAACTATTGCCTAAAGAATGCTAAAAAAGCACCTCCACCAAGTGTTTTATCCGTCCCAGGCATGTCAGAAATGTTTGTGGGGGACCTGGGTAGGCAAACTGATGAGCTTAAATATGTGCTACAGAGCAAGAATAAACACAGCACATATTGCATCTGACACATCTAGTGGTACTAGCCATGTTTGCTGCCTCGTCATTAATAAGTATTGGCAAAGCTAATAGATCTCACCTTTATAATGTAAGTGCTGAGCAACCAGGTTTGAGAATTCTGGTATGTTAAGCATTATATATATATATATATATATATATATATATATATATATATATATATATATATATATATATATATATAAACGTTCCAGGTTTACCCTCCGGTTGAAAATGCACTCCGACAACCATCATATTCCCGGGTAAAAGCAGGATCAGCATGCCGAACGTAACAACAGTCAGCTAATCTTTTTAACGTCTGACGCGTTTCAGTGCTTCATCATGATTATTTTTTAAAGTGCTAGTGTTCAATGAGTATAAAGTGCTAGTGCTACAATCTACCAATATTTTAAGGTGCATGTCCAATTTCCTAACTAAAGTGTATAGTCGTTTTTATAAAACAATTTCATTTTGATATATGTGTCCAATACTCCTTAAAAAATGGAACAAGTTGATCTGTACATGAATTATAAAAACTCCTATTCTCTAAAGTGCTAATTACCAATTAAAGTGCTAGTGCTCATGTTCATACTTGTAGTTACGTGATTCAACAAACAATTTCTCCTACACAAAATTCTAACATTTCATATGTGACTCTTAAAATAATAATACGCTACGCGGGGGATCTTCACATTTCATAATTAATACAGGCACGTATACAATTCCTCATCCAGATTAAAACCATTTGGTTCTCTAGCATCTAGTTCAAGGATATAAAAAGTCTCTAATTAACTCAACTCTCTCTCTCTGTCCCCACCTCTCCTCCTCTTGGGCACTTGCGCAAAGCAGCTATATACCATGGATATAGGGTCACTCTGATGCTCTTTTTCATAATATCTTGCTATTGGGAAACTTCTGTGTTTATTAAGGATAGCCCGCCTGTGCTGTAGAATTCTCTTGTGAACTAGTAGGGTAGTAGTACCTACATACACCTTCTTGCATGGACATCTTAAAATGTATACTACAAAACACGACTTGCAATATAAAACTCCTCTGATTTTAATGGTTTTGTTAAAAACTGTTTGTAAAGATAAAAGGTTTTCTCCATGTTGACACGCCTTACAATTGGTACACTTGAAAAATCCTTCTCGCTGTCTGAGCCACATTTGTTGTGGGGCTGTCCCTCCATACTCTTCACCAAATAATGCTTCAGGGACTTCGATTTCCTATAAGTGATTTGTGGTCTCTTCCTCACTGTTCGGCCCAAAATTGGATCTTCTACTATAAAGTGCCAGTGCTTATTTAAAACCTTTCTCGCCCCATCATGTTTCATGTTATATGTTGTAACAAAACTACATGCGTTACTTTGATTTTTCATTTTCTTTCTCAGAGTTGTTCTGGAGGGTTGAAACAGCACCTCTTTCCTGTTTAGATCTATTGCTTTTCTCGATGCCTTTACCAAATACTTAATCGAATATCCTCGCTCTACATATCGTTGCTTCGTGTCCTGTTCTATTTTGTCGTACTCCTGAAGGGTGCTACATGCTCTTCGAGCTCTGGAGAATTCTCCAAATGGGATACTCCTGATAAGGGGCAGGGGATGGGCACTCCCCGCATGTAAAATAGTGTTACCTGCAGTAGGTTTTCTAATAACTGTGCTCTCAAGTTTACCCCCTTACACACTCACCCAAATATCGAAAAATTCAATTGTTCGTTTGCTTCGTTGACCCACAAGTTTCAAATTCAATTCAGTATTGTTCAGTTCACTGATAAATTGGTCTACCTCTGTCTTCGTGCCCTGCCACAGCACGAAGGCATCGTCAATAAATCTAGACCAAATTAATATCTTCTCTGACCGGTGTTCCAAGGATTGGCTTCCGAGCACCTGCTCCACCCACCGGCCCAGATGTAAATTGGCATAACTGGGGGCGAAGCAGGTGCCCATGGCCGTTCCCTGTTCCAGCTGGAACAGTTCCTTCCCAAACAAAAAAATATTCTTGGTCAGGCACTATTCCGACCGTCGGTCTATGTCCACTCTCTCCCTGCAGCTCTGCTGTGCCGTCTCTTGCCTCCAGACCTCCACCTCCTCCTTGGGAGGTTCGAGGCTGCTGTCCACTTCTGCGCCTGCTGCCCGCTCCAACTGGGACAAGACTGCCTGCAACCACCGTAACCTTTCTCAGCCGTTCTTTTTTCTTAATTTTCCCTGTTGTACCAATGTTATTGTGCCCATCACACTAAATCCAGGAGGCACTGGCTGGTACCTCTCTGTAAAAACCTTGGTTTTAAAAACGGATTATTTGCTTTTAGAATCTTCAAGTCCGAGTCGTCAAGTTCCATTGTCTTTGCACTTGCCAAGTTCTTGTTAGCTATGTGGACGAAGCGGTGCCAATTAATTGACATTGAATGTTAATGATTAAATATACTCATTTCTATTTTTCTAAAAAGACGTTCAATGTTCTTATGAAATAGATTTTCAAAAATGTTAATGATTTTTAATCATGTTTTTATTAAGTTTTATCTTTTATTCTTTTATGGCCAACACGGCCGAAATAAAGAACTTTTGATTGATATTGTGCCCATCTGTGTCTTGCTCTAATTCCACCACTGTTTTTATTTTCTCGTGCCTGCCTGTTCGTTTTGCCTTTTGCCGCTGCTGCCCCTGCAGCCCATCCCCCCCCCCGGAATTCCCCCTGGGAATTCCCCCACTCCCGCCACCCAGCATCTCCTCCCTCCCACCTCCCCTACTTAATGGCGGCAAGCCCAACTGCGCCCGTCCCCGACTGTGGCCAGTGCCAGGAACCCTGGACCTCCCACAACACATCGCTACGACACCACCACCCTCCTCGCACTCAACCCTGGAAGACTTAGAGAAAGCCAACAGGCTTCGCTGAACACGACCCACTGCCAGTTCTCCTGCCTCCACTGCCGCCAGACCCTCATCGCCACCCCGGCCACCAACACCGCCGACGCCAGTACCGGCAACACCCTGAAATGCATCCTCCTCAACGTACGCTCCGTACACAAACACGCCATGGAAATCTGAAACTTACTCGACACTCTATCGCCCAACATCACCTTCTCACAGAGACCTGGACCAACGCATCCTCCGCCCCCGACATCAGCACCGCCAGCCCAGACGGATACAAGATCCAGAGGAAAGACTTCCCCACCCACCCAGGAGGCGGCCTCGCCATCGCCCACAAGAGCACCCTCCGCCTCACCACCTCCAGCGAAACCTTCTCCTCCGCCGAACACCTGCACTTCCAGATCCAGACCACCCCTAAAGCCACACTCCGAGGAACCCTCGTCTACAGACCCCCTGACCCCCGAACACCCTTCGCCACCACCATCACCGACTTCATCGCACCCACGCCATCGCATCAAGAAACTACATACTCATTGGAGACCTGAATTTCCACCTCGACAACCCCAGCGACCCCAACTCCACTATCCTTTGTGACAACCTCGCCAGTATCAGATTTAAACAACTCGTCAACACACCGATCCACAGAGCAGGACACACCCTCGACCCCTTCTACGCGGCAGGAAACAGCATCCAATTTAGCCACACAACGCAGCCGCCATGGACCGACCACCACTGCGTACACTTCGCCATCAACAAACCCAAGGCACCAAAACCAGCCCCACGCACACCACGAAGGAACTGGAGCAAGGTTACCGACAAGCAACTTAACTGCACCCTCACCTGAGACAACCACACCTGGGCACCCGAAGCAAACAACGCAGCCAGAGAAATCCACACCTGGATCTCTGACTGCACAGACGAGTTCGCCCCGCTACGCAACCTCGACAGACAACACCCCAGGAAAGCCGCCTGGTTCACCACCACTCTCGAAGAAGCCAGACCCACCTGCAGACGCCTGGAGAAGAACACCAAGACAACCGAAAACCACACCACCTACAAAGACGCCATGACGGACAACCACAACCAGATCAGAGCCACCAAGAGGAACTTCATCCACAACAAAATCCTGGCCAACTCCACCAACTCCAAGGAACTTTTCAGTGTCATTCAAGAATTCACCAGCCCACGCAACAAAGCCACAGACATCACCCCATCCCAAGACCTCTGCGACACGGTTGGAACCTATTTCCACCTCAAGATCCAAAACCTGTACGACAACTTCATTGACCATCCACCAGGTGCCACAGATGGCCCCTGCCCCCCAGAAACACCAGCCAGCCCACCATCTCCAACCGGACACCGATCACGGGCGAAGACATCGCCTCGACCATGAAAAGCATCCACTCGGGGTCCCCCACTGACCCCTGCCCCCCTCACATCTACCACAGAGCCGCGGCTGCCATTGCACCCGAACTACAACGCACCATCAACATCACATTCAAAACAGGCACCTTCCCAGACAACTGGAAGCGCGCAGAAGTCAGACCCCTGCTCAAGAAGCCCAGAGCTGACCCCACCGACCTCAAGAACTATCGGCCCATCTCGCTCCTCCCCTTCACAGCCAAAGTTGCAGAGAAAAAAGTCAACAGGAAACTGACACGGTTCATTGAAGAGAACGCCGTCCTCAACCCATTCCAATCCGGATTCCAAAGCAACCACAGTACAGAGACCGCCCTACTCACTGCCACAGATAACATCCGCACCCTCCTGGACCAAGGCCACTCCGCAGCCCTCATCCTACTCGACCCATCAGCGGCCTTCGACACCGTCTCCCACCGCACACTAGTCGCCAGACTACATGACGCAGGCACACAAGGAACACAAGGAACAGCCCTGGACTGGATCCGATCATTCCTCACCAGAAGAAGCCAAAGGATCAGACTTCCACCCTTCCTCTCCGACCCCACGAAAATCACCTGCGGAGTCCCACAGGGTTAATCCCTGAGCCCCACCCTCTTTAACATCTACATGGCCCCCCTCACAGCCATTTTCCGACAACACGGCCTCAACATCGTATCCTACTCCAACGACACCCAGCTCATCCTGTCCCTCACCAAAGACTCCACCACTGCCAAACTCAGCTTCCAGAAAGGAATGCAAGATGTCGCAGTCTGGATGACCAACAACTGCCTGAAGCTCAAAGCCGAGAAGACAGAAGTCCTCGTCCTCGGTACCACCCCTTCTGCATGGGACAGCACCTGGTGGCCGACCGCCCTCAAAAGCCCACCTACCCCCTCAGACCTAACCAAGAACCTCGGCATCGTACTCGTCTCATCACTCACAATGAACCGACAGGTCAACGCCGTCACCTCCAGCTGCTTCAACACCCTCCGCATCCTCCGCAAGACTTTCAAGTAGATCCTGCCTGAGTCAAGGAAGACAGTCACCCATGCACTCATCACCAGCAGACTGGACTATGGAAACGCACTCTACGCCGGCATCAACAAGTCCCTACTCCGCAAACTCCAGATACAATATAATACAGCACACTGTCGCCAGACTCGTCCTTGGCATCCCCCGACACGAACACATCAGTCAACACCTACGAAGTCTCCACTGGCTCCCCGTGGAGAAAAGAGTCACTTTCAAAATCCTCACTCACGCCTACAAATGCCTACACAACAAAGGACCCAAATACCTCAACAACAGAATCAACTTCCACATACCCAAAGGAAACCTCCGATCTTCCAACCTCGCACTGGCTGAAACCCTTCACATCCACAGAGCCAGATTAGGCGGAAGATCCTTCTCTCACATTTCAGCCAAGACGTGGAACGAGCTACCGGCAGACATCAGACATGCCCCCTCCCTGAAGACCTTCAGGAAGACCCTCAAGACCTGGGTCTTCGGCTAAACAGATCTGTGGACCCCCAGCACCTTGAGACCCTCACAGGTGAGTAGCGTGCTTACAATTCCCGGATTGATTGATTGATTGATTCCATCATCTCGAGGATCATCTGATTATGATTGACAAATCTCATAGGTTTCATTCGTAAGAAGTGTCCTGTAGTTCTTAGTCCGTCCTTATGCCTGATGCTAGTGTACAAAGTAGATGTGTCCATTGTCACAAGCACCATGTCTTCCTCCCATTTTTTGTCATATTTCTTTTTTTTTTTAAATCAGATGAATCTCTCAGATATGACGGAAGTGTTCTCACTAGTGGGTTCAAATAAAAGTTAATATATTTTGATGTATTTTCAAATATACTCTGTTGGGCCGATATTATCGGTCTTCCTGGTGGATTATTTAAGTTTTTATGCACTTTCAGAATCATATAAAACACAGGGAGAGCCGTATGTTTCTTTTTTAAAAACTGATATTCGTCCCAAGTCAGGAGTTCCTGTTCCTTCCAATACCTCAACCTTTCATTGAATTTCTCTTGGACATGTTCATATTCATCCACGCTGATTCGTTTATAACATTCTACATTGTTTAGGAGAAGTAGGGCTTCCTTTTCATATAGATCTTTTCCCCAAAGCACCAGATTCCCTCCTTTGTCGGACGGTTTTATAATCGTATTTGTGTCCGTTTTGATATTTTTTTCCTTTTTATATGTATATAGCAAGAAAAGCAAAAAAGCTAATTCTTATCTTACAGTATCTCAAAACTGAACATTGAGTTCAATATATTCATTGTTATAAATACTAGGGTTTATTTTTTAAATTTCACACAGAAAACCCAGGATACAATTTCAAAAGCCTATTTCAAGTGGTCCAGCATCAAAATAACAGAGAGGTATAGATGCAGGTAGTTAAAAGAACATAACTGCTGTATGAAGAAGTGTCAGAATGTAGAGGAAAATGCTTGCCTTTCCATTTCCAGGAGAGAGAAGGGATTTGACTTTGACCTGTGGCGGTGGTTATAGTTATAGCAATTCATGAGCTGACTGATTCAGGTTTCGTCACTATAAGCTCCAAAAAGGGGAGAGCTGGGACATGGTACCACACTCTACGAGGGTAAGGGGGTGAGAGGAGAAGCACAGTTCAGGCCTGCTTTGCTTTGAGAAGCAGGGTTTAGGCTAGTATCGTTGGGGTGGTTGTCCCTCTGTTCACAAGAGTTAAATAATGTGTCTAAGGGCTCAGCCAAAATGTTTTGGAAGAAGATATAGAAGGCACATTTTTGGCTACAGTCTTAGTACCTGATTTAGATATCGGTGGATGGGTTACTCCGTCACAACAGGGACGGATATCTTGTCAACCAAAATATAAATCCTATAATATCCTATGGGATTTAGATTTCGGTGGATGGGATATCTGTCCCCATTGTGAGGGAGTAACTCATCCATCAATATCAAAATCAGGCTTCATGACTATCAATCTATACAAAAGTAACCATCCTTAAATGTATAGGCATCCAGTGTGATTACTAGTCCAAATGCCTTAATTACAAACGCTTCAGCTACAAAAGTATCAGCAGCTGTATCTTGAATTCCACCATTAAGTATTACTTCTTAAATTTAGTGACAAAACTGCACCTAGGAGCATTGACTGTTTCTAAGATGGGCAATACTAATGGCTCACTAGAGGACTTTACAACCAAAAACTAATATGAGATGCTTCATCACATAAAGCAGAGAAGTTGGAAGGTAATTTTTTTAAAGAAGCTCTCCCCTTATTGATCAATCATTAAAATACTCTGCTGAATCAGATCCCGAACAATCCTGCGATCATTCACTGATTTCATCCCTTAATAGCATCCAAGCTCTCAAAATCTTAGTAGCACTGGGTAAAGATCTGGCTTACAAAAACAAAACAATCCAATGCTGCATGATAGCAAAAGGGCAATTGTGGCCTCCAAATATAAACCGTTCAACTCCTATATGACACAGAAAAGGAAATAGGAGAAACTATTGTGGCAAAAGGTACAACTATTCGAATAAGTCACCTTTTCTTCAATAATACTTGAAGCCTGGTTTCCTCAATATTAGAAGTATTTATGGAGTCTGGTATCAAAATGTCCTCCACTCCATCTAGCTTGGAAAGTGATAATGACCCTGAGATCTCTGACAGTAAAGCACAAAGGATGTTGTTTGCTTGCACATTATTTTCATTGGTGCCCACAATGCACCTATTCACCATTAGATTATGGAATAAAGCCCTGATTATTTATGGTCAATACGGATTGTTTTATCTATATTATGATAATAAAGAACAACTACATAAAGAACAACTATATATTGCTTTTGATTCATGTATTATGAAAGTGTGCTTTTAGTTCATAGTCATATAAGGAATATTGTTTTAGCTTAGACCTATTGGTTTCATATATATGGGTATGCATAGGTGGGGCTGTAAGATTTCCCTTGGGATTCTTTCACACACTAAGGGGCCGATTACGATGTCGGTCGTAAAGGTTCCGAATGGCATTCGGTTCGTCCGAATCCGATTCCGATTCGGAACTCGCCAACCAACCAAATCGGAAACCCATCCAACCAACCGATTACCATGTTCGGTAAGCGTTTGGACTTTCCAACTCAGTTATGAATGGATTACGATGTCGGATTCGGACAGCCTTTCCGAATCGGCTGTTCTGACACAGCTCGGCTGTCGGAATCCGACTTTGGGGCCCTGTAGCAGGCCCTCCTTTACCCGGGGCCCTCCACTTGTGGCACGTGGGGGCAACCATGCAAAGTGTGGCAGGCACTATAGTCTGCCCGCAACAGGGTGCTAGGTTTTCTGCAACCACCTCTGTCTTCAATGGGACCCTGTGTTGTAGTTCGGAACACAGGTTTCCATTGCAGTCAAAGGGAGTCCAACCGAAAGGTGTTCGGAAACATCGTAATCGGTCTGTCGGACTCCCTGAATCCAATTCGTCCAGAAACCATTCCGGGACCGAGTCGGTCAGAATGCTTTCCGACTGAATTCGTAATCGCCCCTAAGTCAGGTATCACAAAATATGTTCTCATGATAGTACTATGGCACAGTAAAAACCACAATTCTTTAGCTCTCAGTCTTGGATTCCAGGGACTGGATTCTACAACACCAAGGCCACTGGCTGAATGTAAGCTGAGCTTTTATGACTAATGCCTGGCCTCTCGTGCACAGGACAGCCTGCCTTTACCAAAGAGGACTGTGCTAACACACTGCACCTCTCTATGACAGACATTCAGGTACATTCTAATGTGCAAAGTTTCAGCAAGAATGAAAATTATATAGCATAATGTGTTGCCAGCTTGCATGTTGGTACTTTCTGTTCATTCTATAACACCACAATTATTGTAATATGTGATCATATAATTATATATACATCCTGAACTAGTTTGGCTTCTGATACACACCTTTAATAATGCCAATTCAGTTGTGTGTGCTCTCTCTGGGGAAAGGGTGAGGGAAATACAACAAAATACCTATACTCTGACAGGTAATGTTCATTTCTAATGTGGATATCTTCCAGGTAGATGTGGGAGGGGTTCAAGTGACACTTTTCTATTTTCCCTGTTCAGAATGGTAACCTGGTATACCTCCCCTGTCTGAGAACAGGTGTAATGAGGACTGGTCTGGCACAACAGTTGAGCCCCAGTAAACTCAGGGCCAGATTCAGTATGATTTTGTGTCTGGGTTACTTCACTTTTTTATCACAGCCCCAACACAAAATCCCCTTTGGCATTTGCTAAGCCATGCAAAGCCACTTTGTATGGCTTTGTGTGGTAAAGTAAATACAAAGTAAAGTAACGCATGGCACAGTGCTACCTTCCTTACTTTGCATTGGGTAGGTGTTACAGAGATGGAGCATGGCCGTTCCCATGCATCCACCCATGTATTTTGATGCAAACCCAGATTTACAAAGCCTTGTGAACCTGAGTGTGTGCCAATATGGTGTGTCTACCTGACAAAGATGCAACAAGTAGAAATATTGTCATGTGTCCTTGTTAAACCTTCCTCTTTCCAAGTGTTCTGCATTCTGCAGCATACACAGAAAGGCGATTATGCCTCTAAGGAGTGTTTTCATGCAGGAAGATAACCCTTCCTGCAAAAAACACAATCCTGCTTGTAATGCAGGCACCCTTACACTATTGTGCAAGGGTGCCTCCGTTGGTGTTAGGCAGCACACAGTGTGCCAACGCAAAGAGGGAGCAGAAGTGCTTCATATCTTTGTAAAGATGGATAATTTCTCTCTTTTCCTTTAACACAACACAGTGCAGCAACTTCACTTGCTTTGCCAATGTTAAATGTGCCCCTTAGTGTCACATTCATAAATAAGTAGCAATATAGCGATGTTTCGTTAATATTTGTAGGAAATTCCCAGGAAGTAGGTGCCTGTCCTGCTAAAGGGTTTGTAAAGCTTAACTCTTCAAATAACCCCCCCAGTACTTAAATGTGCTTTGAATGATAATCTGAATCTATGTTAAAATGCTAGATGGTAACATAGCTTATTCAATTGAGATATTTTACCCATGGGTAGAATTCTACCCAGTGAAATCAGTTACCAGATTTAAGCTTTTAAGTTCTCCTGATAGATACTGTTATATACATGCCACATGAGAGCCAGGAAGTTACCATACATTTCCAAGAACACATGCAGTGGCTCTCATGTGGCATATATCTAACAGTATCTATCAATTGAATAAGCTGGACTTGCTCTAAAAGCAAATACCACTTCACTTTCTCTGACTGCGAGCCCTTGTGACATCAAATATGCAGTCAGTGGATCCCATACATTAACCCATATCACTATTTTACCATCTAGCATTTAAAATTTCTTAATTTTCTTACAAGTTAGCTCAATGTAACATACTCTGTTTGGCCTGCTGGCCTTCCTGCTGGAATATTAAATAACCTTCTCAGCTACTTGTCCATCACTCAGCTACCTTTCCTAAGCAGGATCACTGAAAAACAATTATTGGAGAAAAACACCAGCATCACATCAATGTCTCTCATCTCCTGGATGGCTACTAATCTGGTTTCAGGCCAAGCCCTCCTGACCACAAAAAAATGGTGACGTCTGCGTCTTGATACTACTGGACCTCTCAGGTACAGCAATTCTATTCTCATGCACATCCTGAAGTCTCAAATGGAATTACTGGCACTGTTCTTCACTAACTCCCCTTCTATCTATACAACCGACACCAGCTTGTATACATGGGTACCTACATGAACCAGAAGGTCCCTATCATTTGCAGAGTCCCTGTTGGACATGTGTCTTTTTGCAGGGCTATCCCAAACATTTTCCTTTTTCCTCCTATTTTTCTGACCTTGTTTGTGTTGGTTTTAGGATTCATTCTGAGCACTTTGCCACTGTTAACAAGTGCTAAAGTGCATGTGTTCTCTTCTCTAAACATGGAATAATTGGTTTACACATATTTGGCATATTTAATTTACATGTAGGTCCCCTGTAAAGTGGTATACCATATACCCAGGGCCTGTAATCTAAATGCTACTAGTGGGCCTGCAGGGCTGGTTGTGCCACCTACACAAGTAGCCTTTCTAACTTTTCTCAGTCCTGCCATTGCAGGGCCTGGGTGTGCAGTTTACTGCCACTGCAACTTGGCATTTAAAACCACTTGCCAAGCCTTAAACTCCCCTTTTATTACACATAGGTTACCCCTAAGGTAAGCGCTAGGTAACCCTATGGGCAGGGTGTTATGTACATAAAAGGCATGTCCTGGTAGTGACAAACAGCTAAATTAGTTTTTCACTGCTGTGAGACCTACTCCTCTCATAGGCTAGCATTGGGGATTCCAAAAGACACTCTTAATCTGTAATTCCTGATTGGAAAGAAGTAGCTACTTCATGTCTCAAATCTCTGGAGAGGTGGTGATAAATCCTCTTTAGTGGTAAAGTTGGATATGACATTGCAATTTTAGAAATGGCACATTTAGAAAGTGGACATTTCTCTGCTTTTAACTTTGCTTTGTGCGCATATAGTCTCCAATACACATCTGGGCTGTTTGACAGCTATACTTTGTGCATTCCCTCTAGACAGCCACAAACACAAGAAGGGCTGGGTGTGACATAGGACTCATCTGCATTCTGATAGGCGGGAATGGGGAGAGGTGGCTCACAGTTACATCTGAATAGGCTGTGTCCTGTCCTCACGCAAAGGACTGATTATCCCCCACAGATAGCCTGGCAGACAGGGCTGGGTTGAAAGGGATCCTTGTGCACTTCATAGAACTCCTTTGAAGTCAGCACCTACATCAAAGGCACTTTTGGGTATAAGTACCAGGGCTCTGACCCTACCAAATCTGTATTACTGGACCTGGGAAGAACTCTGATGGAGTAAAGACTACTGTGCTGTAAGGATTATCACTTTGCTGTGACTGACTGTTCTGAGGAACTGCTTCCCCTCTTTGCTGAGCTGCCCTGCTGCCTGCTGATCTCTGCCCTGCTGAGGACAAGGACTGGGCCCATCTCACTTGAACCCAGAGTGACTCCAAGAGCTTGCTTGCTTCCCTTCTGTTTTCTAAAGTCTCAGGTACACAAAAGACTTCCTGCAATTTTGCTGGTGCTGCTGTACTCGGCCATCTGTGAGTTTTACCCTTGCCTCAGGTGCCCCCTGCACTCCTGGGCCTCAGAAGTAGGTTCTGCAACTGATTTCTGCAAAACCGATGCATTGTTTCAACTGCGTGAGAATTACCCTTCAACGCCAATGCAGAGGCTACTCGATAACATTGGATCCACCGCCTGTGCGGCTCAATGACAACACACTGCACCACTCCACAACTAAACTTTGCATTCATTTTCACAGAGCTTGACGATGACGTGGGACTCCCTTCGCACTGCTCAAAGAATATTTAGGAGTTCAAATTTATCATTCTCAGGTGGATCTGATAGAAGTCAACTTGGTTAAAGTACACACCATAGCCAGTTAGTTCATGGCTCCGCGCTTCTGGTGTGGAAAGTTGTGAAAGGTACTGACGTCAGTGTGTGGGAGTGTTGGTTATATTGATGACGTAGACGTCTCGATGACGGCTAACACGACATTGATGGCGTCGCGTGGAGTCGACCTACGCCGCCTGTAATGTTATGTTATGTTATTAAGAGCTTGTAGAGCGCACGGTCACCAGAAGGTTTCATGGCGCTAATTGTTGCAAGTGTCACGGCGGGGGAAACTAAGCATAGGACAGTGTAAACAGCCATGTTTTGAGGGCCTTTCTAAACCCCATCAGGTTTTCCTGCATCCTGATGTCCAGAGGCAGAGAATTCCAAAAACCAGGGGCAAGGTAGGAAAACCTGCACCCTACCTGGCGTTTGAGTTTGATGGTTGGGATAGTTAGTAGCCTGAGGTGGGCAGACCGTAGATTGTGGCGTGGGGTATGTTTCTTGATCAGGCTGCTGATAAATTTGTGACTCCTACAGTGCAATGCCTTAAAGAGTAAGCATCCAGTCTTGAATGCTGCACGTTGGGCGATTGGGAGCCAGTGTAGTTTGGCCAGCAGGGGGCTGGCAGAATGCCATTTCGGTTGCTGAAATATTAGTCTCGCTGCTTGGTTTTGTACTATTTGTAAGCGTTTGAGTAGGAACATAGGCAGACCGAGATAGATGGAGTTTGAGAAGTCAAGGCGTGACAGTACGAGGGCTATTACTGCCTGAATAAGGGCTGAGGGAGTAAGCAGATGGGCGATTTTTCTTATTTTCCTCAGTTGGAAGACACATGAGGAGACTACTGTCCCCACTTGTCCTTTGAGCGAGAGATCGGAATTTAGAGTGACTCCAACGCTTTTTACTGAAGGGGAGGGGGTGGGGGGGTGGTCCGAGGTCGCTAGGCCAGTAGTGAGGGCCCCACATGATCTCACTTTTTCCCGGTAGGACTAATTCTGTCTTGCCGGGGTTGAGTTTAAGGTGGTTAAGATTCATCCATTGCTGGATGTGAAGCATAGTGGCTTGGAATTTTGGGGCAGAGTTCGGGCCATCCAGTGTAAAGATGAGTTGTAAGTCGTCTGCATAATTGAAGGTGGTTATCTTCCTATTTTTTAGGAAGTTAATGAGGGGTTTGAGATATAAATTGAATAAGTGAGGGGAAAGGGACAATCCTAGGAGCGGTGAAAGGGCCGAGACGGACTGCCTGTATTCTGTCTTCGAGGAATGACTTAATCCAATTATATGCAGGACCTTGTATGCCTGCCTGTTCGACACGGGACAATAGGATGCTGGCGAACAGGGGTACTGCTAAGAAGACTTCCGGATGCGGTCTGACGCCTGGAGGTTCAAGGGTAAGGAATCTGCTGCTAGATCATGTCTCTACCAGATAAGGCATTAATCGAAGGTAAGTAACTTATCCGTTACGCCACATTACCGAATCAGATTGAGCTCTTCAATTGTTAATGGGCTGGGACAACATTGATGTTGGAGAGGAACGATGATGGTGGGAATGACTGTGACAAATCTTCTCTCCTCCTGCATGGTTTTACCTACACTCCCTCTCAGAACTTCATTATGGTACAAGGCTCAGTTGCAAATGCAGCACCATCTTACCTGGCACACTTGTAACTGTTGCTTTTCTTCATTATCATTTAACTGGAGATCTTCTAGCTTCCCTCACAAGCTGAAAGTTATGTCACATTTACAATGCATCTTTGATCAATAAAATACGTAAATAGCAAAGAATATACAGTGTTCTCCGGGGGAGACCAAGCCATATACTAAAATAGTGGAATGCGAACCATGACTTAAGTTAGGAATGGACTCAGAAGACATAGAAGAGTCAAGGACCCAAGGAACCACCTGCAGAGTGGAAACATGACCGCGTACTCAGTAGAAGTCTATGGGTAGGTCACGGTTGCAATTTTAAAGAAGAATGACCCTTCCCAGTGGACCCTAAAGAAACCCCGTGGATGTAAGGTTGGAGAGTTACTCCACCCATGGATACCCCAGGAACCAGGACACCTACACCAGGGTCGTCGGAAACTGCCGTAGACCACAATGGAGGATTTCAGGAAGATGCCTCCAACTGGCTAGGAAGACAGTACACTTGCATAACCACCACCTGTGTTGCTGAACCTTTCGTAGTCTGTAGTAACTCGGAACAGCAGACCGGTCCGCTTCGTTGAAGTGCCTCCTTTCACTCCAAGGGAGATTCCTTTGGGTGTCTTGGGTGTCCACAGGCCTTGTGAAGAACCTGTATGGAGCACAGGCACAGAGGTTGCAGCAGACCTGCAGGACGATGTGACCAGGAGCAGCAGGAGTCTTCCCAGTTGCAGTCTCGGTTCCCAAGCAAAGTTCAGTGAGGTCTAGAGTGCCCAGATGGTCAAAGTTGAAGTGGTGTTGGATCTGAATCTTGTCCCACAACAAATCGGGGGCCCACCCACAATAAGCCCTTAAGCACCCTAAAGAAAGGGTTGGAATGATTCAAGTGTTCCTCCCAGAGGAGGGGCTGGACAGTGGGGAGGATACTCCGATGTCCTTTGTCCAGTTTTGCACCAGACAAGGAGCCAATGGCTCCCTTAACTAGTTTGAACTGGAGTATGCATGTAAGGTACCAAATGTTCCCTTCAAGCTGTCCCAATACACTGAATCCTGTCTGGGCGGTGGTCATACCTCTCTGTGACAAGATACCTATTGTCATTCCTTCCTCTGCTCAAGCTTGGCTCCTCAGCAGGAGGGCAGAATTGTGGCTCTGGTCGGCAGCATCCATAGTTTACTGTCTGGGTCTAGAAGACTGGTACCAGGAGCACTGAGGAACTCCCCGGGGAGCATTACAGTGCATGGAATCATATTTCTCACAATGTTTACGGTGTGGGGGTATGATTCACCTCCCACACATTTACGGTGTGAAGGTATGATTACAACATGTTTGATACCAAACACGACTGGGTTAGTTACAGCCAGTTTAGAGGTGGTCATTGCATAATGACGCATGGCCACTCTATATATCGTAATGGCTGATGTACTTACAACCTGGGAGAATGAGCTCCATGGATTATAGGGGTGTCCTGCTCATGCAGGGGCACCCTCACACATATAACTGAGCACCCTGTCTTCAGGATAGAAAGGTCTGCCTTAGAGGTGACTTATAGGTTTTAAGTATGTATATATATATATATATATATATATATATATATATATATATATATATATATATATATATATATATATATATATATATATATATATTACCTACTGGCGGTCGCCAGTAGGTAGTTATAGTTAGGACCACGTTTCCATAGGAAAACCTCAACATTCTATTTTGAATAACTTTGACGCCGGTCGACGAATCCTCGCGAATTTCTCAAAATAGGTGGGGCGCTACGCTCCGCTCCTACCCTGAAAGTCTCGGGGGGATCCGTCAAGCGGGGGCTGAGATAAAAGTATATATATATATATATATATATATATATATATATAGTATATATGTATGTGTATATGTATATATGTATGTATATATGTATGTATATATGTATGTATGTATGTGTAAATGTATGTATGTATATATGTCACCTACCCTTCTCTATCCAAATAACTGAATAACATATCCACCACTCAAATTATGTCATATTTCACTATACTAATTTTCAACACTAATCCTTTATGGGTTCCAGAGTAGCGTGCTACTCACCAGAAAAGCGCTTCATCACCCATCAGGGGTAACAGGTGCTATATGAATGCAAACCTTTCTTCCCCTTCTATCCCTCCGCTATCCTTCCCACTCCAAATAACTGACTAATATCCACCACTCAAATTACTTTCATATTTCGCCATACTAATTCACTACTAATCCTTTATGGGTTTCCGGAGTAGCATGCTTCAACACCTCATCAGGGGTCACAAGCGCTATATAAATACAAACCTTTTTTTCTCTTCTATCCTTCTGAATCCAAATAACTGACTAACCTATCCACCACTTAAAATTTACTTGCATGTTTCACCATACTGGTTCAACACTAATCCTCTATGGGTCGCTGAAAAGCGCTTCAACGCCTCATCAGGGGTAGTAAGCGCTATACAAATGCAATTACAATACAATATAATACAATATACACCTGTGTATATTTCATCATGTGAAATTATTGGGATGTGGAAGGTGGGGCAACCAGTTTAGGGTTGTTAGAGCCTGGGCTTGGCCACGTGGAAGATGGCTGGTATCTAAAGAGGTGTTGTTGTGCCACATCTGTTCTGAGTGAAAATAATAAGCTTATGCCTAGATACAGGCTCCTTACACATGGTTTCCTCGAGCTGATGCACTGCTAGCTCAATGGATCGGCTGTAAACTCTGTGGTGCAATAAGGGCACACACCAATTCCAACTGTTAAAATGAAATCCACTATAATGAACCTCCATATGAAGGTGACTGCTGACACTACACTGCTGAGAACTCCCTAGATTTTTCATAGCAGCTGGGCGGATTAATCTTCCCAAACTAGTCTACCCTCCCAGCCGAACTGCAGTACATTCCAAAAAAAAATCAAAATGATTCACGTTGAACTGGCTGAATTAAAATGAGGATGGCTGTATGGACGGGCAACAGAGGCAGCATACCAGACAGGTGTTTTTATATCTGAACTTTTTTTTATTTTTTATTCTCTTTATTAGATTTTCAAGACAACATGTACCAAATCACTGCCATGCAAGGCAGTACAAGCATCAAACCAAATTCAAACATCATAGGATTGACCGACCACTCAACATATCCTGTCATGGGTTACTAGTAATATACATTGACGTACCATGGAGTATATATAAACATTAAAATCAATCTTCATCATTCATTGACCCTACTTGGGCTTGCAATCCCAGATATTGAAGCAAAGGTTCCCAAATGTCCTTGTGTTTGGAAGACGAAGGAAGTTCTTCCGCATAAAATTCGAGGTTTTCTTTACAGTACACCAGATCCTTAATCCAGAGGTCCAGATGTGGGGCTAGGGTACTTTCCCATGTCAATACCACCCGGCGTTTTGCCATCAGCAGTGCAATTCTGACAAATCTGCCCACAGTCCCTTTCTGCTGTGGTACGTAGCATAACAAACACATTTGTGGTGTACATAGCAGAGGGACTTTGGTCATAGACTGTATGTGCCACACTACTTCTTCCCAATACCTAAACACTAGTCTGCATTCCCAAGCCAGGTGCCAGAAATCTGCGTCCAGCTGGTCGCATCGCTTGCAGTTGCTGGTGTACCGGAGGCCAAACCTGTGTAGTTTAAGGGGTGTGTGGTAGACTTGGTGAATGTATTTAAAATGGATAATACGCAGATTACCATTGGGTATAAGGGTGCTAGTGAGGTTACAGACATGCTCCCATTCTGTTTGTAGTAGCGGAGGTGTGAGTCTGTAATTCCAGCATGCGAGGCTTTTATCGAGACCGTTGACCTTCTTGTCTCGCACTGCCCTATACAACTTAGTGACTAGCTTGCAACGGGTAGGCGTGACCAGTAGCAGTTGCAGAGAGTGCAAGGAGGGTGGTTCAGCAGGAAATGTATTATAATGTGCTTTTATAGCAAGCTTCAGTCTGTGTAGAGTGAATTGGAATAATAGCGTTGGGTTAAGAATGTATTGAAGCTCCTTAGGCGTGATGAAACTCCCATTGGTGTAAACATCTTGCATTTTATCAATACCGGCCTCTCTCAAAGAACGCATCGGGCCTTCCTCCTGTGTTACCGAGAGCGCTGCATGGTGTGCCAGAGGAAGCGCCGGGGCATAAATCGGGAGCTTCGTCGCAAGTTTACCAATGGACTGAAATGCAGCAATGGTGGTGTCTATCACATTTATTTCGTACTTTGGCGTGTCTCTCTGCAAATGTGTAAGTATGCAATTTAAAGGATTGGATGTGCATCTCCATCTTCCACAGCCACATGAGGAGTGAAGGCGTGGGGGTTGTACCAGTAATGCGCGTATTGCGCCTGGGCGCAATTATATAATACATATATAGATCTGGTTCGCAAACCCCCCTTTGGCATAATCTAGCGTAAGTGTGTTCTAACTCACCGTGGCTTGTTTGCCTCCCCAAATTAAGCAGACTAACGAGGATCATAATGTGTTAAAAAATGCTTGGTCAATGTTAAAGGGATGTTGCAGAAGAGATATAAAAAGCACGGTAATACTATCATTTTTATGATGGAGATGCGATCCGCTAACGATAATGGCAACGCCGTTCATCTGTTCACTTGTTGCTCCAGGGCAACACACGCCCTCCCATAATTTTCTTTGACCACGAGCTCGGGCTTGCGATGCACACAGATTCCCAGATACTTAACTGGGTCAGTAGACCACACCAGCGGATACTCCCTACTAGGGGGGCTCGTGGTCGTGGTCAGAGGTTTGATCACAGATTTATCCCCGATAAAAGACCCGAGAAAAGGCCGAACCTAATGCATTCCCGCAGCACAGGTGCCAGATACCGCTGAGGCTCCCTGATAAAGAGCACCATGTCATCAGCATAGAGAGATATGCCAACTGGGCGGTGCATAAAATTAAGAGCAGTCTCTCTATGCCACTGTCGTATTATGCAAGCAAGGGGCTCCAGCATGATAGAGAACAGCAGTGGCGATAAGGGGCATCCCTGCCTGGTACCTCTCCCAATCTGAAATGGCTCCGCGGTTAGACCACCCACTCGAACCCGTGCTGAGGGCTCTGTGTATAACAAACACACCCACCCAATAAAGATCTCAGGGAAACCCATGCGCTTCAGGATCTGAAACATATAGCACCATTCTATGGAGTCAAATGCTTAATCTGCATCCAACATTACGGCAGTAGCAGGAGTGCAGGGTCTAGAACGTGATATATCGCAAATATAGTTCATAAATTGTGGGACGTGGATCTTTCTGGTATGAAGCCAGATTGGTCCGGTAAGACCAAACTTGGCATTAACGGTTGTAGTCTGGAGGCTTGAATTATGGCTAGTATTTTTGCATCTAGATTGATCAGAGATAAGGGGCGGTAGGAGTTGCAGTAAGAGGGTGACTTATCTTTTTTTATTAAAGTGATTATCAAAGCCTGTCTGAGCGACGGTGGCAGCCGACCCATCTCATGTGTCTCACCATATACCTCCAGCAAATGGGGAATAAGGGGCACAGCGTATTCTTTATAGAATCCTGCCGTAAGGCCCTCCGGCCCCGGAGCCCTTTTATTTGGCATAGCACGTATTGCCGCCTGGATATCATATGCTTCAATTGGCTGACTTAAATAGTCTTGGTGTCCGTTCGCCAACCATGCGCATGCGATGTCTGAGAGATACTCTTCCAGAGCTGGAGGATCAGCTCTCCATCGCGACATGTAGATGTTAGCATAACAGCCAAGAAATTGATCCACTATGGCTTGTGGTGTGTAGTGTTCCTCACCATGCGCATCTATGATTTTGGTAATATTATGGTGTGCAGCGCTAAATTTGAGCTTAGCAAATAAGTTACGGCCTGGCCTGCCGCCCTCACCATAGGCACGGGCTATGTGTCTTCTAGACAAGTAGCGTATTTCAGTCTCTGCCATCTCATCATACTCTATGATCAACTCGTGAATGCAAGATAGCGTGGGTGCACAAGACCTGGATTCATATTCTCTTCCAAGCTCCGATAATGCATTCTCGACCCTCGTGAGCTGTCCCCGAATATCTCTCAAAATACCTGCTGCGGTATTGATGCAAACTCCCCTAATAGTGACCTTGAAGGCCTCTCAGAGAGTCGCAGCGCTGTCCGCAGTACCCACATTTAAATCAAAGTATTGCCCTATTGCTTCCCAGATGGTGTTGCCATGGGTAGGGTCTAAGAGAGCCTCCGATTGGAATCGCCATGTGAACGGGCGATGGGTATTAGTGGGAATGGTGAGGGCGAGCTTAACTGGGTTGTGATCAGATAGTGTGCGGGGGAGAGAGACGACATCTGTCACCCAGGCGTTCGCCCCCTCGCTCAACAGCCATTAGTCCAGATGGGACCAGCTGCCATGCGCCGTAGAGGCATGTGTACCCTCCAGTGTAGCCCAATTACGAAGCCTCCAAGAGTCAATCAGCCTAAACTCAAGTATGCCGTCCCTGATGCATTGGGCAGTACGTCCACCTTGTTGGCTAGATTTATCCTTACTTGGATCTAAGTGCGTATTGAGATCCCCCCCATACAATTTCAACATCAGGCCACTCACGCAACAACCTAAGAATTTGTGCAAACACCTCAGGTTCGTCCGTGATTGGTCCGTAAACATTAAAAATAGTCAGTAACAAGACCCCCAGCTTACCTTGCACAATAGCATAGCGTCCTTCCTCATCTTTGCACGTTTTTATCGGAGTGAACGCAATACCCCTTTTTATAAGGATGAGAACCCCTCTAGTGTAGGACGAACATGACGAGGCAAGTTTATACCCAGCCCTCTTAAGAACAATCCTGGCCTCTGTCAACTTGGTCAGGTGCGTCATCTGTAGAAGAGCAATCTGAACCCCACGCCTATCTAGATAAACGAAGACCTGTCTCATTTTCTTGGGGGAATTGAGCCCTCAAACAAAATCCACATTAAGCATGTGAACTTATCTACCTTTGTCGCCATTGAGAGTGATGACCATTAGCATATTGAGTGCCCAGCTGTGTGATGCTAAACCAGCATATATATACCATAGCCGGAGCGTTGGACCAATCACAGTACAAAAAAACCCAACTTCTAGATTTCAAACCCCCACCCACTTTAGCATACCCAACTCGCCGAAGCCATCCCACAAGCTAAATCAGCCCCCAAAAGAGTTAAACATGGTCTAAATGTGATATGGGGCACACCACGAAATCCCCCCTTGCACCGCCATACCACTGTTACCTGCTCGGACCGCGGCGGTATACAAAGCTCAACCCTAGTGATTGTCTCTATCCGCACACTCCTAATGGAGCTAAGTTGCATTTCTTTTCCAAACTCAACAGATCTTATGAAGATCAGAAATTCAAACGAGGTAGGAGGAGGAGACTGGAACCACACACATGCTAGACTGAAATGTAGACAATTGTTGGAGTCCAGATGGGGGAAAAACAAAGACTGACGTCCTCTGCAAGACCTGCTGTTAGACCCACTCAATTTATCTCACTCTAACAATAGAGAGTTTATGTTTTTGTTTTGAGTTATGGCACTGGAACAACACCTGATTACTTACTAATCATTGGATGGATTGTTTCTGATAAGTCTTTTTCCCCGCAGGGAATCACAACGCGGTCGTTACAACGACCGTGTTGTGATTCCGCATACCATTACTCCGCAAGTCGGAACAACGACTTGCGGATGGGGGGGGGAAGGTGTTGGATTTAAAATCCAACACCTTCCCTATTGTCCGCACAGACTGGAGTTGGAATAGTAAATTTATACTATTCCAACATCCAGCGTCCCACCTTCGCAAGTCTTTGATCCGACTTGCGGAGTAATGGTATGCGGAATCACAACGCGGTCGTTGTAACAACCGCATTGTGATTCCCTGCGGGGAAAAAGAATGCGGGATAACAACATACATTCAGTCTAATAAGCTAACACTATGGGCGTGCAAACTTTGTGAAACTCCATGAGAATTTTGCAAAATGTGCTTTCAGACCAAAATGTCACGTGCTGGTATCTTGCCCGACCTGTTTTTTAGGCGAGTGCACACTTCGCATAAAAGAGTATTGCAATAAACAAGCAGGAATTTGGTTCAAGCTGAAAATATCTCTCGGTAAGACATTTTTTGAATAAACCAATTCCTGCTTTTATTATGAAGATATTTTTCACACTGGCTTTGCTCTTGCTTACGAAATGTTAATATAATCCGTAATGCCAAAAATTTAAATATTTCATAAATTTTACATTAAACAAAAATGCCAAAATTTTACTCTAGTGATTAAAATTTTGCGTAGCCTTTCCTAACAGAAGCAAATATTAGCTTAATTGTATCTCCTCGTCCAACTAAAAAAAGCTGGCAGTTTGTTAGCAGTGTAATTAAAACCAAAAGAGCGAATGTTTGCAGTACCAGCCATAAAGGACTCACAGGACTGCATGGTCTTCCAGAGAGTAAAAATAACTAAAGAATGTGCCATCTTCTTTTCTGACTTGTGTACCCCAGATGCTGGTAAATCTATTTATTGGCCACAGGCCAGGCCCTGTGACCAACCTTCACCGTGCATAGCTCAAGGTGTGCAATGCAGGGAATTGGCTGCCTGTGAAGGTTTAGCCACAGAGCCTGCCCACAAGCCAGAACTTGTGGCCAGACCCTCCACCACACACAGCTGAAGGCAGTGCATGTGGGGGATTTGCTGCTTGCAGGGGGGCATCATTTAAAATGTGATCAGTGATGTGATCAATTATGTTGATTAATGTGTTATGAGTCATGTACTATGTGAGGTCACATGCAGAGCATGGCGGGGCCCAAGGTATAGTTAGCCTAGCAAACAATAACTGATGAATTTCAATATTTTGTTTGTTTTAAACATTTGTTTTTTTTAACCTCTTCTATGCCCATGACGAGATAGTCTCGTCATGGAGCGCGGTTGCGCTGTGCCCATGACGAGACTATCTCGTCATGGACCCCGCCCGCTAATACAATGCCCGGCACAGGAGGGGGAAAGGGCGGGGCACTGAAGGGGTTAATGTAAGATAGGATCATACTACCATGTTATTAGACCTGAAATCCTTGGCATGATTTTCCCCCAAAACTCTTTGCCTTCACTCCTCCTGTTTTGCTGAATTCGTTTTTCTTGGCCTTAAGACTGTGCACTTTACCACTGCCAACCAGAGCTAAAGTTCTTGTGCTCTCTCATTTGAACATTGCAAAATTGTCTTACACCCAATTGGCACATATAATTTACTTATAAGTCCCTAGTAAAGTGGTACTACTTGTGCCCAGTGCCTGTAATGAAACACTACTCGTGGGCCTACACCACTTACTGTGCCACCCGCTTAAGTAGTTTTATAAACATGTTTCAGGTCTGCCATTGCAACCTTTGTGCAGTTTTAAGCTGTCCTTTTCAACATGCCAAATAAACTGTTTGCCAAGCCTAAACTTTCCCTTTTTAATATATATGTCACCCCTAGGGAAGGCCGCAAACAAGGCATGGGGGCAGGATGCAGTGCATTCAAAAAGTTGGATGTGTAAGTTTTATATGTCCTGGTAGTTAAAAACCCTTACATTTGTTTTTCACTACTGCAAGACTTACCTCTCCCATTTGATAATATATGATTAATTTTGTTTTTTGGAACAGGTAAAAATGTTTACACTTAAATTGATTGTAATTTAAAGCCATCCTTAATGGTATGGTCGGATTTTAAGTCACATTTCTGAAAATGCCACTTTTAGAAAGTTGAAAACATCAATGAGGATGCACTCCTTCCCTTTTATTTGTAAATATTAAGTTAATTAGTTCGAATCGGAAGTGCGTGCGATCAGTGACTGTGAAACACCTCCAATCACAGTGAATACTGAAGTAAACATGAACTGGAGCATTTTACTTATGCTCCAAACTGTCGCACTGCTAAATGTGGGAAAAGCCCCACCAGTATATCAGTTAATCCAGGTAATCTATACTTGACACACCATTCCAAATGTTTTACACTTATTTCTCCAAAACTTATAAGCTTTTCTTTGTATCAGGAGATTCGTTTGCAGTTTGACGGTCTGTTAAGGTAACATCCATGGAGTAGTGCAGTTTAGAATTATGGGTTGAGGGGAATATTTAAAACATTGTTGGGAGGAAAGAAGGGGTTGGAAAGTAAAAACGAATTCTTGTTACACGGGTACATATTTTTGGTATAAGAGCATGTTTACATGACGGAGGGGGTGAATAAGTGTGTATTTGTAGAAGGGGTTTGTTCTTTTTTCTTTTTTCTTCTTTCTTCTTTTTTCTTTTTTAATTTTTTCATTATTTCATTGATTCCGGGATAAGGGTGGATAAGTGTGATGTTTTTCAGTATGGTTTATTATTCAATGGTTGTCTAATGATCTGTTGGTTTAGTGGTCTCTTTTACTTTATTGTATAGATCCCTGACGAAGAGCCACACAGGCTCGAAATGCATTGGATATTAATATACACGTCTTTTCCATGAAATGATTGACTTCAATCGGAACGTGTTGTTGTATGAAGCCTGGATGGGCACACGGCGCATGAGAAGATTTTGAATAAACTGTTTGAACGAAATCATCCTGTCTCCGCAGTGATTCAAAGAAAAGCTTATAAGTTTTGGAGAAATAAGTGTAAAACATTTGGAATGGTGTGTCAAGTATGGATTACCTGGATTAACTGATATACTGGTGGGGCTTTTCCCACATTTAGCAGTGCAACAGTTTGGAGCATAAGTAAAATGCTCCTGTTCATGTTTACTTTTAGAAAGTTGGCATTTCCTTGTCCTAACCATTTGGTGCCTGCAGCCTGTATCCTGGGTCACAAGACTAGGTGTAGTTGGCAGTTGGCCTTTTTTGTTTTTCTCCCAGACAATATCACAAAGGGGAACTGGTTGTATGCTCCTGGACCTGTGGATACTACAATAGAAGGACTGCCCTGCTTTCCTGCTTCAGGCCTACACTGTTGTTTGAGAAGGAAGACTGGACCTTCTCCCTCATCCCAGGCTACCTAAAGTGACTACAAGGGTCAGCTGACTGACCTCCTGTACAGAGCTACAGGGACATAACAAGCTCCGGAGGTCTTCCTGCAACTGCCCAGCTGACCAACTTACAACTAGACCTACGTGGGTTCTGCTGGCCTCTGCTGGAGTGAGTTCCTGGACCCCTACAGGTGCCTCCCAGGCCCTGGATCCTTAGTTCGCATCAGTTGAGCTCCTCCTGTGAAGAAGTGGAGAAATCCTGAAGTTTTAGGCTCTTTGTGACTGCAACGGGACCGTTCGCGGCAAGATTTTGACACCTGTGACGATCGCCAACATGAAGCTCCAGTGAAGCCAACTCTTCCGCCTACATCGACCGCCAGTGACAACCAACACTTTGCGCTTCGGTGACAATAGCCTGCGGTAACCGCCAATGTGAAGCTCTTGCAATGACCGTCCACGACACCTGACAATATTTCCACCTTACATCGACGACCATCGGTGACGCCGTCCTGCTCTTCGCGCTACAGCTTCGACCATCTGTGACGCTCTTCTTGCACTCTGTGACGTTCTTCTTGCACCTCCTCCACTGCAAACTATATTGTTTCTGCTGGACTTTGAGAAAGTAACTTTTTTAACAGGACTAATCTGGTCATTGTATGTGGGCCGAACTCCATCACGATCAACCTTGTGACTTTCACCCGGTCTGCCACAACAAGATAACTGCGAGTGGTGCTTTGTGCTTCTAGGCACTTTGCCTACATAAATCTTTGAAATCACATATCTCCTGGCCAAATTTCCTGTCCCACCTATCCTTTTGAATGGTTAAATCGTCGGGCAAGCCAGAAATAAATATTTGGTATATTAACCCGATCCGAGACCTTTTCTCTATAATCCCCATCAAAGGAATTTTCCCAAACTTATCTTCTCCTGGTGTTACATGATTAAACAGGTAGCTCCGGATTTGTAAAAACTTAAAGAAATGCCTAGTAGGGAGCCCATATTTTGCTTGCAAGTCGGAAAAAGAAGTAATTTGACCCTCAGAGAAGAAATCGCCCAATGCATTAATTCCTAAAGTGCCCCAACTAATAGTGATCAAGTCCTGAAAAATTGGAGGCAACAGACCATATGAGAGAGGAGGGGTGTAAGCATTGATATTAGATATGCCAAAACGCTGTCAAATTTGTTTCCAAACAGAGTAGGCAGATTGAATTACTTTGAATTTGACTTTCTTATAATAACTAGGTTCCACATTTCTGACTAAGCATTTGCGAGCATCTTCCCCTAGTAGAACCTCAAAAATTGTATGTCTGGCAAATTCCGGCACCACCACCTTTCCCCCGACCAATAATATGCCCATTTGCTGTAACAGTGCAGCCCAGTGATATAGCATTAAAGAAGGTAGACCCCAGCCACCTCTTGATCTGGGGAGTATTAGCCATTTAGCTGCCCTTCTAGATTTATGATAACCCCACAAGAATCTTGTGCAAGCCCTTTCTGCACTAGAAATACAGTGCGCTGGGAATTCTATGGGGATAGTACGAAATAGATATAAAAATGTTGGAAATATGGACATCTTTATGACATTGGAACGACCATGAAGTGAAAGGTGTAAGTGATCTAATCTTTCCAAAGTCTGGTTCACCTCTTTAATGATCGGTAACATATTGATTTCTGGTATCTGCTCTACAGATGGCATGATCTTCACCCCCAGATAGGTTGCTACTGGGGCTATTGGGAGCCCTTCCGGCTTCGAAAAATCTGAATGTATGACTTGGGTTTTATCAACATTCAGCCTATAGCCCGAGACTGCACCGAATTGTTTGGATAAATCATAATCTGCTGGAAGAGCCGAGCTGATATCCTTCGTGAAAATGGCAACATCGTTGGCGTAGGCTAGTGTTTTGTAAGTCACGCCATTAACAATAGCGGCCTTAATCCGTAAGTTGTTATCCAGTTTACTCAGAAAGGGGTCGATATAAATTGAAAATAGAAGCGGAGAGCAGGGGCACCCTTGACGGGTTCCTCTGCTAATGGAGAGGGAACACGACTCTTGGACAGAAATACAGACAGAGGCCACTGGGGAAATATATAAGGCTTGTATAGCTGTAATGAACTCCTGAGGGAATCCCTTGGTTTTTAACAATAGCCATAAAAAACCCCAAAAGACCCTGTTGAACGCCTTTTCGGCGTCCAACAGGATCATTGCCAGTTTACAAACCTGAGCCCAATCGAATAGTGTTATTGCTCGCCTGATATGATCTGATGTGTCACGGCCAGGTATAAAACCATGTTGATGGGTAGAAACCAGGGGGACAATAACCTGGCCAAGAGAGCACTGACTTGGAAGCTTCTTTGGAGCTGGCCAATAAAACTTTAATAACTGGTAGTCTGAGGGCCCTTTACTACAGGTCAGCTTTCGATCTATATTATACCTCCGGGAAAATCTCAAGATGGTCTAGTAATCGTGGGAACTCAAGCAGCAGATGTGGCATTTTGGCTGCTGACACGATCCATATGTTCTTCTCCTGTCCTAAACTGTCCAAATATCTACAAGATATCGAAACATTTCTAGTTCAGATAATTGGTAAAGAATTGCAGTTAACTCCCACTTTAGTGATCTTGGGGGTTGACCAGTTGCAAAATCAGGCAGGGTGGAACAAATTTGAAGAAAGCTTTTTGTTTATTGCTATGTCTATTTTGAGAGCGGGTATAACTTCACAATGGATCAGTCCTGACCCCCCTACTTTTATAAATTGGAGGGCCCGGCTCTTGGCTATATACAATATGGAATTAGCTGTTTACACACTAAAAGGACGTAGAAGATTTGAAAGGGGTCGGAAAATTTGGAGTCCTATTACGGCATGGATTGGATGAATCTTCTTTTTTCCTTTTCTCGCTCTTCCATCCCTGGTCCTTTTTTTTTCTTCTTCTTCTTTTTCTTTGCTCCGATATGTCGCTTCATTTAATGCTGTTTTTTTTCCTTTTGGGATACTCTGTATTAATATTTTGACTGCTTCAAAAGAAAAAAAAGAAAAACAAGAAAAGGAAATTACATATCTCCGATTCTACCAGTTGGATTTTTGTCATTTAGGTGTCAAATAATTTACTTTTTTTTAATTGGTGAGGGTTTTTTGTTGTTTTGTGTTTTCACTTTATTGCTGTTTGTGTGCTGCATTTATACATTGCTTCTAAGTTAAGCCTGATTGCTTTTGTGTCAAGTTACCAGAGGTTTAAGTACAGGTTCATTTAGTGACTTTTGTGATTCACTTTGAGAAGGATTTTGGCTTTTGCTTGGGAAGGGCTCACACTCCCCTCACCAACAACTTAATTACTTACACATACCAAACTATTTTTTTTAAACATATTTTTATTGACATTTTGTATGTTTGTTACAATTTCACATGCAGTATTTGCAACACTCTGCATTATTATTCTCTTTTACCATTTAGACAGGGAGACATACGTTTCTTCCTTGAGTAAGGCATGATGGCATTTATCTAGCACAATCAATTACTGTCCACCATTTTTTGGATGCCCATCACCCCACCATCACATTCCATTAGTAATTTACGCTAACCGTCTACTGTTCATCTCTGCCTTGTCTCGGTGGGCGGTTCAAGCCTCTACCTAGGATTCAGGGAATGTCCTCCTCAATGTCACTCTCATATCCAAAACCAATAACAATACAACCATTAAAAAGGAAAAGAAACAAAAATAAACAAAAATAAACTGACACTTAATAAAATACGGCATGCATAGGGGGCCTGAGTATCATCCGAGTCTAAGGGTGCATTCATTGATCCTGTCAATTACATGATATGTTCTGCGTGGTGTAAAGGTCTCTCGGGGGTGGGGGAGTCGGGAAGATTGCCCTCACCCCATCCACCGATCCCATTTTCTAAAGCGCCATCCGCCTTTTCCCTTTCCGGGCCCACTGGTTTGCCTTCTCGTAGCAGATATACCGTGCCCGACCCCCCCTTTGTGAGTCCAATATCTTCGTGTGGGAGCACATAAGTCCCTCACTGCCACTCCCAAACTCCCCCCCTGTCATCTGTTCCCTCTCTGGATTTTCCCAGTTCGCTAGCACTTCTTTCCAAAGGTCTGCTATCGTTGTCTCTGGATACCCCTCACTTCCACGAAGCTCAGGGCTCTCCCTTCCGCTCCTGCCCAATCAATAACCTCTCTGTTCCAACTGCCCACCTGTAGCCCAGTGGGAGCCTTCCACATCAGGGCTATCCGTCGTTTAGCTAGGCCCAGTGCTAGGTCAATGAATCGGTGTCCCACCTTCCTTTTGGGAGGGCGCGGGAAGAGCCCTAACAAACATACTTCTATAGTCAGCGCCAGCTCCCTTCCCAATGCTGTCTTTGTCTTATCCAGGATTTCCGCCCAGTACCCCTGCACTACTCCACAGCTCCAAGTCATGTGTATAAACGTGGCATCCACATTAGCACACCGTGGGCATTTCCTCAGCTCACAACCATATGAACACACACCTAACTTATAACATCACTTTATCCATATATAGATATATAGATATATTTGGTGTGGAGTGCTGTGTACCGCATGAGTAGTGTACCTGCGCTGAATGTATGTGTGCCTGGGAAGGGCACATTACAGGTATAATGCAGCACTGTGCAGTGTGTGTCTGTTATATGCATGTGCTGGAAGTCTGTGTGCCGTGAGGGTTTCAAAACATGAAGGATGTAAGGAAGCGACCTGGGCACATCTCAGAAAGGAAATGGGGCTGATGAAAGAATCATAAAGAGTAGGGCTGAGGCCCTAGCCTGGGTTAACCTGTTGACACACCTATCACTGTGGCTGACATTCAGATGTGAACTCCCATCGCCTGTGTTGTCGGGCTCTTAGCTTTGGAGACACTCCTGCTGCAACCTGTGTGCCAAGTGAGGAAGAGGAGAGCAATGGAAGGAGCAAGGTCCAGTGGGAAATCCTGTCGAGTAGGCTGATTGGATCATCCTAACTGCTGCACTGATCAGGTCATTGCCCGTTTGCAGGAAAAAATCAATGACCTTTGTATGTCTAAGGAGAACCACCGTGGAGTGAGCCATTGACATCGACGAACAGATCATAATCACTCATGTACAATGAAGAGCCGGTGACCCCGTATGCCAGGACAGGCCAGAGCAAAGTGAACTCTGACTATCGGTGTGCTGATCGGGCCGGAGCCCATGGACAGGGAGAGATCGGTGACCATGTATGCGAGGAGGGGCCACCGTGGATAGATTGCCATGCAGAGTGGGCCGTAGCCCTTGCATGGTGGAGAGCTGGCCACCCCATATGCCAGACGGGGCTAAAGTGAATTAATCTGCTATGCCAATTGGATCAGAGCCATGTGCAGTAGAGTTATGGCGATCCTGTATGCTTGGGGGATTCTCTAGGACTTGAATGGGATCATTGCTGGAGGAATGAATCCGCCGTGGTACCTACACCGGGACACTGGATCAGCATCACACTACTCCCCCCGCCACCGTGGGGTGGTCCAACGACTTACCCTGCTAGGAGGAGCTGCAAAGAGCCTCCAGTCACTGTGGCCTCTGGTTGTTGTGGGTGCACTGCTACGTGTGGTGAAATTTGGGACCACCGACAGCAGCCCTCTTGGGCCGCATGCGGTGAACTCACCTGAACCAGCTGCTGCCGTTTCAGCACCCACAGAGGGACTGTGCCCAGGAAATCCAGTCCCTCTGACCCTGCAGGTGCAGGAAATACTGATTTCTGGCTAGTTAGCCCTGGGTGAACTTGCATAATACATAGCACTGTGGCTCTGGAACACTTTTGACTTTACCACAGAGTCGGAGTGGACTCTTGAGACTCAGACTACTAGTGTGACTTACTATGAATATTACCTGTAGTGAATGGGGAATAGCCACTATCTCGCTCGCTAGAGAGAGAAAGGAGTGAGACACAGAGAACTGCCTATGCAACACTAGATCCTCAAGCTCTGGGGGACTGTGTAGTTGTATTTGTATGTTTTTGCCGTATTTAAAAATATATTATGTATTGCTGCTACTTTGTGCGCTTTGATTTATGAACCTGTGTTCGTCCCCGTATCTACCGCCCCCTGAGGGAGCCTATACCTGAGAGTCAAGTGCTTAAGGGGTACTGGCCCAGTTGCTCGGTATCCCTAGTAGGCCAGCCCCCGAGACATCAGGAGTAAAAGATGTCAGCCCCCATGGCTGGGCCCAGTAGCTCCTGCTTGCCACAGGAACTCTAAGAGGGATTCAGACAATCTGCTCCATGGTTATATCCTCAGCTTCCCCAATTTGTAATGTGTGATAATGGGTGTTAGAAATGGAATTTCTGGTTGATGGATGTAGGCACCCAGTCCTTGCAGGAACCACCACTTGAGTCAGGGTAAGCTAGATACACACCAAAAGACAGCCTGTGCTTATCCTCTGGTAGCTTGGCACAGAGCTACGGCTTATCTAAAGAGAAAATGTGTACAGTATTTGTGCAACACACACAGTAACACAATGAATACACCACAAAAAGACTCCACCTGCTTTATAAAAATAGATTATTATATAATAAACAAAACAAGACCAAAATAACAAAAATCCAATGTATAGAAGTTGAGATATTGAATAAAAAACAAAAATGCAGTAATGCACTTACAATGTCAAAGTTTGGGACGATTTCGTGGAAGTGCAGGCCGGCTACAGGACCCACACAGGCCCCGGTGAACAAAATACCTTTCCTGGTCACAAGCAACGAGATACGTGAATCTTCTCCACGCAGTGAAGGAGATGCGTCAGGTCTGAAGATGGGTGCCGGAGTTGAGAGACATTGAGCAATGCACTGGATTCTGCTGTCCAATGCATCGATCTTGGGAGGCAAAGTGCTGGTTCCGATGCAATGTGCTGATTTTACTCCCGCAACTGGGTTGACATGCCGGTTCTGTTACACACAGATAGGAGATGGGTAGAAATATGTGTTGCAATTATCTGGGCCACTTCCAGTGAGCCAGGAGCAGAAGTAGAGACTTTGATTTCTCTGACTCTCATGCGATAGGAGGCAAGCCAACAAGCTCTTGGAGATCACTTGGAATGAAGGCAGAGTCCAGCTCTCCCTCAGCTGAGTCAAAGAGCAGCAGGGCAACACAAGAGAAAAGCAGCCATTCCAAGTCTGCAGTCCAAAGATGAGTCCTTTAAGCAGCACAGCAGTCCTTCTGACAGAGGTTCCGTTCAAGATCCAGAAGTGTCTGATTTTAGGGGGTCAGAGACCCAGTACTTATACCCAAATTTGCCTTTGATGTGAGGGGTAACTTCAAAGCAGCTTGCTGAAGTGCTCAAGTATCCTTTTCAACCCAGTCCTGTCTGCCTGGCTATCTGTGGGTGCTAATCAGTCATTTGGGTGCGGACAGGACACAGCCTATTCAAGTGAAGTGTTAGCCCCTCCCTTCCATCCTGCCCAGGCAAGGCCATCAGAATGGAGATGCATGTAGATGGGTACTCAGAAATACCTGTCCTTCCTGCGTTATGGCTGTCTAGAGGGATTGCACAAAGTTTAGCTGTCACACACCCCAAGTCGAAGTGGCAGTAAACTGTGCACACAGGCACTGCAATATCAGGGCAGAGACAGGTTTGAAAGGCTACTTATGCGGGTGACACAATTAGTGCTGCAGGCCCACTAGTAGCATGTGACTTACAGGCCCTGGGTATATGTTATACTACTTTACAAGGGACTTACTAGTAAATCAAATATTTCAATCAGATATACACCAATGTCACCATGTTTAGGGGAAAAGCACATGCACTTTATCACTGGTTAGAAGTGGTAAAGAGCTCAGAGTATTAAAGCCAACAAAAGAAAGGTCAGAAAAAGAAGAGGAGGAAGGCAAAAAGCTGGGGTTGACCCTTCAGAGAGAGACATTTTCAAATAATGGGCAAATAATTTGGGCCAGATTGAAAATTCACCAATTAACAAAAGAAGAAGAATTTTCTTTAATTGAGGAATTACCGCTGCTAAATGTGCTATTCAAAATTTAACATCATGGGAGATTTATTGAACAGCTGCAAATTTACCAGTTCAAGACTTGCAACATTCTCCGTAAGTCAAAGGATTTCCCATTGTTACCTAATTTTTTGGTAGAAAGTGCTAAATCTAGAGTAAAATCCACCAATGGAATTTCATCCACTGTGCTTAAAGTAGTATAGAGAAAATTCTATTGTTGAGTTCTCCATAATAACACTAGATGTAGGGAATTCCACCTGTGGATTCAATTTCACCTGTGAGTTCTTCTCAGATTTAAAACTTTTACTGCAAATTATAGGATTTTCGGTAACTATCAGAATCTAAATTTAATCAGGAGGGACTGATTAGAGTTCAGTGGTAAGAATACGGAAAAAGTGCTGTTTACACGGTCAAAGGATTCTCTACCGGAGGATTACTTCCATCATAATATACTTATGGCAGCATTAATTCCTCAATAAATAAACAGATTTTTTACTACCACTCAACTCTAAATAAGCCAGGACATTAACGGACTTTTGTCTCAGTTTCCTTAACTGATACCATCAGAGAATTATTAAGCTACATAAAAACTAATGGTTAAATTGTAACACAAAGTCCTCTCATTTGTGGAGGAAGTGGTGAATCTAGATGAGAAATCACTGGTATAATAATTTGCTGCTGACCTAGGGACAGTATTGTGGAAAAAACAGCTGTAAATTCAAATACTCATTTAGCACTTATTTAATAAATCAGAGATTTTTACTGGCGGATTTGCAGCTGGTGGACAACAGAGAAGCCACCACTTTGTAGAGGAAATCTGGAGGGCTGGTAAACCTGGAGATAAAATACACGAGCTAAATGTCCTCCTCAAATCTATTCCTTTTATTGAGATAATTGGTTTGGTTGATTCGACTCCTGATCTGGCTATGTGCCCACAAGATGGGGTGACAAGAGTTTCGAAAACAAAAACTGAAACAAGCCACAAAATGGAGGCTTGTCTCCATATCTGGACCTCACATGGATAGAGATGTATTACCACATAGCCCAGATACAATGCAAAAGCTGGGGAAGTAAAGACAGGGACAAATCTAGACCTTGGAGTCTTCCAAGTTGGTGGTGCGCTTTGTGGCTCCTAGTGTGAGGGAATGCAACAGCGGTGTTCTGTTTTCTCTGCCGATCAGCTATTTAACAACTAGAAGGGGAGAGGGTGGGATGGTAATGTGAGCATGCACAGGGCTTGAAATGTAAATATAAAAATTCAGATACTCACTGTCTCGGAGCGCTTGTTTGATACTGAGAAGTGCCAGACACCTGCTCAAAAGTACCAGTGCTCTCAATTCAAACTTAAATAGGTGCAGTCACAGCACCTGACAGCAGCTGCCCATTTAAAGCACTGATGCATGCTCCACACATACATTTCGACTATAGTAACAGTGCTCAAGTGACCCACCCTTTAAACAAAATGAACATATATTTATATTGATAAACACTTATCTATATTGTGGTCCAGTTCAGTGTATAAACACAAACTACATGGCGTGCGAAAGTTTCCCAACTTGAACAAGTAAACAGAAATGCAGCACCATACACCCAGAGTTTTGGGTTGCCTCAGTGATGTTTTACTAACTTTCTGATAGGGGCCCTAACGTACTTCACTGGTTGGTATGCCACAGCTGTTGCCAAAGATAAACTGCATTAGAGAAATGTTTTGCGGTTTAAAACAGTAAATGTATATGTTATAACAGAAACTGGGCTAAATTGTTTAAAGTTTTGCTCTTACATTTTCCAAAAAATGCACATTCATATAGTGCGGCAATATTTTCATGGGATTTATAGAGATTATAATTAAAGGCTTCATGTCAATGAGCGTTGGATTGAATCAAAATGTATGCTGAAGGCTGTACAGCCTTTTCTGGTTAGATGCCTATGCTGTCTGTAGCTAGACCGGGGATCAGATTACTGTAGTGTATTAAGGTTCCTTGGTGTGTTTAAGACTACAGGGGCAGAGCTATGCAGAACAATAAACACATTTTATGAACCAATTTCTATCATTTAAAAGACACTGTCTTGTGGGGACTGGAGTTCAGGTCGCTACACAGCAATCAAGTCCCAACAGCGTGAGTGTTATTACACTGAAGTCCCCACAAGTATAGTAAAAGAAAATCTCCCCTCCTACACACACACACACACACACACACATAGATCGCATTCTTCTGATTTCTATAGAATTCCATTTAAATGAGGATTACATTGACTGGGGTGGACAAATGTTCTTTCGAGTAGCACATAGCTATACCCACTGTAGAAGATATGTTGATGTAGATTCTACTGTGGAGCCGCTGCTCTATGCAAGAACCCATTGGGATGGACTGATGCAGCTATCAGCGAAGGAGGTGCCACAAAGAAGGCATATAGGCAGTGCCTAATATGAGCCGGTGGTTTTGGGTGCTCTGCACCGGCACTTAATTGTCAGCACCGGTTGTAGTGCCTGTCCACCACATGGTGGCGCTGTCTTTTTAAGTTTGAAATTTGCACAGCAAGTGTGTTTATAAGTCAAAACACATAAGAACAGTCTGGATTGAATCACTTTTAGGAGTGCAGTGGTCAGCAGTTGTGTTGGTACGGTCATTGGCATCACTGGCAGGGGTGCTGGGTGGTGCAGGTTGGAGTGGCCTCCCAAGAAGGGCCCTGGCACATACTTTTTTTTTTTTACAAATTAAGCACTGGATGCAGGCGTAGTTAATTCGTAAGTGTCCGTATAAGCGCGGACATGGCAAGCAATCTAACTACATGTAAAGGAGCGGGTCCAATAGAATCAGCACTCCCTTGTTGAAGATGCAACTTTAATCGGTGAAGGGCAACATGGTGACACTGTCGGAGGGCATTGCTTCCGTCGTTCTGGCTGATCAATATTTTAATTAAATTCCCCTTTAGAATGCAAGACTGTTGTTTCTATTCTGCACCTCTTTGGAATCCTGGATTTGTGGTATCTGTAAATTAAAGTATATTGTAGCAACACCATTACATTTCAGCTTCATTAACTATTCGTCCAGGTAACAGTTTGATGAAGTACTTTGAATATTACAAAATGTTAAGTTGATATTTTAAAACTATGCTAGATAATAGAGCTGTATAAAAATGCTCATTTTTCCCAGTCGAACTTCCAGCCCTCTCTGCAGCATCGACCCACCTGTGCGGGTCGAGCACTGCGTTCTTGTCAGATTCATTGACCAGAACATTAGGAAGATAAGTGGCTGCAAAGAGCCCAGATTGCTCAAGTGCCAGTGAAAGGCTTTCTCACCCTAAACAGTGGTTCCTTTCTTCTCTCATCTCTGTTCCTGTCATACACACACATATATGCACATACATTTTGCAGCACGCATAAAACACATCCACACATACACACATACTCACACTCGCAGTGACCATAGGAGATTTAAATCTGTCAGTCTTTCTTAGTTGCTATTTCCTATCATCCCTAATACTAAAATGAGCGCAAAAAGGGATGATGGTGTAAAAAACCACAGTGTATAGCTGGGTAATTGATCATAATGGTGTCAAATAAGCAAATGGCCGTTCGGTCTTAAGGCTTTGATTGTTTTTAATAAGAACATTCAACATAAAACAACTTTAATAATGCTATGATGACCACACATTGATATTTCTAGACCTATTCACCACATTACAATGCCTCGTGCTGGGAAAACACATGGGGCCATATTATACATTGTGCCCTGGGGGATGCAACGGGCGTGTGCGCCGGCTTTATGCGCCATCAGGGCACTTTGGTATTATAGTAGGGGCCGTACACACTTATGCGTCCCCTTCTGGTATACTGATAGCGCTGGCGCATGAAGTGATAGTGCTAACATGAGAGGGCATTCCCTCATTTTCATGGGGGCATGACCCCATGCAAATGAGGGAACTGCTTTGCCTCTGCACCCATGCCGTACTGCAAGCATACCTTTAGGAGGCTCACTGAAAGTGTGGCACAAAAAGGTGGTGCAATTTAAGTGCGCTTTCTAAAATTCAGGCCTCCGTGGGGGCATGAGAAAGAAGGTCCCATGGACCCCCCAGATATCCCCTTGCAGGCGGGTGCAGTCCCTCACTGCGCCCACCTGCAAAGGAATGTCTCTCCCCTCTTGAAAGTGGAGCAGTTTTGAAGCATGTATTCCGTACACTTGAATGCTTCGCATTCTGCATAAGAGGGTACACTTTCCCTGTTTGCGCCCGGTGCACCTGTTGCAAGGTGCGCCGTGGCACAAACAGCGAAAGTGCACCTTATATATAATATGGCCCCTGGTGGTTACCATACGTGATCCTTCCCGGCTACTCTTCTGCACCCACTCAAACCAAGCTCAGTGAGCAAACCAGTAGGAGGGCCTCCAGGCAAATACCTGTGGGCCATCCAGTCTCCAGATCAACCCCCCTCACAACCGTGGGTAAATACAGTTCCACTTTCACTTTCACTTCCACTGAAACAGACAGAAGCAACCAATTGTAAGTCTTGAAATCCATCCTTGTCTCACACATTAGTATCTACTACTATCACATCACTTATTAAAAGGACTTCAAAAATTCACTGCCGGTTGCGGTCTCTGAGCTTATATAGCCCAATCTCTGCATCCCCAACCTTAGCACCTTGTTCTTGGTCCAGTCGGAAAAGTCCGGCCTGAAATGTTAAGTAGGCCGGCGTCCAGTCTGGGTTGCTTGTGTTCTCATCCAAAGGGGACCTGGTTTGGGAGTTTGGGCTGGTTTATTCCAACTGGAACAGTACCAAGGCTCCATCCGTCCTGGCATAGCAGGCAAAAAAGGAATGACTGGAATGCAGCCTTAAGCAATTGCCAGTAGCTGAGATTTTTTGCAAGCCTTCCACCCATCTCCTTTGTGTTTTCCTCATAATGTTTTCATTCATCCCTAAGAAAGTCAGTCATATTGCCGTTCTTAGACTTGGGAGTATTGCCATACATTTGGAATTGCAACCAGGTGTAGATAAGTAAGAGCCCCATACAGATATTAATGGAAGATGAGCACAAGAAGAAGCTGTGAAAGCTTCACACTGGACATCCTTATCTGATGACATTGCAGCCGTGACGCTGACCTGTTTGCTGTACTTTGGCAGAAGTCAGCCATTCCATTTTAGAACCACCTGTTTCACCCCATCTCTCTTCTGAAGCAAGTCTACGAGGTGCTGATGTTACACCGTCTTGCAGACCACAGAAAGGTCCAGGATGACTAGGATCACTGGATGAATCTAGGAGTTTTTCCTTGATCCAGAATGGGCTTCACGTGCTTTTCACTTTGACCTTCTCTTTAATCATTTACTATTGTTTTTAACCCTTGCAGTTTTATCTAATTCACCAATTTGTGTTTTTTCTTTACCTCACTCTGTCTCTTCCTCGTACCACTCATAACAAAGTAAGACATTTTGCATCCTAACAGGCTTTTGAACTTCCCACCTTCTGAAAGCGCCTTAATATACTACCTGTAGGCTCGCCCTTTCAGCTCTCCCATGAGGAGAGAAAACGATCTGACTAGACCCTCGTTTTGTCGGTCCATATGGACTTAGTAGTTTCACACATAAATTACTTGCAAGGAGGGTGTGTCACAGTGAAGTCTCTTCAAGTAACGTTTGTGGATGTCTTTTTGGTGGCTATTTAGTGGGTTCAGCTGTACTGTTTTTCCCCCTGTTATTTGCTGTGGGAACTCAATGGGGACTGCCTCCTGTTACTTTAAATGTGGGGTCTTCATTACTCTCCTGCTCCAGGCTGTCATGTCTGCAGTTTGAGAGTTTGTTATTTTCAATTTAATCTTGTAAGGCGCACAGCTACCCAAGGGTTTACCAGCTCCGAGAACTGAGAGAAAGAAAAGAAAAGAGTAAATTAGAGTCTACATATTAAACAGCCAGGTTCTTAAACACTTGCGATAATTCTCATATATGGCTTCAGTCTGGAGAGCCATCGGAAGGGAGTTACACAGAGAGGGGCCAAGATAAGAGAAGGACCGACCGTCCATGCGTGACAGCCTGGTCCTAGGCACCGCTGGTTCCTGTGTGTCTAGACCTTCTACGGAGGAGTCATTATTCTTCCTCGGTGACTGTTCTGCTCTCTTGTGGACTCTCCGAGGGGTTGGCAAACACTCTTCAATGGATCACTTTCATGTTCTTGTCTTCCTTGGGGGATACAGTCAACAGTTTTCCTATCCCCACTGAAGGTTGGCTTTCTCTTAATGGTTTTCTTCTGGAATTGACTGTTCCCTCGTTGTGTCTTGGATGACTGATTATCCTGTTGCACAGCATCTTTTCCTCCAGAGGTTATGTTTTTAGTACTGGTCACGTCCTTGCAACATCTTGGGAGTTTGGGTTTCTTTATTCCTTTGGCTCCTTCCGGATATCTGGTTCTTGGACTAGGGTGAGCTGTGTGGTGTGGCTTTCTGATTTTTTAGATACTATTACATACAACACAGGCCTTGTTTATGTTAACATGTCCACTTTCCCTTGAAGTACATGACAAAGCAGGGAGGCCTACAATACACGCCATTAATGATGTGAGCTGCTATTTTGTACATATTCTTAATGTGTTTAGGTTAATTTGTCATGTCCTTTTTCTAATGCTCACAATTAATAGGCAGAGTAGGGGTACTTACATTCTCTGCACCATTTTATACTTCACAGTAGTCAAGGATGCCTGTTGGCAAAAATATGAAAAGGTAGGGTGGGACAACCCAATAAACCCTTGCAGGCTTGGGCAATTATGAAAGTATTAGGTGAAGTGTGCCAACAAGGGATTTTGTTCAGGAAAACTGATTTTTCACCAGTTATTTTTTTGGTAGTTCACTGTTAGCAAAATCATGAACCAGCAGTCAGATGAATTGTGCAATAAATGCAAAGAAGATTAAAACAACAAAACAAACACAGGTATATCTTATAATCAATTCATGAATATATTTTCACTTATGAATCAAAATTTAGCAGGGTACAATCAAAAATGAAGTAAATTCAATATCCACATGAAGAAGGTACAGTGTAATCTAACCTATATTTCATGAGTAAAAAAATCCATTCCTTATTCTCTTGGAAAAGTGACAAAATATCCTGATAGATAAAACATTCACTTGGATATATTAGTTATTGAGCAAATGGACGGTACAGTCGACGTTTCGGTCTTCTGTGATGTAAATCCCTCAGACCATCTTCAGGACAAAAGAAACTGCATATAGCAATGGCCCCTGTTATATTGGTTGCCAAAGGAATATTATCTGCTTCATATGACATATGAATTGATCTTGTTGTCAAATATTTGTATTAACCAATATTTCAAACCGGCTGACGGACAAAACGGGCAGCAATTCCCCAGGAATTGCTGCCCGTTTTGTCCGTCAGTCGTCTGTACCGTCCATTTCCTCAATAACTAATATATCCAAGTGACTGTTTTATCTGTCAGGATATTTTGTCACTTTTCCAAGTGAATAAGGAATGGATTTTTTTACTCATGAAATATAGGTTAGATTACACTGTACCTTCTTCATGTGTATATTGAATGTACTTAATTTTTGATTGTGCCCTGCTAAATTTTGATTCATAAGTGTAAATATATTCATAAATTGATTATAAGATATACCCGTGTTTGTTTTGTTGTTTTAATCTTCTTTGCATTTATTGCACAATTCATCTAATTCATTTGACTGCTGGTTCATGATTTTGCTAACAGTGAACTACCAAAAAAATAACTGGTGAAAAATCAGTTTTCCTGAACAAAATCCCTCGTTGGCACACTTCACCTAATACTGTTGGCAAAAATGACATTTATCTAGTTACATGCCAGGTGAGTCAAAAGATACAACATAGCATCTTCCATGTGCTTCCTAAGTGTGAATGGGGACATTGTTCACTTTCCGATATAGCCGGTAGAGGAGACAAGCGTTTGCACCACTCCCTGCTCCATAGACCACAAAGTTCTGATGGGGTTTCTCTGTATCACCTGCAGGCTAAATATCATCTGACAGGTTTGTCTGTATCCCAACACCCTATTCCACCAGTCGCAACTCAGCGGGTGGAGTGAGAGTCACCTGACATGTACTTTTTTTTCCCAAAAAGGCCATAGTTTCATTTTGGGGGCTAAATAAATCTAAAAGGTGTGACATCAATCATTTTAGTAATAACAATGGGGTAACCCAGTCACGTGCAGAACCTGGGGATAGATACGGTATATGGACAGTGGTTCTGTCATGCAGAAAACCGTTTTGATTAGTACTTTGTCCTCACAGTGATAGGACCATCAATTAATGATTCAACAAACCACACCACTGACAATATATACGAACAAAACAACTCGACTAAATTGAAAAATCTTTCTTTGATATATTAAAGGAAATCATATATCTTATGAAGCTGGTGATAAACAATAGAACTGATATACAAAGTATACAATTACACCAAACACTACGTACACTACAGGTGACAGAAACAATGACTGAAATGATATTTTATATATATATATATATATACATATATATTATCTACTGGCGGTCGCCAGTAGATAGTTATAGTTAGGATCGTGTTGCCATAGGAAATCCGCAACATTCTATTTGGAATAACTTTGGCGCCGATTGACGAATCCTCGCGAAATTTTCAAAATAGGTGGGGCGCTCCGCTCCGCTCCTTCCCTGAAAGTCTCGGGGGGATTCGTCAAGCGGGGGCTGAGAAAAAGGGGGGGTCCCAAAATGCGTTTTCCCCATGCATTTTTCCATAGGACCTTTAGTCCAAGCTACAGCCCGAACGGCTGAACAGAATTACTTGAAATTTGGCAGAGAGGTAGTCCTCAGGTCAGGGATGTGCCTTTTGCAGGTCTGGTGTAAATCTGTTCAGTATTTCCTGAGAAAATAGCATTTAAAAGCATATATATATCTATAAGCGCGCTCTGTGCGCGTACGGTAAAACTTACCGTACGCCCACGCAGCCGTGCACGAGCGCGATTCTGATTGGTTGTTAGATCTTAGTAAACATTCAAATCAGTCGAAACCAGGAAGTGTCGGCCGCCATTTTGTCTCTCGCAGTCTGAGGGGGTGAAAAACAAAGGTGGAGAACGTGAAAAGGGGGCAGGGTGGACAGTTCCTGACCCCCTAGCCTTTGTCAGGGGGTCCCAGAAGGACCCCCAAGGGCCAAAATTTCCTTTAATTATTTTGTGAAAAATCGCCGAGTACGCGTAGCGTGCGAGTACGGTAGAAACGGAAAAATTCCGCGAACTGCGTAACGTGGGCGTACGGTACGCGCATGGTGAAAAACCTTAAAAAAATAAATAAAAAATACATAACTTAGCATTTAAAAAACCGTGCAAATTCACTGAAAAAACCATAGGTTTCACACACGTTATAGTTAGGAATTAGCATTTAAAAAACCTTGCAAATTCACTTAAAATACCATAGGTTTCACACATGTTATAGTTAGCTGGACATTTCACTTGTGAAAAACCATTGAAATTCCCCCATTATAGTTAGTGCAGGCAACTATAACTCACGCGACCGCAATCTTCTACTGATAACGTCAAATATTACATCACTGATGACATATGTGTCTTTCTGAAAAAAAAGTATTTGTAATATATGTATAGCTAAAAATTAATGGAAGAAGACATGGGTAAATAAGTGTCTAAATACAGTGATGTAATATCTGACGTCATCAGCAGAGGATTGCGGTCGCGTGAGTTATAGTTGCCTGCACTAACTATAACGGGGGAATTTCAATGGTTTTTCACGAGTGAAATGTCCAGCTAACTATAACATGTGTGAAACCTATGGTTTTTAAGTGACTATATATATATATATATATATATATATATATATATATATATATATATATATATATATATATATATATATATATATATATATATATATAAGGCAGCTCGTAATTCTTTTCCTATTAGGAAATCACGGGCGCAGACCACTTGTTATACCAACAGTTTATGTCTATTTCCCTTTCATGATGTCAAGACGCGTTTCGGCCGTCCAAGCGGCCTTGATCACCTGACAACGTGCTATAGCAGACCCAGTATTTAAAGTGCAAGTGCTAATTTAGAATTTCAATAGACATGGAAAACATACTAGAAGGCAATCAAATGCAGTGATCTCACAATGTAAATCATTTGCATTGATTCATATTCATTTTAGCTAATGCTTGAACAGAATCGGATTGTATATACATTTGAATATAGAGGCTTCAATGCACATATCTATACAATTAGTATTTCTAAAATTTCTCCATACTAGTCATTTTAAATAACAGTTAACAATTCATTCCACATCTTTAAAATATTACAGTTTGTGCTCACCTACCCGTGCTAAAAAAAGGGGGAATTTTTGTGATAAAAAAGATAATTGGCTTAATTATCTACACCCCACCAAGAGTTCAACACTATACTATGAATAATTACTCTATTAAAGTGCATATATATATATCTCAATGCAAAATTTACAAAATATATTACAAATATGACATATACGACATAAATTGATTATGAAGCGTTAGAGTAACAATAGAATTGCCCTAAATAGACCTATGATGTATCATCTGAAGAGGACGCTTTGCCAGTGATCTGTGTGGTATGTTGAATCATTAATTGATGGTCCTACCACTGTGAGGACAAATTACTAATCAAAACGGTTTTCTTCGTGGCAGAACCACTGTCCATATACCATCTCAATCATTTCAGGGCACATGATAAGGACCTTCCTTTTTGCCTATTGTTTTGTATGCCTTTCCTCTTGCACCACTGTGGTATGATGGCAATGTTTTTTGAGATTGGAAGCATGTCAAGCTGCCCTGTGCTCTGTAGCTCAGAGAGAGGGTGTTCAAGTTCTGTGTTCCTGCTTTGTCACATTTAGTTCTGTTTTGCCGTGGGTCTTCGCCTACCACCGTTCACCTTCCCTTGGTGCAGACTCTTGCAGATTGCACTTTTGAAGTGGTCAGTGTGGATCCTGTGAATCCAGTTTAGATCACTCTGAGTGGTGGCTGACAGGTTTGTAGACTGGCTGCTGCGGTCACTCTTTTTGATGTCTGCAGGACTGCTGTCTTGCGGCTTCTTCACCTTTTTTTGACTGACTACTGTGAGCTGGTTTCTGCTGGTTCTGCCTTAGCTGAAGGCCTGTCTGATTTGGAAGCTGTTCTGTTTGGCTTTCTCCTAGGTTGTGCTCTTGTCAGCTCATTACCTTGTAACAGGTGTTACATTTGATGGTTTATTTTTGGAGATCCGTGTTTTCCTTGTCCTCCTTCAGTGTTAAGGCTTGGGTATGTGCTCATTTTGGTTGAATAGGTATGATGATGACGTAATGCTTAGAATGCTTGTGGCTATCTCAATTGCCTGCTCTGTTTCCTTCCTGGTACCGGTCATCACTTCCTGCCCTAGCACCCACGTTGTTGAATTAAGGATGTTTGGTTGCCTGGCACTCTCCTCTTTTATGGACCCACTCAGTAAAGGAAGGGACCCTAGGGAAGGCTATCCATTAGGTAGGGGTTCAAAAGTCTATAAGAACTCAAAATGTCTCACTTTGTTATGAATGGGACTTAGAAAAGAGAGGGGATAATGGATTAGTCCAAGCATTCATGTCCACCAGTGCTGTGTAATTAAATATAAATCAGCGTTAATAGTATGCAGTAGGAAGAAATAATGCCTCAGGTAAGGCGCTAGTGTCATTAGCTGAATTCTCCCATGTGATGACCGCATCACACCAACATTTCTGTTCTGTTGCGAACTCTCCTTCATGCTCCCCAGGTTTGACTCCCATCACCCCTAAAGGATTGTCCCTCTTTACTTCCTGTATCTGTCACTCTACTCCTCTCCCAAAATCCATATTCCTGAACACTTAGCCACAGCTCCCACCCGGCGGGAGAAAACATGCACTCTAGAGGGAGCATCTTTCCAGTATTGCGTCATTTTGAATGTGACTTTACTACAGCCGCAAGGGTTTCGCCTTATACTTTCTGTAAGAACTATACACTGTAGGTTAGATCCAGAGTCCAGTTTGGTTGGCATATGCTCAGACATATTTCTGGATTTCCAGCTGTTGTTTTCTGTGACAACTGTCTTCCTCACTCTCAGGTTTTCTGAAATAATTGCAGATCTTTCCTAATCGTCTGGAAGAAGGGGTGCTTGGGACCTGAGAGTAAGTGTCAGCCATTGATGTACTGAAGCGGTATATAAATAATTGGATTCTACACACTGTCACAATGCTAGATGCCACATAGAGAAATTTGTGTGAATGGTACTAGCGGGCAAGCAACACAAACCTGCGGCGAGAAAAACACAGATTTGATGGAATTTCCAATTTGTAATCTTTCTGAAATGGTTTTCGCTCTTTACACATGCACCCTTTACTCAGGGCTACTGGAATTAGGCCATTCTGTTTTCAGAATAATTTTAGATTTGACGCATTTGCCACATTAACCATAATCTGCAGATGTTAGCAAAAAAAAAATGTTCTATCCTGTAGGACTTTGCCTTTTTGCCTAAAATTCCCTAAAAGGTTTTGCTTTCCCCCAGACCGTTTTCCTGACATAGAGTTGCCAATTTAGATGCTTTGGGTACTTTGCCACTGCTAATCAGTGTCAAAGTACAAAGGTTCCCTGTGTAAAGTGTAATGGTAATTGGTTGGCCATGATTGGTATGTTTGCCTTACTGGTAAAGTCCCTAGTGATGTGCACTGTGTGTGCCAGGGCTAGTAATGCAAAGGTGCGCGGAGAAGGGAACTCAGGCCTACAGTGTAGGGCCTGCGCGCAGTTTGCTAATTTAGCATGTTGTCCTGACAAGTGCAACCACTTGTCAGGCCTTACTTTCCCTTTTGCGTACGCAGTGGGCACCCCGGTGGTAGGTCCCGGGTAACCCCTGGGTAGGATGCAGTGTAAGTAAAAGGCAGGACATATACTGAGGTGTGTGTCATGTCCTGACAGTGAAAAACACTCCATTTTGTTTTTCACCGGTGAAAGGCCATGCTGCCCATAGGACAGAATGAGGGAGGCTGGGTATTGTATTTGTTAGCCTTGTTTCTCATAAGTTTAAAATGGAGAGGTGGAGTTTAGTATGTATGAACTCAGTGTCATAACACATCTTTCTATGAAAGTGGTTTTGTCACTGTGTGTTCAGAAACCACTCTTTCAGAAAGTGGCTGAGTTTTGTGCTTTAAGCATTTCTGTGTGTCTCTGCAGAATGTGGATTGACTGTCTGGCTCTGAGAAGGGAGGGGTGGAGACAGCACCAGGCTGACCTGCATCTGGAGGGTATGCGAGGAGAAACCCCGGGAGGTGAAGAGGCCTGGCTTGCGGCTATAAAACAATTGACCCATCTCCTGCTGAGTGATTAAGGATCCAGACCCCCAGTATCAAAGGGAGAATGGTGACACTGGGAGGGAGACACCCAGAACTGATTTAGGCAGGGGTCAGGGACCCCTGAGCACAACGAACTTCAAAGACATTTAGGGGTAGAACTATGAGGGCTGAAAACCCTGAACATTGGAATAGAAATGGATTGAGACTGAAAAGGCATGGACCCATTTTGTGGTCAAGAGGAACCTCTGCTAAGGTTAGGAACAACTGATGAGACTGCTGGGAGGGACCGACCCTTGCTTCGTGACCTGAGGCTGGTCTGCAGTTTGCTGTTTTAACCAAGGAAGAGGCTGTTGAGACTGTGCTTCGTGCGCGGGGTCTCCCTGCTTGAAGAAGACTGTGCTTTGTGCTGTGTCTTGTTACCCCAAGGGCACGAGGTGCTGGCCCCCTGTTTGGAAACACAGGAACATAAAAGTTTCCGGAGATGTTTCAAGCAACGCGGTGGGTGCGTTTTGTGGCAGCTTGATACCCACGGAAGGTGAGCTCTGTGATCTTGAACACACGAAGGAGAAGTGAGACTCGGATGCACTGGGTGCGTGTCGTGGTGCACAGGAGGCATTGGTGAAGAGCGCCTGCTCGACGTGTGCATTGAAGGTGAAGTGAGTCTCGGACGCGCTGGATGTGTGTCATGGTGCACCGCAGGCGTTGGTGAACAGCGCCTGATCAGCGTGTGCATTGGAGGTGAAGGGAATCTCGGATGCGCATGGTGCGTGTCGTGGTGCACAGGAGGCATTGGCTAAGAGCGCCTGGTGAACGTGTGCATTGGAAGTGGAGTGAGTCTCGGACGCGCAGGGTGCGTGTCAGGGTGCACCGGAGGTGCTGGTGAAGAGCGCCTGGTCATCGAGTGCACCGGAGGAGAACTGAGGCTCAGACACGGTGAGAGTGTCGAGGTGCGACCGAAGGCGTTGGTGAAGAGCGTGATCCAGCACGCGGAAGAAGGGGGGCAAAATTTACAGATCCTCCCTGCGTCACAGACCCAACGTCACGCTAACTCATTCACACACGCATTCATTGGTGGGGCCCATAACACCAACACTCATACGTTTCTCTCACAGGTCTGCACAATGTGGGGAGTACCTTATAACCTACAGGGAAGAAAAAGTTATATTACAGAACATACATATTTGCATCACCACCTATAGGATCCTAACCTTAACATCAAGGCACTCCACCACTTGGTCGATGGACCAATTAGTTGGACTGGTTGATGGTGATTTAGAACCAGCTAAAACACATTTAAGCTTCAGAATCCTTTAATTCCTAATGAAAAATCACAAACTCATAATTTCTGTTAATCAAATTATTGTTTATCTAAATTTTGTTTGCAATTATATAATTAGCTTTTCGGTCAATCAAAGTTGAAATTGAGTCAAATAGCACAAATCGCATGACATTTTATATTTACCTATTCTTGCTATCGGGGTCTTTTCTTATTCAAATGGCTCTGCATAAACCGAATTTTTCTGCTCAATTGTCCCAATAAAGCAGGCCAAGGCTCAAAGTCCGGAAAAAAGTTCTTTGCTCAGCACGTCACAGTCCCAAAGATCTCCAAAGGACCAGGAATCGTGCAAGCATCTAGCTCATCTATCATCGCCTGTGGGTTCGGTAGGGGTGTGCGGTAACTCCTCCATATTCTACTACCCTTTTATAATAAAATGTGGGATAACATGAAACATTTCTTTGAAAATACTATACTCCGATTGGTCCATTTGAAGAAAATTTTAACATCGTCCAACTTTCCCAGACTTTGGTTCTCAAAGAAGTGCTAGGTCACTTCCTCAGTTCATGACATGTCCATGCAACATTGTAGTTTTTCCTGGTTGTGGAAGTTCATTGTTCCTTGCATTGATTTTTACTAACTGAAGTTTGGCAGTCCTCCCTGTTCCTATCCTTGACCAGGAACACTGTGCTCTGACTTGAGGGTGCCTGGAGGTCTACGGAGCCATCCGAGTCAGCGCAGTAGAGATTGCGCTCACAAGATGGTGGCCACTTCTGAACTCCATTTTGGATGTCATGGTTTGGTAGGCCCAAATGCCAACTTAAGCAAAACAAACACAAAAATTAATTAATACACGGAAATGAAGATTCTAATGTTAAACTCTCACTAATCCCTTTATGTATTAGTATTTTCCTAGCTTATAGCGACATTTAAAGCAATAAAACTCACCATTCGGTCCAAACGGGAACACAAACGTCACTAAAGCAACATAAATCATGCAATATTCTATCACCACACGTACTACTTTTAATAGGCGTACCATAATTAGTTAACAGAGTTATTCTGCCATGCAAATAGCAATTAGTCCCGCGTGTAATTTGTGTTTACCGAAAAAAATGTGAAATGTTGATTAGTATGACACACCACTCAGTTAAATCAAATTATAATAGAAATCAATTAAGTAATTAGAGGAGGTGTACAAAAGTTTGCTTTACCTGCTCCATAAATCCCCCCTTTGGTGATTTTTAATATCACCACAAATCCCTTAAATTTTGGTAAAATTTGTAATAGAAATGAATTCAGTTCTTTAAAGTTTTGTTAGGTCACATGATTGTTTACCCTTTTCTTCCTCTCTTGTCTTTTTATACACATTCTCTTTCCATTCTTCTAGTTCTATATCTTCCATTTCTCTTTCCTTCCTTTCTTTCTCTTTTTTCTTAGTAGCTTCTCTTTTTATATGTTTTTGTAATTTTCTTATCTTTCTACATAAGCATCCTAGTCTCAGAATTAATACTAAAAATATCACACTAATTACTGGAATTAAAATCTTACCCATAAATGTACTACCTAATTTTAGTAAAAAGTCCTTAATAGTAGAAAACCCTTTTCCAATCTTTTCCCAAACACCTTCAACCTCCAGTGGAACAATCTCCTCGTGCAAATCAGTTATATTCTTTATGTATGTCTTCAAATCTTGACTTTCGTCAGGAATATAAGTACAACAATGTTGAACCTTCAGCATTCCACAGACTCCACCCTCTTTGGCCAAAATAATATCAAGGGCAAGTTGATTTTGCATCACCATGGCTCGCATGACAACCATCTCTGTATTTACCAATAAAAATCCTCCAGCAGTGCTTGTTGATAAGCGATCCACTACTTTAGACAATTTTCTAATTTTGTGTTCATTCAGAGATATTCCAACGGCTGGTATCAGTGCTCCAAAAATATCCCCTACAATTTCTGCCCAACTCTCTCTCCTTCTACGTGTTAGTTGTCTACCTATCTCATGTGCACCATCCTTTCCCTTTCCTACATGAAATATCTTTGGGAAAACCAGGCCTAGGTAACATGTGCCATACCAATGGTCAGGTAATCGATAATAAGCTTTGTTCCCGCAGATAAAATATAATCCATGGAATACCGGATCATTTCCTCCTTTAAATCCCCATCCACCCATGATTCTATAAGTATCATGGCAATCACTTGCACCTATGAAGTAATTATCATACACAGTTTGATTTCTTCTAATACACAATTTTCCTTTCTGAGGCCAATCTAAAGCCATAGCTGGACTAGTTTCTCCTTTCAAATGTTTTTCTCTTTCAACATCCCAGACTGTCTTTTCTTCTTTTCTCTCAGGTATCTTCTTTTTCATTTTCATTCTCCTTTCTTCTACCATATCTAGAAAAGTCTTTTCTTCCTTCTTCAAACTACAAGTAAGATTATTTCTAAACACTGATTCTAAAGTTAATTCTCTAGTTTCTAGGAAAAATTCACCTAAAACTTTACCAGGTTTTACTCTATTTAGTTCAGGAACTACGGGTAATTGTGAAAAAATGTTATCTACATCAGAAAAATAATATTCTAGTTTCCCTGTTTTATAAAACAAACTTGCTAATACGCTACATGTTATTCCATATGTTACTGGAAGGTGATTTTAAGTAACACCCTCAGACACTGATGGAGGCAACTGCATGCATACATAGCAGTTTCACACATCCATTGTTTTTACATATTCATACAATAATTCTGAAAAAACATTGTTAGAAAAATCAGTTATGGGCCTATCTTTATGTAAATAAGTTCTATCTATTCCTCTAGTTGGATTAATATCATGAATCTTCTCTACATCAGTCTTATTTTCGCCATGACCTTCTATCGTCTCAAACGTTATTTTAAATGAAACTATTAAAGCTAACGCACTCCACAGAAGCATTAGTAATCCTGTACAACAGCAACACACCTTGCATCATCTTCGAAGGAACACACATGTAGATTTTCTACTTTCTGTGTTTGCCATTTCAGAAAATGATCAGTGTCTTTTGACTTAGCCTCGTCCACACACAGCTAGTTTTGTCTAAACCCAAGGCTCTAGGCGCCTACTTGGTTCTTTTCGGATTTGTCTCTAGTTCGGTATTTTCAAAATTCTCTTCTGGAACACCTTTGTTTCCTCAATTTGGCATTTGATCGTCTTTCACTTTGCTCTCACAATCTTGATTCAGAATTTCCTGAACATCCGTCTCTTCTCCGATGTCGGACAAGATAACTCTCAGGATTTCCGATTCTTCATCTTCCTCAACCACTTCTGGTATAATCACACCTAGATCCCCTTGGCTATCTACTTCCTCTTGTACTTCAGTAAGTGCCACATATGACCATTCTGGTGACTTATACTTCTGGTTAGGCTTTTTAGTCTGTTTTCTTTCCTCTGACGGTGTCTGTTCAATGTCTTTCGATTTCTCTTGGCTAGACACCTCATTCACTTGTTTAGCTCTGGATGACTTTACTCGTGTCAGTCAGTATCTCAATCTCTTTATCTTGTTGGGCAAGACTTCTTCCTTTGCTGGCCTTTTCAATTTATTTCCTTTTTCACTTCTTTCAGTTCTCCATGCTCTTTTCTCAGGTCTTGTACTATCCTGAAAGTTCCATTAGGGTTTTTCAGACCCGTAATTGGTGAATTACATGGACTGCTCATTATTTCTCTCAAAATACCTTGTTCAATCATTCTGTCTATTATAGGAGTAACTCCTGCAATTATCTCGGGTGTCAATTTGTACTGTGGAATATTTGGGTAGCTCACTCCTTCCTTTACAGAAATTTTTGCTGGATCTACATTTTTCATTAATCCCACATCTTCTCCTGTGAAATCCCATACCTCAGTTTTCACTGTTTTCTTCAATTCCTGAGGCAATTCTTCAGGGTCAAATACAGCAAATGCCTCAGTAATTTCAGGTTCCATATTAGCTATAGTCATTTTGTACAATACATCCTCATCAGGAGTCTCAAAAGCTATGCCATCAGGAGTACAAAAAATTGTGCAGTTCATTTTGCACAGAAAGTCCCTTCCTAACAAATTTACAGGGCTGGTATCGCACACAACAAAACAGTGCATTTCGGAAAATTTCCCTATTTTGACCTTAACTGGTTCAGTAAGATACGTTTTTTTCTGTCTGTTGGATACTCCAACTACTTGGATTGTCTCATACGAGAGAGGAAGATTTTTAACATCAGCTGATCTAACAGTTGAACGAGTAGCACAGTATCTACTAGGAAAGTAATGTTTTCGTCATTTATCTTTCCATCCACAAAAGGGCCTGTCTGGTCTACTTCCAGAGTTGCGCCAAGTACGCACTCTTCTTCCTCTCCTCGGCACCGTCAATAACTCTCTTCTGACTCACTCTCATCGTGTTGTAGTCAATACTGCGAAACAGCACTAGCGCGCGGCAGCTTAGTTACCTGTTCTTCGTTGTAGAATCCTGTCTCATTACTGTGTCTCTGATGATTTACGCTCTGTGGAAAAGGCGGTTTGGGCACCTGACACTGTTGGGCAACAACCTGCTGCTTTCGCTGCGGTTGACAACTCACCTCATTCTGCAACTATGGATTTAATGGTGCATTATCGCCATTAGCACTTGGGGGTAATTTACACTCTGTTCTCCAATGCCCTATCTTTCCGCAGTTATGACATGGCCACTACTTTTTGTCTTCTTCTATACTAATCTGTCCTTTCCCTTTCCCAATATTGGGCTTTTGTTTCATGCTCATACCATTTGCCTGTTCAATCAGTTGGGCTTCCTGTCTTTCTGCCACTTTTACTTGAGCCCACATGGCTCTTTCTTTTAACTTACGTTGCTTGGCTTCAATCTCATCGCTAAAATATTTTGCATGCCTCAATACTTCATCTATCTTTTTATTTTGCCAATCCACTGTATGCTGTTTAATCATTTCACTTACTTCAGGACCCAACCCATACACAAATCGATATACAAAATGACTCAAATCTTTCTCACTCAAATTTTCATCACCACTATATTGTTTAAAAGCCAATAATAATCTTTCATAATAGGCATGTACAGATTCTTTTACTTCTTGGTGAGTTCTATCAATCTTTACCCAATCAGTTTCTTTTGGAGGCACTTTATTCTTCAGTAGGGTAACTACCTGTTCGTATTTTCTCATTACTTCCGGATCAGGAGCACCTGTTTTTGGATCCCTAGGGTATTCTTGAGTAGGCCAACCTATTGTAATTTTACATTCTGCCCATAGATCTCCTGGCACAATTATGTCAAATAAACTGTTCAAATCAATCCATAGTACTTTTGATAATTTGACAAACCTGTCTACCTGCCTACGTGCCTGTACCACTCAACTGGCTTCTCGCGCAAGCAATGATAAAATGTCCTGTCTGGTCCAGGGGACATGCACATAGCGTCCTCCTGGAATCTCCCTCATGGGACACTCAGTTACCACCTTTTCTTTTTCTCTTACTGGGAAAGCTGCGTACGTTTTGTCGGTTGCATCGTCCCGTTTTCGAAACCACCTACTTTTCCATTTATCTACGTCGCCCCATTTTCTCAGCAAAACAATTAGCGCTTTAATTTGAGTTATTCTTCCTGCTGTATTCAGATTCTCAATATCTTTTTCAGCAAAGTCTACTCTGTTTGGTTTTTGTAATGATTTTGGAGAAGTGTGGCTCAATGGTTAGAGTGGCAGACCTCGATGCAGAGCACTGGTCCGGGACCAGGGTTCGATTCCCGACGCGGCAGGGTCTCGGGCTATAAATTCCTCGGACCTGATATTCTCGCCTCAGTGCCTATTCTAATCATGGGTCCCACGCTGCAACTCTGGGCAATAGCTTGCTTAGTCTCCACAACGGCCCCAACAGCGCTGGGATGCCTGGCTTCACCATGGGGGTGCCCAGGAGTGGACACTTCACACAGATAGCCAGGAAGGATTCCTACAGCGGTATGAGTACAGCGCTGAGATACCCCTAGGGGTGATTCGGCGCTATATAAGCACATACACATTTACATTTTATTTTTTCAAAATCAATACCCATTTCACTTGCTACTTCTTCCAATTTTTCATGTAAATTTCTTGCTCTCCGTGTTATACTTTTACATAGAAACATTAGTTCTTCATCCTGATATGCTTTTAATTTTTCTGTGGGAATAGTTCCTACTATTAATTCTTCTAAAACTATTTTTAATTTTGCCTCATCTAAAGGTCGAGGTTCAGCATTTCTTTTGCTGTAAGCTCCTTAACCATTCGCTTAGTTCTTCTGAAGTCGGACCTACAGGGTTTGGTTAATTTCTTGTTTGTTCTAAACTCTTTGGAGTCCCTGGTACTGATTCTGTCGTCATTATTGCTCTGTTCGCTAGACTCTGATTTACTGTCAAATTCTTAGGAGTACTTAGCCCAGAAGTTCCTACCACTTGTCCCCATGGATTTTCTCATGAATCTCTCTTTTCCATTTTGGTTTGTTTATTACTGTTGTAAGGGATCGTTAGAAAATGTTCACTATTCTTCTGCTTATCAAAAATAGGCATCACTGGTCCTATTGTTACAGGAACAGTTACAGCTTCCATATTTTTAGTCAATTCCCTATTTTTTTCTGTTAACTCTAAAGTAGTTCTGGCTAATTCAGCTGAATTTTCATTTGTCATTTTACCAGGTTGTGTATTTTCTGTTTCTCTAAAAGGATTATTTCTCCCTACCTCAGGTGGCATTGACTCAAACTTAATATTTTGTGGTGTCTCTTTTACTGAGGCACTTGGTGTCAACAACGTGGAATTTGGTTGAACGGGGGAGGATTTTTATAAAACATCTCCTCAAGTACATAATCCTCCGACTCATGCACACCATACTTGTAACCTTCTGATCCTGTATTATTTTTCTTCTCTGTACATTTTCTACTACTAGTCTCTTCAGTATTTCTCATAGGGAACATCCCATCAGCCATATTTGCACTTTGCCATCTCCTCATTCTGTCATCATGATTCTCTTGTCCACACGGTCTACCTAACATGTATTTATACCTTCCGCCACTCCGCTGTCGTTCTCTTTAATACATCTCATCTTCCCATTCTGTCAATGCTTCAAATTGAGTAGGTCTAGGTTTCGGTTCTAATCTCATCATTCTTTCTCTTAAATTCCTTAATACCGCTAAATTAAATGAACCATGTTCTGGAAACGCTAAAACTCCATCATCTTTTGTATACTTTGCCCAATTGTCTAGCCAAATACATGTATGATACCCATATTTCACAACCATGAAGGATGCGGGCGATTTCGGTGGAGGAAGCAACTGTCCCTCTCTAGTCACAATCGGTTTATCCTCTTTAAATAAATTCTTGATCTTCCCAAACCAGGACTTTTTCTCTTTTTCCGGTGGATCGTAATACATCACTTTCTTTTCTTAGTATCTCTAGATTTATCCTACAACTATTCTGTGGTCTTATCCAATCGCGCGACTCACACTAACGCACCAATCCGGAGCGTCTATGTCACTTTTGCAATTTTCCAATCCCAGCGCGGCGTACACTAACGCACCAATCCGGAGCGTCTTCGTCTCCTAGCCCCTTCGACGCGCATGACGGAGCGGTTCCGTCATGCCCGTCGGTTGCGCTGTGCGCATGACGGAACTGCTCCGTCATGGCCCCGCCCGCGCACAGAACCTTCGGCGCGGAAATCCGCGCCGCGCTGAAGGGGTTAAGGACTGGCCGATCCCAGCGCGGTCTTTTCTGACGTCAGCTTTTCTCACTACTCCTGCTTCTTCTGACCCCTCCTTTACAAAATTTATCGGCAAACTTTCTCTTACTCTCTCTTTTACTCAAAATCTGTTAGTAACAACATAAAAACACCACCATTGCCTGCTTCGCTAATAAAAGAGATAGTTTTGACCTTTCTCACCAGAATTCCGTATTTCTCGAGAACAGCGCTTACCTCTGCCCTACCACAGAATTATTACATTCGCCGATAAAGTAGCACTTCCCTCTACTTTACCCTTCTTACAAGCTTAGGGGAGACCTATTACCTTTCCAGTGATAAGCGTAATCAGAGCTCACAATTGACTCCTGTTACTTAAGACCGAAATTTCACAGGTGGCCTTCGTTATCCATACACCACTTTCATACAGAAATGTCCCTAACGATAACACACGACGATGTTACCAATTCGAACCCAGACAATGCGTCGGGCGACTCCAATCGTCACACGTTTTCCCCGTGTACCTACAGGGCAACAAACAATACACCATGTGACTTAATTTGCCACACGTTATCCCCGTGTACCTACAGGGCATCCGACTTCCTACATCCCAGAAGTCTTCAAAACAACATAAAACGCGACGCGACTCAACATAGCATGTTAGAACATAAATCAATAATCAACCAAACATCCGAGATCAATAATCAATAATCAGAAATCAAAAATCAATAAGCAATAATCACCAAACCAATGCAATAAAACCATCAATCTGCTACCAGAAAAACTGATCCAATGCGCGGAAGAAGAAGGGGGGGGGGGGTAAAATTTACAGATCCTTCTGCGTCACAGACCCGACGTCACGCTAACTCATTCACACACGAATTAATTGGTGGGGCCCATAACACCAACACTCATACATTCCTCTCACAGGTCTGCACACAGGAGGAATGATGCACTGGAAATGTGGGGAGTACCTTATAACCTATAGGGAAGAAAAAGTTATATTACAGATTATACATATTTGCATCACCACCTATAGGTTCCTAACCTTAACATCAAGGCACTCCACCACTTGGTCGACGGACCAATTAGTTAGACTGGTTGATGGTGATTTATAACCAGCTAAAACACATTTAAGCTTCATAATCCTTTAATCTCCTAATGAAAAATCACAAACTCATAATTTCTGTTAATCAAATTATTGTTTATCTAAATCTTGTTTGCAATTATATAATTAGCTTTTCGGTCAATCAAAGTTGAAATTTAGTCAAATAGCACAAATCGCATGACATTTTATATTGACCTATTCTTGCTATTGGGGTCTTATCTAATTCAAATGGCTCTGCATAAACCAAATTTTTCTGCTCAATTGTCCCAATAAAACAGGCCAAGGCTCAAAGTCCTGAAAAAAGTTCTTTGCTCAGCACGTCACAGTCCCAAAGATCTCCAAAGGACCAGGAATCGTGCAAGCATCTAGCTCATCTGTCATCGCCTGTGGGGTCGGTAGGGGTGTGCGGTAACTCCTCCCTATTCTACTACCCTTTTATAATAAAATTTGGGATAACATGAAACATTTATTTGACAATACTATAATCCGATTGGTCCATTTGAAGACAATTTTAACATTGTCCAACTTTCCCAGACTTTGGTTCTCAAAGAAGTGCTAGGTCACTTCCTCGGTTCATGACATGTCCATACAACATTGTAGTTTTTCCTGGTTGTGGAAGTTCATTGTTCCTTGCATTGATTTTTACTAACTGAAGTTTGGCAGTCCTCCATGTTCCTATCCTTGACCAGGAACACTGTGCTCTGACTTGAGGGTGCCTGGAGGTCTACGGAGCCATCCGAGTCTGCGCAGTAGAGATCGCGCTCACAAGATGGTGGCCACTTCTGAACTCCATTTTGGATGTCATCGTTTGGTAGGCCCAAATCCCAACTTAAGCATAACAAACACAAAAATTAATTAATACACGGAAATTAAGATTCTAATGTTAAACCCTCACTAATCCCTTTATGTGTTAGTATTTTCCTAGTTTATAGCGACATTTAAAGCAAAAAACTCACCATTCGGTCCAAACGGGAACGCAAACATCACCAAAGCAACATAAATCATGCAATATTCTATCACCACACGTACTACTATTAATAGGCGTACCATAATTAGTTATCAGTTATTCTGCCATGCAAATAGCAATTAGTCCGTGTGTAATTTGTGTTTACCCCAAAAAAATGTGAAATGTTGATTAGTATAACACACCACTCAGTTAAATCAAATTATAATATAAATCAATTAAGTAATTAGTATTTTCATGCAAAATAGAGGAGGTATACAAATTTTTCTTTACCTGCTCCATCAAGCGCCTGGATATCGGGGCACCGGAGTTGGAGTAAGTATCAGTGAAGCAGTGTGCGTGCTTTGGTGCAACCTGGGACTGTGGAGGTGATCGGCTGATCATCGTGTGCACCGGAAGAAAGTGAGTCTCTGCATCGTGGTATGCGTGTCTTGGTGCCAACTGAGACCGCAGGAAGGAGTGCCTAGTGAAGGTGCACTTGGAGTTGATGTGAAGTCCCATCAGCGTTGTGTGTATGGATTCGCGCCAGAGGAGAACCCAGAAGGGAAAGTAAGACCTGACAAGTGGTTGCACTTGTCAGGACAACATGCTAACTTAGCAAACTGCGCGCAGGCCCTACACTGCAGGCCTGAGTTCCCTTCTCCGCGCACCTTTGCATTACTAGCCCCGGCACACACAGTGCACATCACTAGGGACTCTACCAGTAAGGCAAACATACCATTTATGGCCAATCAATTGCCATTACACTTTACACAGGGAACCTTTGTACTTTGACACTGATTAGCAGTGGCAAAGTACCCAAAGCATCTTAATTGGCAACTCTATGTCAGGAAAACGGCCTAGGGGGAAATCTAAAAGTTTTAGGGAACTTTAGCCAAGAAAGCCAAGTTCTACAGAGCTCAAATGGATCAAAAGTTACTAAAATTGCAGCAACACTTTGTCGTGCAGTGGAAGGGTATATGCAAAGGTTGACTGGCATCTTTCAGCTTCATACTACTGTATTTGGATGTTTAACTGGTACGAACGAAGTGAAACCTTTGCCTAGACAGTGGTCACGTGAAAAAAAACTTAAGAAGTAAATCACAAAATTTGCTACATTACGTTGAATAATTTTTACCCATAATGTAGTGAACCTTAACTCATAATTTGGTCCTCCCCTGCCATCTAACCTCAGCGGCCATGCCTTTAAAGAGTAACAATATGTGTCAACACATAAAATACTTCCTCCGTATCTAGAATCAATGAGATTTGGGTTGCCTTTTTAGGTCTCACCTGGCGTAGACTGCGCAAACATGCGCAGTCTCGCTGGCGGGATTTAATGAGTTAGGGTAGATTTCTGTAGTGGGCTTTAAGCCCCGCCCCTGTTTTCCATTGGCTGGCGTCACCGTTTATGCTAAACGGTGGGCAGCCATTGGAAAAGAGCGTCTAGTGACGTACACTTTTCTCTTTTAGATCCGTCCCAGTTGGACTGGCTCGGTTGCTTTACGTCTGTGGTAAAAGCTTTTCTTATCTTTATGAAGCCATGTGTTTCAAACATATGGCCCCATAAAGACAAGAAAGCTTTGCGAAGGACGAAACTGAAAGCCAACCGTGCCATAGCAGCTCAGCCAGGCGTGGCGAGACTCCACCCCCTCTGCCATGCCATTCCCGCACACGCGTTCGCGGTTCCTGACGTGCTCTCCGAGGGAGCCGTGATGTGCTGCACGTTTGTGTGAGTTTTGTGCTGTTTCGCTGTACACTTGTTTTCTATGTCCATGAGCTCTTTCTGAACTCATTCTGGGCCTCGGTCAGTTCAAAAGTTAAGAGTCCTACTTCTATATTTATTAAATGTCCCGGTTTTTGATTTTAAAATCTTGGTCACCCTATGTATCGGCCTTAGCTACTTTGTTGAAGTGTCAATAAAAACATCATCTCAGGGAGATATATATATATATATATATATATATCTCAAACTATAAGTGCAGAGTATCCACAGAGAAATCTCAGGAAGAAGCAACGTTAAGTATGACCTGTCATAAAACTGAGGGGAGAACCTCACAGTTTTTTTTAATGCAGATTTATATAGCACAAACTTGACCCGAAGGTATTGGAGCGCTTTACATGAGCACCGGTAAATTACACAAGAACACATTCAGGCACGGGGAGATTAAGTGATTCGCCCAGAATCGCAGGATGTGGACGCGACCCCGAGGCTCGAACCTAAGGTTCCAGCACCAAAGTCGGCAATCTAGCCGCAAGATCACAGTAAAGTTGCTTGTAACGCCGCCTCTCACGAAGGAACGGGAGGAGTAGGGAAGAACCGGCAACGTAAACGTAAACACACTTCCTTCCCGGGGCATGGCTTGAGCGGAGACGTATGTGGTTTCAGGCACCCGGGAAGGCGGGGAGGAGGAGATGAGCACTCCCGTCCTCTAGTTCCAAGCCTGGCCCCTTTTTCAACCTTACTCAGTCCTACGGCCCGGCGGGCCCGCTGCCTAGTTCTGCTCACGTGAAGGCTCTGCCCTCGGCAAGGTAATTCTTTCTACTACGGCTCTCTCACGCTTTTATCAATGGTCGTCCTATGTCTGTAAGTCTGTTGAGCAGGGAGGTACTACTGACTGACTGACCCATTTGTCAACTCTTTGTCCAAACCATGTTTTACAGGCGAGGTGCCGGCGGCTCCCTGAGGAAGTTTTGTCAGTGAAGCTCTGCGCACTTCTGTTTCTTACAAGTTTGTTTCACTTTTAGTTCTCCCCGCAGCAGTCACTTTCTTACCAACGCTGCACTGCCCTGTAGTTTTCTGGGTTGCGTGACAATATGAGCTACTGTTGTTTAGAAAACATATAGATTCTGTTTTGAAAACATTTCATTTTCTTTTTAACCCCTTCGCCGCGGCAGGAATTCCGCCGCGGTGCTGGGGGGGGTTTGGGGGCAGCGCGGTGGCGCTGTGCTCGTAACGGAACCAAGCCGTCACGAGCCACGGTTGAGCTGTGCTCATGACGGAGTGGTTCCGTCACGTCTCCGCCCACTGCGCTAATCGCCCGCACAGGCGGGGAATTAGCGCCGCGTGGGCGGAGCGCCCGCCAACGGCCGTAGCATAACGGAACCACTCCGTCATGAGCACAGCGCAACCGTGGCTCATGACGGAGTGGTTCCGTCATGAGCGGGGAAGGGGTTAAAAAGAACTGCACATTGAGACGATCATCTACCATAAAGACGAATACTGTAAACCGGAATCCATCAAACCGAATACTTCCACTCATTGAAAGGACATGGGAAACGAAGTTACTAGCAAAGGCGAAATGCAGAAATTAAGCGTGGGAACTGTGAATGCTTTGATCAAGGGGGTGGGGTGAGTGGGCGTGGGGGCGGATCAAAGGCGTGACTAAAAAGCATTGGCATAGCCAATAGGTCTCGCTTTTGGGACATTATAAGTGTTTAGCCATGCAACAGTTGATGTTGCACCAAGGATATTGTGCTGCAGAATTAAATACTTATAAGGTCCCAAAGGCGAGACCTATAGGCTGTGCCAATGCTTGTTTGTAATATACATGCAACCACCTTTAACAATTTTGCTGGCAAGCGATTCCGCTTTTTACAATCTGTAATTGGCGATATTTCCTACATTCATACATTAGAGCAAGCCCTTGTGGTACAGCCTTTAGGGGGCGAATGCGTGCCTTGAGGGTGCATGCGTGCCTTGGGGGTGAATGCGTGCCTTGGGGGTGAATGCGTGCCTTGAGTGTGCATGCGATGCGTGCCTTGAGGGTGCATGCGTGGGGGTGGAGTCTTTCCTCAGTTGTTATGAATCTTTGGGGAGCATTTTGCGTACGTAAATTAGCCGAATGCAGGGGCAGGACAGTTTCACGCAGTGCCAATTTCAGGCACAGTTGCTGCTCCTGGGGTTGGAATGCCATGTTTGTATTTGGCACACCAAAGCTTACTCGCAGGGCGTGCTAATTTAATTAGCACCGCGCACATGCTGTGAACTGACATCTAGGGCACGAATTGGTTCTCAACAGCTCAAGGGGCATGTGAAGAAAAGACACTGACGCTTCTTATGCCAGGCGTGGGCAGATTCACCTGCTGCAGCTCTTCATGTAAAGGATGTATTCTTTACTGTCCACTTCTACGATCTTGCAGAAATAATAACTACAAAAGTGTAGAGGTTCTGGTTTCTGCTTTGAGGCGCGCACAGCTTCTACTGAACCCTGTGTGTGCCTGAGCACTGGACCCTGGTAGCTGGTTTATCACAGACCAACAGTAAACAAGTTCACTCTCATCCACATCAAAGGGGACAGGGTGCAACTTGGAACACATTGATATTCACTTCAGTCTAAAAGAAAATCACCTGGAAGAAACCCACATTCTTAGAGAATATTTTTGGAACTGCGCTATCTTTCCTTTCCAGGAAACATAATTCTTAAACTAAAGGTACCCAAAACGGACGAATCCAGTATGAACTCTCAGTCATTTACAGTTACAACCAGATGTCACAGCTAATAACTCTTAAGTAGAATTTTGAGGGGTATCAAAATATGAAACAATACGTCGTAATTAGCTTATTCCTTCCCAGAATTTAGGTCAGGCAACGTTTTATTTATACCAGCGTTTAGGTGTTGTTATATCATACTCACTAGCCTTTCCAGAGGAGGGCCAGATGGGGCCCGTGCCCCACCTCCATTTGTTCATTAGTTCTGACACCGCTCCGCAATCCCGCAGCCCAACCACTAAAGCTGTTGAATGTCACAATTAAAAGACAGCACATCTTGCCACACAAAATAGTGTGTGTGTGTGTGTAGTGTGTGTGGTGTGTGTCCCCATCACCCTCCTTTAAGCAAAGCATGACACTTCAGTGCTTTTCCACTAGCTAAGATCCCTTTGCCATTCCGAGGAGCTGGTCTATATCCAACATGTACCTTCTGGCCATGTAGAGGCCCACTGACAGGACTATACGTTTGTTATTTTGTCTACTTTTAGGAAATATAGCGCATGCCAAGGATTTGCTGGTTAGAACCACAGAGCTTTGTTCAGTAAGTATACTACATGAGGTATTCTGTAATCTGCTGCCACTTCTCGATAGGGATTTAGGACAAACATGCTTATGATACCATACCACTTTCTAACATTACAACTAGAGCATGCCTATTTTGTTAAGTAGATTATGTGTAATGTGTAGCTGAGACCTTTTAGATTTGGTGCTGCTTTTTGCAACCATTAGGGGACCCCCTCTCTCTCCCAGCCCCCTCCAGACACCCTCAGCACACATCCGGATCTTTAAACAATACTATTATGCTTGGAAGGCAGTGGGCTACTTGTTCGTAGATGTAAAATAACTCATTGTGTAACCTGGCCCTACATTAATGTGCACTTTTCGCAAAGTTAGACTTATCTGATAATCTTTCCTGACAAATGCCTTTACAGTATGTTCTAAATTTTACTTTGCCTACCTTCAGTTTAACTAAAAAATACTCCTTTAATGTTTTCTGTGTTTTAACTTAATACATCAGATTAAATACATACATAGAACGCAGCCTTTTCTCGCTCTCTCTCCTGACTCGTGTACAGGAGGTGACTGACCCATCTGGCCTTGGATCTGCCTACAATTCATCCTTCCAAATGATGGGGGCGCCATATGTGAAGGTGGGCACTGGAGTAGCGGGCCTCCAATGTGCAGTCTGCCCAAGCCTTCACTGTGACAATACTATGCGAACTGGCATCCATAGTCACTCCCAATGCATCATGGCCAGCTCTTTCTGCATATGGTAGCCAATATTTTAATGACAAACGGCAGGAACTGACGACCAGTCTGTTTCACAAACATCCTGGATTGTAGTTGATATTCCTCTCTAAAAGATGAAATCAAGGTCACGCTATGAGTTCCTACACTAGCGTTTTCCTTACTTAGAAAATTGCGAATATTTACTTCTCTGTCATTGTTGCATTTATTTCTCAGCTTCCCATATAATCAATATAACATTCATAGGAGGTAGACCTGTATGATTAATAACAAATTGTCTGAGTATCTGGTTGAATTAGAAGCAGATTTTAGCTTTAGGACACTTTAAGGCAACTATGAAATCTGTGCTAGAGAATTTAGAATGTATTAAATATTTGTGTTTGTGTCTCCTAGATCTTGACTTTTTGGTCAATCTTTTTAAAACCTTGCAAAGATTAGGGCTTGCTAGTGGTAGTGTAATTAAGTTATTTAGAAATGCACATACCCTTTTGTAATTGCCACTGCTAGTTTTGCTTTCTTTTGTCATTGTGTTGTTACTGTACTGGGTTTGGAATGTAAGAGACAGGGCCGGCTTTAGGACAGTGTGACTGGTGCAGCCGCACTGGGCGCTGACCTGTGGTGGGGGCGCTGAGTTCAGAGGGGGCACTGTGTTTAGCAATAACTTATGATTGGAGAGATGAGGGGCACTTTTGCCCGATGGCAGTGAGAGAATCCAAGGAGGGGGTCATGGGGTGTCGGGGTGCCAAAAATTATTTTCGCACCAGGCGACACCAGCACTAAAGCTGGCCCTGGTAAGAGACAACTTGAGTGTATAGAGGTTCTATTTCCTGGTGTGTATTAATCATTGTGCACTGTGCACCACATGATTATATGTTTAAGTCAACAGTTGGAAGAAGGATTCCATGACAACCTTGAAAATAACAAACACAAAATTGCTATGAAAATAGATAGAAAGAAAGGAGCGGAATGCAAATTAAAGCCCACCTTCCTTACATGTATCTGTTTCACACAAATCACCACGAGACCTATTTAAGTTAATGCAATACTCTTTTAAGCAACAATTTATGAAGCAGTTCATTGCATTCCAGGGTGTTTGGTGGTTTTAGTGGTTATTCACAATTGAGCATGTGGCTTGGGGTGCTATGCTGATGGCTATTTTCTGAAAGCTTACCAGAATTTATTCTTAATTGTATAGATTCAATGGAAAAAATCTTTAGTCAGTGTCTAGCTAAAGTTGACAGGGGCAGATTAGTGACTGCAATAAAAAACCTAAAAAGACAGGAAATAGTACTGTTCAGGGAGTCAGCTAACCTAAATTCCCACCCCTGCTATCACCAGTGAAATGTAAGAAGCATATGGCAATATGAGACTAAGGGCCTGGTTTAGAGGTTGGCGGAGAAGATGCTCCACCGCAAATGTGAGAGTACCCTCTCCACCACACCGAAGTTCCCCCGCTCATTTAGAGTTGGGTGGAATTTAAGTATGTCTGTAAAGAAGACAATTCTGTCTCCACCGCCGACATATTCGTCTTACGGTACGATTGAACAGGAGCCGTCGGAGGTTTGGCCATTAGTACACCCGCCCTATTTAGAGTGGCCAGACAAATTGGCAGTTTTTACTCTCACACACCACCATCCAAAACATGGAGGTAAGTGCAAGTAAAAACATTTTAAGGAACCCCTGGACATGAGAGAAAACTCTCATTGATGAGGGAGTCATTGCTTATTTTTATTTCCAAAAAGAAAACCCTACTTTGTAATGTTGTTTTTGAAAATCAAAACACGGAACACTTTTAATTGATCAATCCATAGTCTTTATGTGAAAGTCAGAGACAGTCACAAAAGAATACTCATAAAAAAGTAAAAACAATTTACACATAACAGCTGTAGATCCATACTTTTTCGATACAATACAGCAGATTTAAGAAAACACCCCCTTCTAAAACAAATGTCCTCATTAGGCAACAGTTGCAGGAAGCGCAATGCAACTCTGCATTGTTTAAATTTGTGTTCCCTTAAATGTACCAATAAAAAATCGTGATCTAAAAACACTAAAACATTAAAAAAATATATATAGTGAAAAATAATTTGGGAGAAAATACCATTTTATGCACATTTCCTCTCTTTCAAATCACCAAATTGCCCCAGAGGTAAACATAAAAGATGGCAAATCGCACCTGCTCTAACTCTTAATAACAATACCCTCTACCCCAGCTACTAAGCACTAATATCAAGTAATTCTCCTTTCCAATGTTGATTTTTAAGACAATATATTGTTGGACCAGTGGCTTGCTAAGATTCATAATTTCTCTTTGGAAACGTCACTGTTTCAAGAACAGGGGCTTAACAGCCAACTTGCCATTTTGCATACAGTTGTTGGATTTTTTCAAACAAAGAAGGCCTGCCTAGATCAACAAAAATCTGCTTGACATATTTAAGCCAAAGAATGTTCAGGTCATGCTCACAGCTCAAGCAATCATCAAATATGGCCTGATTTAAGGTCGCCTGAGGATAATTCCAAACTGAGAGACACAATAAAAAGGGCCCGAGCTCAATATAATCCTCGAGGTATGGCAAAGCAAGTTGTTCATGACAAAAATAATGAGGAATAGAATGTGGAAGGGAGAGAAGGCGTCTGCAAAACATATTCTCCTCAACTTGAAGCGCTCGGAAATCAGCATTACCCCAAATACCATTCGTACAGCTCGCAGTTGACACACGTTTTTACTAAGTCTTCATAAAAGAAGGAATAGGTTTAACCCCTATAACTTGCCAAATATAAAAAATTTACCTCACGGCCTGAGAAAACGTCTTCTTGCCATATGTGATGTTTCTAGCCTTTGAACCACTGCCCCAGGTACGGAAAACTAGCCACACTCTCAAGTTTGTATCCGTTAATACAGAGAGTACGTAATAAAATAAATTGGGCCGCATGCCATAGTGTGTGGCTTAGAAAAATGTGTAGATAAATCTAGGTCAGACATCAATTCAGAGAAGCAATGCAGAGAATCTGGGCTTCGGGCAATGAGCGCAGCATAATCCGCATATAAAAGTACTGGTTTCGGGGCTGAGTTAACAAAGGGGACATCATGGGTGGCTACTTCAAATAAGCATTAAGTTTGTTAATACATAAAAATAACAAAAGAGGGGCCAAAACACACCCTTTCCTAACTCCACGTTGTAAAGCAATTGGGTCAGAAAGTTCACCATTGGAACCAAGCCCGACCCTGGCTGGCAAAGTTGCGAAAAAATGTACAAGAGTTGCATCAAGCCTCTCATGAAAGCAACCATAACTTAGTTTGACTGACCTTGTCAAAGGCCGAGGATAAGTCCATGAAGGCCAGGTACAATGAACTGCCCCTGGCTATGGTGTATTTACCAATAACCAGATGGAGGTTTTGGCACTCTTCTATTGTACCTAGTCATTCAGTGAAGTATTATTTACAAGGGGTTAGAACATTGTTATTATGCACCCGATCCCGTATTCTGTTACAAACGACCATCCCTATGAATTTAACTGATGAGTCAATGAGGGAGATAGGTCAATAACATTTGGGGTCTGTAATGCTCCCTTTTTTGAAAACAGGAACTATAGTCAAGCTTTAGCAAGATGGTGGGAGCTCAGCTATATCAATATTGTTTAATACATCAGCAAGAAGAGGAGCCCAGAAAACAACGCTACATTTAACAGTATCAATATGTACTCCATTTGGCCTGGGAGCTTTAGTTACGGAACGGTGGAAAATTGCCACCTGTTGACTGAGCCACTATAATTGGAAGAATCAATAGTAGAGTTAATCTCAGAGAGCGGATAATAAATATTTTGCTAAAACATTCCACCAAATGAGCTCCTGTGACATGGCTACTCATAGTAACAGAAATCTTTTATCCTCTGAAAGCGCTCACCGTCCTTAAAAATATTTTGGGATTTTTTTGAGGTAGCTGCCTCTGTTTAACTATCCCAGTTATCTCTTGGAATTCCAGTCTTGTAGTTTAAATGGGCCGTTTTAAAATCTGTCCATGCCGTCTAAATCGCTGTTGGATTTTTATGTGTAGAGGCCAGAGCCCTGTGTAAAACCCTGTTGGCGCGAGAACAAGAACTGTCAAACCAGCATTGTGTTGTGAGACCTGATCTATGCTCTGGCTAGAGCAAAGATTTTCTAAGAATGTCACATATTGCCATAAACTGAGGTCCTACCTAAGTTCCCTCTAAAATCAACATTTAACAGGCAGTCCAAAAACATGTCTAAATTAGATTTAATTAGACAACCTAAAAACGATTCCCATATTTAACATTCAAAGTTTCACCCCTCACCAATCGCTGGAACATCCCACAAGTGGTGAACATATAATCAATCATAGAAGCACACCCTATACCATAAAAAGTCAGAAACTTAGGTTTAGTATTGCACATGGTCTCATGAATATTAATAAGGTTGCAAGCCTGAATACAACTACCTAGTGCAACACCTCTTCGATCAGAGGAGCCCTGCATGAAAAACCCCTCAGATCAGTGTTTGTGAGCAGATAAATACATGGCACAAGAGTTAAACTTGGCATTGAAATCACCACATAAAATAATATTGCGCTCTGACTGGGATGGTTTATGCATATACAAAAGTTTGTCAAATATGTTAAAGAGAGATCAAAAAAAGTCTAATAAGTGACACTTGTAAAATCATTATTGTAAAACTTGATTAAGAAAAAGTTGAACCTGTGCGAACCAATCAGATCAATCACTTGGATCTTAGAGCTACTGAAGTCCTAAACAACAAATTGTGCTTTGATCCTTAGCTTAACCCATTTTGGTAAGCCACCTTTTGGGCACCCTGCATTAGAAGGAACCACAGGTATAGAATAACAGGCAAAATCATTGTACTTGAGAGGGGTATTAGCACAGGTTTCCTGCATAATTATGAACCCATAATTACCCATCGAGGATACCTATTCTGGCTATGACAGTTTACTCTAAATCTGTGCAATGTCCACGTTAAAATGCTAATCACAGAAGAATTACCCTTAAACTTAGAATCATAGGACACCTCTAATTTGTCAGCATCCACACTTAATATTCTAGGTGGGCACATGGCAATAGCAAGGGTCGGTCAGTCAATCTGTCCCTGATAAGCCATCTAAGGTCGCAAACCTGTTTGAAAGGGATAGAGTATGGGGTGTAACCACTGCTTGGAGCGTGCACATACCTGAGCATAGGGGATGAATCGAACCAATGTTTTGATTTAAGAGATATGCAACATAAGGGGGCTTGTAAAAGTGACCTAGTGAAAGGAGTAACATTTGTGAATGTTCAGAAAATCCACCCTTTTAGCCATAAGGATTTGTTTATTATGTATTGTACTAAATCCTATAAATTTACGTAGCCAGTGCAACACCTTACATATCAACTGTTTGCTAGTCTCATCTTGCACTAGCTTGAGCTTTGGAACATTAGTCAAGGCGAGCAAATATGGACTAGCTGAAGGGGAAAAACTGTGAATCTCCAGCTTCGGATTAGAACTACCATCAAAGGGAACCTGCTGCAGAAGAATACCCACGCCATTACTGTCTATACACCGGTGGTTGAAAGAACCATGAGCGTTCACCAGAATGCCTAATCGGGGACCGGCAACTGGACAACAGGGGACATCACAAAGATTGTCCAGAAGGAATAGATTTGCTAATTTCTGGCTGTTGAATACCTGATAATGACAAGGTAACAGAATTGTTGCTCCTAACCGCAGGGAGGAACATCCTTGGGGGTAGAGGGAGGGTCAACAGTAGTTTAGCTGAAGTTTGCAAATGCAATACTTGATTCTATTCTATCCAACCAATCAAATCTAGGCTTAAGTACAGCTTTTAGTATAGCTTCAAACCTAACACAGCATTCATTCAAAAGGTCAGACTCACAAGGAGTCTCCACAGCATCCTGTTTACACTCCCTCTTCTCCTTTTAACCGGCAGTTCATTCGGTGATAAGATAGAAATACATGCAGGCAACAAACACCCTGAGTTTGACTCTTGAGCAATCACACAGGTATGGTTTTTCATCTACAGAAGCACATGACTCAACAGTTAACAGGTGATTGTCCATAAGAGAATGACCGGTCCTTTCTATCAATAGCCTTCTCTCTGTCAGTGCAATTTCTTCAGAGATTACCCTTGCTGCTTCACCAGAATAGAGTCAATAGTTGTCCCCTTGGTACTAGGAGGAGAATTACTCACAATTTTCCTTTTGCCCATATTTAAAAACAATCCGTTGGGAGGTGGTTGAAAGAGGGGTGTCCCAGTCCAGGCTTTTCCTGGCGTTGACGGGCATAGATGGGCCTGTTACTGGCCCGGACTGCATCCTGCACTGCGGGAGCCACTTGCTGATTTTAAAGCACCCGCTCGGCGCTGGCTTGATAGTCCTCAACTCCAGGCATTGCAGAGCTTTGTGGGCAATGCGGTCCAGCCCCGGAGAAAGCGTCCCGAGCTGCAGGAGCCACCAGCTGATTTGAAAGTGCCTGCTCAGCACTGGCCCGATAGTCCTCGGCTCCAGGCGTTAAAGAGCTTTGTGGACAATGCGGTCCAGCCCAGGTTGAGGCCCTGTGAAAAAGTGTCCCAAGCTGTGGAAGACCCGGGCTAATTTTAGAGCACCAGCTTGGCACTGGCCTCATAGTCCTCATCTCCAGGTGTTGAAGAGCTTTGTGGGCAATGTGGTCTATCCCCGGTTGAGGCCCTGTGCGAAAGTGTCCCAAGCTGTGGAAGCCCCCAGATAATTTTAATGCACCAGCTTGATGCTTGCCTGATAGTCCTCAGTGCCAGGCGTTGAACAGCTTTGTGGGCAATGTGGTCCATCCCCGGTTGAGGCCCTGTGAGAAAGTGTCCAAGCTGTGGAAGCCCCCAGCTAATTTTAAAGCACCAGCTTGGCGCTGGCTTGATAGTCCTCAGCGCCAGGCGTTGAAGAGCTTTGTGGGCAATGCAGTCTAGCCCCTGATGAGACCCTGCAAGAAAGTGTCCCAAGCTGTGGTATTCTTCAGCTGATTTCTAAAGCACCTGCTTGACACTGGCCGAATAGTCCCTGCCTCCAGGCGATGAAGGGCTTTTGGGCATTGCAGTCTGGCTGCCGATGAGGCCCTGCGAGAAAGCATCCTGTGCTGCAGGAGCCACCAGCTGATTTTAAAGCGCATGCTCAGCGCTGGCCTAATAGTCATCAGCACCAAGCGGTGAAGAGCTTTGTGGGCAATGCGGTCCAGCCTCCAGTGAGACCCTGCGAGAAAGCGTCTCAAGCTGAGGGAACTGGGAGCTGATTTTAAATCGCTCGCTCAATGCAGGCTAGATAGTTCCTGCCTCCAAGCCGTGGGGAGCTTTGTGGGCAATGTGGTCCGGCCCACAATGAGGCCCTGCGAGAAAGTGTCCCTTTCGGTACACTCACAGGAACCGCTATGACTCTGGGGCGGTAGACATTTACTTAGAACTTTAAGTCAACCCCTAAATGAGTGTGAGAAAAACATGTAATTCATAGGGGCACATGTGCATTTATGCTCTGGCTATGTATGGTTCTATTGTCAAAGATTGTCATATTGATGAGATGATGCATCCGCTTCTTGGTATGGGGATGACTTCTCATCCTACGTTAACTATTGCTTAGAAAACACGTCAGGGTTGTAATTTTAGTGGCTTGTGGTGGGATTTCACATTTTATCATTTCTATCCAATTGTAAAAGGTTATCATATCATAAAACAAATAATGTATATGACTTAGCTATGTTGACTTTATTATGCACATCCCCCCCCTTGCCCATCTCATTCATTCTTTTAGGTTCTCTTTCATGACATAACGCAGACAACACTCAGATGTTTCATCATCTGGATTTGATATCTAGGTCCATCAACATTAAGAACTGTCAAATTGTGGTAGTTCATTTGAAGAGCCAGAATTCATTGTAAAGCAACATGGACACACCTGAAATTATGACTGTTGGTCAGCATCTTCCAGACTTGGCAATCTTTGAATGATGACTGTTAGAATTGGGCCCGCCCAACCTCAGTGCAGGAAATCCTCACTCAGAAGTTCTGGTTTGACCAGACCCTAAAATTTTCCGCCTCAAATTAACAAAAAATCTTCTTCTTGTTTCTATAATTTCGTCCATCCATTTTCTGCCTGTCTCTGGTCAGCAGTGGGTGGCCCAGGCTATCATACTTGGACGGCTGGACTACTACAATTGGCTCCGATTCCATGCCTGGTAAATCAGGCATGGGAACACCGCCCCAAATATAATTATACAAAGGGGAATACCACACTGGAATTTGTAATCAGGCACAGATTTGTGTAATAATTCCAACTGTTAATACAACGCTTTAATTCTTAATTGATGAAGTGCAATGTAAGCAAAATGTTATAACTATCATTATTATGGAATCATTATTATACGCAGCACAAGCTGATCTAGTAGGTCTATGCACATGAAAATATAGACTAATTTGTATAAATCTATATGCCTAAAATAGATGCGGTGCTGGAGATATAAATAATGCAATGACATGCTAGGGTAAGGTTTCTGCTTCAATTTTTTTGTAAATAGTTGGATTGTGTCCAACTTTCTTCTGCTCATGGAATTGTGTGAAGTTTATGATTTCATCAAACTTAACAACTTTCTCGATTTTTGAGCAAAATTGTTTTCCTGCTGATGTTTCTTTGCATGCTAAGTCTCCATCCAATCGAATTGGTGGGCGAAATTATTGAAATGAATGGAATTTCTATTCATTTTTCACACACTTCTTTAAGCAGGTGAGATATCCTGGTAATGGAATTTGTGGAAAAAATTCTTGTACAAATGAATTGTGCCTAATTTATTTTTGGTGAGCAAATTTGTGAGAAAAATTCATAAGACAAATATATTGTTCAGAAAAAAATTCAAATACAGAAAAAGAAACATTTCTGTTTGCAAACATTACTTTTGTAAAACAATAAATTGTATAATTTTCATTTATCATATTTTTGCCAGAAACTTTTATGATATCATGCAATTATTTTGCAATAACACAAGTTGGTGAAAAAATTCAAATACAGAAAAAGAAAAATTTCTCTTTGCAAACATTACTTATGTAAAACAATAAATTGTATAATTTTCATTTATCATATTTTTGCCAGAAACTTTTATGATATCATGCAATTATTTTGCAATAATACAAGTTGGTGAAAAAATGCACAAAGTGTTTTTTTTTTTTGCAGACTTTGTACTTTGCATATTTAAGATGTCAGTAGAAGTGCAAGCAGAGTACTGGCTTCATCTCCTAATCGCAAACTTAAAGCTTGCGCACATCCTTAACCAATAGCCATTAATCCTTAATAATAAGCATATCAAACTCAAGCCACGTCGCTTTAATGCAGGTATATTTTTCAAATCCTCCAGCACAGGTTACATCTTGGTAAAAACTGTAAATCATACAAATGCACAATTGCATATATTACCAGGCACCAGGCGCTGGAAACTGTTTTGTCATTCGCTTTGGTTTATTGCTTTTTGCCAAATGCTTTCTTTGTCTATTGTTTCAGCCTGTGCGGATATAAATGGAGATCCTGGTCCGCATCCTGTCACACTGTTCACAGCATTAACGCACTCTCGCCTGGAACACCTGCTTCGTGTAGTTCTTGAACTGTCGTGCTTTGTTGTCTGGTAAATGTGTTCCCTTTGCCCTTTCTTAGTTTGCTTTGCTCTTTTGACTTGGCTTCCTCCGATTCCTGTACCTTACTTGTAAACTCCTAAACACAGCGTGCATCGCGTTACTCAACTGCCCCTGCGGCTGCTTTGGAGATTTTCTTGAGTGACCTTTGTAGAAAACATAATCAATACTTCTGTAATTCTGTTCTTTCGTTTGCAGTTGTACCGTGTGAGCTCTGTTCAGTTCCAGCTGTGTTTCCCTGAGTATTGTCATTCCATGGAACCAAAGATTTAACATTTCTTAACTTTTGGAAGTCATTCACAAAGCTTTTTTTTTCTGTGAGTAAATCTTAATACTGGAAATTCACCAGTGAGACACACCCATGTCATAAGCAAAACACGCCTACTTGAAGTAATGGCGTAACGAGGGACCCTTGGAAACACTATCCCTTGTATTGTAGCATTTATTTAGTGCTTTCTTACCTCTCTTTCAGACCATAAAAAGTCAATTAAGGGCTGCCAGGGGTTGCAACTACGACCCCTGAGCTACCCGTTGCGACCCCTGCCACTTAGCTAGCAACCCCTAGAAATGGAGCCGCAGTGTGAGCAGCGCTCGGTTGCACTGCTGTGCTGAAGTTCTGCCTGCAGAGACAAAATGGTGGCCTGCAAGCTGGGCCTACGTAGGGGGAAAGAACTCTTCTCACTTGTTGCTATAGTGACACTGGCTGAGCCTGCCGGTGCACGCAGTCCTTGATTTGATACACTGTAGATTGCCAGCATCTCCCCTCCAGGAGCAACACCAGAGGCTCTTGATCCTGAGGCGCTGGTGATCCTGAGCAGAGTCGCCTCTACTTCCACATTTTGGCCTGTGCCGTGGTGTCTGGGCTTCTCGCTAGGGTGCATGCCACGCTTCATGTGTGTCTCATGCTTTACTTATGTATACAGTGCCAATGTTTGTTTGCTCATTACAAATAACGACTGGTCTAAGCATCTGCCTAGTTTCTTTTGGGGGACCCTAGTTCCACCACTCGCCGCAGTGCGTTGCTCTACTTGTGTGCTAAGAAAATTGCAGATGAAATACAAACACCAGAGCTGAATTGACCCAGAGACATGACCACATCTGCAGTGACACAGGTGTGTCGCTGGTGATGTGATCCAGCTCTAATGGAATGACACGCAAACATGCGTGTGTAGTAACACACACAGTACAAACGAAGGTACGTGCACAGGCAGAAACACGTGCTTATTCATTCGCACACACTCACCCATAGATAAACACATGCACCGAAGTGCATTCATGAATAAACTCACAGGAAAGCAACATACTGGAACACAAAAATAAATGCACTGCTGTGCCGAAGCTCTGCCTGTAGAGGCAAAATAATGGCCTGCAAGCTGGACCTGGATGTCGGGTAAGAACTTGTCTTACTTGTTGCTATGGTGTTGCTATGATCCCCGCTGGGCCGGCCAGAGTGCGCAGTCCTTGATTTGATACACTGTAGATTGCCATCACCTCCCCTTTCAGGAACAACACCGGAGGCTCTTGATCCTCTACCCTGAGACGCTGGTGATCCTGAGCGAAGAGCAGAGCGGCCTCTACTTCCATGGGAGACATTTTGGCACACACTCACCCATGCATAAACACATGCACCGAAGTGCACACACGAATAAACTCACAGGAACTCAACATGCTGGGACACACAAGCTAAATGCACAAACTGCGGAATACACAGAGGCAGATGAATGCAGTCAGGCGGTAATGTGTAGTTCAGCTTTAGTCTCTTTCCGAGAAATGCTTATTACCACCATGGGCCTTGTAGTGGCACAGTCAGCCATGCCTCACATGATGGGGCTTTGGGAAAACCCTTGAATTGCATAATGGTATAATTTGTAGGGTTTTGTCTGTCCAGTTAAGTAATCACCTGGACAAACATTGTTACACACCCCAGTTGCAGGTTTACGGTGAGCCGGACTCTTCGAAAAACAAACCCTCCAGTGTATTTCACCCTCTTAGAAGGCCTCACGATGAACTAATATGAGAGGACAGAGGACGGGTGGTGGCTCAGCTTCTGCTCTCAGTAGGGCAGCCATGTCTCCATGAGTATGAGGTTCTAAGAGCCAATGGCCCAAGCCAGATGGATATAAACATATTTCCCAAGATAGCAGAAATGTATTAAATGCAGAGGTAAGTTCACTGCTCACTCCGCTAGTCCCCAGGGCCTGAGTAGTCTGGCCACAGATACCCCCCTCGCCTCAATGCTGGGAGTGTGTTTTAAAATCTCTGAGGTGGGGGATCTTAGACCCATACAGCACTAACTGAGGCCTCAAATGTCATTTTTTCAAAGCAACTGTCATATAACTGCAAACATGGGAGCTTATTTACAAGTCTCTTGCGCAACTGGTGTGTCATTTTTAGCATGGGAAAAAGTGACGTACCAGTGGCACAAGGGGCTTGTAAATATGCCCCAATGATATTCTGCTGCAGAGAAAGAAAACTCTACTGTACTATGCTAATCCAGGCTCTAAAATAGTTCATGTAATTCTCTTTAAGGAAACATTTTTAAGTCCATGTGCAGGGACATGTGTCCTGGTAAATAAAAGAAACATTACAAAATCATGGGGAGGAAAATGTCCCTAAAACAGGAAACAGTCGGAACACCGCGGACCATGTCATAAGAAAGACGGTGGGACAGGGATTTGCCTGACAACTCCTTGAACACTGACCTCAAAGGGATTGTTTTATTGCCTGTGAATGTCATTATTCTTCTACATGTATGGAGTTAGGAATAAAATACTGCTTTGTCTTATGAAAGCAAGTATTTGACTGGACATTGACTTATTTTTCTCACTGTTTGTACTTTGAGTTATGAGTCATGTTCACTTACCTGTATCTACACCCCCCAGAGGGAGCCTTTGACTGCTCATCCACAACTACCTGTGAGAGACAAGTGCAGAAGAGGTACTTGGCCCAGTTGCTTAGCATCCATAGTGGGTCGGGCCCTGGGACATCAGTAGTAAAATGCCTCAACCTGCGCTAGCGTTTAATGGCACAGTATAAACCATATTAGTTTAGTTTGGGTAGGTTTACCTGAAAATAATTCAGCCTTTAGAGGTTTCCCCCCTTGCTCGGAAGCCTGTAGTTAGGAATGGTCCGAGAAACAGTGAGCTGATTAGTAGGGTTGCAGTTCTACTTATGTTTCACCCACAATTAATAAATCACAGGACAATAGTCGGAAGAAGTTAAAAAGCTTGTGACTCTCTAGTACCAGGAGAGCATCCTCACTCTTGACCCCCAGCTGTAGCTGTCTCCAAAGAAGCTATGTTGCAATAATTTGTGCAACAGGTGCAGTGGCACCAGGATAAAGGATTGTGAGGGCTCCACTGCACCTCAGATATTGTTTTTAACTGCCCAACTGTGAGATGGGATCCCATGGCCATGCTTGCATTTGGACCTATGTCGCTGATCTACTGCTCAAGAGATAGGCAATGAGGCCTTTGTAAAATAATCCCTGTCATCCAGCCAGGACATGACCCTAGCTATTTTTGCTGTCACTTTTTGTGGTTTTACGCAGCCTCTGGCTATATACCACAGCAATACAAATGCTTGTTCTCTCATAACGTACCTTTATTATTCGGACTACATATTGTTATGATCAAAAATTGCACCTGGCCTTTGATAGTAAGAGTTGGTGTGACAAAGTCCTTCAAAATATGGATCGTTCCCTGCTCAAGCCTCTCACTTAACATGTTTCCCTTTCTTCAAAGGATGAATAATCTTTTAAGAATAATGCATACACTAAATAGTATTAAACTCAAGTGAAGTGTTGTTGCTGTAATGATTTTATCACTGCTGATGACGGCATAGGATTCAACGAAATCCCTTAATGAGAAAGACCGCATCCGCGACAGAACACTGATTTTGGTTTTAGAAAAGTGTTATGATTTCGCTGCTGGTTCGGGTCGTTTACATCAACCTCATAATGCCTCTAAAGGGGAAATATAGACTGCAGCCTAGACATATCACCTACAGATACATATAGGATTATCTAATACTGTAACTCATCAAGCAATGAAGATGAGAAATATTATGATAATAATGATTTGTTTTTCATATTATATTGTGCTGAATAGCGCAGATAATGTCATTTCTTGGCGCTTTAAATAACAGATCACTAGTTCAATCAATCATGGCATTTGTAAAGTGCACTACATACCCGCGAGAGTTTCAAGGCGCTGGGAGGGAGGGGGGAAGCTGCTACTGTTCGAAGTGCCAGGTCTTGAGAAGTCTTCTGAAGGTCAGAAGGTCTTCGGTCTGCCGCAGGCGGATGGGGAGGGTGTTCCATGTCTTGGCGGCGAGGTGGGAGAATGATTTGCTGCCGCCGGTCACTCTTCGGATACGGGGGACGGTGGCGAGGGTGCGGTCTGCGGAGCGGGGCTGGCAGGTGGGGGTGTAGAGGCTGAGTCGGCTGTTGAGGTACGTTGGTCCGGTGTTGTGGAGTGCCTTGTGTGCGTGGGTGAGGAGTTTGAATGATATCCTCTTGTTGACAGGGAGCCAGTGTAGGTCTCTCAGGTGGGGTGTGATGTGGCTGCGGCGAGGGATGTCGAGGATCAGGCGTGCGGAGGCGTTCTGGATGCGTTGAAGCCGTTTCAGGAGTTTGGCCGGGGCTCCTGCGTAGAGTGCGTTTCTGTAGTCCAGTCTACTGCTGACGAAGGCCTGGGTGACCATCCTTCTTGTTTTGGTGGGTATCCACTTGAAGATCCTGCGAAGCATGCGGAGAGTGTTGAAGCAGGAGGAGGAGACGGCGTTGACCTGCTTCGTCATGGAGAGACCTGCTTCGTCATGGAGTTTGAATCTCAGCCTGGTCTACTCTGCCCTTTCTTTCTCCTTTTGAGTCAGACAATTGAACAACATTTAATGGGGGAGTAGTAACAGGTATTATTTACTGCACTATTTATTACACTTAGAACCAGATGTACAAAAAGACTAGTCGCAAAGTAACAATGTGGTATCAAATTAGACATTATCTTCCTGCGGCCAGTATTTAATTTGGCGTTAAGTTAATAATAGGTTGCATCATAAAATCTCCAGTTGCCTGCGTCACAGAATGACGGGCCTAATGAATATTAGTTAGGCTTGTCACCATTTATGTTTAGCCCCTGTTTTTGGATACTCATGAGCTACAAACACGCAAATGTTTGCATGCAAGTAACAGCAGATCACTGATGGAGCAAGGATTCGAGGAAAACAAACTTGCTCAGATCAACCTCTCATTAACAGGTACTGATAATAGGAAATAGTAGATAAAAGAAAACTAACATACACACAACATTTACATATGGGGAAAAGAGCTTTTATGCATGCTTAAATAACAAAGAATAATTGCTACGTAACCGAAATCCCGCTCGAAACCGAAAATTGTTGTGCGCATGTGCGAACCAGAACCGTGAAAATAACCATGTGATTAACCCATGTGAGAGGGAAAGTCTCACGCATACGCAAAGAGTTACAAACTGTAGGCCTCGCGGCACTGCGTGCCTGGCATATGCTTGCATGAATTTAAAAAGAGCTGTCGCTGCTAATGCCTTTGCTTAACAAAGAAGAAAATAACAGGGGATAGAGTAGAAGTGCGTGGTGAACAGTGATAATAACATATTGGAGAAAATAACATCTGTTTATGATTCCTTTTATTAATAGTGTGCATTTGGGCCTGATGTTCTAAGCCAAGGGGCAAGATGGCGGTTGAAACGTAACATAAGTTGAGTCTGCGCACTGAAGTTTTGAAGTGACCTGCTGACCGGACCATTGACAGGCTGCCAAGGACAGAAGCCTGGGTACACTCTTCAACTGTAGAATGACATATACATTTATATCTAATCTGTTTCTGTGAATGTGTGTGAAAGGAAATGGCACCAAAAAATGAATAAATTAAATAGGAAGGGTTTGTTAGACAAAATGTTTATTAAGAAATCGAGAATGACAGCATGAGGTGATGACAACTCCCCTGCCCCTGACCAATCAAAATCCATGATCCAATGAGACTTGCAACTTTTGAGGGTGGGACATGCAGAAATAAAGACTATAACTGGAGTGATTTAGGTTAAGAAAGTGGTTGACGTCGATGCTGAGTGAGGTGTAGGCGAATGCTGCTGCTAGAAGATGACAGACTGGGAAGATTCAATCCTGAAATACAGCCTGATTAGATTGAAGATTTGCCAAAGAATATCGAGGAGGAAGAGAGTGTAAGAGAGGGATGCGCTCCGGTGCGTCGGGGTTCTAGAGAAGTGTAGTAAGTATCATCCTATCCTGCACCTGTCCTATAGTCTTTGTCCCCTGACTCTTAATCAGGTGACCTCCACCAGTCCTTTGCCAGGGGTTGGGTTTCCCCGTTTGGTAAATATTATTCTGTCTTAAAAGTTGCATATCTTTTACAGAGTATGAGTTATTATGTCTTTTGTCTCTCCATCTATCACTCCTAATGCATTAAAATTGTTGAATGCGTATGTAATTTGATAAATACGGTTTTCTCTCCCATGAAAGTTGATGGAGTTTACACTGTGAATCTGTACAAATGAGCGTTCATTTTGAATGAGTTATTAGATAAAATTCATTGAATCTTACACGGAGTCTGTGATTATTTTATTGAAAACTATAGGATAGATGAATGCATTTGTTAAAATCACCATCAACCACTCGACTAATGGTTCATTGACCAAAGGAAGAGTGTTGATCTGTGAAGGTTAGTTAGACATTGACTAATTCAGATCAAGGTGAAAATAAAACTTGACCTCCAGCGAAACAGTCAGGAATCTTGAATGTGTATATGGGCCCATTTTTGAGTAATTTGCGGATTGTGAAATGTTCATCCTGGCCTTTTGCTGGATCATCACCATCCATGTGTTTGGGTTTCCAAAGACCGATTTGTTTTGTAAGCCAACCCATGTTCCTGAAAGGAACAAGTGTTGCTTTTTACAAGCAAACGTTTCTTGTTTTGGAAAACATCATGGGGTACGAGCAGGGCCAGTGCCTTTTCTCCCCAAGGCTGCCACCACCATTTTCAAAGGGTAAGGTGTCCAAAGGTGGTAGGTGCTATGGGCCTCAAGCCTCTCCCTCCCACAGCATGGTAGAGCATGCAATGCTTCCCAAACATCCCAGGTATCTGCCTACACACACACACCTGCCCCCTGCTTCCCCCACAGCAGCCCAATATTACCACTTTGCCTCACTTCCTCAGCCCTAACCTTATCTAAAAGATATACCCATCCAGCTCTTAAGGACAGGATACTGTAAGATCCTACTGCCACTTTTCTTAAATTCCTCCCAGAGAAGGAAGCATATGAGGGTTACACTCCAAAACTAATCATGTTTTGTTTCCTGTAAATAAAAAGGACAAACTTGTGGTGCTGTGGCACCTGTCCTTTGATGGTAAGTTATCCACTTACCATGTCTTCTGCTTATTTCGTTTCAGGGAATTGAGCAGTGCGGGATTCATTATTGCTCCCTCCAGGACATAGAGGAAACTGCAAGCTGTTTCCATCCTCAGTTGGATTTTTGGGACAATGTAAGACTCCTACTTTATTGAATTCGCCTTTTGTCCCTGGTTGTCTTCCCTTCTGGTAAATGCCTGAAGACTGTAAGAAGCTTGTGTTTCCATCCGAAGTAGACAATAGTATTCGGGGCTTCAGGGCGAAGCAATACCTCCCAATTCTGTCTGACGTCTGTGCTGGACATGATGCCAGGTATCATGGCTTTGGAGACCCTGGAAGGATACCCTAAAACAGCTGAAAGGGCTAAAAGGATGCCTTCACTCATCTCAGCAGTGATTGCAATTATTCTATCTAAGATAATGATTTTGGTTCATTTACATAAACATCTATGGTGGAATTTAACTCGACCAGGTAGTGGCGGCTCGCAGAGGGAGTTCTGCGGAGCGTGGGGCGGGGGAGAGGCAGGGTGGAGGGGTAGTGGAGTCTGACTTATGACGGCCAGGAGTAAAGTAAGTAAATAAATAAATAAAACTATTTACCTTGCACTCGCTGCATCGCCAAGTTGGCGATGCAGCGAGCGCAAGGTAAACAGTTTCTCTATGTCTCCATCCTACATCACACTACTCTACTCCATGCCACTCGACTCCACTCTATGCCACGTCACTCTACCCCATACCACTCTACTCCTTACCATGCCACTTCACAAAATGCCACTCTCTGCCACTCCATCAATGCCACTCTGTGCCACTTCACACCACTTTGCTCCACTTTCCTCTACTCCCCTCTCCTCTACGCCACACCACTAACTTTTAGCCAAGCTGTTGTATGACATGGCTAAAAGACATTGCCAAACCCAATAGCTTTCACATAGGCGACATCAATTGACTACCTTCCTGTACCTCCTCACACTGTGCACTAGTCCTCCTCTCGCCCCCCCGTCTTGGTACCCCTTCAACTCATCCCTCCATCTCTCTCTCTCTCTGGTACTCTCACCCATTTCTCTTGCTCTCTCACGCCCCATTTCCGACTCTCTCATATTGTTAACTTCAGGTCCTCAAGCCCAGTTTCTATCCGGTCACTTTTCGAAGTTTCCGTCCCTCAAACCCACCCTCTACTCCTATTCTTCTGCGTACACACAACCTCCCTCTTTATGCATCTATAGCCTGTTTTACCTTGCTTTCTCTCTTTTCCCCCACACTCATTCTGCTCCTCTGTCTCAAGTTCAATAACCACTTCCAACACAAACTACCTATCCCTCTCTGTCTTCCTGTCTATTCTCAGTATCTCTCACCATTGTCTATTCACCATGTCACATAATTCCACTACACAAATACACTACACAATACACAATTCAACATCTAATAATTCCAATACAACCCACATAATTCCACTCCACACCACATACATCCACTACACTCCAAAACAAAACACATAAGTAAAAACATTATCATTTTAACCCTCGCAAATGCGAGACCTGTAGGTGATTTGGTAAGATCAGTGGCTTAGCTCTCTGCTTACATAGAAGCTTTGAGCTTAGCTGTCCCTGATTTCATTCTCCCGTTTCTGCGTGAAATCCCTCTTTTGTCCTTCAAGCAATTTAACAGCCTTCTTCTGAAAAACTGGACGACATTCCTCCCTCAAGATTCTTTCTTCCAAATTATTTTTCTAATTACTCATTACATAGGACAACAGACTTGGAGAAAATGAGCCATAATGTGTTCTACTCCTTTTCTTTGCTTTTCTCCGGAATGTTTAGATTTTGTCCGGATTCTCCCTTCGGATTTTCATCTTTATGAGAATCTTTTTGCCATATTTTTTCCTTCCTCTTTTTGAAATGAAGAAGAAACTCTCCACAATACGGATGTGGCCAGAGCGGTCCAGATGTATCTTGGTCGCCACTGCTTCATTTTGGGTGTCTTATCTCTTAGTCAATATGTTTATGGGTCACTGGGTCACAAACCTTAACTTGCTACCCTTATGAGGTGGTTGCTTTCAGCTATTTCTGTAATTTATATTCAATTTGAAGTTCTTGTGCCTTTCTACATCCAGGGCAGTGGAAGGCCCTTCGCAAATGTTGACTGGGCACCTATCACTTATTGATGTATATGGGTGTCAAATCGGTACAAATATGTGAAACCTTTCGTCCAGAGGGTATCAAGAAGTGTAAAAATGACAAAATAGTAATACTTTCACTAAATGTACTGCATTTTGCTACATAATTCGCTTTTTTTGCCACATAATTTCATCTACCCTGCTGCGTATTTTGGTCCTTCCCTGCTGCATAATTTCAGTGGCCCTGGTTACACCTCATAGGTATGGGCTGGTGGATATGGACTTAGATGAGAAAGAGTAAGACTCGGTGTAATGAAGACATTTCCTGATAATTCCAGGTTCCACCTAGTAATTCCCGTTTACGGGAAGGGGAGGGTGGTTTAAATCATAACTGGATAATTTAGGTGCGAAGATGTTAACTAGGATCAATATTTACGAAACCAATATATTCACACCTAAATTGAAGGTCATTCGTAATCAGCCTGTAAGATGCAACAAAACTGAATTACTAGTGATGCATAAAAAACAGGTTATCTCTACTCAAAATGAATCTGCTTGGTCTAAACAGAAGCAATTACAAACCTTTTATGTTCCACAGACCTTACCATGGAGTGCAATTATGTTCTGTACAAATTAGCAAGATTAATAGTAAAATGTTCACATAAAAGTAAAAGCCTGTGACCGAGCTCAACAGGGCAGGAATAAAATTATAGTGTTCTAATAAAAATAAAATGTGAAAAATGAATAAAAGTAACAGAGGCAAAGGCCGAATGTGTTCCCAGGAAAGTGGCAGGGTTTTGTAGAACGTCAAGAAACGAGGGACGGAGAAGCGAGTCGGAACAAGTGTATTTGTAAAAAGCACGAATTGCCTGTATCGCCTAGTGTGAGGTGGCCAACTGAACGAACGAAATCCAATTTTTGTGGGGTTCCATTTAAGAAAGTGATCTAACATGCAGAACTCCTAGAGACAGGTCCCACACATGAAACCCCCAGATAAGGTTGGGTGTCATCCTTACACTGATGAATGCAGTTGCCCAGTTTTAGTACCAAATCCCCAGAAGTTCCATGTACATGATGAATAACATAGGTAGCAGGATTGGTCCTTGTGGAGTGCTACAGGACAATTTATGTGGGACAGACTTAGGAGATTCAATGGAAAGAAACTATCATGGCCCAGAAAAACAAGCATTTGCAATGCAATAGGTCTCGCATTTGCGAAATTTTGAGCTATTCGCATTGTAAATGACAACGTCTTTTATTTATGTTAAAAAAACCTGCAATAATAAAAGGCATTGTCATTTACAATACCAATAGGTCAAAGTTTCGAAAATGCGAGACCTATTGCATTGCAAATACTTGTTTATATAGCGCTAACTCGACCAGAATGTATTGGAGCGTTTTACCTAAATACCAGTCACATTACAGAACAACACATTAGTCACAGAGCGATTAACTGATTTGCCCAGAATCATAGGACGTGCTCGCCTTTTCTTGTGACGTCATCCTACTGAAGCTTGCAGTGTTAATTTAATGTGTTCTAAGTACACGCGACTAATTAAATCTGTCTGTCTTGCGCTCGGCGGGCCAGCTTCGCTTATTTGACAACCTTCCAGTTTTTCCTCCTGTCATTCACGTGCCCTCGTTGCAGCAAAAGAAATGTATCCTCTGGTAAACGCATTGTAAATTAAATTGATGCCACAACTGCTGTACCGGTAATGTCACATTACACAACAACACATTAGTCACGGAGCGATTAACTGATTTGCCCAGAATCACAGGACGTGCTTGCCTTTTCTTGTGACGTCATCCTACCTAAGCTTGCAGTGTTCATTTAATGTGTTCTAAGTACACGCTACTAATTAAATCTGTCTGTCTTGCGCTCTGCGGGCCGGCTTTGCTTATTTGACAACCTTCCAGTTTTTCGAACTGTCATTCACGTGCCCTCGTTGCAGCAAAAGAAATGTATCCTCTGGTAAACGCATTTTAAAATTTAATTGACGGCGCGACTGCTGTACTGGTAATGTCACATTATACAACGACATATTAGTCACGGAGCGATTAACTGATTTGCCCAGAATCACAGGATGTGCTCCCCTTTTCTTGTGACGTCATCATACCGAAGCTTGCAGTGTTAATTTAATGTGTTCTAACCACACACGACTAATTAAATCTGTCTGTCTTGCGCTCGGTGGGCCGGCTTCGCTTATTTGACAACCTTCCAGTTTTTAGGTCTCGGCTAGCGAAGGCTGCGCTTGCGCAGTCTCGCTCACAAGATTTAATGTTTTCTAGTACAGGGCTTGAACCCGCCCCTCTTCTCCATTGGCTGGCTCCATAAACGGAGGCCAGCCATTGGAGGAGAGGAGCGTCTGTCCATTTAAGCCCCGTCTTTTTTGGATTAGGGGGCGTGTTTTTTACTTTCTTTCTCTCCTCTGGAATGTAAACATTCCAGCCAATGGCAAGAGGAGAGAAAGAAAAACAGGCCCCCGATTCCGAAAACAACACTGCGTTTCTCCAAGGCATTTCTGCTTGACCTCGGAGAAAGACGGTGGTGTTCATGGCGAGTCCCTTGAATGGAAGCTGCCTTTCCACTGCCTAAACAACGTAAGCAAACAAGCAGCCCAGCGCTATTTACTGTTCTGCCCAGCCGTTTGCAGACTCGAGTCGGATTGCTCTGGTGTGTTCTCCGGGTGTGCTTGAGTCGGGCGGGAATGGTGGAGTTCGCGTTCACACAGCCAGTGTTCCAAATGTTACCTTAACGTGGTACATACAAACATCTTGAATTTGATGCTTAGGTGAAATGGGGCGTAAAAGTGAAAGGTGGCTTCCAATCGCAGCCTTGCTCTCTGACACCTTCCTGCTCCTTTATATATACTGACAACTCTCTTTCACACAGTGTTTCTAGCAAACAGTGTGAAAAGTACTGGACTGACCTTGGAGCTCTTAATAAACATTATTGATGAGGTCAGGCCCCTATAACCTGGTGCCTACGGCGAGGCACATGTGGCACCGATGTTAACAGAAAGCAGCGCGGCCGTGTGATGGAGGCACGCGGCCTCTGTGCCTATGCGGCATTATGGAGGGGGACAGAGGCCACCGGGAAGCGCACTGTCTGTGAGCTACAAAGAGGTGCGCACGGTCAGTCCGCCCTCTGAAAGGGGGCACAGGTGATTCCATGTACCTCCCACCCATCCCACAACAGGAGGGGAAGTCACTCACTGGACCCCCCTCGCGGCGGGACACCTCCAGTGCCAAAGGAGGATTTGCTGCTTTCTCTAAAGCACCGCCACCCGGGCAGCCGCGGCGAGCTCGCATCTGCCCTGGGGAGCAGCGCATAAACCATTATAGGACGTGGTCCCTGTGCGCAACCGGCGCACCATTGAAGGTGCGCAGCGGCACAAAGAGGGGCAGTGCATCCGGTATGGAACATGGTGCAAATGTTTTCCTAGTGGTTGGTCCGTGGTGCGAACATCGATGACAAGTTAATGGATGCAGATCCATTGTAGTTACAGTGATCTGCGCTGAATACAAAGTCGCAAATGACCGAATATGCTCCCAGAGGATGCTGCCGCCTGGGAAGAGGTTATCCACCGGCCATTACTCTTGTATCTACTGCGCGCCTCAGACTCCGCGCAGAGCACCAAAGAAAGGAAAGAGGCGAGAGTGCGTGTAAACTCTTCCCCCTCGTTAATCCAATTCCGCTTTGGAATTCAGAGATTCGTGCCTGCCCCGGTAACGCTAGAAGCTGTTATTTTTAAACATTAGCATATCTGCCAAGTCATCCCTAGTTATGAGATAGTTTGGTGTTTGTCCACGATTCCCAAACATTTTGTGCTGGTTTTGTGTTACAAAAATGATGCAAATCGGTGCAAAATGTGCAATCAGGGCTTACTTTTCAAGTGCACAACTCTTTTATTCAAAATTGCCCTAGATTCACACAAAGTAGCTGTTGGAAAGTGGGTTATTAGTTGTGGTAAATATGCATCTACCACTGGCAATAAGGCGACTAACACGGTCTAGGGATCAGTATAGGTCTCTACATTATTACCATGCTCAACCCTCTGTAGCTTGGTTGCAAGCAGGCAGGCTTAAGCATTTAAAAACCCAAATTCAGTAAATAATTAAGGCCCAACACACAATAAAAATCCAACACCAATTTATAAACCAAGGAAATAGTCTTCTCTTTAAAATGACACTAAAACAACAAAAATCCAATGTAGGGATCCATAGATAAGAATGTTTAACGAATAAATACTGTATAGCCCTTAGAAACCTATTGAGCCACTCTGTGACATCTGGTCGCGCTTGACCGGGACAAAGTCAATGTTTCGGGCCGACTGCGATGGAGCCCTGCTCGGATACCCCTCGCGTTAGGCCTCAGTCAAAATGTTACCTTCTGACACTATATACAGACGTTATTATTACTCTGAACAATAACGTGATCTGACAACTAAGTGTTGAACTCCCAAAAAGATCTTTCGTAATTAGGAAATATCTGTGGATTCCGTGATCTTATGTCACTTGGCCTCTAGTGTGCTTGGCGGGGGTGGGGGGCGTGGGTGTGTGTATATAACCTATACTTTTTGGTTAGAGGTTTTGTGAAGCGTTTATATGTCACCATGAGGTATATAGTCAAGGACTGGCTGTAGCCACGGCCTAGGCTCCTCCTTTGATTGGCGGGGGTGGTGATGCCACATGTGGTTCTGGCAGAAGGAGATACAGGGCTTTAAACAGCCAGGTATGACCTTAAAGAAGGTGAGATTGAAATGTTTGTGGTGCAGACCTGCCAACTTAATTTTTAGTGATAAATGCAAAGATCTAGAAACAACGGTGCCACTTCTGCTTTGGCTCCCAAGATCAATGTGTATGTGTCTAGATCTATGTGTGTGTGTGTGTGGTTCTGTATGTGTGTGTGTGTGGCTGTGTGTGTATGTGTATTTGGCTCTGTGTATGTATGTGTGGCTCTGTGTGTGTTGCTTTGTGTGTGTGGCTCTGTGTAAGTGTGGGTGGCTCTGTGTGTGTGTGGGAGGCTCTATATGTGTGTGTGTGTGTGTATGTGTGTGCCTCTGTGTGTGTGGCTCTGTGTGGGTGGCTTTTTTTGTAGGTGGCTCTATGCGTGGGTGGCTCTGTCTGTGTGTGGGTGGCTCTATTTGTGTGTGGGTTGCTCTATGTGAATAGCTCTGTGAAGGTGGCTCTGTGTGGGTGGCTCTGTGTGTGTGGGTGGCTTTGTGTGTGTGGCTCTGTGTGTGGGTGCAAATGCAATAGATCTCGCATTTGAGAGAGATTAAGCTATTGACATTGTAAATAACAATGCTGTTTCTTTAAATGTTTTAAAAACAAAAACATAAACAAAACTAATGTCATGAGCAATGCCAATAGCTCTAACTTTAACAATGCCGAGACCATTGCATTGTAAATGCTTGTTCCTCCTGTCATTCACGTGCCCTTGTTGCAGCAAAAGAAATGTATCCTCTGGTAAACGCATTTTAAATTAAATTAACGGCGCGACTGCTTTACCGGTAATGTCAATTTACACAACCACACATTAGTCACGGAGCGATTAACTGATTTGCCCAGAATCACAGCACGTGCTCGCATTTTCTTGTGCCGTCATTCTACCGAAGCTTGCAGTGTTAATTTAATGTGTTAGAAATGTACACGCGACTAATTAAGTCTGTCTTGCGCTTGGCGGGCCGGCTTCGCTTATTTGACAACTTTCCAGTTTTTCCTCCTGTCATTCACGTGCCTTCGTTGCAGCAAAAGAAATGTATCCTCTGGTAAACGCATTTTAAACGGCACGACTGCTGTACTGGTAATGTCACATCACACAACAACACATTAGTCACGTTAACTGATTTGCCCAGAATCACAGGACGTGCTCGCCTTTTCTTGTGACGTCATCCTACCGAAGCTTGCAGTGTTCATTTAATGTGTTCTAACCACACACAACTAATTAAATCTGTCTGTCTTGCGCTCGGCGGGCCAGCTTTGCTTATTTGACAACCTTCCAATTTTTCCTCCTGTCATTCACATGCCCTCGTTGCAGCAAAAGAAATGTATCCTCTGGTAAACACATTTTAAATTAAATTAACGGCGCGACTGCTGTACCGGTAATGTCACATTACACAACGACACATTAGTCACGGAGCGATTAACTGATTTGCCCAGAATCACAGGACGTGCTCGCCTTTTCTTGTGACGTCATCCTACCGAAGCTTGCAGTGTTAATTTAATGTGTTCTAAGTACACGCTACTAATTAAATCTGTCTGTCATGTGCTCTGCGGGTCGGCTTCACCTATTTGACAACCTTCCAGTTTTTCCTCCTGTCATTCACGTGCCCTCGTTGCAGCAAACGAAATGTATCCTTTGGTAAACGTATTTTAAATTAAATTAACGTCGTGACTGCTGTACTGGGGGGAACAACCTTTACAACGCAACTTTTACAACGCCCTACACTTACAACGCATTTTTTACAACGCACAATCCATTACTACGCATGACATTACAACGCATGACACTACAACGCATTTTTAAAAACTACCTTTACAACGCATTCCATTACAACGCATACTACCATTACAACGCATACCATTACAACGCATAATATAGTAATTTTTACCCCTATACTATCCAACACTTACCCTACTGTTGCACCCCCTGGAGTTAGAATAGTAATTTTTACCCCTATACTATCCAACACTTACCCTACTGTTGCACCCCCTGGAGTTAGAATAGTAATTTTTACCCCTATACTATCCAACACTTACCCTACTGTTGCACCCCCTGGAGTTAGAATAGTAATTTTTACCCCTATACTATCCAACACTTACCCTACTGTTGCACCCCCTGGAGTTAGAATAGTAATTTTTACCCCTATACTATCCAACACTTACTCTACTGTTGCACCCCCTGGAGTTAGAATAGTAATTTTTACCTCTATACTATCCAACACTTACCCTACTGTTGCACCCCCTGGAGTTAGAATAGTAATTTTTACCCCTATACTATCCAACACTTACCCTACTGTTGCACCCCCTGGAGTTAGAATAGTAATTTTTACCCCTATACTATCCAACACTTACCCTACTGTTGCACCCCCTGGAGTTAGAATAGTAATTTTTACCCCTATACTATCCAACACTTTCCCTACTGTTGCACCCCCTGGAGTTAGAATAGTACTTTTTACCCCTACACTATCCAACATTTACCCTACTGTTGCACCCCCTGGAGTTAGAATAGTAATTTTTAACCCTATACTATCCAACACTTACCCTACTGTTGCACCCCCTGGAGTTAGAATAGTAATTTTTACCCCTATACTATCTAATACTTACCTTAAATGCAATTTAATATTATGCGTTGTAATGGTATGCGTTGTAAAGGTAGTATGCGTTGTAATGGAAATGCGTTGTAAAGGTAGTTTTTAAAAATGCGTTGTAGTGTCCTGCGTTGTAATGTCATGCGTTGTAATGGATTGTGCGTTGTAAAAAATGCGTTGTAAGTGCATGCGTTGTAAAAGTGTGCGTTGTAACGACATACATCCCTGTACTGGTAATGTCACATTACACAATGACACATTAGTCATGGAGCGATTAACTGATTTGCCCAGAATCACAGGACGTGCTCGCCTTTTCTTGTGACATCATGCTACCGAAGTATGCAGTGTTAATTTAATGTGTTCTAACCACACGCGACTAATTAAATCTGTCTGTCTTGCACTCGGCGGGCCGGCTTCGCTTATTTGACAACCTTCCAGTTTTTCCTCCTGTCATTCATGTGCCCTCGTCAAAAAAGGCGAGATATCTTGTAACAGTAGTTTTATACTCATTTTCTTCTTTGTTATACCGTAACTGTTGTGCACCTTTCATATACAAAATTGTAAAGCACACATTATTAGGTAGGGATACCAGAACAACACTAAGAAGGCAATAAGAGTTATTTATGTTCCTCAATTATATAATGATGACCCTGTTAAAGAAAATGGGGGGGGGGGGGGACGCATTTGCAGTTTTGAGATTTAGATGAAACATGACTGTTCATGTTCTCTCAGATGTTGTCAGTGCTGTCCTTATTTTCCGGTATGGAACTTACTTTAAAAATGCAGAGTTTTGTTCATGTTTTCTCCATCTGATTATATCAATTCTGATACTCTGCAAATATACATAAAACAATTATTGACTCCGCTTTTCATAGTCAAGGGATTAAATAGCTTTCACACACCGATGCCTTCTGGCAAGGCCCTTCCTTGTCTTGGAGGTCCATGGCATTGGAGATTGCATTTGCTACCATCAGCTACACATAGAGTGGAACAAAGCACAGACTTCGAGGCCACTGACATCATACAATGTATGATGTAATTATGATGTTTGGACAAGGCACTCCTAAAGTCTGAGGAAAATATTTAGACATTTGATAAGATTAAATCACAATTGTTACTTTTTTCCAAGCAGTACTTAACGTAGGGATATACCTGGATTTTATAAGGAACATAACACGCTTCAATGATTTCACCCAACCACCCTTTTACGAAAACTTCAAATCCATTAACAACACTGTGGCCCCTAAAATTGAATGTTGTCTAAGATAGATGACACAGAAAATAGGAAGAATGGTTCAGCAGAAATTATTTGCAAAGGAAATCATATAATTTGTGTGGACAATTTTTATTGCCCACATTCAGTTCCTTCAATGCCTTAGTGACAGTAAGTCAAATCAGTTAGACTTTCTCATGTCAGTAAAACATGTCTATTAGACTGAAAAGGGATAACAAATGCTTTACAAGAATAAAATATTAAATTTTATTTATGAGCCTATGTAAACATTCAGAGATAACATTTAAGGGTCATTAACTCACATCAACAAAACGTGCTAGTGGTGCACTGGTCATGGGCAAACAGTGGTATATTTAGTGCAGTGTATAAAGATAGAATAAATATATCACTATCTGAATTGCAATTTTAAATGGGGGGCTTTCAGAAAACCTCATTTATGGCAAAGGGATCTGGTTTAATGAAGCTCGGTTCAAAAGGGGGATTAGGCAACTTTTCCAACTGTCGAGTTACTTAGCTAGTCATCATCGGCATCAAAGAGAAAATAACACTACTACAGCTCTTGTCAGGTTCTTCAGGTACCCTTTTGTATTGGGCAGAGTCTTCTGCTGGGCTAAAGGGATTATGATGGGTACGGAAACTGGCAAAGCCACATTTATTCAGGGCACCTGTCATGTCTAGAGTGGCGTGTGACACTGAAATAACGCTCGAATTACACCAAATCGGCGATGCAGCGCTCAATGTAATTCGTTTTATTTATTTATTTCTTTACTCAACTCCGTTTAGCCCAGTTCCGGAGTTTACTACCCCCTGCCCCACCTCACCGCCCCGCAGCACTCCCTTGAGGAGCCGCGACTGCTAGCAGTGAATAATCACATTTCTACGACCAGTCTGCAAAGTGGACATGCATGCCTTCTAGACCGCGTGGTGATCACATGATGGGGTCTGGCCTCATGGGGTTCAGCTGACAGCATTGGGTGTGCAGGAGGCATGTGTGGTTTGGAGGTCTTTTTCTGGGAGAATCTGATGGCTCCACAGGATGGGGTATCTGCTTGAAATGTGATACATCTCGAGTGATGCATTTTCTGGCCCTTGTCGATGTGACCATTTGTTCTTTCCTCTCCACTACTTGTAGCGAATCTACTGCAAAAGGGGTGTTTTTCTTCCGTTTTTGTCTGACGATCACCCAATTTCCTTTGCCAATGGTAATCTCCCGGGCTTGCCTCTGTTTGTCAGCATACACATACATTTTCTCTTAGCGGCGAGCGTCAGTGGCTTGGAGTCTTTTTACATCCACTTGCCTTTCATTGAGATTGAGGAACCTTTGTTTGATTTGCTCGGCCAAACATGATGGTGGCAGAGCTTTAGTCTGCCGTAGTGTAAGGAGTCAAGTGATAGGTCTCAGGTCTCAGTGCCTGACTCAGGTCCATTCCCTCTGCAGCAGTTCTCTGCACTGTTCTTTTAAGAGTGCCCATGAATTGATCAACAACACCATTGGCTTGAGTCTATACCTGTGTGCTCCGTTAATGCTCGACTCCAAAAAGCGTCAAGAATTCCTTTATTACTTTACTATTGAAAGGAGGGCCATTGCCGAACATTAGAAATTGGGGAATGCTTCAGATTGCAAAGATGTAATCCAGGCTGTTTATGACATTCACATGCCCGGTAGATGAGATGCTTTCTACCAAAGGGAAGCAAGAATATTCATCCATTAGGACCATCAAATATCGACCATCTGTTAACGGTCCAAAGAAATCAATTGCAACGCTCTCCCAAACTTGGGCAGGTAGATCTGACATTGTTATTGGATGTTGAATGGTTTTTTATGACAAGCAGTTACAAACTGACACTTTTTTAGTTCCTCCTCAACTCTTTCATCCAACTTTGGAAACCTCACTCTTTCCCTCAAGGCTCTTTTGGTGGCCGCTGTGCCACGATGTTCCTCATGAGCTAGGTCAATGATTCTCCGTCTCAGACTCTTCGGAAGAACAATTCTCGACCATCTGTGGATAATCCCTGCCTGGGTTTCTGCCACCTCTTCCTAAATGTTGTGGAACTTTTGGATCTCTACCGAGTCTTCTCCCTTTTTGTTTTTCACTTTCCAGGTTTGAGTGTCGATCAGCTGCATAACCATGATCCTCTGACAAGTCTGGGAGATTACCAGACTGGAGTATGAAGTTGAGGTATTCTTGAGCTGCACAGGAACTCAAGAGAAATAGTCGGCTGGGTTTCTTGCTTTTCCCGGCTGATGAATGATGTCATAGTCATATTCTTGGAGCCGTAGCCTTCAGCATTTGATTTTGGGGGCATTTTTGCCTTGGGATTTCCAATGATTGTCAACAGAGCCTGTTGAGCAAAAACTATTGTGAACTTTTTGTCATATAAATAAACATGAGAATACTCACAGGCCTGTACGACTACCAGACTCTCTTTCTCTTTTTAAAAATAGGCTCACTCAGTGTCTGATAGACTTCTGCTGGCATTTGCAACAATGTGTCTTTGTGTATTTAGATGACAGCTGTGTTAGGCAAGAATGGCACCCAGTCCTGCTGGATTTGCATCCACCATTATCTCTATGTGACGTTTGGGGTTGAAGTAGGCCATGACTGTAGTTTTTTGATGGCAGCTTTGATGTCTCTATAGCTTTTTTCGTAGGCTGGGGACCATTGAAATTTTGCATTCTTTGTTGTTAGTTCACGTAGTGGGACACTCAGCGTGGCATAGTCACGTATGTACTGGGTGCAGTAGCTAGCCATGCCCAGAAATGATCGCAGCATGCTCACATCTTGTGGGCATTGGTTTTTGATAGCGCCTTCATTTGATCAGGGTCTAGAGTCATGCTACTCTCCGAGAATATGTGTCTGAAAATCTTGAGTACCGGTCTTCTTGTGGAATTCACATTTGTTGATATGAGGCCTGCATTGGTGAGCAGCTGACATACTTGTCATGTTCTCATCCATCTAGTGCTCCCAAATATTAAAATATCATCGCTGTAATTAAATGCATTTGGTACAGGTTAGATGACACCAAAACTCAGTCTTTTGTCTCTGAATAGACCTACGTATGTCGAGAACGTAGTAATGTATCTACAATTTTCTTCCAGTTCCAGCTGATGATATTCCTTGTTCAGGTCATGCTTGGAGAATTTTCTGGTGGCATTGACTTGTGTCATCATGTCGGCTATGTGATGTCCTGGGTGCCTTTCACATTCTATTGCTCGGTTCATTTGACACATGTCAATGCAAATACGTACCTCCTCTTTGTTGTCTTGTTTCGTACTTTCACTATTGGTGAGACCCATGGGGTGAGTCCTGTGGAGCGTTCTATGCGATTCTGGTGCATCTGTTGACATCATTAATAAATACCCATCTTTTTCACTCTCGCATGAGAGAGACACTGGAGATACGCTGTACGAGGATTTGTAAGACCTTTGGCTGGAATTGGATTCAACTTGCTGCACATGATGTTTCAGCTTCTCTTTAAAGTCTCTGCAAGATCTTCTCTGGACGTCTTTTCATCTTTCAGGCTTTGTGTTCTTCTCACAAGCCCAGCATACCACTTTGAAATGATTCTCTTTGACATATTCTTTGCAAATTTGTCCTAATGCCAGGCATTGGCCATCATGGGGAAAAGAGAGCCCACACTGTTAGCATAATTTTGTCACTTTATTGGGTAGTATCTTGCATTTGTCAGAACCGGTCTTGTGATGGCTCCTCTGTGCAAGTGCTATTTCACAGTGTGTGGGTCCTGTTTCCATGGCAGTGCTTGATGTAGTGCTCTCTCTTGTGCCTTGGCGGCTAATAAAATCCTATAGAGGCTGAGGGTTTTGTGGAGCATGCGTCTTTGGAATGAGTCCGACACCCGTCTATTATACTGAGGCGACTAGATTCTTCATCATTGAAGTCGCTAAATTTACAATGTTTGATGAGGATTTCAAGTCTTTCCACAAAATCTTTCATCGTTTCACCCATCTGTTGACGAGCTTTGTTGAAGATGTAGCGCTCGTAGTCAACATTTGGCATAGGATTGAACTTTTTGGCAAGCACTTCTTTGACTTTCTGATAGAGGTTGGATCCTCTCCTTTGAGTTTCTTTAAGACATCTTTGACCCCATCCCCAGTCAGGTTTTTTAGATACTTGATGATTTTCCCACCATCCTCTTCTTCTAGAGGATCAATAAAGTCATCAAATGTTTCAATCCATGCGGCCCATCTAGCGCCAATATTCTGTATTTTGGTTGTGTCAAATGGAGGCGGCGATTTTAAGAAGACAGCAGTATTGTATTTTGCTCCTCCTTCCTGAGCTGTGCTGCTGAACATAGGCTTGCAAAACACAGCCCATACAGATAGGCCTGGGCCACTGGTGTCAATGAAGCTTGAGGTGTGCTTTCGCCTGACTGGTAAATGAGGTATAGAGCCAGGAGGCAAGATAACAGTCACTGATCAGAGGAAACAGGGTAAAAATCACTCACACTGTGGGAAAGGCATTGTGGAGCAATGTGAAGTCTTGTCAGGCTGGGTAAGGCTCTTTCTGACAGGTTTCCTAGTGAGTACACAATGGTTGCTTCTTGATGCACCTCCTGAGTTCCACCTCACACTAACACCAGGCATCTGGACATGCGAGGCAGCATGAGGGAGAATGGTTGAGGAAATGATGTGTTGCTGAGTCTTCCAGAGAGGCTGCCTGTTCAGGGAGCATTCAATCTCAGCCTACTCCCTTGAGCAGAAAAAAACTTCATCCGCCAAAGTAGCCAGCACTGTGGCGGGTGAGTGTCTGGAAACGCTCCGGTAGCAATCGTTAGGATAAGAGTCGGCAAGCTTGGCCAGGTGCTCCGATGCACAGAGAGTGCGGTGACGGCAGGGTGTGTTTCACCTTCATTGCCAGTTGTTGTGTCTAGAGTGACGTGATGCCAAAATAATGCTTGACACCAAGGATTAGTGTTAACACCTTTTTATTATACTTTCTTGCTCATAACTGCATCCCCTCTGATTCCGCAATGTGTCACTTCCTCTCCTTCCCCCACAGTAGCCACACCCAGCTGTGATCCACTTTCCTTCCTGAGCTGGCTTGGTCTCCTCTGTAGGTTCATAATACTCAGATGTTACAGCAGCCACCCCTTAGTGTCTTGAAGGATCAACACATATCCAATGTTATCACTTTTTAACCTACAATAGTAGGTAACCTAAGAAAGATGACTAATAAATAGCAAGCCTGGCTGAAGACGGCTGAAATGCCAGAAACCGGTCCTAGGAAGCTTGTTTCCGGTCCAGGGAAGACATGGCTTGGCAGTTCGGGCTGGACTGTTCCCATGAGGCACAGGGTCAGACTGATTTTCATATGGCCATGTCTGAACTGGGGTGGCAGAGTGGGCTAAAGAACGGTGATGGATTAAACCCAGATCAGTTGACTGGGGGTGAGTGCTTGCAATGTTCAACACTCCGTCCATCATTACCTTTGGTTTTTGCTTTGTTCGCCATAAGTTGGCAGGGTATGCTCAGACGTGAGTCCCTTGCTCACTTTGCCACTGGATTCAAGCAAGCCTGGCTGAAGACGGCTGAAATGCCAGAAACCGGACCTAGGAAGCTTGTTTCCGGTCCAGGGAAGACATGGCTTGGCAGTTCGGGCTGGACTGTTCCCATGAGGCACAGGGTCAGACTTATTTGCATATGGCCATGTCTGAACTGGGGTGGCAGAGTGGGCTAAAGAACGGTGATGGATTAAACCCAGATCAGTTGACTGGGGGTGAGTGCTTGCAATGTTCAACACTCCGTCCATCATTACCTTTGGTTTTTGCTTAGTTCGCCATAAGTTGGCAGGGTATGCTCAGACGTGAGTCCCTTGCTCACTTTGCCACTGGATTCAAGCAAGCCTGGCTGAAGACGGCTGAAATGCCAGAAACCGGTCCTAGGAAGCTTGTTTCCGGTCCAGGGAAGACATGGCTTGGCAGTTCGGGCTGGACTGTTCCCATGAGGCACAGGGTCAGACTGATTTGCATATGGCCATGTCTGAACTGGGGTGGCAGAGTGGGCTAAAGAACGGTGATGGATTAAACCCAGATCAGTTGACTGGGGGTGAGTGCTTGCAATGTTCAACACTCCGTCCATCATTACCTTTGGTTTTTGCTTCGTTCGCCATAAGTTGGCAGGGTATGCTCAGACGTGAGTCCCTTGCTCACTTTGCCACTGGATTTAAGCAAGCCTGGCTGAAGACGGCTGAAATGCCAGAAACCGGTCCTAGGAAGCTTGTTTCCGGTCCAGGGAAGACATGGCTTGGCAGTTCGGGCTGGACTGTTCCCATGAGGCACAGGGTCAGACTGATTTTCATATGGCCATGTCTGAACTGGGGTGGCAGAGTGGGCTAAAGAACGGTGATGGATTAAACCCAGATCAGTTGACTGGGGGTGAGTGCTTGCAATGTTCAACCCTCCATCCATCATTACCTTTGGTATTTGCTTTGTTCGCCATAAGTTGGCAGGGTATGCTCAGACGTGAGTCCCTTGCTCACTTTGCCACTGGATTCAAGCAAGCCTGGCTGAAGACGGCTGAAATGCCAGAAACCGGTCCTAGGAAGCTTGTTTCCGGTCCAGGGAAGACATGGCTTGGCAGTTCGGGCTGGACTGTTCCCATGAGGCACAGGGTCAGACTGATTTGCACATGGCCATGTCTGAACTGGGGTGGCAGAGTGGGCTAAAGAACGGTGATGGATTAAACCCAGATCAGTTGACTGGGGGTGAGTGCTTGCAATGTTCAACACTTCGTCCATCATTACCTTTGGTTTTTGCTAATAAATAGCTTCTCCATTGTTGGAAGCAGTTTGTGTCAATTTACCTACATGTTTGGCCCAAAACAAAACCATATACAGAGGTGTCCAGATTGGAAGCCATAAAAGGGGATAAATAATGCAAAACAACACAATAGGGAAGGGGTAGAGCAGCACATAAAAATAACATATCTTAGAATTCAAGATGCATTTTGGGAGCTAATAATATCCTGCCAAATCAGAAGAGACATTGAGAAAAATAAAGCGGAAGAATTAATTTTCAAAATTAGTACCATTATGTAACTTAGACATTTCTAAGTTTCTCTTCAGTATGTCCTTGGAAACGATGTACCAGATGCACCTTATGAGGTTCAACCTGTGTTCACCTCTGTACCCCAATATATACATGAAACCGCTGGTCTAGCTGTTATTGCAGCCAATGCCCCTACTGTCCCAAATGTAGTTCCTAAGGTACTCTGTTCATATCTAGCTACATATACATGGAAGTAGCAATTTTGAAGTCTGCAAAAACAGCTCCTCATGTCTGAAATAAGTTAATCATTGTATGACAGAGATCTACGTATGCCTGAATGGTTCCACAATGGACATTTGAGTTGGAGATACCTTGGAACAGCCAACACTTCACCAAAGCAGAGGACTTAGGTGCCTCACTGACTCCCTACAAAGAAGTATAAAACCTTGAAGTATGGATTGATTCAGACCACGCCTTCATTAGTCACATCACAACAGTAACCAATACATCAGTTGTCATCTCATGCTTCTGATATTGATCCTCCTGCTGCCACAGATTCCTTAGCATGTTAAACTGACCAGCCTGTTTGAGTTATCAGAGCTTCTGTAACATTGCTTATGCTGGAGCTCCAAAGAAAATAGGTTTAAACTTCAGAGACTGCAAATTCAAGACTGTTTAAGCCTTTAGGAATCCTTCCACATCACACTAATACTCAAATAACTGCATTGCCTGCAATGTGAACAGAGAATAAAGTTCAACATTTCCTGAATCATATTAAAAGTTTCAAAGATTCATTCAAAGATCAGCATCATAATAGTGCAGCTCTGGAATTTATTGTGCCCAAATTTGAGGAATCAACATTCTCTAGTAACATTCAAAAACATCTACAAACAAGCTTCTTCATAGAATTCTTCCCATCTATCTAGTTATGCATCAGGACAGTTCCCGCTGTTATGTTCCTTCCTTGTTGTGGGGTTGCTAGGCAATGTGCTATGTTATTTTCTAGCACTAGAATGTGGTCATTGTGGGTGGCCAGATTGCCACTGGACAAGGCATTGTGAAGACGTTACTACTGGTGGCTCGAGACAATAAAGTTGTGTTCTTGTGTCCTGTTGTGGGTACACAACAAACTTGTCGATGAGTGACTGGTGCCGACCTACGCAAGTGTACAAAGGAAGCACAGCATCAGGAGTCACCCTGGGCATAGTACTACGCTACGCTCGCGTAGTTTGCGCTACTACGCGCTACGCGAATTGCACGTAGCACAGTGCAAAAATGCGTAGAGGGCATTTTTTGCTTGCTCGCGGTCCTCAACGTCAAGTTGGTGACCGCGACCGAGCAAAATGACATCCCGGCGAGACTTTTTCCTCGTTCGCGATCAGCAACATCAGGTTGCCGATCGCGAGCGTCGAAAATAAACCTCCGGGCGAGATTCTCAACGCGTGGAGGACAGGTTTCTCATTGCGAGTCATCGCGTATGCTTGCGACCACTCGTGATGAGAAACTACCAGTCCGCGTTGAGAAAGCTGGCACTCGAGTACAAATCTAGTCGAGCGGCAGAAAACGACCGCTTGCACTGTGCAAGATGCCGTTTGCAATGATTGCACAGTGTGGACAAGCATCCGGCACTGTGCAATCAGTGCGAACAGCATTTTCCCTACCGCACTACGCAGTTCACGTAGCTACGCATAGCTCGTGTAGTGCGAAGGGCACTTCGCGTAGCGTAGCGCCACTACGCAAACTACCCCCAGGGTTAGGAGCTGTTACAAGCGCACATTCGAAGAAATAGCGTGGTGCTGCATCTGGAAAAGTAATGCTCATATGGAATTACTGCCTGGATCATTTTAATAGGATACTGAAGTTAGACTACATTTGTGGATACACGTTTGTGGATATTCACTTCACTGGGAATTGGTTGTGTTAGCGAGTCCATAGGAATAGTGTTGCTGAAATTTAATGAAGTGTCCTTAAATCGGAGTGTTTAGCATTTGTTGCAGGAACTGAGGTGTGTGGTCCATGGTATTGCTATGTGTTGAACTTATGCTAGATAAACTTTGTGAACGGGGCATTTGAATTGCTTGAAGTCACTTACTGGAATGGCTCGTTAAAATTTTTGGTTTTGCTATCAGATTCTTCCAGGAGAAGACAAGAATGTTCACGATGTCGGGTTAAGGAAAGTCATGAACATACTAGGCAATAATTGTTAGTTTGCTGAGGAGAAGATGTCATACTTAGGGCATGAGATCGGAGTGGAGGGTGTCAAACCCAATGCTTCCTTAGTCAGTGCTATCAAAGAAACTCCAGCTCCGAGTTGTAAGGAAGTATTAGGGTCCTTCTTAGGACTTCTACAATATTGTTAAGAATGTATTCCACATTTTGAAGCAAGGAGTTTTCACTTGAGGCAATTGTTAAAAAACTGTGTTAAGTTTGAATGGTCTACCGCTTGCTAAGAGGACTTTCAGCTGATCACTTTTACCATTCACAAGGTGTAAGCCTTGATCCTAATTTAGACAGTTGCATTACTACAGATGCCAGTGGGAAGGGTATTGGAGCTGTTTTATCCCAAAGAGACATGGTTGGAAAGGAATTAATTGTTTCTTTAGCTTCCTGGGCATTAACCTCATTGGAAGAAAAATACCCTGCAATGTAGAGGGAAGCACTTACATGTACCGAGGTGTTAGGTCACTTTAGAGCGTTCATTTGGGGCAAACCTGTTACGATAATGTGTGATCATAAACCTTTAGCTAAATTACTTACTACAGAGGGTACTGTTGAGGCATCTGCAAGAATTGCCAGGTTGTCTATGCGCATGCAAGATTACTTCCACAGAGTGGTGTACCTAGCAAGGACAACGCTTTAGGTGATTATCTGTCCAGGTTGCCAACAAAATTAGAAGAGTGTGAAGATGATACATGGAACAGTTTTCAAGTTGCATTTGTGCATGGTAATGGTGATCATGCAGTGAGCAAGGAAGAGTGGTAAGTTGAGTGTGGAAAGGATGGAGTGCTTAAACAAGTCAGGGAGTGTATTCAGAGTAATTGGACTATCAATCAATCAATCAATCAATCAATCGGTACATTTATAAAGCGCACTACATACCCGCGAGGGTCTCAAGGCACTAGGGGGGAGGTGGGGTTGGTGCTGCTACTGCTCGAATAGCCAGGTCTTGAGAAGTCTCCTGAAGGCCAGTATATCCTGAGTCTGTTGCAGGTGTGTGGGGAGGGTGTTCCAGGTCTTGGTGGCGATATGGGAGAACGATCTGCCACCGGTGGTTGTTCTTCGGATGCGGGGGATGGTGGCAAGGGCGAGGTTGGCAGAGCGGAGCTGGCGGTTCGGGGTGTAGAAGGTGAGACATCTGTTGAGGTATGTTGGTCCGGTGTTGTGGAGTGCCTTGTGAGCATGGGTGAGGAGCTTGAAGGTGATCCTCTTGTTTACGGGGAGCCAGTGTAGGTCCTTCAGGTGGGATGTGATGTGGCTGTGGCGGGGGATGTCGAGGATGAGATGTGCAGAGGCGTTCTCTATTCGTTGTAGTCATTTCAGGAGTTTGGTTGATGTTAACAGCATGATTTTAAACTCAGGCCCTATTTGGAGACTAGGTCGCAGCTAACCCTAGATAATGACACTGTCTTAAGAGGTGAAATAATCATACCTCCTTTCAGGTTACACAAGTCTATCATCCAATTATGCCATGAAGGTCATTTTGGAATTGAAAGGACAAAAAATGTGGTGAGAGATTTGTTTTGGTGGCCAGGGTTGGATGCAAAGATTGAGAGGTATGTGAGAAATTGTACGAGTTGTGTTGTTGCTGACAAAACCTTACAAACTTTAAGACCATCAATGCCAGAAGGGTGCCCTGCTAAATTCCCATGGGATTCTGTCGCTATTGTTTTATTTGGTCCAGTTGGTCCAGATCAAGGGTATGTCATCGTGCTTTTATATCTTTTTTCAAGGTGCCTGTAGTAAAGGTAGTAGAGAAAATGAACACTTCCAATGTATTGGAGTTTATGGATGAAGTTTTTGTCTTAGAGGGTTTACTCAATTACGTGTTAAGTGACAATGGTGTACAAGTCGTATCTAATGCACCCAGAGATTATTTCAAGAAGGTGGGAATAGTACATAGAACTACTTCTTTGTATGGTATAAGTGGAAATGGTGCCATCGAGAGATTCAACAGAATTGTCAAAGGGATCATTCAATCTGCTTGTATTGGATTGGAAAGTGCAATTCCATAAGGCAGTCTGGGCATACAGAGTGACAAAAAACAATTGCTACAGGTTTGTTTCCTTGTGAGAATATGAGAGTGCACAATCACTGATCTAAATATAATCCTGGTTGGTTGTGTGTCTTCGAATTGGTCCTTAGAATCAGTTTGTAGTAGGCTAGTGGAAAGGCAATCTAAAGTGAAAAAGTGTAATGATGAAAAACATAGAGTGAAGCCTGTCAGCGTCGCTGTGGGTGATTGAATTTTTATAAAGATACCATGCAAACCCTGGCCTAGGTCATCCAAACAGGAGGACCTGAAGACTAAAAGGCAAGCAGTATGCAAAAACAGAAATAAATAAACTGAGGTGGATTGCCTGGAGGTGGAAAATGCCAGTATCCCTAACTCAGAGCAAGTGAGAGGAGACAGGTTTGAATCTTCTTGCTTCACACTTAGCCTTTCATTTTTCTATGGTGAACAAAATGGACACCACTGAGTTTGGTACCCCCACCTCCCATTAACATTGCTACCAAACTGCACAATTGTAGCAAAAAGGGATAATTGGAAACACAAGTAAAGGTTGACAATTTTGTGTGAGGGCCGATATATGCAATCTCTTTAACAATAATGTCAATGTAATGGGTGTTGCAAAACGGGCAAACTGCATGTCATTTTCAGATGGGCAGAACGGATTTCTCCTTCAGTAATAACAGCAATCCTACCCCAGGCAAATATAACAACATCATGGACATATTTTCAAGCTTTAGAGGTCTGCCATGTAACAATGCAGTCCTTACAAATGCTTTGTTTCTATCTCATGTATTGGTGACTCTGTTTGATGGCTGACCTTTTAGACTACAACTCAACAAATGGAGTCGGGAATTAATAGCAGCGTGCTTACCTGGTGTAATTTCATAAAATATTTCTTTGCACAATTGCATATGGACCACGCTCTGGCCGCTCGACTGTTGACCGTGCAAAATAATTCATTGCTGTCTCTATGGGATGGCACTTGACAAACAGATCATGCAGTCTAGGGGTGGAGGTAGAAGCCAGAGAATCAGCCTGGCCCAGAGAATGGATGACATATTCTTGCAGTGGGTTGGTTCACAGAAAATACTGTGCCGGCTGCATGGGTTTTTTTGAGTAAATGGAGTGTCCTGGAATCATCCTTCCACCTAATACTTGCATCCATCTTTGGGGTGGGCTGCATGTTATGGAATCACAGGTGCAGAGAAAATGGTAAGTAGTAGCAGTGGGAGAGAGCATAGCTTAAGGCTATCAAACACTAGGAAACAGAATGCATGCATAGTGTTGTAGGTACTGATATGATTGTCATGTGTTTCTACCTCCCTGATTATGGCTAGCTAACCAGGGGCATTTGGAAGAGGCCCTACTGTGGTTTCACTAGTATGTGTCCAATGTGTGTGGGGCTCTCACACCCAATGACATGACCACCCTACCCAGAACGAGGGATTGGGGAGTGGTGCATTTTACCTGCTCCCTCAGTGGTCTGTAGATAAAGTGCTTTTGCAATCCTAGATGCGAGTGTGCCAGAGGGCAAGGGAGGAGAGACAAAAAATGAGGAGTAAGAGAAGCAGCGGAACAAACAAGAAGGTGTGAGAGACTATGGAAGGGGGAAGGACATATAAAGATGGTGGAGAGGTAAAGAAACATATTACAGTGGTAGGTGGTCTAATGTGGTTTTCAGTCATTTGCTTGCAGGTATGAATTCTTTAGGTTCCATTATGTCCGAATTTTCATGATGATTGAATTCCTCCTTATTGCCTCCCAGCCCTTCTCCTGGTCAGAACATAGTTTAGTTAACTTGTTCAATCAAAGTGAGTGCTCTGAATAAAAAACTTCTAATTCTTCCACCTAACTCTGTTTTCCACAGAAGCAAAAACTCAAGCCTTCTGATTTCACACAACTGCTTCTCTACTCATCAGACCCCATTTGGAGGCACCTGGGGAAATTCTAGTGCTTTAAAAAAAATCTTGTGTATTAGATACTCTTGCACAGATGTCTACCTACAAGCCTGATCCCAAAAAGACCAATTATTGGTTGACAGATAGCCTTCACCAGTTGAAACATCAAGCATGGCACTGGAAAGACATTGGAATAAATCAAAAGTACTATCTTGATGCACCACTTAGAGAGTGCACTCTTTGGAATACAAAGTAACAAGCACCAGTGCTAAAAAGGAATGCTTCCAAGCGCAGATTAGTAAGGTAGATCATACAAAAATATATGTTTCATACCTGTAAGACGACGCTAACCCATTTGCTGCTCTGCGATCAAGCATCTCTTCCAGCAGCCCTTGATCTGCTGAACGTCACCCAATAGTTACTGCCTGGGTACCCTTCTTCGGGAATCTCACCACTCACTGATGGTGATTTCAGGCAAATCTTGATGTATTTTGAAAAATCATGCTCGTCATGGGATGTTTATAATGTTAAAGTGGTTAGGCTGGGGCTCACTTCACAGTTATCTTTCACTATCTGACTCATCAATACTACACTCTCTATGGGATTATGAACACAAACACCATCACCCCTACTGTAAAGAGACCTTCAGCAAACCTAGAAATCTTTCAAACTACATAACTATCTAAGACTTATCCTGTGTGAGAAAGGGTTTTGAAATAGCAGTCATCTATCAACATTCATCACACCTGGAAATAAAATGGCCTTCTCAGTGACTTTCAAAAAGGGCACAGACTAGCTGTGGCCGCTGCAGGTCAGAGCTGTGGGGCCGTCTGGGGGAGGTGAGAGGGAGGCGGGGGGTGGGTTAGGGTATTTGGGGAGAACATTAAATTAATAATTATTTTTCCCCCGTGGTCATCTCTTGAAATCCCCCCCAGCTGACCCCACCGCCCCATCGCTCTTACCTGCAGCATCCGCTGCTGGCACAGAGCCAACACTGCTGAATATAATGAACGATTATTGAATAACGAAGACCAAGGTATACTCTTCATATTAACTTTATTAGACATTTTAGTCACATGTCAACACCGTCAGCCACAGGGTGCTCATTGACAATCTGCCCCATTTGATTGTCATCAGGGTCACAGTTCTATTTTTAATTCATCTCTTTTCTATTTTTCTTTTTTGTGAAGCAGTGCAGAAAACCTTGCAGTTGCCTTACGTTGCCACGATTTAGTTCTGGTTAATAACTGTGCATCTCTCAGGGTGGTGTTTCCAACTGAAGGAATCTATCATCCACGTTAAAGATCAATAAGCATTGGTGAAGAGTGCAAGATGAAGTGGCAGAAACCAGTTCTAGGCATCTGATCAACAGGTCTTGGGGAAGGCGAGCAGAGGCAGTCAGAAGGACGTCTTGCTAGATGCTCGCTTTAAGAAATGGGTTTTTAACAATCTCCTTCATTTCAGAAAGTCAGATTCAACGTGTAGAGACAGGATTAGGGACTGCAACAGGGATGACTTTGACCTAAAACATAATTTATCCTATGTTCTTGTAATAAGTTGGAAGTATGACAATATATTAAGTTGGGAAGACATTAAATATCTGGGTGCAAGAAAAGGAACCAACAACTTTGACAGGTAATTCAAAGGCATTCCATGTATGACTTTGTGGAGGAGGCGGCTGAATTTGACATTTCTGCTTTCCTTTCTAGAGAGCCAGTGGAGAGCCTTCAGTGCAGGCGTAATATGGTCATGTTGTTCCAATCTGAAGAAAGAGACAAGCAGGTTGGTTCTGGACTATTTGTAGTTTGACTATTGATTTGTTGCGAATCCAGTTTAGAGGCGGCTATTTCAATCGTTTAAAAAAAAATGTATATAGCATTTTAACTTATACATAAAACTCACACACAATAACCCATAGTCAGGGGAAATAATTATGTACAATATCGAAAGGAATATAATTGTAAGAGTCATCCATTCCGGATGAGAATGCATTTACCAATAATATCACATGTTGCAAAGCATTTGAGTCCCAATAGGGGTCCAGAAAGAAAAAGGAATAAAAATAAAGCAAGGCACCCCAGGCAGCAGATATATAAGCATCATAATAGTCATGTTGGTATCAAAAGCACATGGGCCCCGTGGAATGTGCAGAGTATACATTATGGTACAGTAGCTTTGCTCTCTGATTCTAGCTGTTCTTGCTACAGGAAATAGTCGCATAGTGGTTGCCATATATTTGTTGGCCTGACGGAGGGTGACTGTAATGAAAAATCATCATCATCATCAAGTACTTTATTTTTGATCACAAAGATCTCATAAAGTGCGAAGTGCTATAACAATAAAACCAGCGATTAAAAATAGCATACACAATACAATATTCCTCAATAGTTAAGAAAATACAAAATACAATATACAGCATGGATTAAAAACAATACAAAGTTAAAAATCGATAAAATAGCCCGGGTTTTGTCAAAAATAAATTTGGAACGTTTGATCCATAATGCATGCCAGAATCTGGCCAAACCAAATACCACCACCTTACGAGTATCAGTGGTTAATATTCTCATAGCCTCTAAATAGTGCCCCGATCCTCACAGTCTACATACCGGCACAACCCACCTAGAACTCAGGTTTTTGTAGTAAGGACAGAAGAATAGCAGGTGGTAATGAAAAATAAATTTCACTGGTATTGTCACAAAAGGAAAAGCTGCTTATCCATCACCTCAACCGTTGGACAGTGCCTGCTGCCCCAATGCAGACCAATTTCTCGCTTCACCCACTGTAGTGCCGATGCAGTAAATCTGCTTACCCCCTTAGGCACATCTCAGACATATCCTAACAGTTCCAGGAGCTGACTGGGAATTAGAGTGGGCCCTATCATTAATGAGAGCTGGGTAAAAAAACCTCTGTCCAGAATCCCCCTATATGGGTGCATGTCCATGCAAGGTCCGCGAGGTCGACATCATCAAGGTGGCATTTAGAACAGCAAGAATGTAAATTTGATACTTGTATAGCGCACTACTCACCCGCAAGGGTCTCAAGGTGCTTGTACAAATACCGCTGTGGAACCCATCCTGGCTTTCCCTGTGAGGCGTCCACTCCTGGGCAGCCCCAAGGTGGAGGCCAGGCATCCTTTAGCGTTGTGGGGGCCGTTGTGGAGATTAAGCAAGCTATTGCCCAGAGTTGCAGAGTGGGACTCCATGATTGGAATAGGCACTGAGGCGTGAATTATCAGGTCCGTGGAATTTTGTTTTAGCCCAAGACCCGCTGAGGCGGGGAATTGAACCCTGGTCCCGGGCTAGACCTCTGCATCAGGGTCTGCCGCTCTAATCATTGAGCCACACTTCTCCACAAGAGCTGCTAGGGTCAAGTTTAGCCAAGGAGCGTGATGTAATGAAAGCGCGCCTAAAAGATTTAATATGTATAAGCTTGTGTCTTTGATTGGGAGAGACAAGTTTGGTTTGCCTACAGCAGTAGTACCAAATCTGATCTGACAGAGGCCATTGCAGATCTTGCTTCTAGTATTTGGGAAGACGGCAGCTGCGGTGCGTCCATTAGGGCGTTGGGGCGTAGACCCCCGCCCGCAGCTCCCTCGGCGTCTTTGAACTTAAGTACACTGAATCAGTTTACTTAAGTTCAAAGACGCCGAGGGAGAACTGACAATCATGTTAGTCAGCATGACGTCGGACCGCCCACCCCCTTCAGAGTCTGAAGGGGGTGGGCGGTCCGGCGTCAAATTGACTGACATGATTGTCAGACGGACCAGGGGCAACAGGCAGCAGCACAAGTGCGCATGAGTGGGGAAGGTGAGCGAATTTTCGCGCCGTGCACAGTCATGCGCACTAGTGTCTGCTCTGGCTGGCGCATGCCCATTAGGAGGGCGAGGGTTGAGCAAAGGCTCAAACCTCGGTCTCCTAATCGGCGGGCGGGCGAGCAGGCCCCGTGCCCTAAGCCAATCCTGGCGCTGCTGGCTGAGAGGGGCTGTAGGCGCCAACGGACCCGAGGCGGCGTGGACCTACTCAGGACCACAGGTAGGATAAGGATTTTTTTATTTATTTTAACACTCTCCCCTCCCCCCCGGCTCCCACCCCCACGCGACACCCCCCCCACCCCCGCGAGCCGCGACTGTGTGTTTTTTAATCGAATACACGTTTTAGTAAAGCAGAATATTGAAATGGTGCTTTAATCATTGCAGCTAGACCTGTGTGGATCCAGTTCCTCATTTTGGATGAGACCCGCAAACTGAAATAGTATTGTCTTGTAGCTGTAGAACAATGATTTCTGTATCAGGAGCTGAGGAAGAAAGGCTCCACTCGCAATCTTCTTAATGTGGAATTTGTGCAAGCAATGCTGTGAGGTTGTGACACCTATGACTTCATCCAGCAGCTGCTTAAGGCACTTGAGAACGCGCCCGGAAACAAACAAATGTATATGCAGTTGTTTCAGTCGTCCATAATTGAGCGGCTTTACAAAAGAGTATGGCCTCACATGAGCCCCTCCTGTATTCTAACCCTCAGATTAGGATCGTGGGCATTCCGTTCACTGCCGAGATAAACTATTAGTACCTTGTGAAGTCGACACATACATATTCGTGTTTATCAGAATTAAAAAACAAAGGCATAGCCAGTGTGAAAATTGCTTTGAGCCAAATAACGCTAACATGTAAAACTTCTAAAGGTTTTTTAGGCATAAGAATAGCAACAGCACAATGCACTAGTTTGCGTGTAGGAATTACTGTGTTGCAGTTTGCATTGGAAAATGGCAGCCTTTCCATAGTGAGGTATGTTTACACACTTGATGTAAGCTTTGCAATTGTGCAAACAGTGTTATTTGCCATGAAGCATATTGCGCATATTTTATTTTCTCTCCCAAGAGCAGTAGCTCGTTGTTTAAAAGCATACTGTTAAACCTAACTTCACCATGAACGATATGGTATTAGATGGCCTTGTGCATCACTCACTTCACCTTATTTATTGCTTGCCATTTTAATGTCCGTACTTATTATTATTATTATTATTATTATTATTATTTGGAGTTTTATATCGCGCACGGTTACCCTAGAGCATCCCAGCGCTATCCAGAGACCGACCGAAGCTAACACGTGACCCACTAGTCTGGGAAAAGATGAGTTTTTAGTAGTTTGCGGAAACGCCGAGTACAAGTCTCTGCCCGCAGAACAAGTGGAAGCGAGTTCCAGGCGGAGGCCGTGTTCACTGAGAACCTTCTCCCTCCAGTACGGGCTCGTCTTACTCTAGGAGACTGAAGGAGGAATTTATGATCCGAACGGAGGGCCCTTGCTGCTTTATAGGGTTGGATCATATTTCTTAGGATCGCAGGACCCTTCCCCTGCAGACTCTTCTGTGCCATGCAGAGTGCTTTGAAGGTTACTCTTTCCCGCACCGGAAGCCAGTGAAGCGCCTTTAGTGCCGGTTTGGCGGACTGCCTTCTGGGGACGTTTGTCAGCAGTCTTGCCGCGGCATTTTGCACCTGCTGCAACTTCTTAAATGTAGATTCCGGCGCGCCCAAGAAGAGTGCATTGCTGTAATCCAGCCTCGAAATGACAAGCCCCTGTATAAGCAGTTTACGGGAGGTGTCAGGGAGGAGTGACAGAATCTTGCGGGCTGACCGGAGCATACCAAAACATACACCAGCGGTCTTTTTGGCGTGTGTTCTAAATGTCAGATCCTGCTCCAGCCACACCCCCAGGCTCTTGATCTCCTTCTTCGGGCTGGGAGGGACTCCCATGCAGTCAGGCCAGCTACTGGGAGACAGAGCAAAAGACGTTTGGCCTAAGATCATGAGCTCAGTTTTTGAGCCATTCAGTTTAAGGGATGAAATCGACATCCACCTAAACACTTCCTCCAAGCAAGAATGAAGTACCGCAGGTTGCTTCTCTAATTGAGAGAGCCCAACAACCAACTGCGTGTCATCCGCGTAGCTCATGATGTTAAAGCCAAACGGAGACACCACATCCTCCAGGGGGGCCATATATACATTAAATAAGGTAGGGCTCAGCGATGAGCCCTGAGGGACCCCACACTGGAGGGCAAAGGGGGGAGACTTCTCATTTCCTTCCCACACTTCAAATGACCGTCCTCCTAAGACGGAGGCAAGCCATCTCAGAGCCATCCCTGTGACACCCAGCCCTTCCAACCGTTGGAGTAATACCTGGTGGTTTACGGTATCGAAAGCCGCACTCAGGTCCAGGAGGATCACTGCCACTGACCCTCCTGAATCCAGAATGCACCTGGCTTCCTCCACCACGGCCAGAAGGGCGGTGTCGGTGCCCTGTCCAGGGCGGAATCCCGTCTGGGAATCCCGTAGCCGGCCGTTGGTCTCCAAAAAATTAGATAGTTGGTGGTTAACCAATCTTTCCGCAATCTTGCTTACACCCGGGAGCAGGGAAATCGGCCTAAAATTAGCCAGATCAGAGGGGTCAAGGCTCGGCTTCTTCAGGAGGGCCTTGACGACCGCTCCTTTCCATCCAGGTGGCACCACTCCCTGTGACAGAGACAGATTAATTAGCTCGGTCACTGGGGCCACAATGGTCGGCGCAGCCTGCTTTAAAAATCGCATCGGGACAGGGTCTTTAGGGGAGCCACTCTTCAATTTCCCAAGCACACTCAGTACCTCTTCCGCTGTCACAGGGCCAAACAGATCCAACTCCGGTGTACCTGCCCTATGCGGAGCCGTTGACACTGCCACTGCGGTTAGCTGGGGGAGTGAGCGTAGGATGGTCTCAATTTTGGAACTGAAGTAAGTAGCCAGCTCCAGACATTTCCCTTGGGCATTATCGTAAATAACCGGTGGGTCGGGGGTTTTAAGCAACTCTTTCATTACTTTGAAGGACTCTCTCGAGGAACAGGTGGCTTTACAAATTCTTTCGTCAAAGTATTTGATCTTAGCCTCCCTTATCGCGTTCTTATACAGTCTCATGGCTAGGCGATACTTGTTCCTACTTGTTATCCCCCGTACTACTTTATGACCGTCTCACATGCTTTGTAAATGTTGATGACAGCTTAAACGTATTTCAGTTGCATAAGCATAGAAGCAATACTTTAGTTAAAATAAAATCCATATTGTGATGCCAGGAATACAACAGTTAAGATTAAAACAGGTTCACATCACGGTTTTGCGAATGAACGTTGCTTATATTAATCTGAATGTAGCTATACTGCATAAGCAGCTACCTATGTTATATGACATCTCTTTATTAATGTAATAACTGCACTTTCACAATTGCTTTATTAACCTTCCTGCTTTCTCAAGTTTGGTGAAAATACACCATTTGTCCACTATTTTTTCAAAATGTTCTCGGGTTGAGAACCCCCCCAAACCCCTTGTAGGTTGTTACGGCTCGCTCACTGGCTACGGCGCAGTATGACAATAATTTTACGCCCTACCACTTGCAAATGTCACCAGCCGCCACTGGAAGACGGCCATGTTGTTATGATAGAGCTTGGAAACCAGGCGTCCCCCATCAGAGTCATCTATCCCTACAGTCAGTGGGGCGAATTCCAAGGGGTCAAGTGAATGAGAGATCTGTGCACTCAACACACTGTGCACGCAGCGCAGAACAAAATGGTCCATACTGGTGGCCGTCGCAAAACGTACATCATCAGCATAGGAATGTACGTGGCCATCTGGAAAGAGATCCTGAATGTACGCAGTGCATGTCGCTCCAGGGCCTTTTTTTAAAAGGGTTTCCGGCGCAGGAGGCAACCAAGGGTTATCCACTAAGTTTAAGGAGGGAGAGTATAGAAGGTCAGCACTTAAGGCTCTAAGGAACTTGCGCCATGCCCAGCAAGTGGTAATAAGCGTCTGGATATCGTTTGGCTCCAAAAACGCCCCCTCAATTTGGTCATGCTCATGGGTAGGGTAGCTGGGCCAGACCCCCCAGGGTATTGCGGCATAGATTTTTCAAATTTAGTGGCACAAAAATTGAAATTTAGCGACACAAAAATTGAACTTTTAAGGCATTATTGCTGTCCTTTATTTTAATCGTAATTGTTAGATTTGGGGGTCTCTAGTTGGGACAGGTAGGCACTTGTGACAAATAGGGACCCTTGCCTCTAGTCAGGGTAAGGGGTACACTCCTAAAATAACCCCTGCTCACCCCCTTGGTAGCTTGGCACGAGCAGACAGGCTTATCTCAGAGGCAGTGTGTAAAGCATTTGTGAACACATACAGTAATCAAGTGACAACACTACAGATGGACACCACACAAGTTTTATATAAAAAATAAGTATTCTTTATATAGATTTAACACAAGACCATAAACGACAAAAATCCACAATACTGTTACTTTACAATGGTAGAATTGGCTTAGTTCTCTTTAGATCTTAAATGCAACACTTTGAGTCAATGTACCTTAAGATGCGACACGCAGGACAACAAAAGTGTTGCAGGGAAGGTGATGTGGTACGTCCTTACACGCAAAGACTGTGATGCGTTGAAGATCTGGTGCAAAGAAACAAAGATGGTGTCTTCTTGTTGATGCAACACGCTTCTCCGATGTTGCGAGAAATGTCCCGGCTTGATGCGTCAGCTGCAGCAGTGACCTTCTTGTCCAGTGATGCGACGACAGCGGCTTTGGCGGCGACACTCTTCTCCAACGATGTAAGATGCTTCCGCTCGATGCGACAGTTGCAGCAGCGACACCCTTGTTCAGTGATGCGACGACAGCGGCTGTGATGGCGGCACGCTTCTCCGTGGATGCGAGGTGCTTCTTGTGATGCGGTGCAATGTGACAGCTCCAGCGGCGACACCCTTGTTCAGTGATGAGATGGCAGCGCCTGCGACGGCGACACGCTTCTTCGGTGTTGCGAGACGCTTCTCGTGATGCGGTGCAATGTGACAGCTACAGCGGCAACACCCTTGTTCAGTGATGCGGCGGCTGCGATGGCGACACGCTTCTTCTTCTTGAGTCGCGCTCCCAGCTCCTTGCGACATGCAGTTCCTCAGAAGGCCCAAATACAGGCACTTCCAAAGAACTCTTGGGGAGCTGGTGGTTGAAGTCTGTTGTCCCTGAGACTTCAGCAGGAGGCAAGCTCTTCTCTCAAGCCCTTGTAGATCCTTTACAAGTTGAATAAAGTGCACACAAAGTCCTTTCTCCTTTCTTTGGCAGTCAGGCAACCACTGCAGGCCAATCCCCCAGGTTCAGGGATAGTCTCTCCTCAGTCTCTCTGGTTCCACTCCTCAGCAAAGGTTTCTTCTTGTTCCCAAAGTGATCTAAAGTTCTTGGGTTTGGGTCCCAATATTTATACCCAGTTTCTCTTTGTTCTCTGAAGGCAGAGAGGCCTTTGCCTAGTCCAAACTAGTTCTGGCCATTCCTGGAGCACTTTGTTTACATGACTCCTTCTTTCCTTTCAGAGTGCAGGGCAGAGATATCAGACGCACCACAAGAGGTGGAGCCAGCATTGTGGAGGGAAGGCACAGCTCCAGTCAGGCCCCAGGTGCAACTCCTCCCTCCCATCTAGATGCAGATTTCTCTATTCACCACTGGGCTGAATCACCCTGTCTCCTGGAATCCCCCAGCTCTGTCACTCAAACTCCAGACAAGGAATACACAGCCTAGCAGAGGCTGGTTTGAATGGTTAGACAAGAAAATACCTACTTTCTAAAAGTGGTATTTTCAAACACAGAATGTTAAAATCAACTTCACTAAAAGATGTATTTTATCATTCTGAGTTCAGGCATACTAAAATCGAATTTCTACCATGTTCCCTGAGTTAGTGTGGATTATAAGATGTAATAATCAAACTGCCCATTCTGGCCTATGGAGAACAGGTAGCCTTGCAATAGTGAAAATCGAAAATGGCTTAATTCACTATTAGAGCATGCCACACACACCAGGGCATGCCCTACCTTATGCTTACAATGCACCCTGCCCTTGGGCCTACCATAGGGGTGTCTGATATGAAGAAAAGTGAAGGTTTAGGGACTGGCAAGTTGGGTGCACTTGCCCAGTCAGCATGACAGTACCAGACTGCAAGCAGGCGCTGCAATGGCAAGCCTTAGACACACTTTTACAGGCTGCTTCTGTGGGTGGCACAACCAGTGCTGCAAGCCCACCAGCAGCATTTGGATTACCAGCTCTGGGCACTCCTGGTGCACTGTCCTAGGGTCTGACAGGTAAACCAAACCAACCAATCATGGAAGCACTAATTCACACATCAATTTACAATAGGGAGCACTTGCACTGTGGTACTGGACAGCAGTGGCACAGTGCCCAAACCATCTAACACCAGCAAAAACACATGAGGCAACAGCGAAAAATGGAAGGGAGACTCATGCCAAGCTGCCAGGTCTAACAGTAATCACTTCTTTTCAGCCTTAAATCAATGTAAACTGATTTAACAGAGTATTTAACTTTGCAAATAGGCATTATAAAGTGTCTGAGAGAGTTTTTTTGCTATATTCTCCTTTTTGGTAACATTCTGGAGCATAGGTAAAGCCAAGCACAACAGCACAGGGAGACCCCAGGGACACCCCTGACCATTGAGACGTCAGAGACCCACGGACCATGAAGACGTCAGAGAACCCCAGACCATGGAGATGTGAGAGACACCCCTGCCCATGGAGATGTGAGAGACACCCCAGACCACAGAGATGTGGGTCGGTTTTGACGAAGCTCGCAGATGCTGTTAAAACATGTTTATGCACCAACGTCACATAAACTACCAACATCAGCTTAACTCTGAAATGCCTCGAAAGGCAAATGTTTGGAAGTGCAAATGTCACTAAAACAGCAGGCATCGACTAGGAGATGGTCCAACAAGCAAACACCACTGAACACACAACATGTGTGCGTACAGCCAATAGAAACTCTACATTTGTTTGCTATCTGCAGGGAGACCATTTTTTTAGGCCATAATGGGAAATATTGTGGCTTTCGCGCTCCCAGCTGAGCGTTTCCGTAACTGTCTCTCCTCTGTCATGTCCTGGATGAGGGCTAACTTCCTAAAGCTAAATGCCCAAAAAACCGAGGTGCTTGAATTCGGAAACAAACCCTCCATATGGAACCACCACTGGTGGCCCCCGGAGGCCGGTTTGTGCCCCTCTCCAGTAGCCAAGGCTAGAAACCTTGGCTTTCTTTTCGACGAGGGGCTTACCTGTGCCCCCCAAATCAACCAAGTGGTCTCCGCCGGTTTCTTCACTCTCAAACTTCTCTACAAAATCCTCCCTTTCATACCGTCTTCCCTCAGGAAAACTGTAGTCGGTGCTCTCATACTATCCAGGATAGATTACGTTAATGCACTCTATCTAGGCTCTGGGGCTAAACAGCTTACAAAACTTCAATCTCTTCAAAACGCTGCAGCCCGAGTCTTATGTGGCCTTCCAAAACATCATCCTACCTCCGCAAGCATCAAAGCACTTCATTGGCTTCCCGTAAGACGCAGGATTGACTTCAAGGCCCTGTGCCTTGTGCACAAAGCCCTTTATGGAGGCGATGCCAATGATGTTCAATCCCTCTTTCCTCGCTACATTCCAACTCGCTGCCTACGATCCTCCGACGTCGGGCTGGTCCTCCCTCCTAAAATCAAGAGGACAAGATTGGGTGGCAAACGCTTTTCATTCCTAGCAACAAAACTATGGAACACTCTTCCTGTCTCACTACGCCTTCAGCCCTCCCGCTCCATTTTCAGAAAGGCCATAAAAACCAGGCTTTTCTTGCAAAACTAGGATCAGTGTTGCCCGGATGGAGATACCCAGCGCCAAGACGCCTCGGCATAAGTGCGCTTTACAAATACATTCAGTCAGTCAGTTAGCTGATTTCGTGAATCAAAAGTGCGAAATGCTGGAGGGTCTGATTAAAGACTTTCATTTAGAGTGCTGAAAAACGATTTAATGGGTATATACACTGAGTAAACCAGCTTACAAATACTACTAGATCCAGAGGAAATATTGTATCACAGTGAGGTGCAGAATCAAATGCTTGAGTGCAGATTCACGATGTATCACAATTTTATTACAGGAAGCTGCCTACTCCAACCTTCAGCACCATGACACCTTTGGGTATTCGTGCGCTTAATAAATGTATTAACATAAGATAACATGAGGTCCAGCAAGACCCAAATATGTCATAATATTTGCTATTGTATTCGGTATGACCCTGTTCAAATTTATATAGGAGTAATTGCAGGTGTCCAAAGTTTTTCTTCAGATCCAGCTGCCTATGTTGTTGAATGTTCTGGTTGCCGAATAGCAAGGCAGTCTATTCAATTCAACCTCATGTCTCTCATCCACTACCATACACTCAGTGCGCTTCTACCTCAATACTGCATGTTATTTTTAATCAATGGCTTTTGTCACTGTTCCCATCTTTCTCTTAGTCCTTCATTCCGCTTTTCTTTCTATCTCTCGCTTGTTTTGATGATGATGAAAAACAAGTACCACGCTCCCAAAAATGAGTACCAGTGGGCCCACATGCACCACCGCTCAAGTTAAGCACTGGTTTAACCCTCCTTTTAGAAACAGTTGCTTTTTTAAACATGGTGATTTAGACATCTACCTTCATTTTGTGTCACATCCATACTTGTTGAGTGTGACACATTGTACCTATGCAGTTTGGAACTACCAGTGGAATAAAAAAAGGCTAGGAATGCCACCTGCGGAGGATCTGATTATGAGCAAGCTGAAAACCCTGTTTTGGTGTGGGGGGGGAGGGGGGGAACGTATGCTTCCACCCAAAGTGCAATTATATAAATTAGGGAGAAATTGCACTCAACTCAGGAGTTTGTGTCTGCAATTTGCATCAGGGTTAGAATGGTATAGGCTGCAAGAGTGGATTGTTCAAAAATGCACTTAGCACACCCACTAATTGGTAGATTCTTGTGCAAACTGTGTGCTAATCCTCAGACCTGAAAACGCAAACTTTAATTGGAAGCAAACTAGGCACTCACTAAAATGAGCACCCCAAGATAACTCAAATCAACAGGTGTACAACTTGCATCTGTATTTTGCGGGTCCATCAGGATCAGGCCCTTAACCTGCTGCCTGGTGCTTGCGCTGTGGTTCTGATTTGCACATGTCTGAGTCCAAACTGGGGTGGTGTTGTGAGCAAAAGAATGATGGATTTAACCCAGATCCTTGTGACTGGGGGTGAATGTTTGCACTGTCCAGCATTACTTCCATCAATTGTTTCTTTTGCATATGTCGCCCTAAGTGGGAAGGGTATGCCCAGATGTGGATTCAAGTTAGCCCGGCTGATGAAGGCTGATGCCCTGAAACTGGTCCCAGGATGCTTGTTTCCGGTCCAGGGAGGACCTGGCTTGGCAGTTCAGGCTGTACTGTTCCCACAAGGAACAGGGTCGAGACTGATTTGCATATGGCTGGGCCCAAACTGCCTCGTGTAGTGAGCAAACGAATGATGGATTTAACCCAGATCCTTGTGACTGGGGGTGAATGTTTACATTGTCCAGCATTCCGTCCATCAATTGTATCTTTTGCATATGTGGTACTGTAGCTATGGCACAGCATACTATCCAGATATATATGAGCAGAAATAGAGCAAGGCAACAAGCTTTAAAGACAAGCATTTGCAATGCAATAGGTCTGGCATGTTTTTAGATTTAAAGCTATTGGCGTTGTAATAGAAATGCTTTTAACTTATGTGACGGCCGGTACGGCACAGAGGTTGCCTAAGCTGAAAAAGCACCGCCGTGAGTGGGAAGAAGCTGCAACCTCAGAGGGGTGGAGGGTGTGCGCATGCACTGTTGTGAGAGGGGTCACACCTAGCCAAAAGTGTCTGATCCTCAGAAAGCAAGTCATCTCCCTGTGCCTCGGTGTCTTTAACTGTGTAACGTTGAACCTGTGGCGCTTTGTTTCCAGTCTTCCTTAAGGGCGGAGATCAATAGAAAACATCTGGTCATCGCTGGTGGAGCCTTGACAGCCTGGCGTGGAAGGTCACAAAATGTCCAACCCCCACAGCTGTGCTCAGAACGACAGCTTGCCCTGGGCACGGCTGCAATTAAGGAATGACACTAGATGTTTATTTGAAGCTGGGAAATGTCATCTGTTCAAGAGAAAGATTGTCTTCTTAAAGGTGCCCTTTTACTTTTGTCCGTTACTTTCGCCTTGCCTTTACAGAGAGGATGTTAAGAATATATATATTCCTGGGGTTTACAGCGAGTGGACCCTATGTAAACATATTATACATTCACATGAACAGCAGAGAGGATTCCACACACCACTAATGAAAAGACAGCAAGGTCAGCAACCCACTGACTGAACCACGTCACATCTTTGACATCATTTCTCCCGCCCACAAATCCACAGAACTCGGTAATCGCCAGGATTCACATTTTTGGCAGATGGGCCTGAGACATTATTTTCAGCTCGGTGTGCAGCGCGGTCTTTCGCACGCAAATAGTACTCTTTCCTCGGCCTTTTCTTCTCGCCCATTTTCTCTTGTACCGCTTGCATGAGATGCGAGGCAAAGGGAAACTGAAAAGAAACACAGGGAGACCTCTGAACTCTATGATTCCAACAAAAGCATTTAGTAAAACAGGATTGGGAAGGTCATTCGATTTCCTATCTCTCCCGAAAACATGTACACTCGTTTGCCTAAACGCCTGCTTACTGAGGGTGGCTCTGTGTTTCCATCATAAAAAACAAATAAAGCAATCACAACAATGTACGCCAGTTGGCACAGATGTCCAAGCTTTAATAGGACCTAATGCATTCCAAGAAAGAATAGCAGCTTCCAGAACACACATGTAAGTCGTCCAGTTCCGTGCGGTGAGGAGGGAGGCGGGGCCATCACACGCTCTAACAGAAAGAAGCCTGTGAACACAGTGGGTGGCCAAAAAAGTATTCTCATGGTGAAATTGCCTGGGTGTCAACCAAGTACCCAGGGGATGGACGTTGGAAAGAAGTCCACCAATAGGGGGAAGCATTTTTGATTGGCACAGTAGAGAGCGAGTGGTGGTCGATGGGCTTGGTTAAAGCCCATATCGTAGATACATAAAATCTCACAGAACAGCGCATGCGCACTGACTCTAAGCTCGACCTAAAAAAGGCCAGCTTCCTCCAGCATCAAGATGCCATTGTGATCTTAAACGTTCATAAAAATTCACACAGATCCTAAAATTGACACAACGCACTATAAATGCTTATTGAAGCAATAGGCAACCTGGAAGATAGAAAAGCTCCTTTTGAGGTGGAAGCCTCTGCTTATATTACTGCTGTGGGCAACAGAAATAAAATATTATATCTGCTGGCTAGTGCAGTGCAGAGACACAGCCTTCCAGTGTGTGTGCAAAGAGAAAAGGGGCAGATCACAAAAAACGAGACTGGCTCTCTTCCATGTCCTTGGTGGTAAAGCAGTGCTTGGTGCTAGCACCTTTTCCACCGCATTAGCAAAGAGGATTTGTGGAGGTGGTAATGTGTGGAAAGAATATTTTCACATTTTGAATTGCATTTTCACGTGGTTGTCATGTGTTTGGTTGTTTTATGCGCTGTTATGTTTTTAAGCTGCATTATTGTGTTGATCTATTGTTAAAATTGATCGACAGGGCAGATGGCCAGTAGAATACAAAACAGCCCCCGCCCTCCCCCCGCCTCAAAAAGACCAAAAATAGAAGCAGTGCTTGACCTGTGCCAGTAGAACATGATTTGAAAATGTAACCTCTCGTCTTTGATGATTCGAGGCCTCCTCACTGCCCCCCTCCCATTCACATTCTCACAGCCTGGGATATCTGAGGAACACGCATGTTCACTTGTCCTGTTATGTACAGGTCTCAAACTTTTGGGCAGAGACGACACGCCTGAGAAATACCTGCAAAGGGGAGACATGTTGTATATTAATCCTGCCTAAGAAGCGCCCGCTCTTTCCCTTCTTTCACCTCAGCTTTCCTTTGGGCCCTTCTTTTTGTATGGTGACAACATATCCTTAGACATCAAGTACTCATGCTGAAAGTACGTATAGTTGTCAGTAGTTATTTACTGTAATGCAGCAACGAGCAGCTATTATGACTGTACAGCCACACATAATAACATGTATGCGTATAAGGAACTCCCAATTTTTACTATCTGCTGGGAGACCATTTTTTGTGGCCATAATGGGAAATATTGCAGTCATCGCGCCCCTTAGCTGATTTCGTGAATAGAGAAATCGCAAAAAAGCTGGAGGGTCTGATTGCTGTAGTACTAATGATGGGTATACCGGCACTGCACCACTAGATAATAGAGTTGCAGATGAGGCATGATGAACCCTCCCTACTCATAGAGGAGTACCAAAGTATCCCACCCCACTCGAGGCCTACGGGCCACCCAGATCAATCGTAGAAGGAGACTCCGCAGCGTGGCAAAGTACGCATTGGTGAGGGGGATAGGGATATTGAGAAAAAGATATACAAAATGGGGGAGAACAACCATTTTTATAACGGCAACACGACTCGCCAGCGATAGTGGGAGACATATCCAGCCCTCAGTCTATGTCATCAATCTGTCCACTGCTGAGCCATAGTTTAATTGGAGAATTTGCTCATTATTCCCATGCATGTGAATGCCCAAATATTTGACGGAATCTGCACACCACCGCAGTGAATAATGCGCACGTCGCCTGTGATGTCGCCTGCGTGAGTGAGAATAGTTCTGACTTTTCCCAGTTTATTTGTAGGACAGAGAGGAGTCCATAGTGCAAAAACCCATGCAAAATTGCAGGGGCAGCTCCTCCGCTAAAGCGGAAGAGCATCGTTCCAATGTCATGCAGCAGTAAAAAAAGTAAAAAATAAAATGATAATAATGTAATGCTATTATCATTTTATTCTATCCTCCTGCTGCGGCAGCTTTGTGTGAGGGGGCGGGCGGCTCTGCAGAGCAGGGTAAGAGTGGTAGAACCCTCCTAAGTGCGCAATGACTGTTTGGTCGGCCCTCTCGGGCTGCACAAAACAGTAATGCACACTTTCCCCGTCTCCATGCAGGCTGCATTACAGCCTGCATGGAGAACATGCCTAGGCCCCTTGTCCCTGGCTCTCCGGTGAACCACAGCGCTCAGACCAATCACAACGCTGCAGCATTGAGATTGGTCAGGGGAGTCTGGCTATTTCCTGGAGTCCGAGACAGATGAGACCGGAGATGCGGAACCCGGTGGGTGTATATATATTTTTTTTATTTAACAATGTGACCCATGCCCCTCCCTGCTACCCTCCCCTCCCTCGCCTGCTCACCACCTGCGAGTTGTGCCAGCCACCACTGCACAATTAGAAGTAAATTATCCGCAACTCCCACTATGCTCAGGTTATTGAGGCATGATCGGGCATCCAAACCCAATTTTTTTGATAGCATCTGATTTGAGAGGGCGCTCAGAATGTCCAGTCACATCGACGCCTTAGCCGCTCCAACCTCCAGTGTTGTGAGGTGTTCTTCTGCACTGTCTAAGCATATCGGATGTCCATCTAGGCGATCACTTATGCCATCCAGCCTGTTGGTCAGGATGTCGAACCGGGCATCCTGGCTCAGAAGCCAGAGTGGATCTCCGCCAACAGAGCGTCAGTGCTTTTCGGCCTATCGGAGTCAGGGGCCCTGGCCGACCCATCGGTCTTGTCTGCTGCAGTCTCGGATCTGTCCTGATCCCTGGTGTGTTCAAATGGTATCTTTCTCTGTTTTGCGTTTCCACGACCCATTCTGTGTCAGCCCAAGATTTGGGCATGGAGGACTGAAAGGGGATATGTAAGTCCTATGTCCTCATGAAGGGCAACTTTCTGATGAAACAGAGCCCTGGGTGATCTGCTCACCAAAGTTAGGGCTATGCAGTCTGTAGGGCTTGGTGGGAAAGCACTTCTAAATATCAAACACAAGGTCGGGATCAGCCTGCAAACAATTGCGATGTGCGGACAGCAGATGTGGGGAGTCCGCACCCCCAGCACCCCTCCACAGGCAGTCACCTGGCATCTAGCTCAAGATGACATCACAGCAGAGTAGCAGCCTCCTTAGCAGGGCGCTTTGAATTTTTTAAAAAAACTTTATTTTCCTTTTCATCAATCTCAAAACATTGTACAGATATATTCTTTCACCAATGCAGCATCATACAATATCACGATATGTCCATGTCTATGCACATTCCAATTGGCTGTCTACAATATAAATCACAAATAATGGAGGTTATCTGAAACACAATATGCAGTGTATAAATTAAATAGAGTGATCCATGTCGATTACATCTCACCCAGGCAATAAAAATCTTTAATACTTGTGTCTTTCGAATACGCATTTAACATATATAGAAATGCTATTCAACTTCAATAAAACAATAGGATATAAAAAGTCTGCAGAGAAATGGCTATCCCACTCCTTCTGGCACTATGCCCTGCTCCACCTGTTGATCCGAATCGTGACGTAGTGTTTCAATATATGACCGGTAGGGGCCCCATATGTCCATGGGGCAGGACGAGCTAGGCATCACACTTGCGTATAGTTCACTGTTAATGTTACAATGTGCCAGGCTCTCCAGCCAGTTCTGGACGGTTGGTGCGGACGTACGGCCCCATGAATGGCCACCTCTTGCTTTGCCAGCAGCAGACCATATGCAGCAAACCATCTGATTTTCCTTGGGAAATTCACTGTGTACCCCAGCAAGGCTACCTCAGGGGTGGGAGTCAGGGAGAGATTGATCATTTTCCCTAATGTATAATGTACGGTCTCCCAATAGTGTTGCAGTTTCAGACATGTCCAGGTGAGATGTGCAAAATCAGCTTGAGGAGCAGAGCATTTGCGACAGTTGTGTGATTTGGAGGGATCTATCTTGTGTGCTAGTGCTGGGGTGAAGTATATGCGGTGTAAAAATTTGAAGTGCAGGAGTTGTGCCTACTGTTCAGCGAAATGTCCTGCGTGACTGAGCAGCACTTGACCTACTGCTCATCTGTAATTGTCGTTCCCAAATCCATTTCCCAGGCTCTACGAACTTTACTATCGTCTATGGGTTTGAGTGTCACACATGCTTTATAGAGTTTCGAAATGAGATGTGTGCTGTCTGCATTCTCAATGACCATAGTGAGAGGAGGGAATGAAGTTGGCTTGACCGGGAAGGGTGGGAAGGTGGAGACGGGCGTCTTCCATTAAAGAAAAGACGTGGCCGTTTGGATATAGGTCGCCCATCCGCGAGAGTTCAAATGTCGTGAGGGATCGTTGCACCAATCGCTCTCCCGTGATTGGTATCAAACTGGGATTTACGATGGGCAGAGCCGAAGAATAAAGAACTTCTGTACCGGTGATTCGGCATAGTTTCTTCCATGCCCAGCTCGTGGTGGAAATGGTTTGGATATCAGATGAGTCTCTGGGGAGGCCCGCGGGCAGGATAGTCGCGAGCTTCTCAGGAAGGACGAGGTCAGCTTCCGGCTGAAGATATGGAATCTGGGCGTCGGGATGGTACCACGAATAAGCATAGCTACATTGTGCCACCAAACAGTACAGTTGAAGATCTGGAACATTATATCCCCCTCTCTCGTACGGCAACTAAGAATTGCCCATCGGACACGTGCCTGTTTTCCACCCCAAATCAAGCGGGTCAAAAGGGTGCGAAGTGTGTGAAAAAAATTATTGGTAAGAGGAATTGGTATGTTATAAAAAAGATATAAAAATTTAGGGAGCACTACCATTTTCAGACTTGCTACACGGCCTGCCAGAGATAGGGGCAGCCTTAGCCATTTCTCTATGTGAGTTGTGAGTGTGTCGACTGCCCGTCCGTAATTTAGACTTATGATTTGGGCGGTGTCTAAATGGATATGGATTCCTAAATATTTCACAGAGTCTGAGCACCATTCCAAAGGGAATTCACAGTCCCAATGTTTTGAGCTGGTTGTCAACGGGAATATAACTGATTTGTGCCAGTTGATGCCCAAACCAGAGAAGAGACCAAATCCTATTATTTCCCTAATCAATTTGTGTAAGTTATCCTGAGGGTGCCGGACATAGAGTACCGTGTTGTCTGCATATAGAGAAACTAAGAGGGGGCCAGTGTTGAACAGTAGGCCCCTGTGTAAATGCCGTTCCTGAAAATGCCGTATCAGAGGGTCCATGGCCAGAATGAATAACAGCGGGGACAATGGGCATCCCTGTCTGGTTCCACGGGATAGCTGAAAGGGAACAGAGAGCGTGCAGTTGAGGCGCAACCGAGCAGTAGGTTTATTATACAATAACGTTGTCGTGGCGATGAAACCCATGCCCATGCGTCTCATGACAGAAAGAAAGAAGGGCCATTCTAAAGAATCAAAGGCTTTCTCTGTAGGGCGCTTTGAATTCAATACTGAAGTCTGTGATCCCAATTCAAGCCACAGGTGGGCCCCTGAATTCGCACTGGTCTCAACTCAGGCAATGGAGCAGTGTAAATGGGGGAGGGCGAGAGGTCTGCTGGGTCTGAGATGGCTGCAGTGTAGAGGTGTCAGAAGGAGCTCCCACCGCACCTTCATACAAGCGTTGCAGATCGACCACCTCCGCACAGGAAGCCACCAATACTCGTGTCATCCTCAGATGGCCATGCACGGGAGCCACACCAGCAACCCTGAGGCAGCGCAGGCCCCCATACACTCGCCGGGCCTTGTCTCTACGCAGTGGAGGCTCGTGATTTTCTGCACCTGGCGGTGCAAACGGATCTGGCTGTGTCGAGGGCACGTCGCTCCCTGCAGGCACCCAAAGCCGACCACAGTGAGTGGGGCCCTCTCCCCGCTGGTCTCAAGGAGCAGGGAAAGCAGGGGCCAGATGCCGGAGAGCTGGTGGGGCACCCAATGTGGCTCAGAAGCCCTCCTCTCAGGCCCACCCGTGGTCTCTGTCACCGCTGGGCCTCCAATACTCAGAATGGGCGACACCCCATGCGCCAGGTATCTTCACCTCTCCATGCATGCCGAAAATGATATTCAGCATATATGTGCTTCTTTCAGTGTCGTAGAACGTGCCCCATCTCCGATTACTGTGGGTGTTCACATCCGAGCGGACACCTTAGACGCCGGTGCTATTGCAATACTGAAGGTGAGAAAAAGTCTGACAACATGCTGGGGATTTTTTCCCTTCCAGTAAACAGGAGTATATTTTTCCAAAACATTAAACACTTTAGGTATGAAAGAAATCAAATGCATCTCAAACAATATATTGCTTGTTGCCTAGCACAGCAACTGCTCCACAATTGTGCCAGGCTCCCTCATTCAGCACTGCGTAATAGAACATGTCAGAGAGATAGCATCTCTCCCCTTATAACTCTGCAGAGCTCTTGCAGCACAGGCAAGTGACTATAACTCGCTTGATCACTGGCCACACAAATCCCCATTCAGCAACTTTGCTGCTGCTAGTGCTTTAGGTGGGTTTTGGCAATCGATGTTCATTGGCGCATTCTGCACCTGTATAACTAGGAGCAGGATACAGATATAAAGTGATGAACCTGGCTATGCATGCAGCAGGTGACTCAAGTTGGTTCTTTAGTTGATTTCATTATCCTTTTAGAACTACACCATCTGCCATGGCACACCAAATATCACATGCTACAGCTCCTTTCATTCGAGCTGAGACACCCACCCTGTGCTGCTCAGTGCGCAAAGCAACCTACAGTTGCCTATACAGTACTGCCTGCGAATTGCCTCCTAGTCATAATATAAAGAGGTTCACAACACCAGTGACACAGACCACAAAACTGGTCCAAATGCAGTTACTAAAGTGGCCCACCCACTGCCTTCTTAGACTGGCCTATTTGGCTCTGCCAGATTGCCCTATAGGCTACTCTGACCATTGCATATAAATGTGTCATGAGCCTACGGTGACACTATAATTTGTTTTTTGAAGAATCTGTCAGGTCTAACCCCGAAAGCGACAAGGTTTTGTGAGCATCGGTATTGTCTCACATTTATAAACATAAACAAATCCCGCTGTGGCCTGGGAGCATAGTACGTGTGTTTTTTGCAAAGTCGGCTCAATGTTATTTATAGTTCAACCACTATGGGCCCAATGTTCTAATATATGTTTGCAAACCCGTTAGTGCAAAGTGCACAGTGACTGACTGGTTAATAATAGGTATGGAATATCCAGGGCAACAAAGAGGTTGCATCGCATATTGTCCTTTCACTGGAGATTGAAAACCACAGGCCTATTGAATTGCAGGGAGGCAGGTCACTAATTGTGTCCCACTGTGTATTGTTGTGAATAGGTAAAAAAGGTTTCCTATTTGGGGGAACATTGGAGGAAGCATACTCCCCTATCCTCCCATGACCACCGACACAATTCCCAAAGCGGAGGCTTTCCCACTGGGATAGCTTTGTCTTCGCTAATCAGCTACCACCCCATCTTGGGTGTCAGTAACTGAGCAGTGGTTTGCAACTGCAGTTGGAGTCACAAACCACTGATAGGTCCTATTGTAATTCTCAAATAGTAGGGGGATGCCACTATCACAGCTGCTCCTAATTGTAATTCGCATTGAGTCACATAATCCTTTTTGTGAGATTTCTGATGTTTTGTGCATCGTAAGCCACTCTTTTGCAGTTGAAGCATGCAATTTTGCAAATTGCAGAGTTTGTGACCACAAAAATATTTTGTACATCGGGCCCTCTAAGATACGAATATGATTTTCTTTAATCACGTGTTCGTGAGCAGATGTAGACATGAGTATAACTGGGGAAATGTGACCCTCAGGCCACTCCTTATAGAGGTACTGTTATCATCCAGTAGGGTTACTAGGCCACCTAGACGTCTGTCCTGATGAATAAGTTTCACTCAGTGTGAGATCCATCCAGTGCAAAAATATGTGGACATAAAGAGATCAGGAGTTCAAAGTCACCTCCTCCTCATCTTACAATTGCTGCTGGGAGGAACCTTTAATGCTTCTGCACTCTACCCTTTCTCAATGTTAAAAGATCCTAATATGATTAGTCTACTCTACAGTGCAGACTAGCCATCTGCGTGAGGTCCCCATTGGTGAACATGGCAACATCAGGATGGGGAATGGCTCCAAAAAAGACATAACACAACTTATGCAACTCTTGCTGGACATGACATTAAGACTCTGGGGCTGATTTATTTGTTGGCGGTTAGGCTGTCCCTCGCCCTGGCGGAGATCCCGACTGACGACCTTAAAAGTGTCTGTCGGGTCAGTGGACATTTAATGAATTGACAGGGACCACCATCTAAGTGGTTTGTATCAATGCATTGTAACTTTGCTGTATAGCTCTGTATTGTATTGTATTGTAATTGCATTTATATAGCGCTTACTACCCATGACGAGGCATCAAAGTGCTTTTTCGGTGAGTAGCACGCTACTCCGGGACCCAAGAAGGATTAGAGTTGAATTAGTATAGTGAAATATGCAAGTAATTTGAGTGGTGGATTGGTTAGTCAGTTATTTGGTTTCAGAAGGATAGCGAAGGGATAGAAGAGGGAAAAAGGTTTGCATCTGTCGAACAAGTAACAGCTATGTAATTTTTTTATCCTCAAAAACAAACCCCCAAAGCAAGGGAGACATTTGGCAGTTTCTATTGCCCCTTGCCCCCAGAGAGTTCTTGGTGTGATGGACAGTGAAAACTGACCTGTATGTCCGATCATGTAAATGAGTGGGCGGACATACATGTCAACCTCCAACGGCCCAATGGAGTAGTCTACGCCGTCGTTATACTCAAACATGTTGTATGAGTGCGCCGCAGTAGAGCAAGCCCTGTGATGAAGCCAGCCATGAGACGTGGGTAAGGATCTGGTACTCCTCTAAGAGAAATGATCAGACTACTGATGTTCATTGCAGGCCACTGACAGGCCCTACCACAAGGAACAGAAGGCGACTCAGGGTTTTTTTAGGCATGTTGAAGTGTTTATAGGGAGGATCTGGTAGCCTCTTTTAAAACATTAGGCCAGTAGATGAAGTAAGGAATAAATTAGTGATTAACTTTAGACTTTCTTTTTAGTGCACATTTCATATTGATCTTGGGGGTGAGCACAAATGAATTAGGCTGGTGCTTTGGTTTGCACCCTGTACAGATGTCAATCATTTCCAAAATACCTATAGAGGTTAAGATGAAGAGAAGGAGGAGCGAGATGAGGGCCATCATACACATGCACTTAGGAGTCTTTGGCAGTTTTCAGAGAGATGTTCAGAAAATGCTCATGGATTTACAATATAGCTTACTATATATTTGTGCATACAAGAGGGATTCCATTAGCAACTGTAGACGTTTTTGCTCCAATTTGTATTTCCTAGTTTACACTTCCATAGTGGCAAATACATTTAGTATTGAATATTGTCAACGTTCTGAATTTATAATTTATTTAGCATCAGAAATACAGACTTCAATTTTAATAAAACCATTGAAAGGTTAAAGACCAAGCTCCATACTTTGAAACCCTTAGGTATTCAAACAGGGAAATAAAAGTGGCCGTTATTTTATAATTAACTGTCGAAAACAACAACATGCGTGGAACATAATATAAGGGCAAAGGACCATTAACGCACAGACATGGGAGCAGGGCCGGCTTTAGGGCAGTGCGACTGGTGCGGCCGCACTGGGCGCTGACCTGTGGAGGGGGGCGCTGTGACCTCAGTGGGGCTCTGTGTTTAGCAATATTTTATGATAGGAGAGATGAGGGGCACTTTTGCAGCTGGTAGTGAGAGAATCTGAGGAGGCGGTCATGGGACGTGGGGGCGCCAAAAGTGATTGTCGCACCGGGCGTCACAAGCGCTAAAGCCGGCCCTGCATGGGGGTCCAGCATTCATAGATGAGAGCGCCAAGTTTAGATGCAAAGAAGCACATTCATGAAGGCCTTTCGACAAGGCCCCTGCGTGGCAGCAGGTTTCTCACACTTTATTACAGTAATGACTGCCCACATTTGTCTTTGCAGGTCATACTCTTACAGTCACGCGTTAAAGCTGCTGAACTAAGAAATATGTGGAGCAATCTATAACCAGGTGACATATTTGCCTCTAGGATACACATCATTTGAGCTTTCATTTTTTGTGGCAGTGTACAGCTAAATTATTTCTCACTCAGTATATACAGCAGCTGTAATGTAAGAGGCTTATAAAAACGCGTTAACATACTGACAGTGACAATAAATATGTGTATGTAATGTAACGTTTACAGAATAAAATCAAAACCACATCCTATTTTTAAAGCACCACTCATGCACACTTACACATGTTTTCCTATACATTTCAATACATCTGTATTAAAATATGTTGAGTCGGAAGCACACATACTTTTTTGTCTGTAAAAGGAACACTTATTGCAGAAAATAGTTACATTTACGCTTGACAGCAATTCACACAAGGACTCCTGGATGGTGCAAAGGGAATTACTACTGCAGACTACTCTCTGCCATAAGTGCAAAGAAATCTGCAATAGTAAATACTACGCAAGGGATGGGAAGGGGGTGAAACAAGCATTGGTTAAACTTGTAAGTATGTGAACAACGACAAAGATCTTTATTCGGGCATCCACAAACTGAAATCCGACCCTTTGCCATTGAAGAAATAAAGATTTACTTCAATCAAGGACTTGAGTAATTCCCCTTCCAGAATGAAAAGGGGATAAGGTCACTCCCATATTTGGCAGGGGTGCAACCCCACATATTTGGCAGGGCTGCAGGGAAAGGTCTTTCTCTATTGTGAGAATGTTTTCCCTTCGTGGAGCAAAAAGAGAACTTTTTAAAAAGTGCTCTTGCACAGTCGGCTGTCCTACTATGCAGAATTGTACATTACCTACAATTCCACACAAGGGGAACACGAGCCTGCGCCTTGCATGGCTTCCCAGGGGTAATATTGCACTTGTGCTAAGAACAGCAAAAACATGTCAATATCCGCTCAGGCTGAGTCATAGATCTCTTCTCATGATTGTACACTTATCTTTCTGGTTTGGGCATGTTCTTTCTTATCTAAATCAGGCCAAGCATAAGGAACAGTATAGAATAGAAGAGTAACATCCATAGGATGCAGAGGATGTAGGTCCTAAACTCACCTCCTCATTTTATTTTGAATCTGTGATGCCGCGAAGCGCTAGCTACAGGGAGTGAGCAAGCGCTTTATAGAGTACTCTTCTATTGCAGCAGTAGCATTTCACACAGGAAACTATATGTAGGGCAGCATTGTGAATTGGGGAGCCTATTGAAATCAGATGACATACATGGGGATGTGAAGATGTAATATAAACAGCAAAGTTATATTTACTCTAATTTAACAGTTGAAGCACCTGATTTTTGGTCAGATAGAAAATTGAAGATTAAAAGCCTAGGGGTCAATTCACAAAGGGCCTCCACACTCCTGGCGGAGGCCCCGCACGGGTAGAGGGACCTCTGCAATGGCAACTGTGGTACGGAGGTCCTGTCACGATCGCGGGACCACCACCGCGACTGTGGGGCCTCCGCCATGAATCGTGAATCGGTCCCCATGTGTCTTGGAAGGAAGGTCCATTGGTGCATTGGTGATTTGGTAGGAATATGAGACGTTATTTCGCATGCCATTACTTCACATGCTTTTACTACGCGGTTATTACTTAGCAATAACCGTTACTACGCAAGTTTTTACTTTGCATACCATTACAATGAAAGTGTTATGGTATGCGAAGTAAAAACTTACCTAGTAATAATAATGGTATGCGGAATAACGTGTCATACTACACTTAACCCTAAAACTCTACACTACACTTCACTAACACACAACACTACCCTTAACCATAAAGCACTAAACGTCCGACACTTCACTAAACTCTAAAACACTACCCTAGACTTCACTAACCCACAACACTACCCTAAACCCTAAATCACTAACCCCACGACACTACACTAAACCCTAAAACACTAACCCCACGACACTACACTCAACCCTAAAACACAACCCTAGACTACACTAACCCACAACACTACCCTAAACCCTAAAACAATAACCCCCGACACTACACTAAACCCTAAAACACTAACCCAATGACACTTCACTAAACCATAATACACTACACAACTACACAACCCTGCACTACCCTACACAGCCCCTTCACAGCCCCACTTACCTCTTAACACACGTGGTTCAAATCTTCTCCCCTTTCATGCTTCCACCGGCTTCCTCCGTCAGACTCTCTTTGCAAATGTCCGCCGTGACTAGTACCCGCCCCCTACGCATGTGTTGTACAACGCATGCGATGTAACAGCATGTGTACTAAAGGGACGCGTTGTTACATCGCATGCGTACTAACGCTTGCGTAGTAACGGTACGCGAAGAAATGTCCGCGTACTAGTGGATGTTTCCCATTTGGGAGTGATTACCCAGTGCAGGGATATCTAGTTAAAGGATATTCACTTTAGTTAGCTTCAGCTGGACGTTTGTGGTGAATTATGCACTTCTGGAGAATTGTTATTCCATGTCTTAATAGTTTAATGACTATTCTGAATTTTTTTTCTTGAGTTTTGAACGAAAATTACTGCTGGGTTTTGTGGCTCAAGACCCTTCTTTTAAGTACCACAAGGTATAACTAAATGCTTGCTTTCTTGCATTCAGATTTACTTTGTACTGTCCATTCCTTTCTCTTCCAGTTATCACCACACAACAGAAACAAACTCCAGGCCAATAATGGACTCTGCCCATCCGGCTCTCCTCCCTCGGAGCTCTGCATCCAACACGTGTGATTAGCATTGGTGGTATTGTTTCAAGGGATTGTGAGTCACTGCTTCAATGTGAAGAGTTTACATCACTCATTAGAACCTTACAATTACTACCTAATCCAGTGCTATTCATTTTACTAAGCATCCTGTCTTGCTTTTTTGTTATTTTACTATTTTGCCATCATTACAGATAATGAATTGCAGGATACAGGATGATCTCCACCTTAAATGCAAAAAGCCCCTGATTAATCTTACTAGGATACAAAACTGTGACCTTCAGATTACACATAATGGGCCAGATGTACGACCCATTTTTGCCTGCGCAAACGGGTTAGCGACTTGTTTGTGCGTGCAAAACTTAATAGGGCCATGTACAAAACCTATTTAGCGAGTCACAATTTATTTGCGACTTGCTAAATAGGATTTGTGACTCGCAATTAGTAAGGGGTGTTCCAAGAGCGTCCCTTCCTAACTGCGACTCGCTACCCTAAGTAAGAATGTTTTGTGACCGCAATTGCAGTCGGAAAACACTCACAATTTACCGCCCTCTTCAAGAGGGTGGTAATGCATTCGCAAATTGGAAGGGGTCCTCAAGGGACCCCTTTCCCATTTGCAAATGCAGGAGCAAATATTTTTTATGGGCAGGCATTGGTCCCAGGGGACACTACCTGCCATTAAAAAATTAAACGAAAACGTTTCTTTCTTTTTGTTTTAATGCATCCCGTTTTCCTTTAAGGAAAACAGGCTGCAATTAAAAAAAAAACCTGCTTTATTGAAAAGCAGTTCCAGACATGGAGGTCTGCTGAGCCCAGCAGGCCACCATAGCTGGGAGATCTAGCCATTCCAAATGGAGTCGCAAATTGCGGTTGCCTCATGAATACTGATGAGGCATGCATTGGGAATCACAAACAGTGTCTCTGAAATGACATTTAGATACTCGCAAATTGCAACTTGCAATCAAGTGCAATTTGTGAGTCGCTAAATGCCCCGGTGGTACATCTGGCCCAATGTTCTTTATCAGGACATTGACCTTCTAAATTATTCTATTATGATGATTCAAACCAGTCACCAGCAGATAAAACATACAACTCTTTAGGAAGGGATTAACCACTTGAGCCATTGTTGTGTGTCTCTTTAGATACCGGTATATAGGTCTATTGAATCATGTCCTTATATAGGCATAATACGACTTGTCCTTATTTAGGCATAGTATTCCAGTCCTTATTTAGGCATTGGCCATGCAGATCCAAATACAGGCATGGTCACCTACATCTGTCCATCCCAAGTCACAACGAGTTCTTAGAAACCAGACCCTTAAGCCGTTGGGATTTTCCCTGCTGGGATTATTGATTTCTCCAGGAACTCATCTATTATGCATGAACTACTATTCCTTAGGGGTTCATTCATGACGTCTTCCTCTGCCCGACTTTACGTCAATGCTAGCATTCCTAGACACCTTCCAGGTATAAATATACCTTCACTTGCCCTAGCAATTCACGGCACGGCACAGCTCGGCTATAGGGCTCGCCACGGCAAGTCCTGAAGGAGTTCGAGTCCTCGCCTGATGCACTGAACAGACGCTGTCTTCCCTGCACGCAGAGATTCCAGCTTCCAGTGTTCCAACTCCCCTTGCGGGGTTTTAGAGTTCGCGATCTGGAAAGAGATTCCCACCTCTCTCATTCTAAGGTATGGAGCTGACTAGAACCTAAGGAAATTCTTGGCATCTCATTTCAAATACTAACTTAAGCTCAGACCAACTATAGCTTAAATCAGCAACTACTTCCTACCTCGCACTACATTCAATTTAGGTACACTGGGGTAGAATTATTTAGAAGCACCAGATTAGTATCCACTTTTAGCCTGTGTATTTATGTGTATGTATATAGATATAGGTCATAGCTAAAAGACAATGCTGTGGATATTACATCTTGCTTACGGTCTAATGATCGTGACAGCTCATATCTCTTACACGAGAACTAAGACTGTTCAATAAATCCTTTTTTATTGAAAACGCCCGTCTTCCTATTTTCTGTCTAACTCTGAAGAAACTAAGCATGCACGATTGACTGAGTGAAACTGTTATCTATTGTTTCCACGATTCTGAGACACGTTCCGATTCTCAAAGGGAACAAAGTTGTCATGTATATGTGGTTGTCAGAAACTAATCCCTTCTTGTTCATTCAAGAGGTTTCTAGTGACCTCTGAGTTAGCTGGCGCACAAGTAATTAAGTTTAATATACTCAATAGGAGCATACTGACCTCAGTCCTATGCACAGAACTATAGTGTTTATTATTCCAATGCGCAGAGCCTATAAGGGAAATAGGAACTACACTACACCTTTCTACCCATATTATGATCAGACACATAATGGCTACATATGGATCTCTGCAACAGGTGCTTAAGCTCACTAAACAATCTTGAAATGCAGCCTGCTTGTGTCTAATACCGTAACCCAAATGCTATATTTGTTACACAACTATATGCTTAATTAAGGAATGATATTTGTAGAAGCAAGGATAAGGGCCAAATAAAAGTACCTAAGTCAGACACACACTTTGCCATATGCCTGATACACAAAGTGTTTTCTGTAAGTAGTTGAGTCTTGTTTGTGTCTTAAGTATGAATTGCACCTCAATGTCCAAGTCTGATTGACGAAGCATTTCCTATACGCAGTTGAGTCTTACTCCAGACTGAGGTGTGACTTACTCATGTATTGCCAGGAGTGCAACATACTTAGGCAAGGATCTTCCTTAACTAAAGCTCTGCATTATAGCCTAACTCCATCACAAGAATCTCTAAAGGGCATGTAGATTCTCAACCATATGACTGAAATATGAAAGTGACAGGAGTGTGTCATGATGAACTGTGGGCCAAGATTACATTTTTGGGTGGTCCTGTGCAAAAGCGCATTATTCTGAACTTCCTGACCCGGACTCAAACATAAGTGGAAATATTTGACTTGTACTGTTGGCCCTGAGAGGAAGTGTTGCAATTTGGAGATAATTATCACTGTCAGTAATGGGGAGAATAGCCTTGTCAAAATGGTGGTCCTTTCGTGTCACTTACGTTATCATGCATGATTGCCAATCCTGATGCCGAAGGGACCTTGATGCTATTTTGCTGGCTTTGATCAGGTAGACACAGGGTAGTGTTAGCAGTGGTGGCGGGCAACATTAAAATATGGTGGGGCGCGATTCCCAAAAAACTCACCATATATGTTGCTCGATTCAAGTACAACTCCTGGCACCCTCCTCGGTGATGACTCCAGCAGGAAAAGGAAGGGCTTCCTCCCTTGTGCAACGCAAATCTAAACAATCCTGGAGCTACGCTGTTTTGGAGGAGGCCTACCCAGCGCTCATTTTGATGCTGGGGGCCTGTGGCCGCAATCCTTGGCTATTTCTGAGCCCTGGGATTGCTAGCTCTGAAGTGTGCATGTCAGATTGGCCGGCTGTAGACGGCTGGACAATTTGACATGTGCACTGGCAGGGGCTGCATAATAGTGCATTTCCACAAATCCGCACCGCCCCCTGCCCTCACGTTGAAACAGCGTGAGCCTATGACAACTTATAATAAAATGGTATGTATTACCATTTTACTAATGTGTGTACCTGCTGCACTTGCAGCAGGTGGGGTGATGCTACTCCGCCATAACGGAAGAGCTGCTGCTCAGTTTTAGGCAATCTGCAATGAACAACCGAAGAGGCCACTCTCTGAGTTGTACTATCTAGCAGCATATTTGCAATGGGCAGCCAAATGGCTGGGTGATACTGGGGTGGCACATTCAAGGGTAGGAATAACAGTGCCTACAACAAAAGAACCGAATGGGCATCTTTATTAAACTGATGGGCTGGTATGGTGCTATTCGAAGATTAATGATGGTTCTTAGATTTTGCTGGTCACACCCCCTGAAAAGAACATGAAGTGGTACCGTACATGTCTGTGATCCAAGGATTGCTTGTGTCTGTGGGGCCCAAGGATTGCTTGGACCGCATTATAGAGAAGGCTCAAGTTAATTAAAGATGTGGGTAAGAAAAGTGCTGAGTTAGTAAAACATCTCTATAAGAACAGTGGTCTTTAATTATTCCAGGATCTGGTTCAGTACTGTGACATCCTAATGGGCCAGTTTCTACTATATCACCAATCATAGCGCTAAAACATATATGGGGTAATGCGGTAGCTGAACCACCCACCCATAGAGGGTGACAAATGATATGTACACGGGGTCCTGGGAGAAAAGCAGTATCAATGGTATATTGGGCTCTTCTTGATCTGTCAATGTGCTCACTGATCGAGCTTAGAGAGAAGAGGGAAGCAGATATTGATAGGACGATTGATGAAGACGATTGTAGATGAATATTGAACGACACCTTTGGAGTTCAAGATCGCTCGTTTACAGCCAGTACTGTGTTTTGCAGGTGGTACAGTGTCTAGCTTCCAATGCTGCTGACGTGCTGATGTACCGTGATCACTTGCTCTGCCCTAGCATCTGACACTGGCACTGGGCTACGTTGCAGCGCCGCATCTCAGGCTCACGTGCGATGATGAGCTGGCCAATTGCCTGGCAGTAGAAAGGAGTCTTCAGTCGCTGAGCTCTGTGGGACAGGAGCAACCTGGGGCCTTATTACACATGACTGCGACGGCGCTAGATGTCGCTGTGCGCCAGAGTATGTTTGTATTTATGTGCATTTGCGTCTGTGCACTAATAGAATATGCGCACAGATGCAAACGCACATAAACGCAGAGCTCAAAGTCTGCGCCAACATCACGGCCCATTACAAACCGATCTTCTGTAATGCCATCGGGCGCATACTCTGGCGCACAGCGACAACTGGCGCCGGCGCAGTCATGTGTAATACCGCCCGAGTGTGGCACTGCAAAAGACAAGGAGTGGATCTCTCAAAGAAAGCACGTCCTGCCACCCCCTTCTCCCCGCCCTTCAAGTGGGGGACACTGTCGTGTGATTGCCTCTGAAGGGTGGTTGGCAGTTCAATGGTGAGGATGAAGGGAGAAAGTTAGCTTTGTGTGAATGCAGCCTCAGCAAGGCCTGCGGAGCCACATGGCCATGGAGAGCTGTGCATACGTGGAAGGGGTCATTTTGGAAAGGTACAGTAAGTTTCAAAATAGTTAAAAAGAAAAAAAATCCTGCTTATGGTGGTGTAAGAAAACTTACCAGTCAGTAGTAAATAAGCTTTTCTGATTGGGGCTCACCTCTGTGTGACTGTTTTCCTTCCATACGGTCTACATCCTAATACTACTACACCAATAAATCTGTTATCGAACAAAAAAGCCTCACATATCACAGTAAAAGCAACCCGCTAAGAACACTCATCAGCACAAATGGAGCATCCTTCTTTAGAATTAATAACATGTCATAAGAAAACGATGGGTGGGCCTGAAACTAAACACTAGAGGGGTGGTATAGAAGCAACTAATCTAATGGAAGTTGAAGTTCCCCAAAATCCATATATGAAAACAGAACAGCACGGAAATTAAAAAACAAACCCTATTAGAATACCATACATCAGCGAATGGTGGGATTAAAAATGATAAAAACACATTTCACATTTAAAAAAAACTAGCACTCAAATGATTGTAAATGCACAAATAAATAATCCATCTTTATCACCCCTTACAATTGCTGACTAGGCCAATGATTCAAATTCTGAATCTATTCGTGGTACGGAATAATCACCAAATATCGTACAAATAGCAACTCATTAGACTTGAATAGTATGTTTGGTTACCCGGGATTACTATATAAATTAACCCCAGTCCTGGAAGTACAGGAAGCTGCAGAAATGCAAGTTAATAATGTACTTTCCAAATCAGTCAGTCAGTCAAAATATCTTTATTCGACTCAATTAAAGTCATACAAAGAGATTAAAAACATTTCATACAAAGAGTTAGGAACATTTCATGCATGTTAAAATATGACAATAAAATATTTTACATTAAAACAAGTCTAGGCATACAAAAGTTAAAAAGGAATAACGATGGATCTAATGGGTATGTTTTTTCATCCTAACTGCAGCTACCAAGAAATTGGCTATACAAAAGGTAATATGTATGTTGGGCAATGATTGCAAGGATTCCCACTGCGGCAATGATCATGATGATACCCCACCTATATACCCAGTATTAACAGCAATGGGGGCAATCACCAGTGCATTACAAATATATCACATTATTGCCCAATCAAGTACACTGATCAACCAGGTGGCATTATAAAAGGACATTTACATGGACATAAAGTCTACATGGGATGATTAAAAAAAAATATGGATTAAGGTGATTTCACAGGTACTGTCACGACTAGATTTCAAAATCTTTTGCATACGGATGGTTTGACTGACCAAATACAACTTTTGCCTAGCAAAATAGCACCACGCATATGACATCATAAACAATCCCAGTATCAAAAAACAGACCAACGTCCATGACAAACACATAAAGATAAATTAATAGAGGTTTCTTGTAAAATTAATAACACTGCAGTTGACGATCCTATGACTCCAACAGGAGAAAGGCATAATTAAAAACAGAAATGTAAATCACCTCCAATGTAGTTTACAGTTTATATACCACATAAGAAGTCTACACCTATGACTACTATAGCCAAAGTAATTGGGTTGACTGATAAATCAAGCAACACCTGGATTAAAGGACTAGCGGATGGTATTTCGCCCATGATTAAATCACTTAAAGAGAAAACTGATAAATAGCCAGTAAATCATTTGAATGGGAACAGTGGCAGAGGAGGGATACGGGTCAAATAAAATCAAAAGACCTGATAACCTTATAGTTTGAGAAATCACACGTACCACCAAGGTAAGCGATATTTGGCCTATTAATATCTGGGCCAGTAGAGAAGAAATGGCTAAGTAGGGAACCATTGTAAAAGCAGTGGCCAAAACAATACCCTCATATCTTAAAAAACAGAAATACAGGGCTACAAAGATTTTCTGGGCTTTGAGTTATAACCCTATTACATTTTGTATATGACATAGTAACACAGCCTTCAAATGAACAAGATAATCTCAAAATCACACTAATAAATGAAGTGGAAACAATAATACAAAAACATATCCCCATACTGGCAGAATTGCACAATGAGCATCAATCCTTAGCGTAACCACTATGGGCACAATGATCCTGACACAGCAACCTCCCAAAAAAGCCCCTGCATTGACACAATTTAGATCTGTTCCTTGAACATCGCGGGTCTAGATTGACAAATAAACTAAGTCGGATCAGCGTTAATTACTTTCTTAAATATGAAATAATCTATCTACAGGAAAATTACCAAATATACAGGTCATTTCTTAATTTATACATTGTTCTAAACATTACCAATGAAAGGCAGAGTGGGAAGACAATGGGAGGTCTTCTAAACTTAATTAACAAAAGAATAGATATAAAAGAGACAAAATGAATGACAAAATCAAGGTTTTTTTTTGCTGTGAAATTGCAAATCAAAGATAAATCATATTGAACAACACTAAGCAGGGCCGGCTTTAGGGCAGTGCAACTGGTGCGGCCGCACTGGGCACTGACCTGTGGAGGGGGGCGCTGTGACCTCAGTGGGTCTCTGTGTTTAGCAATATTTTATGATAGGAGGGATGAGGGGCACTTTTGCAGCTGGTAGTGAGAGAATCTGAGGAGGCGGTCATGGGACGTGGGGGCGCCAAAAGTGATTGTCGCACCGGGCGTCACGAGCGCTAAAGCCGGCCCTGACACTAAGGGCCCTATTCCGTGTTTGACGGTGCGCTGGCAGTACCGCCAAACCGTTGTGGAGACCGCCCGCCCTATTATGACTTTTTAAGTCAGTGATGGGCTTTTCCTTTGGTGTTCCCAAAGCGGTGCCTATAAAATAGGCACCACAATGGGAACATCAATGAAAGTTCCTGCACGGCATGGACTGAAAAGTCCATGCCGTGCTGGAACTTCTGTGCATGCACACAGAGGGGCACATGTTGTAACCCCCCCACCCCTGTGCATCCACAAGGTGTGAGACACAACGGGGCCCTTCAGGGCCCCCTTTCTTTCCTCACTGCCACTGTTTTCATGGAAGAAAGACCTTCATGAAAACATTGTCAGTGATGAAAGTCATAATATGCTTGCTGAGACACTGGCGGACCCACCAAGCATATAGGTGGCTCTGGGCTGCCGCACCACCGCCAAGAAATAGCGGTTCCCTGACAGAGTCGGCGGTCTTGGGTGGCACGACCACGAGGGTCATAATGGGGCAGTCGCAAGACCGCCATCACTGTGCCACTACGAGCCTGGCGGTCCTGGGCCGCCAGACTCATAATAGGCCCCCATATCTTTCTTTGCCTCCAAAAACAACTAAAGCTAAAGAAAGGGCAATATCAGTTTTAAATTAACTTGAATTATTAATAGAAACAAAGAAATCAGTGACCATAATATTAATAATCGAACATTTTAACACAAAGCACTTGTGCTTTGTTTGCGTGAATACACAGAATGCTGTGCTCTCTCTAAGCGCTAATGGGAAGACCGAATTTTTATACATTTTGCAGACTTTCCATTCTGTCTCTAAAATTGTCTGTGTTGCAAGTACCAACTTCACAGCATTCTTTCTATTTGCAATAGATTATCCCAATAATAAACAGCAGTTTTTCCTTTAAGCAGACATACCAATATTTTATGTTAAATGCTTCACATTGCATAGAATACCGAACAATTAATTACAAATAAGCAAAGTGCGTGGCACAATTTTAGAGCTATGGCGCCAGCTAGTGGTCAGATGACGTTAACAGTAACATACTTCTGTAACCAAAACATACATTCATTGTAAATATGAAAACAGGCACACGCACACTCACGCGCACACTACACTTGTGGTCCGATCCACAAGGCCCTTGAGGCTGTTAAGTCTGAGTAACGAGCGGAAATGGCTGGATTTGAACATTTTCCACTAATGCACTCGTGAATCCTTTCACATTCAGGAAATCTTGCACACGTTTTGTAATGGTCCACGGGAGTAAATACTACATATAAATTGGGGGTGGGGCGGGGTGCTGCAAGGCGTGTTAACCTATGACAGTTGATGAACGCCTACAAACATGTCAGTTTATGGGTATTTACACATGTTTTCTGACTCTTTGCCACCCTGGTAATGGTTAGTGATTTACTCCTACCACGGGCTGGAGCGAATCACTGTACGTCATTGAAGGGTGAGAGGAAATGTCTATGTATATTATACTGCATCAGCGCAATGTGTGTTAGCGGGCCAAATTCGTTGCTGCGAGCCATTTATTTAGTGGAAAGCTTTCCACAGTACTGCGCATTGCCTCACGGGTACGTCAGAGCTCTGTACATTTCGGACTGAAAGTCCAGGACGGTGGAGAAGTGTGGGGTCCAGTGGTCACGAAGGATAATGAATGATGCTTGTGTGAAAACATAAGTTTGCACTCTGAACTGAGACGTTGTGAGGTCACGTTGCCAAACCTTGGCACAGTATACTTAAAAAACACGAACCAGATATCCTTATACGGAAAATAAAAACACACATCCGAGTCGGGATGTCCCCACACCCCTTACTGCCTTTTCTCTCTTCGGATGCTCTCCCATCCAGGGCGCCACTGTCTACGCCTTCTTTGCTGGTGGAGGACAAAAGACCCCCCCCTCCATGGTCTCTTTTCATCCCAATGCACTCAACCTCCCTTTGACCACCCCATTACACACCACAACTGGCCCCCACCTTCCCCAGCCACTCCTTCCAAGAGAACAGGGACTCTGCAACATTTTAAAGACGCACTCTCTCCCTCCCCTAAGATCTAAGTAGCAGGGTGGTGGATTAGCTTGTATACACCGGGATACACTATCGGTTTACCACACAGAGACCACCGCCTCATCCTCGTTGATTACCTTTGCCTCAACATCTCAAATAATCACCTCCCGGTTTGCAAGCTTCATACTTTCTACCACCCCCTGGAGACAACCTCCTCTTCATTGAACAAATAATGGAAATCATCTCTTCCAATGACGACCCCTCAGTGTCCCCAGTCTTCCTCAGTGATTTTAACCTTCACTGGATTAACCCTAATAACCAAGCAGTAATCTGCCTAAAATCATTCTTATCGGATCTGGAGCTGACCCACTTCTGTGACCGGCCAATTCATAACAAAGGAGAATTTCTGGACCTCATCTCAGCAAAAGGAAATACCATCACACTGGATGTCATTACCCCCTCTGATTGGTCCGACCATTACAGCATCTTCTTCTTTATTAATAGGGAGGTATCCCTGAAGAGGGATCAACCGAAGAAAATTAAATAATTGAAAAGGGACCTCAGGAATATTAACACGGATGTTCTAGCAACCGAATGTAAATATGCCTTGTCTTTCCAAGATCACATGACTGATGTGCATGAACTTACTGACTTCTACAACTCCACTCTTGTGTCATGGATTCCATAGCACCATTACAACAGAAAAATGCCTCTTGCAAAATCTCCAAACCCTGGTTCAACGACAACCTAAACTCTGAACACCACAATTTAAGGGCAGCTGGAAATTCCTGGAGATCCAAACCTTCCTCGGATCATCTAAAAGTCCTTAGATCAGTAAGGAGTTCCTATAATAAAAAAATCAAGAGTGATAAGGCTGACTACTTCAGATCCCAACTTATTCAAGCCTTAAATCGCCCCAAGAAACGTTTTGAAATTGTCAAATAACAATCAGCGAAATCACCCAACCACCTTGACTCAGGAGACGGCTCTCCTTCATGTTATGAACTGGCTGCTTTCTTTATAGAGAAAACAAAACTCATCAGTATTGACCTTGAATCTAAGAAGGCCCTTCTTCCATCATACGAGATTGCGTCTCCTCCTGCTCTCTCTGAGAGGCTTGAGCCACTTAGTATTAGTACCAAGAACAAGGCCACCTGGTGTACTTTCACTCCCCTCAGTGAAAGAGATATCTAAAAAAACCTTCTTAGCATCAACCCATCTAATCACTTCAGCGACCGCTGCCACCGACTGTCTTCAAAGAAATCAAGGAGGCCTTCATCCCCCTTTGGACAAAGATTGTCAACGCTTCATTATCAAAAGGCATGATTCCCGAATGCCTAAAAGTAGCTCAGATCACACCCATTCTTAAAAAACCTAATGTAGACAGAACTGATGTCAACAACTTTTGCCCCTTCTCCAACATCCCCACTCTGGCTAAGCTCCTAGAAACCTGCGTGCAATTGCAACTTTGCACCCACATAGAGAATGTCCAACTCCTGGATCAACATCAATCTGGCTTTGGAGTGGTCACAGCACTGAATCAGCGCTCACTCACATTATGGATGACTTTTTAAAAATGCTAGACCAAAACAAATCCTGCCTCCTAATCCTCCTTGACCTTTCTTCTGCGTTCGACGCTGTAAATCATGACAACCTCTTAGCCATTCTGGAGCACAGGATGGGCCTTTTCGGTCTGGTATTGCAATGGTTCTCGTCCTTCCTTCACAATAGATCCCAAAGAGTCAAGGTGAATCAATCCCTATTCCAGCCCTCTACAGTCTCCATGGGGGTCCTACAAGGGTCTGCCCTATATCCCACACTCTTTAGTATTTTCTTGGAATCGTTAGCGAATGCACTAAACTCCATGAACATTCTTTTTCATATGTATGGGGATGACACACAACTTTACCTGAAAATCACCTCCTCTGAAGACTTCACCTCACTCAACTCTACCCTGAGGAGTACCCAAAACTGGCTAACTGAAAACCACCTCCTGCTCAATACCGCCAAAACAGAATTCCTTCTCATATCTCCTCCTAATCACACCCCCAAGATAGACCTCTGGATGAAACACCTCGCTGCTTTCAACTGCTCTCCTCACATAGCTGTATTTAGCTGAAGCAATGATTCAGCTAAATCTGTCAGAATCACCCTGGACACGCACTTGAACATGAAGAATCATATTATAAAGATGTGCAAGTGTGCTAACCACCAGATGAGGATTCTTAGAAGTCTTAAACAATTCCTTCCACAAGATGACTTCAAGCAGGTGGTTCAAGCGCTTGACTTGCCGAGGCTAGATAATGGCAGCGCAACGGTCTGTGGCCTCCACCAAATATACCTTGGCCCCACTTAGCGCTTCCTTGAATGCCGCTGCCAGATTGATTACGGGTACAAATAGAAATGCTCACATATTCCCAGCCCTAAAATCTCTGAATTGGTTGCTCTACAAAGCAAGAATACAGCTAAAGATTGCCTGTTTGATGCACAAAGCCCTCTATTTCAAACCCCCCGGTTACCTGGCTCAAAAGCTAGAATTATCTGGAGGGGCAGACCATCAAGAAGTGCAAACTCTCTCCTCTTGAAACCCCAGACTTTTCGCAAAAAGAGAACGAGGCACAGAGCTTTCTCTGGCTCGGCCCCGAAGATCTGGAACTCTCTCCCACCAGAAGTCTGCAGAATCTCCTCCACGGCTGCCTTCAAACAGGAAGTAAGATTAATTCTAATGAACAAGTTCTTGCCTTAAATGGTCATGGCTCGTCTGTTTTCTCAATGCCCCTCTGACTACGCTCTTTATTGGTCTCACAACTGTGAAGCTCAGGGTTGTCTGATATACCCTACTAAGTAATGTTTGTTCTCCTCCTAGTACACCATGTTATTAGCTAAATATGATATTCTTTGTTACCCCTTTGCCATTTTCCCTTTACTATTTCATTTCCTTCCAAAATGTGAAGCGCTCTGCCTTTTGTGTGTCATGTGTGAACGATGATGATGTAAGGTTGACATGGGACCCAAGCAAGCAAAGAAAATGGCGGCCCACCCATTGGTTCAGAAGTAAAAAGTAGTCTTAAATGGGGTGCAGAGGGAACCTTAATTGTCGTGGCTCCAGCTCTACTGCACTTGCTGCACTAATGCTAGCTACACATCTGTATAGGAATCTCGCTTGCTGTCCCACAACTCAAAGAGAGAGCTCTTGCTTAATCCAGAGGGCACACAGTAAATCCTTATGAGTGACAATTCCTCAGAGAAGGCCTTCACCAGCAGAACTATGACATCTCAATGCAGTGAACTAGTGTGAAACTTTAAGTTTAATGTCAATTTTGCGTTTTGTTTAGTGCCAGTAAGAAACTGCCCCACTTATGCGCTCTTTGTGTCCAGCAAGCTGAGTTTTTGACATTAATCTGCCTCGAGTAGTAAAAGACAGAGGCAAAAGATAATGTTAAACGTTCTTGGAGTTTGTTTTGTAATTAAAAGGTACCATGTGTAATGAGTGGTGGAAATAGGACACATGTACCAGGAACCCAGGCAAGTGCAGGCTTTCAGGTGGACCTAATACATCTGAAGCAGAAGGTCCCCCTTTGCTGCCGCTCTTTCAGAGGAGGAACTCATGACAAGTTGCAAACATCCTTTAAACCTATAGGGTCACTTCTGGTTGGCTTACTGTACAAGTCAAACATGAACAAGCAGCAGCGAAGCCATCTTGTCCAGCTATTTTAAGGAGCACTTTAGCAGGACCCTTGAAAAGCTGAAGCCAGGCCCTTTCTAATGCATTGCTGGCCCTTTAAGTCAGAGACAGGTCCTCGCTGTAGCTACTGCAATATCTGCATCTGTCA